>NC_091439.1:127203378-128644536 GCF_964237555.1 Oryctolagus cuniculus | reverse complement strand
ATTCCAACAGACTTACTTCCAAGGGTAGAGTTTAAAAATTTGTTATGGGATCCCAATTCCCATTAAGTTTGGTGGTAAAAATGCCATCTTAATTGTTAAAGTGATCATATTAAGTGTTAAAGTGGACATACAAACAGGATTAAGTGTTAAAGTGATCATATAAATAGGATCCAGTGTTAAGAGCCTCAGTGGTCACTGACATCATACATAAGAATGTTAATTGTTAAATTAACAACAGGAGCCACTGTGCACCAACTCCCCATGCAGTACCTCTGACCTCAGTGAGTTGTATTTTGAGAATTAACTATAAAACTAGTTCTCAAACAAGTTTTTTTTGTGTGTATGTGTGTGTGTGTGCAACTGTTGAAATATTTACTTAGTACCGGCGCCAAGGCTCAATAGGCTAATCCTCTGCCTTGTGGCGCTGGCACACCGGGTTCTAGTCCCAGTCGGGGCGCCGGATTCTGTCCCGGTTGCCCCTCTTCCAGGCCAGCTCTCTGCTGTGGCCCGGGCGTGCAGTGGAGGATGGCCCAAGTGCTTGGGCCCTGCACCCACATGGGAGACCAGGATAAGCACCTGGCTCTTGCCTTCAGATCAGCACGATGTGCCGGCCGCAGTGCGCTGGCCGCGGCGGCCATTGGAGGGTGAACCAACAGCAAAGGAAGACCTTTCTCTCTGTCTCTCTCTCTCACTGTCCATTTTGCCTGTCAAAAACAAAAAAAGAAAAAAAAAGAAATCTTTACTTAGTATAGAGCTGGTCTTCTGTGTACAAAGTTAATTAAAGATGAATCTTAATGGAGAACGGGACTGGGAAGGAGAAAGGGGTGAAGCGAAGGTTGAGTGTGGGTGGGAGGGAGGGTATGGTGGAAAGAACAACTATATTCCTAAAGTTGTACTAACGAAATTTGTATTCCTTAAAAATAAATTCAAATAGAAGCTCTAATCTCTGATTTAAAATCTTTATTTTTGTGAATTTTTCAGTATAGCCAAAAATTTTTCTCTCTGTATAGTCTTATTAAAAATAAGAGTTTATGGAGCTCGTCACTAATATACAATCTTAATACTATTAGAAAATTTAAAAATATAAAGCAAAGTTTACTCAGATCTACTTTTAAGTGAACAAGGTAAAGTAAGTTGTATTCAACAATCACAAAAGTAAACATGTTGCTTGTGAAAATTCTTTGAACATAACAAAAATTGTCACCTTTTTTATCATTGGTTGTGACTCTCTGCAAATAATACAGAAGCTGGGGTGTAGCCCAGGGGATAGCACTTGAATGCTGGTTCTCCCAGCCTGGGGGCCAGGACTGCCCAGTGCTAAGTCAGGCCTCTGATTTCCCTGAATCAAACCAATGGGCAAAATGTTCTCAAAGCAGAGTTTGTTTATTTCACTTCCACAGAGTCTTCTCCAGACTGGTGTTCAGTGCCACATGGAAAAAAGAGCATCCAGTGGTCCACTTTAACATAATTTTTCCTCCCAATACCTTGGGAGAACAAACGTGATAAAATAAGCATTTATTCAATGCAAGTACTAATTCAATACCCTTCCTGAAAGAGATTAATTTAGGAACTATATTTAAAAGACCCACATTTCGTAGAAAGCAGTGAACTCCTATTCATTGTGCTCTGCTTCAAATCCTGCTGTGATTGGGATCTTGATGATGTGTCGTTAGTGTGTGTGTGCTCAGTATTGTATATTTCTGATCACATAAATACTTTATAATTCCTTTATTTTTTGACAGGTAGTGATTGGTATAGATTATTTGCAAGGATTTTTTGTTAATAATGTTGGTAATATTTGACCATCTCATTGATTTAGAGTCTGAACAGACTAGTGTAAGATCACACCACCATGCTGCTTTTCCAAGCAATGAAACAGTGATTTTACGAAAATATATACTCTAACTTATTCCTTTTGTGATATAAAATTGCACATTGAGTGAGCTGACATAATTAAATTGCCTGTGTATCTAGATGACTTTTTAATAATAAGAAGAAAGCCCTGGAGCAGTTAAATGATTTGGTACATTTGTTCAAACAAGGCATTCAATAGTATCTATTTAAATTCATTCATTCTTTTGGCTTCTGAACAAAGAAAGGTATTATTAGCTGTTTAGAATGATATTTCATGCAATGAATTTGTTATTCTTTCTCATTAAAATGCTACTCACTGGTTGTTGCAAGTATCATAATTCCAGAGCTACCTGTATGTTACAGGGGTATTTCTCCTTTCCCCTCACCTCACAGGTAATCATGCCTACATCCACTACAATTGAAAAATAGTCATTCTCAGCTTTAATAACGAATTGGAAACCACTCATTTGATAATTTCCAGCATATGGTAAACCTATAACTCTGCATACTTCATGCCTGCATCCTTAGAAATCTATTTATTTATTTCATCTACAAATATACTGAGTGACTACATGCAATATTTCAGAAGCAGCAGAATAAAATTCTCCTAGTCACTAAATTTTTATTATGATAGTATTGACTTCTATTTCTTTATTAGGTTGCACGCAGAGAAGAAATCTGTTATATTTTTTCCAGAAAAAATAATATTAATCCACAGAACTGAAAGATTTGTAGGATGTTGAAAGATACTGCACCTAAATTTTTCAAAAAAAGATAAAAATTATGTTTGTTTAATGAATCTTACAGACCAGTTATGTGGCCAGAGAGCTGAGCCACTGTTTGCAATGCCAGCATCCCATATCAGAGTGCTAATTTGGATCCTGGCTGCTTTGCTTCCCATCCAGTTTTCTGCTACATCAGATGGTCCTAGTACTGGAGCTTCTCTCAAGCATGTGCAAGACCAGGGTGGAGGGTCTTGCACCTGGTTTTCTCCTGGCCCAGACTTGACAGTTGTGTCCACTTGCAGAGTAAGCCAATAACAATGGAAGGAACTTCTCTCTCTCTGTTACCCTACCTTTCAAATAGATAAATTATTTAAGTTTAAGAAATTTCAAAATTTTTAACTTACGTCAGCTTAAACACAGTGCATTAACAGTTACTATGCCTATTTTTAGAAGTCCACAGAGAAATCTTTAAAAAATAAATAAATAAAAATTGGAGGCTGGCACTGTGGCATAGTGGGTAAAAACTGCTGCTTGTAGTGCTGACATCCCATATGGGCACCGGTTCCAGTCCTGGCTGCTCCACTTCCAATCCAGCTCTCTGCTCTGGCCTGGGGAAGCAATGGAAGATGGCCCAAGTCTTTGGGCCCCTGCACCCACGTGGGAAACCTGGTAAAAGCTCCTGGTTTCTGGCTTTGGATTGGCACAGCTCCAACCATTGTAGCTGTTTGGGGAGTGAACCGCCAGATGGAAAAATTCTCTCTCTCTCTGCCTCTCCACAACTCTGCCTTTCAAATCAAATAAATAAATCTCAAAAAAAAAAAAAAATCCATAGACCTCTCAGATAATACATTTTCTAGGAAGACTACAATCATTTCTAAGCTGAATTAAATTATAGCTTTAAAGGTAAGAATTAAAAAACAATATAGTCACCAGGAAAGTGGTGGATAAGGAAATCTGCAATTGTATCCCTCCAGAAAAAGCGTTGTAGACACTGGGAAAAACTAACATTGTCAAAGTGCGGAAATGCTGAATTTTTTCCAAAGGCTTACTACAACAATATGGTTGATGCTTACTCGGGAAACAATTGGATGTTGGTAAGAACAGTGAGACTGGTAGCACTTTAACTCACCCCATTGCAAACTCCCACTTTCCCACTCAGTGGCAGTGTTGAAAAATATCAGCTTCCTTTCCAGTGACAGAGGAACAGATTGGGCATCGCTCACGTCGAAGTGAAGCTATTTGTTTTGACCTTAATGGGGGCTCCTTGGAAGACTGGCTCGGTGGGTTTATCATTCTTTCACCTGACGCGGAACTTGCCCAGTGCTAAAGTTGCTACTCAGAAAGAAATGAGAGCTTACACATGCTGAAAACATTTGTAGGCAAATGTTTTAGACTTCAGAGAACACAGCTAGGGCAAATAATAGAACGGTGTAAAACTTGGCAGAAATAACTGGGAGGCCGGCGCCGTGGCTCAATAGGCTAATCCTCTGCCTGTGGAGCCATCACCCTGGGTTCTAGTACTTGTCGGGGCACCGGATTCTGTCCCGGTTGCCCCTCTTCCAGTCCAGCTCTCTGCTGTGGCCCTGGAAGGCAGTGGAGGATGGCCCAAGTGCTTGGGCCCTGCACCCCATGGGAGACCTGGAGAAGCACCTGGCTCCTGGCTTCGGATCTGCGCAGAAGGCCAGCCGTGGCGACCATGAGGGGAGTGAACCAACGGAAGGCAGACCTTTCTCTCTGTCTCTCTCTCTCTCACTGTCCACTCTGCCTGTCCAAAAAAAAAAAAAAAAAAAAAGAAAGAAATAACTGGGAAATAAACATGGAGTTTGAAAAATTATGTACAAAAGGATCAAATTTCTAGAATTGCCAAATTATAATATAAAAATTGTTCAGGGACCAGCGCTGCGGCTCATTAGGCTAATCCTCCACCTTGCAGTGCCGTCACATCAGGTTCTAGTCCCGGTCAGGGTGCCGGATTCTGTCCCGATTGCCCCTCTTCCAGGCCAGCTCTCTGCTGTGACCCGGGAGTGCAGTGGAGGATGGCCCAAGTGCTTGGGCCCTGCACCCCATGGGAGACCAGGAAAAGCAACTGGCTCCTGGCTTCAGATCAGCTCAGTGCGCCAGCCACAGCGCGCTCGCTGTGGTGGCCATTGGAGGGTGAACCAACGGCAAAGGAAGACCTTTCTCTCTGTCTCTCTCTCTCTCACTGTCACTCTGCCTGTCAAAATAAATAAATAAATAAATATAAATAAAAAAAGAAAAAAGAAAAAAATTATTCAGTATGTAACTGAAAATGAAAGGGTATACAAAGAAATGAGGGATAATAACCCATTTTCAGAGGAAAGAGAGCAATCAATTGGACAAAAACATTAATAAATCTTTTCATGAATTAAATAACTAGAGAAACACTGTCTAAAGAATTACAATAATGTATTAGAATAGTATTTCAACAAGGGGAATGTTTTTTTTTTTATCTTTTATTTAATGAATATAAATTTCCAAAGTACGACTCATGGGTTACAATGGCTTCCCCCCCCATACCGTCCCTCCCACCCACAACCCTCCCCTTTCCCACTCCCTCTCCCCTTCCATTCACATCAAGATTCATTTTCTATTATCTTAATATACAGAAGATCAGCTTAGTATACCTTAAGTAAGGATTTCAACAGTTTGCTCCCACACAGAAACATAAAGTGAAAAATAATAGATGATTTTTTTAAATGATGATGAAATCAGATCAGACCTATTGTCATGTTTAATCCCAGTGAGAGTCAAGTTGGGAATTGATAATTTCTTTTTTTTTTTTTTTTTTACAGAAGATCAGTTTAGTGTACATTAAGTAAAGATTTCAATCGTTTGCACCCCCATAGAAACACAAAGTGAAATATACTGTTTGAGTACTCGTTATAGCATTAAGCCTCAGTGTACAGCACATTAAGGACAGAGATCCTACATGAGGAGTAAGTGCACAGTGACTCCTGTTGTTGACTTTACAAATTGACACTCCTCAACAAGGGGGAATGTTAATACAGAGAGAGAAATATCAAAACTATCAAGCAGGAGTTATCAAATCCAGAATATATTAATTGATATGAAAAATTTAATATAGGAATTCAACAGTGAATTCAAGTAGAAAGAAAGAATCATTGAAACTGAAGATAGATCTTTTGAGTTCGTCCAGTCTGTGGAACAGAAACAAGAACAGAGAAAACTGAAAAAAGTCACAGATTTAGATGCCTAATTATGTAGTCTGAGAATTTCAAAACAAGAGAAATGGAAAACAAGAGAAAAAAAATAATACTTGAAAAATATTCTGCTAAAGCCCAAATTCATTGAAAAACATTATTTACATTCAGAAAAGCTTATGAAGCTCAAATCAAAATAAGTTCGAAATATATCTGTAACTAAATTCTTCATAATCAAATTGTCAATAGACAAACACAACAGAAGAATCTTGAAAGCAGCATCAAATAAGGTAATCATCACACATATTACTTGAGGCTAATTCTCAGTAGGAGTAACAGCTGATTTCACATCAGAAAACCTACAGGCAGTGAGATGAAAAATTCAAGGCACTGAAAGAAAAAAACTGCATACAAGAAATTGGTATTGGGAAAAATGAATTTTCAGACAAAGGAGCAAACAAGATATCCTCATATTAAAACAAAGTTTGTCACTTGTAGATCAACCCTACAATGAAGGCTACAGGGAGCTCTCCAAGATGACATCAACCCAAATCTACATAAGGAAATTAAGAACACCAGTAAAAGTAACTGTATGGGCAAATACAGAAGAAACATTTTCTTTGTTAGTAAGTCCTTTTTTATATTTTATCTAATTTAAAGGACAATTGCATAATGCAATAATTATAAATCTATACTATGGCTACACAATGTATGTAAATAAATTTATAATATTAGCAGCACCAAACAGGGTCAAATCTATACTGTTGTTTTTTTAAATTTACTATTGATATTAATATGCCATTTATTCTACTTAGATTGTTATAAATTATGGTGTCATTTGTAATTCCTAAGAAAATAACTAAAAAATTATAGCAAAAACAATGACAAAGGATTAAAATATTGCATTGTAAAATATCCATTTAAAACAATATGAGACAGTTAAAAAATGAATGAGAAACCAAAATATATAAGGAATAGACAACAAAAAGTGAAACGAAATGAATAATCCTTTCTACATTAATTACCACATTACATGTAAATAGATTAAATCCTCATATTAAAATACAGAGTTTGTTGGCATAGATAAAAAAAAATCTAATACATGCTATATACAAGAGACTTATTTTAGATCCAAAGATGCATAGAGATTTTTAAAAAATTAAAAAAATTTATATTCAAACAAAAAGGATCTGTAATGCTTATGCTTAAGTTGTATATAATAAAATTCAATATGAAAATTGTTATTAGAGAAAAAGAAGGGCATTGTTTAATAATACAAAGGTCAATCTATTAAGAAAATACAGCTACTGTAAACATATATGTAAATAACAATATAATCTCAAAACACATGAAGCACAAAATGATAGACATGAACAAAAATAATCTTCGAGGGGCCGGTGCGATGCAGCAGGCATTATTTGCCACACCAGCATCCCTATCAGAATGCCAGTTTGAGTGTTCTGCTTTCAATCCAGCTTCCTGCTAATGCAGGCAGGAAGGCAGTGGATGATGGCTCAACCATGTGGGCACCTGTCACCCACGTGGGAGATCTGCAAGGAATTCCTGGCTCTTGGCTTCAGTATGAACCAGCCCCAGCTATTGTGGGCTTTTGAGGAGTGAACCAGGGGACAAAAAATTTCTCTCTCTCTTTCTGCCTTTCAGATAAATAATTAAATAAATCTTTAAAACTTAGTAGTTGCTTGAGACTCCAATGACTTTTTTTTTAAATAAGGAATAGAAAAACCAGTATGAAGAGCAGCAGGAAAATACAAGGGATCTTTAAAAACTTTGTGAGAAATGTGTATTGTAGAAAACTATGCGGGAATTTCAAACTTTTTTTGCACCAAAATAAAATTTATTTTCCAGTGTCTGTCTTCATGAACAACTGTACTGTCATAGAAATCACCAATCAACAGAGGCCAGTGCTCTGGCGCAGCGGGTAAAGCCACCGCCTGTACTGCAGTGGTTTGAGACCCAGCTGTTCCGCTCCTGATCCAGCTCCGTGCAATGTGCCTGGGGAAGCAGCAGAAGTGGCCCAAGTGGGAGACCTGGAAGAAGCTTCTGGCTCCTGGCTTCAGTCTGGGCCAGGCCTGGTTATTGCAGCCATCTGGGGAATGAACCAATAGAATCTCTCTCTGCCTTTCAAATAAATAAAATCTTTTGAAAAAAAAATGGCCAATAATCCATGGAAAGTTGTTCTACATCATAAGCCACTGGGGAAACACAAATCAAAACCACAATAATGGCCGGCGCCGTGGCTCACTAGGCTAATCCTCCGCCTAGCGGCGCCGGCACACCGGGTTCTAGTCCCGGTTGGGGCGCCGGATTCTGTCCCGGTTGCCCCTCTTCCAGGCCAGCCCTCTGCTGTGGCCAGGGAATGCAGTGGAGGATGGCCCAGGTGCTTGGGCCCTGCACCCCATGGGAGACCAGGAAAAGCACCTGGCTCCTGGCTCCTGCCATCGGATCAGCGCGGTGCGCCGGCCGCAGCGCGCCGACCGCGGCGGCCATTGGAGGGTGAACCAATGGCAAAGGAAGACCTTTCTCTCTGTCTCTCTCTCTCACTGTCCACTCTGCCTGTCAAAAAAACAAAAACAAAAACAAAAACATAAGATGCTATTTCCTATCTTCCAGCATATATAAATATATACTTATATGCTATTTGTATAGTACATATATATGTGTGTGTGTTTATTACATATATGTGTATATATATATATAAGTTGGTGAGTGTGCAGAGAAATTGGAACTTTTTTTTTTTTTTGACAGGCAGAGTGGACAGTGAGAGAGAGAGAGAGAGAGAAAGGTCTTCCTTTGCCATTGGTTCACCCTCCAACGGCCGCCGCGGCCGGGGCACCACGCTGATCCGATGGCAGGAGCCAGGTACTTACCCTGGTCTCCCATGGGGTGCAGGGCCCAAGCACCTGGGCCATCCTCCACTGCACTCCCTGGCCACAGCAGAGAGCTGGCCTGGAAGAGGGGCAACCAGGACAGAATCCGGTGCCCCAACCGGGACTAGAACCCGGGGTGCCGGCGCCGCAAGGCGGAGGATTAGCCTAGTGAGCCGCAGCGCCGGCCGAAATTGGAACTCTTATACCTTGCTGATGGGAAAGAATAATACTGTGTGGAAAAAACAATCAGTGAGTTTTAAAAAGTTAAACATAGAATTACTGTATGCCCAGCAGCTCTGCTATTACCAGGTACACTCTTGAGAGAATATACTTCAGATGTTAACCCAGAAGGCTGTAAATGGTTATTTCTAGAGGTATTTTCTACAGAAATCAAAAACTGAAAATACTCCAATTGTCCATGATCTCAGAAATACATATAGAAAACTGTAATGTACAGCCTTACAATTGAATATCACTCAGTCCTAAAAAGTAATCGTATGGTATGCATAAACCTTTAAAAGTTACACTAATTTAAAGAACTTAAAAGGTAAAATATTGTGATTCCACTTGTATGAAATGCTGAGAATACACAAATTCATGGGGACACAGTTATCCTTGGATGAGGGAAGTTACAGAGGGTGAATTTGGAGCTGATTATATTAGGCTGGGGCTTCTTTTTAGAATAATGGGAACACCATGGAATTAGATGTGGTGATGATCACTTAGCATGGTGAGTATACCAAAAAGCATTAAGTGCAGAGCGTTGTCCCTCAAGAGCCATGGAGATTTGTTTAATGTACAGCCTGTACGTGCACCTTTTACACCTATTTGGGATAATCCATTACGTACTCTACTTAGAAGTAACTTACTTAGTACTTACTTAGAAGTACTTACTTGGTAGTAAGTACTACTTAGAAGCAACTTCAGAGATGGTAATTAGTTTATGACTAAGGATAATCTGTTCCATTTTGTGAAGTTGTATATTTTACAGTTTTCAATAGTCTTAATCCTTTAGGATCAGTGATTGAATTCATTATGAGTCCATGTGTATTCATATCCAATTCACACTTTTCTACTTTGTGTTCATCATCAACATGAAAGACTATTGGTTCTAGAAATACACATGTGAGTATTTTTTTTGTCTTTTGGTTCATAGATATGTATATATATTTGTTATGCTACAGCAACTCACATATATTTATATGTTTGAGTATGAACTCACTTTTAAAATTTCAGGGAAAAAGATACAATCAAACTGGAAAGTATATGCGATAAATAATTTTGAGGAAAAGTGTCAAATATTAAAGTTAGATAAGAAATAAAAATATGAATCCCTTGAGGAAGATAAGAGATATAAATATTAAGTACTGTAATTAAAATACAATCTTCCCTAAATAAAATTTTTAAATAATTTGGAACTGTACAATGAAAAAGAATCCACTTAGTAAGCATTCTAATCCATAATAACCAATAGCAAAACATATTCAAAAATATTACTGAATGTTAGAAAGGGAAATTGTTCTTTGACAACCAAGCTTACGAGGAAAATTAAAATGAGATTATCTAGCACTTTCAACAGAAATGCTACATCAGCAGAAAAAAAAGTAGCATACTTAAGAAACTCGGTGAAAGAAAATGTAACCCAAGCACTTCATATCCAGGAAAAATTAACTTTTAAGTATAAAGAGCACAGGTGAAATGCTGTGGACATGAAAGAACTCTTTTGTTCCTATTATGTCTCCCTGAGGGGAATACACCAGAGGTATTAGCATAAGGATCAGGGATGAGTGCTAAAGTTACAGTTATTTGAAAACCTAAAACTAAGTTGGGGGTAAGACTGAAAGAACATAGTGTGTAGTGCAGTGTGCAGTGTTTGTATAACACTGAAAAACTAGGTAGAGGAAAAAATGTCAAAAGGCAACAAAAAAGTGACTGGGGCCCACGCGTTCTCCCACTCCCCTTAGTCACGGTCTCAGGTATCGGTGCCGGTGTGAGCAGGCGGTGACGTCCAGGTGAACATAAAGTGTGGGAGTTTGAAGTTGATGGCCATTCATTCATTCCCTAAGAGAGTTTTTCAAATTTAGTTCATACTCAATAAACATATGTTTAACATCAGTTGTACAGCTGACAATGCTAATTGCTATATTCACAAAAGAAAATATATCACCAAAAATAAAGCCTCTAGTAAAAATAAGTTTAAAGTGTGAGCTTGTCTTACACCTTTACACAACAGAACAAAAAATACGAATGGTATTTAGGGTATTAATGAGACTGGCTTTCATTCAGTTAGGCACTGTTCTCTTTTCCTCATAGCATAGGAGGTATCTGTGAGTAGAACATGCCTGACTCCTGTTAGAGCTGGTATTATTTTTTAACGTTTACTTGTTTTTTTTTTTTTTTATTTTTAATTGAAAGATAGACTGAGATTTTGCATCTGTTGTTTCACTTACCAAATGACTGAAACAGGCAAGGTTGGACCAGGCTGAAGCCAGAAGCCAAGAACTCCATCCAGTTTTCCCAAATGAATAGCAGGGAGCCAGCGCCGTGGCTCACTAGGCTAATCCTCCGCTGAGCGGTGCCGACACACTGGGTTCTAGTCCCAGTCGGGGCGCCGGATTCTGTCCCGGTTGCCCCTCTTCCAGGCCAGCTCTCTGCTATGGCCAGGGAGTGCAGTGGAGGATGGCCCAGGTGCTTGGGCCCTGCACCCCATGGGAGACCAGGATAAGTACCTGGCTCCTGCCATCGGATCAGCGCGGTGCGCCGGCCGCAGCACGCCGGCCGCGGTGGCCATTGGAGGGTGAACCAACGGCAAAAGGAAGACCTTTCTCTCTGTCTCTCTCTCTCACTGTCCACTCTGCCTGTCAAAAAAAAAAAAAAAATGAATAGCAGGCATTCATTGACCCGTCCTCTGCTGCCTCCCAGAGTGCGCATTCGCATGAAGCTGGATCAGAAGCAGAGTAGCTAAGACTCAAACCAAGCACTCTAAAAAGGGATGCAGTTGTACCAAGCAGTGACTTAAATCACTGATCCTAACACCTGTCCCATACAGCCAGCATTATTAATAGTCATTTGTCTCAAACTAAAACCTCTAGCCATCCAAATAATTTAATTTAACATATCAAACTTATTCTGGAAACATTTTGATCATTAACTTTTTACATTTCTACAGCTTCATAAGAGTTCAAAGTAGTAAAATAAAATATACCAGAAAGTCATAAGATGATTTGCTTAGTAAAATTATATAAGGATAATAACTGAGTCTTCCTAAGAAAAAAAATAACTGTATTGTTTGGGGAAAGCCCTTGTGAAAGCTGACTTGAAATTGGGCCTTAACAGAGAAACAGTACTTTGAATGGTTAAACACAAAAGTAACACATTATATACATGGGACACACTGGTACTTTTCAAATCAGCTTTAGCACAAAGCAGTACTTCAAAAACTCTGTGGAGAAATGAAATTTAAAGATAAATTCTTGGGGCTGGTGCCGTGGCTCACTTGGTTAATCTTTCGCCTGCAGCGCTGGCATCCCATATGGGTGTCGGGGTCTAGTCCCAGTTGCTCCTCTTCCAGTCCAGCTCTCTGCTGTGGCCCGGGAGTGCAGTGGAGGATGGCCCAAGTGCTTGGGCCCTGCACCCACATGGGAGACCAGGAGGAAGCACCTGGCTCCTGGCTTCAGATTGGCGCAGTGCGCCGGCCATAGCAGCCATTTGGGGGTGAACCAACAGAAGGAAGACCTTTCTCTCTGTCTCTCTCACTGTCTAACTCCAGATGTCAAATAAAAAATAAATAAATAAATAAATAAATAAATAAAGATAAATTCTTATGCTAGAAAATAATTTTGGGAGCCAGTGCTGTGGCATAGTAGGCTAAGCCTCTGTATACAGAGCCAGCATCCCATATGGATATCGGCCCATGTCCAGCTTCTTTTCCAATCTAGCTCTCTGTACCTATGGCTTGGGAAAGCAGTGGAGGATGGCTCAGGTGCCTAGGCTTCTGCACCCATATGGGATACCCAGAGGAAGCTCTTGGCTCTTGGCTTTTGATCAGCCCAACTCCAGCTACTGATGCCATTTGGGGAGTGAACCAACAGATGGAAGACCTCTCTCTCTCTCTCTCTCTGTGTAACTCTGCCTCTCAAACAAATATTAAAAAAAAGAAAATAATTTTGAAACCCACCCATAATGTTCAATTATGTGCATTCCTCATGAACTTTTTGAAGACCTCTTGCATGTATGAATTTCAAAATTTTTTGCATCACAACAAACTTGCCTTTTAAATTCATTCTTCCTTCATTCTTCCGTAAGTTTTTTGAAGTACACTCATAAAATGTAAGCATTGATTTATTTATCATCCCTTAGACAAATACAATTAGATTCATTACTTTCTAGTTAGCACAGTGTTTTTAGATCACAATTATATGACACACAACAAGTATTTTGTGATTTAGACATAAGGGCTAGAATTTAGTTGCATTGTCTGATTTTTTGCAGTACCAGAACAAAAATGAAAAAAACAAAACGATTAAAAAAAAATCATGGTCCTCTTGGAATTTATTTTCTTATGGAGTGAACAGAAAATCAAATGAGTAAATAAGCTAATGAGGTAATTCATAACTTAACTATAAAACTACAGTATGTTACTTGAGAGAAATATGTGCAGAACAGGAATATGTGCATAACAGTGATTCCTGAAGCATAAAGGAAAGATAAAACAGGACATGGGAGGAGAAGCAGTGATTAGGTCACAAAAGTCAATAGGGTGCACTCGGTGACCCTGGTGATCCTGGAATGAAGATATGACACAAGTGAAATAACAGGCCTCAGGAAGACAGAGAATCAAGAGTCAAGTGTTCGGGGGCAGAACCCTGTCTGACCAGGCTCAAGGAAGAGTGAGGAGGCTGGTGTAAAGGGAGCAGGGGTGATAGGAATCTGGGGTGGAGACAGCGGTCATGGTCACTGCAGGCAGCTATTCTCCCCCTCTGGGTACAGACCATGACTTTGATGCTGAGTGAGATGCTGAACCAGAGTACAATGTTGAGTACAGGAGCAGCATGCTCCAACCTCAGTGTTAACAGGATCATTTCCTTGCTGCACATGGATGCACTACAGAGTGACAAGGACAAAGACAGGAGGACCAGAAAGTGAGCTATCACCAGAGGTGACAGCACACGCTGTGGGATGGCCGCACCAGGGGAGAGGTGAGTCTGCTTGCATAACACCCAGCTGCAGATTCACGATGGAGCTGAGAGATTACCTGGAGGGACACTCCTCTGCACAGGCTCCTTCCAAAGGCGGATTGTGTCCGGAAAGGAGCTGTTGGCAGGGAGCCACAGACACAAAAACGTATACATGGGGGCTGTGGGTGAGGAGAGCTGGGCTGGAGGGCAGCGCAAGGTGGAGGACTAAAAAGGAAAGACGTTTGAGCCACGAATCAGTCTATGAAAAAAAATTTCCGAAGATGAGGTTTGTAAACTTCTGAGTGTAGAATTTTTGTTCCAATTGATACCGAGTCAGAAAATTCCCTCCTGTCGGAGAAGCGTTTGATAGTGCTGCATACAAAACTGTTTCAACTTCATAAAAAAGATCTTTTGATGGAGACAAGTGCTTGGCACAGCTGTTACAAAACCGCCTGGGGAACACGTGCCCCAGCACCCCGTATCTGAGTGCCCGCGGTTGGGTCCCTTAGGGTTCCTCCTTCCTGCTAATGAGCACCCTGGGACGGAGCAGGTGATGCTCAGGTACGAGGGTCCCTGCCCTGACGTGGGAGACCTGAATCCAATTCCTACTCCTGGGTCCAGCCTAGCCCCAGCCTGGCTGTTGCCTGCATTTGGGGAATGAGTCAGTAGGTGGAAGATCTCTCTCTCTCTGCCACTCAGATAAAATGAAAATAAATACATAATAAAATTTGCAAACAAATTCTTTAAAAGGAAGAATATGAAATAGAATTTCATATAATTTTTGTGTTTGTATTCAGAAACCTATAGCATTTTTACAAACAGTGATCATATAATTGTATTTGACCTCATACATTTTATGTATTCACAGGAAATAGTTCAATGAAAATGACATAATGCACCCCAAAAATAAGGTTACCATTGGTAAATTGGGTAATGAATATCCTCCATTCAAGAAATATCAGAAATTTTTACATGAACATTCAGACGCCTGTAATTTAGTGTTTTATATGAAAGAAAATTTATAAATATAATTCTACATTCCAAAATATTACTCTGGAAAATAAGCAATCCAATAAACTTAATATTAAATAGCATTGCCAAGTTTAGATTAGAATCTGGAATTAAAAAATTTAATTTTGAAGCAAAAGATAATTTTAAATTCAATTATTTTGAGGAAGAGTGAACTGTTTTCTTCTCTTTAAAATCAACACTGTGAATTATTAATAAGCATGAAGCCAAAATTTCTAAGAAAAAATTGCTATCAAGTTGTGTCAGTGGAACCAGTATTGTGGCACAGCAGGTTAAGTAGTGGCTTAGGATGCCAACATCCCCTATCAGAGTGCTGGTTCATGTCCGTTCCATTCCAGTTCCTGCCCAGTTTTCTGCTAATGTGCCTTGGGAGGCAGCAGAAGATCACCCCAGTACTTGGGCCCTTGCCACCCAAGTGGGAGACCTGGATGGAATTCCTGGCTCTTGGCTTTGGCCTGGCCCAGAGACCTGGCTGTTGTGGTCATTTGGGGAGTGCATCATCAGATAGAAGATTCTCTCTCTCTCTCTCTCGTTCTATCAAATAAACAAATTTTTTAAGAAGATATATCAGGTAGTTCCTTAATAAAATAAAATAATTACCTGTGTTTCTTGTCAGCTTTTAAAATCTTATATCATATTATGATTCTTTTTTTTTTTTTTTTTTTCGGACAGGCAGAATTAGACTGTGAGGAGAGAGACAGAGAGAAAGGTCTTCCTTTTCCATTGGTTCACCCTCCAATGGCCGCTGCAGCTGGAGTGCTGCGGCTGGCGCACTGCGCTGATCCAAAGGCACGAGCCAGGTGCTTCTCCTGGTCTCCCATGGGGTGCAGGGCCCAAGCACTTGGGTCATCCTCAACGGCCCTCCCGGGCCACAGCAGAGAGCTGGCCTGGAAGAGGGGCAACCGGGACAGAATCTAGCGCCCCAATCGGGACTAGAACCCGGGGCGTTGGTGCTGCAGGCGGAGGATTAGCCTAGTGAGCCGGGCCCCAGCCATACTATGATTCTTAATGCAAATAAATATTCACATATGTACCTAATCTTATTTTCAAAATTTTGCATGTTGTTTCTTGAAGGAACCCACCCAAACAGAAAAGGTTCAGGTTTTATAATATCCAGATACGCCCCTAGTACTTGACAGCAGAGCTGGTAAGATTTCCTGTGACACTGAAATGGAGAAAAAGAAAAGAATTAAGAACATGTCCAATCTACAGAGATGCGGGAGAGTGGAAGGGATTGCAGGAATAATCAGGAGTCCTGTTTCCCTTGTGTTAATCTTCAGGGTAACTCTGAGGTATGGGGATGTCAGTAGACGGTGTAGAATCCTGGGCAGAGGCTCAGGTGCGATGCATGGATTTGAGAATCACCAGCTTACTCGTGGCATTTGAAGCCATGAGACTTGAAGAGACAATATCACAGTGAGGCAGCACAAGCTTCAATCTGTGAATCTGAATATTAACAGAGAGATATGGGATGGAAATATAAATTTGAAGGTCACAGTATAAATGTTTTTTGTAAGTCTAATTGACACCATGAAGAAAAGAAGATCAACAGAAAAGATTCACTATCTGAGAACTGAACCATGCATGAGCAAGTCACCTTCCAAAGGTATGGGTGATCACGAGGAGGCACCAGAGAGCTGAGCGACATACCTTGCCAGGGTGCCAAGGTGCAAGTCAGGACTCCAATTCCGAGTCCAGCTTCCTGGTACTGCAGATCCTTGGAGGTAGCACTGGGTCATTCAAGCAGGTGGGTCCCTGCCTTGGCCATGAGTGAACCAGGGGTTTCAGCTTGGCCTAACCTTGGCTGTTATGGGCATTTGGGGAGTGAGCACATAGATGCGCATTCTCCCTCTCTGTCTCTCATAATCACATAAAAAATTAAAAGAAAAGAATTATGCAAGTGAAACACTTGATGCCAGGGATGGAGGACAGAATGGCTGGAGGGGCTGGAAGGGATGAGGTTCAAGTTCCCTGGCAGCTGGGTAGAAGGCAGAATGGAAGGACACAGAGCAGGTGGGAAGCTGGGTGCACAGTGACAACTTGGAGGGCTTGTCTCTGTTTTCTGCTCTCTCTGTGAGATAAGAAATGAGGTCATCAGCTGAAAACAAGGAATGAGGGCGTCAGAATTTTAAGGACAAGAATAAAAATGAGCACTAGCTATCTTCCCTTTGGTGCTAGATGCTTTGGAATTTATCCAGCCAGTGCATAGAACTCTCTAAAAATGTCTTGTTCCCAGTGATTCTAAATCCTCATCTATAGGAGAAAAAAAAAAGCCATTCCTAATGCAGTCCTTCCCTACATCAGGTATTATGACTCAGAAGTGCCTGCATTTGTATTTTAAAGCAAAATTATTCTGGGGCCAATGTTGAGGTGTAGTGGGTTAAGCTGCTGCCTGCGACACCGGCATCCCATACAAGTACCAGTTAGACTCCCGGCTGCTCCACTTCTGATCCAGCTCCCTGCTAATGTGCCTGGGATAGCAGCGGAAGATGGCCTAAGTGTTTGGGCCCCTGCACTAACACGTGGGAGACCTGAAAGAAGCTCCTGGCTCTTGGCTTTGGACCTGCCCAACTCCAGACATTATGGCCATTTGAGGAGTGAACCAGCAGATGGAAGAACTCTCCCTCTCTCTGTAACTCTGACTTTCAAATAAATAAACTTTTATTAAAAGCAAAACTATTTTGCCCTTTGAAAATACATGTAAAGAAATACTACCTGATTTTATGTAAGATTCTACAATTTTTTTCCTATATTTATCGTCTGGAAGACGATATGAAATATTTAAGATGCTATGCCTTGAAGTCATGACCAGTGGAGGTGCTCTGGGCCTCTGTTTGACCTTTTTCATTTGCATGGTTGTTAACCTCCAGACACGAATGATTTTTTTGAAGGAATATCTTCAATTTTATGCAGTTTTTGAAGATTCTTTCTTTATTTATTTTTTTACCTGCAGGACCACCAGCTCTGTGTAATTGTGGTTTACATGCTAAAGGTAATATAAATGAACACATAAATATATGTGTACATATTCAAATACATGTAAACAGCCATCATAACCACAGAAAAAAGAAGGAGGTAGGATTTGCCCATTTCAAATGCTAGAAGCATCCTGTATAGTGCATACTAAGAAGTCATAAATTTATAATATGAAGCCATTGTGGCTTGAGGATAAATATTCAGTACCTGGTATTACCTGATAAAGTCATACATATGTATAGCTCCATTTTATGTGATAATTACTGAATCTAGCTTTAGCATCTGCCTTTACCAGATAAACTGAATTTATTATTTTGAATAAGGCAGTCACAATAATTCATGGCCTTGTGAAGAATTGGCAAACAAAAGGTTCATAAGAGAGAGGAAAGGTGAGTAGGAAATTTCATTAGAAATTCCATATAAAATCACAATGGTCCACTTTATGTAAATTTTTGAAATTGTCCATTGCATGTTCAAATTTTTAACTCTCCAGGATGAAGTAAAAATAACGCTCCGTCCAGAGACATCTGGAGGATTGCAGAAGTACCCATTTTAGCCCTTGAATTTTAAAGTGACTTTTATCGTATTTCAAAATAGCTGTGCATCCTCTCTCCACATTACCAGCAAACAACTGAACATGTTTCTCTATTTTCTGCTCAAGTGCTGCCCATCTAAAAGCAAGCAATAAGCAGGAAAATGTATTTTAGTGATGAAAGATAAGCTGGAGAAAGCAGCCAGCCATTCGGACACACGGGCGTAATAAATCCACATGCATCTCCACAGAATTCCTCTGCTTGGAGCCATCAGTTGTCAGCTGAATCTGTAAGCTGCCTATATCATAAATACTGCGTTATTTTTCCTTCATAGAGCTCAAAAACTCGACTTTATCTCAGACATTTTCCTAAAGACTGCCCATGCCAACATTCAGATTCATGATTTTAGCAGAATTTGTCATTCCTTTTCAGTGCTGTCGAATAATATATAAAAGTAAAATAACTGCAAAAAAGGAAATATTAAAATATTTGAAAAAATAAAGATGAACATTTAATCTTAAAATAGGGATGCTCATTGCAGTTAATCATAAAGACAGAAAAGGCTGTATCTATGAAAATTTATATTTACTAAATAAAAAAAAGAAAAAAAACTTCCTATGTGCTAGAGACAAAGTTTAACAGGAAGCCAAAAAGGAATTGGAAATATTAATGATCCACAAAATATATACATAATCTTAATACAAATTAAGTATAAAAGAGAATGAAAGAAAAAACTCCTGAGTACCTTTCTCCGAAGGGAGGAGAGAACTTCCACTTTGACTATGGCCTTGTCTAAATAAGATTGGAGTTGGCGAACTCAAGAAGCTTCCATAGTCTTGGCAGCTCATGACAAAAGCCTAGGGAGATTACTTACGTCATAAATAAGGGTGTCAATTGTTAAATCAACAACAGGAGTCACTGTGCATCTACTTCCCATGTAGGATCTCTGTCCTTAATGTGTTGTACTATGTGAATTAACGATATAACGCATATTGAAACAGTATTTTATACTTTGTGTTTCTGTGTGGGTGCAAACTGTTGAAATCTTTACTTAGTATATACTAATTGATCTTCTGTATATAAAGATAATTGAAAATGAATCTTGATGTGAATGGGATGGGAGAGGGAGTGGGAGATGGGATGGTTGCAGGTGGGAAGGTGTTTATATGGGGAAAAAGCTGCTACAATTCAAAAGTTGTACTTTGGAAATTTATATTTATTAAATAAAAGTTACAAAAAATTTAAAATGTAAAAAAACTCCTAAAAAGAAGAAAAATTCTCTAATGAATATTTAACTTTTTTCATCAGTTCATTAAAGACATAAAATTTAAAGTAAGAATGCTTTTTTCTTATTCCTTCAACAGCATTCTACAAATGTGAACATTAAAATACACAGTGTTCATTTGTGGTCCAATGACATATTGGTAACAATGCATAATGTCAAAACTTTTAGACAAACAATTTTCCAACAAGTCTAGGAATATTGTGATCTTTTGGACTAATAAGTATATTTTTTGAAGTTTAGTTTATGGGAAAATAATAGACACACACAAAAGATGGTATCTCATGGTAGCTTTTAATCTATATTGGGATATAAGTCACTGTCTTGTCAATTTCCTTTCTCTCTCTAAATATATATAACTGAATTACAGACAAATATAATGTAGGTAAAGAAATGTTATGTTCTTTGCAACAAGAAATTGAAAATTAGACCTTTCCACCATTTTGAAATCTCTCTATTTCTTTCAGAAGTTCCAGACAAGGTGTCAACCTTTTGAATGCTCTTGGTTTTGCTTGTTCATTTCAGGTGTTCATTTATTTGTGTCACTTACTGTATGCCAAGTACTCTGCTAGGCACTGGCAATAGAGCATCAGGTTGGACGAGCTGGATCCTTTTCCTCCTAGATCAGACATCTCCATATAGAACAGAGGTTGGAAAATCATGGCAAGTGAAGGAAGACTATGAAGCAAAAGTTCCAAGTGGTAGAGTATCACTAAATAAGCTTAAGTGAGGTAGTGATGGTAGAGGGAACTACAGTATGAAGAAAATGGACTTTAGATAGGGGCTAGGGACCACAGGTGGCAAAAGCTGAGAGGGTGATGAGAAAAGAGACATTCCAGACAGAGGGGCCGGCTCTAGGCTTCAATAGTAGAAATGAGAAGAAATTAATGGAAATCTGTAAGGTTATGTCTTAGGGGGAGAAGGCAGGGGGCAGTAAAGCTCCCTCAGTGTCCACAGACAATCAAGGGCTGTATCATACATGACCTAAGCCATGAGGAGTTTGGCTCTCACTAAAATTTTTAATGAGAATCCACTGGAATACTAATTATAAGAAATTCAAAGTATTTTTAAAACTGTATTATAAAATATTTCTTTTTTCAGAATTTAGGAGACCAATAGTAACTTAGCTCAATAGTCCAAAGGCAGAATGATTGCGATTTGGGCCAATGTGATGGAATTGTGAATGGTGGAGATAGACTCATATTTAGAGGAGTGACAGGGGTACTTCCTTTTTGAACAGGTGGAATTACAAGCGATTGACAAATCAAGCAGGAATGAGAAGGTTTTCACTGAAACAATCGTATATCTGTAAACGCTCTTTAATGTGATATGGAAGATTGGGAGGGGTAATAATTATTAAGAGCTCAATTTCAACTATATCTACTCTTAAATGATTGTAAAACACGAAAGGTTGAATTCCAAGAGTGAAGCCTACATGCAATGCAAAATAAGTTTGGGTTGGAGGTATGTGTTTGTGACTATCAGCATCTTTAGGAACATGAGTCTGGATAGGATCATCTACAGTGAAGATGGAAAAGGAAGTGTTACAACGGATACTACGGAAATAATAAGAATCATCAGAAATTACTACAAACAGCTATAAACCAATGAATTGGAAATGGATAGATTTCTGTACACGTATGATTTACCAGAATTTATATAGAATATTCAAATAGAACAATTCCAATACAGATACTGAATCCATAAGAAGGACCCAGAAAAGTACAGGACAGAAGGGCTTCAGTGCTGAGCTATGGAATGAAATCCCTTCATTTGTAGTAAAATGGATGCAAGTGGAGACCACTATGAAATAAGCCAGGCTCCAAAGGACAAATAACACATTTCCTCTGGTTTGCGGTAACTAATACTTAGAGTATAAAAATAAATGCAAGTTTTAGGAGTGAAATTGACATCTTGGGATGTGATGATTGTTTGACTACACTTCTGCAGGATGGCCGTCTTTCTATTTTTTACTTGTTGAATCTTTTTTTTAATAGGACAGTTAAGCCTGTGCTTATAAAATAAATTTCAAGAGAAAAAAGAATTCTGTTTAAAAATGTACAGTACTTAGATCCTAAGTTCTGTAACTCTGGAACCTATAGAAATACAGACGTGTTATCTCAGCTCCAAGTTCCCCATGTTGTGGCCTGTGCTGTGGCACAACTTGTTAATCTGCTGACTGGCATGCTGTCATCTCCTGTGGGGGTGCTGGTCCCAACTCCTCTGCTTCCAATCCAGCTCCCTGCTAATGCTCCTGGGGAAGCAGCAGATGGCCCAAACGCCTGGGCCCCTGACACCCAAATACGAGATCCAGAGGAAGTTACTGGTCATCTGGGGAATGAACCAGCAAATTGGAGCTCCCCCCCCCTTCCTCTCTCTCTCTCTCCCTCTCTCTCTCTTTCTCTCCCTCTCTCTCCCTCCCTGTCTCATCCTTTCTGTGTGTCACTCTACCACAAAATAAATGCAATAAATACAATAAATCTTGTATTAATAGCCCCTACCTTCATAGCTTGACTCCTAAATATGAAATATTTGAAATAGTGAAATATTTTAATATTTCTTACTTTAAACTATATATAAAACAATTAAAACTTAGCTAGGTAGACAAACATATATATTAAATATCCAGTGCAATCTACAGATTCAATATGATCCCCATCAAAATACCAAAGATATTCTTCTAACATAGAGAAAAATGATGCTAAAATTCATATGGAAACACCAGAGATCCAAAATAGATAAAACAATCTAAAACAACAAAAATAAAGCCCTAGGAATCACAAAACTAGATTTCAAGGTATACTAGAGAATACTACTGGCCCCAAAATAGGCATGTGGATAAATGGGGCAGAGTGGAAACCCCAGAAATTAATCCACACATCCACAATCAACTCATCTCTGACAAATGATCTAAAATCATTCCCTGGAGAAAGGACAGTCTCTTCAACAAAATTGTTGCAAAATTTCATCTATGCATGCAAAAGTATGAAACAAGACCCCTACCTGAGAAAGAGAGAGAGAGAGAGAGAGAGAGAGAGAGAGAGAGAGAGAGAGAGAATCTTCCATCCTCTGGTTCACTCCCTAAATGGCTGCAATGGCTGGAGCTGGGTCAGTATGAAGTCAGGAGCCAGGAGCTTCTTCTGGATCTCCCATGGGGTTCAGGGGTCCAAACACCTGTGTCATACACTGCTGCTCTCCCAGGTGCATTAGCAGGGAGCTAGATCAGAAGTTGAGCAGCCGGAACTCCAACCAGTGCCCTTATGGGATGCCAGCACTGGAGGCGGTGGCTTTACCCGCTATGCCACACGCTGACCCCATTATTGTGTTATTTCAAAAGACTTTTCTTTATGTTTGAATAGTCTCTTTTCTGCTTGGTACAGTCTTTTATTGAGGCTTTCAATTCTGTTTTATATTTGACTTACTGATTTCTTCATTTCCAATATTTTTGCCTGGTTCTTTGTAAAGATCCCTATCTCTGTACTGAATTTCTTATTCATAGCATGCATTGTTTTCTTGATTTCATTCAGTGCTCTCTCTGTGTTCTTTTGATTTCTTTTAGCATGCTTATAATCATTCCATTTGATTCTTTATCATCTTTTTCACCAATTTCCTTTTCTTTTGGAGTCTGTTATTAAAGTATTATTCTAAACAAAAATTGAAAATAGAAAGTGACAATTCTCATTTAGCAGAGATTTCAATCATTCAAAATAAAACATTTTGAAGGACTATAATTAGTAATTTAGAATGCAGACAAAATGGATGCCTTATTATAAAGGAATTAATGACCAAATATTGAATAGATTAATAATTAATATATGAATTAAAATAATAGTTTACGATGTTGTCATGAGGTCTAGTTGGTTTTTCATAGTTTTGTTAAAATTACAATTGGCAGTAGGCTCTGTTCTTTATAGATTTTTTCATATGTTGAAAAAAGTGGGACATCCGTTCATGCCACTTTAGCAATATGCAAAAACATTAAAATTAACTTTTGACAATTACAGTAAAGGAAGATCAAGTTGTGACACTGTTTGTGAAAATAGATGAGAAATTCTAAATGAAGTACAAGCATATTTATTTCTCTTGTTTTATTATTAATTTCCAATAAATGAATGAAATCAAGGAAGTAACTGCATTTACAATAGCATCAAACAGAAGCATAATCATTTCTTAAGTAAATAACAGTGACGACCTACCAGCATGAGGAAGATTTCAAACTTGAAGCAGTAGTTTGCAGGTGGTTTTTCCCACTGCACTTAAAAAACTCCAAAGCATACAGGTTATAAGACCCTGTTTGTGACTATAATGCAGTAAATTAAAATCTATCAGGATTTATCAGGGATGCATTTTCAGAATTTAGGGGAGGCACGTTGGCCCTTGAGGTTTTATAAATAACATGACTTATTTTTAAAAGATTTATTCATTTATTTGAAAGGCAGAGTTACAGAGAGAGAGACAAGGAGACACAAACACATAGGCATAGACACAGGGTGGGGATGAGAGAGAGAGAGAGAGAGAGAGAGAGAGATCCTCCATCCAGTGGTTCACTCCCCAAAGTGCCCCAATGACTGGGGCTGGGCCAGGGGAAATCCAGGAGCGAGAAGATTTCTCCAGGTCTCCCAAGTGGGTGCAGGGGCCCAAGGGCTTGAAGCATCGTCTGCTGTTTCCCAGGTGCATTAGCAGGGAACTGAATCAGAAATAGAGCAGCCAGGACTTGAGCTGGTGTCTATATAGGGTGTGACAGTGCTGGCACTAACAGCATCATTTTGAGTGGCATGAGCCAGTCTCTAGCCTGACCAAGCCTTGTCCTGCTGGCAAGCTTTATACTCACAGCTGTAGGATGTGGAGGAAGCTTGGCCTTCACCCTGTGTCCTCTCTTCAGCAGTCACGGTTGGGGTAACTCTGGAACCTTTCCTGAGGTGTCCAGGGTCTGTGGCCCAAATCTTACAATTGCAGCTTTGTGATAAAATGCACAAACATCTTTCAATACTGCTCTGCCATGTCAGCATTCTACCAGGACTAATTACCCTTCACACTGGATTTTGCCAAGTTTTATGGAAAAAGTTCACAAATGATCCTCCTCTCCCAGAAACCAAACTTGTTTCAAAGAAGATGGCTTGCAAGGAAATAATTTTGGATAAATCAGCCATTGTCTTTCAATCTATTGCCCTTATTTGACTCAGCTCCGTATAACCACAGCTCACTTTATCAGTACCTCCTATCATGTCAATCCATTACATATACAAGCAAATTGTGGACATCCTGAAGAAAATGCAGGAAGATGAACTGATAGGTACATAGGACAGGAAGTACTGTAATTAAGACCTGGAACTCTCCCAATCACGTGAGGACCATCATGCTGGTATCATAAAGCACTACGACTACTATTCAACACTTAGTAGTTTTGAACATCAGGGCTGACGGGTGGTCTCAAGAACTGGAACAGGTCCCCGGATGACTTGGAGTGGCTGAGTGATCAAGGTCTGAAACATTCGTTCAAAACTCCTCCCAAACCTAGGGAATTCTTGCCGTTCTATTCCGTGGGAGAACCCTTCTGCCAGGAATGCTTCATTTGAGGATTTGAAGTCTGCTGTTAGTGTTCATTTGATTCACAGGAAAGATGGTACAACCTGAGAGTGCCAGGAGGCTGGTAAGACCTAGAAGAAAGGTTACACTTTGAAAGGGTGGTGGCATGGCTACAGCTCCCCATCACCTCATGGAGTATCTAAGGAAATTACAACATTATGATATGCTAGTAAAAAACGTCAGTCTCTAAGAGGGCACACCAAGATAATTTTGGAAGGATTCAAATGCAATAATTAACATAGTTAATATAAGGCTACCTCAACAGGTTCATGGAAAATTAAATTAAAAGGTAAGTATTTTGGTGCAAAAATGTTGAAATCTATGTATAACAAGGGTTTTCGAAAACTTCATGAACATTCATATGATGAAAAAACTATATATGCGTTTCAAATTTTTGTGCCAAAATAAATGTATCTTTTAATTTCATTTTATCTTTGCCATATATACAACTCTCCTTCCCTTGATCTTACGTTTATTATAAAAACATTTATTTCTAGAAGCATCATAACTTCTGAATAATTGCCTTGGATGTATCTAGAAATCATAGTCACATTATGCACCCACATGATCCTATGGTACTTGGAGTCCATTTATTTTGTACCTACACCACAGTGATGACACAAAACATAACCACATTGGTTCAGAGCACCTGCAACAAGATAGCTTAAAGGTAAAAGTAGAGCCTTAGACTGGAGCCATAACAGCTAGGAGAAGACAATGACTTACAATTGATATCACCTATCTCTTGACACGCTATAGAGCTCAAAATGTTCCCAAATTCCTCAGAAAAGCAAACTGGAGGGAAACCAGCAAGGATAGACTCACGATATGCACACTAGTCAGGGTTTTGCCATTTCTCTACTTCCCTTCTCCTGGGTCCCTGTGAGATAGTAAAAAGCAGAGGAGCACCTGCGAACAACAGCACCATTCAGAATGTAACGATAGTGCAATCCTATCAGTGAATAGTGAAGGCAGAGTCAGGACAAATGCTGTTGCCAAGTTCTAAATCTCATATGTTTTGTGGGTGATGTTAAGAGAGTAGGCACTTCACTCTGTCTATTTGGATGATGCTTCCTTACACATTCCAAGAGTAATCAGAGTCATCCCTTCAAGAGATTTCAATGAGATTCGTAGACGCACTGTCATTGCTTCCACAACTGTATCTCCATTTCCATACGATTCCTGGAGTCTTAAGGCAGTTGGCTTGAACAACCCTGGATACCACAATCTGGAAATATGTACTAGACCTACACTAATGCCAATGATACCAGACATAATGTAGGGATGTTAAAGGATTTTGCAGATGTAATTACAATTTCAAATCATAAGACCTTGTAAGATATTATCCAAAAGGGATAATCACATGAGCACGTTAAGCATGACTTTAGAGTTAAAGAAGAGTCCAAAATCTGAAGCAAGAGGCGGGCTTACAGAGCTGTTGCTGGCTTTCAGACAGTGGAGGCCATGTGGCAAGAAATTACGGCAATCTCAAGCTGCTGAGAGCAGCCAGCAGCCAATAAGTAAACAGGCACCTCAGTTCCCTGCACGAGCTTAATTCTTCCACATACAAGAACAAACTTGGAAGCAGATTTTCCCTGGAGATTCCAGATAAGTCCAGGCAACACCTTGACTTCAGCCTTGATGGAGAAACCAGGCATGCCGTGCCAGATTTCTGATCTGTGGAACTGTGAGCTAATAATGGTATTGCTTTAAGCTGATAAGTGAGTGGTAATTTGTTCTGTAACAATAGAGTACCAGCACAGTACAATATCACAAGGATGGTATCACTACTCAAACTTCAAATAAGTTGCAATTCCAATTAAATTCCAAACATATAATTTAATAATACTTTACAAATTAAACAATAGAATGAAAAGCTAGGAAAAGGCAAGCTAAATTAAAGGAGAAAGAAATCAGTCAGTTATCAAGAACTATTGTAAAGCTATAATAATTAAATTGTTATATTGGTATAATAGACAAGTATTTGTAGGTAGCATTGCAAAGAACCCTCAGACAGAGAAATATGTATACACGAATTTAGTATACACAGAATTAACACACATATAAATGAGTTAAGAATAAAGTATTTTAAAAATATTGTATTAAGCAAACTGGATTTCAATAATGAAGAAAAAGTGTGATTCAACCCTCAAACAATGTATAATAAGTTCTAGTTATTTTAAATATTTTCATTTAAAATCAAAGCCTTATACCCCTTACTAAAAATCTAAATACACTTTATGGTCTCCATGGGATAGGAAAACATCCCCTCTCCCAACCCAAGGAAATAAAATATATATATATATATATATAATGATATAAACAGCTTGTTAAATATTACTATATTAAAATGATAATTTTACAAGAATGCTATCAATCAAAATCATGAGTAACCAATATCTAAAATAATAGTTAACTCCAAAAATTACTAAGCAAATGGCAAAAAAATGCAGGGAAAGCAGGAATGGTTAAAATACATATACAGAAATACAACAAATAGTAAGTAGAAAACTGAAAAATGAAATAACAAGAATTACTTTTCACATAGCAGATAGAGAAAAAAATCTAAAAATGCCAAAGATTCATAACAATGACAGAATCTCTAGATTCTGTAAATGTAGGAGAGGTGCACATTGTTGTACCTTTTTGCAATACAATGAGATACTTTTTAACAAAATTAAAGTAGTCACGATTTATGATCTGGTAATTTATCTCCTAGGTTTAAAATTTTAAGACACTTCTACATGTACTCTAAAACTCTTAAAGAATGGCCATTGAAGTGTTACTTCTCATAAACATTTATCCATAATCTAAACATTGAAAGAAAAAGCAATACATAAAACATCAGCTATTTATAAATGGGGTACTATATAACAGTAAAACAAATACATAAATAAACATGAATTAATAAACCTTGCATATGTCTTACAAATAAGTTGATGAATGAAAACATCAAAATTAGGACTTCTTGAAAAAATGGTTGATTCTATGGCACAAGAGTTGAGGATACTTCTAAAAGTTTGTGGAAAGTGAAATTAAAAGATAATTTTGTTACAAAAAATTGGACATCCATGCACTTCTTTCATATTACACATTTTTAAAAAGTTATTTTTTTCATTTGAAAGACACAGTGAGAGAAAGAGAAAGAGACAGAGAGAGAGAGAGAGAGAGAGAGAAAGAAAAAGAGAGAGAGAGAGAGAGAGAGAGAGAGAGAGAGAGAGAGAGAAGCTATCTACTGTTCACTCCCCAAATGACTGCAACAGCCTGGGCTGTGCCAGGGTAAATCCATGAGCCAGCAGTCCCATCTGTGTCTCTCACATGGGTGCAAGGAACTTAAGTACTTGAGCCCTCCACCACTGCTTCCAACACACATTAGCAGGAAGCTGGGTCAGGACCACAGTAGCCAGGACTTGAATCAGCACACAGAAACAGATTGTGTGCATCCCAAGAGATGGTTACCCACTGTGCCACCATACCTACCCCTCATACAACACTTTTGCATGTGAACTTTGCAAAAATCCCTGTGTATATGAAATGACCCTGGAACACCTTTTAGTGCCAGAACGTTGCAGAAGCACCACACAAAAAGAAAGACATCCATGACAGTGAAGTTATAACAAAGGGACACAGGAGCCAACCGAAAGATTGGCCCCAGTTCAAATATTAGGAGTAGCCCAATAGTTTTGGATTGTATCTAAAATATACAATCCGTATCCATGAATGTACACTGGCATAAGAAATCATTGAATATATACATAGAGAAAAAAAGAAAAACCTGAATTGCAGCAGAAGTACAAAATTTATACTACTAACTTATTCTCAAGGAGAGAGAACTAACCTCTACAATGTAGCTGTGTGTATTAGTCTGTTTCATGAGTTTAACTTCTTTGGAAGGAAAGGTTTATTTCAGCTTACAGTTTACAGGTAGCCCATTGCCCACCATCTCTAGAGGCTGTTCATGGCAGGTATGGAGGAGCAATCACATGGTAAGCTAGAAAGCAGAAGGAATAGCCAGGCAGAACTTGAATTCAAATAATCAACCATCCTTCAAGGACAACCCTCTGAGGGAATCCCCCACTCCCACGTCCTGAAGACCTCCTACCAGATCCAGCTCTCTGTTGCACAATTAGATCAACTCTCCATCAACTCTTACCATCAACTGTTACCACTAAGACCCCTAATCCACCAGCTGTTACCACTAAGACCACAGGGTTTAAACAGAATCAGATGTGTCACTCCCTCAGCCAGGTGGCTAGGGTGCAAATAATGTAGGAAACTGGGTGAGATTGTTCTGAAAACATTCTGCATTATTTTATCAATTTTTCTGGTAAATATAAACCCATTCTGAATAATCAAATGCGTTTCTTTTAAAAAATGGAAAAAGAAGGCCAGCGCCACTGCTCAGTAGGCAATCCTCCACCTGCAGTGCCGGCACCCCAGGTTCTAGTCCCGATCGGGGCGCCGGATTCTGTCCCAGTTGCCCCTCTTCCAGGCCAGCTCTCTGCTGTGGCCCAGGAGTGCAGTGGAGGATGGCCCAAGTGCTTGGGCCCTGCACCCCATGGGAGACCAGGAGAAGCACCTGGCTCCTGCCTTTGGATCAGTGTGATGCGCCGGCTGCAGCAGCCATTGAGGGGTGAACCAATGGAAAAGGAAGACCTTTCTCTCTGTCTCTCTGACTGTCCACTCTGCCTGTCCAAAAAAAAAAAAAAAAGGAAAAAGCAGAATAATTGAATATGGTTCTATTTTTAAAGAAAACACATGTATTATAACATGTAAAAACTACCAAAGTGGAGACATGTATATTACCTTAAACATTTTATATTTCATTATTTACATAATTTCCTCTGTCCTTCCTTGCATTATTTAATTCTTATAATTAAAATATAGGTCATGTTTGAAGAAAAAGGAAGCTCTGCCAGATATCCCATGAATACGTAAGTTTGGCGAATTGTTGACCTGAACCACCACCAAATTACTGACCTGATTTACTGATACATGTTGTCCAATGATGGCCAGAGCATGCAAAGCCGGAACTGAGATGGAATCCAGAGAACAAAGAATGAGTAAGGACATTCCCTACAAGAACAGGGAGCTCATTTGGGGCAACTTACAGACTACCATATCAAGGCAGGTGGGCAATCTGATCAACAATACTGTAGAAAGGGCTGGGAGTTTGCTTCAGTGTTTAGAGTGCCACTTGGAAAACATATTACAAGTCAGAGTCTGTGTTCAAGTCCAAGCTTCACTTATGATTCAGATTCCTGCTGATTCACATCTAGGAGGCAACAGGTGATGACTCAGGGACTTGGTTACCTGACATCCATGTGGGAGACCTGGATTTAGTTCAGGATCCTGGATTTCACCTGACCAAAGCCACACCTGTTTTGGACATTTCAGGAGTGAACAAGGGGATGGAAGATTTTATGTGCATATGTATGTATATGAATATATGTACATGTGACTATATATGTACATGTATATATTCAAATAAACTTAAAAACATAAATAACATGAAAATAAACTTAAATATATAAATAAAACATTCAAATAAATAAACTTAAGCACATCAATAAAATTCTAAACACTTAAAGAAAAGGAAGCTATGGCGAGATTTTTTTCCCCAAGAGGAAGTAGATGGAGCAAATGTCATGCATTCAAATTCCACAGGGAGCTGATGCTATACTCCCTCACATATGCTTTAGGAGCTAACCTCTTAGGCATTCTTGTGGGCTTTCTGACTTTATCAAAAAGAGTTATTAAAGCACTTAAGCCTTAGGACCTGGGAGCAGTGCCAGCTAGATCAGCAGGTGGTTCATGTCCTTCTGAGTTAGGGAGAGAGGTCAAAGCCGCGTGAGGAAGATGGCATCGCTATGGTTTGCTGTCACACATGAACGTGTTCTTTTTCTTTCACATCCACTGACATTGTGGCAAGGAATTTAAGTAGCCCTGTTTAATAGTTAGATTTATATGTAACAGTTATGACAGCGCTGCAAATTTTGACCCACTACAGCTTCATTGCTTTGTAGAATATTTACAAACCGAGCAACTGAGACGTTAGGTTTTGGGGTCTGCATTGTGGAATAGCAGGTTAAGCTGCTGCCTGGGACAACGGCATCCCATGTTGGGATGAAAGTTTGAGTCCCAGCTGCTGTACTTCAGATCCAGAACTCTGTTAATGCCCCTGAAAGCAGGAAATGATAACAAGGGTACTTTGACGCCTGCCACCCATGTAAGAGATCTGGATTGATTTCCAGGTTCCTAGCTTCAGCCTGATTCAGCAAAGGCTGTTGTAGCCGTTTGGGGAGTAAACCAGCAGGTGGAAGATTCCCTCTCCCTCTCTCTCTCTCTGTCTTTCTCTTCTCTCTCCCCATCCCGACCCCCAACCCTCTGCCTTTCAAATAAAATAAATAAATCTTTTTTTAAAGACTTTCGGTTTGCAGATCCTTTTAAGGGGTAATTTTTGTCTATCTATAAAAACACTTCAAGCAGTTGAAATATTACCAGTATATGATCATTTGTAGACACTCTGTTACAGGTAATCTGACTAATTTTCTCCACCTCATCGCTATAGAGCTCAAGACTATACAACCTGAAGTGTGGAAGAAGTAAACATTTTCTTATATCCGCCACTCAAACTCACTTTCTAACATAGACTGCAGAGAACAGCTCTGTGGTTAATGGGCCATCCATGTAGTTTTCTAAAAGCTTCTGAAAGCCTTTTGAAAAAAAACAAGATAGGAGCAAGGTGCTTGTATTTTGTCAAGAAAAAAGGAATCTGAGAATCAAGAGAAGGAAGGGAATACAGACTGGAATTACAAAGATGGCTCTGCAGAATAGACAACCTGTCAATTATTTAAGACTACTCTAAGTGGACCTGACAGGTCATTACTAATGACTTTCTCGCGGTTAAGTGCCCCTGGGGAATATGGATAAGCTGATGCAAGTCATTTGTCTAAAACATCTGGTTCAAGATCATTGTTATCTGACCCAACTGGAAAATGCTATTAATTAAAAGCCAAAGGGATGAACACTTCTGTACATTACCAACGCAATATGATAGCAGGATATTCTAAATGTGGAATTAGCTTCACTGGTTCAATCTCATCATGTTTTGCTCTAGTCTTATTAAGAAATTAGCTTTGGGGCTGGTGCCATGGCTCACTTGATTAATCCTCCGCCCATGGTGCCAGCATCCCATGTGGGTGCCAGGTTCTAGTCCCAGCTGCTCCTCTTCCAGTCTAACTCTCTGCTGTGGCCCAGGAGGGCAGTGGAGGATGGCCCAAGTGCTTGGGTCCCTGCATCTGCATGGGAGACCAGAAAGAGGCACCTGGCCCCTGGCTTCAGATCGGCACAGCGCTGACCATGGTGGCCATTTGGGCAGTGAACCAACGGAAGGAAGACCTTTCTGTCTGTCTCTCTCTCTCACTGTCTATAACTTTGTCAAATAAATAAAAAAATAGCTTTAAGAACATATTGGGTGAGGGGGAGTCAATTTTCTAAAGCAAAGTTTTGTGCATTTATAAAGCATCAGAGGAAAGTATATCTTTTGTCATGACAATGGTTCTTAACCTTTTGGTAAAAGGTGATAAATCTGTTCAAGAATGTGATAAAAGATATGGTAAATTTCCATGTTGACTATAACATACAAAGACACGCAGGCAGTGTTTTACAAACAATGTCTTTGTGGCCAGGTACTCCTGAAGATGGGCAAGGAATCTCAGATTAAGAGTGTATTATAGAGGACCTTGTTGTGGTATAGCGGGTTAAGCCACCATTTGCTATGCCAACCTCCCATATGGGCTCATGTTGGCATCTCAGCTGCTCCACCTCTGATCCGGCTTCTTGCTGATGCACCCAAGAAGGCAGTGAAAGATGACCCAAGTTCTTGTGCCCTTTCATCCAGGGGGGAGAGCTGTTCTGCAGCTCCAGCTCCTGGCTTCAGCCTGGCATAGCCTTGGCTGTTGCAGCCATTTGGGGAGTGAATCAATGGGTGGAAGTCTCTGTCTCTGCCTCTCTGTAACTCTGCTTTTCAAATAAGCAAGTAATTATTTTTAAAAGTGTTAGATTTTTCTGAGTTATTGAATTCTGGAATCTATTGTAGGCAATGAATGTTTCTATGATGGCATACAGGTATATAAATCTTAAGTAAAACAATTGTGAATATGAGCACAATGCTGCATATTATGTCAAACCTTCACATGAAACATTTAGACACAAAATAAATAAATTTAGCTTTTAAAAGGAAAGAAATGTTGGTTCCATGATAGAGAACAACAAGTTGTACTGAAGTTCTTAAGGGACATTGTTTTAATATTTTACCTTGAAAATTTTTAAAAAGATTTATTCATTTATTTGAAAGGCAGAGCTACAGAGAGGCAGAGGCAGAGAGAGAGAGAGAGAGAGAGAGGTCTTCCATCTGCTGATTCACTCCCCAAATGGCTGCAATAGCTGGGATGTTAAACTGATCCTAAGTCATGAGCCAGGAGCCTCCTCTGGGTCTTCCACACTGGTGCTGGGGCCTAAGGATTTGGGCCATCTTCCACTGCTTTCCCAGGCCATACCAGAGAGCTGGATCGGAAGTGGAGCAGCCAGGACTCAAACCAGCACCCATATGGGATGCTGGTGCTTCAGGTCGTGGCTTTACCTGTCACAGTCCCGGCCCCTTATTTTGAGATTTAATGTGAATGAGAGTAAAAGGTTTTCTAAATAATAAATATACAAAATATATATGAGGATATTTAAATAGTCAACCACATATTAGATGTATAGTCAATGTATATAATATACTTGTATTTATTATTATACTTTTATTGTATTTATTGTATTTAATATAATTATCTGTCAGAAACAAGATAATTACATTAATTTTGTTTAAGAGATTTTAAAACATCATAAGAAGCAAATTTACAAGTAGGAGACTGAACCAAAACAGAAATTAGATGTCAAAATCGATCTTTATAGCTATATATGCCTATACCTAAAAATATGAGTATGTCTGTCAAAATGAAATATTTCAATCTAAGTATTGTTCAGTTCCAACAATATTAAAAGTATTTTATTCCTCACTTGACAATGTCCATGGGAAACTTGCAACTTGTCAGACACTGTACTAGGAAAGGGTGATGCAGAATTAACCTAAGCAGGCAAGACTCCTTTCTTCATGGAACTTGTGTGGAGTTCCATGTTGGAGGAGGTGGTAGAGCTAAGCTTTGTGTCACCTAAGCTTAACCTATTTGTCTAAACTTTTCTTGAACCCTTTGCCTTAGCCATTGTTCACAATACCAAGCACACACAAGCCTTCTTTATATCTTGCCTTTTTAAGTTTCTCCTATTTGGTGTTCTTGGGAAACATCTTTTCACGCTAACCTGACACCTACCCATAATCCTATGTACTTCTAGCTAACTTCAATTTTTCAGGTCTTTTTTATATTTTGTCCTCAAAATTACTTGAGCTTTTATAGTCTATAAACTTTTTTTTTTTTGACAGGCAGAGTGGACAGTGAGAAAGAGAGACAGAGAGAAAGGTCTTCCTTTTTGCCATTGGTTCACCCTCCAATGGCCGCCGCGGCCGGCGTGCTGTGGCCGGCGCACCGCGCTGATCCAAAGGCAGGAGCCAGGTTCTTCTCCTGGTCTCCCATGGGGTGCAGGGCCCAAGCACTTGGGTCATCCTCCACTGCACTCCCAGGCCATAATAGAGAGCTGGCCTGGAAGAGGGGCAACCGGGAAAGAATCCGGCGCCCTGACCAGGACTAGAACCCGGGGTGCAGGTGCTGCAGACAGAGGATTAGCCTATTGAGCCAGGGTGCCGGCCAGTCTGTAAACTTTAAATAGTCTTTACGTTTCAAATTATTTGACCAAAGTCTATTTTTCATTGAGTTCTTAATCCATAATGACATGGACCCAAAGGCCTAGAGAAATTCTAGGAACAGAGTGGTTATTTGATAAAGGCCTAAAGAATAAAAAAAGGAGACTCTGGATAAGTGAGTGATTATGTAACATATTATTGTGGGGTTGTAATTTGTAGGAGCTTTGAAAGCTTTGTGCAAAGGGTGAGACCTCTAACGGGAATTCAGAGATCTGTAGGAGATAGATGGCATTGCTGTCATGACTAGCAAAACTGAATGCAGTGCTGTATACTGGATGTCATAAAAAACACATTTGCTTGATGCTTCCACTCATCCGTCCATCCCTCCATCTATCCATCTATAATTTACATTCATTAGAATATATTGAATGTCCAATAAATAAGAGTGCAATGTTCTTTCTTTTTTGTAACATTTTCTAGGAAACAACACAGGGGCTGCCCTATAGCAAAGATTTGACAATTTATTTAACTGGATGAATGGTTACACTAAGTTAGAACGATAGAAGTGAATAAAAAGAATAAAGTCGAAGATCAGGGTAAAAAGGATTGCAATGCTGTGTTTTCTAAAATACAACTGTTTTGACCAAAATAACCCATGTTGAATATTTACACTGTATAAACAGGATGGCATTTTTAGAAGTCAGTCTGTTGTTCCCTTCACTAGATATCTTCACATGATAATGTAGTTCTTAGTTTAAATATGTTGAAAATACATACAAATAAGTAGCAACATAGACTCACACATTTGCAAACATTTAAAATCAAAACAGAAAAACAGTCATCATCTGTTCCTTTTTCATTATACCTTAATTTGGTATGCAAATTGCACGGCTTCTACCCATACCTAAATTTTACATGGCAATTTGCTAATCCAGTTTATGTAATGTAGCGCAGACATAGACATTTATAAATGAAAATATAATAAGATCTTATTATGATTCCTGATATTTTATTAGCAGTTAATGAGTGTGATAATTTTCCAAGATAAGCAACCATTTTGAGATATATATATATATATATATACACATATATACTATTTGACAGGTAGAGTCATAGACAGTGAAAGAGAGAGACAGAGAAAAAGGTCTTCCTTCCGTAGGTTCACTACCCAAATGGCTGCTATGGCCAGCGCTGCGCCGATCTGAAGCCAGGAGCCAGGTGCTTCCTTCTGGTCTCCCATGCAGGTGCAGGGCCCAAGCACTTGGGCCATCCTCCACTGCACTCCCGGGCCACAGCAGAGCTGGACTGGAAGAGGAGCAGCCGGGACAGGATCCAGTGCCCCAACCGGGACTAGAACCCGGGGTACCGGCACCGCAGGCGGAGGATTAGTCAAGTGAGCCATGGCGCCGGCCCTTAGATCTCATTCTTGTGCTGTGTGCATTGACATTCATTAGGATTCAAATATTTCACCCATTTAAAAACAACATTGCAACTTTTGTTTAATTTCCAATTGTTGTATGTATACAATTTTGATCTATTTGAAATTGTAAAACTCTCTTACTTGACAGATTAATATTTTTAGTATACAGTGTTTTTAATTTGGAGAGAAATACCATCTGGAGATACCATTTGGAGATAAATACCAGGCACCCACATGGGATGCTGGCGCCGCAGGCGGAGGATTAACAAAGTGAGCCACGGCGCCGGCCCCTGTGTTTTTTGATATATAGTATATGGAAAGTCTCAGCTCCATCCACCAGGATGTAAGCTGAACAAAATCAAGATTAAGGTAACAGAACTGGTTCAAATCAGTTAAATCCAAAATGGTGTCCAGATTATGCACTACCTTTCCTCCAGTCCCATTATACCCTCATTGTGATGCATTAACAGAGTAAAAACCTCTCCCCCTCCTGCCATCACAGGTTACAATTGCCATGACAACCTACAGAAATGACCACATAAGGGGAGAAAAAGAGGTGGATCCTTAGTTCTGGAAGTTGCCCCCCACCCCTTTTCCAGAAATACAATGACTACTCAACCCAGATAATAACTTAGCTTTCCGGACCCCATAAACTTCATTTGTAAAGAGATCGCCACACTAAGAAGAGAGCTACTGCCAGAGGTAACTTGCCCTACAAAGCTTCAGCTTGACTAACGAGACAACTCTACTGCTCATTTCCTGCCTTCCTTTTCCCAAACTTGATTTTCCCACTCAGAGGACCCACACCTTTTCCTTTTCTTAGTCCAAGACTATCTAGAAACCTCAGTCATGTGGCCACCGCCTTGAAGGACATTCTTTGTGAACTCTTGTGTGTGCATATATACCTAAAACTCATTTTTCTTATTATCTGTCTCATATTACATGTGATTTGTAAGCCATAACCACTGAAGTAGAGGAAAACATTTTTAACCTTCTCTATATGAAATATAGTCAGAGTCTCAGTTCTTCCTGCTAAATTGATCACAAAGCATGTGAGTGTGCCACATGCCTCAACTTGGCCAAGGAATTGGTAATAGTAAGGAACTGTCTCTATAAGTGGTTGGAGGAGTTGCTGTAGAACCCCCAGACTGGAGATGTCTGTCCCACATGCATAAAGCCAAATCACTGGCATTGAGATGCTGGGAGAAAGGAGGTACTTATTGCAATGTTCAGAACTAGGAGCCAGGCTGCTGTAGCTCAAGTCACAGGCTCCTTGTGGGGAGAAGGACAAAGCTTCTTATAGATTTAAGTTGGGTCTTGAGAATGGATGTTCAGCTCATACCTAAGTTTCTGGTTGGTCTGCAGTGTTTGGGATTTAGCCATTCCGAGGACAACATGCAGATGGTAATTACTTCCTGCCACGGGCCTGGAATTTCCCTGAGAAGATACCCTTTGAGACCATACCAGCCATCAAGTTGGTAATTATTGGAGAAAAAAATGACCACATGAGACCAGTGATGGCTGCAGTACTCCCTCAATTCAGTAAGTTAAATTTAGTAAGAGGCCAACTTGCAATAAAAAAAGGTTAAAACAACAACAACAACAACAACACACATGCACACACAACACAGGACAAAGACACCTTACACTAAGGGAGAGAGGCTGAGAGGCAGGGGCCTGGTGGTATCCAACATTTGCATTCAAGGCCATGTATAGGGGTTCAGTTTCACTAACAGGTCAATGTAATGTTTGACGTAGCTTGACTGCCAGTGTGAGATAGTAATAGGAAATACATATATCTTGGTCTCTGGTTCCAGCCCTGAGCACAGATCACCTAACACCTTTGTAGTTTTCTCAGTGATAGGGGTGCTAGAAGACTCTTTGATCCCAATATTTTATTCTGGCCCAATCTCCTGAGTCACAATTCCTAAAACCCTACTAGATGGGGGCACTAGGAAAATTACTTTGCTGTAATACTTGGCCTTTGACCCCAGTTCTTGACCCAAATTCCTTTGGAATTTACTGGACACCTTTTTTTTTTTTCCCCCTAATGAAACAACTCATAGTGGGCTCTTGACTAAGGTCTGGTCACCAGAATGAGATAACCATGATTATAAGAGTAGGTCATTCAGTTCTCCCTCTCCTATTCTCCAGAGAGGGAAGAGACACTGGAAATAAATAAAACCTCCATAAAGTTCTCCAAATTTAAGGGTTCAGAGAGCTTCCCAATTGTCAAACATATCCTTGTGCTGGGACAATGGTCATCTCAACTTCACAAAGACAGAAATTTCTGTGCTTAGGACTTTTCTAGACCTCACATTGTGTAGCTTATCTGGCTTTTTTATTCTTTCTTACCTTCCCTATCATTCAACTGCTACATGTAAGCAAAGTGTTTCCCTGATCTCTGTGATTGATAGAAAATGAATTGAACTCAAGGGGAAGGAAGAAAGACCCCTGATGTAGCTGGTTGGTCAGAGTATAGCTGATGATCTATTACTTATGATTGGCATCTGAAATGGGGAGGGAGAGGTCTTGTGGAATTGAACCTTCAACCTTTGGGATCTGACTCTGTCTTAGAGTGTTGGAATTAAGAGGAGTTATAGAGTGGAAGTACCACTATGTATTTCATATCACTATGAACTACATGAAATTTGTTCAACTTATATAAATTTAAAAAAGAGGAGTTATAATGTTCAGAATTTAAGAGGTTCATGTTCTTATCTCTGACATATGAAAGAACTCAAGGACAAGACATAGATAAAGCTTAGCAGAGGAATTAGATTTACTAGCAAAGTGAAAGTACACACTTAGGAGGGAGTAAACCCTTTCAGGAATGGACAAACATTTCCAGGAATTTGGTGACTGGACATTTTCTGGCCTTTATAAGAAGTCTTGGAATTTTCATGGCATCAGGAGCACAATGGGAGTGGGAGTGTCAGCCATGGTAATTTTATTATAATGGAATTATAATAGGCTATAAGTTGTCAGTGCGACACAGTAAATAGCCATGTTGATATTTTTGGCTGGTGCTATTTCTGGGCAGCAGCTTTGCTATAATAGCAATTTCAAGTTGCCATTCATGGGATGAGTTTGAGTGGCAACCCTAGCAGGAATGGTATTTCCTCCACCTCTTTCTTGGATACGTATCTGTCTCTATAGCTATAGCAATAGGACTCCCAGCAGGCATTTTCTAGAAAATTATTGGGAACTGGGGAAGTACTTTTCCACATCAGATGTCGGAAGTGTTATTTTAAATGGTGAGTCAGATGGAAAAAACACTTTGTTTTTTCTTATATTTCAGAGCCAAAAAAGGCACCTTTTCAACAATAAGAATTTAGTCTGATGTTTAAACTGTGGCTTTAGGCATCTGCCTTATGGCTTCTTTTTGCTTCTGTATTTTATTCTGTAAAATGGATATATTAATACTGTCTTTGTAAAATTGTGAGAAAAAAGTTAGATAATAATATATTCAATATGGTTAATACTGTTTCCAGTCAATGACAATCACTGATTGTTATTTACTTTATATTAGGACTATAATTAACTTTTGTATTTTAGGCTTTATAGAGACCTTCCATAGTTTACATAAACCCCAACAAAATTAACTTAATTGTACAATGACTGTTGCTTTCTTATCTCAAGGCTTGTTGTTAGAGAAGGAGCTATTCCATGACAAGTTGAATTTATGTGACCCCTCTGCTTCTGCTCCTAGAAAACAAGGAAGTTGAAGGAATCCCATTTTCTTCTATCCCACCTTGTAGTCCATGGAATAACTTGCAATAAAACCCTCCCTTTTCCTAAAGGACATGGACAACATCCATGCATTCCCCATTCTTTATGAAAAGATCATAACACAGAAACCATGCAAATGCCCACTCTTTGGCTCATAAATGACTAATTGAATTGCTTTTTACTGCTTCAGAATATAACCCATGATGTTAAACGAGGTAAAGAAGACTGTAATCAGGATGAGGCCATCACTATAGGTGTGGAGTCCTATGAGGTGTTGCAGTGGGAGAGGGAGGTGGAACCCAAGCATATGCGTGTGACCATTTCTAGACAAAGAGCAAGGCAAGGGCAGTAGTTGGAGAATTACTAAAAGGAACATCAGGGTCAATGGGGATTCTAGCTGAAGGCAGGCCAGGGAGATGAGACATCATTTGGAAGATGGTGGAGGATGATGAAACTGATCAGACGATGAGGATGATCCGATATTGTTGATGGGGAGTTCTGCTGAAACTGGTGTAACAGGAATCTTCTTCCTAAGAGCAGATAGCGCAGCGGTAGACAAGAAGACCAAAATCTGAGCCTCACTGAACAGTGGATTCAGAAGGAGCCTGGTGCAGGTTGGTCAAGGAAAGAATATGGATCAAAGGGAGCAAAATGCTTGTAGACAAAATTTGGTTGGCTTCCCTCCTTCCCCCAAGCCCTTGAACTCAGGTCAATCTCAATTGGAAACAGCAGATAACTTCCACTATGCCCACGTTAAGGGCCGCTACCAGAAAATAAGCTGGCCACAAGGTAAAACACTCTTTGACCTACCATCCAATCAAGACACTTTTAAAACCTTTCTTCTCCATAAAACAAAGCCTCTCTCTGGCTAATTCTTGAGACTTTTGCAGGTCTGTAGCCACAGTGTTTTTCCTATTGCAATAATCTCTCCTGTATAGGGCCTCCACCATCTGCCTAGCAATGATATTTTAAAAGAAAATCTGTCCTTTCTAAGTATGAATTTTTTTTGGTTACCTGTTATAAGTGTGGGTGAAATCAGACATGACCCCCTAATATCTACACAAAAATGTGGCCCTTTAAAGTTCCCCAGAAGTGCTATCTGGGGTGCCACATATGCTACCGGAATTTGGGGTGCCATATGATTTCACCATGAGCTTATTAATAAATCCCCGATATTAATAAGCCCAAGAGGGTTCTTGCCTAATATTTAGAGGAGAATTCAAAATACTGGCACAGATAAACGAGGCAGCATAGTACATTTTAAGCTTTTATTTAGTGAGAAAGGTTCATAGGAGAGTGAGAGCTTTATTTAAGAGATAGAGGTGAATGGGGGTTCATACCAAGCACCAGGAACCAGCCACGTGGATGAGTATCTAGGCCAGGAAGCCTAGGGCGCATGGCCCGAAGGCCATGAGCCCTGGAGGCACAGGGCTACAGCAAGCCCGCCTCCTGCCAGACACTCTGTGCCCCAGGCTTTTAATCTACTTCCAAAGGGGAGTGGATAATTAACCTGATTGACTGGTTGGCACCCAGGTCTGGCCAGGTAGGGGCATGAGGTCACACAGGGGCGTGGCGAAGGCTTGGTCTTCCAGTTCACAAATCTAATCAATTTTAGCCTGTATGCCTGCCTACTTCAAGGGGAAGCAGGGCAATTTTCTATAAAATAAACTAGAAAATATACATACTTTATTTTGCTTCCTCTTATAAGAGAAAAATATGTTTTCATGGCCAAGACAGTATCCACCTTTAAGTTTTGAGTTTGAAAGAAGGAAAATGCAAGATGGCTTCTCCATACAGAGTCGCGGTATTGCTCAGAGGGCTTCTAATGTTCTTTGGTTCTTATCACCTGCTTTTAAAGCATATGTGACGAGACTCTTGGCTCAGCCTTGGAGGCTGGTCTCACCCTTCCCTTCTACCAGTGTGATGGGCATAGGTATTTTAATCTGTATTCTAGGTTCTTGTCCCCACAGAGATAAGAATCCAAAGCACAAGCATCCACATAGTGCCCAAGTGAGAGAGAGAGCAGGATTTATTTAAAATAGAGACACAGTGAACATACATTCACACATGGAAAGATGACATCATGAGTGGGCCAGAGAGTTGCCCATGAGAAGTAAGGGGGAAAAGAGGAGGCCCGAGAAGGATCCCCAAGCGTGGCAAGTAGCAAAATAAGGCATCTCGCCTGTTATTAGTCTATTTTATGTGGTGGTGGGGAGTGGCTTATGAGAATTCCTGGGATCTATATAGTCCCTAAACACAGAGTTTAACTTCCATGTGGCCATGAAGGCATCTCTTCCTTGCTGGTCCCCAGTGAGACACAGGTGCATCATGGGAAGGTGGACATATTAGATTGAGAAATGAAGGGATAAAGTTACAGTGGAGGACTGGTAAAAATTCCTGTTGTCTGGCGCATAACAAATCTTCCCAGGCAGACGAATCAATTCATTCACAGGCTTTTTTTGGGATTCCGCTCCCGGGCGAGGTTCACCAGTCCCAACAGAGCGGGGGTCCGGGAAAGTCGCGTGTCAAAAGTTGAGAGGGCTCCTTTTATAGATTCAGGGGTTAAAGGTTGAGGTGGGTCTGATCCTCACTGGTTGACCTTTAGGCACCGTGGGGACCTTGACAAGGACTTTTCTTCCCGGAAGTGCGGGTAGGGACTTTCTATTCCCGGAAGTATTATAGGCCTTCCCTCCTTGGGGATCCCAAAGCTACCACCTAGTAGTACCTAACTCCCTGCCTAATTTCACAAGGACTAAGACAAGAAATACACAGGGTGTTACTTAAAGCAACTGTCAATGAGTCTGCTGTTTAGGACAAACATTAAGAGTGTTAATTGTCACTGTGCACTAACTGCCCATGCAGGACCTCTGTCCTCAATGAGTTGTTATGGAAGTTAACTGTAAAACTAATTCTCAGTTTTTGTGTGTGTGTGTATGTGTGCAAATTTTTGAAATGTTTACTTAGTATAGAGTTGGTCTTCTGTGTGCAAAGTTCATTGAAAATGAATCTTTATGGAGAATGGGACTGGGAAGGGGAGAGGGAGGAGGAGGAGGAGTGGGAGTGTGGGTGGGAAGAATAACTATATTCCTAATCAGGTACTTATAAAATTTGTATTCCTTAAAAAATAAATTAATCAATTAAAAAAGAAGTACATAGGGACATTCCAGAAAAAAATCTGCCCAATAGGTAGTGTTACTGCAGATGTTTCCTGAAAATGTGAGGTATTATAGAGGATTCTAGTGTGGAGAAGCAGTTTAATAAAAAAAAATAGATATCAATTTTTAGAAGATTCTCTCTCCCATCTTGTTCCTCCTCTACATCCCTTTCATTTCTTTGAAGTGCACACTTTTGCTATGCAGAACAATTCAAGAGTTTCTTATCCCTACCACAGACTCAACTCTGGGAATCCCATACCTATGCAACTCATTAATGGTCCTGCTAATCTGTGATTTACAGTAGTTAGTTCCAACCTTTAGCAACACAAAACACTGGCAAAATGCTTTGAAAGTACAGTCTCCCAAACACATTAAGCAGTAAAGAGGCAGAATTGTTAAATAAGCTAGGGGCCATTGGCCTGAGGCTATCTCCATATTTTCAAGTTTCTACATGACAAGCTGCACCCTCTTTTTAGCACAGAAACTCAAACCTAACTTGGGAGAATGTTATTGTAGCAGGGAGCAGAGGCTCAGTCAATCATAAGCACCACCGTTCAGTCAATGACAGACTGATAGAACGATGCCAAGTAAGGCATTTGCTCTTTGAGAGAGAAAGCAAACTGTTTATGCATTTTACCTCTCCCTTCACACTACAAAAACTCACTGCTTTGTTGCCTTGGAGCCACTTCTGGATTTGAATGCTGCTAAATTTATGAATCTTTTCATGCATGTGTAAACTCAGCTCAATCTATTTTGTCTACAGTTTTTCCTTCAGTGGTTTTTGGAATCAGAATTGATATCCAAAGGAGACTTTCCTCTTCCCCAACAATGAGTAACCAAGAAGCCCATTCAGCTCAATGCTGAAACCAAGCCCTTATGGCCTGGGGGACTAGGCTGCCTCTGGCCTTCTCACCAGGAGTACCTCCTCCTGGGGTTGGCTGCCCTCATTCCTACCTGTACACTCACAATCCCACTTTAAATAAATCCTGCTCTCATTTTTGCACATTATTTATGCCTCTGCTTTGAATTCTTCTCTCACATGGGACAAGGAGTTGGAATAAAAACAGGAGACACTTTCCTAAAATACTTACCCAGTGCCTTGAATTCAGGTGCTAAATACTGCCAGATCCTACTCTACCATGGTCTCAGTCTCCTTCCTTCAAGCATTCCTTGCCCTGCTTTCATTAAAATTAACTCTGAGTTGAGGGTGTGGTGCAACCAGCCCTCCAGGATCCCTAATCCCCTGTGGATAGCATCTTGATGCTGGGCCTTGTCTTGAGGAGTTTCTTTCCCAGGAACTCCAGGCCTGTAGCAAAAAGTAGCCACCACCTCCACATTGCCCCCAGACTGACTGAAGGGCGCTTTGCCATTATCAAAATTCCCAGGGAATCAAAGCAAGGTCATGAGCACAACCTTAATTCCAGCCGCATGCTCTCTCCTTCTCTCTCTACTACTCTCAGCCTGCTAACCTTTTAACTCACTTACCTTCCCACCTCATGATGAAAAGAAAGCAATACAGACGCCTTCTAAAATTAGGCCCTCAGAACAACTAACTCTGCTTCGTTAGCCTTCTTTAGGCCTTGGTCATTATTGAGTTCACCACAACAGTGAACATTTTCCCTTGCAAGGGAAAGCTTCCTCTGCTACCCCAGAAATTTTCTGAGGCATTTAGTACTTTCGTTGGAAGGCAGGATCTGGGACTTCCTGATCTTTGAAGCCAGATTAGACTCCAATATATGCCTGTCTGCTCTAAGAAATATTTGCAGCTACTTATTTTAAGAAGCTTTTGAAAGACCAAATTTACATCTATAAAAGAAATTTCCATTTGTAAGACTGCTTGCCCCTCTGCACCAGGAAAGCAGGACAAAATTACTACAAATATTCCTAGATAGCAGATGGGCTAAAATCTGTAGGACATGCCTTGCCTTTGTTTAAGGTGTTTTCCCTGTCTGTAAGCTGGACTTTTACCTGCACATTTATTTATTTATTTTGGAAAGTAATGGTTTTTAAGTCTGGAATCTAAGTTCTATGTATTTGAGATGTGAATTTTCTATGGTCTCCCACCTAAGGCTGTCAATTTGAAAATGCAAATTTGAGGGAGATGACTCATCACAAGAAAGGAAGAGAACTATTTGGAAAGGAGCAAGCAAAAATCTCAGTATTTTTCAGAAATCTTAGTGTTAGTCATCTTGTTCCTGAAAACCAAAATAATGGGGAAAAAGTCTGAGGGTAAAGAAAAGACATATGAGGGTTAGCAGACCCTCCAGTCTCCAGATCTACCACCATCCTGAATAAGGGTGCTCTGGGATGTTTAGGAGGCCACAGGGAAGCAGAATTCAGGAATAAGGGAACAAAGGACAGACGCAGCAGCCTGTTGGCCGCTGGCCAGGTGATAAGGGGCTAGTTGGAGCTGCAGTGCTTATCCAGTCCAGTTACAAGGTCAGCTCAGGTCTAAGTTCCTCAGTGGTCAGCAATGCCATACTCTTCAGGGATTTTGATAATGGCAAAGTGGGCTTCAGGGCTTTCTGTCTTGCACCCAGAATTCTCCTATAGAACATTGTTCATGACAATGCTGTCCACAAGTGTCATCTATTATCTCGTGAGTCCATCGATTAGAATCCTGTAGAGCCATCTCCACCACTCTCTCGATTCAGTGAGTTAAGCTAAGAGAGATTGGCTGGGAGACTGGGGCCTGAGGTTTTTCATTCAAGGCACTGTTTGGGAGCTTGCTTTTAACCTAGAAAGGTTATTTTTTTTTCTTTTGTCCAGAAACACAGTTCAGATCTAACTATTCTTCTAGAAACTAGCAGGTTTTGTATTATTATACATAGCCCCTGATTAACAATTTAAAATGGAAGTGATATGATCTTTGTCTCTGTGTGTACGTCTATAGATGTCTGTATGTTTCTGTATGTCTATACTGGCATGTATGTTATTTATAGCTTGCCTACCATCTGTGTGGGTTCCAGGTCCTTGGATTTAAGGAACTGTGGCTCCAAAATATTTTTTTAAAAAAGATGCATATCTACTGACCATACATACATATATTTTTCCTTTGTAATTATTTCCTAAATAACACAGTGTAACAAGTATAAGTGTACTTCAAACATAGAATTACAAACAATAGAATTAAAAGTGATAACAGACTTCTCCATTCAGCTCTGTTTTCTCAGGTAGCTACTGAAAGCATGTCAGTGAGAGCAGGTACACTCAACTGGTCTTCCCATTCATGTTCAGACGATTACTGTTGTAAGAACTCTCCCTTCAACTCTGAGAAAGAGAACATTCATTGCTCATTATAGGTCTGTAGGAGAAGTGGCAGATCACAGTGAAGCCCAAAGCAACCTCTCCATTTAGAAAGAGATTTGTAAATTTTTGGAGTTAGGCTAATAGGGGGCAAACTGGACAAACCAGTGACAGAACATGACAGGTGCAGAGGAAAGGGATTGGGGGTGTTCTTTGAATAGGTATTGGCAAGTGACAATTATGGGCTATTAGTACGTTAGACAGCCCCTGAAGCTTACCATGAAGCAAGGAGAGAGGGGGTCCTCTGTTGTCTCTAGTTTCAACAGTATTAGATTTCAACAGTATTGTGTGAGTGAGAACAAGCTGTCCCTAAATTGCCTGTGTAGTATTCAAAAGAAACATCTAGTGAGCATTGTCTGAGAAGTGGTGGAACACTTTTATTTATTTATTTTGTTAACTATCAGGTCAGTTTGACATAGGGGACATGCACAAAGGTATGTTTTGTCTTAGCCACCTGCAGCAAACTGGATGACTCCTTTGCTCTGTTTTTCTACCTCGTCATGCATCCCTAAAAATGTCCTCCTTAAAGACAACGAGCACCCTTCTTGTCAGCAGCCTCTTTTCAGAGACAAAACCCTCATGTCTCTGACAGTGCTTGTAGACAATCATATCCTAAAGGAAGTAATCTCTAACCATTGAGAAATTTTCCCCTGGTAACAAAGCTACTTTTCAAGCCAAACCAAAGTATGCACATTGTTTATTGAAATTTGGATGCGAATTTGACCACTTTGGAATACTTCCAAAGACTCATTGTAAGCTGTTGGGCTTGGGTTTCCCACGAATAGGTCACTCATGTTCTACCCTGAATAAACCTCATATTAAACTTTTTTTCAGATCCTGTTTGTTTTCATCGACACTGTCCTGATTGATTCTGAGTCCCTCTAATCAGAACTTGATTTGCCAGCATTTTTACATACAAGCCCCTTCCGACCTAATCCATAAAATCTTTCCCCAGGCCCCTTATCAGACTCCTTACCTGATCTCCTTGTAATAGCTTTCTCTCTGCAAAATAACCTGGATTTGGTGATTGGTCTTCCAGCCTACAAATACAAATACACCAAAAGACAAAAGACAAAAAATACACCAAATGCCTTTGGTAACACAATGGCACTGCTGGCAGAACAGGAAGTCCTTCCTAAATGTTTGCCAGTGGTACACCAGCCCCAGTCAGAGAGCTGGACACAGCCTGTGAATAAAGCAGCTGCCAAGCATGTAGCTCCGTGATTCTCCAAGGCTTTCACCTCTGGTACAGTGGTATTTCTCTCTGTGTCTCTGTCTCTATCTCTGTCTCTGTCCCTCCCTCCTTCCCTCCCTCCTTCCCTCCCTCCCTACCTCCCTCTCTTTTGTTTGCAGTAGAAAAATGTCTCCAGGTGAGTAATCTCAAAAGGCCACTTTATCTCCCTCCTTGACTTTGTATGCCCCTATGTGGGTCCTGTCTAACCCTCTATGGGTTCTGTTGGGGTAAATCCCCAATCTCACTATTTGAGGCAGGACTGGGTTTCACGGTGGTGAGAACACTTGCTGAGTCCTTCCAGGACCCTGGTTCTACTGTACTCCGACCTTTGGTGCCTGTTCTTTGTTTAGCATCTGCTACGATTTGTGCTGTGTTAAGTTGTGTACTTTTTATGGAATCATAAAAAGAAAATTCTAAGAGCGCTTAACTGACTTCATAGCCCCTCCTCTCTCATCATGGCCCCAGCTGCACGGCCTTAGGTAGCTCCTCTGTTTCACTGTCTGCTACGTGGCAGGGTGGAGCCAATGGTGGAAGCCTGGACTAGTTTTCCATTAATGGATGATGTAGAACAACAAAGTTAGGTAAGATTTGATGTGTACGTGTGTGTGTTATATGTGTTGCATTAGTTACATATAATATTTACATGATAAAATACCATAAAGAATTGTATTTTGAATTGACTTACACATCAATGAGTGCTCACATAAATTAAAATTGCTAAATTAGTCCAAATGCCTTTTGGCTCATGTGACTTAAGTAAATCTTTGACAAATAAATTTGTAAATTTGTTGGTAAAAAGAAAGTTAAGGTTTTTTTTTTTTTTAATGATCATTAACATCCATTTGTGTCTGGGGTTGATGACCTAGAAAAAGGATGCTTATCAAAGCTGTTAGATATTTAAAATCATAAAAGCATAATTTTAATCTAAATATAAATGACGGGGATGAAAGAGCAATGTGGTTGGTGTTCACTGTTTCCTGGGAATCAAGTACCACAATTCAGCTTTGGGGATTTTCTTTTGACAGGGACAGATCCTGGGTTTTGGTCGCTAGACAACATTGCTCCTGGCTTGGCCAGCTCAGATAAATTCCTTTACCTCACAGCTCAAATCATTGTCTCCCTGTTTCCATTGGCATGTGTGCTAAACAAGAACTCTTGGGTTTTCTGCCTCATTATAAACACACGATGGATGCTGGTGTAGGTGGCATTGTTCCACCTCTGGGTGGTACTGCCAAAGTTAATTGGTTAAAATTAGAGCCCTCTATTTAGTTGGCTTCAAAGAAAATATATGCATATATAAACTAACTATCCTTTAAACTGTTAAAGTGATGGAAACTGAACTAAAATATTTCAAGTTTACATGATCTGTGATAATCTTCAGTTAATAAAAACTAGTGAAATTCTGTTTAATCAGAACAGGTCTATATTCAGAGTTTTGGACATCAAAAATGCACACACACAATTTTTAATTTATATCTGGGTTGATTAGTTATGTAGGTTTATGCCATCTTTTTTTGAGGTTTAAAAATACCGAACTATACATTCTACCTAAGAATAAATGTTGTTAGAAGAAATACACTTATTCATGTATGTCAAGCACATTTTAAAACTAAGTCAAACAAAAGGATTCATATACAGGGTTGTATAATAATTGGAAAATATATGTTGTGAAAAATCTATGAATATTTTTCCAATTTTTTGCACCAAAATAAATTTATCTTTTAATTATATTTTTTACAAAATCTAATTACTTAACATACAAATAAGGTAAAAATGGCTAAAAGATAAATAAATTGATCATTAGCCTTTTTTGGTGTGTTAACACGTATACTTTAAAAAAAGTACAAAAGTGAAAAATGAGCTACATAATTTTCTGTAGCCTTTGAAGGTCTGTCTTTTGATTATCACTTTGGTTACATGAATAGTGTTATTTAAAAGTGATTTGTGATGCCATTTTAATCAAGTGCTTTGAACTTTTGATATTGATAAACTTCCCCAAATCGAGACATAAGTTAAATCTTTTGACCTCAAACTGGTATAGGGAGCTTGCAGATGGATCCCTGATTTATAAAAATAGAGGCAGAAGGAGATTAAAATAATTCAGCATATTTGATATGTTAAAGTGCATGGAAACCATTGTCAAATAACATGTAATACTGAAACTTCTTTAATTCACATTGTATGGATACATTGTTAATGTACTTTATATATTACATGAAATTCCTAGAAATCTGATGGTTCTAATATAACCCATCAGTCATAATTATAGTTGTTATCTTAAATATTGTCTGTCACAGAAATAATGAAATTTCTTTGTCAATTGCCTTATAATGATCTCTCGTCAAACCTTTAATTATGGCCATTTTAAGTCTTGTCATCCATAGACAGTTAATTATTTTACTCTGATACTTGCATGAAAGCTATTGCAAGCAATTATAACCAAAAGTGTTTCATCTTATGAAAGACTCAAGGAAAGAATTCTCATAAGTATAGGTTTCTGTTAACTTTAAGATCAAACCATGGCACTAAGGATTCTAAAACTCTAATGACTAAACTGACTGACTTATAAAACCATTATCAAGTAAAACATGAACTAACTGAATACCCAGAAAATTCTGTGGTAAATTTCATGTTTAGTAAAGCTGGTACTGAAATGTGATGATAGGCAATCACAAATGAAATCCATACATGGTGCCCTTTTGCATCACTATCATTCAATATAATTCTGGAAGTTTTAGTCAGATCCATTAGTCAGAAAAATAATCAAAGGCATACAAATTAAAAAAAAGATGACAAAAATATTCCTATTTTCAGATAACATAATTCTTTATTTGAGGAATCAAAAACTCCACTATTAGAATTCATAAACAAAATTTGATAAAATTTTAGGATATAAAATCAACTCACAAAAATCAGTAACATTCTTATATACTTACAGTGCTCTGGTTGACAAAGAAGTTACAAGTTCAGTCTCATTCACAGTCATTACAAAGCAATTAAATTCCTTGGGATCAATTTAGCAAAGGATGTGAAAGCTCTCCACAACTGAAATTACAAAATGTTAATGAAACTTATAAAAGAGACACAACAAAATAGAAACATTTTCCATGATCATGGATTGTAAGAATCAGCTTTATCAAAATGTCCATACTACTCAAAGCAATTTGCAGATTCAATGTGGTTCCAATCAAAACACAAAGGAAATTCTTCAAATATCTAGAAAAAAATACTAATGTTCATATGGAAACAGAAAACACCCTGGAAAACAAAAGCAATTCTAAAAAATTTAAACAAAGCCAAAGGCATCACAATACCAAATTTTAAAGCATACTATAGGGCTGTTGTAATCAAAACAGCCTGGTACTGGCACAAATTAGACATTTAAACCAATGCAACAGAGTAGAAACCCCAGAAAATAACCTACCACAACCAACCAATCTTTAATAAATGAGCTAAAATCATTCTCTGAAGAAAGGACAGTCTCTTCAACAAGTGTTATGAAATGATGAACTTCCACACACAAAAGCATGAAACAAGACCCATACTTTATAGCCTATACAAGAATCAATTCACAATGGATCAAGGATCTAAACCTAAGACCTAAAACCACTAAATTACTGGAGGGAAGCATAGGAAAAATGCTCTAAGACACTGGTGTAGGCAAAGACTTCTTGGATAAAACACCAGAAACGGAGGCAATAAAAGTAACAATAGACAACTGGGATTACATCAAGCTAAGAAGATTCTGCACAGGAAAGGAAACAAGCAACAAAGTGAAGAAGTAACAGATAGAAAGACAATGTTCACAAACATCCAATAAAGGGTTAATATCCAAACTATACAAGAACCTCAAGGAACTCAACAACAACAAAAAGCAATCAAGTGAATAAATGGGAAAAAGATACGAACAGTCATTTTTCAAAGGAGGAAATCCAAAGGGCCAACAGACACATGAAAAAATGCTGAGGATCACTAGCCGTCAGGGAAATGCAAATATAAACCACACCTCACCTTAGTAAGAAGGGTTGCCATCAAAAAAATAAATAATAATTGCTGGCAAGGATGTAGTGAACAAGGTACCCTAATGCACTGCTAGTGGAAAATAGCAGCACAATTATTATGTAAGAATAGTATGGTGATCCCTTCTAAAACTGAAAAAAAAAAAAAAAAACAAATCTACCATATGACCCAGCCAACACACTCTTGGAAATATATCCAAAGAAAATGGAAGCAGCATATTGAAGAGTGACCTGAAATCCCATGTTTATTGCAGCTCCATTCACAATAGCTAAGATATGGAACCAACTTAGATGTCCAGCTAATTGGGTAAAGAAAATGTGGTATATATACATGATGGAATGCTACTCAGCTGTAAAAGAATGAAATCCTGACATTTAAAGTGAAATGGATGCAACTGGAGACCATTATTCTAAGTGAAATAAGTCTTACCCTAAAAGAAAAATACCACATGCATTCTTGTTTTTAATAGTGAATTTAGAGAGTATAAATACTATGTGGATGTCATATAATTTGAAATATAGTTATAAATTGTGTTTCACTGAATCATACCACATACATGATGATACACTTTCACATGTTCAAAAAAATAGAAATGTGGAGAATAGTTAGAATTCTTGAGGTATCATTAACCCTTTCTTAGTTTGAGTGCTGGATATGAGTGTGATCAGATGGCAAAAACCTCATTCATTTGTACACTCACGTGCATTTCTTGGGATGTATATTGTACTTTGATAAAATGCTTAAAAATTAAAGGGCTTACTTTCCATAATTCATCACGGAACAAAGTGATACAAATAACTGGTTTAGTGACACTTGTAAAATTGATAAAAATGGTTATAATTAATGTATTGTTTGTCAAACATATAATTCTAGCAAGATAATTGGAACTGCAGATGGTATATTTTTGCTACATGATCTATGATTTGAGCATTTACAGATGGGTTTCATTCAATTTTCATCTTCAATGGGTTTTAACACAGTCTTTTAATAGTTTGTAGGTTCTCCAGCAGGAAAACTTGTGCTAGGACAATGGTTACCAAATTAATAACAAAGGTATTTCATTTATGGGACATTGCTGGAGAAATCTTCACTGATAGGCAAGCTATTTTATGGACAAGTTATAAAGCAGTTAGGTAAGGTGTTACAAACATAATGACATTATCATTATCCCGGTTACTCTCACTCTTCTGTAAAGGTCAAATGGACAAATGGCATTTAAAAATTGAAAAAGTTAATTGAATTGATTGTATTGGTTTGGCCAAAGGTATTCCTATAGGCCCCGATGGCAATTAGATCCACTCCCATTGGGAAATATAGATTTACTCCTTATGAAACAGTTACTGGAAGGCTTATGGACTAAGAACATATTATCATGTTACACAGTTCTTGGCTTCAGCCTGTCCCAGCCCTCGCCATTGCAGCTATTTGGGGAGTGAACCAAGATGATTTCTCTCTCGTTCTCTCTCTCTTTTATTCTCTCTCTTTTTCAAGTAAATAAAACAATTCTTTCTAAAACCATCATTTAATTTGATTTTCCATGAATTTTTTAAGCATTCATATTTTTCAGTCTTATAAATTCTGATAAAAAGTTTCTTACCAACCCTACCTCATTAAAACTTCAATACTTGGGAACCTGATCACATACATATCAAGAAAGCAGATCCAGACTCTTGAAAATGTACGCTGTTGAAGTCATAAGGTGCAGCTGACCAGGTAAATCTTTCCCAGAAGTAGATGGAATCATGGATGTGTACAACGTTCCAAAGATCAACAACCAAGTCTTCCCTTCTCTGCCATCATAAAAAACTTATCATTGTTCTTTGTTTCTTGCTGTCACAATCCTGTCACTTACTTTCTTACACTCACTGAAAGTCATATCCCTACCTTTTAAGCTGATAACAAAACTCTAACCAAATCCTATCTGGATGATGCTTGTGGAAAGTTTATTATGCTTCCCAGTATCATGAACCCAAAACCTGGAGGCTATCTATGTGGGGTCAAGTAATTGCTTGTATAATATAACTGGGTTAATTCTGCATGGTCCCTTTTCACAAAATGTGGTTATACACCCTTACAGCCTGCCACAGAAAAGTCAATTTCTTCCCAGACCTTGTTTCAAGAAGTGTGCTGAGAAATAGGCTGACAGATTTAACTGATCTAAGCTCAAATGCTATTATGTAGCCCTCTTTTCCATTCCCTGAGGATCCATATTGGATCTGAGGAGAGTTTGCCTGCTTTGTTCTGCCTCCCCACTAGTTTGGATCTTATTTTCTAGCTTGATTCCCTCCTGCCTTCTGAATCGCTTCTCCTATTGGTCTATACAATACTTGCTATAAATAGAAGCCAAAATGACCATCAGTAGAAATTAGCATTAACCCTGAAACAGATAAAAATAAGCTAATGTCAGCTGGAGAAAAACTCCAAATGAAGGCTCACTCTTGGTGGTAATGAGGTGCCAACTGTGTGGAATTTGAAACTAATGCATAAATTGAGAGAAAGTCAGACTTTTTGACTAACTGGAATTCCTAGGGTTTTGTATAGGTAGAAGTCACCCTCCAGAAGGTGTATGACAGCATATGTGTTCAACAAAAGTAGTTACTGAATATTATCAGGCATCTTTAGATTTCCTAGGGACTTGCATATGGCACTGAACAAATCTAAATGCACGTATCTTTCCACTTATTATGCTATTGTTTAAAGTTTAATTCAAAAGGTGGTAATACCACTTTTTCTTTAGGCATTGCCAACAAATGCATTGAAGAAATTCTTTTTGGAAAAGGAGTACACAATGTATTTGTGATACTGGATGACAGTTTGAAGGCATTCTAAGTGGTGGCTAACTTGCCCCCAAGTTTTCTAAGCTTAAGGCTTCCTCAAGTAGGTGTCTAGGTCACTATGCTTGTGTTTCCAAGCTGATGACAAACACGGTTGCCTCTTTGGCTGGGCATTTGGTGCAGCTGTTAAGATGCTTCTTGGGTTCTCTGCATTCTATGTCACAGTGACTGGGCTGCAATCCTAGCTCTGTTTCTGACCCCAACTTCTCCCTATGCAGACCCCGAAGGAAGTAGGTGATGGCTCAAGTGGTTGAGTCCCGGCCACTGGATCGAGTTCCAGAATTAGCCCTAGCTGTTGTGGAATTTTGGGGAGTAAACCACCAGATGGAAGATTTCTGTGTGTGTGTCTTTCTCTCTGCCTTTCAAACAAACAATTTAAGAAAAGATTCCTAGGCAAATCAGATCATTCTACAGTGGATAATAATCCTTAATCACCACAAATTCCTAAAGATTATGACCAACCAGACTCAAATACTGTTAAACTACTTACATAGCCGGAGATTTGATTTTTTTCAATTTGATCAGTTGAGCTCCGTTGCGTTCTTGTGAAGCATTGCACTGTAATCTCCTGGAATCACCTTCCTGCTAATCATCACAGTCATCTCTCTGGTCAACTCTGTCCCCTCAAGAGTCTTAAAGATTTGTGTGCCACCATCCAGTGTACATTAGTCTCACTTTGACTAGAATGGAAAAAACAGGAGTCATGCAACTGACCTAACCTCAGGACTTGTGACCCAAATGAGTCCATTATGATGATGACAGGGAGTGTTACCAAGCTCCAAGCTTCTGAACACTGCCATTGGACAGAGTGCCCAGTGCTTTGACATTCTACATATTGGACTGCAACCTAATTTAGGAAGCTAACAAACCAAAGTCTAACTTAGAAGCGCTTAAAAAAAAAAAAAAAAAAAAAAAAAAAAAAAAAAAAAACAGAGAGTGGAGTATTGGACGATTACAGGCTTCACACACAGGCAGCCAATGATCATGCTATTAGTCTAAATAAGACAAATACCTAGTGATAACTAATCAAGCTGTTTATTCTATTTAGACTACAAAAACTTACTACCAATAATGTGGAATAGAGGTCCTCATTCCTCTGCAGGTTTTGTATGCTGCATCATTCATTAATCCTTTAACAATCAAACTACTCAATTTGTCTATGTTTTTCTTTTAATATAGAACTCATTCACTTCCCTTTCATATAGATAAACACAATTATTGGTGTAATATGCGTTATTTCAATGAATTATTTCACATATTTGCAATTTCCTTTTTCTTAATTTTTAATTAAAATCATTCTGCTTATTTGACTGTATATATTTTTTACAAATTTATTTCAAATTTGAAATAAATTAATTTAAGCTGAAGTAGGGAATAGTAATTTTCCAATGATTAATTACACCTTGTATTTCCTTTTTTTTGAGTTTGAATATTAATTTTTTATTTGACAGACAGAGTTAGACTGTGAGAGAGAGAAACAGAGAGAAAGGTCTTCCTTCAGTTGGTTCACCCCCACAAATGGCCACTACGGCCGGTGCTGCGTTGATCCGAAGCCAGGAGCCAGGTGCTTCCTCCTGGTCTCCCATGCTGGTGCAGGGCCCAAGCACTTGGGCCATCCTCCACTGCCTTTTTGGGCCACAGCAGAGAGCTGGACTGGAAGAGGAGCAACCGGGACAGAACTGGCGCCCCAACTGGGACTAGAACTTGGGACCTATATGCGATGCCGTTGCAGCAGGCGGAGAATTAACCAAGTGAGCCACTGCGCCGGGCCTGATACCTTGTATTTCCAAAGTAGATTTTCCATTTTTTTCTTCACTGAATTTGACTTTTCCAGGGTCTGTTGGAAAAGGGATGCCTCCTGATTCAGGTGAGTTCCTGGGGGTAGTCAGGCTGAAAGGACCATGGGAACATAGAGGAGCTCTAGCATTGCTAAAAGAAGATTCTCGTTTTCTTATCCCACAGACTCCATTCTCAACCAGTGTGAAGTTTTGGCTGTGTTCCTCTTCGACAGCTATCGGATTCTGCTTACCACATCTCACAGATACTTTCTCCCCTGAACTGAACCAGAACATCTTCATGCGCCCTCTCCTTATGCCATTCTTCCTTCCTACAGAGCTTCCTTTAATTCATTTTCTCTCTAGTTCCAAAACTTACGTTCCATAAATTAATGTGTTTCTAACATTTAAATCCAAGGATCAAATCATAGTATTTTTTCTTTTAAGTCTTTTTAAGCAATTTTCATTTTCCTTTTAGCTCTGCCTGTTTTCTTTGTGGTTATATTATACTGATATTACATACATATGGCATCTTAGATATACGTGGAACATCCCTAAATTATAATTCTCCCTATGCAGAGAACCCTGAACTACAATGTAATGTGCATGTAGAAGGTAGTACTTCTGACTCAGGCTATGGATTACAAAATAGATTTATTATTTCTGGAGTCTTTACATTATATACCCAGATATACTTCTTTTTTTTTTTTTTTTTTTTTTGAGAGACGAGAAGAGCTTTCTTTTTTTTTTAATTTTATTTTATTTTTTTTATTGTCTATTTTATTTTTTTTTAACTTTTATTTAATGAATATACGTTTCCAAAGTACGAATAATGGATTACTATGGCTTCCCCCCCATACCGTCCCTCCCACCCACAACCCTCCCCTTTCCCACTCCCTCTCCCCAGATATACTTCTTTGTTTTCTAATTAGTGAGTTTTAGATATATTTGTCAGGTATTTGTTAAACCTAACAGAAAGCCCAGATATATGATTTATGTCATATGACTTATTATCTAATTGTAATAGTATTTCCTTTTAATTTATAGCAGCATCCCTCCACCTCCCTCCATTCAGATAAATTAGATAATCCTATAGCATTCATCTGTAAAATTTGCTTAAGAAATTTCTTAGCACTAGTTTTCTCTCTACTCTCCAATAAAATTGTTATATTTAAAAATAAAAATTGTGTTTTTTTCAGATAACCAAATATATGAATTTCTTTTGCTATCTCTATTTTCTTGAACTAGACACTCTCCAACTTTATTATATTATTTTGCAAAAACCAAATGGAAAATAAATGAATATGGCATTATAATAAAACTGTGCTTGTATTGTTCTTATGGGTAATAATCTTTATTCACAGTTTGGCTGTGAAAACTTATCTTGCCACTCTGCAGAGAAAAATGATAGGAAACAGTAGATAAGATGTGTTTCTAGAGATAAATCTTCCTTATTCTCAAGCATTTGCCCCTCTCCAATGTCTGTCTCTGAATTGATCACTTCATAGCTCATCATCACTTCATAACTCATCTGTGAGAGGCATCACAAGAAACTTAATTGCTCAAAATGTGAATGATACTAATGGAAAGGAAAAGAGGAGGCTGTGTTCAAGCCATTAAGTCTTCAAAAAGCAGCAGATGCTGCCAGCAAAAAAATACTCTAGAGACACATTTGACAGTTGTGCTCAGATCACAAGGAGGTTCCTCTGAATCAATTTTGCAGAGTCCTCATATAAATTGTAGAGAGATTGCATATTAACAAGTGGGGTTGACATTCGGCAGAACAGGGACAATAATGTTCCATCTTTACAATCTTAATTTACTGATGTGAGCAGAGCTGATTCCTGTATAAGATGTCTCACCCTTATCAAATCTTCACACTCCACATGAACCCAGTTGCCATGACTTGCACCACTTTCTCTACCCTATCAACCCCTTACATCTCTGGCGATCTTACTACTCCAAGTGCTCAGTGAAGTGAGAACAAGAGGGGAAGACTGTACATGTGACAGTAGTATATTCCCAGCTAAGTCCAGATCTGTGGCAAAAGATAGAACTGGAGAAAGGAATAATGGAACTGAATGCCAACACAGTCAAGAATCAGGATGATAATGTGTATGCTGATGGGGTTCAGGAGAGCTGCCACAAATACTCACACTGACAATTGAGGAACTGCCAGAAGCAGAAAGCTCTCTGACCTTCTCCCATCATTCTCCCCAGTAGAAATGAATTTTCAGAAAAGAATTTTCCAGTGTTCCTCTACAATGGGTCTTTAATCCCTCATGGACTCTTCCTATCCCTAGAATAAAGGAACAAAGACAAGGAGATGCAAAGAATAATCTGAATAAACAGGATTTGATAATCCCCCCTTAATTATTTTTTGTTTTTGATTTGTTGTATTTTAAATGTAATTCTTTAGTTGAAAGGCAGAGACAGAGAGAGACAGAGATCATTCATTAGCTGGTTTACCCTCCAAATGCCTGTAATGGCTGTGGCAGGGCCAGACCAAAGCCAAGACACCAGAAATCAATCTGGTTCTCCCATATGGATGGCAGGAACCCAAGTACTTAAACCATCACCACTGCCTTCCAGTGTCCACATCAGCAGGAAGCTGGAAGTGGAGTCAAAGGCTGCTATGGACCCCAGGCAGTTGGATACGGGATGGGTCATTCTAAGCATCTTCTCAACTCCTGGGTCACATGTCTGCCTTCCTCAATTTGTTACCATTAAGTCATACCCTTTAGTCTTCCAATATTATTTCTGCATGACTACCCATAAAAACCAAGAGATTTTAAGTGTCTTTGGGTCTTCATTTATGATGGCTCCATGTCATATCAAACTTAAATAAAGTTACGTGTTAGTCCTTGTTAATATGACATGTGTTATACTTGGTCATAAATCTTGTGATGGAAGAGAAAATGTCTGCTTCTCTGCATTTCCAACTTGTATTAGAGAACAACCTGCTTTAGTAGATCTGAGTTAGTAGAAGGGACTTCCAATAATGTTCGCGATTTTCTAATTATGAAGGCACTTTAAAAATTTTAAAGAAAAAATAATTTAGAAATGAACTTATTTTTTTACAAAAGTATTTGAAAACCAAGTCTAAGTTCCTCATAATACATATTTGCCATGAATTTTTGAAGCTCCCTTGCATCATCACATTGAAAATGAAACATGAACTCTACACAAAAGAAGCAAATTATAATTATTTTCCTAAAATATTCATTGCAGCCTTTTGTTCAGTGCTGTATTAAATGCTGAGGACTTTGTAATGAACAGAATTGCCAAAAATCTCTATCTCTTTGGTACTTATTTATATCTGGGTGTGGGTTAGGTGCACATAAGTGCATGTCTGTCTGTTTATCTGTGTATCTATCATCCGTCTACCTATATCTGTATCTATCAACTCCATCTTTCTAGTATCTACCTATCATCTATGATGAGTACTATTCAAAAAGTCAACCAAGCATAGAATGAGAAAGTGTGGAAATGTGAAGGATTATGGCTGGATCTCATTTCTAAATGGGCCTTGAAATTGATCTCACTGAGTTGGTTACATCTCAATGAAGGCAGTGAGGAAGTGAGTCAGAGCCATAGCTGAGGAAAGACCACTCCAACTATAAGAAATAGGAGGCTCAAAGGCCTTGAAGTGTAAGAACAGCTGGTATATTCCAAAAGTCACAGAAAACAGCATAGATGAAACTATGATTTCAGAGAAGGAATTAAGCCCATTGAAAGATTTTGACTTTTATCCTAACTGATCTTTAAGGTGTTTATTTAAAGTAGTAAACTTGTCACTGAAATTTTCGTAAAAATAATTTATTCCTGTGGGGTTTTTTTAAAAGATTTATTTATTTATTTGAAAGTGTTACACAGAGAGAGGAGAAGCAGAGAGCTAGAGAGAGATGTCTTGCATCTACTGGTTCACTTCTCAATTGACCACAATGGCAGGAGTTGTGCCGATTTGAAGCCAGGAGCCAGGAGCTTCTTCCAGGTCTCCCACGTGGGTGCAGGGGCCCAAGGACTTGGGCCATCTTCTACTGCTTTCCCAGGCCGTAGCAGAGAGCTGGATCAGAAGTGGAGCAGCTGGGTCTCGAACCAGCGTCCACACTTCAGGCCAGGGCGTATAACCCGCTGAGCTACAGTGCTGCCCCTGATTCCAGTGTTTTAAAAGGACCAAAACATTGTAGGAGTATGAGAGAATTTCAAAGAGTTTGTGGAAAATGGAATTAGGTAACTATTATTTTGGTGCAAAAATGTTTGTTTTTTTTCATAGTAGTACATTTTCCATGAACTTATTGAAGACTGATCATGTATGTCCATGAGGTGGGGGAGAAAAGTGTTAAAGGCTTAAGGAAGGAAAAATATTAAACAGAAGGAAACCTAGAGAGGAGCTGGCATCTGACATAATGATAGGATGCCAGGTGAGACACCTGTATCCCCTATCAGAGCGCCTGAGTTTGAGTGTCAGATCCAGTTCCTGATTCTGGTTCTTTGCTAATGCACACCCCACGAGATAGCAGGTAATGATTCAGGTCGTGGACTCCCTGTCACCCATGTGGGAGACATAAACTGTGTTTCTGGCTCCTGGTTTCAACCTGGTCCAGCCCTGGCCATTTGCAAGCATTTGAAAAGTGAATGAGGAGATGGAAGCTCTCTCTCTCTCTTTGCCTCTCTCTCTCTCTCTCAGACTCTGCCTTTTTTCTCTCAAATAAATTGATAAAATTTTATAAAAGATAGGGAAAACAAGAGACCGAATGAACAAAAAAATCTATTGCAGAACTCTGTTATGTTGCTTTGATTTAATCAGCATATATTTGAGATGGGATAATTCAGTGTTGTGCTGTTCTCCAGCCATATTAGGCTGAGAAGGTGCAGGTGTATTATAGGAGTAGAGCTGCATTTAATCAAGATGAAGATTTTCTCAGATCATTACCACAAAGGATGAATTGTGATGAAGTCAAAGATTTATATAGAGGATTATCAATAATAATCTCACATAGAAGGCAAATAAAGAAAGGGAAGGAAAGTCACAAGATATGAGAAACAAAAGGGTAACAAGATTCAAGGATTGTGGACCTGTTAACACAATCAGCTGAGAGCTGGATTATTGGTAACAGACACTGTTAACACTAAGACAGAGACAGCCCTCAGCACGTAGGATGCTTGCAAGTGAGATTGTAGTGTGTGAGGTATAATTACCTGAGAGCTTCCAGTAGCATGGAAGACAGGCTCATTAAAGGAGGGTGGGCCAGGACACTGGTGGGTTTGGGCTACTTTCTCTGCTGAATGATACCCTGTGTTCTTCTAAGAAACTACACTTCTACGTCTTGATAGCTGTAAGATTCTGGTAGAATTGATTTCTTTCACACATGTAGGGATGGCCCTCATGGTCATCAGCCTCCATGCCATGGTAGTTATTTCCATTTCCAATCATAAATAATGCAAATGACAATAAGTGCTCACAAAATTTTGTGGGGAAAGGAAGCTTTAACTCTGTTCCATAGTAACTACAAGAGCTTGATATGAAGGTGCCACTGCAGAATTTAAACCAACACGAATTAGAGAATCTGAATCCTTGGGATTCCTGGACTGAACCCCTGGACCAAGCCTTGCCTGAGAACCATCTCTGAATACTTCAGTCATGACAGTGTTCTTTCCAGTATTAAGCCAATTCGTTAGCCTGGTGATGAGAATTTTCTGGAGTGTGTGAAATTTTCATTCTGTAGAAATTGTATGGTATTAGCTAATGTTACCCTGAGCTAAGAATAGAAGATGGCTTCAAAAACAGTTTTAAAGAATCAAATTATAATGTATGATTTACTAACAAGTTGAATCAATCACTAAGCATGTCAGAAGATAAAAATTTAGAAACAAAAAATTAGACTGCATTGGTAATGATAAAGGAAATAGGAACATTATGCATTTCTTGGCATAATGATTAAAGTAATATTTTCTTCCCATTTGTCCAGCCAGTTAATTGGGAGTTTGGAGAGCAGTCTGTTGATATAATTATTTCCCTGTGAATGGATATCTTTTTCATCCTTTTAGAAATAACATGGTACACAGTATTATAATATGAAAAGGAGAAATGAGTACAAGACCATCTGAGAACATGAGCATTTATATTTAAACATGAATAAACCCAAGAATAGTGACGTACTTATCAAGGAAATGTTAGGAAGTGACCTTGGCTGTAATCTCTAATTTTGTGAATACCGCTGCAGTTATGCCCATACATGAGCATTGTGCAATTAGCCTCATTGTGAAGCATTCCTTTAGGAGTAAAATTTCAATTCATATCATTTCTTACCTGTTGTTACTTTTACCACCTGAGATTAATGGCGGGCTTTATTTAATATATACGAGCAATATTGTTAAATCAACAACAGGAGTCACTGTGCACTTGCTCCACATGTAGGACCTCTGTCCTTAATGAACTCTACTATGAGAATTAATGGTAAAACTTGTCTTCAAACAGTACTTTATACTTCGTGTGTCTGTGTGGGTGCAAACTGTTAATATATTTACCTAGTATAGAGTTGATCTTTTGTATATAAAAAATCACTAAAAATTAACCTTAATGAAGAATATAATGGGAGAGGGAATAGAAGGTGGGACGGGAGTGGGAGTGGGAGAGCGAGTGTGGGGGGAAGAACTGCTGTATTCCAAAAGCTGTACATATGAAATTTATATATATTAAATAAAAGCCTTCTAAATATATATATATATACATATACATGATCAATAAGATAACCTTTTCATCATTTTGCTGTAAATGATTCATAAATCCTTAATAACTATTAGGAAATATTAAATAATTATCTTACCAAAAAAGATGAAAATCTTTACTGGTGAATGTGGTATATGCCAATATATTAAACAGTGTCCTGTATAAAGTATTTTCAGCTTTTGGGTTTGATCAAAGTTTCATATCAGTTGATTATGTTGACACAATGCACTACAGAAAGGACAGTGTTAGCTTGTGAATGAAAAGGTGGTGCTAAGCTTAAATCATAAAATTAGAAATGTCTGAATGACTATGTAGATATTTGGAAAATATTTTAATAGATAATTTTTATAAAAATTAAAATTGCTACCTTTCACTTGTTATATTTTTAATTTATACAAGGTGAGCAAATGTCATGTATTTCATATATACAGACTAAATGGCTCTCAAAGTATTGACGACTCTTAGCTTTCCACAAATGATGTTTGGTAGTAGACGTTTTATTACAGTCTTACCAGATACGGCTCTAGCCATGTAAAAGGAGGTCCTTGGTCGCTGTCCTGCCTTCCCCTTCCAACGAGTCTGTTCCCCAGCATGCCTTTGACCAAGGACAGAAACAGACCCAGGCCCACCCCCACCTCGAGCTGAGCTCCTCCAGGTGTCCTTCCATTCACAAGACTCCTCAGAAGAGTGGCTGTTCAGGGGAAGGCCATGTTAGGAGGTTTTATGTGATGAAACCAACTCTCATCCTCATGAGAGCAAAGTCTGAAATGATGGGGAGAATATTACACAAAGTGTGTAGTTTTTATTCCCTCCAGATGAATCTAATGTTCCTATAGTCTCTCACCTCACTTCTGTGCACACAGCAAGTCCTGAATTGATGAGGCAAGGATTTCAGACAGAGATATGACATGATATGACATGACATGACATGACATGACATGACATAACATAATATATAATATAATATAACGTAATACAATGTATATTCTGCTCAGCCAATCTATTCCTGCTTTCCAAAGATCTGTAGCTAAAATACATCTCTGACATGCTTTCCAGGTACTAATATATATAGTTAGGCTGTTTCCAGGAACATGAAATGGTCTGTAAATAATTCTGACTGGCAGGAGCTCAGGGATCTGAAAAAATTCAACACATTCCGCATGACCATAAAGAAAAAGAAAAAAATGTGAAAATGAAAAAGATAGAAGAAAAAGATCAGTTCAAATGAATTGCTCTGAAAAAAAGAAAAAAGAAAACGCCCATTTGAAAGACTTGGTGACAAAAATGTCTCGGCATCATCTGCCAATCCCTAATCCTAAGGACAACCACCCAGCCCATCGCTGCATCAACCTGACAGGATCCATAGGGAGGGAGAGTGTGGTGGGTGACATGGAGGGAGGAGTGGGGTAGGATTAACAGCTCTTTCTGCCCCTTGGACCCAGCACTGACATAATTGTCTTGGAAGGTACACAAACTCCAGAGAGAGCAATTTCATTTTGGAGTAAGCAAGAAGTCTGTCTAGGATGCACTCATAATTTTCCAGGAAACTGATTTTTTTTCCTGAGAGGGAGCTCTTTCCAATGAAAATGGCCCAGCAGTTCAATCTGCTGGGCCTTTTGGGGATCATTCAATTCTGTACAATTCCTGTTCAACTCATTGTTTGTAATACACGAATCACACTGCAAAAACACACATCTCTCTCTCTCTCTCTTCCATGCACTGGTCCATTCCCTAAATAGCCACAACATCCAGGGCTAGGCCAGGTCAAAGCCAGGAGCAGGAACTCCATCCAGGTCTTTCACATTGGCTGCAAGGGATCAAGTTCTTGGGCCATCTCCTGCTGCCTTCCCAGGTGTATTAGCAAGAACCTGGATTGGAAGCAGGGCAGCCAGAGCTCCGACTGACACTCCGGTATAGAATACAGCCATCATTGGCAGCAGTTTAACCTGCTGCACACCAATGTGCCCCATCTCCTTTTTTCTCTTATATTCCCAGAGATATTCTGTAAATCTGAAAACAATTTTGTAAGGCTCTTACATCCATTTTTCTGGCAGATGACACCTGTCCCAACCTGACCTGCTCCACCACCTCTCACTTCACCCACTTTGAAACTGCAATTCCAGCAGCTCAGGGCTTGGGAAGTATGTGCAAATAGGGTTGTGTCCTCAGAAATTCAGTGTGAAACCTCACTGGGTTCTGAAATACCTGAAGACAAGGACACAATCACAGGATGTTTTCCTGCTAAAATTCCAGTAAAGATATTTATTTTTATCACTGATAAGGTCCTACTTTTTCTTCATGTATCAAATACTGTATTTCCCATGGGCTGAGTGCTAAGGACACAGAGATGGAACAGCCAGCTTCCCTGCTCTCGGAGGGCAGCTGAATCTGCAGAGGAGACACAGGCACACAAAGGATGGCATTGCCGATAAGCTTAAGGTATATGAACAAATTATGCTTCCACCAACGGTACAGCAGTTATTATAGCACTTAAAATCTGGAAAGGGTACAAATTAATCATTTTTACTTCTTCAAAAGGTTCTAAAAATGATGCATTCTTAACAGCAACCACGGAGCAGAAGCAGAAGGACTGTCCGATGTGATGTGACGGCTGCGGTTATCAGTGTAGGCGGAGTAAGTGCTGCAGAGAATTCAGTGAGTCGGGGCCTGGGTATGTGTGCACCACCTGTCACTCCCTTAACAGCTCTGATCTCAACCAACTCCTTAGAATATTATTGCACCATTTTTCAATCTCTGCCTGTGAAAGCTTAATGCAGTCACTGATGCTTTTTCCCCCAAACTGAGTTAATATAGACAAGCATTTTTTAAAGCAGCCCTAAGGCCAAGGAGAGTATTTATATCCACCACTATTCAGAGAATAAAAGAGCCAATAAAGCACTCGATAAATTTTGCACTTTTCCCATTATGTTTCTGGGCTTCCTGTGGGTATTCTATGAAAGACTGTGGGTGTACTTAATCAAGGAAAACAGCATATTTCTTATACCACTGTGTGCTAGCAACGTTTTCATTTAAACAGATTTCTTGTCAAGTGATATTGAAGTTTCTAAAATATTTTCTTTGTCCACTGGAACATGTACAATGATGCCAATGTATTGGTATTCATTGGCCACATTCAATTAATTTTGATAGACTGGGAAATGCATTGAGGTTTTCAACACAGAGCTTTTCCTCTTCAATATAAGAATACATGAAACAGAGGCACGGCCAATACAGCTCAAATGCAAGTGCTAGGAAAGCTCTAAGGGAACATCGGAAAGCAAGTTTCCCTAACTGTGGGAGCCTGGATTGTCCCCTCTGCTGTGCTTCTCATTGGTTACTGATTTCCTCAAATTCAGTCTGGAGGACTTTTTCCTCCTGAAGCCTCCTGGCATCCTTGACCTTCATATTTCCAAATCAAGATAGACATAGAAGTGATAGACAGATGATACATTAGGTAGATGATAGATCGATATAGATTATAGATGGCTAGATGTGATAGATATATGGTACATAGAGAGATGATAGCTAGCTGGCTAATAGATGGATAGATATGATAGATAGATGATAGATACAAAATAAGAAAAAACTAAATGCTGAATGTGTCAACATCTACAGAATCAAAAGTACTTATAGAATTTGTTTTTATGCAACCAAAAATGCTTAAAGAATTGTTTAGGTAAGGAATTCCTTACAGTCTCACCCAATCACTAGCAATAATGAAAAGAAAAAAATGATATGTCGGGGGAATAAAAGACAAACATTGGAGAGCATAGAACTCACATATTTCTATGCAAAAACATTATAATTCATAAATCTGCTTTAATTTATGTAGGATCAGGGAAACTATTTTCTGAAATACTTATTTCTTCCTCTGCTTTTCATCTTGAATTGATATGATGATTCCAAAACAGATAACTGGGCCGGTGCCGAGGCTCACTAGGCTAATCCTCTGCCTGAGGCTGGCACACCAGGTTCTAGTCCCAGTCGGGGAGCGGATTTTGTCCCGGTTGTCCCTCTTCCAGGTCTGCTTTATGCTATGGCCCGGGAGTGCAGTGGAGGATGGCCCAAGTGCTTGGGCCCTGCACCCACATGGGAGACCAGGAGAAGCACCTGGCTCCTGGCTTCGGATCAGCGCGATACACCGGCCGCAGAGCGCCAGCCTTGGCGGCCATTGGAGGGTGAACCAATGGTAAAGGAAGACCTTTCTCTCTGTCTCTCTCTCTTTCTCTCACTGTCCACTCTGCCTGTCCCCCCCCAAAAAAAAAGCAGATAACTCGATAACTTGTAACAAGTATTATTTAACCTTTCTTTCCTTCTATTACTATACACCAACTCTTCCATTTAATGTCTAGATAAATTATATTCTCCTTCTACCATTTTTTAAACTAAGAATCTTTTTAGAACTTATTTATTTGAAATGGAGAGAGTGAGAGAGAGGGAGAGAGAGAGAGAGAGGATAGAAAGAGAGAGAGAGAGACTGGCTGGCACCGCGGCTCACTAGGCTAATCCTCCACCTGTGGCGCCAGTACTCAGGGTTCTAGTCCCAGTCGGGGTGCTGGACTCTGTCCCGGTGGCTCCTCTTCCAGTCCAGCTCTCTGCTGTGGCCCAGGAAGGCAGTGGAGGATGGCCCAAGTGCTTGGGCCCTGCACCCACATGGGAGACCAGGAGGAAGCACCTGACTCCTGGCTTTGGATCGGCACAGTGCACTGGCCATGGCGGCCATTTGGGAGGTGAACCAACGGATGGAAGACCTTTCCCTCTGTCTCTCTCGCTCTCTCACTGTCTAACTCTGCCTGTCAAAAAAAAAAAAAAAGAGAGAAAGAGAGAGAGAGAGAGAGAGTTCTTCCATTGACTAGTTCACTCCACAAATTCCTGCAACATCTGGGCTCACTCAGGCTTATGCAAGGAGCCAAAAACTCCATCCCAGTCTCCCCCATTGGTGGCAGGGATTCAAGTACTTGAGCCATTACCTTCTGCTTCCCAGGTGCATTAGCAGGGAGCTGGATGTGAAACAGAATAACAGAGACTCTCACCAGGCACTCAAACTGAAGATGCGGATGTCCCAAGCAACAGCTGAATCCACGGCACAACACCTGCCTCTAATTTATTCTTTATGTGCAAACCTAATGTAAGACAAAGAGAAAAACAGGTCCTGCTCATTTGACTTAGAAATTTATAATTTTGCTGTTATGGTGAAAAGATGACACCAAAAAGCCACCCCTTTCATAAAAATGTATACTTTATTTGGATATTAATTAGGTTATTAGGTTAATTTTTCTAATATGATAACCTCTTACTCTGAAAATTTTAGCAAACAGAACTTAAATACAAGTCTTCCCAGAGGCTATGTGCCTTCAGTTACAAGTCACAGAAACAGTGGCAAAGCTTTCCTACATGACGTCCCTAACGGATGCTTTTCATGGGTGGTTGGCAGGGAGATAAGGAGAGGGACATTAACAGCCTCTCCTATAGGTTTTAGTCACTGATAAACACAGAGGGGATATGACAAGTAATCCTTGCAGTCAAATCCATCGGACTGTGGAAAAGTGAAAGCTCTCTTCAGAAACAGAACTGAAGTTGGAAAATTTGTTGAGTTTTGCCAAATTCAAATATTCATTTTCCTGTCTCAGCTTTTTGAAAACAAAATTAAACATCATGTGTTAATCTGGGCATGTTAAGGGAGAGAAGACATGATTATGATTTTCAGCTCAAGAAACAGGCTAAATTCTTTATGAAGAATGAAATACCTGCACCAACCTTTGCATTTAGAGAATAATGCAAGGCATAAAGTTAGCTTTCTAACACAGGGAAAAACATTCACGTTTATGAGAACAAATAGTTTGTTCTTCTATCACCAACTCTTGTTTTACTGTATTTTGAATATTATGTTTAATGATCCAATGTGATTCACTGGACTCAGCAGCTAACAAACTTAGTTTCATCTGCAAGTCCAAGTTTCATAATGGCTCAGTATTCAAGGGCATCTTCTGTCTAAATAATGGGCATGCATTTAAATTCCATGAATGTTTGGTGTCAAATCCTGATCAAAGAATTATAAAAAAAAAAAGTCCCATGGCCTATACCTTAAAATCAGTATGAAAGATTTGAATTATTTAAAAAGAATTATAACAATAAAAAATGAATGTTGGTAAAATATGAATAGCAATAAAATGATAGGATTGTGGAATTGAGATGCTTAAATAAAACAAAAAGAAGTAAAAAAAATAGACATTTACAACACTCTGTTGGTCTAGTACCAAGGAGAATCAGTATAAGTGGAGAGAAAACAACCTCATTATATACAGCAGAGCTTGCTTTTTAAAGTTTGATTTATTTATTTATATGAAAGGCAGAGTTACAACGAGAAGGAGAGAGAGAAAATCTTCCATCTGCTGGTTTACTGCCCAATTTGGCTGCAACTGGTGAGATAGGGCCACACCAAAGCAAGAAGCCAGGACCACCATCCAGATCTCCCACACAGGTGCTAGGGGCTCATCTTCTATGACATTCCCAGAGCATTAACAGGGAACCGGATTGGAAGTAGAGCATCCGGGACTCAAACCTGCACTTGTCGCAGGTGGCTGCTTCACCCACTGCAGCACAGCCTTGACCCTGAATCATGTGTTAATTATTCTCTCAGTATTTGCAGAAGGCAACTGTATGCATCAATCATGCTTCATTCGATGTCAATGATTCCAACTGTCACCTTCCTGTCCTGAGAATACAACATGCTTATTCTTTTATATGTTTCTTGTGTTTTCCTCTGTTTCTCAGTCCCTCAGTATCTGCCAGATTCCTCATCCTCAGCCGTCTCTTTCTCTCTAGCTACAGTTTCAACAATACAGTCAACAGATGGTAATTCAGCACTCGCCACAAGCTCCAGTCAATGAAAATTCAACATTACACAAAAGTCCCTGCAGTCATGGAATTTATATTGAAGTGGCAGAAAAATGAAGATGAACAATAAGCATTTAATCTGAGTTATTGGTGGGAAGGAAAAGGTGGTGGTTTATGGAAATAAAGAAAGAAAGAGTAGTGAAAACACGAGGGCATTATGTTTATGGAAGGTTTATCTAAGGAAAAGAGGAAGTTGCCCATCTCCGATCTAGAGGAAGAGTGCTCCTGGCACATGGATCAGCAAATACCTGAGCCTGAGGTAGGACTAGAGCTAGTACCACAAAAGAGGACAGGGAAAGCGCAGTGCAGGGTCATGGCTGTTGGATCACTGTACCAAATTCAAGTTCTCAGAGACCTTACTACAGTCCTCAAATATGGAAGGGGTCTTGCCATTTCTTTTTGCTCTGAAACTACCAAATAAAATTCTTTCAAATTGGAATCTAAATTTTAAAATAATCTGAAAATGATATTCTAATGATAATAATCAAGAGATTACTGAGATTAGTGGTATAATTTCTTTCCAGGAAGCCGTATTTGGAAATGATACATATTCATTGATTAGCTCCATGGACACACAATACATGACATTAACATACAGATACTGGTACTGAAAAAGAATTATAGGATAAAGTTCTTGTTCTCAGATGAATTCCACCAAGAAGAACTTTACCAGGTAAGCGCATTTTCTGAGGGAAAATCAGACAGGCACTGAATCTCCCTTCAGACATGTAACACAGTCCATTGAAATGGTTGCTGGTAGCGCTTTCCCCTTCTGTTATGAGCCTTGTAAGGTAAAAATGTGCCCTGGTTCATGGGTGTGTGCTTGCCTCAGAAGAAGGGAGAGCATTTTAAAATACAGCAGGCATTCAGTAACTACTTGTTGAAAGAATGAACCCATTAGAAAACAAAGCCACGAAAAACAACGACTCTGATTCTGTCTTACAAGGATGGTGGAACACTCTGTTGGGCCCGGCGGTGATGCAGAAGAGCGCTAAGGCTGCAGCTGAGCAGCGTCTTGAAGGACCCAGAAGAGTTAGTGGGAGAAGGGAGGACGTGGCTTCTGAAAGCACATGGTTTCTAGAACACAGGCTACTCCAGGGCATTTAATTCATTCTCTGTTACTTGAGCAAGGGGAATCTATAAGAAAATGATTTGCGATCAAGAATCGGTTTACGTGTCATGACAAGGAGTTTGCATTTCATACGGAATGCGACAAGGATTGATGGAAGAAATAGTACCCTTGCTTTGCCAGTTCAGCAAGACCAATCTAGTGGGAATAAAGAAGACATTTTGGAGGGGCCTGAACCTGCTTAGGAAGTGTTGACAGTCACTCCAGATGAAAATCACAATGGGGAGCCTGTGTTTGTCCTAGCCCTCAAGACGCCATTTAAAACAGCTGAATCCCACCTGGATTAAATGCCCCTTCTCCAACCCCTATTTCCAGATTCCTGTGAAAGCAGACACTCAGAGGCAGAGGTGATAGAAAGCTCAAGTTCTTGGGCTCCTGTTCCTGTTACCCACAAGAGAGAACTGAATTGAATTCTTGGATCCCAGCTTCAGATCAGCCCAGCCCCAGCCACTGGGAGCATTTGGGGAGTGAACCCGCGGTTGGGGGTTCCCTGTCTAGCTGTTGATCTCTCTTTCACTCTCCCCGTGTCTCTCAAATAAATATATTTTTAAAAACAATAAAATAAAGAAATGGAAATAATAAGGGTGATGACAATGGGTGGAATGAGCAGAAATAAGTTTAAAGGACACAATCAGATGTGATGACTGCATATTGAGATTAAGGGGACAAGGGAAAAAGTTGTCTGAGATGATTAGCAGGTATTTATTCCTAGTTTGCCCTGGATTTATCTCCACGAAATGGAGAGAAAAAGAAATCATTGCTTTCTTGACCTGTAAATGCCATTTAAAAAACATTTAGAATCTCTATGGTCAAGCACTAGCTGTTTGTGATCAAATCTCTTACCTTCATTTTCTTTTGTATCTATTCATTGAATTGGGAAGAAAATCAATGAGATGATGGATGAAAAAGTTAATGTTAATGTTAAAAGTCACAAAAGCTACAAATTTGAGTGCCTTTATCACTTCATTATTTTTCTCCACTACTTTTATTGTCTGTCCTATCTTGTAAATTTGGTTTTTAGTTAAGCTTTCTCACAGTGGTCTGCCTATATTTTTCTTCCTTTTTCTCTCTTATCCTTTCTCTTGCTTTTAATACAATTCAGATTAAGCTAACAAAGTTTTGATGGTATCTTGAGTAATTTTTCCTCCCTACCAGTGAACAACCTCAATATTTAGAAAAAGTTGCACTAAGTACATATTAGAATATCTTAGGCTGGCGCCACGGCTCACTAGGCTAATCCTCCGCCTTGCGGCGCCGGCACACCAGGTTCTAGTCCCGGTCGGGGCGCCGGATTCTGTCCCGGTTGCCCCTCTTCCAGGCCAGTTCTCTGCTGTGGCCAGGGAGTGCAGTGGAGGATGACCCAAGTCCTTTGGCCCTGCACCCCACGGGAAACCAGGATAAGTACCTGGCTCCCGCCATCGGATCAGCGCGGTCCACCGGCCACAGCGTGCTGGCCGCGGAGGCCATTGGAGGGTGAACCAACGGCAAAGGAAGACCTTTCTCTCTCTCTGTCTATCTCTCTTACTGTCCACTCTGCCTGTCAAAAAATAAAAAATAAAAAAAAGAATATCTTGTGCACCATTATCAAGAACACAAGAATATATATATACTAACAGTCATAATAGTCATACAGACAGTGTCACACAGCATGGATTTTAGTATTAGTAACAATGATGACAACAATAATAAAGTAATATTTTTGGATTGCAACATTGTAGGTACTTCGCATTTTTTCATTAAACTCTCATGGTAATCTATGGACAAGTGATATTGTTTTAGTTTCATTTAGGTAACAAATCTTTTAAAAATGTAGATAGTATACCTAATACATGAAGTGAGGATTAAATTCATGTATGAATGTCTCCAGACATCCATAACAATAAATGCTTCTAGCATATATTTTCAGCCACAGAAATACTCCTACTGGGTCAAAAGGATATTTTTCTTAAGTTATTCGCTTCCTCTTCCTAAATGCATGAATTCTGTAAATATTCGTTTGACTTGGGATTCTGAAAGATGCTAGAAGAAAGCAACAACACAAAGATATGCAATTAAGTACCAAACAAAGGTATATAAATTCTGTGTTAATAAATGCAAAGTATTTACGTGAGATGTATTCAAATAGGAGGAATGTCATGCCAATCATGTGGGAGACATGGATTGAGCGAGTTTCCGACTCCGGCTTCAGCCCAATTATTCCAGGCATTTAGAGAGTGAGCCAGCAGATGGGATCTCTCTCTCTCTCCCCCCCTCTCTCTTTCTCTTTCTTTCTCTCCCTCTGTTTATCTCCCCTCCCCCCAAGTAAATAAAAATTTTAAATGAAACCAGATGATTTTGCTGGACTAAAACATAAATGCACCCAGTTACATAGTATGCTCAAAACAAACCAAAAAATTCAGGGCGATGAGAACTCCACTCTCTTCACCGTGGGCAAAGCACGTCCTGAAGACTCCTCAAAGGTGACAGGGGCCTGCCCGTTTAAATCAGGGAGTCTATCAGAACCACCTGCAGGACCTACTGACACCCTGTGCCCAGAGTTTCTGACTCAGCAGATTTAGGTGGGAGCTTGAGAGAATTCACATTTCCAGAAGGCCCCTGGCCAATGCTGCTTTTTCCTGAACACTCCATGCTAACACCTTTTATGCTAACCAGTTTCTAGAGTCTCACTTTTCACTTACAATAGTTCTCTAGAAATATGCTTGAAAAATTGCCTGTGGTGGAAACCTTTAACTTCTCAATTCCTACCTCTGTCCTCATAATTGCCTTTAGTTTACTCATAAAAATGGAAAGTATTCCTGGGTTCTTCCTGTGGTTTGTTGTCCAAGATTTTAAAATTTCTATGGCCCCATATAAAAGAACAGTTACAGATATCAATATTGAGAGAGAGAGAATGTAAATTAATTTATTCATACCAGGTTTTGCAAGTAAGGTAATCCCAAATTTTATTTTCTACAAAATGAAGGAGAATCTGATGAAAAGTCACCTGATGAATTTTTAAAATTAATTTTGGAGGACAAATATGAAGTCAGCAAGAAGGAATTCAAACTTCTTTAGCAACACTGCTATATTTCTCTTTATCTTGTATCATCAAAATTTGTCAGTCTATTTTTATACAAAGAAAAATAATAATAGAACTGGTGGAGACAGCATTGTGGCACAGCAGGTGAAATTGCTGCTCTTGACACATGCATCCGACATCAAAATGTCCGTTCAAGTCCCATCTGTTCTGCTTCAGATCCAGCTCTCTGCTAATGAGTCTGGGAAAGCAGCAAAAGATGGCCCAACAGCTTGAGCCTCTGCCACTTCTGTGAAAACCCAGAGGGAGTGCCAGAGTCCTGGCCTTGGCGTGACCCAGTCCGTAACATTCAGAACCTTTGAGGAATGAAGATGGAAGATTCTCTGTGTCTCCCTCAACCCCACCATGCCACTCTGCCTTTCCAATAATAAATAAAAGTCAGACTTATAAAGAGTGATGGGGACACACACACACACACACACAGAGAGAGAGAGAGAGAGAGAGAGAGAGAGAGAATCTCCCACCTGAGGTTCATTCTGCAAATGGCTAGATCAGGGCTGGTTCAAACTGAAGCCAGTAGCTGAGAAATCCACCTGAGTCTCCCACATGGGCAGCCTGGGCCCGAGTACTTGAGCCATCCTCCACTGCCTTCCCAGGTTCATTGGCAGAGAGCTGGATCAGAAATGGCATAATTAGGACCTGAACTGGCACCCATATGGGGTATTGGCATTACAAGTGGTAGCCTAACCCACTGTGCCACAATGCCAGCCCCATGTCAGGGTCTCTTGAAGCAAAGCATTTAAAAAACAATGCAAGTTCTATTTTTCTTCTTCATATATTCTCCCTCATCCCACTTCCTGCTAACATAGACAAACTCTGCTGCTCAAAGTTCGAAAATGTAGCTTGGGAGTGGATATTAGAGAATGTCTTAATTGTGTTACCCATAAAATCTGATGAAATCCTTTATCATACATCTTGCATTGACCCGGATTTTTCTTGACTTCCATGAAATGAAGGGCACCATGAAGCCAGTGAAATACGCTAGGCCGGCGCCGCGGCTCACTAGGCTAATCCTCCGCCTGCGGCGCCGGCACACCGGGTTCTAGTCCCGGTTGGGGCACCAGATTCTGTCCTGGTTGCCCCTCTTCCAGGCCAGCTCTCTGCTGTGGCCCGGAAAGGCAGTGGAGGATGGCCCAAGTGCTTGGGCCCTGCACCCCATGGGAGACCAGGAGAAGCACCTGGCTCCTGGCTTCGGATCAGTGTGGTACATTGGCCGCAGCGCGCCAGCCACAGGGGCCCTTAGGGGGTGAACCAACAGTAAAGGAAGACCTTTCTCTCTGTCTCTCTGTCTCACTGTCCACTCTGCCTGTCAAAAAAAAATGTGCTAAACCTCCACTGTAAGTATCCTCTCGTCTTACCTTCGGCATAACCCTGATTCTAGAGTCAATTCTCACTGGGAAAGGCCAGGTTGATTCACGAGAAAGATTATTATCTTTACATAACAGGAACTATTTTGCAGACTGCTTTCCAACATTGTATCTTCTCCACCCCATTAAACTGCCTTCCTGTGCATTCATTTTCTACAGCCAAAGGAACAGCTGTCTGCAGCCTTTGTGACTGGAGGCAGCACACAGTTAGATTTTGCTGCTCTGTAGATCAGAAGTCTACCAAGCTAAAATCAAGGGTCTCCAGGGCCTGGGCTATTCTGGAGGCTCCACAAGTCCACTTGTTTCCTGCTTGTTGAGATTTTGTCTGAATTCACTCCCTTGTGATCAAGGTCTCTGCTTTCTTGCTGGCTGTGAGTAGATATCTGTCCCCAGCTTCTAGAGGGCACTGAAGTCCTTGGATCATGGCCCCCTTTCTTATCTTCAAAGGATGCAACAGATAGTAAGAGAATCCTGTCACACCTCCTTGTCCAGCCCTTCTGCCTGTCCTTTCTCCTTTTAGAAGCCAAATGTTTAGACTGGGCTCACTGGGGTATGCAAGAATAACTCCCCATTCCAAGGCTTTTATCCTTAATCCTATTAACAACATAAAATTTCCATTAGGCACATATGCAATTTAATCTCAGACTTTCAGGGTTAGGAAAAGGTGCCATCGCTGGGGTTTTCAAGGTTGTACCTTCAACCACAAATCCGAGTTTTCTTACCTTTTTTTTTTTTTTTTTTTAAGATTTCTCATTTATGTTCTTTGCAGTAACTCTGTGTCTTAAGGGTCTCTTCCTGCACAGTGGACAGCTTACTGAGCCAATGGGCAGGAATTCATGTACTTTCTGCCAGGAAGCACCTCATCTTGTCTCACAAGGAAATGCATCAACCCCAATTATAGTCAACGCTTCCATCCCAAGCCACAGTGTGAGAAGTGGGCATTGCACAAACCATGGTGAAATCATTCCATCAATATTGCAAGCAGGGGGATCCTTTAGTAGCCATTAATCTGTGCAATCTACTTCACTATGGGTGAATTCAGGACTATTTAGACTTGATGGCTTTCTGGGACTTCAGTTCCTAAGGTAAGAATGACTGTGGAGACGGGCATGTGGCACAGCTGCTTAAAGTCCCCACTTCAGGCACCGCATCCCACATCAGAGTACTGGGTGTGAGTCCAGGCTGCTTTGCTTCTGATCAAGCATTCCTGCCAGTGTGTGCCCGGGAAGCAGCAGATGATGGTCCAAGTGCTTCCATTTCTGCCACCATGTGGGAAACCTGTGCTGTTGCTGTGAACATGGTGGCGCAGGTGTGTACGTGTTCATGTCTTTTGGGTATCTACCAGTTAAGAAATTTCCAAACTGTGTTCCACAATGGCTGAACTAATTTGCATTCTCGCCAACAGCGTAAGTGCTCCTCTTTCTCTACACCCTCACTGGCATTTGTTACTGTCTTTTGCAGTTCAGCCACTCTGACCAGGGTGAGGTGATATCTCATTGTGGTTTTGATTTGCATTCCCTGATGGCAAGTGATTGTGATAGTGAGCATTTTTTCATATATTTGTTGACCATTTGTATTTCCTCTTTTGAGAACTGTCTATTGAAGTTCTTTGCCCATTTTTCAACTGGATTGGTCCAGTTTGTTTGACAAAATATGAAACAATGTTTGGTAAAACTATATTTGCAAGAATACTGGTACACACGACATTTCTTTCTGTTTTTGCTTTTTTGATTTTTTTTTTAGGTTTAGTTTGCACACATACAATGACAAACTTGCATTATTCATCTTTGTTTCCAGCTTATTTCACTCAACAATATGTCCTCCCATTGCAACCATTTTGATGCAAAAATGCACAATTTCATTCTTTTTGTAACTGAGTAATATCCCATTATTTATGCCACATTTTCTTTATCCATTCATCTGATGATGGACACTTTGATTGATTCCTTATTTTGGCTATAGTGAACAATGCTGCTATAAATATGGTGATGCAATATTTTTTTGTATATACAATGTGTTCATGTCTTCATCTAGTAGTGGTTTTGCTGGATCATATGGCAATTGTCCTTCTAGTTTTCAAAGAAATTTCCACACTGTTTTCCACCGTGGCTGCACTAATTTACATTCCCACCCACGGTGTATGAGAGTTCCCCTTTCTCCACATCATTTCCAGCATTTGTTACTTTCTGTCTTTTGAGTAATAAGAAATCTGTCTATGTGTATTTCTTTTATTTCTTTTAATCATTTGCTTGAAAATTCTAATTTTCATTTGTTCTGAGCATTTGTAATTGTTGGAGCATTTTTATATTTGCCTTAGAATACTTAGGAGATAATTCTAACGGGTTATTTTAGTTTGGATGTTTTAAAAATGTTTACTTTCTTATTCAAATTCAGATTTTTTTTCCTGGTTCTTACTAAGTTGAATATTGGTGGGTTGTATCTTGGGCATTGTGAGTGTTAAGTAGTGAAATTCCAGTTCTTATTTAAATCTCCCTCTTTAGCAACTAGACAACATGTTAGGGTCAGAATCTATACCCTGACTCACTTTGTGGACTGTGGTTTGAATGTCAATTTGGCTTTCAAAATCATTGCATGCAACTCTGGCCTGTTCCATTATGTGCTGTGTAGAGGTCAATCTGTAAACCTGATGTTAGATAATAAAGTGGTTCAATTTGCAAACGTTTACTCTATTGCATCTGGTAGGTTTCACAGTTGGCTCACACAGAATTCTTACCAGGACTTCATATCTAAGTTTGAGTCTAGATCCTAAAGACATGTAGGATTTGTGTTCTCTTCTCCAATAAGAAAGTCCATACACTTTTCATTGTTCATTATTTCTTGCAGTGTTTACTGGGGAGTCTTTATGGATGCTCTTTTTGCTTTTAAAATTTCCATGCTTCAGTCTACAGCTTACTCTTAAATCAGATTGATCACTCTTAAGACATCTGATCATAATACTCATTTACTCCAGATCCTTCAATGGTTTCCCACTTCAATTTGGAGGATCTCAGTATAATTTACATGATAGGGATGGGGAACCTTTTTTCTACCAGGGATCATTTGGATACTTATAGCATCATTCTCAGGCCATACAAAACTATCAACTTGAAAATTAGCCTGCAACAGACAATGTATAAATACATATATTGTAAGCAAGAAATGTCATCCAGCTCCTCATTTTCTATTTTCTAGACAATTTGCTAACATTTTATATAATGCTCCTAGCAAATCGCTTCTCAAGGAGGTAATTTGTTTAGGTAATTATATGATTTTGCCATATCTTTTAGTTTTTCCCATTAAGTACAGCTTTCCTCTGAGAAAAAAAATAGAAGCTTGCTATAGATTTATTCAATTTCAAGCCCTGCCTAGAGTTGCCCTAACAGGGTCAGATCAAATGACTTTGCAGACCTTATATGGCCCACAGACTGGATGTCCCCTCTCCTGCATCATTTATCATCTAGGCTTTCTTATTTCTTTCACCCCAGTCCTGTTTTCCCACACTTTATCCCACCATAAGGAGCTACTTTTCTCTTTCTAACGTGCCATAGTTTTGCTTCTCTTTGGCACCCACCCATAACTCTCACCTGGATAGACACAACTCACCCTCCAATTAAAGTGGACATTTCCAACTCCAGAAAAAGTTATCCCTAGCTAAGTGTTCCTGTTAGTATTTCTGGATAACACATAACATAGCACTGTAATTTAACTTAAATAATGCTCATCCTTGATAAATATTGCCTTTCCTAATAGACAATAAGCTTTAATGAGAAAGTTATAATTTCAGTATATTTATCACTATATCCCAAGAATCTGACACATCAGGAATCCAAAAAGAATTGAATGAATTAATGCATGAATGAAAAAGGATTCAGCCTGGATGATTGAGCATGTAATGTGCCACTGCCAAAGCAAGGTAGCCAAGTAGGGGATGACTTGATGATTTGACTGGGGCAATGGCACTTCCATTTATATATGCATGTATGTGAGTATGTGGATGAGTGGGCATGTCTGAGTGCTGATTTCCTGCATGAGTTAATTGCATGTAACCACTTGAAATAGGCATGAGCACTCTGCACCTAACAAAGTTTGCCTTCAAGAGAAACCATTTTCACCAAGGTCTAACTTGGGGATTTTTCAGAGCCTAACTGACCTTAGGAAGGGGAAACAAGCTCTCCTATCCCACCTAAAGATTTGGGGAACTGACCTGTGAGTCGACATGCAAGAGGCACAGAGACACTGAAAATGAGATTTAATCATATACCTGACAATGCAAGTTCTTTCCCCATCTTGCCAACACATAACTGACATCCTATTTATAGCAGATTTTTTTTGTCAATGCATTTTGTCAAGCGTTAAGCAAAAAGCTGAAAGTTGTATTAAAACTCAAAAATGGTTTGAAGAGTAATAGCCAGGCTCAGTTATATGGCAGGAACTTTTTAAACTATGATTAATTTGCCAAGGGCTCTAGTGGATAAAGTAGCCAGCATGCAAGAACATAGCAACAATGCAAGCAGAGAGATGGAAGACGCAAAAAGGAATACTAGAGATAGAAAACACTGTAACAGAAATGAAGAGTACCTCTGGCAAGCTGCCAACGAGATTGCGTACAACTGAAGAAAGAATAGCTGACCTTAAGGATAGGTCAATAGAAACTTCCAAATTTGAAATGCAAACAGAAAAAAAAATCTGGAAAAATACAGAAGAAAATATTGATGAGTTGGGAGACAACTACCAAAGGTATAACAATACATGTAACATAAATTCCAGAAGGGAAACAAAGAAAGGAACAGAAGCAATATAAGAAGGAATAATAAAGGAGAATGTCCACAGATTGTCAGACACCAAATCACAAATCCAGGAAATTCAGAGAGTATCAAAGAGTGAAAACATCAAAAATAATACATATAAAAATAATATTCATTTTAGAAAGGTAATGATAAAAGCATAATCTTTTTTCTTTTTTTGACAGGCAGAGTGGACAGTGAGAGAGAGAGACAGAGAGAGAGAAAGGTCTTCCTTTTGCGTTGGTTCACCCCCCAAAGGCCACTTGCTGGTGCGCTGCGGCCTGCATACCACGCTGATCCAAAGCCAGGAGCCAGGTGCTTCTCCTGGTTTCCCATGCGGGTGCAGGGCCCAAGCACTTGGGCCATCCTCCACTGCCTTTCCGGGCCACAGCAGAGAGCTGGACTGGAAGAGGGGCAACCGGAACAGAATCTGGTGCCCTGACTGGGACTAGAACCTAGTGTGCCGGTGCTGCAGGCGGAGGATTAGCGTATTGAGCCGTGGCGCCGGCCAAAAGTATAATCTTGAAAGAAGCCAGAGTACAAAAATCAACATACCTATAGTAGGGAAAGGATAAAAATTATATCCACCTTCTCCTAGAAACTGTCAAGTACAATCAGAGGGGAGTGAAATATTTAACGTTGAGAGAAGAAAAGACACCCACCCAGAATTTTGTGTCATGTGAAATTATTCTTCAAAAGGGAAAGAGAAATAAAGATTTTCTCAGATAAAAATTGAGGGAGTTTGTTGGCCAGGGACCTGTCTTGAAATGAATGTTAAAAGGATTTTTTTAGAGAGAAGGAAAAGGTTGCAAGTCTGAAACTCAGATCTACACAAAGAAAGGAAGAATGTCAGAGAAGGAAAGTGAAATAAAAAAATCTCATTCTTTGAAAGCAGAGAAATTGGGGGTGGACAGCGAGAGAGCGAGAGAGAAAGAGACAGAGAGAGAGAATGAGAATCCCCCAATCCCTGATTCATTCCCCAAATGGCCACAATAGAAGAGTTGGTTCACTGTGGAGCCAGGAGCAAGAACTCCATCCAGGTCTCCACATGGGTGGCAGGGACCCAAGCACTTGAACCATCACCTGTGGCCTCCTAGAATGCATGAGCAGGAAACGATTGGAAGCGGAAGTGCCAGGCTTTGGTTCGATGCTCTGACGTGAGATGCAGGCTCCCTGAACAGCAGCTGAATCCCTGCTGAAAATGAGCAGCAGTGTGTGCTGCATGCCCATCTGTTTTTCTTATTCATTTAAAAAAACATGTATTCATTAGTTTAGCAGGGGAGAGGGGAGGGAGGGAGGGAGGGAGAGAACTCTCTCATCTTCTTTCATTCCTCAATTGCCTGCAATGACTGGAACTAGGCTGGTGCTGAAGCCAGCAGCTAAGAACTCTGTCCAGGTCTCCCACGTGGGAGAATGAGCTCAATTATTTGAGCCATCACTGCTGCCTCTCAGGGTGCACATTAGCAGGAAGCTGGAATGGGAACCAGGAATTAGAGCCAGGAACTGAATCCAGCACTCTGATGTGCAATGCAAGCACCTTAACTGAATAAACAACATAACAATTCATAGATTCATTAATACTTTAATGAGCCCAGCTCAAACTCATCTAATTCTCTCAAGAGACAAATAATTGACTGATGTTTTCCAACCTCCTAATGTTAGAAATTAAAATATGAAAAATGATGTTATAATTGGATGTGGCCTATAGATAATGATAATCTCAAAACTTTGCCTTTGCTGTTCTATGGAAAATTAACCTGCAGCTGGGGCTGTGGCATAGCAGATAAAGCAGCTGCCTGCAGTGCCAGCAGTGGGGCCTCTGAACCCACGTGGGAGACCCGGAAGAAGCTGTTGGCTCCTGGCTTTGGATCAGTCCCGCTCCAGCCGTTCTGACCATGTGGGGAGTAAACCAGTGGATAGAAGACCTCTCTCTCTGCCTCTGCCTCTCTGTAACTCTGCTTTTCAAATAAATAAATAAATAAATCTTTTTTTAAATTAACCTTTTAGCTAAATTTGTGTTCTTATTGTTTATTCTTTCTTTTTTTAAAAAAAAAAGATTTAATTTATTTATTTGAGAGGTAGAATTATAGTCAGAAAGAGGGAGAGAGACAGAAAGAAAGGTCATCCATCTGCTGGTTCACTCACCAAATGGCCACAATGGCATTGTTTCCCAGGCCATAGCAGAGAGCTGGATTGGAAGAGGAGCAGCCGGGACATGAACTGGCAGCCACATGGGATGCCGGTGCAGCAAAGGCTTAAACTACTGAGCCACAGCACTGCCCTAACCCCAAGGTTCTATCACCCAAAGTTATGAGACTGGGTAGCTTGAGCAGTAGGTGCTGAGCAGTGAGGATTCTCTGAGCATGCCTTCCTTAGAGGAAGATTGAGACCACGGATAAAGTTACTGGGGTATGGGCAAGACTTGGTCTGTCTAATACTGGGCTCTTCCAAGGTGTGAGGTGGCTAGTCTGCTAGTGGCTGCTGCATTCCTTTCTGCAAGTGCTTTGTTTTCCTTAGGCCCCTCACACACCAAGTAGTTTCTAACTTCCTACTTAACTAAACTGTCAAATAACTTTGGACATTCTCTTTGTCATGGCCCTGTGTGTAGACCATATAGCCTAGGTGTGTAGGAGGCCATATCACCTGGGTCTGTTTGTAAATGTAAAAAAAAAAAGAAAGAAAAAAGTATAAACTCTGATGTTTGCACAATGATACAATCACCCAGCGTTGCATTTCTCAACACATATTCCCAGCATTAGCAGACAATTGGCTAAGTGTAAGGATACTGGCGTAGTAAGAGCAAAAGAGCTGTTACCTCTCCAAGACCCAGAAGTAATTAAGGGAAGAAGCCGGTACAGAGCATAAAGGAGACACTGCAAGCAGTAACCTTGGCTCAGCGGTACAGTGAGTCTCAGGTTCTTGGGAGGGACAGAGCTAAAGCAATGGCAATCTGGCCTCATGTTCTCCCTCCCTCCAATTCCTTCACTGAGGTTTTCCATTGGGAATCAACCAGGTCAACTTCTTAGGGCATGGTGAAGAAGGGTGAAAAGAGCAATTAGAAGAGAGGTCCAAAGACAGAACACATGGCTGCAACAATCTGAGTGACTTTTCAGTATGCAGGGCCTCCAATCAGCCATTAGGAAAAATAGATCCACAGTGACCTTCAACCAGACTTAGTGTGTGTGTGTGTGTGTGTGTGTGTGTGTAAATAGGAAAGAAGGAAGGCACAGCTAGGAGTTCTCCCACTAAAACCTATAGGATTGCACACATATGTGGTCACACACACGGGAAATAAAGAGAAAAAGTATAAGTGGAGTTTAACTCTTTTTTCCCCTAAATATGCAGATGTCTGGTGTGATTTGATCCAGGATCTAAAGCTGCCTTACAAGTTTATTGAATACTTCCAGAAAACAACAAAGATACCAAGACTTCATCCATTTGTTTGCCAAATCATTGTCTATAAATAATTAAGTGGGGAAAGGTTTGAATGCAGCTGTGACCAAGTTGAAAAAAAAAATGGTATTCAGTTTGTGAGGATATCTTTTGCCCAAAATTATTACTACTATTTTTTATAGCTTAGCATATTTTAGAGAGTAAGGGGAATACACAGGAAGGTGAGGGCTTTATAAAAGGGAAAAGGGGTTTAGAAAAGTGAGCTAGGCAGAGAGCAGGCCAGGAGCCATGTACGAGAAATCCACAGGCTGGAAAAGTGGCATGAAATACAAACTATGCAAGTAATATTAATGCCTATTTTATCTGATTGATTGATTGATTTGGAAGGTAAAGCTTAAAAGACAGAGGGAGAGAGACAGAGACAGAGAGAGATAGAGACAGAGACAGAGAGACAGAGACTATCTTCCATTTGCTGATTCATTCCTCTAGATGACTGCAAATGCCAGGGCTGGGCCAGGTCACAGCCAGGAGCCATCTTCATCTGGTTCTCCCATGGGTGCAGGGGCCCAAGCACTTGGGCCATTTTTGCTCTTTTCCCCGGCTCTTTGCAGGGAGCTGGACTGGAATTGGAGTAGTCCGGACATGAACCAGTGCCCATATGGGATGCCAGTGTCACAAACAGTGTCTTAACCCACTATACCACAACACTGGCCCTGTACAATGCCTCTTTTAATTCTTGTATTTCTTTTGCAAATATTTATTAAATACTTAAAATAGATTAATGACTTTTTCACCTAATTATTCTTTTTGCTAACTGTGATATCCCAAGTTGTTTTTGAGTATTATTCTCTCTGTTTATCATAGTCAGGAAAACTTAGGAGAAAGGTTGAAATGGGGGAGAAAGATTACTAAGTAGCTGTCTTTTAGTTATTTTTCCTTTCATGTTGTCTGAGATATTTTGTAACTCTGTGAAGTTATAAAAACTGAAAATATGGCAAATATTTTGTCCATAGGTATATAAATAAACTCTGTCCAGTGGAAAGCAATTAATCATTTCTCACAGATACTGACCAACTTTGCCCATATGGTATTTGCAAATCCAGTTCACCATTCATCAATACCTACTACTACATGTGTACTTCAAAACCTTCCTAGGAAGTTGGTTGGAAATATACTTATACAGCTACAAATCTGTTGAGATCTACGCCCAGTTTGTTCCTAGTGCACATTTTTACATGAATTTTTAAATTTTTATTTGTTTAGTTGAAAGGCACAGAGAGAATGACCTCCCACCCTCTGGTTCACTCCACAAATGCCCGCAACAAATGGGAATTGGATGGGGCTGAAGCTGGGAGCCTAGAACTCACTCCAGGTCTCCCTCATGGGTGTCAGGTCCTCACTCAGTCACCTGCATCTTCACCACTGCCTCCTAGGTCTGCATTCGGAAGCTGAAGTCAAGGAACACAGCCAGGCACTGAATCTGGACCCTTAACACTGGACAACTGTACTCTAATCAGCGTCTTAATTGCAAAGACAAATGTCTGCTCAACTTGAACTTTTTGAAGATTGTGTACAGTTTTGTGAATTCTCCTTGAAGCCAGTCGCTAAGTCTTGCTGTTAATTGATGTGCTCAATGAAACCTTTGACATGTGTCTAGTTTGTGTTTGCAAGAGTGTCAAAATTTTGTTACTTAAAGAAGTATCCTTGGCTGGCGCCATGGCTCACTTGGCTAATCCTCCGCCTGTGGTGCCGGTACCCCGGGTTCTAGTCCCGGGTGGGGAGCCGGATTCTGTCCTGGTTGCTCCTCTTCCAGTCCAGCTCTCTGCTGTGGCCCAGGAGTGCAGTGGAGGATGGCCCAAGTGCTTGGGCCCTGCACCCGCATGGGAGACCAGGATAAGTACCTGGCTCCTGGCTTCAGATCGGCGCAGCGTGCCAGTCGTAGCAGCCATTTGGGGGGTGAACCAACGGAAGGAAGACCTTTCTCTCTGTCTCTCTCACTGTCTAACTCTGCCTGTCAAAAAAAAAAAAAAAGAAAGAAAAGAAAAGAAGAAAGAAAAAAAAGAAGTATCCTTCACTGATAGCCTGATTAAAGCCCAAGCTTGTGAGTGAAGTGGAGAAGACACATTAGTTTCTCAAGCAGCTGCAAAGGAAGGGGCTGATTCCCTGGAGGGTGAAAGAAGGATTGCTCAGCGGCAGTTCGAGTAAACATCAATTTAAGCACCATAGGCTTTATGTGTCAAGTTGATAAAGGAAACAACTTAAAACGACAAACACACACAATGCTTCTTAACTTGATCTGTGGTTTTTATGATCAACAGCGGTACTTAAAAAGCCTGCTGTGTAGTACTTCGAAAATACCTCCGAGAATGACAGGGTATGATTTCCCTTCTCTTTTTATGATACAGAAAAAAGTAATTTTATTGTTGTTTGAATATTTTTATACACATCCTTCACGCTTGGGCTCCCTTATCATGAAAATTGAGGGTTTCCTACTGTTCCATACTGTTATCAGGTTAAGGAGAAAAGGTTTACATCTCATGCAAGATTAATTAGGTCTTTGCCAAGTTTAAACGTGTCATCTATATTGTGTAGGCTTAGAGAGAACTTGGCAGCATCGTCAATCACTTTCCTATTTGCCCATGTACAAGAATGTATAAAAAAATCTGAAGGCTAGCTTGCTTTGTGTATAGTTACAGTGAGAAATATTTTCCTTTGAAATTTTTTTGATTTTGTGTAAAATTAATCAACAAGTAACTTTGATAATACTCCAAGGGTTCAATCTATATGGAATGTCAATATTAAAGTAAATAAATAGGTCCCACATTGTGGTCCAGTGGATTAAGCTGCTGCCTGCAACACTGGCATCCCATAAGAGCAGCAGGTCAAGTCCCATCCAGAATCTTAATAGTGCACCTGGGAAATCAGCAGGAGACGGCATGGGTGTGTGGGCCCCTGCAACTGATGTGTAAAAATCACTTGAAGCTCCTGGCTCCCGGTTTTGGTTTGGCCCAAGCTCAGCCACTGCAGCCATTTGGGGAGTGAACCACCAGATGGAAGTTCCCTCTCCTTCCCTCTCTCTGTCCCTTCCTCTTTCTCTGCCTTTCAAATAAATAAGTAAATCTCCTTTAAAATGAGTTCATATAGTCTAATCTGTGTTCTTTAACTCATGTATTATGTTTAATGACTTAAATTATACTTAGCTGAGATGAGCAATTACAAATAAAAACTTAGATACATTCAAAGATTGTTTAGTAAATGGCACTTGGGTTTAAATAAACAAAAACCCTAATACATGCTTTGGATTGAGATCTGATAACCCATTTGAATAAACATAATATTGAAGGAAATTATATCATTATATGCTAATGACAGATCTTGTTAAGCATGTCAGTAGGGGGCCGGTGTTGTGGCCTAGCTGGTTGGGATGCCACCTGCAATGCCACATCCCATATGGGTGTTAGTTGGAGTCTGACTGCTCCACGTCCACTCCATCTCCCTTGGGATGCACCTAAAAAGCAGCAGAGATGGCCTAAGTCCTTGGGCACATGCACCCATATGGGAGACCTGGAAGAAGCTCCGGGCTCCTGCTTACAGGCTGGCCCAACCCCGGCTGTTGTGGCCATTTGGAGAAAGGACCAGCAGATGAAAGGTCTCTCTGTCTGTCTGTCTGTCTGTCTCTCTCTCTCTCTCTCTCAAGTAAATAAATAATTCTTTAAAAAAATTTTCAATACAGCAAAAATAGACTTTCCTCATAGCTTGGCTGCTAAGGAATAGGACAAAAACATTTCAATCTCATTTCCTATAGACTCTGAAATTTTGAATTTATAGGCTGATGAAAATAGGCATAATCCCTACCATCTATCATTTAAATAAATTGTGATTTATTATGATTGACCTCAAAGGACATAGTGAACTATCAAAATATTTTCAGCTGCCAGATATGCAAAGCCAAGACACTCTGGCAAATAAAAAAAATGTCCTACATAAAGGACCTCTGTGGGAAGACTCCATGGAAAGAAGTGGCCACCAAAGAAGGTTGTACTTTTCTCTGAAAGAAGGAGAAAACTTCCACTTTGCTTATGGCCTTGTTGAGCTACTGGATCCAAAAGTTTTCCATAGTCAAGGCAGCTCATGTCAAGAGCCTTGGGTGATCACTGATGTCACACATAAGAGTGTTATTTGGTAAATAAACAACAAGAGTCACTGTGTACTAATTTCCCATGCAGAACCTCTGTCCCCAAAGGATTGTATCATGAGACTTAATAGTAAAACTTGTTCTCAAGAATCACTTCCTTTTAGTGTATTCATTGAGAATATTATTATGTCCCATAAGTTATAGTCCTGTCTAAAAGCTCACAAAAGATGTATTTTTCTTGGGTCCTTTTTTAAAGATAATTAAGTTTTTAAAAGGAAAAAAGGGGGAGGAAGGAAGGGAAAAGAAGGGGAAAAAAGCAAAATCACCTTTGAGAAGCAATAAATTGAACAGCCTTTGTCTAGACTGCTGAGGAACAGTTTTCTTAGTTTTTTTTTTTAATTTTCTTTTTTTATACCTTTCTTTTTCCTTTTCTTTCTCGGACTAAACAGGAGAGGGAGGAGGAAGAGGATGGGAGAGTGAGTAGGACGGTGGGTATGGTGGGGAGAATTATCATGTTTCTAATGTTGCATTTATGAGATACATACAAAATGCAAAAGCAAAGTGAATGAAAACAAACAAAAAAAAGTATTCTCAGCACCAGAAATTCATTTCAATTAGTAGTGTCGTAGTGTAAGTGCAGTGAACAGTAGCAACTTTGTTCCATTTCTTGTGTGGATCTCAATGCCTCCCAGTCAGTTCTGAGTGCAGCCAGGAATGTAGGAGCATTTGAGGCTGATGAACAGGGAATGAAGAACAAATAGCTCTGATCTGTTGACTCTGTTACTCAACCTTTTCTTTGCTTGTGCCACACTAATAGTTATTCTCAAACTGGAAGACTATGATTCAGAACAAGTCTTATCATAGGGTAATCCAAACATAAAGCATAAAGCATATATGTTTACTGGTAAAGGAGAAATAGGACATCAGTCTCCAGCTAGACTTCAGGCCAGAAGGTAAGCTTGGGATTGGCTGTTTCTATTTGTGATATTCATCGATGTAAAATTGAGCTCAAAACTAAGGTGCTAATTTAGCCACAACCACAATTTTTTAAGAATAATAGGCCACTGATCTCCATTATAAATGGAATAGTCCCCCACCATCTCTTTGGACAGATGTCCAAGGAAAATGTCTTGGTTTCTGTCTCCAGGGCAAAGCGTATATGTCTTCACAGGCATTTAAAAATTTCAGATTCCATTATTTGGTGTGCATAGTTCAATACAAGGCTAAGTACAAATGACAGACCTATTTTAAATATCATTTATCTCTTACCACACACATTATCTTATATCTCTCTAATGAACAGACACACAAATATGTAAAATAAATATTGTATAGGTTCTGCAATGTTAAAAATAACAAATTTGAACTTTGAAGTCAGTCTTTAAGAACAATAAAAAATTCTGTTAATGTTTTGAGTGTTTAAAAACATGTTCTCTATTTCAGAACCTTCTTATTTATTTTCACTTTATTTATTTGAGAGGTAAAAGGAAATAGAAAGACACAAAACAGTGACAGACAGATCCCCATCTACTAGTTCATTTCTCAATTTCCTGTTGACGATGAAAGCCAGGGACCTCAATTCTGTCTCCCATGAGAGTAGCAAGGACCCGACTATTTGAGCCATCACCTGCTCCTCCCAGGGTGCACACTGGCAGGAAGCTGGAATCAGGAGCAGAGAGGGGCTCAGACCCATTGGACGTGTTCTTCCCAAGTGGCATCTTCACTGCTAGGCCACACCCTTGCCTCTGTAGTGTATTGACACCAGGCTTTTCACACAGAAATTTTATACTCTTGTTTCATCAATAAACGATATCGCATTCATCAAAAATCGTTGAGAGTTCACACTTTCCAATAATGTCAAATACACATTATGCCACTTTTTCATTTCCAGGGTCATTGCAGTCTTATCTCACTTCGGGTGTATACAAGGTTTGCTTTTATTCTGATGCATTTCTGCCTTACTGTCCTTAAGAATGAGAACCCTTGTCTACAAGATAGGCACCCTTCCCCTCTTAACAAAGCATTGTTGGCCGGCACCAACCAGGAGAAAGCACCTGGTTCCTGGCTTCAGATAGGCACAGCGTGCCGGCTGTAGCGGCCATTTTGGGGGTGAACCAATGGAAGGAAGACCTTTCTCTCTGTTTCTCTCACTGTCTAACTCTGCCTGTCAAAAAAAAAAAAAAAGTAGAAGCACTGTTGCTTCCCATCGCCCATAAAATGTCCCGTGGTCACCTCACTGAAATTCCCAATCCTCCTTTCCTCTTAAAGAAACCCTGGTTTTCTGTAGTGAAACAATGGAACAGTGAAAGGAGAGCCAGGCCGTGAGAAAAGCAGATGTGCATCATCCCTACCGTGGCATCCCGGGTGACACCAGCAGGTGCAGAGGCCAAATCACAGCTTCAACTAAATTGTAGTAAGTGTGAGCTTTTCTCATTTCACTATGTCACCCTTGGGTCAGTTTAACTATATCCAGGGACTTCCAGTACTACTGGCACTGTGCATACATAGGACATTGTTGATCCCTAATGTTTCTGTCCCTTTCCGAAAACCAAACCAAGTAGAAAGTAAAGTCTTTAGTCCCTGACACTACACTATACTGCTGTATTGCACTTTATCCAACTTTTTTTAACTTTTATTTAGTAAATATAAGTTTCCAAAGTACAGTTTATGGATTACAATGGCTTTCCCCCCCATAATTTCCCTCCCACTCGCACCCCTCCCATCTCCCATTCCCTCTCCCATTCCATTCACATCAAGATTCATTTTCAATTATCTTTATATACAGAAGATCAATTTAGTATATATTAAGTAAAGATTTCATCAGTTTGCACCCACACAGAAACACAAAGTATAAAATACTGTTTCAGTACTAGTTATAGCTTTATTCCACATTAGACAACACATTAAGGACAGATCCCACATCAGAAGTAAGTACTCTGTGACTCCTGTTGTTGACTTAACAATTTGACACTCTTGTTTATGGTGTCAGTAATCTCCCTAGGCTCTATTCATGAGTTGCCAAGGCTATGGAAGCCTTTTGAGTTCGCCGACTTCGATCTTATTCAGACCGGGTCATAGTCAAAGTGGAAGTTCTCTCCTCCCTTCAGAGAAAGGTACCTCCTTCTTTGCTGGCCCTGTTCTTTCCCCTGGGATTGCTCGCAGAGTTCTTTCAATTAGGTCCTTTTTTTTTTTTTTTTTATGGGGCACGTACTCTATAGAACACTATACAGCAGTCAAAAACAATGAAATCTGGTCATTTGCAACAAAATGGAGGAATCTGGAAAACATTATGCTGAGTGAATTAAGCCAGTCCCAAAGGGACAAATATCATATGTTCTCCCTGATCAGCGACAACTAACTGAGCACCAAAGGGGAAACCTGTTGAAGTGAAATGGACACTATGAGAAACAGTGACTTGATCAGCCCTTGTCCTGACTGATGATGTACAACGTAATACTTTATCCCTTTTAGTTTTTTGTTGTTGTTGTTGTTCTAGTACTATTGGTTGAACTCTGTAATTAACACACAATTATTCTTAGGTGTTTAAATTTTAACTGAAAAGTGATCACTGTTAAATATAAGAGTGGTAATAAGAGAGGGAGGAGATGTACAATTTGGGACATGCTGAAGCTGACTTGCCCCAAATGGTAGTGTTAGAAATGTGCCAGGGGATTCCAATACAATCCCATCAAGGTGGCATGTACCAATGCCATCTCACTAGTCCAAGTGATCAATTTCAGTTCACAATTGATCACACTGATAGGTCTAAGAGTCAAAGGGATCACACAAACAAGACTAGTGTCTGCAAATACTAACTGATAGAATCAAAAAGGGAGAGAACGATCTAACATGGGAAGTGGGATACACAGCATACTCATAGAATGGCAGATGTCCTAAATAGCACTCTGGCCTCAGAATCAGCCCTTAAGGCATTCGGATCTGGCTGAAGAGCCCATGAGAGTATTTTAGGCATGGAAAGCCAAGACACTCTGAGAAAAAAAAAGACTTTATCCAACTTTTAAAACATGTATGCATTTATTTAAAAGGTAGAGCAACAGAGAGAGAGAGAGAGAGAGAGAGAGGTAAAGAGAGAAATAAAGGGAAGGATGGAGGAAGGGAAGGAGAGAAAAAGAGAGAGAGCGAGAGAGAGACATCGTCCATCCATTGATTCACTCCCCAAGTGACCACAACAGCCAGCGAAGGGCTTTGTCAAGAGCCAGGCACTCCATCTGGGTCTCCAACGTGAGGCTAGAAACCCAAGCATTTAGGCCCATTATCCACTGCCTTCCCAGGAGCATAGCAGGAAGTAGGTTTGGAATCAGAGTAGCTGGCACCCAAACCAGCACTCTGATATGGTTTAAACAGTGGCTTAATAGGCTGCACTGCAATGCCAGCCCCTTGTTCAATTTTTGGTAACATTTTCATGCCATACAGAAGGACTTGACATTGATCCTTTCATGTAAGATTGGATTATACCTTATCAATAGGATTTCATTTAAGAACATATAGAATAGATATAAATTAGCTATAAACAAAATGGTTATATATTTACATCAACATGGAAATATATCTAATACACACTAATTGAAAACAGAAAGCAGATCTTAGAATGGGTGTCATAGGATACTCAAATCATTCCAGCTGTGTTTTAAATTGTATTGAAAGAAATGAAACAGTAAGTAAAGATTTGTCCACAACATCCCCTGCGCCTGTCACACTCATGTCTTCCGTCCCTTCTCTCAGGCTGGTTTTACTCTAAGCATCTTTCAGGTGACAGGAAGGAATCCTGGCAGTTCTGCAGAGTGATGCTACTTTTTGTTGAATGACAAACTGCTGCACTGCCCTTATGAAGTCGGCAGATAATATCTAACCCACCACAGATGCTGTGATTGAAAGCTGTCTGATGGTCAGACATTTAACCTCAGGCAATAACTTTCTCCCAAGACGTGTTCCCCATCAGCGAGCTACAGACTGATGGAAGCCTAATAATTGCAATCAAATTTTCCCCAGGGCAGGCTGCCAACACCACTCCCATTTATACCCAGATTATTTACTGACACCTGTTATAATCCCCCTCTGAGCTGTTGGGCCTTCTGATTGACTGAGGGCCTGCTTCCCGGCTCAAACTGCATTGAAGGAAAAATGACTTTAAAAAATGTCTTTAGAAATGGACCATATTTAAGGCGATGAGTTACATGGCTGAGAGGAGGCAATGATACCAAAACATTTGGTAAACGTCCCCTTTGTGTATTCTATTTGGCTTCTTGCCTTCTTTTTTAAAAATTAATTAATAAGTTATTTTACATGCAGAAGGCTAGGGCATCTGTCTCCTTTTTTAAAGATTTATTTATTTTGAAGGCAGAGTGTCAGGGTGTGTGTTGGGGGGTGAGCTTCAATCTATTCATTCAATCCCCAAATGGCCCTAACAGGCAGGGCTGGGCCAGGAGTCAGGAACTCTATCCAGGTCTTCCACATGGATTGCAGGAGCCCAAGCACTTACATCATCTTCCACTGCTTTCCCAGGATACATTTGCAGGAAGCTGGATGGGACATGGAGTCTCCAGGACACAAACGGGCACTCCAATATGGAATACAGGGGACCAAAGCAACAGCCTAACCTGCTGTGCCACAATCCTGATCCCTGGTAGGGTTTATTCCTCACTAGCCAGAGGAGTTAGGAGTTTATTGGTGATTTCAGTGAAAATGCCTTCAACAATTCCCTTCAACAGGATGAAAAGTAGCTAACAGATGCTTATTAGGGAAGAATTAAACTTCGGGATATCAGGTGACTCACCAAAGCTGGAAGTCCACTGTTTTATTGTGCTTCTCTCTCCTTTGTAATAATTATACACTTGGAGTGATATATCATCTACATATGTGTCAACAGCTCTAAATACTGATGTCCTGTGAGCAGCATGTGACAATATGTAGAGTGTTTTGTAGTTCTAGCTATTTGGCCTCTCCTTCTACCATACAAGTGTTTAGCTTGTGATCCTCCGTCTTCAAACCTGCAATACTTTTTCCATGATCCTCACTGTCAGCACAAGATCTTGCTTGCTCATGCACCAAAAAATTAAGGGAAACTGAAGGAAGTTTTCATGACATCCTACAGTCACATCTTCCCACCTGTGCCCACTGTGCATCTGTTACTTGTGGTCCATCCATGGTAATACAGGTGTGTTCCTCTGTGAAGCCAAGATTTCCATCGTGTCCCAGCTTTCATTCCTCTTCTCTACTCAGGAATATTCCTCAAAGTGTCTTCTGCATATCTTGTGAGTCATGGATTTTTTCTTTTCGTAAGATTATTGAAGTCAGCATACAGTCAAGTCTTAACTTTCTCAGAAACCAATGAAATATCTTCTTTGGATCACACATATGCCTAAGTGTCCACACCTTCATCAGATCCTCTTTGATATTTCTCTGTAACCCAGCCCTTCAATGCTGTCTAAAATCCATTTCACCTGAGTTTTTGGGCTTCTTATTCCAATGCAGCTGTTTCCTTCTGATTCTCACATTACTTCCAGATTCCTACCTCAAGGGAAAGTCACAAAAATATCATCATATTCGGTCTAAGAGCAGCATTTGGCTCAACTAAGTGGTCCTTTGGAATTCTTTCTTCAGTGGAATTCCAGGATGATATCCTCCTCATACAAATAAGGTTGGAGCTGCAAGAGTAACACTGTAGGAAAATTAGATGGGTAGATGGAAAGGATCTTACATGCTTCCTTAAGAAACGTGGATTTATCTGTGAAGCACCTAGCACAAAGGAGAATTTTAAGCATAAGATGACACAATAGGACTTGTTTGAACGGCATGATTTTAAGTGTAAAAAGAATTTTATTTGAGAAATGCATGCACATGATTAGGCATGCAATTAACTTTCTCACTTTCAACCAATGGATATAAAATTAATGTGTTGTGAAGTCAGAAGACTCAAATGTGTAGATGAACACAGCCATCTTCAATAGGGCTCAAAACTGAGAGGGAAGCCAAGTATAAGAAACCGTGAAAGATCCATGGAAATACATTTTCAAGTCAATACACTGCTAATTAGAGTAATAGAATAAGTATTTCAACAATTATGTCTACATTGTTTCCAGATTCAGGCTTAGGAATGGGCATACATTCCTGCTAACATTGTTCAAGAAACTGATGCTCAAACTTTGGTTTGAATAACATTCAATTTAGGACTAAAAATTTTGAAACTGTGCTTGGAAATTACAGATTTTTCTTCTTAATATTTAAAAACCAAGTGTCCAAATAATGATATATGAAAGACCAGTTTATTTTCTGAATAACATGAAAGATTAGTTTAGTATTAGAAGACAGTTTGTAGCTCATTCAAAAACAATTCAATTGACTCCTTTGCCTATCTTAAAAAGGTAAAAATTCATGAGGTCAGTTGAACAGATTTCATGGAAACTTTATTATGAACCCATGTTACCTGCCTTACCTCCTTTAATCCTTGTGGTATATATTATTTTCATTTTCCCTCTTATATTGCTGACCATGAACAGTTTTCCCAAGCTCATATAAGAAGATGGGGAGATAGAGTAAAATCTAGATCTCTTTGCTCTTTATATATAATCTGCATCTATCAGACAGCACAGGCATTCATCCATGAATATAGCATAACTTGCAGTTCATGGATTTTATATACTGCATATTGTGAAAGAAAGACTGCCAAATGTTAGTATAGCAGACTAAGGATTTTTCTCAAGATAAACTGAAGATCCAGTATTTGAATGGTAAAGCTCAAGCTAGGAGTTATTTACTGTAGTGATAGCCACTGAACTGCTTAGAGAATGATTTCAACCTGATCCTCTCTCTCTCCTCTCAATACACACACCCCACTCGTCTCAGCCACTATTTCTCCATGACCGTGTGATTTCCAGGGACATCTCTGTCATCCAGCGTGACCGGCCCATGCACCATAAGTAATCGTCTGTCTCTGGCTATCCCAGGCCTGTGCCACAACAGTCAGAGTATGGTCCCTGAATTTTGTAGTTTGGAGAAGCAGACCTAGGAAAGTTACACACTCTCCCTTGGAGTTGAAGCTGTGGTTTGTGAAACATGAGAGTGTCGGTCACGTAATGAGAAATATTGGTCACGTATCACTTAATGTTGTTTTATTAAAAAGTACTCTTCTGCCTCAGAAACAAATGTAAATAAGAGGCCCTGAAAAGCAGGGAAGAGAGAAGCCCTGGTGTGACTTATGGCTCTGGTTCCAGTTGTTTCTGTGTTTCCTGTGGCTTCTCTGAGAAAATTTCAGAAAGCTGTTTTCTGAATGTAATTAGGATAAATGTGAAACACTTACCACTCACACATTGCAGAGTGGGTCCTAAGAGTTAGAGGTTGGAGATAAAACACTGGGTCTTTCACAGCCCAGAAGAGAGAGAGGCCTTGAAAAAGAAGCTAGGACTACACAAATGCAAATGAACTGTTGTGGGGAGTAATGGACATTGCACCTTCATCTAGGCAGTGGGCAGATTTCTTAAAAATTCTCATCTTCTAAATAGGCACCTGTGGCTGAGGGTGAATTTTCTTCCTAAAACACCAGTTAATGGAAAGGCATCAAGACGAGGATAAAAAGAGTCTCCTGTACACGCACAGATATATTCCAGGCAAGAATTCCCATGAGTCCACCCAGTAGTGAGGAGCACGACCATAAATACACAGCCATAGTCTTTATGCTGATTGGAGATTATCAAAGTTTCATCTCCCCTGTATAAAACAGATGCTTAGATATTAAAATAGAGAAATCTATACTCATGTATGTGTGTTTCTTTCATACATGAGTACCTTAAAAACGTTTCCGGAAAAATAGAAATGAAACATTTATTTTGTTATTAAAAATTGAATCCTATGGATAATTTTTGTAATATAAATTTCCAAGAAGTTTTTTAAGATGCCTCATATCTATGCACACCCATCCACACAGTCCTCATGAAGAAGCCTGACACAATGAGAAATAAAGCTTGAGAACTTGACAAGGAAAAAAACTGGTGAATAAACTGTTCTTACAAAAATCCTTGGATTTGTGTCTGACATCGGTTTGATTTCACACTTGGAAACATATACTCACTGAGTGACACAACACACTAATTGTTCAACAAAGCTTTCTAGTGTGTATTTATAGTTACTTAAAATTGACTTACTAACAAGTACTAGTATGAAAAATGTATTTGAAAATTTGTCCCTACTGTAAAGCCAAATATTTTGATTTTCAACATTTTAAACTAATGTTTTATGTGGGAGCTAAGAGAGAACTTCTGCTTTGACTATGGCCTTGTCTAAATAAGATTGGAGTTGGTGAACTCAAGAGGCTTCCATAGCCTTGGCAACTCATGACAAGAGCCTCGGGTGATTACTGACGCCATAAATTGTTAAATCAACAACAGGAGTCACTGTGCACTTACTCCTCATGTAGGATCTCTGTCCTTAATGTGTTGTATTGTGCGAATTAACAGTAAAACTGCTACTCAAACAGTACTATATACTTTGTGTGTCTGTGTGGGTGCAAACTGTTGAAATCTTTACTTAGTATATACTAAATTGATCTTCTGTATATAAAGATAATTGGAAATGAATCTTGGTGAAAGATGGGATGGGAGAGGAAGTGGGAGATGGGATGGTTGAAGGTGGGAGGAAGGTTATGGGGGGGAAAGCTGCTATAATCTAAAAGTTGTACTTTGGAAATTTATATTTATTAAATGAAAGTTGAAAAAAAGTCAAAGAAGAAACAACAAAAAGGAAAAAAGGAAAAAGGAAGAAATTTCTGGGTGTATCAGTACTGGTACAGTTTTGTAAAAATCTGTTTTATACCTTCATAAAACCAGTGGTTAAGAATGTTATACTACTATAGTTTTGGTTTTTTGTTTGTTTGTTTTTGTTTTTTGTGTTTTTTTTTTTTTTTTGACAGGTAGAGTGGACAGTGAGAGAGAGAGACAGAGAGGAAGGTCTTTCCTTGCCGTTGTTTACCCTCCAATGGGCTGCCAAGGCCAGTGCACTGCGGCTGCCGCACCGCACTGATCCGATGGCAGGAGCCAGGTGCTTCTCCTGGTCTCCCATGTGGGTGCAGGGCCTAAGGACTTGGGCCATCCTCCACTGCACTCCCTCCCTGGCTACAGCAGAGAGCTGACCTGGAAGAGGGGCAACCGGGACAGAATCCAGCGCCCCAACCGGGACTAGAATCCAGTGCGCCGGCGCCGCAAGGCAGAGGATTAGCCTAGTGAGCTGCAGCACTGACCTTTACTATAGTTTTAATGATCTGTGATTACTTTAAAACTTACTGTTTATGGGAGAAATTTTTTTTTCCATTCAATTATTGTTTAGAGCAATTGTCCATATTCCCACTAAATTAGGGTCTTTTTTATTTTAACTAGTTAAACTTATTTGTTGAAGCATTAAACCTTCTGACTATAATGTAAATTTAAATAATCTCAAAAACTAAAAAGAGAAAGTAAGGGCTTGGGCTGGAGGGAAGGGGACGAGAAGAGGGAGTAAAAGGGAATATCATATTCTTAGAATTGTATCTATTAACTATATTGAATCTATGAAAACTATTTTTAAAATTTAAATTAAAAAAAACAAAAAATAAAGGCAAAAATGATAAAAAATAAAATAGTTCCTACTGTAAGATAAGTTACAATGAGTAGGTTATGTTTGAGAGAAAACAAGTAAATGAACAAAAAATTTGTGTTTATGGATTTCCTAAAGAATATGAAAAGTGTTCTGAGATTCATATACCAACAGCTCAGTAGACCTTATTGTGGTATTGAGAGAGAAAGGGTGTAATACATTGATCACTAGTGGGATTTTTTTTGGGTCTGTAATCAAGATAAATTGAGGAATTATGATGAAATAAAAGAAAAAACGTGAGCTCACATAATGCAGCTTACTTCCAAGGGGTACTGCTAAAACATCACCACCAATAAATATTCACTGAGCACCCCACATCATAACTGTAGTGCAAATGATAATTACCCTTGGATAGGCTAAATATTTTTTCAAAGTGTCATAGTTAGTAAATGTTGAAACCCACTTTTTTAAAATAATATTTGTTTATTTATTTAAAAGGCAGAGTTACAGAACGAGAGATAGGGAGAGACAGAGAGAAATAATCCATTCGCTGGTTCACCCCTCAGATGACTGCAACAGCATGGGCTGGGCCAGGACAAAGCCAGAAGCCTGAACCCATCCACAGCTCCTATATGGATAGCAAGGGCCCAAGTACTTGAGCCATCGCAGGGGATACCATTGTCCCAGGCAGCAGCTTAACCTGCTGCGGCACAATGCCAACTCCCAAATCTGAACTCTTCACCTAAATATTGCAAGCCTACAGTAATGATTTATTTCCACAGACCTGTTTGTATTCTCTGAACTCCGTAATGCACATCCTTTTGGCCGACAGGATACCCTCACCTTCTCTCAAGGCCCCCACAGTCTCCTCATGCCTCCCCAGCATTAGCGCAAAGTCTGGGATCTCATTATCTGGTTTAGGGCCTGGGGCAGAGGAGGCTGCCTCATGGTTCCTACATCCAGCTCCTAGAGTTCAGTTCTCTATCGTTGGATCTGTGAGACTAGAGAAGACAAATGATTTGTCTCTCATACACCCAACTAATGGTCGGCGCAAGCACAGAACGCTGTAGACATTCCCATTCACACAAAGGAATTAGTGATTTGTAGTATTTCTGAAGTCCAGGAAACAGTTCCCCGTTTCCCTGTGCTCTGGGCAGTGAGCTCCCCTTTCTGCTCTGTGGCTCCTCTTTCCCCCTCCTGTAAGCCCCATCCGAAGCCACATGGGTTTGCGGCTGGTGATGGTGCCAGCCTGCTTTGTTTTAGTAGAATTTTCCAGACACAATGACCTCTCTTCATTTTGAATTATCACTGTTGCATTCCACCAAAGGTGCCATGGGATCTGCGGATTTAGTTCCCTAGAAAAGTATTGCAACCCTTCCACGATTCTTTATGAAAATTACGCATTTAGATTTCCAAACAGCAGCAGATCTTTGTGACAAGCCCTTCTTGACGCTAAGCTCCAGTTGAGACTGTGGAGGGAGAATGACTTAAAGCTTCCCAGATGACCAGTTATTTATTGTTTGCCTTATTGAGAGGATCCCAGGAGCACACCCTTAATTTCCTTAATGGTCCTTTGATTTGGGGCTGGCACTGTGGCAAAAAGGATAATGCCCTCCACTTCCGATCCAACTGTGTTATGCTCTGGGAAAGCAGTAGAAGATGGCCCAAGTCCTTGGGCCCCTGCATCCTCGTGGGAGACCCAGAGGAAGCTCCTGGATCCCAGCTTCAGATCAATGCAGCTCCAGCCATTGCGGCCATTTGAGGAGTGAACCAGCAGATGGAGGACTTCTCTCTCACCTCTGCCTCTGCCTCTCTGTAACTCTTGCTTTCAAATAAATGAATAAATAAATCTTTTTTTAAATCCTTTGATTTGGCACCACTGTGGGCCTTTCTGATTTTTAACAAAAGTGTCTATAAGTCACACTGCCTGGCAATGCCCTAGATTCAATATTGGCTCAGAAGCCAGTTCTTAGCTTGGATAGCACCTGCCACCTGGGAAAGTTAAGAATGTTCAGAAAGACCAAGTCTTGGCTCTCTTCTGACTAACAGTCCTTCCTCAATTCATCTTCTACTTTCATATTTTACTCTAAGTAGGACAAAGAAATCCCTGGTCATAGTTCACACTTTCCTTGGGAAGTTCCGTGGCTGGGTCACACAGGGGATCAGGCACATTTCTACTTTGCACTTTAGAGAAGGCAGTCATGCTGCTCATCTTTTGAGAATCCAGGCTTGCCTCCCTGCAGTTTCCAATAATACATTCCTGGCCTCCTTTTGTGACCTAAGAGAGACACTGTCCTTGGTGTTCAGAATTCTAATCATCTGATGAGGCCATGCAAGTTTTCTAGAACATTCTTCAAATTCCTTCTAGACTCTACTCACTGCTTGTTGATGCGAAGGTCACCACCACATTTATGTCTTTGCTGGGGAAGCAGCAAATCTGCCAGTGCTAAAATTATGAGTCGTTATCTATTGTGGGATAACAAAACGTTCCATACCCTACCAACTTAAACAAGCAAACAAACCTACCAAAAATGTCTGGGCAGGCATTGGACGTGCCATTAAGATGCCCATTGAAATGCCTGCATTCCACAGAGGAGTGCCTGGGTTCGGTTTTTGCTCCACTTCTGAAACTAGATTCCTGTTCATGTGTACCTTGAGATGCAGTGGTAATGGCTCAAGAAGTTGGGTTCCTAAAGAATAAAAATGCTGATATCTGCCTACTGCTATTTCTGTAAGTGTTACACCATCCTGCATATCTGACCCAGGAAATTTTGTCATCACCCAGTATTCAAGAAGCTCTAACAGACTTCTCAACTGAGAAGAATCTCAGGCTCTTCATTGTTTTGATAATAGTTTTTGCAGATCTATTAAATTTTGATAAAGTCCTTTTTGTTGTGCCACTATTTGGATGTTCTTCTATTAAGTTTCCCATCCTTCATCTACTTTTGAGGTAAGATGATATCTGATTCAGTTGTTTTAGACTCCAGTGACTCAGAAACCACTGAGTATTCCCACTTAATGTGTTTATGCATGTCATTAAATGGAAATAAAAACAAAAACTAAATTGTCATTTGGGAAGTTTTCTACTCCTATCAGTGTACTTTTTATTCTACTCATGTTCCCCTTCTAGAAAACACCAGCGATTTAGATCATGTGGGAACAACTTACACATAAAAACATTCTGTGTGTATTCTCTGAAGATTCGGAAAACTGCCATTTACTTGCAAAATATTTCTGTACTGAGGAGCACCTGTGAATCCTGGAGCACAGCCTGAGTGTCCCTACAGGTCCTGTACACCCAAACAGTGAACACCTGTGTGCTCGGCCATGAAGCCAGTGACCTTGTGCCAAAGGAAGGTGAACTTGGCAGGAAGATTGCCATTGTATGACAGAAGCCTGGTGATGGCTTTGGGAAATGATTACAGAGGTATTCTGCTGGGAAGTTCTTTTGTAGGTGAGCATGATTTTTATCTGCTACATATCCATTCACTTAACAGAGATTACCATTTTATTGGTATGGTTCAGTTGAAAAAAAAAAAAAAGAACCCACTCTAGGCATTCTGAGTGGAAAATAGAGAATTAAACAGGGCTTCCAAAGCCACTGGGAAGGTAGAAGAATGAAATTCAAAGAAGTCATTAGGAATTCCCAAATGATAGTGGTATCAAAGTCACTATCACCAATGGAACTAGCCACCAGCAGAGAAGATGTCCACACCACAGATAAACATGTCTGCCATCACCCAATGCCAACAGACCTGCTGACAGCAGCATAATGGCATTGTATTTCTCTTCTGCCTACCAAATTTTGCACAATTACCTCAACAATTACCTCTGAAATCAGAGAATCTATATATCAAAGTTTCCAGACTTTATATTCCTACAGCACAAGGAACAACTTAAAAGAGTGAGGATAGTAGTATCAACAAATTATATCTAATGGAATCTAATTTTTGTCATTCTTACAAACGTTATTCAAAAACTAAGGGTGTGGCCACTGTGGTGCAGTGGGTTAAGTCTCTGCTTGGGACGCTGGCATCCCACATTAGAGTGCTGATTTGAGTCCAGCTACTGTTTCTGACCCAGCTTCTTGCTAAAATGTCTGGGAGATGAGATGATGGCTCAAGTACTTGGTTCCTTGCCACTTACATGGGAGACCTAGATGGAGTTACTGGCTCCTGATGTTGGCCTGGCCTAGCCTCTGCCATTGCAGCAATTTGGGAAGTAAATCTCTCTCTCTCTCTCTCTCTCTCTCTCTCTCTCTCTCTCTCCCTTTCAAATAAATCAATGATTCCTTTTAAAAACTATTTAGGGGGAAAATACCTAGATTTTTTTTTTTTATGGGATCAGTGTTTCACTACTGCTCCACTTCTCATCCAGCTCCTTCTTAATGCACCCAGGACAAAAGAGGAAAATGACCCAAGTACTTGGGCCTCTGTCACCCACCCATGTGGGAGACTAGGATGGAGTTCTTGATCCTGAATTTGGCTGGTGCAGCCATTTTGGCGTGTGAACCAGCAGAAGGAAGATTCTCTCTCTCTGTTGCTCTCTCTGTCTCTCTCTCTCCCTCTCTGTTCTCTGCCTTTCGAAAAATAAATAATCTTTAAATAATTTTTAAAAGAACAGCAATAGAAAAGTGTTTTGAAAACAATTGACTATGCATAGATTTGATATTTAGTAATGACAAAAGATAAATACTAATAAATAGGAGGCATGAATCCTATCTATCATCTATGAAGTTTTGTACCATAAAATTCAAATTATGTATAAATAGAATAAGATTTTGTACTGTTTCTTTCTTTTTAAAAATATTTATTTATTTGAAAAGCAGAGTTACAGAGACAGAGGGAGACAGAAAGAGAGACAGAGACATCTTCCACCTGATTCACTCCCTAAATGGCCACAAAAGCCAGAGCTAGGCCAAGCTGAAGCTAGGGCCATTTGGTGAGCATCCCCTTGGGACACAAATATCAACTTAGACTGTTCTGAAAACACACCCCATTACATTTATCCCATATTTTTGGTTATCAGTCTTCTTATTTGTCCTCCCAGATCCTGGGTTACATATAAATAACTACTGGTTCTTTACATCCAGCTATCTCTATTTTTAGGAAAGGGGAGAAATAAACTGTTCTGCAATCCTTCCTCATGGAAGTTACCTTATCCAGTGTCCTTTATGGCTCACACAAATGAGGCTATAATATGGAAGTAAACCATTTTCAATTCATTTAAACATACCATACAGAATTTTCTGTAAGAGGCTTCATTTATATCTATCTATCTCTGTATCTATATCAACCTATCTATATATTATACTATTTATATTTTTATACTATGTGTATATATATATATGTCTATTCTTTTAGTTGATGGTGAGCCCCCCCCCCACAAATACATGTGTATATTGAGACAAGCAGTGGACCAGATCTCTAGTTGAATCACAGAGTATACCAACAAATTTTTATCCTGAAACACACTTATGCCTTGAGTATCTATTTGAGATAGATTTCTTTGTGCATAACTTCTTGAATTGTAGAATGCTCCCAGGTGTTTCTGGCTCTGTGTGAAGTTGCACAACTTTGCAGTGTCACTTGCTTTGATTTTCTATTCCAGGCTTCTATCTATCAGCACCTCAATCGCACCAGAGGTACGTCAAACACCATAAAACCTATTGAGTCACATGGGTGAATGGAAAAACAATATAATTTACAGAGTTAATACCAGTTATGTAACCATTTCTTTCTTTGCATCCCTGTGAAAGTTGGCAAATATGGGTCAATAGTAAATTAGGTTAAGGAAGAATTCTAAAATGTTACATCTTTATTAGGAAAAGGTGATGCAAATCATTAAAAGGACTATCAGGAACAAGTGCATTGACAAATTACATTGATAATTACAATGACAGGATTAGAAAGATGAGAAAGGAAATGTTTGGAAAGTCATTTAATTAGGCCAAGTAGGAAATGTTAGGGTTTATAATGAAGGCCATGGAAACAATAGTTGAGAAAATGAGATTCAACTGAGAAGAGTTAAGATGAAGAATAACTTGACATAGTGAGTGACCAATTATGAAAGGAGAGAGAGAGGTGTTGAATACGATGTCTAGACCTGACCTCATGTTTTGACAATTGATTGGCTAATGGTGTCCTTATCAAAAACAGAGAATGTAGTACAAAGAGATTCCAAAGCAAGGCTGAAACAGGGAAGCATTACATTTTTTTACAAGACTTTGATGTTTTAGGGGACATTTTCTAGTGATGTGAGGCCAGAGGAGAGAACTGAAGTTTGAACTCTTGACTTAGAAGTCAATAGTATTTGACTATTGACTATTAAATCAACAGAAGTTAGCAGCATATCCTTTAAAACTGCGGAGCTGCTGTTGATACACATTTAATACTAGTGATGTAGATGTTGTTGGAAGTTTATTGACTCTTCCCATTATTACTGATGATTTCATCAATGTCTTAACTTTCATTTTAATATACCAGGAGATTTATGGGTCAGGGATTTGGAGAGGGCTCAAATGGGCAGTTTTTGTTATCTCATGCAGTTACAATCCATTGTTAGCTGCCATTCTAGTTATGTGAAGGCTGTGCTGTGTTGATGTCAAAGTTGGCTCACTCCCATGGCTGCTGGCTGGAAGCTCCACTGTGCAGTGGACCTGTGAAATCTTGTTCACAGGGTTGTGGCCTCAGGGTAGTTGGAAATCCTACATGATAACTGAATACTCTGTGTGTAATGGTACCAGCACAGGGCAGAGTTCCTGCTGGTTACATTCTATGACCTAGAGTGAGACTCCATGCAACTTCACTGTCTTGAATTTATGACTATAAATGAATCACAAGTTTCAGTATAAATACCAGAGATGACATAGGTCCTCTTTGCAGTGGAATAAAGGTCAAAGATGTTGGAGATATGAAGGGTGTTCAAAACATTCTTGGAAAACATACTGTGAAATAATTCTACATGGATTTCAAAATGTTCAAATACATTTATGCTTTACTTCCATTTTGCACAAACTTTTTGAAGTACTTTCGCATGTTTTAAACCTGGCAAATTACCATCCCAAATGGGGCTTCTTCTTAGTCCTCTTACATTAGTTTTTGTCGCTCCCCCTCTTCGTGGAGGAGCAACACAGGACCCTGCGCTGTTCTCTCGTCTGCTCGGCCCTCCCCGGGTTTGCTGCTGGTTCTTCCCGGGTTGGCTACTATCCCTTCCACCTCCGTGGAAGGGCAGTTCCCCCTGGCCACATTCCCCACTTCCGCAGGGGAGTGGCACACCGCCGGCCGGCTCTTCTCGGGGGCTGCACGGGTTCCCTTAGATGTTCCCCATAGATGTTCCCGGTGCATGCCGTCTCTCTCCTCCTTTATAGTCCTCCTCCACCAATCCTAACTCGGCTGCCCACACGCCGAGTACGCTGCTCTCCTCCAATCAGGAGCAAGTCCTACAGTTTATTAGTTGAACTGGAGGCAGCTGTGCAGAAGCTGTTTACTTCTCTCCCAGCACCATATTGTGGGAGAGCAGATGCATAGAATAAGTCCTAATTCGAGTAACTTAGTCTAGTCCGGATTGCTCCCCATAGTTTTGTATTAGGTGGTAATGATAGCCCAAATTCAATGGCTTGAAACATAATAATCCCACATTTCTGGAGGTCAGGCAGCAGTGACACAGCTTGTGTTCTTTTTTGCTGCCATCACAGAGACTCAGTTCCTTCCTTTCTGCCTTCCAGAGGCCTCCCACGGCTCTTGGCCACATTACCATGACATCGGTGTTCTGTTTCACATGCCCTTCTCTGACTTTGACTCTGATTCTCCCGCCTCCTCTGATAAGAACTCTGGTAGTTATATTAACCTTCTGGTTACTGCAGGGCCATCTCCTATCTCAAAGATTACAATAAAATACGTAAAGCCCTTTTACCCCATAAGTTAACAAATACACAATCTCTAGGAATTAGGATGTGGACACCTCTGGGTAGGATCCTTGTCTGACTCATCACACCCATCGCTGAGGAGATTTGGACTGTAGCTCTCCATCCTCTTCTCATCTGCAGGGTTTCTGGTGGGAAATCAGCTGGAGATCCTCTGAGAGTAAGCTGGTGTTTCTCCCATGCATACTTGATAATCTTTTATGCTTTACCATTGAAAGTTTGACTATGTATGTGTCACGGATAAGATCTTTTCTGATCATGTCTATTAGGATTTCTATGAGCTTTCTGTATTTGGATGTCTCTTTCTTTCTTTAAATTAGGGAAGTTTTCTTCCATTGTTTTGCTAAATAGTCCTTGTAATCCATTCTCTCTTTTCATACCTTCAGGAACTCATAAGACCTGTATGTTTGGTCATTTGTATAGTATCCTATAGTCTCAAACATTATTTTCAATATTTCTAAATTTTTCTTCGTTTTTGTTTTTGTTTGAGATATTTTCAAGTATTTGAAAGCTCAGACATTCTTCTGCATAACCAAGTCTGTTTTGAGACTTTCCATTGTATTTTTAGCTTGATATATTGAATTCTTCATTTCTAATATTTCAGTTTGATCTCTCTTTAATATCTCTATCTCTGGGCAAAATTTATCATACATATCATGTATGGGCTTCTTTTTTAAAAAAAGATTATTTATTTGAAAGGCAGAGTTACAGAGATGCAGAGGCAGAGAGAGAGACAAATCTTCTATCCACTGGTTCACTCCTCAAATAGCCACAATGGCTAGGGCCAGGAGCCAGGAGTGTCTTCCAGGTCTCCCACTTGAGTGCAGAGGCCCAAGGAATTGGACCACCTTCCACTGCTTTCCTAGAAAGGGAACTGGATCAGAAGTGGAGCAGCTGGGACTTGAACCAGCATCTACATGGAATGCAGGCATGGCAGGCGTTGGTTTTACTGGCTACGCCACAGCACCAGCCTCATGTATAGATTTCTTTACCTCATGAATTTGTTTCTTTGTGTTTCTGCATAATCTCATGATTAGTGTTTTGAATTCTGTTTCAGGCATTGCATCCATCTCTTCACCTTCACATTCTAATACTGAAGTGTTGTTGTGTTCCTTTTTGGTAGTCACACTCTCTTCCTTTGTGTAGTTCTCTGTTTATGTTTAGGTATTTGTGGAAACGTTGTTGGTTTTCTCCAGTGATGTTTTTATCTCTGAACCATGCCCCCGGGGCTTAGCAGAGTGGATATCCAGAGGTGTGTGCTTGCTCTCAGAAGTTGGCTTCTCCTGCGGTCCCCAGCTGCAATGATCGCGGGTGGTGTCTCCTCTCACTGCTGTGTGCTTGTGTTGTCCATGCAGCTCCACAGTGTCTCTCAACTGCACACTTCTCTCCAGCTCCCCCTTGGGATTGCAGTTCCTCCATGCTGGTCAAAATCAGCATGTCTCTCTCCTAATCAATCACCAGTCTATTTTCAGTCTTTAACAACGTATCATACACCGTTTCCTATTTGGATTAAATCTGAGTACTTTGGTGCTCAGTATAAATGCATACATCTTTTCATCTGGGTTTATTTCTAAAGGACTAAAACTCTTGAATTGGCTGAAGCTGCAGAATCCACTTATTTTATATGTTTTTAATTTAGTGTAGTGAGTCTTCAGTCATGATGCAGTTATATACTTCTCTTATTTAAAAGAGATTATTGGATCCATTTGCATTTGCATTCACCCAAAATAATAATTTTCTCTGTTTATAACAAATGGCTTAGGGACACCTATCTTATTTCTGCAATAACAAAAGTGATGGAAGTTGAGTCCAAGTTCCACAACCACAGAGTGAGCTAACGGTACTTCTTTCATCTCATAGTATTGCTGTCACCATCAATGCATAAGGTTTGAAAAGCCGGTTTGTAAACTGAAAAATGCCATATGAGTAGTAGGCATTATTCCTAGTACCCCTTTTCTTTCAGTGCAACTAATTTTCCTGCTAATCAATAAAGTGTCATATTTATGTCTCAGTGTAAACACCACTCCCAGGGATAACAGCCTATGCTTTCAAGGCACAAGAAAAGCCTAACGCCATGCACACAAAAGAATAGGGCTCAAGGACTGACATTATCCATGTGGAGAGGACGTTCTGAAGGTCATGACAGAGCAGTGATTTATCACACACTCAGCCTGCTTTCTGTCTGCAGGGCACAAGCCATGTTTGCATCTCATTACCTTTAGCTACACTCTCTTGTCTTTGGGTCTTTCATTCAGGGTGACCTCTAGCTGCTTTCACCCTGGGGAAACTGATAAACTTGTTAAAGATACAGATTTCTGTATTCCAGTCTTGGAGACTTGGATGGAGAGGACTGTGAGGAGGGAACAGCAATCTATAATATTGATCTGCACCCGGATGATTCTGACGCTGTCAGTAGAGGCACCGGGAAGCAGGCTCCCATTAGTGCCATCACGGAGTCTCCTCTTAGTGTACTCATAAAAATAGAACTAAAATTTATTTACAACTCAATTTATGGATCTGGGTCAGTTGTCTTCATGCAATTCCTACACCACTTTGTGAAATGTTCTTAAGTATATTCTTTCCCTAAGGGACCTGTCTCTGAAAGCATCATACTAGAACTATTTTTTCTCCAAGTTTCTCTATTTGTGTATCTGTGTGTATTATTTCTTATTTTCATTTCTATAAATGTATTTTTTTAAATTTCGATAGCTTTTTTTTTTAGCATTTTGTGACATGTACTTCATAGAGTAGGACATACTGTCATGGTATGATTCAATGAAACAATATTTAAAACTAATGGCATCATCACAATTTTTATATTCTACATATTAGCTACCACAAATAAGAGATAACATGTAAATTTTCTTATTTCACTTAGCATAGCTATTATTTACTAAATGTTTCCTTTGTATTACTTTAAATGGTAGGTGGACTTTAAGAGAATACTATCTTATCAAGAAATCGAATTTTTAACATCTCTATAAGGTTTTGCTAGAATTCTGTTAGTTATTCTATGAAATATGTGGTTAGTCTTTAACATTTTTTCTCCATGGAAATCTTTAGTAAAAGGTGAAAGATTTTAGTATATTTTCTAATATTCATGTGTAACTTACTTTCAATCTGTATCAGTATCATATATCAGTGTGTGTATATAACCACATCAGTGGTTTTGGGAAAAAGAAGTAGGAATATATTTTCTATATAATTCTTTAGTTTCTTGCACAGAATGTATGGATTTTACATACCACCACTTTGGCAAGGTATAAGCCAATTATAACTACTTGCAAAGAGTTTCAAATATAGGCCAGCGCCGCGGCTCACTAGGCTAATCCTCCGCCTTGCGGCGCTGGGACACAGGGTTCTAGTCCCGGTCGGGGCGCCAGATTCTGTCCCGGTTGCCCCTCTTCCAGGCCAGCTCTCTGCTGTGACCAGGGAGTGCAGTGGAGGATGGCCCAAGTGCTTGGGCCCTGCACCCCATGGGAGACCAGGATAAGTACCTGGCTCCTGCCATCGGATCAGCGCGGTGCGCCGGCCTCAGTTCGCTGGCCGCGGCAGCCATTGGAGGGTGAACCAACGGCAAAGGAAGACCTCTCTCTCTCTCTCTCACTGTCCACTCTGCCTGTCAAATATAGAATCTCACAATCTTTCTACAAGGTAAACATTACTTACAGAAGGGAAATTTAGCCCCAAAATGGCTATCTTGACAAAATTCACACAGAATGTTAAGCCACTCATTCTCTTACCAATTTTGCCTATAGCAAGTGTCCTGTAGTGGAGGGATGGTTTGGAGCCAGGAAGGCTGTGCCTCTTCTTCCTTTTTTTTTTTTTTTTTCTGTTTTGCCATCATGATCACTTTATTATTTTTTTATTTTTAAGGAATTTATTACTAGACTAAATGTTCAGGACACAACAAATGCATGATAGTTACTACAGTACAATTTTCATCAATTCTCACGTTAATGTTATATTTAAACAAAGAGAACAGAATCAAAGTAGCCCATAGGTACAAGTCTAAGAATACAATGATAACTCCTTTCCTCCCTCTTTCTTGCTTTCTTTAAATTTGTGTGATAGCATATTTTTAATTTACATTATAGTCAACAAGTTAGTACTCGACTAAATAGTTCAACAGGTAAAACTTCAATAAGGATTTCAAGAGGTGAAAAACCATAGCTCCATAGGAATATAAGAAAGGGCTATCCATAAACAACATTCAAATGAAACGATGTCCATCTCATTCGTATATAGTCAAACTGAAAATAATCACAGATCATTAAGACTATTTTAGTATATCATTTTAAATCATTGGTTTCACAAACACATAAAACAAAGCTTGACAAAACTATACTTTCAGCAATATTGATACAGATGGCATTTCTTTCTTTTCGGGGGAATATTATTCAGCCATAAAAAAGAATATAATTCTTTCATTTGCAACTAGAGGATCTCATACTGAGTGGAATAACTCAGACACAGAAAGACAAATATCGCTTGGTCTCCCTCATGTGTGGGAGCCAAAATTTAAAAAAGAAAAGCAAATCTCCTTTTTCTTTCTTTCCTCTCAGCTGGGTAAGCTTGTATGCAAATCAATGTACTCACTTCCCCCATCTAGGCAGGGGACGATATTATAAAAGGAACATTAAATGCTGAATTAGGGAAGCCCAAGGTCTTCAGCCCTCTGCCTTCTCTTAAATATCCTTCTAGCCACACACAGGACAGGCATATCCTTTCCTCATCTGTATCTCAGTGACCTGGAAAACAATCACTATAAATAGAGTTTTGCAGTCTCTCAAGACACAAAACTTTATAAAATGCAACTCTATGTTTAGCAAGTTGCTGTCTTGCTTATACACTAATATTTTTTTTCTTTTTGACATATTTATTTATTTGAAAGGCAAAGCGACAGATTTTCTATCTGCTGGTTCACTTGCCAAATGGCTGCAACAGCCAGGCTTGGATGAGGCTGGGACCAGGCTGAACCAAGACTCAAGCAGTCCTTCCAAGTCTCCTACATGGCTAGCAGGGCCATCTGCTGCTGCCTTCCTGGGTATATTAGCAGGCAGCTGGATTGGAAGTGGAGCAGCCGGGACTTGAACCCACACTCTGAGAGTGAATGTGGATCACCAAGCTGCACCTTAACCCTCTGCACCACAGTGCCCCTCCTTACATAGTAAGATTCTAGGACCAGAAGAATTCATTAAAGGAATAGTTGTAGTAACAAACTGCATCACTGGGTATTAATGTAGGAATGATCAATGTCTAACAGTCTACAAGATAGTCGAAGCCATGAGCCATAAAATGATAGAAACATGCAATTTGAAATAGGTAGTTGAGTCACAGTTTGAAATCAATTCTGAATAACCATATAATATATGGATTAAGCTGATTCTCTGTGCCCTCAAAAAGCAAAAATGAAAACAAACCCAAAAAATCCAAATTCACATTTTCCTGAATAAGAATTAAACAGTTGGAACAGTCAAGTGATCCATCTACTTAAATCGCTCCAAAAAAATAGCAGTAACCATAGTCTCTACACCCCAAATATTTAATAATATAGAGCAGAGCTCCTTATCTGAACTAAATTAATGTCTGCTGGATGTGATGACCTTTCTATCACATTTTGTTATGTGATCGTCCTTAGTGAAATTTTTCTGATGTGCCTATACCTTTCAAACTGCAGAGGAGGAAAAAAAGCCGACAGGAAAAGGTCACAGCAGAGCTGGTGTGCAGCTCCAATTTCAAGGGGATGTGAAATTCACACACTGAGTGCCTCTGGATGGCATCCATGAAACTGTCAGGAGAAAGCAGGGGTCTTTAATGATCACAGGCCTCTGTGTTCAATTGAGTGTGACTAGATGAAGCCAGAATTCAAACTCCGTCTCCTCGGTGAATCGTCTACTGATTGAGATGTAGCTCAGAGAGGGGAAAATCTTCCCGAGGGAGGGCGATTCTGCCGAGAAAGCAGGAGCAAAGCCTGCTGTCAGGCTGGGGAGTGAGCCTGGGCTGGGAGCAGTGCGGAATCCTAATGCAGTCAGTGAGGAAGGAGAGGCGTGAGAGTGCTCAGGTGCTTTCCTCTGTGTGTGCCAGCTGTCCCAAATACTGGATAGGAAACACCTTTATTTCCCAAAACTTCAACAGAAAGTCATTTTCATTTCGGCAAACCATGGCATTTCTAGAAACTTCTCATCTTTTTATTGGACCTAACATTCCCAATAGAACACATTACATAATTCTGAACAAATCAGCTCTCACTGAACTAGAAAGAGACAGAAATGGGCAATACTAACTCACCTTGTTTCGGAGCATGTGTTGTGTGTTCATAGTCAAACTCCATCTCACCATGGAACCTCCCGTTTTGCTGATAAAGATGCCAGGAGTGCTAGAGCATGAAGGTCATCTGATCCCATGCATTTTGTCAGATGGGAGGACACTAGGAGCCTAACGTTCATTGTAAAGAACCGGCACATCAGACACAGGAACCCACGTGTCTTTCCTGCAAGTCTAACGGTTTCATCTTTATGCAACCTTGTTGGAAGGTCTAGAAAGAAGACCATGTCAGGGCACGTACACAAGTCATTGGCTCCAGAAAGGGTGGTCTCCCCCCCTACAGCACCAACTGAACCTGGGGACTTGTTAGAAACGCAAATTCCTGGGCCCCCTCACAGACTTACTAAATCAGAAACCTTGGTGGTTGATGTCCAGAAATCCGGGCTTAGCACCTCGCCTCCCCAGGTGATAGTAATGTGCACTTAAAAAGCCTTTTAGTGGAAGTGGTTTAAAGAAACAGTGTTTTGAGAACCACTGATACATGCAATAAAGCTTGTTACCCTTTAGACTTTCGCTCTTTCCATATAGATTTTACAGTCAACTTGTTAAATTGTCTAAAAAGGAATTACTGTTGTGCAACATTTAAATTGGCATTGCATTGATCTATTGATCAACTAGAAAACTGACCCATCTGATATTTGGCATTTCTATCCAAGAACATGGGATACATCCCATTAATTTAAGTATTGCTTAGTGTTTTTAAAAAATAAAGTTTATGCAATTTTATCCATAATAGTGTTGCCAAAGGTCTGTCAAATTTGTTGCTATGTACCTTGTCTCTTTGTTTGTATTTAACATATTTTCTATCAGTTTGTACTCACAATGTTTTTTATAACCTAACCCTAAACTCGGAACACTTCCTTAAATCTCCAAGACATTCAAACTATTTACTGGCTATTAAACCCAGTGATGTCTTGATTAAAAATGATAATAAAAATTCCCTCTTTTGGATTTTATCCTTTTAAAATAAGATATTAATTATCTTGAGAGGTAGAGAGATATAGAAAGATAGGTGAGAGAGAAAGAGAGAGAGCTCTCATTTACTAGCTCACTGCCCAAATACACACAATGGTCGGGAATAGGCCAGGCATGAGGCCAAAGCCAGGAGCTTGGAGCTCAATCTAGATCTCCCATGTGTGTGGTAGGGACCCAAATATTTGAGCCATCATTATTGCTTTCTGGTGTCTGAATTAGCAGGAAGCAGGACTTGGGAATGGAGTTAGGACTCGAATCTAGGCACCCTAGGAAGCAGATGTCTCAATTGGTATCTCAAGTGCTAGATTAAATGTCACTCCTCCAAATCTTGATTTTTAAAAGAAATGCCTCTAAAATTTAACCATTATTAACATTGTTAGTTCTAAGTTGGGAAGGGAATAGTCTTCTCAGATGAAGTTGGCACCTATTATCATGTAACTTTTTAAAAGATTTTATCATAAACAATTCAATATTCTGTTTTATTTGCCTTAACCAAATACTCAGCCTATGTGGCTTAACCAACAGAAATGTACTTTCTCAAAATTCTGGAGGGAACAAGTCCAAGCTCAAGGGTTGGTGGTGAAACACGTTCTCCTGGTTTGATGAAGACAGCACCTTCTCCTAGCGTCTTCACAGACGATTCTCTGTGTGTGAATGGAGAGACCGAGAGATGCCAGACATACCCTCTCTGGTTTCTCTTCCTGTTCTTAAAGGACCTTAATTCCATTGGATTAGAGCCCCACCTGTATGACCTCATTGACCTTTAAAGGCCCAAAACAGTCACATCGGAAATTGGGACTTCAGAACATGTACTTCTATTTGGTTTGTTTTCTAAATATTTCTTTAGTTAAAAGATAGTTAGGGAGAGGGAGAATGAGAGAGAGAGAGAGAGAGAGAGAGAGAGAGAGAGAGAATCCTCCACCTGCTGGCTCACTCCCTAAATGGCCACAACCTCCAGAGCTGGGCCATTCTGAAGCCAATGTCCAGGAGCTTCTTCCAGCAATTTGGGGGCCCCAGAGGGAAAAATGCTACAGGTTGAAAGATCTTTCAATGGATCCCATGTGTTCCGTTCTCCCATGGAGGTGCAGGGGCCCAACTACTACGGTCATCCTCTGCTGATTTCCCAGGTACATTAGCAGGGAACTGGATTGGAAGTGGAGCAACCAGGACTTGAACCCATGCCCATATGGGATGCACAGGTGGCGGCTTTACCAGCTACACCACAATGCCTGGCCCAACACATGTATTCCGTTGAAAGATCTTTCAACCCGCAGTATTTTTCCCTCTGGTCCCCCCAAATTGCTGACTTTCTCACTTGTAAAAGGCATTGTCCCCCACCCCAAGAGTCTTAACCCATTTTGGCATTATTCCAAGTCCAATGTCCTTTCTAAATGGTATCTAATTCCAATGTGCATGAGATTCTGGGTATGATTGATGCTTTCTGAGGCAAAATTCCTCTCCAGCAGTGAAATTAGACAAAATCTAGATGATAAAGCCATGGGGCAGACATTCCCACTTGATAAGGGAGAAAGAAGAAAGGGGAGACGGGGCCCCAGCAACATTAGATTCCATTCAATTTAATCTGATCTCATCTAGTTCCATTAGATCTTGGGCTCCAGAATCACCTTCTCTGGCTGGTTCTCTATTCTCTGGGCCCACAGGAGCAATCTTGTCACCATGAGGCCCTAGGCAGCAGCTCAGCCTCCTTGGCTCTGAGTGGTGGCCTTGCCTCTGGGGTCTGGGTGGGAGGCTGCTTGGCCTGCTGAAATTGAAGAGCATGTCCACCCTCTGAATCCTAGGAGAGAACAGTCTTGCACCCCTGGTCTGAATACTCTGTGCCTCTGGTGGCCATGGCAATTGTTATGATCCCTAAATCACCATCATTGTCATTGTTCCTGTTGTAGACAACTCTATTGTCCATCCTGTAGAATCTTTGAAATCAAAGTCTTTGTTTCATTCATCCTGTCTCTGTCCCCTTTAGTTCAAACTAGCAGTGTCTCTGCTGACATAAGCCCATCTCTGTTCCTGGCTTCTGCCAAGATGGCTGATTAAAGTCATGGGTAGGGAGTAGGTGTTTGGCCTAGTGGTTAAGATGCCCGTCTCCACATCAGAGTACTTGGGTTTGATTCCTGGCCCTGGTTCCTGACTCTAGCTTCCTACCAATGCAGATCCTGAGAGGCAGCAGTGATGGCACGAGTAATTGAGTTCCTTAAATCCATGTGCCAGACCTGGATTGAGTTCATGGCTCTTGACTTTGGGCTTGGACTAGCCCCACTCTTTGTGGGCACTTGAGGAGGGCAAGTGAACCACTGATGGCATCCTCCCCCATTTCAAATATAAAAATTTGAAAGCTTCTTTGAAATCATGGTACTTTTCTATATGGAGTGATTGTCTACTACACCTTGGTGTTCATCCCAGATCACACATCCTCATTTTATAATATGAATAGGCTCGGATTCTTCATATTCTGGTTCCTTTTTTGCTTAATGCTGCCTTCCATGTATCTCTCACTTCTTATATTTTACTATGAAACATAAGGAGGAGACGGGATGCAATTTATTAAACTCATCGAAGCTAATATACAATGTCATTGCTTGCAATCCTTACTTTCCACAAACACTGATAATAGAACACAATTCAGCCACAATCTTTGTCTCTTTGTTACAAGGACCACCTTCATGTGGTTTCTGAAATCCTATCTCTCATTTCCATTTGAGATTTTTACCAGGATATCCTTTAATGTTCCTATTTCTGCCATAATCAGTCCATGATGATGTATGTATTCAAGATGATAGGAGATTTTTTAAAATTCTGTTTCTTTCTCAGATTTCATTAAAGTCATCTTTAATTTTGATGTTTCAAGAAACATCTCCATCAGTGCCAACTAGGCTTTTTCTACCATAACCCTCAAAACTCTTTCACCTACTATGTACCACCTAATTCCAAAATCACTTCCATATTGTTCAGTATTTGTTACAGCAGGATGCCACTGTCAGTTAGCAAAATGTATATTGTTCAGGAATCTTGGAGAAACAGAACCAATCAGCAAAGAGGCTTATTGTAAGGGACAGGCTCATATGATTATGGAGTTTGGCAAGTTCAGTGTCAATGTCCAGTAAGAAGCTGTTGCAGAATCAGGAAGGTCTTATGTCCAGTTTGAAGGTCATTAGCCAGGACAATTCTCTCTTGCTTCATGGAAGGTCAGATTTCACACTGTTTAGGCCTTTGACAGTTTGGATGAGACTCACCCAAATCATAGAAAGTGATCTTGTTAATTCACTATCAACTTCAGTGTTAAACTTCTGCAAAGACACACTTATAGAAATACCCAGAATGATGATTGACCATATGTCTGGAAACAGTGCAGTCCAGTAAAGTGGACATATAAAATGAATCACCAAAATGATTTCTTAGTGGGGGCAGGGATTGAGCCACAGCAGGTGAAGCTGTCATATGCAACACTGGCATCCCAAATTAGTGCCATTTTGAGTCCTGCTTGCTCCATTGCCATCCAGCTCCCTGTTGGTGCACCCAGGCAAGCAGCAGAAAATGGCACAAGTACTTTGGTCCCTCCCGTTCAGGTGGGAGACCCAGATGGAGTTCTTGTTTCTTGTCTTCGTCCTGGGCTAGCCATAGCCATTGCAGCCATCTGGGGGAGTGAATCAGCAAATGGAAAATATCTCCCTCTCTCCCTTTCTTACTGAAACTCTGCCTTTCAAAGAAATGCATAAATCTCTAAAAATGATATCATGGAGCTGGCGCTGTGGCGCAGCAGGTTAAAGCCCTGGCCTGAAGTGCTGGCATTCCATATGGGTGCTGGTTCTAGTCCTGGCTGCTCCTCTTCAGATCCAGCTCTCTGCTATGGACTAGGAATGCAGTGGAAGATGGCCCAAGTCCTGGGGCCCCTGCACCCATGTGAGAGGCAAGATCCTAGTTTCTGACTTTGGATCAGCTTAACTCCGGCCATTGTAGCCATTTGTGAAGTGAACCAGCATATGGCAGACTTCTCTCTCTCTCTCTCTCTCTCTCTCTCTCTCTGTCTCTGTCTCTGCCTATCTCTATAATTCTGTCTTTCGAATAAATAAAAATAAATCTTTAAAAAATATATAATATTCTTTTGTAACTAACTATTTAGAGAAAAATAGTGTTTTGTATACACTATGGTTAGGAATTATATTGATATTGTTTTTATTATGGAAATAAATTATCCATACTATGTTATCTTTTTGAATACTTTTGGATTTATTTTGTCACACAGATTTCATATAAGAAAAATTTAGGATGCATTTTCCCTTTTTCTTTTTCCTCCTCTTTAATTTCCTTCTTTTGTTCTTTCTACAAGAGTTTACATTAACATTGGCATTATCTGTGTTTGAATATTTTCATGTTTTTATTAGAAAAGCAACCTTGAATGTTGGTTTTGCTTTTTGGAACATTTTTAACTTTTGATTCAGTTTATTTAATCATTAGTCAATTATCTAGGTTTCTCATTTAGCTTTAAGTCAGTTTTGCTGTATTTTCTGTAATTTTTTTCTAAATTTTCAAATGTATTACTGAACCTTTATTTGTAACATTTTCTTAACTTTTTAAACATGGATTTATTTTTATTTATGCTTATTTAAAATTTTCTTAAAGACTTATTTACCTACTTGAGAGGCAGACTGGCTGAGAGAGCTTCCATCTGCTGATTCATTCCCCAAATGCCAGACACAGCTGGGACTGGGCCAGGCTGAACCCAGGAGCTTGGATCTCCATTAGACTGTCCTGTGTGGCTTGCAGAGATCCAAGGATTTGGGCCACCATCTGCTGCCTCCAAGACCCATTAGTAGGGAGCTGAATACAAGCACAAGCTAACCTGTACTGGAACCAGCCCTCTAAAATGGGATGAGTGTCCCTACGGGCTGCTTAACTCACTGCATCACAGTATCCACTCCCATATTTTTACTTGTGTTCTCTGTTTTAACATTCTTTAAATTACACATTTTGCTTTTTGTTAATTATATTTTTACTTTTATCCTTGTTTTCAGTATAATCTTTGTTTTGTAATTTATTAGCTTTATTTCTTTGCTACTTCTTTCCTTCTGTTTTCTTTGTTTACCCTACCCTGAAGTTGCATTTTCAAAAATCTTGGGATGAAGAGCTTTGCCCAATTATTTTTAGTTTTTTTTTTTCCTAGTATAAACTTTTAGAGTTGTAAATCTCTCTTCCATTACCTTTTATCATATTCCATACATTTATTATAGTATATTTAGTTCAGCTGCTCTAAGCTAGTCTTTATTTATTTTTTAAGATTTACAATTCACTTATTTAGTTGAAAAGCAGTTACAGAGAGAGAGGGAGAGAGAGAGATCTTCCATCCACTGGTTCATGCTCCAGATGGCCACAAGGGCCTGGGCTGGGCTCCTCTGAAGCCAGGAGCCAGAAGCTTCCTCCAGGTTTCTCACATGGGTGCAGGGGTCCACATTCTTTTGCCATCCTCTACTCCTATCCCAGGCACATGAACAGGAAGCTGGATTGGAACTGCTAGAACTGCTGCCCATATGGGATGAAGGTGTTGCAGACTATATCCTCAATGCCACAACTCTGGCCCCCTAAACTAGTCTTTCACTAATTTCATATTTGACTATCAGATATTTGTATGGCTAATAAGAGAGTGGTTCATTAATGTTTTTCTGTCATTACAATCACTTATTTATTTGTTAAATTTTTGTTTGCTCATTTTTATTTTTCTTAAAGGGAGGGTGACAGAGAGAGCTCTCATCTGCTGATTCCTTCTGGGGCTGGGCCAGGCCAAAGCCAGGATCCAGGAACTATATCCAGGTCTCCTAAGTGGGTGGCAGGGGCTCAAGTACATGAGACATCAGCTGCTGCCTCCCAAGATGTACATTACCAGGAAACGGAGACTGGAAGTGGAGGCACAGCTGGATTCTCGGTACTCTGTTATGGAAAATGGGCATCACAATGTCTGCTCCCCCTCCTTTTATTTTAATACTAAGTTTTGATCTGCCTATGCGGTCAGGGCAAAGGGAACTATGTTACATGACTTAAGCCTGCTTTTATCAGAGCTTCATATTTGAGTATTGGGTGTGTACTAATCTATCAATGGATTGCTGTTTTTCCTATCTTAAAGCTATCTTGAGATTCCTGAAAGAAGGATGATCAACATGATTGAATACACAGTGCTACCAAGTCCTAGATCATCACAAAAATAAAGTAATACCAGATATTATTCCAGATGCTAACTATTTTCAAGAGAAGAAAAATAAAGGAAGCTGTATTACTCAACTTTTGTCTTCTGCACTGGAAAGTGTTATTAAAATTTCAAAATTTGGAAATAAAGCAGGAGAGTGAGTGTGTATCTTTCAGTGTCACCAGTTAACACGTGCCACAGAAAGATTATATGTTTGTCTGGCAGAATGCACCCATGCTTGACTTTAATTACTGTTTTATTGGAACCCATACAGTCTGAAGTTATTTCGTAACTTCAAGTTCTGCCTGTTAGAGAAGATAACCATGAAGGTTCCAGCTTACTGCCTTACAAGACATTAACCAGCCTTGCATCTATCCCAGCAAAATTTTTCTAACATTATTTCTTTAAATTGCCTGAAGTATTCAGGTCTTATCAAAACCAGTTTTAACATTGTAAAACTTCCCTTACTTATAAATGAACTGAACAAAGAGGGGGAGGAGGAGGAAGAAAAGCAGAGAATGTCATGTTCTTAAAATTGTATCTACAAATCACACTGAGTTGGTTAAAATTGAATTAAAGAATAAAATAAACATGTTTAAATATTTGGTGTGTTTTAATACAGAATATATTTTATATTTCTGGAAACATACTGTCAAGGATAAACTTATACCCAAGATTTAGTCAGTGATGAAAACCATAGGTGACAAAAATTTGGGGAAAAAAAGTCCCAAAAATATCTTTCCCACATCATCACATAAGCATTAAAAAACTATGAATTGAAATTGATAGCCTGATAGATACAAATTAAGAAAATGGAAATTAAAAGTGGCATTTAGAAGAATGTTGGGTGCACCTGTGGTAAAACAAGTGCTCAGCTGCCCTGTGAAAGAAAAGCTGCACAACTATGCAGACACCTATGCAGCAAAGCACATTTTCATAAAACTTAAACACAAACAGGCTCTCTTTTCTGGATGTAGGATGCCAATGTCCTTTTAAACCTTTCTTGCTGTTAATTTCCTGAGTTAAGACCTCAAAGTTAGGGTCATAAAATTCTGTCACATAGATGAAAGTCAGTATGTGGAGCAGAGGTTACAAGAGTATCATATTGTTATGTATTACTATGAAATGTATTTCTGCTCTTAATGATGAGAACCAGAGATTTCATCAGCGGCTTTTCTTTCACAACTCCCATCCGTCAGTGTGTATGACCATTCAGGGTTTTCATCTTCACACGACAAAAGTAGCTACATGGGAAAGATCTTTGGTTTTAGTGTAAAATTTAATATAAAATACCATTTTAACTTAAAAGTATTTTGAACGAGTTGCCCAAAATAAATGGATTGGATAACTTGCAGACCCTCTGTGTGATGTGGTAAATATAACAGTTAATCTTGGGGAAAGAGGTTTGGTGCAGAGACCATGATGTAGTTGGGATACCCACATCCAACATGAGAGTGGCTCCAGTCCTTGCTCCTCTGTTTCTGTTTCTGTTCCCAACTCCTTGCTAATGTGCACCCTGGAAGACAGCAGGTGGATGGCTCAAGTACTTGGGTCCCTCTGCTGACATGGAAGACCCACACTCAGTTCCTGGTTCCTGGGTTTGGCCTGGCCCAGCCCTTGTTGTGGGCATCTAGGGAGTAGGCCAACAGAATGAAAATCTCTCTCTTCCTCTTTGACTCTCTCTTTCCCTCTCTGCCTTTAAAATAAATGAAAATGAAAAATAAATAAAGATGTTAAAGTCAATCCTGTGATTAATATATGATTTTTTAAACTTTCAAGTCCTGGGCTGGAACTGACTTTACAGGAATTCATCATTTCATCACTTGGATTGTCATTGACATATTTAAAACATTTTCAAGTAAGATGCGAAATTCAAGGAAGTTACATTAGTAAGTAGTCTGATCATTTCAAAGCAAGGGAAAGATAAGCAGTCAAATAAAGAATAGATATTATGGATAGATGTAGTTTAAAAGTCACTAGTAGATATTTAGAGATGCAGTTATTTTCAGTGCCCACTACTGTTTTTATAAATAAAGTTGTACTGGAATCCAGCAGAGTCCGTTAGTTCACATATTGTTTACAGCTGACTTCATGCTGCGGTGTCAGAACACAGCAGGAATAGAGATGTTAGTTTTATTATGTTATATACTGTATCATATTGTCACTTAATGGAGGCACAAGTTCCCTACATCTTTCAAAATCTCACTGTAGGTCTGCCACCCACTAGTTTCCTATGTTTTTAAAAGATTTATTTATTTAATTTGAAAGGAAGAGTTAAAGAGAAGGAGAGAGAGAGAGGATGAGAGAGAGAGAGAATCTTCCATCTGCTGGTTCACTCCCCAAATGTTCACAGTAGCTGGGGCTGGGCCTGGACGAACAAGGTGCCTGGGCTCCTGATCTCAGCTGGGCTAGAGTTCTTTCTTCTCACACTAGATGAAATGCTTCTTTGACTCTCTCCACACCTCACAGCCTACTGAGGTATACTGAGGTATTCTGAGGCAGGAGTGCTCTTTGGTAACCTGGATGTAGTAAATCCTAATATCTGTGATTAATCTTGGGTGGACCACAATAACTTAGGCACATGACCAATCTTGGTATATATGAACTATATTAGGTGGTAGGGGACTTATGTAGAAAGAATAATTGTAATTGTGTATTTGTTTTATTCCTTGTGAATCTACAGTGTCTTGCATCCTCAATTTTAACTGGGAATAAAAATAATTTACTCACCACATCAATGTTTGCATTCTCAGTTCTTGATGTCGTAGACAAAATTGGAGATATTATTGGTTGAACTTGTAGTAATCTATAGTTATGCTGGCAAATATCTTTACTATGAAATGTCATCTTGCATTGGGGTCACTCTGTCCTTCACCTGTCATCATTGAAATGGTCCTCATGGGTATCCAGACAATAAAAAATCCAGCTCCAAAATCCCACCTTAAATAAATTGTTGTACCTGGATTTCACAGTAGCAGGTGCTGAGACAAATTTGCTGCATGGTATTGAGGATTAACACCTGCACAAAGAAGTGGAAGTAGTCAGGACTAAGTGAGGAACAAGGTGAACAGGCATGTGATCTGAGAAAGGATTGCTCAACCCAGTGGAGAGCTGTTGAACAAGTATTGCCCATCGGATCATTCCTTGTTAAGACAAAATGGGACTCTGTAACTTTGACTTTGCCCAGATGCAACATTCAGGCTTCCCTGGGAAGACTGCAGTATCATTTAGTTCTCTTTAGTTGAGTCAGATTCTGAAGAAACTGTTCACTGCCTGTACTCCCCACAACTGTCAATGCGTCATCCCTTGAGGAGGGATTGGGGCCACCTCTGTATCCGCCCAGGTGGTCATGTATGTTCCAATGCTGTCTGAACATCACTCACCTGAAGAGTGGTTCCAACCGTTTCTAAAGAGGAGAGAGCCCACTGAAGCAACTGCATCCATTTCCAGGCACATATTTACTGGAATGCTTATCAAATATATTGTATTATATGAGTAAAGAGTGAAAGATAAATACATTCACACAGATTTGTTAACTACTTACTTATCAATTTTCAAATTTTCATTCACTATCAAAAAATAAATGTGTCCATTAAATAATGCCTGGAGTGCATATAAATATACAAATACACACACAACACACACATTTATTTATTCAGGGAATAGGACATCCATTTTCGGGAGTGGACATGTGCCTGAGTACTTCTTCTCTGTAGCTCATCTATGTTACCTCAGCCAAAACTAAGAAAACAGGAAAGGCCTCATCTAACATATTTATGCATAAAGATGAACTATTTCCAGCCATGGAGATGTATCAGGATCCTCACACTGATCATCTCTCGAAGAAGAAAGGTAAAGTTAGAGGTAGAAAATGCTTGGATTTCACAAAGAGAAACTGGACAAAGAAGAACTTTAATTACAATATAGATTGCACATGAGTAATTTAAAAGGTCTATACATCTTTCACTTTGTTTTTTTTTAAAGATTTATTTTATTCATTTGAAAGACAGAGTTACAGAGAGAGGTAGAGACAGAGAGAGGTCTTCCATCTGCTGGTTCACTCCCCAGATAGCCACAATGGCTGGAGCTGAGCTGATCCGAAGCCAGGAACCAAGAATTTCTTCCGGGTCTCCCACACGGGTGCAGGGGCTCAGGGACTTGGGACATCTTCCACTGATGATGTGTAGGCCATAGCAGAGAGCTGGATTGAAAATGGAGCAGCCGGGACTAGAACCAGTGCCTATAAGGGATGCTGATGCTTCAGGCCAGGGCGTTAACTCGCTGTGCCACAGTGCCGGCCCCTGCATCTTTCACTTTGAAGACATCACGAGATGATAAATGTACAATACCACTACCTAAGTCATGATTTGTCCTATTATCTGATACCACAACATCCATGCAAATGTAGTCCCACAAAGACCTCTGTGTTTTGGATGAGGAAACTACATTCCCAGATTTGCTCATATTTCCACTGCTAGTAATTCACATTCCAAATCCAGGTACACTGGAGTACAGAGTTCAAGCATTTTAAGTAGCATTTCCAGTATTTAGGTATGATCAGCCAGAAGCAGAAATTAAGGGGCCTCATTGTGGTTTTGATTTGCATTTCCCTGATTGCTAGTGATCTTGAACATTTTTTCATGTGCCTGTTGGCCATTTGGATTTCCTCTTTTGAAAAATGTCTGTTGAGGTCCTTGGCCCATCTCTTAAGTGGGTTGTTTGTTTTGATCTTGTGGAGTTTCTTGATTTCTTTGTAGATTCTGGTTATCAACCCTTTATCAGTTGCATAGTTTGCAAATATATTTTCCCATTCTGTCAGTTGTCTCTTCACTTTCCTGACTATTTCTTTTGCAGTACAGAAACTTCTCAATTTGATGCAATCCCAAACGTTAATTCTGGCTTTGACTGCCTGTGCTTCTGGGGTGTTTTCCAAGAAGTCATTGCCGGTACCTATATTTTGCAGGGTTTTTCCAATGCTCTCTGATAATTTGATGGTGTCAGGTCATAGATTTAAGTCTTTAATCCATGTTGAGTGAATTTTTGTGTAAGGTGAAAGGTAGGGGTCTTGCTTCATGATTCTGCACATGGAAATCCAATTTTCCCAGCACCATTTATTGAATAGACTGCCCTTACTCCAGGGATTGGTTTTGGATCCTTGATCAAATATGAGTTGGCTGTAGATGTTTGGATTGATTTCTGGTGTTTCAATTCTGTTCCATTGGTCTATCCATCTGTTTCTGTACCAGTACCATGCTATTTTGATTACAACTGCCCTGTAGTATGTCCTGAAATCTGGTATTGTGATGCCTCCAGCTTTGTTTTTGTTGTACAAGATTGCTTTAGCTATTCGAGGTCTCCTGTGTCTCCATATGAATTTCAGCACCATTTTTTCCAAATTTGAGAAGAAGGTCTTCGGTATTTTGATTGGTATCGCATTGAATCTATAAATTGCTTTTGGGAGAATGGACATTTTGTTGATGTTGATTCTTCCAATCCATGAGCATGGAAGATTTTTCCATTTCTTGGTATCCTCTTCTATTTCTTTCTTTAAGGTTTTGTAATTTTCATCGTAGAGATCCTTAACGTCCTTTGTTAAATTTATTCCAAGGTATTTGATTGTTTTTGTAGCTACTGTGAATGGGATTGATCTTAGAAGTTCTTCCTCAGCCATGGCATTGCCTGTGTATACAAAGGCTGTTGATTTTTGTGCATTGATTTTACACCCTGCTACTTTGCCAAAATCTTCTATGAGTTCCAATAATCTCTTAGTAGAGTTCTTTGGGTCCCCTAAATAAAGAATCATATCATCTGCGAAGAGGGATAGTTTGAGTTTTTCCTTCCCAATTTGTATCCCTTTAATTTCTTTTTCTTGCCTAATAGCTCTGGCTAGAACTTCCAGAACTATATTGAATAGCAGTGGTGAGAGTGGGCATCCCTGTCTGGTACCAGATCTCAGTGGAAATGCATCCAACTTTTCCCCTACTTAATTTGCTTACAAACACTTATAGATCTGGTTTTCCGATTTCTTTAAGCTAACATGTATTATACCTCTCACATTTTAGCACCCGGGTATTAGTGTGTTTTAAGTGATGCACTAAAAAATTGTTATCCGAGATTGAAATTGATAAACTGAAAAAAAAACTCTGTGGGTGATGCTAAAGCTCAATATTAATCACCCCACAACACAGATGCTATACAATGATTATTATTGACTCTAATTGGTGGTTGACAAAGGAGACATACACACACACAACATACAATAGGCTCTCCTGTTTGAGGTTTCATTTTCTGCAGATTCAGTTATTTGTGGTCAAATGCAGTTAGAAAAAATAGTGGAAAATCCCAGGATCACACAATTAATGAGTTCTAATTTGCACACCATTACATGTAGCATGATGAAATCTTGTACCATTGCAACACCCCCTGGATGTGAATCAACCATTTTCCCAGCATATCCACACTGTGTCCACTGCCTAACTCTTAACCATTTAGTACCCATCTCAGCTATCAGACCAACTATTGTGGTGTCCCTGTATTTCTGACTAACACTCAGCTTATGTAATACTGGCCCCAGATCCTTAAAGGAATGATCCCAGTAATTTGGATACACACAGAGGGTGCCATGGAATGTTTCTTGCAAGTCAAAAGGTGATGATCTTGACTGAGTGAGAAAAAATCATATGCAACGTTGCTAAGATACACAGTAACAATAAATATTCTATCTGTGAAATTAGGAAGAAGGAATCTGTCTTAGCTTTGCTGTTACACCCCTAAGTGTTAGAGCTATGGCTATAGTCATGGTAAATACCTAATTAAGATAGAGAAAGCATTAAATTATAAGGTTCACTATTACCTCTAGTTTCAGGCATCGACTGGGAATCTTGGAATGTATCCTCCGTGGATAAAGGACTACTGTATGTTATTACATAGTATAAGGAAAATCTATATGTATATATGCAGTTGTATGCACATATACATATATGTTCACATATATCAGTGTAAAGAGAAAATCTACTTACATAAGGAACTTGAACAAAAGTGGGAAGATAGAGAACATTATTTAGATTGCTAAAATGGAGTATATATGCCCTAGCTATTCAGTAAGCCAAATCATAGGAAATATTTTAAGCACGTACTCAAAACAGGTGATTAAAAAACTCACATTTTCTGTCATAACGTCTTAATTTGTATCAGAATAAAAAATGAAGAGAATAATAAAACTATAATTGGTGTGTGCCGATTCTCACTTCTACTTAACACACAGCAGTAATCACAAATAATTAACAACCTCTCTGTTCACTTGTTTTTGTGTTTATAAATATTTAGCCATTTATTCTTCATTGCTTCTTTATCAAGAACCAATTTTAGGCTACAAAAAGAGTATTCCTTCAGTAAGCATAAGCAATTCATTAGAGTGGATATTGAATGATCAAAACTATGAAATTGATCAAGTTATAACCTAAACACCTGTCTTATCCAAATTAGCTTAGTGGTTTGGACTAGCAAATAACATTTACTTGGCCAAGATCCCTTAGATTGCATCCCCCCGTTGCTAGACATATAGTAAAAATCTATTTATCATATGGATGGGGTTAGATCACTTATTAACATTTTTACTATTTCTTATTCAAGAGTTTACTCTGGGTTGTAATTGAGCCTGGGAAGAGACTAGGTGAGGAAAAGTTGTATTACTTTAAATTGAACCTACGAAGGACCAAAGCATTTGTGTTTTGACTATTTAGCAGGCTCAACACAGTGAGACAGCCAGTTCATGGCTGCTGCTGCAAACACTGGCACGGATTCTGTGATTCCAGCCAACGAAGCAAAGCCCTGCTGCTGTGCGTTGGTCAGAGGGGTCTCAGAGAGGACCTGGCTTTCCCAGCAACGACCTGTAGAGGTTTCCACACACAACACGGAACTGTAGATTTAATGAGAGCCAGTTGGGGACACTAAGCAATAAGATACAGGGAATCTTTGGAAAACTTCTTCTCCATCCCTGGCCCAGAAAGAACCCTTTTAAGGTCTATCACTTGACGTGATTGCTTGGAAAGTTTTCGAAGAAATTGAGTAGTGGGTATAGAATATTATCAGACACTATTTCTTTAAAATCCCTACTGATCTGATGCAGAGTTACCCACTTGCTTTATTAATTAAAAATACTCTGCCATTTTCTCCATTACCAAATCTTCCCTTTCACTATCCATGTTATTTTATCTCAGAAGTGTGTATTAACCAACTTCTGTATGTTAGTAAATATTCAGGATACAGCAACAAAAATACTCAGAAAACTTACATTCTAGCAACAGAGCAGAAAATAAACAAATGAGTATGTATACTTTTATGTAGTCCTAGTGAAGAGCAATGAATTCTGTGTAGAAATTCTCAAGGACGTGACCATGGACCTTTGGCCTAAATGAATCAAGGGAATGGGACGAATGACTATTAGAAGGGAAAGACAACCAAGAGGAAAGAGCTAAGCAAAGGGCCTGTGGCATCTGTACATTCCACATTTCCACAGGAGCTCCTGCTCCTGATGTCCTTGCTGTAGAAGTGCATATTAGGGGCCAGCGTTGTGGCACAACAGAGTAAGCTGCTGCCTGCAATGCCAGCATCCCATATAGGCTCCCATTCTAGTCCCAGCTGCTCCACTTCTCATCCAGCTCCCTGTTAATGCTCCTGGGAAAACAGGGAGGATGGCCCTTAGACGTGGGCCCCTGTATTCATGTGAAAGATGTGGATGAAGCTCCTGGCTCTTGGCTATAGACTGGCCCAGTCCTGGCCATTGCAGCCATCTGGGGAGTGAACCAACAGATTCAGATTCTCTCTCTCCCACCTTTCCCCCGCTGCCCCCCATAACTCTAGCATTCAAATAAATAAAATAAATCTTTATTAAAAAAAGAAGTGTATAACTAATGCCTAAGGACGGAGAAGAGAAAATATAGGCAAAATGATAGCCCAATTTTTCACAAAGGTCCCATTAATCTTTTTCAGAATGAGCTTCTCACATCTCAAATACAGTCAGCGCATCACTAAATTGCTATGAGCACATATATTTCTGCATAGCTGATTAAGCTATATTCTTCCAAAATATTTTCTTATATGCACATCTCTTTGTGACTGAGAAAAAGATATGATGATCTGTGGTTCTCAAAAAGTAAATGTAGCAAGTTTCTATTAAATCTTTGTTACTCTTACAAGAGGCTGAAAGTATTTGCCATCCGGCACTCCCTGGACACGGATGCCAATGTGGTGTCAGTGGAGCCATGAGTGGTTTATAGGCAGTAGAGAGGGGGCCAATACGCATACCCAGTGTATGTATTTCCTGCTTGACAACAATGATTACATGGTTCCCTGTTCGGATGTTTCTCTCTAGTGAAGTCAGATTTTGTGATTTAATACATATTTATTGTGTGCTTGCTGTATGCCATGCACTATCTCAGACCACGGGGACACAGTGGTGAACGGCACAGGAGAACCTCTGCCTCCGGGAGGGAGCTCTGTGAGCTCCATGTTTTGTTCTTGCGAGTCCACACCAGACAGCAGCTGTGATGGGAATCTATTTTGTAAAGTGATAAAAATGTGCAGATTTATTAAATGTCAATTTTAGGCATAGAGATAGGAATTAAGACAGCCACTATGGATTCAAGAATTCAATTTAAAAGATTTATGCTTTTTCTCTTTCCATATGAATAGCAATATAAAATGCCATTTTTCAATAAAATGGCATACCATTTTAATAAGAGAAAATATTTTTATGGATAGACTCATTCTAAGTTGTAAAACAGTGTTTTCATTGTGATGCTCAGCATATCCTAACAAGCATTAATTTAAGCCTTTTGTTTACAGTTCTATTACTATGCCTACTGAAATATTTTTCATTAGCAAATGTTTCTAATTGGCAATACAGTAACTCTGCATTGCTTTTTCAGAAGTTAAATAAATCTACATTGGTTTGTTTATTTTCTTTCATTATTTTTTCAGGCAGCCTTACAAAAGATTTTATGAGCAGAGATCATTTATGATCAGAGATCAGAGATCCCTGTGAATTCTTGGTAAATCCACTGCAGAATCGAAAAACTAATTTCAACCCTTGTCTCTATTGTTGAGGAACAGTGTTTTTTCTTATTATTATTTGTTGAATTCTTTACTTAGTGGAGAGTTAAAGTTATGATTATAAAATAAACTGAGCGTAGCCGGCGCCGCGGCTCACTAGTGTCGCTCCCCGTCTTCGTGGAGGAGCAACACAGGACCCTGCGCTGTTCTTTCTGTCTGCTCGGCCCTCCCCGGGTTTGCTGCTGGTTCTTCCCGGGTTGGCTACTATCCCTTCCACCTCCGTGGAAGGGCGGTTCCCCCTGGCCACATTCCCCACTTCCGCAGGGGAGCGGCACACCGCCGGCCGGCTCTCTTCGGGGGCTGCACAGGTGTTCCCCTTAGGTGTTCCCCTTAGATGTTCCTGGTGCATGCCGTCTCTCTCCTCCTTTATAGTCCTCCTCCGCCAATCCTAACTCGGCTGCCCACACGCCGAGTACGCTGCTCTCCTCCAATCAGGAGCAAGTCCTACAGTTTATTAGTTGAACTGGAGGCAGCTGTGCGGAAGCTGTTTACTTCTCTCCCAGCGCCATATTGTGGGAGAGCAGATGCATAGAATAAGTCTTAATTCCAGTAACTCAGTCCAGTCCGGTTTGCTCCCCACAGATCCCCCTTTCTTTTTATTTTTGGCGTTGATACGCGCCTGTCTTCGGTGTCCTGCGGCACACACTCTGCTCTACTTGCTAGAGTTGCCACAGGCTCTTACAAGTCCTATCAATCAGGCAAACCGAATCCGGGTCCTCTCTTCGCCATGTTGTGAGGAGGTTTTTAGGCGCTGATGCGTGCCTGTGTTCGGTGCCCTGCAGCGCATGCTCTGCTCTGCCCGCAGGGGCTTACAAGCCCTAACAATCAGGCAAACCGAATCCAAGCCTTCTCATTGCCGTATTGTGGGGGAGACTTATTAGTGTTGGTTCGTGCCTATCTTCGGTGACCTGTGGCGCATAAGCTGCTAGCTGCCCGCAGGTGCTCATCGCCTCACTTGATCAGGCAGACCGAATCCAAGCTTTCTCATTGGCATGTTGAGGGGAGGCCTTTCTATTTCTCTATTTCTCTATCTCCGGGCATTCCTATTTCTCCCATTTTACTTCTATCTTCCAGCATTCCTATTTCTCTCACTTTACTTCTAAACTTCTGTTTCTCTTATCCCTGCGGCTTCCCGCTCTCATTCTTATCCCCGCGGCTTCCCGGCTGCGCCCGCCCCGAGGCTGCTTCTCGGCAGCTTTCCGGCTGAGCCGCTTCAGCCTGCGCCTTTCTCATCTGCGCTGCTTCCCGGCTTTGCGCGGCTTGGCTTCGCGCACTCCGCGGTCTCCACGCCCTTCGCGTCTGCACCACGGCCTCGTGCCAGCCCCGTTCCCTATCTATTCACGCCCCGTGCTCTCTCTGCACGTGGCTGCTTCCGCGAGTAACACAGCGTAGCTTACGTGTCCGCCACTAGCATTCAATCTAAGTTCCCCGGGCTAGCCTGGCGAATTCAACCCAGCATACGTTTCCGCCCCACGATCTGGCTTCCCGTCCTTTGCTCCCCGGGCTAATCAGACGGACCCCAATCTGGCTTACGTTTCAGCTTCTGGTTTCAACTTTTCGCCCCCTATTCCCGGGCTAACTTGAGAATCCCAAAGTGGCTTTCGTGTCCGCCTTGGCCTGCCCCCCGCGGCTTCAATTTCCCTAACATTTTTCTCTACCCGGTATGTTTCCCCAAGCTTTCCTCCAACAATATTCCTCCCTCATTTCTCCTGGCCTCTCCCCACAGTCCGCATCCGAGTTTGTTCTAGCTTTCACTTTCGCTTTCGACCTTAGAGATTTCTCCCAGCTTCCCCCGTAGTCCGTATCCGAGTCTATGCCTAGGCTTTCAATAGCTTCTTCCGGCACCCTTTTCGTCCGGCTTTTCCCTAGGCTGTTTGCTAGTCTCTCTCTCCGGTATTTTCCCAGTTCTTCCCGTTTCTTCCCTCCTAAGTTTCCTATCCGTCCTAGGTTTCCTATCCGAGCTAGGTTTCCTATCCGAGCTAGGTTTCCTATCCGAGTCATGGCACCATTATGTCGCTCCCCCTCTTCGTGGAGGAGCGACAACTAGGCTAATCCTCCGCCTTGCAGCACCAGCACACTGGGTTCTAGTCCCAGTCGGGGCCCCGGATTCTGTCCCGGTTGCCCCTCTTCCAGGTCAGCTCCCTGCTCTGGCCAGGGAGTGCAGTGGAGGATGGCCCAAGTCCTTGGGCCCTGCACCCCATGGGAGACCAGGAGAAGTACCTGGCTCCTGCCTTCAGATCAGCGCGGTGCGCCGGCCGCAGTGCGCCAGCCGTGGCGGCCATTGGAGGGTGAACCAACGGCAAAAGGAAGACCTTTCTCTCTGTCTCTTGTCTCTCTCTCACACTGTCCACTCTGCCTGTCAAAAAAAAAAAAAACTGAGAGTATGTCATTGTAAAAATTAAAAGAAAGAATAAGAAAAGGAGGAGAGAGGATGTGAATGTGGGTGGAAGAGAGGGTGGAGTGGGAAGTATCACTCTCCTAAATCTGTATATATGAAATACATGAAATTTGTTCACCTTATATAAGTAAAATATGAAAGAATAAATAAAAAGAAAAAAGAAACACTAATGTGAGCCAGCTAAACAAGGTAAGCACTGGAGTGAAATTCATGGACATTTTCTCAAAGAGTTAAAAGAACATGTTTTGCATATTCAAAAGGATCATTCTGGGCTACCTTCCTCTTGACTTTATCAAATTTTGATATTAAGAAATGTTATTTCAGCATTTGTTTTAGAGTTGGCTGTTCTCCAAGAAATTGCTTCTCTATTTGTTATTTATTCAACTGATGTTTAAAAGGTACATACTCTGTTTGGGGCACCAGGACTATAAATGAACAAACAGATTATATATGGTTTTTATCAAACTTCCTCTGCTGAGACAGATTCATGAACAAATAATTACACTGATAAAGGCAGGTACTACTATAGTCATATACTTTTGTGAATCAAATGCATTTTTATTGGGTTAGATTATGATGCAAGTCCTATGGCCAGAAACATTTTTTAAAACATAAATGATGTTCTCAAGGAATAAAAGAAACAAGCAGTTGAAATATCTCAAGAGCACAATATGGAGGCATACTCTCAGTGTACCTTAACAAGAGAGGAGGGCACGGTGTACCGTCCAGTTCTCAGAGGATGCCATTTCCAAGTCGAGTCATCCAGGGCGGAAAGCTTACCAGGTGAAAAAGCAGAAGGAAAGCAATTGCAGCAGATGGAGCCCTCCACATAATAGCACAAAAGGCAGAGGCTTGGGTCGTTCTGGAAGCTACAGGTTCATCTGCATGGCTGCAGAAAGGGAGTGATTTTTAGCCAGTGAGCCTTTTACTCTAAAATAGTTTTTGAGGGAGCTGAACTGAACAGAGGGAGAGAAGGGAAGCAGTTGTGGTGATCCAGGAAAGAGATAATGATGTCCTGACTTATTACAGATGTACCGGTACATCGAGAAAAACAAGTTAGGAGGTAATATAGACAAAGAGTTCCTCATACTTGGTTAGTAGTAGGTAAGAAACAGAGATTATCAGGAAAAGTTCTTAGTTTTCAGGAGCTGTTCCTGGAAAAACTGGGAGCACAAAGGTATAATTTCTTGAGTTATAAAATCTTCAAAGTGCATGCATTTTGGATATTTGATATATTTTAATAGGGAGACTGGAGATAAACAAACATTAATAGGAAGCAGGAAAGAAGGAAAATATGGCTAACCACACTGAATACAACAGAACAAACAGCTGAGTGGTAAGAAGCTAGAAATTAGGCATTGCATTTCCCAATTAGGACTTTTTTTTTGGGTGAATTGTGAAAAGGAAGTTCAATGGAGTAGTGAAGAAAAATGTAAGACTGTACTACAACTTCAAAATGTATACTGTCTTTTTGAAGCATAGTGGGTTTTATGGAAATCAGGAAGTGAATTCTCTACATATTACATTTTTATTTAAATATAAAATTTGACATATGTTAATCTTAAAAAACTGTGGCAGAAATTCAGTGTAAAGATGGGGAAAGGCTGTGAAGCTAGGGGAAATGGTTCAAAGCATAATCAGAGTAGGAAGGGGGGATTCAACTCTGCCTGAACAAGTTGATGAGTGCTTCAACTATCTAATCCATGTATCACCTTTAAAACTATTTAGTAACTTGGGGCTGGTGCCGTGGCTCACTTGGTTAATCCTCCACCTGTGGCACCAGCATCCCATATGGGTGCCGGGTTCTAGTCCCGGTTGCTCCTCTTCCAGTCCAGCTCTCTGCTGTGGCCCGGGAAGGCAGTGGAGGATGGCCCAAGTGCTTGGGCCCTGCACCCCATGGGAGACCAGGAGAAGCACCTGGCCCCTGGCTTTGGATCGGCGCTGTGGCGGCCATTTGGGGAGTGAACCAACAGAAGGAAGACCTTTCTCTCTGTCTCTCTCTCTCTGTCTATAACTCTACCTGTCCAAAAAAATTTTTTAAAAATATTTAGTAACTTGCGACATAGTCAGCTTTGTTTGCCTTCTTTTGCTTTTCCTGTTAAAATGTGAGGTATTACCAGGGCAGGATCTCTCTTGTGTTGTCCTTTGCATCGTGTGTCTAATCCTGCCGCGTCTGGCCCAAGTATATCCACTTGTGACACAATGAAAGACTGGAAGACCCAGATAGGACATCAAGCTTCCCAGCTTGCAAGTTGAACCCAATAAATTCTACTTTCTACTGAAAGATCCAAGTGCTAACAGCACACGAGTTTTCTATCCTCTCAACTCAATCCTGGTAATTGGCTAATGACAAACAATGAGTGAATACTAACTTAAAGAAGGAGAAAGAAGAGGGCGGATTTCGTGTGCTTACTGAAGGGGTAGAATGTGGGCAGGGTTTTAGAGTTTTGTCTGATTCAGCATCCTCCTAAGAATGCATCCTGAGCTACTCTCATCCCACTCATTAAACTGCTCCTCAAGTAAACGCCTACTTTATGCACTTAAAAGGAAATGTTCCTCTAAAGCAGTTTCTCTCTCAGGTTTTTTGGACTGGTATCTTCATTAGATGGAATTCATGTCAGTCTTCATTAAGTGGTAATTAGTGTTGGATGATAAAGGTATCATGAGCAAGATGGGGCAACACAAAAGAGATTTCATTGTCTTAAAACTTTCAAAGTGTCTGTAATGGCATTAAAACACATTTGCATCTTCTTTGGTCATCTACAATCAACAGAAGGAAATCAATCATCTTCACTTGAATATGAGATGGTCTTAGAAATAATTATAACCAATAGCATGAGGTGGAAGTGATGCTCCATGACTTTTCCTAAGTCATAAAAGGTTATTCTGTTCCCACTGACTTTCTCTTTACTATTGAGATGGCCCATGAAATGTAGTCATCACATTCCACAAGCACAAACCAGTCACATGTTCGTGTCTAGCAACGCCTTAGCTGAGATTTCGGCTGATGAACTGAGGAGCTACAAGAAAGATGACCCATGATGGAAGAGCTGATTCTGGTCCCCAGCCTCTGTCCAGCCCCAGCTAATGCCGAGCAGCTGTCTCTATTAAAGCTTTGTTGCCCTGCAAGTTCACAAGCAAAATAAATGTCATTGTTTAAGCATGGAATTTTGGAGACATTTGTTAATGAACAATAGATATTTGCCTTCCGTTAGCTAATGATATAATAAGATTTGCAAGAGAATATTCTGGGGTGGGTGTTTGGTGCAGTGGTTAAAACACAGCTTAGGGCATCTGCAGTGTGTATCTGAGAGTCTGGTTCAAGTCCTTCCTTCTCTGTTTCTGATCCAGCTTCCTGCTAATGTGCACCATGGAAATCATAAAGCAATGGCTCAAGTTCTTGGGTCACTCCCACCCACATTGGAGATCTGGAGTGAATTCTGGGCTCCTGAACTAAACCTGTCCCAATCCTGGCTGTTGCGGGAATTTCAGGAGTAAACAATCTCTTTTGGTCAGTCTTCTGATCTGTTTCTCTCTCTCTTTCTCTCTCTCTCTCTGCCTTTCAAAACACATAATTTATTTTGCTAAGAGGAGTAAGTTATACATTACTTTGTAAAGCTATTTTCTTATCCATTCTTTTTCTGTAAGCATCACACAGTAGTAGCATACTGTAGGGCAAAGTGAAGGAACAAAGCCTTTTCTTTATTCTGAAATTTTTGAATTAGTAATGTTTTAATAACTTTGTTGTGTGTTATATGGGGTTTTTAACTTAATATGTCTACTATTTTCTTCCATGAGTTTCAAGAATTATAACACTAAAATGTTGCATTCATTCAACAGCCCAGTTACTTCCATTGCATTGAATAAACACACACATACACACATTGTTTTTTCACTTTCTCTTTTGTTAAGTGAGACTTGGGTAGAGAGTATAAGTTATCCCAATGTGATGTTTGGATTTATTCAGAGAATTTTATGGACAAAATAATCCAAGAATATCAGGCACTGTATTTTATTTTATTTATTTATTTTTAGGATATCCAGGGCTTTATTTTGTAATGCAGAGGCCACACCATGGCCCCAACTCCACTTCCCACCTTGCACTTCTTAAATGTTTATCACTCTAGGAGACCCAGCAATCCCCTTCATGATCTTTTGAAGATCATTGAACTGGAAAATTACACCCTTATTTCTCTTAAACAGATCAATAGCATTACTTACAGAATTCATTTTACATAGATAGCAAAAGTTATACTAAAATTTTCACTAAACTAATTTTATATTTTCCTTGCTTCAGTTTCATTGCTAAACATCCTCACAATGCCTTCTGGTTCTCATTTTCTTGCTGCTCACAATGTCCTTATCTTTCTCTGGATCTTCTGCCTGTCTCGTGATCCCTCCTGTTACTCTCGGCTCAGATTTACGCTCCACAGAATCTGCACCAGACTTGAGATTGGTCTTTCTGGATCTCAGACTCATCACCTCTGTATTTCCAGTTACTCCTTTCTGATTCTTCATAGAGACTTCTACACTTCTCCCCTCCACTTTCACTTCTGTTGTGTTATGCATGGGGGACGCATTCTCTCCTCCAGATCTCAAGCACATTCTATTTTTACTGACTTTGCCCCTGGATGTAAGTTTCTTGGCTTCATCATCTGGTCTTTGTAGCTCCTGGCTTTCAGAGACCTCATTTTTCTTTATTTTAATAATTTCTTCTGGTATTAGAAATGCAGGTCTTTACCCTTCTTCCACATTCGTTTTATTTTGGCATCTGCAATGCAAGGACATTCCCTTATTGGGAGCGATCGAGTCTTCTTCATGTTCCTTTTTTGTAGCTTTCATTTTTTCGCTGTTCAATAGGCACTGTATTTTAAACCAACAAATAGTAAATATCTCCATGAAAATATTGGATTCTGCCAAAGCCAACTTTTTTTCACCTATGTAAAAGAACATAATACAGTCTTTTAATATCATGTGAGTCTTATTCTGCATTGGTTATCAGCAACTTTCCACCCTCACACATACATTCTTCCATGAAATTATATACATTTAAGATGTTATTCTGCCTTTGCTCTTAAAAAGTATTTTTCTTTTGAATACGGAATGCCCACAGCACAAGGCCATTTTCCAATCTCGATTTCCATTTCATGAAGTCACAGTGATAACAATAAGATTATACTTCCTGTCCTGTTTTAGAGCCTCAATTTAAGTTTACTTATTTCCCATCCTCTGTGTGGTAGCTTAGAGATGTTGAATCCATAAATATACTGAAATGATAGAACCTTAAGCCATGGTTCTGAAATCCAATTTCAACTCACAGATGGTGTTTTCCAACACAGACAGCTCCTTATAAATTTTATTTTCTTGTCTATAGACTCCAAGCTCTAGGATAGTCTTTTATGAAGTTGAAAACATATACAACAAGAGTTCATTAGACCTATTGGTCTATCCTATGTTTAAGACTAAGATTACTGAAAGATCATACTATTCATTGTTTTTATTTTTTCCAGGCATTAAAGATTCACTTTCTTAACTTTAGTAAAATGTTGTAGCCTGTATCTGTGCAAGTTATATAATGCTAACTAAGAAAGAATACTACTTAAGACAAAATAATTTTATATTAATAAAATGGAATCCTTTTATGTTACTATTATTTATAGGGCACCCATGATTGAAAGAGGAAAATGACTTATCATGATGGAACAAAGAATTAATTTTGTTAAAATCTAGGCAGTATATTTTATGAGAAGTCAAAAGATAATTAGCTAAATGGATTGATGAAAGGACAAATATAATTATAGTAATATTACATGCGTAATATTCCAAAATCGCATTCCTACCTTTATCTTTCTATCAGCTCTTAAAACATCTGAAATATTTTGCAGAAGCTATTGTAACCTTAAGAAAATTATTTTATTAGTTGGAGAAATATATGTTGAATATCTCTTGTAACAATTTTTTTCCATAGGAAATAAAGAATAAATAGGAAAATTCCCTGACATCCTTAAAATACATTCCAGTAAAGGATATAGAGAAAAATGTATAATTGAGTTAAGAATGTAATTTCAGGTAACATTAAATTCTGAGAGATAAACACACACACACACACACACAGAGACAGAGACAGAGACAGAGAGACAGAGAGACAGAGAGAGAGTTAGTGAACGAGTAACCAGGACTTAGGTTTGCAGTTGTGCATCATGGGGGAAGGCAGCAGCCACAACCCATCCAGACAATTCATAAAGCCTATGGCAAAAAGTGATAGCTGAACACACATTTAAATCATGTGTAAAACTAAGCTTTGCAACAAAAACATTGCCCTTTAAGCAAAGAGAGAAGTTATTGATGTAATAAAATGGTCTTGAGTACAGATGAAGCCAAAAAAACAGCCATCAGATTGGCAGCAAACATGGAAGCTGGGAAAATATCTGGAACACAGCATGGCATTAAGCACAGGGCCTGGAGCCAGCTAGTCCCAGCTCCACTATTGTGTAAGGCTGAGCAACCAGTTTAACCCTTCCGAGTGCTGCTGTTCAGTCTGTCCTTTGGAATCAATGGTCCGCCTGCCTCCCTGGGTCATCATGGCGAGGGTGAGGAATGCATCTAAGAGCCTCCAAGGACAGAAGGTGCAAGAATGCTCTGTTCTGCATCAGTGATGGATGAAGTCATAGAGTTAGGCAAAGACCAGATTATGCAGTTCCTTGTGGGCAATGATAAAAAGTTTGTATTTTTATTCCGGATGTAATAGCATTAGCAATTCCAAGCATGTGACGAATGTGATTTGATTTACATTTTGAAAAGATCGCTTCTCTGTGTGTGTGTGCTGAATAGAGAAGACAATTTGAGGTGTGGGGTTGGAACAAGAAGCAAAAACACTATTTCAATAATCAAACTAGAAGTGAGGCTGGCTTATGCTCTAGTGAAATTACTCTTCAGGTTTCTATTTTCTTGGCCATAACTTTGATTCTAGGCTTGAAAAATATCTCCTGGACACGGAGATCAGTTGTCAAGGAACAACGGAAAAACATGATTCTTTAAAGCATAAGAAATCTATCTTGATTTGGGTCCTACACTTGATATTAGTACTCTGTATTAATTTAATATTTATAACATATAAATATTTATACAAAATTGGTCAGTTACATGAATGACAATGGAGGTAGTCTCTAGTTCTAAAACATTATGATAAATTTTATTTGGAGTTTTCAAGTACATTATAATGTAAAGAAAGAGATAAAATGTTATAGATTATTTTGTAAAAATAGACTTGTAAAATGGTCAACTTAAATTTAGCTTTGATATCAAAAGATTTTTTATGTTTGAAATTGAAACTTCATGTCCAATAATTACTCTTTATAACCAGGTGATTTTTTTCATGTTTAATAAAGCATACATAATTCCTTAATGCTAGGGTCATGTATTGGATAAGAAACCAAACATTTCCAAAATTTGCAATCAGCAAATTGAATTGTTCAATTGCTTTTAGAATGACATGCTCAGGATGACAGCCTCCCAAGCCTGTCAGTGTTGAATATCGATGTGAATTTACTCCTGAAGCCCGCAATCCCTCACTGGCGTCTGCAGCCCATCGCTCCTTTCCCAGTACAGCTGTCACACTGCTTCTTCCTCCCACTTTGTTCTCCATCTCTATCTGCTTGGCCAAGACCAACAATGCATCCTTCTACATCAATTGCCTCTGGTTTGTTCTTAAAGTCATCTCCTTGTCTGTTGATCATTAGGGTACTTTATGGAAATATATGAGCACTTTAACCTTACTAATAAAAATAATTTAAGACCCCCCCTGTATATTAGAGGTGCAATTCCTTCTGAGGCTTTACATTTCCTGGTTTCTCTGATTAAACCTCAGTATCAAAGATATATTTCACCAAATATACAAACATTTTTCATTTTATTGCATGTTTCATGCTTTATGCTTTTACTCAATGATTACATTAAAATTGCAGCTATAAAGCTTTTAGTATTGCACCATAGTTATTTAAAACACTGCATTGTCAAAGGACATTTGAATCAGAAAACCTAATATTAGGTTACCCTATTCTGAGTAATGAGTTATTGAATGGTGATCCATGTTCAATTTTACATAAAATATCGAATCTGTTTTCTTCCCATGGTACTAGAGATGTTGATGAGTAGTAGGACACATACAATTATTAGCTTTATCTGAATAGTATGTATATTTTACTTCTATTATCACGTTTACTACTTTTTTAAGTGGTAAAGTTAACTGTATTCATTGTATAAATCATTTCTAATTATAATCAAATATATTTTTAGGAAAATATTCATGATAATCTTTTTAACCAAAAGTACTCTTGAAGAAAAATAATAGATACTATTAACATTCAAAAATGATTGTGAAATAAAATTTATGTGAAAGCATAGGCATTAGGGTCATTTTAAAAACATATTCCAAAAATTTTCTGAGTGTCATTAGAATAAATGTGTTAAAAATAAAATGATAGAAAAGAATCTATAATTCTTTTTGTAAATTAAATTGAAATAAAGTAATACCATTATTATAATACTCCATAGAAGATTTGAATTGTGCGTTTTTTGAAATTGCAATATAGTCAAGCTAAAACTATTTCAGTGATAACTATTATCATGTTACCTTGAATACTAAGAGGCAATTTTGGTCCCTACTATGAAGAGAATATTCCTGGGTATATTAGCACTTCTGTCTTACGATAGAGGGTGTGATTACTTTCCCAGTTTTATATACTTTCTCCTCCTTTGCTAAAGTAGACTATAAAATAATTAGGCAAGGGACAGAAACCTCAGAGGCAATTTTTCTAAGTGTGAAACAATGGCATCCACAAAAGTTAGAAGAAATAGAGGCAGATGTCATGTGGCACAGAGGGTACAGCTACCAGCTGCAACACAGGCACCACATATGGTGCTACTTTATATCCTAGCTGCCTCACTTACTATCCAGCTCCTGGCTAATGTCTTGGGAAAAGGCCTGAAGATGGACCAAGTGTTTGGACCCCTGCCAAACATGTGGGAAACCTGGAAGAAGCTCCTGGCTCCTGTCATCTGCCTGGCACATATCTGGCTGCTGTAGCCATCTGGGGATTGAACCAGCAGATGGAAGATTCTCTCTCTCTCTTTCTCATTCTCTCTCTCCTCTCTCTGCTGTTCTCTTTCTCTCTCCGTAACTGTGACTTTCAAATAAATAAAATGCATTTCTAAAAGAGAGAGAGAATCTTTATCTGCAAAGGTTATAGAAGATTCTCCTCTTGGGGTGGACATTTGACACAGTGATTAAGATGTCCTCATCCAATGTAGGGGTGTCTGGGTTCAAGTCCTGGCTCTGCATTCAATCCAGCTTCCTGCTAATGCACACCCTGGGAGGCAGAAGGAGATGGCTTAAGTACCTGGGTCTCTTGCACCCCATGTAGGAAACATAAGATTGAGTTCCATGCTCCTGGCTTTGGTCTGGCCCCATCCTGGCTGCTGCAGGCATTTGAGGAGTGAAAAAAACTCTCTATAAATAAATAAATAATAAATAAAATAGCTTCATCTCATTTTTTGGAAATTATTTTGCTTTCAAGTTTTAATAATATTTAAACTAGTTAAAGACTGTAAGTTAAACTATATATAAAATATTACCTTTCACCTAAGCTTATTCTCTGCAGATATCAATTTACAAGCATTGGCCTGTGCTGCGGCTCACTTGGTTAATCCTCTGCCTGCGGCACCGGTACCCTGGGTTCTAGTTCTGGTTGGGGTGCTGGATTCTGTCCCTGTTGCTCCTCTTCCAGTCCAGCTCTCTGCTGTGGCTTGGGAAGGCAGTGGAGGATGGCCCAAGTGCTTAGGCCCTGCAGCCGCATGGGAGACCAGGAGGAAGCACCTGGCTCCTGGCTTCGGATCAGCTACCTGTTTGGTTGATAGTTTTTAAAATCAGAGCAATTACCTACCAAAACACAGAGATCATATTAAAATGGTGAAACTCCTTAAGCTTGTATTTAAACTTATTTTCATAATAAAAGCTCCTGAGCAGAATCTAAATGATGAACAGGTTTGAACATGTGTGCATGTTTGGATAAATAATTCTGAATTCATTTAAGGAAAAGAACTGTAAAACATTAACTGTAAATCAATGTTGCATAGGTTGTCTCCCTTACCAAAGTGGAAATTGCTACAACATTTAAAGCATAAAATTATACTAAGGAATAAGTGTGAGATTATGGACTGAAGTTTTGTGTAGCTCCGCATTAGTGCAAACTTGTCTAGATGCAAATGGGTTTGTGTAGATTAGTGGAGGTGCTAAGCTTGTTTACCGATGATAAGATTTAGAAAAGTGCAAGCATAAAACTCCTTGTTCTACTTATAGCACAGTCAAAGCAAAAGTTGCCCCAAAGTTAACAGTCAGGAAGGACTTTCTTGAAGCTCTTGCAATAGGGCACAGAGGCCATAGCTCAGTCTCAACTCATCTCAGCCGAAACAAAGGGCAAGAATTTTAAAGGGCCAGCGTAGGAGAAGGAGGTAGGATCCCAGGCCATCTGCGTTTGCTAATTGGCTTTACCCAAAGGAAAAGTAAACTTTCTCTTATCTTCATAAGATGCAGTTTTATAACTCGGAGCAAGGTATCCACAGAAGTTCAGCTGCTACCCAACCGCAGGACCTGCGAGACAGGTGCACCATCGTCCTTGATGATTACATTTCAAAGCCATGGCTCCCAGGTACTTGGGAAAGACAGTCCTGGATTATAAAATTGACAAGAGCCTTCAAAAGAGATTTACATCTCAAAGTGGAAGGAATGAATTTACAATTACAAGATTTTCTTTAAGGTAAAAGCTCCAAGAGAAAAGAGTCCTGGGTCTAGCATGAGAAGAGATGGTGTCTAAAGTTTGGTCAAGCTGAAGGAATTGCTAAGGACTCCGGGGTTAACATGCACACATGTATTTGCACACACACACACATGCACACATCTGTTCCAATGTGTTTATAAAATAATGATAACAGCAACGGCTAGGTGCTGCACTTCCACTCTGTGATGTACTAGTCTAATCCTCAACTCAACACTAACTCGTGTGCATCGTTATTCCCATTCTCAAGGTAAGAAAGAAAATTGCAGAAGCATTACAGACACGTGTAATTTGCCTTCAGACACCAGGCTTGTAAAAATTAGGTGTCTGTCGAAGCACCCTTGACGGCAGGTTTTGTTAGTTACCTTTGTGTATCTCTAGTGATGACGGAGGCCTTTTCTGTTGGTTGAGAAAGCAACGACAGAAGGGAGGCCTTCTGGAAGCTGGAGTAACTTCTGTGTCTTCCTCTCCAAGCACATCGAGAAGGAAGAGCTGTGTTCTCCTTCCACACCTTTGGAGAGGAGGGTGCTGCAGGGCGAGCACAGGTGAAGAGGGAAGGACTCTCTGACACGCACCTCGGTGAGTCCCTAGGAGTAACCAGGAGATCTGGATGAGCCCTGAGGAGTCTCTCACATTAGGGTATTGGACACTCCCATCAGCCCCTTCTTAAGCCTGTTAGGCTAAAGAAGACGTTACTGGTGGCATGCAGGGAAATCATTGGCTGGCTTTACTCAGATTTCTACAAATGATCATTTGTATCCTTCCTCCCTGTGATGCAAGAGGTTCATCAGCGTTTAGCCAACTGTATTCTTGTTGGAGATTAAAAGGAGTGCAGCTCTCTAAGGGTGAAATGAACAACTGAACCAGCTTCAGCTGGAGAACCTGTACAGGGAAAACCCTAGAGGTCGCTCTGCAGCCAGTCCCGCAGCCTGCCTAGGGCCCCGCTGCAGCACAGGGAGTTCACAGCTCCCACTTCCCATCAGAGGGTTTTCTTCCCGCTGGTCTTACAGGGAGCACTGTGGGAAGATTAGAAGATGGAACAAGAGAGAAGCTAGGAGATTTCCTTACGTCTTTTCTCCCTGAAGAAGGACTGCTGGTGGATGCCTGGTCTCTATGGATTGAAAATAGCAGGTTGGGGAAGAATTCACCCATGTATAATCAGGAGGTAAATATCATAGAACACAAATATAAAACTGAAGCAATGAAGACAGAATGGGAGAAACAAATTGTAGAACATTTGCCAGAAAGTGTTGCTATGCAGCAGGTAAGAATGTTTAAATACAAAACACTATGACTTTGTTTAAATACAAAACACCATGACTTTTTAAAAACAGTGAAGTGAAATGGTATTTCGCTCAACAAGAAAGACACCAGTGCTCCATACTGGAGTACCTGTTCTGGAATCCTGGCTCCATGCTCCCCAGGTGGGCGACCTGGATTGAGGCTGTTGCGGGCCTTTGCAGAGTGAACCAGCAGATGACGGCTCTTTGTTGCTTTGTCTCTTTCTCTCTGATTCCCAAATAAATTTTGAAAATTAAAAAAAGATAGTATTGGAATTACCTTTACTTAAGATTAAAAACAGGTGCAAATCAGTGATATATAGATTCTGAATCCAAAGTAGAGATGAAGAAACAGCAGGAGGAGTAGAAACAACACACTACAGAGCTCAGCAACAACACACTACAGAGCCCAGGAACTAAAGGAAATAAAAATAAAAAGCATGGCGAATTTAAGAACATGCTCCTTTTTAAAAATGTTTATTTATTTGAAAAGCAGAGAAACAGAAATGGTGATCTTCCATCAGCTGGTTCACCCCCTGAGTGGCCACAACAGCTGGAGTGGGGGCTGGCCCTGGCCAAAGCCAGGAGCCAGGTGCACCATTCATGCCTCTCACACGGATGGTAGGGACCCTTCAGCCATCTCCGCTTCCCCCAAAGCTGTGCATCAACGGAAGGCTGGGTTGGAGCTGGGGGCAAGAGTTGATCCTAGGCACTCCAAAATGAAATGCAGGCTTCCCTAACAAAAGCTTAATTCACTATTCCACAATGTCTGTCCCAAGAGCACATTTTGTGATTCTGAAAACTAAAGGGAACACTGCATTAAGAGAAAGTGAATGTAATATAACTGAAATGTGATCCCTGTTAAACATAAGAGTGGGAATAAGAGAGGGAAGAGATGTATAATTTGGGGCATGCTCGGGCTGACTTGCCCCAATTGGTAGAGTTGGAAACATACCAGGGGACTCCAATTCAATCCCATCAAGGTGGCATGTGCCAATGCCATCTCACTATTCCAAGTGATCAATTTCAGTTCACAATTGATCATAATGAAAGGACTAAGAGTCAAAGGGAGCACATAAACAAGTCTAGTACCTGCTAACACTAACCGATAGAATAAATAAAGGGGAGAGTGATCCAACATGGGAAGTGAGATACTCAGCAGACTCATAGAATGGCGGATGTCCTATATAGCACTCTGGCCTCAGAATCAGCCCTAAAGGCACTCGGATCTGGCTGAAAAGCCCATGAGAGTATTTCAGGCATGGAAAGCCAAGACACTCTGGCAAAAAGATCTCTGTGAGTGAGATCCCAGTGGAAAGAACAGGTCTTCAAAGAGGGAGGTGCCTTTCTCTGAAGGGAGGAGAGAACCTCCACTTTGACTATGACTGTGTCTAAACAAGATAAGAGTCGGAGAACTCAAGGGGCTTCCATAGCCTTGGAAACTCATGACTGATGCATAGGGAGATTACTGATGCCATAAACAGGAGTGTCAATTGGTAAAGTCAACAACAGGAGTCACTGTGCACTTACTCCTCATGTAGGATCTCTGTCCTTAATGTGCTGTACACTGAGGCTTAATGCTATAACGAGTACTAAAACAGTATATTTCACTTTGTGTTTCTATGGGGGTGCAAACGATTGAAATCTTTACTTAATGTACACTAAACTGATCTTCTGTAAAAAAAAAAAAAAAAAAGAAAGAAATTATCAATTCCCAACTTGACTCTCACTGGGATTAAACATGACAATAGGTCTGATCTGATTTCATCATCATTTAAAAAAAATCATCTATTATTTTTCACTTTATGTTTCTGTGTGGGAGCAAACTGTTGAAATACTTACTTAAGGTATACTAAGCTGATCTTCTGTATATTAAGATAATCGAAAATGAATCTTGATGTGAATGGAAGGGGAGAGGGAGTGGGAAAGGGGAGGGTTGTGGGTGGGAGGGACGGTATGGGGGGGGAAGCCATTGTAACCCATGAGTCGTACTTTGGAAATTTATATTCATTAAATAAAAGATAAAAAAAAATTTAAAAAAGAAAAAAAAAAGAAAGTGAATGTAATATAAACAAAACAAACATCTTCAAATTAGATTTCGATAGAAATTTGGATTTGAAGTATGAAAAGCACTTTGGCTAACCAAGTAGAGAGAACAAGTTACCTATAAAGGAGAAAAGTTTTCTGCTAGAAATTTCTTTCTCCCAGTGATTAAATGTTAGAAGGCAGAGGGAGAACTCCATAAATCTTTTAAAAGGAAAAAAAAAGTCTATTACAGCACTATTCACAATAACCAAGAAATGAACACTAACTGTCCATTCACCAGTGAACAAGTAAAGAAATGTATATATACATAGTGGAGTATTACTTGATTAAAGAAAAGGATGAAATCATGTTATTTGGAACTGCACGGATGGAACTGAAGATTATGGTGTCAAATGAAATAAGTCAAGCACATAAAGACAAATATCACACAATCTCACTCTTATGTGGAGTCTAAAAAAAGATGTGATCTTATAGAACTTAAAAATATAATGGTGGTGGGATGGGTGTTGTGGCATAGCAAGTAAGGCAGCTGCCTGTGATTCCAGGATCACACATGGGTACAGGATTGTGTCCCAGCTGCTCCACTTCAGATCCAGTAGATGGAAGATTTCTGTCTTCCTCTCCCTCTCTCTATGTAATTCTGACTTTCAAAATAAATAAATAAATATTTTAAAAATATACATAATAGTGGTTACCAGAGGCTGTGGAGGGAAGTGTGAAGAGGGGGGAAACTGATTGATGACTACTAAGTTATAGCTAAATAAGAGTAAAAAGTTCTGGGGTTCTATTTCACAGTAGGGTAACTGTGGATAACATTAATGTACTCCATATTTCTCTATTAAAAAACACAGGATATAGGCTTTTGGATGTTTCCATTATAAAGAAATGTTAAATTCTTTAAAGAATGAATATATTTACCATGACTGAATATTACACAATATAGACATGTCATAATCAACATCTAGAACCCCATAAATATGCACAATATTGTCTGGCAATATTTTAGATCCTCTACTGTAATAAGATAATATTATTTTGAACTAATTTTAGTAGCATCTCAGAACAGAAATATCAGAGGTACATTTTCATAGTAATATATAAGGGGCATCAGAAAGGTCATGAAAATGCATATTCTCTTTCAATTCCACTTTTTTCCATAAACATATTGAAGCCCCTTGAAGAGACTTTAAATAGTAAATATAAGTGATTTTCCAAAAAAAAAAAAAAAAAAAAACGGAAAGTGTGTTTTATGAAAAATCTGCATGGATGTCAAAACTTTTTTACACTAAAATAAGTTTATGTTTAATTCCAAATCTCCAAAAACTTAGTGAAGAACCCTCATATAAAATTTGAGAAATCTGGCTCAAATAGTTTCGAGGAAATACTTGAATGACAATATCATTGGGAGATAGAATGTGGCTCCCCAAGATGGCAGCACAGCAACAGGACGAACCAAGTCATGTGGGGCAAAATAGATAGTTACAAAAGAGAGAAGATACACCCTGGAGATAGGCCATGGGAAATTCAAGATGGGAAGCCCAGGAGGCCAACACAGACTGGACAGGTCCACCCTGAAAGAGAAAATAAGAAAGAGAAGCAGAAGAGACTCAGTGCAGGCATGGGTGCCAGCCTCCAGCATACCATGTTAGGCAGGAAATTGTGGATCCACAGAGCTGCGAATAGCAGCAGGAGGAGGAGATTGGTGAGCTGCTTTTAAAGTTCCACACGGGAAAAAAAAAGAGAGGGTATAGAAAAGCAAACAGGGGCTGGCGCTGTGGCCCAGTGGGTTAAAGCCCTGGCTAGAAGAGCCGGCATCCCATATGGGCACCAGTTTGAGTCCCAGCTGCTCCTCTACTATAGCCTGGGAAGGCAGTGGAGGATGGCCAAGTCCTTGGGTCCCTGCACCCGTGTGGGAGACCTGGAGGAAGCTCCTGGCTCCTGGCTTTGGATCAGCACAGTTCCAGCCTTTGTGGCCATCTGGGTAGTGAACCATTGGATGGAAGACCTCTCTCCCTCTCTCCCTCCCTCCCTCCCTCCCTCTCTCTCTCTCTCACTTTCTGCCTCTCCTCTCTCTTTGTAACTATGACTTTCAAATAAATAAATAAATAAATAAATCTTAAAAAAAAAAAAAAAGAAAAGAAAACAGAAAGGTCGTGCACTCCCAGTCCATCTCCTTCCTCCCCTCCCCAACTCAGACCTGCAGCCTGCCAAGAGAAGCCATCTTGAATGGTTACAATTATGAACATAAGCCTTAGCCTCCTGAGCACACACCCATTAATTGCTGGGGCCACCCCACCACACCTCCAACCCAGGAATGAGGTCCACAACATTTCAGAGTAATTTCTTCCACACCACACAAGTCATACAACAAGGAAAAGTCCTGAATATTGAAAACTTGAGCCCATTCCATCAACCATTGAGAAGCCAGCTGGGGTCTCAGCAGTGGGGGCTAAGTGCACCAAAGTTCATACCTGCCCCCTATGATTGAAGGTTAAGCAGGGCTCCAGTAGATGGCTCTCTGTGCTTCCACTTGAAGCCCACAAACACATAGCAGCTCATAACAGAGAGAAACCTCACAAGAGAAAATTCCTCAGATAGATACACACACACACACACACACACATACACACACAGAAAAACAAAGCAAAAGCCCTAAATAAGAATAAGAAAGATACTATGAGCCCCCAAAGGAACACTCTTCAATAATAGAAGGTGAAGATGAAGAGATTGAGGATATGCCAGAAACCGAATTCAGAAAATTAATCATCAGATTACTTAGAAGCAAATTCAGAATCTAAATGAAAAGTGCTCCCAAGAAATTGAGATATTAAAGAGAAGTCAGAATGAAATACTAGAAATGAAGACTTCAATAGATCAAATAAAAAATGCAGTGTGAAGCTTAACAACAGAATAGGTGAAAGAGAAGAAAGGATATCAGAACTAGAAGACAAATCTCTGGAAATATTACAGTCAGACAAGAAAAAAATAATAAATTTAGAAAACTAAAAAACAAGGTTGGAGATCTACAAGATACTATCAAGCAACCCAACATACGGCTCCTAGGAGTAACAGAAGGAGTGGAAAGAGAGAAAAGACTAGAAGGCCTTCTTAAGGAAATAATAACAGAAAACTTCCCCAATCTGGAGAAAGAAAGAGACATCCAAGTACAGGAGGTACCTAGCACTCCCAATAGACACGACCAGAAAAGATCTTCATCACACACATTGTAGTGAAACCCACAGAGCACCTAAAAGGATACTTGTAAAAGTGAAATTGACACTTAAAACAATGACTTGAACAGCCCTTGTCCTGACTGTTGAGGAAGTTTACTTTTTCATTTTATTTTCTTTCCTTCATAATACCATTGGCTGAACTTTTACCTAACATAGAATTAATCATATATGTATAAAGTCAATTGAAAATATAACCCAGTAAAAAGTAAGAGTGGGAATAAGAGAGGGATGAGGAATTTTATAACTGTAAAACTGTATGGTTCTGCATACATCCCTTTGGACTTACTTCTAAGGTTACAGCTAAAAGCTTCCATGGGACCCCAAATCCCATTAAGCTGGTTGGTAATAATGCCATCTTAAGTGTTAAAGCGATCATATTAAGTGTTAAATTGATCATATAAATAGGATTAAGTGTTAAAGTGATCATGTAAATAGGATCAAGTGTCTGGTAATAACAATAGATAGAATTAAAAAGGAGAGAATGTTCCAACATGGGAAGCAATCCACACAGCAGACTCATAAAATGACAATTGCTCTATATAGCACTCTGACCTCAGAATCAGCCCTTAAGGCATTCTGATCTGGCTGAAAAGCCCATGAGAGTGTTTCAGACATAAAATGCCAAGATACTGAAGCAAAAACAAAAACAAAAACAAACAAACAAAAAAAAAAAAACAAACCCATGTCCTACATAAAGGATCTCTGTGAGACCCCAGTGGAAAGAAGGGGCCATCAAAGAAGATGTACTTTTCTCTGAAGTGAGGAGAGAACTTCCACTTCGCTTAGGCCTTGTCTAAATATTGACAGAGACTGTGGATTCAAGAGGTTTCCATAGCCTTGGCACCTCATGTCACAAGCCCTGGGTGATCACTGACATCATACATAAGAGTGTTAATTGTTAAATTAACAGCAGGTGTCACTGTGTACTTACTCCCCATGTAACCTTTGTCCTCAATGAGTTGTACTATGAGTATAAACTTTAAAACTTATTCTTTAAGAGATTTTATATTTTGTATGTGTGTGCAAATTGTTGAAATATTTACTTGGTATAGAATTGGTATTCTTGTATAAAGTTAACTGAAAACCAATCTTATTGTAGAATGGGACTGAGAATGGGAGAGGGAAGAGCAAATGAGGAGGAAGTAGGGTTGGGAGGGCAGGAAGAAACACTATATTCCTAAAGATGTACTTGTGAAGATTATACTCATTAAAATAAAAGTTTCTAAAAATAAATAAATAAATAAATATTGAAAAAATATCAGGGGCTTGAGAAAATTTGAGAATGAGAAAAGGTCCTGACTTACATACTGATGAGTTAATAATTTAATCAGATAAAGGTATTATTGCGCAGATGAGAAAAAACTTATTTCAAATAGGTTGTTTTTAAGGAATTTTTTATATAATTACTTTAATATTCTTATTTTCATATGCAAAAATTATTATAATAAATAACAATACTACCTTGAAATTATAGTAGCCAATCATTTGAGACCTGATCAACCCAGATGTATGCTGCCACTTGTGATATTCTCATATATCAAATCACTGGTGTTGGTTGACTCAGCTTCTATACAAATAAAATTTTTATTCCCTTATTCACGTGACCAGTGTTGGATAATTTGACAGCCTAGCAGATACACAAGAATATTTAGGACCTTGGAGATCAGCTTCTATCAGCACTACAAAACAAATACTAAGGAAAAAATTATCATCAGAGTTGAGAGTCTACTTATAAATCAGAGGCAAGGATAATTAAATTAAATGCAAAAAAAATAGATAAAGAGTCTCTACAAAACCAGATTTGGATGTAATAGCCAAATTACCTAATTTAATAATTTTATGTTTGTTTCCTGTATCGTTTTAGTTATATCAATGCTCCAGGAAATTATTGTATTGCTGTAAGTATAATTTTGCTTTCTGTGAATGGTACATGTTTTGCCTAACAGCCCCATATTCTACGCCTGGTAGCTTTGTTTTGAACCGCTGTCAGTCATATGTCACATGAAATTGTTATATGAAGAAGCATATAGCCTTCATGAATTTGTTAGTATCTCTGAAGGGGATCATTGTGATTTAATTGACTTTGGCGGCCTTTTATAAACTGTGAAAGGAAGTAGAATGATAATGAGGAGAGATCCCCAAATATCTCTTGAGTGCTTAATTTTTCAGACATTAAAAAAGGGCCCAGTGGAATTAACTTTACTAAATGCTTTATTTTTCCAAGAGGGGGAACTGACAGGCCAACATCAACTGTGAGGATCTGAGGTACTATCCTGAAGGCAGGCATGAGCTTTTCAAGATAACAAATTGTGTTCCAGTTGTCTAGAAAGAACCAATCACTATTTTGTTTTTCTAGAGATCTATTTAGGATATGGTGGACAGGCCCAAAGGTGACACCTAAAGAATCTCACCTGCTGATGTTTGCAACTTTATGGGTAACAGTTGTTGACTTAACGTCTGTTTTATCTAAGTACAATGTTCCTTGGTGTCTTGGTTTCCATTTTCATAGAATATGTTTTTCCACATATTCTTTTTTAGCCTTTGTGTAAGTCTTTAAAGTGAAAGCTAACATGAGCCTTTTAAAGGTAACATTTTTTGGATGATTTTCTTAACCAATTTTGTCACTTTGTGTCTTTGGATGGGAACTTTTAGTCTATTTACATTTTTCAAATATTTTTTATTCACTTGAAAGGCAGAGTTTCAGAGAGACAGAGGGAGAGGTCTTCCATGCACTGGTTCATTCCCCAAATGGTCACAATGGCTGGAGTATGGCCAGTTCTAAGCTAGGAGCCAGGAGCTCCATCCACGTCTCCCACGTGGATGCAGGGGCCCAAACACTTGGGCCATCTTCCACTGCTTTCCCAGGCCATAGCAGAGAGCTGGATCAGAAATGGAGCAGCTGAAACTTGAACAGGCACCCATATTGGATGCTGGCATCACAGGCAGCAGCCTTACCCACTACGCCACAGTGCCTGTACCTATGTTTATATTTAAATTAATTATTGGATGATAAAATTTACTGCTATAATTTTCTTGTTTCCTAATTGTTTTGTGGTTTTCTGTGTTCTATTTTCCTTGGCTAGTTGATGATTTTCTATAGTGGTATGTTTTGATTCTTTTTTCTTTATTTTTTCATGTCTTTATATGGTTTTGCTTTGCAGTTACCATGCAGGTTACCTATGGAGGCTTAAAGTCAATCACTCACAAGAACCCTACATTTTTGTGTGTTAACACTCCTAATTTCATTATTGATATCATAATTTACATCTTTTATATTATCTACCCATTACTTTAGCTATATAATTAGCTGTCACTACTTTAGTACTTCTGTTTTCTATCATTTGCTGTAGTTATTATACAAAATCACTACATTATTAGAGTACTCTGAATCTGACTATTTACCAGTTTTACACTTCCATAAATTTTCATGTCTATAAATGTTCTCTTGTTTCATATTGAAGAACTTCCCTTAGCATTTCCTGTAGGTCTACTGGTGATTAACTCCCTCAGCTTTTGTTTGCCTAGGGAAACCTTTGTTTCTCCTACATTCTTGAAGGGTATCTTTAGTAGTAAAGTATTCTTGGTTGGCAGGATTTTCCTTTCAATTTTGATTATATCATCCTACTCTTTCCTGATCTGCAAGGGTTCTGTTAAGAAATGCATTCATAGTTTAATGTATATCCTATTGTATGTGTTGAGTCCTCTTGCTGCTTTTAAAATTATCTTTAACTTTTGACAATTTCATTATAATGTATCCTGGTGTTGTCTTTTTTATTTATTTATCTATTTTTCATTGAAGTTCTTTGTGGACTTTGGGGCCTTGGAAACTAGATGACCAAATCTTTTCCAAGATTTTGGAAGATTTCTTCCTTTTTTAAAAAAATAATATTTCTGCCCTTTTCTCTTTACCCTCTCCTTTTGAGACTCCTATAAACTATAATTTGCTTATTCAGTGATATGTCATAAATCTTCTAAGTTTTCATCACTCTTTTTTATTGCTGACTTAATAATTTTAAATGGGTGGTCTTTGAGTTCACAGATTCTTCTGTTTGATCAAATCTGATGCTGAAGTTCTCTGTTTAACGTTTCTCATCACTTGTTTTACTTTTTCAGCTCCAGAATGTCAGCTTTTTATGATTTATTTTATCACAGTCTTGTGTTCATTATTGTTGCCCTAACTTTCTTCTCTAGCTGTGTTATTTTTTAGCTTGATGAGGTTGCTTAAAACAGTCATTTTGAATTCATCAGAAAATTCATAGATCTGCAGCTCCTTGGGTTTTGGTATAGGAAAATTCTCTTTTGGTGGTGTCATGTTCTTGGATTACCTTGCTTCTTAATGTCTTGCATTGCAGAATTCTTTTTATTTGAGAAGCACTCACTCACCAGCTTTGGGAAACACCTTAAGCAGTCAGCCCAGACAGCAATGCTAAGGTTCTCTTAAACATTTTCTCCACGTTTCTTGGGAGGCTGATTCTCAAGACTGTGTGACTTTATTGCAGCTTGCAAAGCTAGGCTGGGGAATGAGAGTCTCTGCTTGTTTGTCATGGGGTGATTCCTTGAGATGTTTAACACTGTGTACCTTCTCCTTTTCCACAAAGTTGAGCTGTCCTACTGCTGCTGCTCACAAGTCATCTTCAAACATTCACACTTTTTGGGGAGTGTAACTGCAGCAGCCAGTACAAGGGGAGATGAGGTGAGGTTTGCAAAGCCTTAGGAGGGGAGGTCTGCAGGAGACTCAGCCCAAGTGCGGATCTCCTCATGGAGACTGTAGAGTGATTATTAGGATACACGTTCCTCTGCTGATTTTTAAGACTTGAGAACTGAGTCTCTGCCTCTTCCTTGATCACAGCCTCTCCCAGACACTCAGACTTGAGGATCCCTCTAGTAAAAGAGAGGTAGCCATGTCTACAAAATCAACACAATGAGGATAGGTGATGGCAGAAAACTCCTGTTCTCCCCTTGCGCTGACTTCACCTTGAGGGAGGTCCTATTTTGGAAAGATGGTAGGAATAGGAAATATTTTCTGGAGTGTAACAATTATCAATACTCTCTGTCTTCTGATTTCTTGCAACTTTTCATGTGCTTTCTTTCTCTTTCTGTTTAGTGTTAACCATAAACAAAGATTTAATGAGCTTATGACTTCATTTTCTCAGTTTATACCTACTTCTCTAGACAATCATTAAAATAACTAAAGAAAATTACATTTTAATTCTCCTTGCCCTAGATTCAGTGGGAGGTTTCCAATCAGAAATGAATTTTGTAGGAAGAATTTGTTATTAGTATGATGAAGCTTTAATTAAAGACAGTAAATGAAGACTGAAGATTCTATTGTTATAGTTCCTTGTAAGTATATTGATAAAATATTATCTCACATGGAAATATATACCCTTTGCTGTAAATAACACTTTATTTTTAATTAGAAAATTTATTTTAATGGTGTTGTGTATATATTATGCATTTACATTTTATAGCATGCTGGTTGTTATAGTTTTATTGCACTTTGTAGTGGAATTTTCAGTTTCATTTCTCTATTGTCAAGTAGAATGGCTTACCCAGCATTTTAAATGAAAATGTTATAGAATGCTATGAACTATTACTAGAGAGAGCTAATTATCTCAAGTTCATAATCATTTATGTCACAGGTCATCTACAGTAATTTGGAGAGTTAAGAATTAATTATAACTTTCTAACTTTTTGCAGATAAATACTGTAACTATTGACCTCTTGGTGGTATTATAGTAAATTATTTTTTTTTTGTTTTTAAGCATGTTACCTGGAATTTCAGCTATAAGCAGGATAAATTTTGTATTCATGAAATCCTTACCATCTGGTGGCTATAGTATTTTCTTTTTTTTTAACTTTTATTTAATGAATATAAATTTCCAAAGTACAGCTTATGGATTACAATGGCTTCCCCCCCATAACTTCCCTCCCACCCCCAACCTTCCCCTTTCCCATTCCCTCTCCCCTTCCATTCACATCAAGATTCATTTTCAATTATCTTTATATACAGAAGATCAGTTTAGCATATATTAAGTAAAGGTTTCAACAGTTTGCACCCACATAGAAACACAGAGTGAAAAATACTGTTTGAGTACTAGTTATAGCATTAAATCACAATGTACAGCACAATAAGGACAGAGATACTACATGAGGAGTAAGTGCACAGTGACTCTTGTTGTTGACTTAACAAATTGACACTCTTGTTTATGGCATCAGTAATCACCCTAGGCTCTTGTCACGAGTTGCCAAGGCTATGGAAGCCTTTTGAGTTCACCGATTCTGATCATATTTAGACAAGGTTGTAGTCAAAGTGGAAGTTCTCCCCTCCCTTCAGAGAAAGGTACCTCCTTCTTTGATGACCTGTTCTTTCCACTGGGCCACTGGGACCTCACTTGCAGAGATCTTTCATTTAGTTTTTTTTTTTTTTTTTTTTTTTTTTTTTTTTTTTTTTTTGCCAGAGTGTCTTGGCTTTCTATGCCTAAAATACTCTCATGGGCTTTTCAGCTGGATCCGCATGCCTTAAGGGCTGATTCTGAGGCCAGAGTTCTGTTTAGGACATCTGCCATTCTATGGGTCTGCTGTGTATCTCACTTCCTATGTTGGATCGTTCTCTCCCTTTTTTATTCTCTCAGTTAGTATTAGCAGACACTAGTCTTGTTTATGTGATCCCTTTGACTCTTAGTCCTATCATTATGATCAATTGTGAACAGAAATTGATCACTTGGACTAGTGAGATGGCATTATCTAGTGTTATTTACTCAAAAATATAATGAACTTTATTTTGCACTTAAGATTTTGGGCTCTTAGGGAATTTTGATTTGTGACTTTTTTCTCTGATTTTGGAAGAAATGGCAAAAGATGTTTGTGCTGAATTGCGAATTTATGTTTTTTTTTTTTTCTTTTAGCACTTCTATGTGGTTAAGTCATTGGGCTGATAATAAATAATGGTAAAGAATAATAATATTTATGGATGGGTGTTTGGCCTAGCAGTTAATAAAACAGTGAAGGTACCCATGACCCATATGAGAGTTACTGGGCTCAATACCTGGCTCTGGCTCCCAATCACAACTCCCTGCTAATTCAGATTCTAGGAGGCAACCTAGTGAAGGCTCAAGCATTTGGTTTCCTACCACCAACATTTTAGAAATGGATTGAGTTCTAGTTTCCCAGCTTCAGCCCAGCCTAATCCTGTTGTTGCAGGCATTTGGAAGGTGAGCCAGCAGATAGGAAGTCTCTGTATCAATTCCCCCGCTGTCTCTCTGGACCCTAAATAAATAACATTTTAAAAAAGAATAATAATAATATTTGGCATCTTGTCTTTTGCCTCTCCCTATTCTTTCTGAACCCTCTCAGCTCCGAACTGATTATAGGTCATGACATTGAGTCCGTTAATTGACAATTTATGTATAAACCCTGAATGTAGTTTGGTTTTTCATATCATAACCAGCCCATGATTATAAGAATTTTGTAGTTTAAATAATTTGTCACCTAATAAAAGTTGATTTTTAATATTTCAAAGCTCTTAAGCAAATTCATTAAGCTGACAATTGTGACCACTACCAGATCAACTTTGTGCATTCTATACTTGCTATGGGTTGAAGTGAGCTATTAATCAAGGTTTAAAGTTCAATCATTAGTCAATGTGTTTTTTCTATGTGTTTAGGAATGCCTATAAAATTGTTTCACTTTAACTTCTTTTCCAATCAACTTCATTTCTCTGAATAAAAGCTATGGAGAAAGCACTCTCTAAAGGAATCGTTAGATCAAAATGTGTAGCTGTTAAAGAAACTAAAGCTGATCACTCTCAAGGGCACACAGTCCCATTTTCCTACAACCGTGTGCTTCCATAAATGGGTAAAATGCTTTGAATTTTTAATGATGACATCTATGGAAGAACTCCCAAAGGTAGCAAGCACAGAGTGACACAAGCTGCAGGGTCTCTATAGACATATGCGGGGACAAGACATCTGTGAAAGATGCTTTTCTCTAATACCGTGGATGTGATGACCTTTAAAATGCCTGCAACATGAATTTTAAAATATATGCTGAGAAACAGAGAGTGAAAAACAAAGTCTGGACTTACTTTGGTCTCATAAAGTCAAGAAAAGTGCTCTCTTAACAATCATCTCAACACGTTCTTGTTGACTCTGTTTATGGCTTAGATCTGTCCTGCACAGTGATCAATGCAGGAAAAAGTACAGCAACTCTGTGAGAAAGAAGTAGACTAGTTGGGCTGGCATTGTGGCATAGCCAGTGAAGCCACCACCTGCAACATCAGCATCCAAATAGGCACCTGTTAGAATCCTGGCTGTGCCACTTTCAATGCAGCACCCTGCCAGTGGAAAAGCAGCTGACGATGGCCCAAGTGTTTGGGCCTCTGCACCCATGTGGGGTACTCGGAAGAAGCTCCTGACTCCTGGCTTTGGTCTGGCCCAGCCCTAGCCATTGCAGCCATTTGGGGAGTAAACCAGTGGATGGAAGAGGTCTCTCTTTCTGTCTCTCCCTCTCTCTGTGTAACTTTGACTTTCAAATAAATAAATAAACCTTCAAAAGCAAAAAGAAGTAGACTGGTGTGGATATTGTAGCACAGCTGGTTGGCTTGGAGTGCCAGTGAGTGTTCCAGCGGCCAGACTTCCAATTAAGCTCCCTGCTAATGCATCCTGGAAGACAGCGGATGATGTCTGAAGTGCTTGGGCCCTGATACCTGTGTGGGGACCAGATTTAGTTCCAGGCTCCTGGCTTTCACCTGACCCAGTCCTGGCTGTTTCAGGTATTTGGAAAGTGAAGCAGCAGATGGAAGGTCTCCTCTCTCTCTCTCTCTCTCTCTCTCTCTCTCTCTCTCTCTTTCTCTGTCTCTATTGTTCTGCCTTTCAAGTACATGAGAATAAATAAATAAACCATTTAAAAGAGAAGTAAAGAGTTACTGAAATGGCTTAAAACAATAAATCTCAAGAAATACTGGGTAATGTCAAGAAAAAGTGTTTGAATTGCAACATTTAAAAATAAATAAAAAGACTAGAAGCCATTTTAAGACCTTAAAAGTCAAAAGAAATACATTTTTGAAAGCCAAACTTCTTACTGTATTTAAAATTACAACTGACATCTTAAGAGAAATGTCCCTGACTTTCAAACACTTGACTTTCATATAACCCACACTTTCATACATTAAACTTTGATGCTTAAAATTTGCATATTCATGAAAAGTGTTGTTTTTCACACATCGTTTGGAAAAAATAACAATTTAAACCCTATCTGCCAGCCTCTGCTACTGGAGAAAAGGCTTGTGTCTCATTCAGAAAGAAAAAAGGTACTTGTCAGCTGTTGATATGGCCAAGAGGCTTGCGTGTGGTTTAAGCCCCCCTATGCCACTCACCCGTCCTGGGTGTGTGTCATAATTTTAAATCACACTTTTTATATGGTTTCAAGTCTGCCATATATAAGTCCTCTCACAGTCTAGTTATAAATAATTCGATAGAGCCAGCCTTTAGTTTATAAATGCATTAAATACAAATCAGAAGCAACCCTTACAAATGCAAATCAACCCTGGCTAATTTGAGTCATCATATACTTTCATCTAAAAGGTATTTCAGGAAGTTTCTCTCTTTATACACTTCATGAAAATACTTTCCATAGAACACCAATTATAGCTATTCCTTATAACAGTAACTACTTGCCCTGACTCCATCACCTACCACTCATCCAACAATCATGTCATAATAACCATGGACTGTTTTGTTTTGACACTAATAAATGGGATATGAAATTTTCACAAATCACAAACATTTTCTTTGTCCAAAGTACTAAGGAAAACGGTGTCTTCTTATTATTTTGAAATAACAATATGCTCTGGATTGGTTTCACTTTAAAAGAATCCTAATAGTAACTCCACACACACCTGCAATGCAATGGATTTGTACAAAATACTTTCTTTATTCTTATGCTACACTAATTCGATGGTTCTGAGTGTAAGAACTTTCATTCTCTCCCTCCAGTGCTTAATTCATTGCTTCCCTTATTTTATTCTGTCCATACTTTTTCCTCAAATTCAGAACTGATATTGTTTCTCTAAACCCTTTATGAAATATTGATGGAACCCTCCCCACAATGTTTCTGAGAGATGCAAGCTCCCAGTTAGTTGGTGAATTTAATCTGCATTGCTGATTGCCAGAGGAACCAGTCATGGGAAACAAGAGAATCAGCCAGCCAAATGGGACCTAGGCTTCTCACAGGAGCTATGTACTATCTTTACTGGCATGAAAATTGAACAAAAGCCTAACCACCTGATGTGAGAGATAATTTTATACGTACATTTTTCTGGAAATCCCAACTGCAGGCAAAGTCCTTACGCTCCAGAGAAGTAGCCCTGAATTGCCAGCACTGGGAGCCAATCAATGCCCTGCAGATGCCAGAAGTCTACTATCCACCAACATCCCGCCTCATCCCATCTGTCAGGGGAGCGGAGATGTGGGAGCTTTCCAGCCTTGTGGACGCAATGTGCTTAACGTTATGTGACGTGTTTCTCTCTCTTCCATCTGGGGGAGTTAGGGAAGGTGGTTTCTCCTTCCCCAAGTCGAGTGAATGAGAAATTCTGCACAAATCCTTCCCCTCGAGGGTGAGAGTGATACAACATTTTCTTGGTGGATTGTGCTGACATAGGAACTGAAACATCCACCCATGGCCAACAGAGAATGCAGAATATGAAAGAGCTCATGGGAGAGTTGGGATTGTTTTCTGCACCCAGCCCAGAAGTTAGTAAGAGTGGCATGTTTACCAAGGGTTCTTAAATTTCAGGTGCACAAGTCAAGGTAAAGTCCAATGCCATCTTCCATTCTACAGCTGTCTGAAGGCAAGTGACCTGTCTTCAATGGCCCTGCTAGCCCTCCCTAAGGAGCCATCTGTCATTCCCATCTTAAATTATATGCAAAGAGGGCCTGGCATTCTCGCAGCTTTTCTTTAAGGAGCCTGGAAGATGGTGGTGAGGAGGAAGCCACATGTCTACACAGACAGCTACAAATTCAAGTGACTTTTAGGCCCATTTTGGAGAAGGATGACGTCTACATACCTGTGAGAACAAAGGGACCCAGGGAGTTACTCTTTGGGAAATGAGGTTCTCAGGCCATGAAAAGCAAAGCCACACCGGTCTTTGAGCCAAAGAACTCAATTGCATTAATTCATAGACGCTATAGCATAGTCAAAGTTCTGAACATTACACAGATGCTGACAGAACCAGAGAAAGACCGTGGACCTCTTCCCAACAGCACTTCCAACTCAACATGAGAAGGCATCTCATTTTTTTCACACCTCCTCTCAACTTCAGATACGTAAGTCTAGAGAACACAAGAGCAAATATCTTGGAATCTGGCTGTACCCATCTTTCTGCCCTTCAAGCAGCTGAGGACATTGTTAGTCTTCCCTGGGGAAAAGGGTGCAGTCAGACTTGATTTGAATATGAGACCAAAGTTAGAAATGAATGAATCTGAGAATAAGCATAGTAATCAGACTAATTTGTCCTAATAAATCTGGAGACAAGATAGTTTTTAAAAAGCCAGGGAATAAAACAAAATAAAAGGGGAGATGGGTGACAAGCACAGGATGAGAGAGAGAAGCAGTGAGGACAAGAGATAAAAAAGAGAGCTAAGACGGGTTACATATGTAGTAGAAATTTAACACATGGATTTTATCTGTACTTTTCAGAATTTCTGGTCCCTGTTAAAAATCTTGTTCAGATAGTAGCTCTGGAAGGAATATGTATTGGGATTTTTGAAAAAGAAATGAAAGAAGTAGTCTAGTAACAGTGTACACGGTTCTGGAACACTGGTCTTACAGATTACACAGAACTAGAGGATTTGCACCATAATCAACAGTCTGGTAATGCCCCACCCTGCCAGGTGCTGGATGCATTTGGAAGGAAAGGAGAAGACCCTCTGTGCCGCTATGATCATATTAGCTCCCTCTCACCAGGCAGAGAGGTGGGACTATTAGGAAAGAGCCTGTGGAACCCAGGCTGTCATTAGTCAATTCTCTCCCAGAGCCTACTCCGGCTTCCTTAGCCAAGTTTTGCCTCAAGTCCTGAAGCAGCAGAAGAAGGAAGTCCTGAGGCCATCATCACATTTGCCATGTTTCGTTCCTTTGGACATTTGCATTCTATTTGTATGCTCTGCCTACTTTCTGTGATCTGCTATTCTAGTAACTCTGCCCGAAAAAAAAAAAAAAATGAGATTATTGTGACATGAATTTGCACTTCGTGTGCCCATGCTGGGTCCTAATGAATCTGCCTTCCTCTCCTAGGTGTGCACAAATCATCCGTTTAATAATTGGATTTAGAATTGTTTGGTGAATTGATGTCAAGGTCACGGACATGTAGTTTACACAATGCACCTGCCTTCCTCCTCAGAGGATCAGAGCAGCCATACCCAGCACTGCTGCTTGCTGTGACTCCCACAGAGCCTCTGACAGTGATCTCCCTGCAGAAATGCCCCAGTGCCCCAACAAGCTCTTGTGTGCACCTGGAGAGATGAACTCACTTAAAATTGAAATTCTTCATCCACCTCAAGTTTAAATTCACTTTCCTCAATGTTCCTTCAAACTTTTTTTATCATTAGACTTCCATTCTATTTAGAGAAGAGGGATGCACAATCAATATATTGATATTCACTTTGTTGAAGGAGAGATTGTAAATCACATAATCTGCCAATTCATCAAGGCTTGGGGATGTATTCAATTATGACTCCCCGCACCTGCTGCCACACGGGACTTTGCTGATAAAGAGTCATTTGTTACTTGGCTTTGTGAGATCCAACTTAACCAGAAGGATCCTGCTGATGCATATATGCAATGCTTATTGATACATATTTTTATAGACAATAAAATGAGTATGCAAAAATTTCAAGTTTAAAAATCCACTTTCATATACTCAGATATTAGTCTTACAAACATGTGAAAGAAAATGAAGTATGATTCAAAGTCGATCTTTTTAATTGTCTAAAAATTTTGTCTAGAGCAGGCATTTAGCTCTGTCCTGGATCATCCCATATCTGAATGCCTATTTGAGTCCTGGCTGCTCCGTTTCCAATCCAGCTCCCTGTTAATGTGCCTGGGAAAGCAGTGAAAGATAATCCAAGTGCCTGGGCTCCTGCCACCTATGTGGGAGACCCACACGAAGCTCCGGCCTCCTGGCGTCAGCTTGGCCCAACCTTGGCCATTGAGGCCATCTGCAGAGTGAGACACTGGATGGAAGATTCTCTCTCTCTCTCTCTCTCTCCCTCTCTATCTCTATTTCTCTCCATCTCTCTGTCACTCTGCCTTTCAAATAAAATAAATTTTTAAAAAGCTCCCTTCACTATTTAACTTTCATTTCTTTACTCTGCTCAGCAGAATTTTTCCTTTCTTTTTCTTACACTTCATGCATATCAGTGTTGTCTCTTTTGGTAGAATTTCCCGTAACATCTCAGACTGCGCAATATGGTTTGATAAATAGACTGAGCCAGCTTTTTCTTTTTGCTTCATCACATCCAGCGTGGAGTTGTAATGGGAGATTGTATTTCTATCCATGAAAGCTCCAGATGTTAAAAACATGTCCCAATATTGACTTAATAGAGTGATAGATAGTGACTGCACCAACTCATCCATTCAAACTCCTCCCCTCCTCACCTGGAAACAAGAAGCTGTTGCATAGCACTTTTTAAATAAATTACTTTGCTTTAAAAGCTCATTAATTTTAAAAGAATTGAGAGTTTCAAATTTTATAAAATTAAAAACCCACTGCTCCCTGTTTTTATTACATTTTTATGGTGGTAAAAGGAAAAGTCTGACTTTTCATATATTAGTTCATGCTTTGGAAAATAAAACTCAAATTATCAAGTGAAAAAAAAGCAAGAGTATACTACCTATACTGAGCTTCTCAAATAGTCAGATATAATAAATTCTTTAAAGGTTAGGGGTGAGCATTTGGCTTAACATTTAAAATGGTGATTGCCAGCTGGCGCCGCAGCTCACTAGGCTAATCCTCTGCCTTGTGGCGCTGGCACACCGGGTTCTAGTCCCGGTCGGGGCGCTGGAGTCTGTCCCCGGTTGCCCCTCTTCCAGGCCAGCTCTCTGCTGTGGCCAGGGAGTGCAGTGGAGGATGGCCCAAGTGCTTAGGCCCTGCGCCCCATGGGAGACCAGGAGAAGCACCTGGCTCCTGCCTTCGGATCAGCACGGTACGCCCGCGGCAGCCATTGGAGGGTGAACCAATGGCAAAGAAAGACCTTTCTCTCTCTGTCTCTCTCTCTCTCTCACTGTCCACTCTGCCTGTCCAAAAAAAAAAAAAAAAAAGGTGATTGACATACTTCCACCCATACTGGAATATGGAACATGTGAGTGAAAGTGCCATCTCTAATTCCAGTTCCAGCTTCCTACTAATGTGCGGGGGGTGGGGGGGCAGCAGGTAGTGGTTCAAGTAGTTGGGTCCCAGTCACTAATGTGTGAGGCCTAGTTTGAACTCCCACTTCTTGGCTTGGGTCTGAACCAACTCTACCATTGTGGACTTTTAGGGAGTAGACCAATGGAAAGAGCTCTCTCTCTCTCTCTCTCCCTCCCTCCTTCTCTTTCTCTCTCTTCCTCCTCAAATAAATTTAATTTTTAAAAAAATTTTTAAAAGTCAAGCAAAGAAGATAGATACTAAGCTGATTTATAAATTATAAGCTATAACCTGATAATTATTACAAAGTTGAACATTCTTATCACTTAAAATGCATTTGAAGATATGAAAACTTGACATAGATAGATATAACATATGGCATCTAAAAATTTGTATGGAGTAATGAAATTGAAAGGCTTTTTCCTCATTAATAATTTGCAGTAATGCCTGTCTTTTCTAAAGTCTTAAACATGACATACAAATATCTCAGTTTTCTTCATGATTTATCTAGTGTAACTTCAGGTAATGGATATAAAATACCAATCAAATGAAAGACAATTTGTCACTGGACTATAAATCCATGTATTTATAACATCCCCAAAATGGGAACATTTTAAAATATTGATGACTATTTAAATGCATTTCAACAAGTTCATGGAAAATTCAATTGAATCATAAGTTTATATTGGTACAAAAATTTTTAAATCCATACATAGTTTTTCCATAATACATCTTCCACAAACTTTAAAAAGAAAGATTTATTTGTTTATTTGAAAGAGAGAGGACACACAGAGAGAGACAGAGACAGAGAGATAGAGATAGAAAGAGAAAGATCTTTCACCCAATGGTTCACTCCCAATCTGGCCACAATTGCCAGTTCAGGGTCAGGCCCAGGAGCCCAGAACTCCATCTTGTTCTCCCATGTGGGTGGCAGGGTCCAAGTACTTGGGCCATAATGACTGCTTCACATGCATAAATAAAAGAAGCTGTATCAAAAGCAGGATAGGAGGGCCAGCACTGTGACATAGTAGGCTAAGCCTCTGCCTTGCAGCGCTGGCATCACATACAGACACAGGTTCTTGTCTCAGCTTCTCCACTTCTGATCTAGCTCTTTGCTATGGCCTGGGAAGGCAATGAAAGGTGGCCCAGAAGAAGCTCCTGGCTCCTGGCTTCGGATCAACTCAGTTCTGGCCACTGCAGCCGTTTGGGGAGTGAACCAGTAAATGGAAGACCTTTCTCTTTGTCTCTCTATCTTTCTCTGTAACTCTAACTCTCAAATAAATAAAATCTTAACCCAACTATACCATGACACTGGTGCTTTCATGAAGTTTTTGAAGAAAACATATTTTTATGTATGCTTCCTCGTTATTTAAGGTCTCTGCTGAATCTAATTCTTTCAGATATATTTCCATCGACAACCCCATTTTTTCTTTATCTTCATTTTTCTTGCTATTCAGTAGTCTATTCGGCAGTTTCATTTTTTTTCTATTTTAATTTCTTCCCATCAGTCTATAAGACCTGAGAGTAGTGGATTCTTTCCTTGTGAAATGAATACAGAATCATTTTTAAAGTGGGTGCCACGGACACATTTGTTGAATGAATGCATAAATGTATATTAGTTGTAAGAATTATCTTAAAACATTTTGTTTTATGTTTTATTCAAAGTCAAATTTCCACCTAAGGCAAAGCTTCTAGCAAACATCTCTAATTATATTATAGAGGTCCTTGCAAGTGGGTAAGATAAACACTTCTGTGCTATTAAATATAGGATAAGTTTTGTGCTACACAGCAGACTCATAGAATGGCAGATGCCCTAAACAGCACTCTGGCCTCAGAGTCAGCCCTTAAGGCATTTGAATCCAGCTAAAAAGCCCATGAGAGTTCCTCAGGCATGGAAAACCAAGACACTGTGGCAGAAAAATGATCTAAATGAAAGATCTCGGAGGAGAGAACTTCCACTTTGATTATGGCCTTGTCTAAATAAGGCTGGAGTTTGTGAACCCAAGAGGCTCCCATAGCCTTGGCAGCTCATGACAAGAGCCTCGGGTGATTAGTGACGTCATAAATAAGAATGTCAATTGTTAAATCAACAACGGGAGTCACTGTGCAATTACTCCCCTTGTAGGATCTCTGTCCTTAATGTGTTGTACTATGTGAATTAATGGTAAAACTAGTCTTCAAACAGTACTTTATACTTTGTGTTTCTGTGTGTGTGCAAACTGTTGAAATCTTTACTTAGTATATACTAAGTTAATCTTCTATATATAAAAATAATTAAAAATGAATCTTAATGAAGAATGGATGAGAGAGGGAGTAGGAGATGGGATGGTTTGTGGGTGGGAGGGTGGTTATGGGGGGAAAACTGTTGTAATCTTAAAGTTGTACTTTTGAAATTTATATTTATTAAATAAAAGTTTAAAAAAGAGAAAGTTTTGTGCTAAAAAGTGTATATACATTAATTTATTTAATACAATAGTTGAATTGAGTAGATAGTGTTGAGATTCCCCTCTTGCCAATAAAAAGAAAGCACTAATGAGGTTAATAACTTCCTTAGCTAACTGAGCCAAATGGCAGAACCAGAATTAATACTTCATGTTGTGAATAACAATACACAGACACAAACTATGTCCCAATGCATCCTACACTTTTCAAACCAATTCAGCTTTCGCAACCTCTCCTTATGGTCCAAAAGAACCATTTGCAGGTACAAAGACAAAACATGATAAAGAAACTTAAAAATCTGACCCACTTAATGCCACATCAAACAGTTATGCGTATTAGCTAATGAATAACTAAATAAAGTTCTTTAGATCCTCCAAGTAATGTGTTTCAGATAGAAATTAGCAAAAGCATTGCCAAGTTGCTGGTTCATTTGTCTGAGCAGTCAATTTTTGCTATTAGTAACCTGTATTCCAGGCATTGAAAGCCCTTAAAAATCAATGGATATTGCTTCATTTTAATCGTCAGGCTTCAGACTATCTAGCACAACTTAATAGACTCTCAATAAGGTGATAATTGTGGACAAAATTGCAATGGAAATTTACTCAGTGATGATATATTTTCATTATGTCTGTGCTCACCGAGAATTGTTACAAGTTCCATTTTTTTTTACATATAGGGCTGTAGAAATAGGAGATTATAGGTTGGAGTTAATGAGCTATTAAAGTTTTATGATAATAATAAACCATGTTCCTATTTAAAGGGCAGAGTTTCGATATTCAAAATACCACTGGCCTGGAGAATCTGATTATATTCTTGGTCATGTTTTTTCAAGACTTGAGTAAGGAAGAGTTTATTTCTGACTTCTATGCATTGAGAAATGCAGTTATCAAAATCATCACCAAAATATAAGTGCCGTGCATATGTTAGGAGACTCTGGGACCCATGTCTAATTTGTCAATTCAAATTATCACCAGCAGAAAGACAAAGACAAGTCAATGATTAAAAGAAGGGTGGCTATGGTGAAAAAGAAAAGTAATTATAGCTTTTCCCTTGCTTTGAAAGGATTTGCACATAGAATTAGTTACCAAATTCTAAGGACAAAAATTCATAATCTCTCCCGAAACAAGATGAGGTGCTTCTGCTTTAGCCCTGTATACTAGCTCAACCTGGTTGAACTTATAAGTTGGTTGTTTTTAAGATTTGCTTATAGGCAGAGTTACAAAGAGGGAGAGACAGAGAAAGGGAGAAATCTTCCATCATTGGTTCACTCCCCAAATGGCCACAGAAATTCTAGGCTGAAGCCCAGAGCCTGGAACTCCATCTGCATTTCCCACATCAGTGACAGGAGCTCAAGCACTTGGGCCATCATCTACTGCCCTTCCAGGTAATTAGTAGGAAGCTGAATTGAAAGTGGAGCAACCAAGACTAGAACCAGTACTCATGTGGGATGCCGCCATCACAGGCAGTGGATTAACCTCTGCATAACACCTGCCCAGAGCTCCTTCTGACCTTGAAAATGTTGGTTTCTTATTCCTTCTCTAAGCATTTCCTTCTGTTCTCTTTTTGGACACAATACCATACTAGTTTTCCTCTTAGCACCTTGTATGATTCTGTTTGTCTTTTGAAGTCTTACCCTTATATAGTCATTAAATGCTGAAATTTCTCAAGCATGGCTCCTAGAACTTCTTTTCATTCTATTTACTCTTTCTAGACCCACGACATCAACATCTACCAATAAACTCACTATACAGAAATATACATCCATAGTTCACAATTATCATATCTTTAGCATAAACTCACATTACAACTTCTTACTGGATATCTCTTTTCTGATGACTCACAGGCAATCTAAATTCTATTATTCCAGGAGTGAACCTGTGATCTTACTTCCAAACCTCATCAACCTCCAGTAATATTCCTCTCAGTAATTAATATCACAATCAATCCTGTCTCTTGTAATCCTTTTACTTCTCCCTCTAATTCCTCATATTTGATTCAGCCCCATGTTGTACCAACAACCAAGATGTGCTACATCTTAGATTTATTTCATTGCTTCTATCAATATTGCAGTCATCCTAGTCAACTCTCTTCTGATCTTTCAAAACTGTCTCCCAGCTGTTAGCAAACACATCCACAGGGATTCTTTCTTCTAATCTCTTATCCCCAGTGCAAAGAATGGTTATTCCAGAACACAGATCAGATGTCAGCAGCTTGCTTAACACTCTTCAATGGCTTCCCTATAGGATCCACTTAGGAAATCAAAAAACTGTCATAGGCCTTTCAGAAAAGATTTGCTGCAGGAAACTGGTTATGGTAGTATTTGAAGACTAAAAGTGAAAAGCAAATTGAGAAAAATCCAGATTTTAATGACTAAAGGAAGCATCCAATACCTCTAGAACCTAGGAAATAAAAGGAGAGATTTAATTGTGTGAGAATTTGAGGGCTCAGAGGAGTAGTCCTATTGGGCCCTTGGTCACACCTCTGGGAGGAAGCTTCACTAAGCTCCTCTAAACAGTAACAGCAGAAACACAGGATGGGGCCCAATGCTGCTGCTGTTTCCTAGAGCACAGGAAGAATGCCGTATCTTCCCTCTTGCTACCTTCCAATCTCCCTCTATCCTGCTTCCTTAATTGCAGAGTCTAGAATCAAAAGGCCTCCTGGCAACGCAGAGTAGGCAGAGAGAGGGTATTCCATTTCTTTCCTTTTTTTGAGATTTATTGATTTGTTTGAAAGGCAGAGTTGCAGAGGGAGAGAGGGAGAGAGAGAGAGTAGAGACAGAGAGAGCTCTTTCATCCACTGGTTCATTCCCCAAATGGCCTGGCCAAAGCTACGAGCCTGGAGCTTCTTCCAGGTTTCACACATCGTGCAGTGGCATCTTCCACTGCTTTCCACTGCTGTCCCAGGCCATTAGCAGGGAGCTGGATCAGAATCAGAACAGCCAGGACTCACACTGATGGCCCATATGGTATGCTGTTGCCACAGGAGGCAATTTGACCCACTGCGCCACAGTGCCGGCCCTGGGATGTTCCATTTTTAAGATTAAAAATTGCCTAACTGTGATACTGATAAAATATTTTAATTATTTATATTAAAATCTGATACAATTCAGAAAGAAAGAAAAGACACCATGATATTTGTACTCTTGAACAAAACTAGTGAGTGCCCTAACATGACCACCTCTACAACAAATATCTTATTTGAGTCATTCTTTCCTCATGTTAACTAAAGCCCATTATTGGAAACAGCAAGTCACATATCTTGTCTTAATGTATTTTGGGTTAATAATATATGATCACCCAGTGTCTTTCAATAAAATAAAATTGTACTCAAGGCCTGTATCTATGACTGACTTTATCTGGTCTTGGAACTCTGCTTTTCTTGGCTTGGTTCCCATAGGGCAAAGGCAAAAATCTCTTTATTGAGAGATGACACAATATATAATCACCTTCATTTTTGTGGAGTTGAATCTGAGTCTTAGTGATATATGACAGTTTTCATTCCTGGAAGCAGTGGTTAATAGATATAAAAATTAAATTGTTTCTAGCATTTTACTTGATAGCATGAAAATTTAATTGAAGAAAATTTTACATGGGATAAAAAGCAAAATTATGCTGGAAGGTAAGATTATTAATAACATTTTTCTCATTAGAAAGCCAGAAAAAATGTTATAATTATATAATACAAAAGTCAATTTAAAGATTTTCCCTTTGGTTATATCACCAAGGTACAAAAAGAGGTAGACATTAATTGTACTCTCAGCAAAAAGTGTCATTAGAAAGATTTGTCAAAGGGAGGTTTATATCTTTAGTACTCAATCACATTTTTAATGAAGGATTGTAACGGTGGCTTATGAAAAATAAACAACTCTATGTGGATTTAGCATGGGTCAAATCGTTTTGACCGAAGCATTGATGATTTAAGGATTTTAGGATTTAAGCTAGTCACTTCCTTGTGTGTATTGAGATTGTTTTGTGAGACCTTCATTAAATTTTACTTGCAGCATTAAGGAATCATTTACCAAAATAATTTTTCCAGTGTCTGCAGCTATGTAGGGATTTTCCCTTTGAATTTGCAGATTAGAAATCTTTTCTCTCTCTTGTTATACCTGAGAACAGATTCATCTCAGTTAACACCACTTTCTTTTTGCACCAAAGCTGTTGAAGCAATGATTACCTTAATATTTTTAGGACATAGTTCTTTTTCTCAAGACTCCCAACAATGAGTTTACTTAGGCACTGCCTGTCACAGTTCTCATATTGACAGCATTATATATATGTATGCATATATATACACATATGTATTACTATTCTTATTTTTAAGATTTATTTTATTTATTTGAAAGGCAGAGTGACAGCCAAGGAGGAACTGATGGAAACAGAAACAGCCCACCCATCTGCTGGTTCAGAGGCCCAATCCCACCTGAATGGTAGGGGCCCAAGCACTGAGGCCAGCTTCCACTGCTTTCCCTTGCACATCAACAGGGCTCTGGGCTGGAAGAAGAGTGGCCCAGACACAAATCAGGGCTGCATTTGGATGCTGGCATCACCAGTGGCAGCTTAACCCACTGCACCCCAGTACTGGTCCCTAGTATTCTTTTCTTTAGAATTTGATAAGTCCTCAAAACCTTATTATTCTCAATTGTTGCTTATGTTTCAAGAGCAATCATTTAGTTTATTAATTGAGATTTTTAGAGAAGTTATTGAACATGTTTGCTTGGGTCTGGCATTGTGGCATAGCAGGTTGAGCCACCACCTGCCACACCAGCATCCCATATGGTCTCTGGCTCAAGTACTGGCTGCTCCACTTCGGACCCAGTTCCTTGTTAATGTGTCTGGGAAAGCAGCAGAAGATGGCCCAAGTCCTTGGGCCCCTGCACCCATGTGGGAGACCAGGATGAAGCTCCTGGCTTCTGGATTCTGCCTGGCCCAGCCCTGGCCATGTAGCCAACAGATGGAAGATCTCTCTTTCTCTGTCTCTTCTCTCTGTAACTCTGCCTTTTAAATAAATAGATCTTTTTTTTTAAAAAAAGAAAAGAGTATGTTTTCCTTTATAAATATGTAAGCATATATCAGATACTAAAGCAAAAGATGAAATAAGATAAAATCCTAAAGTAGATAATGGTTCAGTGACATGTACAACTTTGGGACCCCAGTAATAATGATTGGATTCAGACTGATCATGTGATTTAACAATGAGTCAGTGTCTTCTTTTCCAAGTAGAAGAATAATTGTAACATATTCTCTTCTTTTAACATATTATGTGTGTGTGTGTGTGTGTGTGTGTAAACTGAAAGCCAGGGTGACAGAAAAACAGAAAGATGGATCATCAATTGGTTCATCCCCCACAAATGGCTGCAACAGCCAGTCCTGGGCCAGGCCTAAGCTACGAGCAGGAGTTTCATTTGCGTCTCCCACTTGGGTGGCAGGCCCTGCTGTCTTTCAGAGTTCACATCAGCAGAAAGCTAGAAATCAGTGTCAAGCTGCATTTCAAATGCAGGCACTTTGATATGCTATTCAAGTTCCCAAGTGGCATCTTAATCATGCGGCCAAATGCCCACCCCAATGATAACATAATATTTCTGCTATTGAAGTTTCTCTTCTGTAATTGGTCTTGAATGGCAGATGACTCAGTGTGCATTTGTAACACTGGTTTTCACTAAGTATGAGACATCTGCAAATTGTCTGCTGGGTTGGCGTAGTAACTCCATCAGTCTAGACATATCATACATCTGCCATCTTTCATCATCTAAACTGCTGGAAGAAGGAACATGCATTTATGTTTCATAATGAAAAGGAAATGTCTGAATGCCAACAAGAACACACAAAAGATTACTATCAGAGATGCCAGGCTTGGATTGTCTGACTTTAAATGTTTTAACAGCTAATTCTTATGAATTATTGATGTTCTCACCATTTAGCAAATGGATCACATCACTATAGTAATTAGCACCCTGCCCCTTCTGCTTATCATAGTTAATGTGTCATGAAAGAGCTCAGAGCAGGACTTTTAAAAAAAAAAAATACATGGTGGGATTTGTTTGTGTTCCACTGCTGAACAGAAGATAATAATCTAGGACTTAGGGATAATATTGAACAGATTTAAAGGCACAACATGGTATGCATGAAGCAATTCATTCAGGCATTCTTTATTTTTTTAAAGATTTATTAATTTATTTGAAAGACAAAATTATAAGCAGGGAGAATGGGAGGAACAGAAGCAGGGGTGGGGGAATGAATCAACCTTCTAGCTGCCTGCTCACTCCAGAATGGCCTCAATGTCCTGGGCTGGGCCAGGCTGAAGCCAGGAATATGGAAGTCCATCCAGTCTCCCACATGGGTAGTAGGAGACCAGGTACATGAGCTATCTACTGCGGCTCTCCCAGGCACAGTAGCAAGGAGCTAGCTTGAAAGCGGAGCGACCGAGAGCCAAGACTGTGCTCATGTGGGATGCGGGCATCACGGGTGCAGTGTAACCTGTTGAGCCACAATGCAGACCCCTTTAGGCATTCCTCTTAGGCATCCGTTCTTTTGGGAAGACTATATTTTAGAGTACTCCCAAGTTGCCAAAAGTCACATCATGTCTATTAGTGCAATTGGTTGTAATTAAGCAGAGAGAAGTAATTTTTAGAATTTCTACCTCCCTATATCATGAGCATTTTTATCTATTACTGTTCTATATTGCTGATCATTATGACTAGAAACCCTGTACCTAAAAATACTTTAATCCTTACCCAAACAAATGTTAAATACATAAGAATAATATTGCTGTTTGTGGCGATGTGCTACCTTTATTCTCATTTTGATTTTTAGCCCCAATTGTCAAAGCTTCAAGCATCATTGTCATGCTGATTACACTGGAAATTCTCAAGAAGAGAAGAACAGTAGTGATTTAATTACCCTTGAAGCTATTTTAATATTCAAAGTCCATTTTGTCATAATCATAAAATTTCTTATTGTACTTGATAGTGGAAATGATTCCATCTTTACAAAAGTCTAGCCTCCAAACTGCTCAAGTGATTTTGGCCTCAAACATTCTCTACTAAGAAATTGAGTTATGATTTTGGCTTCAAACATTCTCTACTAAGAAATTGAGTTAATCCGGAAATAAAAAGCATGTTAGCTGCTCTGATTGCCTAATTGAACATCAGAAATGAAGATGTAGAATTTCTCACAGCAGTTTGTCCATTGCTACTGGCAATGGAAATGTTTCTGATTGTCAGCCAAGTCATTGTACAAGGTTCTAGGTGCTGGGGTTCTGGAACTGTGATGAACCAGAAGCCAAAGGGCATATCCAGAAAATATCTTTTACCTAGACGGCCCCTTCTGTCTCCTTGCTTCTGATTGTCTACACAGAGATGAACTCTGCATCCGCCTTCTGTCTGTGATACCTGGATACTGGGCTGCCAAGACTACAAGAGCCACTGGAGCAAGAAGTTGCTTTCTTGACTGATGATAATTATGCCCTTATAGCTTGAGTGGGTGTGTGGACCTGTAGGGAAGCAGTATATGGAAATTGTCTTTTCCCTGTAAAGGCTGAAATTTAAGGCAGCCGATGCTGACCCTGGCTATTGAGGAAGACACATCTACATCATGAATCCCAGTGTGGAGCAAGGGGGGAAATGCATGTGCTTTTTATGAATTAATAGTAAGTCCCTCTCTGTAAAGCTGAAAGCAGTGACTGTGACCTCTGGGATACAGTAGAAGGCTTTCTTTTCCAAGACAATGTTCAGTGATACTACTCAGCACTCTGATTTCCCAGGAGATTTCTCTTGCATCAACCCTCGAGTATCCTGCAGACCTGGAATCACCAGGTCTCTAACTCTCCATGGAATGACAGCTTGTGATTGCATGAAAACAATTCTGCATCACAGTAGGATGTAAAAACTTCAGGCAAGTTAGTCTCTTCCAGAATTTACATGTGAACAAATCCACCTAAACTCTGTACAATTATACAAACTCCTCAAGTAACTCACGCTATTGATTCAGATAGTAATATTACCCCCACCATAATCATAACAACACATACAGAAATGCACACACCTACACACACACACACAACCAAGGAACCACAACTTTTCTACTCTTTAATAACATGTGCTTATCCCACATTCATTGTGAAATCTGTGTCATTTTAAGGACTTAGAAACATTAATTCTTCTATTTCACACAACTGTAGATTATAAGATTCAGCACAGAAATAAAAATAAAATTCTCTTCAAGGATATAAGCTAGGATCTTTGAAATTGTCAATAAGTGAATATATCTTTGCTGGAGAGTATTATATGCAGAACTATGTGTTGTAGGCTCAGTGACTTAAGTCATGAGCAAGAGGTGGTATTTGGTGCAGTGATTAAGCTGTGGGTTAGGATACTTGTGCCCCAAGCCAGCTCCATTTTCGATTCTAGCTCTCCACTAATGTACACCCTAGGAGGCAGTGGTGATGGCTCAAGCAATTGGGCTTCTGCTCTCCCTGAGGGAGACTTAGATTGAGTTCCTGGCTCTAAGCCCCCATCACTTTAGGGATTTGGAGAGTGCACCAGCAGAAAGGAGTACATGATATTTCTCTTCTTCTTCAATAATCAAATAAATAATTTTAAAAACTTAAATAAAAATAAATAAGTAAACAAGACACAGAATCTCTGTCCCAAAATGATACTCTGCTTCGTGTCTCTTCAGAGGACTCAGGTAAGAAATGCACACCAAGTATGTAAAAAAAACCATTTGGGTACTACCGTGAAGATATCATAGGATGTGTAATAAAATACTGGGGACGTGGGGGTACACTTTGCCAATATTTCAAGGGGAGTCATTTGGAGAAGACATCTGAGAAGGACGTAGTCACACAGAGATTTGGGAGGATACCACAGTGAGTAGAAAGGAGAGTGAATGCGAAGAATGTGGCATATGGATGAGCACGTTGTGTTGAGTGAACAGAAAAGAGCAGATAGGGCTGGAGCGGAGGTCAGCAGGGGGGAGCAGAAGATATACCGTGAGAGGTGGTCAGGGTCCTAACGACACAGGGCGACTTCTGGTCAGGAATTGATGAAAACTTTAGACTGAGTCCTGGGCCTCAATGGTTTGTGCATTTATTCCTTCCCCTTACATCTTTTGAGCAGGCGGGGTTCAGCTCCTCAAATACAGATTCGATTCACTAGAGGAGTAGCTTTACAGAGAGGTCTGTCATGGTCCTGGAAATTTTGGAGCTCACCTCCCGTGGATTTCAAGTCTGTTTTTCCCTGAACTACCAAGGGTAAACACTGAGGCTGCCTTTAAAACTTCTCTAACATGAGTTAGCAGACAGAGCAGTCAACGACATCTGGTAACATGAACTCACATGTCAATATAACTAGATGTCTCAGAATAAAAAGCAAACACTGTAGAACATAGATTATGCATAAGAAGTAGGGCTACTTGGAGAAGAAAAAAAGCATGCAGATAATCCCAAAATATTTCTGAAGTATTAAGGAAAATTTTAGCAACATGAAACCATGTGAGAAATAATGGTCTACAAAGATATAGTAGTTCCATTAAAGTAGAACTGAAACTGGGGAGTTGGAAGAACGGATTGAAGAATTCTCTTAAATATCTTCCAAATGGAAGTAGAGATGATATACATATAATATATACAGAATACATATATTATTATGCTATATATTTTATGTCATATTAAGTATGTTATTTATATATTTCATTATTTATATATGTGTGTGTATGTAATAAAAGCCAACAATATATAATATAGAAGCAGCATCAGTAGCATCATGAAAACAGAAGTCTTAGGAAATGGAACCTAAAAATAACTATCTGTAAATACTAGAGGAAATAATTGAGATATATTTCCCAGTTCTACAAGTAGTTCTCAGGTGGAAGGGGTCCCCAGTGTCCCACACAAAACAAAAAGAACAGGCTAATAACACCCAGGCTAATAACAAATTTATGAGAGTTAAAAACAACTAAATTCTGGAAGCTTAAAAATGAGAATAAGGTTATTCGTGAAGGAATACACATTTGATTGACATCAGAATTTCATTAGTAACTTTGGTTGCATAAGTTCTGACCACAGAGCAGTCATTACTAGAGGTATGGAGTGTAGATGGGGAAAGAGGGAGTCTGGATGACAGGGACCAATCAGAATCAGCTAGAAAAGAATGAGTTCCTAGTGTCATGTGGCACACCATGGGGACTCCAGGTCATAGTAAACTAATAGATATTTTACGAACAAATAGAAGAAGGGAGCTCCCAGCCTCCAATCATAAAGTAATGTAGAAGAAGGGGAAACACTGCTTACTCTGATTTAATCAGTACCTATTGCTTACATGGATGGAAATGTCACATTACAGCCCATAAATATGTACAACTGTTGTTTGTAATTTTTTTACAAGCTGAAGGGGAAAAGTTTGATCCTAAAATTTTATATCCTTCTAAGCTACCATATACATGTGAGAGTATAATAAAAATATTTTCAGGGCGAGCATTTGACCAAGGGTTTAAGACGCCTGTTAGGACATCCATGTCCCACATCAGGTTGTCTGGGTTCAGTTCCTATTCCAGCTCCCTGTTAATGCAGGCCCCAGGAGGGAGCCATGGGTGCTCAAGTGCTTGGGTCCTGTCCCCTTGTGGGAGACCTGGATTGAATTCCTAGCTCACAGCTTTGCCCTGGCCCAGTCCTAGCCCTCGCTGGCATTTGGATGTGAACAACAGATGGGGGCTCTTTCTTTGACTCTCTCTGCCTCTTGAAATCATAAAAACTAAAAATTAAAAAGATATTTCAGGCATGACTGGCCTCAGTAAATTGGCACATCAAAACTCAAATTCAAAACTTTTTTCTAAATAGTATATAAACAAGAAAGTTCAATATGTTGTTAGAGATAGGAAGTTAAATATAATCAAATACATTGGTAATACTATTTGTCCTAAAGAAATGTTAGGTCCATCATGCCAAGCAACTTCATTCCATTGTGGCAAGTAAAAGATGCATGTTATGCTTTCATAATTTTTTTAATTTGCTGATACTTGGTTTATAGGCTGGCATATCAACTATCCTAGAAAGTCCCATGGATAGATGAAAAGAATGTGTATTCTGAAACTGTGGGGTGAAAGGTTCATTAGATATCAGTTAGGTCTATTTGATCCATAGGATAGATTAGCTCTGTTGTTTCCTTGTTGATTTTCTGTCTAGTTGATATTTCATTGATGCAAATATTATGTTGCTGTCTATGTTTCACATTAGATCCATTAACAGTCATTTTAACAGTCATTTTAAACAGCCAGACTCACTGGCATTGGATGCATATATACTTATTAGTCACATCTTCCTTTAGAATTATCCCTTAATCATTACTTGGTGCGCTTCTTGTCTCTTTTAACAGATTTTGTGTCAATGTCTAGTTTATCTGATATTAGGATAGCTATACCGGCTCAACTTTGCTTTCTGTTAGCATGGAATTTGTTTCCATCCTTTCACTTTCACTCTGCAGACATCTTAGTTGGTGAGGTGTGCTTTTTGTAGGCAGCACATAGATGGGTCTTGTTTTTTAATCCATTCAGCCAGTCTGTATCTTTTAATTGGAAAATTTAGGCCATTCACATTAAGGGCTATTATTGATAAGTAACAACTTGGTCTTATCATTTTTGTGTAAATATTCCTATGGTATGCTTTGGATTTCTTTTGTACTTCTCCTAAGAGATTTTCTACCTGTGCATTCTTTCACAATAGTGACTATCTTTCTGTGTTTCTGTGTGTAGCACATCCTAAAGCATCCTTTGTAAGTCTAGATGAATATTGACAAATTCAATTTCTGTTTGTTATGGATTGCCTTTATTTCACCTTCATTCATAAATGAGAACTTTTTAGTGTACAGTATTCTGGTTTGATTTTTTTTAAGGCTTGGACTATATCTCTCCATTCTCTCTTAGCCTGTAGAGTTTCTGAAGAGAAATCAGCTTTGAGTTTTATTTGATATCCTTTAAAGTATTCTGACATTTCTCTCATGAAGTTTTTAGAATCTTTATATTTTATTGTTGAAAATTTGACTACAATATGTCGTGGTGAAGTTCTTTTCTGGGCATGTCTGTTAGGAGTCCATGTGCCTCATGTTCTTGGATGTCTCTTTATTTCTCCAAATTAGGGAAAATTTCTATAATTATTTCACTAAAGAGGCCTTCTAATCAATTCTCTGTTTCTACACCTTCAGGAGCTCCTAAGACCTATATGTTTAATAGTGTTCCATAAATTTCAAACACTGTTTTCAATTTTTCTAATTTCTCCTCTTGTTTTGGTCTCACTGATGAATTTCCAAAGATTTTTCTTCTAGCTCAGATATTTTTCTTCTGCCTCATCAAATCTGTTGTTAAGGCTTTCCCGTATTTTGATTTCTTTTTAAATCTCAATCTCATGGGAAAATTTATCCTCCAAGTCATGTGTAGATGTCTTTAGCTAGTGAATTTGCTTCTCACTGCTTCTGAGAAAACCTAAGATTATTCTTTTGAATTCCATTTCAGGCATTTCACCAATCTCTTCCTCTTCACATTCTAATATTGATGTGTTGCTTTGCGCCTTTGTGGGATTCATATTGCCTTCTTTATTATTCTTGTTTCTTGAATTTCTGTACTTATTTTTTAGGCATTTGCGGAAATACATATTGGTTTTCTCCTCTGATGGGTTTTACCTTTGAACTATGCCTCTGTGACTAGTGAAGTGTCTGCTCTTTTAGTGAATGCTCACAGATGCGTGCTGGCTATGGCCAGGGAGCTTTGTTCAGTGTTCCAAGATGGGGCAAGTATCCAGGTTACCATCCAAGTTGGGCATGGTAGATTTCCTCTATTGTCAGCAGAGGGTAGGGTATGGTCACTTCTGTTGTCCTAATTACACCCTCATCTCCTCTTTTCCAAGATCATCAATGCCCAGTGTTAGCCCACAGTGGGTGTAACATTCACTTTTGCTTTCAAATGAACCATACAACCTCTGCAGTCCTCAGTATGAGCACAGATCCCTCTGCAATGACCTATAACAGGCAAGCTGGGAGCTATAGTCCTCTGAAGTGGCACAGTGGTTACCCAGAGACCCAGCTACACTCTGGGTCCTATCTTGTCATCACAGAGTTCCTACAGTCTCAGCACACAAGTCTACCACAGTCACAGGGTACAGAGGATCTGCTCTGCTATCCTGTCCATTATATGAAGAGAGCAGAGATGCTCCTAGAGCCAGCTGTTTGTGGGTGCTCTGCCTTGGCAGTTTGAGCCCCAGAGCCTGTGACATGTTGAGATGCTGGGGCATCTCTATGTCCTACACAGATGCCCAGCCCCATGTCAAACCTTCCAACCAGACTCAGTCAATGGGGGACACAAATGTTTCCCTCTGGTGAAATCCCCTGATCACACGCATGCACTAGAACCATCCTAGATGCTACTGGTGTCAAAATATCACCTTCTGCTCACCAGTTGCTGGGCACTTTTGTGGGGTATGGGGGAAAGAAATGTGCTTTTCTTTTACAGTTCAAGTGGGTACCCCACCCCTGTTAGGGTTGCAGGCTGAACTCAAAGGGAGTGTGATCTGCAATGCTCTTCCTCAGGCAGTATCACCAGTGGCATGGGCTGCTGCAGTCTCTGCACTCACCGTGTTCTCCAAAGCTTGTGTATCTTCCCACTCACGGCTGCAGGGATCATGTTTGGTGTCGTATTCATTGCTGCACACCCTCATCTTAAATGCTGATCCACCTCAGCCCTCTTCCTTCTGTAGAATATCCACTGCCAATTTCTCTCCAAACTCTCCCCTGGGCATGCACTTCCTATGCTTTGTTCCTGCTATTTCCCCCCTAGTCTAAAGCACTGTATTTTTTCCCTATTAAGCCATCTTGAAATCCCCAGAAAAATCTCTTTTTACTGTCAGCCTGCTTGCCAGATGCCAAGTCTAATGTAATTAATATAATATTAATTACAGAAATCTCCATAAATACAAATAAAATTTTCAGGGACAGAAGGAAAGAGATTGATGTAAAGGATTACTTAAACTGATGAAGAATATATAAGTCACCCCTAGTTATCCCTAAACTAAAACATATTGTGGGGGCAGGTGCTTGGCCTAACAGGTAAGATGTCAGTGTCTCACTTCAGAGTACCTGGGTTTGATGCCTCGTTTTGCTGATAACTCAAAACTTCCTGCTGATGCCAATCCTTGAATTGTAGAATGAGAAGGCCATGCCAAGATGGCCACTGGCAAGTGAGTACCAGTTACTCAGGAGTGGCTTCAGAACACACCTGGCAATGGAGTCTGCCTGACAACAGGCAGTGATTTGTTATGGCATAAACCGCCCCTTGACTGGATTGGCTGCCTCGGCAATATAAGCTGTTGCACCAACTGAAATTAATGAGTCTGTAGGCTGCTCGCTCCTGGCCCACTTTCACCTAACTCCTGGTGTCTGTGTGGTGACAATGCGCCTCTTGCCCCCACCATGCTCCTCCTCTCAAAATGAATCCACAGCAACACTTGAAGGCAGTAGTGAAGGCTAACATAATTTGGTTCCTGCCACCCACACCGGAGACTTGATTTGGTATCATTTTTAAGATAAGGCAACTGTTGCACAGAGTAAAATAGAATTCACAACAGATTATCAGAAGAAAACAATCATTCTACTGAAATTGTAGTATGACAAGGGGAAAAACAAACGAGAGCTGTTAATGGCCAATTAGAACTAGTACACCAAGAATAAGTCTAAGCTATAACAACTAAAATAAGATTAAATTCACCAGCTAAGAGGATGAGTCTCTAAAACTAGATTAGAAGACAAGATCAAACAACATATTGTTTACATGAGATGCACAAAGAGACTTAAAAATTTTGAAAATGAAAAGAATGAGAAAATGTTTAAGAATCAAAATCCAAAGGAAGTTGTAGTAATAATATTAATCTCATAGGATATATTTGAGGAAGAAAGAAAGAAGAGGACTGATTGACAAAAACAGAATTCATATACCAAAAAAATGTGAAAACAAATATATCCGTGAAAATTATATATCCAAAAAAATAGAAACTATTCATCAAGAAAAAATAAGTAGACATGCATTGAAAACAAAATAAATCAGTTAATGCAGCTGGAAATTTTAATATATCTCTCTCAAATATTAACTGGTTAGACATGTAAGCATAGCATAAAATTAGGCAATATAAGTAAAAAAAAAGAACTACAGATGTACATAAAACTCTGCTTACAAAATAAAAAGAGTATACTATTTTCAGGCATAAAATTACTATTTGTAAAAAGTATATCATTAATTAATTACATTATAAATAAATATCAGAGAAGTAATAGTATGCAGACCAAATACAATTATAATCCAATGCAACTAAAAGCTGATAAATAAAATAGAAGCAAAATCAATGCATTTATAGCTTTAAATAAATTCATCAAAAAGAAAAATGTTAAGCATAAAAATGGATAATAAATGATTCAACTCAAGAGATTGGAAAAAGATAAAAAGAAACTAAAGCTTAAATACTGATAACGATGTAAGTGAGGAGTTGAGAAAAGAAACTACAGCAATCAGAATGTAAATAAGATTCAGTTTAACCAAGTGAAGAATTAATGAACTGAAAGATAGATCAAAAGGGAAGGGATATCCAGAGTGATTCCCAGAAAATTAAAAAGTGGAAACTGGCTAAAATAGCATGAAAGAGTTGGAGATACAGAGAAATTGCAATTCTGAGAAAAAAGACGAAAGCAGGTTAGGAAGAATATTCTCCTGCAGATACAAGAAGCCACAGTACTGGGAGACAATGCCCATACTAAACAGTGCAAATAAAGTAAAAGATAAAACCTTTTAGTGTATCCCGGAAATACTGTTAAAATAAATAAAATAATGAAAAAACTAGAGAATAAAAGTTGTCTTTTAAAACATAATATTAAAACAGTCTATTTTCCAACAGAAAGAACGAGAGAAGAGAAAATGCAGTACGTTGAAAGTGATGAAATAATCAAAAACCCAGTTCTTCTGTGTGTGTGTGTGTGTGTGTGTGTGTGTAAAAGCCTTTTAAAATGAGAGTTAAGCTAATGTTTTTTATGGACCAACAAAACCTAAGAGGCTTACTCACCTGCAGGTCCTCACTACAGCTACAATAAAGCAGTATTAAGGGCTACTGAAATGTCCTAGGGTGGGTCTCCCACACTCTGAAAGGCCTACTGCTTCCTGCTCATCTGGAACAAATTGCATAATCTTAGCAAAGCCATGGGCCAGCAAGGCAGTATAACACAGAAATGAGGGTTGATAATCTTGAGATAATTCAGAAAATGTGCTCCATGCCTGCTGAGTGAGGATGGCACAGGGCAGTTTGTCTTTGATACTGAAGTCACCACATCCAGCAGAGCCCTTGTGATTCTCTGATTCAGGGCAAGTGTATTGTCATCACTCTGGAAAAAAGAGTTGTCAAGTGGGCATAATTACCCCAGACTTCAATGCTGGCACCAACAGACATATTTTGGCTTTGCTTTTGTTTCAGGCGCTTCCGCTTCACCTTTGTTATGATAATAGTCATTTTTTTAGGGATCACAATTCAGCAATATATATTCATGCCACTCTACTTCCTAGCACTAGAGGGAGAATCACAGGACTTGGATCAGCTCCACCAGATCCACTATGAGAAGAATTAATGTCCAAATGCCTTGAACCTCCATAAGCCCCCTTTTAAATCAACTCTTGGGTCATTCTGGATCCTAAATATGACTGTCCATTCAGAGCCAATTTCCAATCTCCCAGAAGGCTTGAGTAATTTGTTTTTCCCAATTTACAGTCACTCTACTAAAACCCTGTAGTGTCCTCTGAAGAATTATGATACACATGCAGGTTGTAGGGCTGGTACTTCTTACAGACACTCACCCTCCTCCCTCCTCCTCTGTCAAGAGGCTCTAGATTTGAGGACTGACTTCTGCTCATAAATTGGATAAACAGGATGTGACTGTTTAGAATACTCAAGAGAGACATCTGCCCACTAGATCTAGAAGTTCTACTTTAACTTAGTATGTTGCCATGCGTTGATTCTAATGGACTCCTAGATAAAATACCTATTTTATCTTTATGGCTCATTATGATTATCGCAGCCAATATAGTTACTGTGTATAATTTTTCCTCTAATGTTGAAGTATTGTAACTTGACTGCCTAAAATTCCAGTATCACATTTTTTCCTAATTGAAATCAATAAACTCATATCTTTGATAGGCTCTCCTACTATAGTCTATAGAGAGCCATCCACAGGGGTTTTCAAGAATTACAGAGCTCTCACTGTGGATTTCTTAATAGCTCAGTAGAGAGTGCCTTTTGAGTTATGTCAGAGAAACAGTCAGGGATAAGGGATACGGGTTAGCAAAAGATAAGCAAATTACACACAGTAAAATTAGACTAATAGTGTCTTTCTAAGCCTTTGTATACTTTCCTCTACATTTTTGCTTTTATATCTCATACTCATACTCATTTCTTCCTTCTGGTGCAGATTTCAACTGATTAATCCAACATATCACCAATGTCTGGTATCTGACAACATAGCAAGTTCTGATCTGAGAAGATGCAACAATGTCAAGGAAATTAGATGCATTAATTAATTCCATATGTCTGGTTCTAACTGCTGGAGTTTATTCTAGTAGATAGTCGCTCGTCTTTGCTGGATTAATTAGCAGGATTCTGATATTTTCCACCTTTTATGGTCTCCTACTTACATATGTAGGGTACACATCGTATCACTAAAACTACACTGATATCATGCAGTGTCAAGAAGGGGCAGATAATATCCAGAAATAAATGTGGGATTTAGAACTGAATGAAATAACATTCTAAACGATGACAGGAGTAAAAGTATTATGAGCAAGAGTCATTTTAAAATGAACAGGAGGGGCCGGCACTGTGGCTCAGCAGGTTAAAGCCCTGGCCTGAATCACCAGCATCCCATATTGGTGCCGGTAATAGTCCCAGCTGCTATGGCCTGGGATAGCAGTAGAAAATGGCCCAAGTCCTTGGACCCCTACACCCACCTGGGAGACCAGGAAGAAGCTCCTGGCTCCTGGCTTCAGATAGGCTCAGCTCCGGCCATTGTGGCCATCTGGGGAGTGAACCAGCAGATGGAAGACCTCTCTCTCTGTCTCTACCTCTCTCTTTAATTCTGTCTTTCAAATAAAGAAAGTAAATGAACAGGAATAATTTATTTTTAGTAAGTAACTTATGTGGGATCAAGGAATATATAATTAATCTTGAAAAAGTGCATATTGGTTACATTTCCCGGATGTGCAGGGCATTCTGGACACACACATTTATGAGATTAGATGGTGTATTGATCAGGTCTTCCCAAAGTAAAAACCTCAAATCATAGTTTACTGTGTCCTCAAGCAGAATGAAGAAAGATAGAACTTGCATGCCTGCATGACAACTGAATTGTCTGAAAGCATTTTAAATGTGTGTTTGTGACTGTTCCACTCACTGCTGGCAGAAAACATGCTGTTCTAACTAGTAAGATGCAAGTAGTTACTCATGCAAGATAACAGCCAAGGACTGATGCCTTCACTGCTGGAAATGTGGCAAACGGCCAGAGAGAAGGGCAATGTGGTTGTGAGGGTTCTGATATTTGAAAGATACTGAGAGCCGGAGCTGTGGCTCAATAGGCTAATCCTCTGCCTTGCGGCGCCGGCACACCAGGTTCTCACCCCAGTTGGGGCGCCGGATTCTGTCCCAGTTGCCCCTCTTCCAGGCCAGCTCTCTGCTGTGGCCAGGGAGCGCAGTGGAGGATGGCCCAAGTACTTGGGCCCTGCACCCCATGGGAGACCAGGATAAGCACCTGGCTCCTGCCATCAGATCAGCGTGGTGCGCCAGCCGTGGCAGCCATTGGAGGGTGAACCAATGGAAAAGGAAGACCTTTCTTTCTGTTGCTCTCTTTCACTGTCCACTCTGCCTGTCAAAAAATAAAAAAATAAATAAATAAAAAATAAAAAATAAAACAAAGATACTGAGGAAGGGAGATGCATATGGTACTGCAAAGATGGTAGAGTTCACTGGCTACAGCTTAGTTGTACTGAAGTCCTTCAGAGAGATAACAGGAAATTAAGAAACATGACATCAATTAAAATTAAAGTGTGAGAACCCAGACACATCCTTGGCAAGTTACATAGAAACTCGTATCTTCAGCACTGGAAGTGTTAGGCACAGTTAGGCAAAAGAGGGAAGCATCAGGATTGTCACAGTGATGCAAGGACTTGTGAATGTTCAGCCAAAACAGAGAAGCCAGGGTCCAGGACTGGAAGTGGTTAGCTTGGTAAGTCTCAGATCTCGTTAAAAACGGTGCATGTCCTGTTTTATAAAAGTTTATGCCTGGGTTAAATATCGCCATTCCACATCATTCTGGCCACACAAGGGGCCCTGAAACAGAACAAAGGACGGTGTACAGAAAAGATTGACCTGAGGAAAAAGCAGAAGTGTACTCTTGGGGCTGGTTGATCAAGAGTTGGGTACAGAAGAAGACAAGCCATAATGTGTTGACTTGGAGCACCTCATAAGGCCTGTGTTTAACAAGGATTGGGAGAGTTCTCAGAGTTGAACAACATTATGAGGACTTGGCCGGTGCCGCGGCTCACTAGGCTAATCCTCCACCTGCAGCGCCGGCACACCGGGTTCTAGTCCCAGTTGGGGCACCGGATTCTATCCCGGTTGCTCCTCTTCCAGTCCAGCTCTCTGCTGTGGCCTGGGAAGGCAGTGGAGGATGGCCCAGGTGCTTGGGCACTGCACCCCATGGGAGACCAGGGGGAAGAACCTGGCTCCTGGCTTCGGATCAGTGCAGCTCTGGATATTGTGGCCAATTGGGGAGTCAACCAGCAGATGGAAGACCTCTCTCTCTCTCTGCCTCTCCTCTCTCTGTTTAACTCTGACTTTCAAATAAATAAATAAATATTTAAAAAAGAGAGAGAGAGTATTAGGAAGAACTATAAAGGATTTGAGCTTGTATTGGGTGCTTTTTTAGAGAGCATTTAAGGAAGCAAGTCTTTACTATGCTTGTATGCTGTTCAAAGCCTGGGGTAATTTTATGATTGGTGTCTTAATAAATCTTACTATTATCTTGCTACTAAATTTATGAAAAAGGAGATTGAAACTTTAATTCTAAAAAAAAGTCATCATATTAACTAAGGGAGATGCTTGTCCATTTTTCTTCCTTTTGGACAATATTCATGGTCTGTCTGTGTTAAGGTGTGATTATGGAGTGGCCTTGTCTTTGTCTTGATCCATCACCATCACAGAGAGACCTTGACTAAGGCTGATGTTCTGTGAAATTGTTAATGTTCAGCTGAAACCAAGAACACAGCACTAACTGACAGCACCAGGCTCCTCTCAGACGCAGAGATGACTTCTCTTTTTCTAATCACACTTTCACATGAAAGCAAGAATTTAAAATAAATACACACACAAAAGTACTTTCAGGACTGCAATGGTTAACTCAAAGACGGTTGCAATGGAAAAGGTAAGCTGGATAAGGAAAATTTTATAACAAATGTCCTCTTGCAATGCTATCTCTGGAAATCCAATGTTTGTTATTTATAAAATATATAGTGGGGCAGGTTAAACGGCCCTCTACAGCACCAACATCCAGTATGGGCACCAGTCTGAGACCCGGCTGCTCCACTTCTGATCCAGTTTCCCAAAAATGGCCTGGGAAAGCAGTGGAAGATGGCCCAAGTGCTTGGGTCCCTGCACCCATGTGGGAGACCCAGCAGAAATTCCAGGCTCCTAGCTTTTGCCTGGACCAGTCCTGGTCATTACGACCATTTGGGAGCATTTGGGGAGTGAACCAGTGGATGGAAGATCTCTCTCGCTTGATTCTCTCTCTCTCTCTTTTTCTCTCTCCTGCTCTCTCTCCAACTCTGCCTTTCAAATAAATAAATCTGAAAATAAAAGAAAAGAAATGGGATATATAGGCCGGCCAACATTGTGGCACAGAGTTAAGCTACCACCTGCAATGCCAGCATCCCAATATGGGCCCCGGATGTGTCTTACCTGTTCCACTTCCAATCCAGCTCCCTGTTAATGCACCTGGGAGATCAGTGGAGGATGGTCCACTACCAACCACATGGCACACAAACACCTAAGGCACCCAAGCACCCAAGACACCCATGTGTCCTTGCCACCCACAAGGGAAACCAGGATGGAGTTCCAGTCTCCTGACTGCAGCCTGATCCAGTATTGGCTATTATGTCTCTTTGGAGAGTGAACTAGAAAATGGAAGATCCATCTATCTCTCTGTCTCTCCCTCTCTCTGTAAGTCTGCCTTTCAAATAAATAAGTAAATACTATATATTTTTTGACAGCCAGAGCTAGAGAGAGGAGAGGCAGAGAGAAAGGTCTTCCTTTTCCATTGGTTCACCCCCCAAGTGGCTGCTATGGCCGGCATGATGTGCCGATTCGAAGCCAGGAGCCAGGTGTCTCCTCCTGGTCTCCCATGCGGGTACAGGGCCCAAGGACTTGGGCCATCCTCCACTGCCTTCCCGGGCCACAGCAGAGAGCTGGCCTGGAAGAGGAGCAACCGGGACAGAATCCGGCTCCCCAGCCTGGACTAGAACCCGGGTTGCCGGTGCAGCAGGTGGAGGATTAGCCTAGTGAGCCACGGCGCTGGCCAGTAAATAACTATTTTTAGAAGAATATATAGCTGAGCAGATCATTAAATAAGAGCACAGATATTATGGGAAAGAATGACTGGCCACACTCATGAGAAATGATTAGAAAGGATCCTAAGGGAAGATAGTTCTTAAAGGCAACTCCAAGAAATGAGTAGATTTCAACAAGCAAAAATAACAAAAATACTCATTTAGAGAGATGAGTATGAGCCAGCACAGAAGGCCAAGACAAAGGGGGATAAATCAGTGTCCTGAAGGAATGTAATGAAATGTTATTTGTAAGGCCTTAATGAAATCTGAGGCATTTGTGCTTAGGAAGAAGGCCACTACAGGTCTTCATGGTTGTGTAAGAGAGAAAGAGATGTTCGAATTAAAGTAATTTGGACTTACAGGCGAGAGCTAGGGGAGAGACACATGGTTAAGGGCAGCCTTAAGATATTAAAGGTTGTGACCTCGTGAAAGGCATGGTAGAGGGGTAAGCTGCTGTTTGTGATGCTGGAATACCCTACTGGAGCACAGCTTTGGATCTCAGCTGCTCAGTTGCAGATCCAACTTCTTGTTAACATGCCTGGGAAGGCAGCAGATGATGGCACAAGTGCTAGAGCTCATGCCAGCCATGTGTGAGACTAGGATGGAGTTCCTAGCTTCTGGCTTTGGCCTGCTCCCCCCCTTCAAGTTTTCCATTTGGGAAGGGGACCAATGAATGGAAAATCACTTTCTCTCCTTCTCTTTCCTCTCTTTCTCTCTGTCACTTGGTTTTCAATAAAAGAGATCATTTTAGAAAAGAGACATTGTATTTAGTGAGGACAGAGAAATTGACAGTAAAAATAGAGAAAAAGTTAGTTTGCCTATGAAATACTAAAATTTGGAACATGGATGAAGTATCCATGGAAATATTCAATATGCATTTACAAATTCGTACATAGATTACAGAGATTGGCTAAAAGTTGGTGTATGGTGACTTAAAATAGAAGAATGATTCTAAGAATCATTTTGATGAGTATTTTATGTTAAGAAAATGGGAGAGGAATTTATAGCTTCCAAAGAGAGAGAGAGAAAGTGTGGTCAACAAACCACACAAAAAGTCATATTGTACCTACCTTGGAAAGGGAATTTCATGATTACCACAGATCCTATTAAAGGAGTATAAAATGTGAACTGAGAAAAAGAGCTTGTAGTATAGATTGTGAAATAATCGTTGATTTATTAGAAAGGAGTCACAAAATTTATTAATGGAATAAAAAAGTGTGTGGTTAAGAAATAGAGATCACTTGGGAAAAAACTGTGGCTAACTTAAAGAAATTAAGAATAACAGCAAATTTCAGAAAGTGATTTTATTAGTTAAGATAATTTTGTACATAGCAATCAAAACATAAGGGATAGAATATGTGGGTGAATGTTTGATGAGGTAAAATGTAGGAAGCAAGAACAGGAATGGTTGGAAAAAGTTCTTTTTCTGATAAAAATCAGAAGCAAAGGTGGCTAAGCTTTTGATTTGAGGAGGTACATAGTGTCTTCCCTCAGTATTTACATTAGATATTGAAACACAGTATGCAAAGTTCTAGCTCAGGTTGCATAGACAACATTTAGGGATGCTCTCTGAGGAAGAGAATGCAGAGTAAACAGCTGAGTATGCATATTTACAAAGAGCACTGAAGTGTCAGCTGAGATTAGAGCATGTGGATTCTGAGCATGTACGATAAAGATGATTTCAACTTTCCAGGAACTCCTGGAGCTTGGAATAGGAGTAACGGAATTGGCAACGAGGTGCTATGTGGATCTAACAATTGAAGAGTTATGCATTAGCAAGTCAGTTGATACTATTGTTTAAATATTTGAATTCCTAGTACTTTCCTGTTTAAATATTATGCCAGTTACTTAAAGGAAAGCATTAAATCACCAACTGTTTTTTATATTTGTCTATTTGTTTTTCACTTCTGTTAGTTTTTTATTTGTATTTTTGAGCCATTGTTAAATAAGTATAATAGAGTTACAGTATTTTTGATACATTGAGTTCATTAATATAAAATGTCCTTCTTTATCCCTTACAGTATCTTTTTTAGATATTATGATGGCATTTTACTTTTTATAGTCTTTTAATTTAAAAATATCTTTAGATACTCATATAAAATGCCCGACTTGTAGAACTTAAATTGAAATACATAACTCTTGAATGTTCCCTAGGTACTTGGCATTCAGTATTAAACAGAAGTGACTAAAATCATAATGCTTAATATACCACTTATTTCTTATTAATCAAGCAATCAAATGAGCCAGATAATACATAACTAAAAGAACTACATCATTTTTTAAATCTTAAAATATATCTAAGCTAGAATTAACTTCAAAATAAAATCATAGGACCTCATGATAATTTCTTTTTGGGTTTCTCAAATTTGATATGCAAAATTATAAGGGAAATATAATAAAGCAAATGAAGAAATGGTAACAAAACAAACCTACACTGTAAATTATAAAGAATGTCTGGAAATGTGTGAAATTTATGCCACGATAAGGGATGAAGCACAAACCTAGGAACTTGTGTTTTGCAAACTTGGTAAGACAAGACCTGGGATGTCCACATCCCAGTGCCTGAGTTCCAGTCCCAGCTCTACTCCCAATCCCAGCTTCCTGCTAATAGACGTTATGGGAGGTAGTGTAGACGGCTGGAGAAATGGGTCCCTGCCTTCAGCATGGAGGACCCGCACTGACAGGAATTCCTGACTCCTGGCTTCTGCCTAGCCGAGGCTTGGCCCAGCCCTAGCTGTTCATGAGCCTTTGGAGAGTGAGCCAGGAAAGGCAACTCTCTCTTCTCTCCTCTCTCCTCTCTCCTGTAGTCTCTCACCACTCTTCTCGCTTCTCTTCCCTCTCCTCTCCCCTCTCTCTCTCCATCCCTCTTTTCAAATAAACAAAATTAATGAATAAGCACAATTTTCACAAGCTAAATAGTCTTTAGTAAATATGCATACTCAACAGTTTATTCTGCATTCTCTTCCTCTGAGAACATCCCTAAATGCCTGCAACAACTGGGGTCAGGCAGGCTAAGACAGGAGCTCGGAACGCAATCCAGATTTCCCACCTGAGTAGTAGGGACACAATCAGTTACATCACTGCCTCCCAGGGTACGTATTACCGGGAACTGGTCAGAATTAAAGCTGGGACGCAAACTCAGGTACTCAGATGTGGGATGTGGGTGTCCTAACAACCACTAGGCCACATGCACACCTCATATTGGTGTAATACTGATGCTATCTTCTGCTTCTAAAGAGACCCCTGCCTCTTGATCAACACATCCTACTTAATGGTGACAGTGACCATTGGCTGACAATTATTTCAGCATTTCACTATTGGCTTGAAGGCTCCACTATTTTATTAGTTTTCTTCTATTCTTATTCAGAGATGTTTCTATAAATGATTGTTAAATTTAATTAAGTAGATTTGGGTTATATTTGGATATAGTATATAATTTGTCTCATTTTAATTATTGATGTAAAATTGATGCTAAGTTCAACACTAACCTACAATGAGACACCTGCACTTTCTATCTGAAACGTGTAATTTTTTTCACATTATCCTTGACTGCAATTTCATTAGGACAATTCAATGGTGGTACATGCATTCATTAAAAGCCTGGGGCACATTGACCCCATTTAATTTGTAGATTGAGTATTTTACTGAGCATAGATACATTTGTTTTGTTACATTTAATACTTATTTCTCTGAATCTAATCTTCTACACCTCTGAATGACCTGTTAGCCTCTATTTGCTCTCTGGGTGCCCCTTTCTAGTATTTGATCTTGGAGAGAGATTATTTGTCTTTTGTTTTTCTTACTTTTTTGGTATATTCTGAATTATGAAATAGATTCATTCGGTTTCTTTGATTAGAAGTTCAAATCTAAGATACATATTAATTTACAGGTTTGTAGTTCTTGGAGCAGTTGAACAGTTATGTCATAGGTGAGTATGTTTTACATGCATCTCCTTGAGAATTATCATAGTTTTTTAAAGGATTTATTGATGCCTGTGAAAGGCAGCATTACAGAGTCAACCTCCAGCCACCAGCTCACTCCTCAAATGGTCACAACAGCAGAGCTGGATGAGACCAAAGCCAGGAGCTTGGAACCCCATCTGGATCCTCCATGCCAGGGGCCGAAGTGATTGGGCCATCTTCCACTGCTTTCCAAGGCACATGAGCAGGGAGCTGGATAGGAAGTGGAGCAGCTTATATGGTATGTGGGTGTCATAGGTGGTGGCTTAACCCACTGCACCATGACACATCTCCTCTTATTAGTTTTTTTTTTTTTTCTTAGAGATCCTACATGAGGAGTAAGTGCACAGTGACTCCTGTTGTTGACTTTACCAATTGACACTCCTGTCTATGGCATCAGTAATCTCCCTATGCTCCAGTCATGAGTTTCCAAGCTATGAAAGCCCTCTGAGTTCTCCGACTCTTATCTTGTTTAGACAAGGTCATAGTCAAAGTGGAGGTTCTCTCCTCCCTTCAGAGAAAGGTACCTCCTTCTTTGATGACCTGTTCTTTCCACTGGGATCTCACTCGCAGAGATCTTTTGCCAGAGTGTCTTGGCTTTCCATGCCTGAAATACTCTCATGAGCTTTTCAGCCAGCTCCGAATGCCTTTAGGGCTGATTCTGAGGCCAGAGTGCTATTTAGGACATCTGCCATTCTATGAGTCTGCTGAGTATCTCACTTCCCATGTTGGATCACTCTCCCCTTTATTTACTCCATCAGTTAGCGTTAGCCGGTACTAGCTTTTTGATACTAGTTTTTTGATAAAGTCCCATGAGACCTATCCAGAAGGGAACCACATCACGTAGGCATTCACTCTTAATCTCTTTTCCTCAATTTACTCTTTGAGTACTAATTTTTCTTTGTCAGGTTACAATGTTGCATTCCCCAATAATCAGAACATTTTTTGGAAAAATTTGGGAAGAATTGGTATTTTTAAGTGTTTGCTAGATTTCAGTAGTGAAGCCAACTGGTACTGAGCTTTTCTTTGATGGGATACTTTTTGATTTCTGATTCTTTTTTTATTCTTTCTTTGTCAAAATTTCTTTTTTCATTATTTATTCTTGATAGATTGCATATTTAAAGGAATTTATCCATTTGTTCTAAGTTTTCCATAGTACTCTCGTATGACCCTTTGTATTCTTAGCTATCAGTTGTAATGTCTCCTCTTCCACTTCTGATTCTATTTATGCCTTCTTTTTGTTTTTTAGACTCATTAAGTGACAGTCAATTTTATTCATCTTCTAAAAGATTCTAATTTTTGAAAAAAATTTCCTATCATTACTTTTGTTCTCATTTTTTTATTTCTGCTTTGATCTTTTGAATTTTCTTCCTTCTAATAGCTTTGGGTTTAGCATGTTGCTCTTTTTTTTTTAGCTCCTTGAAGTAGAACTTGAAGTTGTTTACTTGATATTCTTTTTTGATGTAGACAGTTTCCCCTGTAAAGCTCCCTATTAAGCTGTGTTTTGGTGCATCTCATAAACTTTGCTATACTATGTTACCATTTTTGCTAGTCTCAGGCCAGTTTTATTTCTCTTTTATTTTCTCCTTTAGTCCATTGGTTGTTTAAGAGCACATTTTTTAATGCCCACATAATTCTGATTTTTCCAAAACTCCCCCTATTATTGATTTCTAGTTTTACACTATGATTATGATTATCAAGAAGGAAACTTGATATGATTTCAAACACACATTTATTAAGTTATTTTGTAGCCCAGCATATTCTCTGTTTTGAATAATGCTTGTCACACTTGAGAAGAATGTGTGTTCTGCTTCTGTTAGATGGAAGCTTCTGTGAGTGCTTATTTGATGCCTCTGATCTAAAGTTAGTTCAACTCCAATGTTTCTTTATTGATTTTTTTCAGCGATTTGTCTGTTGTTGAAAGAGTGATAATGAAGCCTCCTGCTATTACTGTGCTGCAGTGTCTCCTCAGGTCTATTAACAGTCACCTTGTATACTGGTGCTCTGATAGGCACATGAGTACATATTTATTTTATATGTTATTGATGAAATTGCCCTTTTATCACCTATAATGAGCTCAGTGCCTATTGTTATGTAAAGGATTTATAGGAAAAGATAGACTGAATGGGTGATAAGGAGGGAAACCTCAGCAGGAAAATATAAACCATAAAAAAGAAATGAACAAATTTCAGAAATGAAATGTACAGTAAAAGGTGGCATGGGGACAATCAGCCAACTCAAACATATATGGGATAGATACAGCTATCAATTTAAAAATTAATATAAATAGTGTGTATGTGTGTGAATGAGATAACATGATCTCTTATTTGTGTACTTGGATTCCCAGAACTAAAGGAGCAAAAGAAGAGAAAAGAAATATTTTAAGAATTAATGACAGGGGCCGGTGCTATGGTGCAGTGGGCTAACACCCTAGCCTGAAGTGCTGGCATCCCATATGGGCACTGGTTCAAGACTGGGCTGCTCCACTTCCAATCCAGCTCTCTGCTATAGCTTGGTAAAGAAGTAGAAGATGGCCCCAGTCCTCCCAAGACCCACATGGGAGACCCCACTTGGGAGACCTGTGGGAAGCTCCTGACTCCTGGCTTCGGATTCGCGCAGCTCTAGCTATTATGGCCAATTGCGGAGTCAACCAGCAGATGGTAGACCTCTCTCTCTCTTTCTCTGCCTCTCCTCTCTCTGTTTAACTCTGACTTTTTTTTTTTTTTTGACAGGCAGAGTTAGACAGTGAGAGAGAGAGAGACAGAGAGAAAGATCTTCCTCTTCCATTGGTTCACCCACCAAATGGCCACCACGGTGGGAACTGTGCCGATCTGAAGCCAGGAGCCAGGTGCCTCCTCCTGGTCTCCCATGCAGGTGCAGGGCCCAAGGACTTGGGCCATCCTCCACTGCACTCCTGGGCCACAGCAGAGAGCTGGACTGGAAGAGGAGTAACCAGGAGACAGAATCCAGCGCCCCAACCGGGACTAGAACCCAGGTTGCCGGTGCCACAGGCGGAGGATTAGCCAAGTGAGCCATGGCACTGGCCAACTCTGACTTTCAAATAAATAAATAAATATTTTTTTTAAAAAAAAGAATTAATGACAAAGAATTTCCAAAATTTTAATGGAAACTTAGATCATGGAAGGTATGAGTATTTATAGAAAATTTCAATAAACCCTGTGTGAATGTGCAGAATATATTTCCTTAACCTAATTAAAAGTTTCTGACTTTCTAAAAATGTTATTATGTTCTTTTTAAAATATATTTTTAATTACTTGAAAGACATCGTTAGAGAGAGAGAGAGAGAGAGAGAATGACAAATAGAGATAGATCTCTGGTTCATTCCCCTAGATGGTCACAACAGCCAGGTCTGGGTCAAGCTGAAGCCAGGAACCAGGAGCTTTTTCCAGGTCTCCATGTGTGTGACAGAGGCCAAACACTTGGTCCATCTTCCACAGCTTTTCTCAAGCCATTAGCAGGGAACTGGATCAAAAGTGGAGCAGCTGGGACTGGAACCAGCGCCCATGTGGGATGCCGGCACTACAGGCGTCGGCTGTACCTGCTATGACATAGCATCAGTCCCTGTACTTTTCTTAATTACATAAATTAATCAATTTGGTCTGTTCATTTTGAAGATTGTTGTTTTCAAATCTGAGTACAACTTATATTAATCATTATTATTTAATTTATTAAATGTGTAGATTGTCCTCCAAACATTTTTCTATTTCTCTGAAGTGCTTTTCATGTCATTTTCTTTTACTACTACCTTATACCAGGCTTTCTTTTAGTCTTTCAATCGTTTAGTTGGAATACTGCTGTAGCTCATCTACTATATCCCATTTAATATGCTCATAATTTTGTTCTTAATTTACCTAAATACTCTTCATATTACCCAATCTGTGGGTGTAGGTCTGTCTAGAAATGTTAATTTTACTTATTTAAGTTACTAGGTTTTGTTTGCAATTTCTCTTTAAACAGTTCAAATAATTTAAAAAATACTTCAATGAACACACATAGATGTAACAATTTGCAATATTTTCATGTTCACTTCATATATAAATATTGTACACATAGATATGGATTTTAAAGCAAGCGTGGATATATTAATATTGGAATGCATAGGATTCATGACAGCCAATTGAGTCTCTCATATCCAGTGCCTCACACTGACTGCTACCCTATCTGACATGTCAGGGTGCTTGTGTTTACGCTGGGCTCAGCTGCAGTACCCAGGGTATTATTTCATGCTCTGCTGATTACCAGGCTTATGTGAAGTGTGGCTGGATGCAGATTAAGAAAGACTAAGTAGACTTGATATACACCAGTGTAGTCTGTATAAATTAAAATACAAAGAAATAACAAACAAAACTCGCAGTAGTAGTGGTTCGAGTACTGACTGCTGCACTTCCGATCCAGCTCTCGAGTATGGCCTGGGAAAGCATTGGAGATGGCCCCAGTCCCTGCACCCCCATGGGAGACCCAGAAGAAGCTCCAGGCTCCTGGCTTTGGATTGGCACAGCTCTGGCCATTGCAACCACTTGGAGAGTGAACCAGCAGATGAAAGACACTTCTCTCTGTCTCTCTCTGCTTTCACATCTCTGTAACTTTGCCTGTCAAATACATAAATAAATCTATAAAAATAATGAAAAAAAGAAATGGAGTACAAAAATGAAACAGAAACTTGAGGTTAACCAACTTTATAAAAGGAGCCTGCCTTCATTAAGTTTAAATGCATGAAAAAGGCATCTAATAAGGCATAACATATGCAAATATTGAAAGAGAATACTAACATCACAGGCAATGCTTGCAAAGTGCCTAAATTCTATTTTCTAACTGTAGTTTTGATGAAGAGATCATTACCAATGTTAAGTTATACTGTTAATAATTGTTTTCATTACAGAGAATCCTTTTGTACTATTCTGTACTTCGGAAAACTGCTGTATGAATTAGAGAACAAATAAATTTACAAATTAAATATTTCAGGAACTAAAAACAATGTAAAAGGCTAATGATAGTAATACAATTTTGAAAATGCCTACATAGGAATTCCAGCACTCTTTCTCATTCCCTATTTATAAGGTGTTTATACTTAGAGGTTATTACTGATACCAACAGTAAACTAATGTACAATTTAAGCAATAGTGCTAAAAGAAGTTCAGTAGCTTAGAGTTCCTTCCTTGCTTTTGTTCACAAATGTCTTCTTGAAAACACAAATGTTTGAATCACAACTTGAAGAATGTGGTAGATCTAGACAAGTTGAAGTGATCAATGGAACTAATATTCGAACATAAAATATGCCTCATAGTCAGAAAAACACCATTTAGGTGGAGAACATTCCTTGTTTTCTCCTGCACCCATTCACTCCTTCTCGTTTAACCCTTGTTTATTCCTTCATCTCTTGTCTTTGATGGCTATTCCAACACATTCAATGAGATTTTTATAAACCGCATTGTACCCTCATGGCAAACAGAAACTCCCTCTATATTTAGTAAGGATAAAAATAGTTCAGTGGGTGCTATGGTTTCAATGTGTCCTTTAGAAAAGTATGTGTAGAGAATTTAACCCATAATTCAACTTTGTTAGTAGATGGGGCCCATGGGGAGGTGTTTACATCTTGGTCCATTCTTACAAACCAATTAGTGTAATTTATAAAGGGGCTTAGAGTTACAAGTTCTGTCCCTTGATATCTTTTGGTATTTGGTCCTTCTACCATGATTTCTTAGGAAGAAGGCCCATGCCAGATGCTGGCTTCTGTAGACCCATGAGCCAACAATCGCTGTTCATTACAAACTACCCAATTTGTATATTATTGCAGCAGCAAAAAATGAACTAAGACAGTGTGGTTTTGCGGCACACATCCAAACACATTTCCATTTCTTGTAGTGTGCAACGTGGCTCAGTAGATCAAATTGTGTTTGCTGATACTCAACATATAATTTTTGTTCAATGTCAGTTTGAACAAGTATCATGATGGTGTTTAAAGTTACCCTTACTGATTCTGTGACTGCTTCTCCTATCAGCTTGAGACAAGATTGTTCAAGTATCCAAATATAAATGTATATCTGTTCTCCTTCGTGTTTTGAAGCTTTCACAGTAAGTGAACATACATTTAAAACTGCTGTGTTGAGGCCGGCGCTGTGGCGCAGTGGATTAAAGCCACCGCCTGCAGTGCCAGCATCCCATATGGGCGCCGGTTCAAGTCCCAGCCGCTCCACTTCCGATTCAGCTCTTTGCTATGGCCTGGGAAAGTGGTAGAAGAAGGCTCAAATCCTTGGGCCCCTGCATCTTCGTGGGAGACATGGAAAAAGCTCCTGGCTCCTGGCTCCTGGCTCCTGGCTTCAGATCAGCTCAGCTCTGGCCATTGTGGTCATTTGGGGAGTGAACCAGCAGATGGAGGACCTCTCTCTCTCTCTCTCTCTCTCTACCTCTCTACCTCTCTACCTCTTTGGCTCTACCTCTCTTTGTAACTCTTTCAAATAAATAAAATAAATTTTTTTTTTCAAAAAACTGCTGTGTTTTCAGTTGACTTCATCAATACGTAATGTCCCTCTTTGCAAACATTTGTAATTTTCCTTATTCTGAAATATAGTTTCCAACATTAACCCAGTAGTATATTTTTACATCCTTTAACCTTTGCTTTGTCATTATATTTAAATGGTGTGCCTTGTTGAAAACACTTATCTGAGTATTTCCTTGTTATTCAGCCTGATGATATTTTGACCTCTGATTTGGGGGGTTAGACCATTTACATATACTTACAGTGATGTTGATGATTGATTTTGAATGTAGTTTTATAGTCTCTATTTATTTGTATTTTTCCACTTTTCCTGCTTTATTGCAGATAGAATCCAAAACCCAATTGCTTGTGATTCTTTCTCCATTCATGATTTATTACACATTAGATTTAGTTTTTTATGGGTTACACTTGTGTCTAGAATATGCGTCTTTTTTCATATGTTGTCTTCACCTGACAACTTCATGCATAGCTCATCCTTCCATAATCTGCTTCTTATGTGCTATGGTTGACATACATTTTCCTTCCCATTTGTTATAAAGCTTATAATGCAGTATCAGTACTTTAGATTTCAGTCAATCATTATCATTTAGAGTGATAACAGTAAGCTAATGTTGTTGTCCATAGTCACATTTTTTAAAAAAGGATTTATTTATTTATTTGTTTATTTTAATGACAGAGCAACAGAGGGAGGGAGAGACAAGACTGAGAGAGAGAGAGACAGAGAGAATCTTTCCATCTGTTTTTTCTCATCTAAATGGTCACAATAGCTAGGTCGAGCCAGGTGGAAGCCAGGATCCAGGAACTACGCAGGTCTCCAACATGGGCGGCAGAGGCCCAAGTAATTGAGCCATCTCCTCCCACTTTCTCAGGCACATTAGCAGGGAACTGGGTCAGAAGCTAAGTAGCCAGGACCTGGGCTGGCTTTCCACCATAGGATGATGGGCTGCAGCTGGTGGCTTAACTCACTGAGCCGTGACTCCAGCTCCCTTATTCACTTTCACCTGTACCATATCTCGTGCATTTCATTTGTGTGTGTGTAGATCCAAATTTCTTCCAGCTATCTTTTTCCTTCTATCTGACGATGATCTTAACATTTTTGGAGGCGCATCTTTTGTAGCAATTTCCCTCTACGTTCATTTGTCTGAAAAACTCCATTGCTAGCTATTAAAATCTACAGTGGGCATGTGTGTTTCCCTCAGAATCTCAAATTGTCACTGCATTTTCTTCAGGCTTCCATTGTTTCTGATTAGAATTCTTGTGTAATTTGTACTTGGTGTCTATGTGTGCAGTGTTTTCTTCTTATCCCTACCAACCAGAATTTCTTGATTACTTTAGTAATTAATTAATGAGTTGTATAGGTGTGGTATGGTATGGTATAGTGTGTGTGTGTGTGTGTGTGTGTGTGTGGTTCCTAGGGTCTCAGGGGTTGTAGTATCTGTAGTATGCTATACTTCAAAAATTGGCAAATTCTAAGTCATGAACACTTTAGTTGATCTTTTCCCACTTTGTCTCTTTTCTTTTCCCAGGGCACCTGTTATATATTTGTGAGATCTCTTGATATTGTCCCATAATCACTGCTTGCTTTACTATAGTTTTTTTAAAGCTATTTATTTATTTGAAAGACAAAGCACAGTGTGTGTATAGTGATGGGGTACAGAGAGAAAGAGAGAGCTCCCATAAGTTAGTTTGCTCTTCAATTGTGTGAATCCTAAGGAAAGACCCAGCTGAAGCAAAAACCTGGAGACCATTCAGTCTCCCATATTGCTGGCAAGGACCCAAATACTTGGCCATTACCTGCAAGAATACACACCAGCAGGAAACTGGAGTAGAAGTTGTGGAAGTGGGATTCAAACCAGGTACTCCAATATGGAATGTAGGCATCCCAAACAGCATCTTAACGGCTGCAGCAAACACCCACTCCTGGCTCTGAGTTTTGTTGATGGTTTATTTTAATTTATACAGACTACACTGATGTATATCAAGTCTACTTAGTCTTTCTTAATCTGCATCCAGCCACACTTCACATAAGCCTGGTAATCAGCAGAGCATGAAATAATACCCTGGGTAATGCAGGTGAGCCCAGTGTAAACACAAGTACCCTGACATGTCAGATAGGGTAGGAGAAGAGTCAGTGTGAGGCACTGGATGTGAGAAAGACTCAACCGGCTGTTAGGAAAGAACCAAGAAGGAAGGCAGGCAGGCAGGTGTCAGAAACTGGTAAAGAGAAGGAAATCAATTTTTTCTCTAGCATCTCTACAAATAAGACTTCTAACACCTAATAATTTTAGTCCAGTGAGATCCTTGTACATCTGGGCTCCAGAACTATGAAATAATAAATGCTCATTGGTTTAGGACACTGAGTTTCTTGTGACTTGTTAACATCAAGAGTGGTTTGAATGTATGCACTGCTTTTCCGACAAAGACAAAGGGTTTTTACTTCTACCTCTTCTCCTGAAGTGCAAGATCAGTTGGACAGACAAGAACAACAACAATAAAAATGTATATTATAGATAGGCACCACAGGCTTTTCTACTTCCTGTATGCATTCCTAAGTGTATTTCATGAGAAATGATGACACCAACTGATGTGGTTCAAAATATATAGAGAGGAAATATTTAAGACAAAAAAAAAATGCTACTAACTGGGGAACATAAATTTAGGTAAAGAGGGTTATATTTCTTTTCTCAAACAAGTAAAATGATGATAACATTAGACTCAATCATGTATATATTATGTAATGCCCAGAAAAAAACTTTCTATTAAAGTTATAAAAATGAGGTTCTAGGCCGGCGCCACGGCTCACTAGGCTAATCTTCCACCTGCGGCGCCGTCACACCGGGTCCTAGTCCCGGCTGGGGCATCAGATTCTGTCCCGGTTGCTCCTCTTGCAGTCCAGCTCTCTGCCGTGGCCCGGAAAGGCAGTGGAGGATGGCCCAAGTGCTTGGGTCCTGCACCTGCATGGGAGACCAGGAGAAGCACCTGGCTCCTGCCATCGGATCAGCGCAGCGCCAGCCGTAGCGGCCATTTGGGGAGTGAACCAACGGAAGGAAGACCTTTCTCTCTGTCTCTCCCTCTCACTGTCCACTCTGCCTATCAAAAAAAAAAAAAAATGAGGCTCTAAAAAATGTACAAATAAACAGGAAAGTAAAACAGAAAATAAAATCATAAAGACAAACAAAATAAAATGACAGATGTAAGTCCTAACACATCAACAATTAGAATAAATGCAAATGATGTGAAAATATCAATTAAAAGTAGATATCAACAGGGTAGTAAAAGCAAGAAAGCTTGATTCCATTATATGCAGCCTCAAGAAATCAGATTCAGAAATGTTGATAGAAGGAAGTTAAGAATGAAAGGGAGAAAAATAATTATACATCATGCCAATACTAATAAAAGAAAATTTGAAGTGGCTGTATGAGCATTAACAGAAGATAAAGTAGATTTCAAAGCACAGATGATTTCCAGAATCAAAGAGTGACATAATATTGAAATAAAAATCTCGAGGTCGGAGCTGTGGCCTAGCAGATAAAGCTGCCACCTGCAGTGCCAGCATCTCATGTGGATGCAGGTTTGAGTCCCAGCTGCTCCACTTCCGATCCAGCTCTCTGCTGTGGCCTGGGAAAGCAGTGGAGGATGGCCCAAGTCCCTGGGCCCCTGCATCTGTGTGGTAGACCTGGCTTTGGATCTGTGCAGCCCTGGCAGTTGCAGCCATCTGGAGAGTGAACCATTGGATGGAAGACCTCTTCTCTCTCTCTCTGGACCACTTGGGCCACCTTCTGTTGCTTTCTCGGGAGCATTAGCAGGGAGCTGGATCAGAAATGGAGCAGCTGAGACTTGAACCAGTGCCCATATGGGATGCTGGTACTGAAGGCAGTGCCTTAACCCACAACAACACAATGCCAGCCACTAAATACCTAATTTAAAAATGTATTTACTGGGGCTGGCACTGTGGTGTAGTAGGTTAAGACTCCACATGTGGTGTCAGCATCCCATATGGGCACCGATTCAAGTTCCACTACTCCACTTCAGATTCAATTTCCTGTTAATGGCATGGGAAAGCAGTGGAAGACGGCCCAAGTGCTGGGGCCCCTGCCCCAGCAAGAGAGACCTGGTAGATGCTCCTGCCTCCTGGCTTCAGTGCGGCCCAGCTCTGGACATTGCGACCATTTGAGGAGTGAACCAGCGGATGGAAGACCTTTCTCTCTGAGTCTCTCCCTCTCTCTAACTCCACCACTCAAATAAATAAACATAAAAAAGTTGGTTTATTTCTTTATTTTCTTTTTTCTAATCATTGGTTCACTTGCATAACAGCAAGTAGTGCTGGGCCAAGAGAAAGCCAGCAGCCCAGACTCAATCCGGATGTCCCATGTGAGTGCAGGGATACAAGTACTTCAGGCATCATCTGCTGCCTTCCAGGGTGTGCATTAGCCGGAAGATGGACCAGATGCAGAGAATCTACAACTAAAACCAGTACCCCAGTCTAGGATTCAGGCATATGAAGTGGCAACTTAACCACTGCTCCAATCATCTGCTCCAAAACAAGCACTTTAAGTGATAATCTACTCACTAGAATGTGAACTACTTTGATGACAAGTATATTTTTCACCATTTGTAATTATTATGGAAATTTCAAAAATTGGTTTAGTTCAAATGGCAATCATTAACTTTTAGTATCTCTAGCCACAAACATTCTCCAGCACTATGTTTAGTGCTATATGATCTCAACAAACACAAAGTAACACTTCTCAACACAGATATTTTAAAACTAGGCATAAAGCATATTATCAAAACAGGTGGCATAATGTAGGGAGCACCAGAATATTTGTCCCAGACCTTGATTTGAACCCTATTTCTTACAAGATACTGCAAAGTTGAGTTGTATAAATTGATGTTTACAGAAATTATACTTTATTAAAAATATAGTTTAGGGAATTTTTCAGCAAGAATTTATATATTACATAGCTACTGTTGATTAAATAATTCCATCAGTGAAGCCATTGACTCATTTATTCTATATATATATTCTATATATAGTCTACACACTTTTCACTATGGTTTTTCTAGAAGCTAGAGAAAAACCAATATAAGAGCATTTTTAAAAGCTTGTGGTAAAATGGAATTAAAAGTTAATTTTTGGGGGTAGCCAAAATATTTTTTGAAATCCAATGCAAATTCATAATTTGCATTTTAATAATACATATTTTCCATGAACATTTTGAATATCCCCAGTAAGCATGAATTTGCCCCACCAAAAAAAAAATTTACAACAAAACAAACTTATTTTTAATTCAATTTCACACAAACATTTTGAAGTACCCACATATAGTCTTGGCTATCATGGAATATACAACTTGGACAGTAGACAAATTGATCAGTGGCTACATGCAGAATACCAAAGGTGATAAATGCTGTGAACAGAGTTTCTGATGCTATTGTACCTGGGAGGGAGATAGGCCATTTGTGCTGCTATAAGAAATATCTTAGACTGGGTAGCGACAGAAAGGGATTTCCCACAGTTCTGGAGGATGGGAAGTCAAAGAGCACAGTCCTGGAAGGTTCAGGAGTCTGTTGAAAATCCCATCCTTGCTTCCAAGATGGCGCCTTGCAAGTTGTGTTCTTATGAGGGACAGCAGAACAGAGACAGGGCAGAAGGGACACATGGCTCCTTCAACAAATTTTTTTTCTATAAAGACATGGCTTGTTTTTAGGCCAAAAAACTGCACTGGTGACCTAATCACCCCTAAAGACTCTCATCTCTTAAGCCTATGATATTGGTGATCAAGTTTCAGCAAACGAATTTGGGTGGATACATTTTGACCATTGCAAGGGGTTTGACCAGGCCTACTCACATTAACTCCTTCTTATATGGCTTTAAGACAATAAGAAGTTTCAATGGTTTGGCAGATGAGTCTCTGTCTGTCTCTCTCTCCCCTCTGAATCTAAAAGGCAGTATACCATCCTGCAATGTATTCTATCTTAAGGAGATTGTTGCTTAAACTGTTATAATATTGGTTATGGCTTTGTTGCACGCTTTATGAATCCCAGTTCAACATCAATTTCCCTGAACTGTCTTGCTTTTGCACTGTCCATTCTGTCATAGATATTTCTCCATTTGATTTGACTGGTTTTCACAGTAGCGTGAAATATGTGTGCCTCACTAAACCTAACCAGAGTTCTCAGTAGAAAACCATTATGGTTACAAAAATTGTCAGAGGAAATTAAGTCATAGAGAAAGTGATGATCCATTTGGGAAAACATGTTTTACAATTTGTTTCATTTTGTGTGACTTAACATAATTCTAAATAAAATAAATATTTGTTCTCTTTAGAAAAATGTATGAGCACTATAAAGAATGACAGTTTTGTAAAAAGCTATCTCTAGCTAAATGATATCTACTTCCAGACTTGAAAACAAATGAACAGTGCATTAAAGATTGATATAAAATTTATTATCTTTGACTACTATATAAACATGTGAGTAATGTGATTTCTTTAAAAGGTATGTTTAATCTCATTGCCAAGAATGTTCATGAGAAAATATGGTTAAATATCTGACACTACCTCTCAGTCACAAATTCTGCACTCACATTTATCACTACATAGAAAATAAAGGCAGTGAAAGACAAAAAGAGGACTATTAAGTTTCCACGATTAAATCATTTTTCAATTTCAGTATTCGAGATCATACATTAAGACCTGAAGGTATCGGTATGGATACCCGACTTAAAACGAAGTAAGAGCTTTTGGCCGGCGCTGCTGGCTCACTAGGCTAATCCTCCGCATTGCAGCACCGGCACACCGGGTTCTAGTCCCGGTCGGGCGCCAGAATCTGTCCCGGTTGCCCCTCTTCCAGGACAGCTCTCTGCTGTGGCCCAGGAAGGAAGTGGAGGATGGCCCAAGTGCTTGGGCCCTGCACCCCATGGGAGACCAGGAGAAGCACCTGGCTCCTGCCTTCGGATCAGCGCAGTGCGTTGGCCGTGGCAGCCATTGGAGGGTGAACCAACGGCAAAGGAAGACCTTTCTCTCTGTCTCTCTCTCTCACTGTCCACTCTGCCTGTTAAAAAAAAAATGAAGTAAGAGCTTTTAAGTGTGGAATAAATTATATATTGTTGCAAAAATTCTAACAATGATTATCAACTTAAGACACAAAGGGCATTCAAAGCTTTCATTCAATGGCTCTATCTTTGTGCTGGTGTTCATTGATGAAGTGTAAAAAGGAGAGTCAAAAGAGGCAGCCGAGAAGGGTCTAGAGAACACAGATTTGGGGACTAGAAAAAGCAATCTTTAATGTTTTACCATATCAAGTGACTAAGGCAAGTACAGCTGGTCTACCATATAGCAAGTACACTGAAGCATGCAACTATTCTAACAGTACTAGAGCAACTGTAAGCCTTTTTTGATTCCCCAAACAAAAATAAGAACAATGCTTATCTTCCATGGTTGTGATGGGGATCTAAATAAGATGATGCATAGGAAGTCCCTAGAACAGTGTTTGGAACTGAGAAAAAAAAACAATAAAAGACAGCATTTTATTCATCAACAACATTATTATCTAAAGGAATCTTGATCAAAGCTTGACTGAGCATTTAAATCATTGCAAGAAACCAAAATCCAAAATGTATTCATGGGAAGTCTTTAAATATCCATCATATTCAAAGTAGCACCTACTGGGACCAGTGTGCATTTTAATAATACATATTTTCCATGAACATTTTGAATATCCCTAGTAAGCATGAATTTGCCCCACCAAAAAAAAATTTACACCAAAACAAACTTATTTTTAATAAGTTATATATATAAGTTATATATATAAGTTATATATATAAGTTTTATATATATATATATATATATATATATATATATATATATATATATCTGAGTGCTGGTTTGAATTCCTGCTATTCCACTTTGATGCAGCTTCCCGATTATGAGTCTGGGCAAACAGGGTGATGGGTCTCCACCATCCACATTGGAGATCAGCATGGAGTTCCTGGCTCCTGGGTTCAGCATTGCCCAGCCCTGCTAGATCAGAAACAGAGTAGCTGGAAATCAAACCTGCACTCTAGTAAGTGATGCAGGTGTCCCATGTGGCAGCTTAATGAGCTGCATCACAATGTCTGATACCAAGTTTTTGACAGATATGTTCGTCCGTCTATCCCAAACCCTATAAAAACAATGGCATTGCCAGCAAATACAGCATTGCTTCTAAATACAAGGCATTGTAGTAGAGACCATATGGAGGGACCAAACAAGAAGACTGCCATTTTTACCCAGAGATGACAGGAAATCAAGGTGTTACAACAAGACAAAGCCATGTCCAAAGATCAGAGTACAGAATCAAAGCATTCTCACAAGAACCGAAAGGGTACTGGCAAACTTATGTAATAAGGGACAATCTCAAGCCCAGGAGTCCAAATTCTGAAGAAGCAGCAGACATAAATTACCTCCATTTTCACCTCCCTCCCTCGTGTGACCAAATCCAGGACTTTTTGAAACCCAAACAGTGGCTCCAGGAAGTCTCGCCACCTTATCCTGTTTGGCAGTACCTTCAGCAACTGCAATTGTTTTATGAAACAATGAGGGCCAAATGTTACCTGTTCCTCGTTCCCATTTGTTTTCTCCTCCAAATGCAATTGTGGTTTTCAGCTTTAAAAGCCCAACCCTTACCTTTGCTCAAGGTCCAGAGATCTTTTGGTGTGAGCCTGCTCTCCACCTGATCAAAGGGCCCCACCCTAAACAACCCAGTCTAATCCAGTCGCTTCCCAATCACTTTCTGCATTGTACTCGGGTTAAGCCACCACCCTATTAGTATCATCATTTCATGATTTTGAGACTCCAACATCTGAGGAGTCACGTCTTGTTCAAACTATAGCCGTCTGGCATTGAGAAATTTCATTATTAGCCTGCATAATTTCTACAACTTCATAACACTTCCACCATGAATTAAGGAAACAGCTTCCTTTGTCACTCACCAAATCTTAAGAGGCTGAAATGTCCACACCAATGCTAAAAACTTCTAACTAGTGTCTGCAGGAAGAGTTGCTTTTCTGTAAATTCAGATGGTACTTCATAAGCATATCTACCTGTTATCCCCTGAGATCCTCCAAAGTCACTACAGGAACACTGTTTTCACATATCCAGACAGTGCAGACAATGAGGACCTCCCCTGAACCCAGAATTCCAGGGTTACCCTTCCCAGAGGTAAGGAATACTTCAGCAGTGCTCAACTAGCAAGCATGTTGTGGGTGATCCTGTGCCTGCCTGCCTTGCCCATGCAGGAGGTTAAGAGGGTGTGGCACACCATGCCTCCAGAGAAGGACCCTATCACTGCGGGCAGGTGGCAGGAGCCCCAGGCTCATTTACCAGAACCCTGCTTCCTGTTAAAGGGCTTTGTAATTGCCAATCAAGTAAACAGCTCCTGGGTGTGGCCAAGACCCTTAAGTACCACCTGGAAGGCTACATAGGGTACATGACCTTCAAACTGATTGGAGAAGCATAGCGGTGCCAACATCAGCTTTATCCTATGGAATTAGTGTTGCCCTGAACTAGCTATGGCCTCTGCCTGTCCCAGTTATTGTGTAAATTTGGGAAAGGATCCAATCAATGGAATCACACTCACTCTCTCTCTGTCTCTCCTTGACATTCTTTCAAATAAATAAAAATAAATAAGTAAAGTAAAAAGAATTGTTTCTGATGCAGTTTTCAAAGTCATGCTACAAATACATTATCCTAACCTTGTCTGTGATATAAAACAGAATACGGAAGAGTGACTCAGCTCAGCCCATTTACTTGAATCATTTGTCTTTTCCAATATGAAGATAAGAAAATGACTCTGAATCATTTTCCATAGCTACCTTTAGTCTTCTCAAAGGTATTTTGAAAAACCATCCATTCCTGGAGATGATTTTGCAGTGCATCCTCGTAGGAGTTATCTGGAAAAAAAAAAAAAAAAAGTCAAGTTGATTAAAGATCACTGCAGCAATGAAAAGAGGTGCTGATAGTCTGTTTCTTGGTTTTGGCATGATAGACACCGCACTTCATCTCTGTAGTCTTCTTCCTATACCCTAAATACAGTCTAGTCACAGGAACAACACCAGACAAACCCAAACACAGGGACATTGAAAAACCACCTGAGGGGAATTCCTTAAAACAGTGAATGTCACAGCCCAGAAGAACCTAAGGAGCTAAGACTCATAAATGTAATGTGCTCTTTTGGTGGGATCCTGAAAAAGAAAATGGACATTAGACAAAAACGAAGGAAATCCCAACATTGGTTAATAATAATGTGACAATCTTGGTTCACTTATTGTAATAAGCTTGCTCATACTAAAGTAAAATGGTATTAGAGGAAAGTACATTATCCTCACAGTTTCCTACAATTTAAAACTGCACTAAAATAAAGCCATTTCTTTCAATACATTGAAAGAGCACAGATATTAATCTAAAAGACCTTCCAACATCCTAAACTGGAATATTTTGAGCAACAAACATTGCTGCAATGCATCAAAAATGCATATTCATAGTAATATAAATGGATAACTGAAAACAAATATGGGAGAAGAGATAGCTTTCCATTAAAGAATCCAATTTAACAAATGTAAGAACTTAGAAAATTACATTAGAACAGTACAATAATAATTGCAGCATTGTCAAGGTGCTAATATTAATAGGCAACATTATGAGGGGATATAGGGTATTTGCAAAATCTCTTAGTAGCTCCCCCAAGATACGTATTGATTGCCAAAGGGAAATTATTATTTTAGGGTAGGTAAATCTAGTAAGCACTGCCTTATACCAATGATGAAGGCTCATATCAATAACGAGACAGAGCAACACTGTTTGCTTGCAGATACGGTAAATTCAAGGAAGGCTCATTTTTGTGACTAAGTAGCACTGGTTAAATCTTGGGGAGAAAAAATCAAGCAAGACCAAGCTGAGAGACTGCTACAACAGGAACTGATCAGCATTCTTGAAAACATCAAGACCACCATGGAAAACATGGAAGCAGAGCTGCATCTCAGTCTAATGGAAAAGCGGAGAAATCTGAGACAACACAGTCAGGGCACACAGCCTGATGTATTAGTCTGCTTTTGTTCCTACAACTGAAATACCCAAGAGAAGCTTCTTAGGAGAGAAAAAGTTTATTTCAGCTTACAGTTTAGAGCTTACATTTCAGGATCAAGTGGCCCCATGGTCTGTGCCCCTTGGAAGCTCATCTTCACTGGTGCAGAGGAACGACTGCGTGGTAAGCCAGCAATCAGAGAACAAGCAGGCCAAACCTGAACTCAAGTCAATCTTCTGGAGACAACTTCCCTCCCAGACTACATGACCTAAACACTCCCCACCAGATCCACCTCTCAGGTGCCATCATTAGATCAAGTCTCCACCCTGAATCCACTAAGACATTAAAGTTTAAACATCTGTGTGGGTCTGGGGAGACAAGTCCTACTCAACCTACAGCACCTGGCCTGGATGGAGTACTGAGTGGTTGTTTACGAACAGTAGTTAGGGAAACCTGGATCCAATCACAGTGAGCACAGTGAGTGACGGAAGGTGGCATGTGACTGGACCCTGAATGAGAGAGGTGAGCAGAGAGCCAGTTGCTATGCAGTAGATCTGTTCTGGAGCCTAATAGGCCTGGATTTGAGTCCAGCTCACTATCTCCTACCTGGCAAATTTCCTTTAAAAAAAAGATTTATTTATTTTAAAGACAGAAATGTGAATATGTTCCCTGGGTGAACTATGCACAACTCCCCACTTGGATCCATAATCCATCAGTTATATTTCACAGACCAACTTCTAACTGATGAGTTGCACCCAGACTATCTGCCAGTGGTTGAATGCAAAGACTATATCCTCAATGTTAGCACACTCCAACAGGGCCTGGTCTCACCATTAGCTCCTTAGCTGTCTTGGCAGTTCAACCTATTTGGTTGTACCAGAGTCATGAAGTCAAGTAAAATCACAAGAGCATTTCAAAAAATTCCCTTGAACCAGTCAACCCCTTGTGAAATTCTGTGCAGTGTGTTATTCTGTAAGATCCCTTTGACAAACACTGCAGGCGTGAAAGGCAGACCCACATGCAGTGTAAGTGCCAATTCCTGTGAACACTAATTACCAACACCTTCAGAGTAGAAAAGCCAGATGTGCTCATCTTATTGCCAAGCTGTCTGACTGCTCTTCTGAAGGGGTGGGACCACACCACTGTCCCACGTGCAGTCTCTGTTCTTCATCAACTGCACAAGCAGCAGCAAGAGGATCCACTGGAAAAGGATGGCCTGTTGAGTTCCCTCAGAGCTTCCGTCTCTGATTGGTTTGGGGTCTCTTGTAGAAGCAATAGAATGTAAATTTTATGAAAATCAGTTTTGTGGCATATATTTTTACATTTCTTAAATTTTTCATCAAAAACTTTAATATAGCATATTCATTATATTTACATGAAATGCCTAAAAATGAGAAATTGTTTCATGTTTTAACATAAAAATGTATTAACATGAGGAATGTTTCATGATATTTAACAATTGTTCCTTATTCGGTAAGAAAAATGTAATATATCATATTGCACTCATTCTAGAAAGCATAGACCTGAATTCAGTAAATAGATTACTTAAACTTATTTATTTATTTATTCATTTTATTTGAAAGGTAGAGAAACAGAGACAGGCAGGCAGAGACGGAGACAGAATCTTCTATCTGCTGGTTTGCCTCCTAAATGCCTGAAACAGTTGAGATTAGATCAGGCTGATGCCAAAAGTCAGATCAATCTGGATATCCCACATGGATGGCACGGCCGCAACTACTTGATCTATCACCTGCTGCTTTCCCAGGGTAGGCATTAGCCGGAGGCTGGAATTGGCAACTGATCCCAGTCTCTCCAGTACAGGATACAGTCTTCTCAATGACATCTTAATCACTGTGCCAAATGTCCCTCCTCCAGTACCTAAGCTTTACTTAGGTTTTCCACAACACCCTCCAATTTATTACATAACTGTGATTGTTCATTAATGTATTTATCTATATGTATGGAGAAAGAGTGTGATACAGAATAAGCCAGTGATTGAGTGGGAATACTGGGACATGAGAAAAACATAACTGTGCAATCATTTGTCATGAGCTATGAAAAGATTGCCCTTGTATGGCTTAGAATAATAAGATATTCATGAGACTCTTGCAGAATGAATTAAAGTACTCTGTGTGAAGCACTGCATGAATTAAGGGAAACCACTTAATATTAGGAGTTTTATCTTAAATGTAATAGAAATTTAAAAAAACTACATGCGTTTGCCCAATTACATCTAAATTTATAAAAAATATATAACTGGCCAAACCTGAAAGCAACTGACCATCTAAATTATCAATAAAAATACTTTCATACACCAAATACATATTTCAAAAAGTTAAAGTTATTAAACATAGCATTTATAATATTTGATTTAAACAAGCCATGCACATAACCACATAAAGCACAAGGATCAATTACTTTTACTCCCCAGGTAAAGTACAAATTTTCTTCTACGTAGATAATTATGCTTTTTGAGAATTGGCTATTCTAATTTTTACTCACATTTAAATTTTTTTTTTAAATTTTTTTTTTTTAATTTTTTTGACAGGCAGAGTGGACAGTGAGAGAGAGAGACAGAGAGAAAGGTCTTCCTTTTGCCGTTGGTTCACCCTCCAATGGCCGCCGCGGCCGGCGCGCTGCGGCCGGCGCACCACGCTGATCCGATGGCAGGAGCCAGGAGCCAGGTGCTTTTCCTGGTCTCCCATGGGGTGCAGGGCCCAAGCACCTGGGCCATCCTCCACTGCACTCCCTGGCCACAGCAGAGGGCTGGCCTGGAAGAGGGGCAACCGGGACAGAATCCGGCGCCCCGACCGGGACTAGAACCCGGTGTGCCGGCGCCGCTAGGCGGAGGATTAGCCTAGTGAGCCGCGGCGCCGGCACATTTAAATTTTTTATTTATACTTTAGTCTATTTATAGTGTATCGTAATAGTAACCAAGAACAATTAGAAATCATCATGCTTGTAAATCAATCCATAGGAAAAACAAAACAACAAATCAACATGAATATAGCTTTAAATGTGATTTTTATCAAATAATATATGTTGAAAATTTAGTAACTTTACACTTATAAACATATTTATATAAGGTGAACAAATTTCATATATACAGATTTAGGAGCATAGTGATACTTTCCACCATACCCTTCCTCCTGCCAACACCCCTCCCCTCCCTTCTTGTTCCTTTCTTATACTTTCTTTTAATGTTTACAATGATCTATTTTCACTTTATTTTATAACTGTGAAAATAACTCTCCACTAAGTAAATAATTCAATGAGTAATAGGAAAACAACACTGTTCCTCAACAGTAGACATAAGTGCTGTAAACAATAATCAAATATCAAAATCTCAATTTTTCTCATATGTGTTACATTTTTGTGTACTCCTATTAGTTTCCACAGATCAGGGAAAACATATGGTATTTGTCTTTTGAGGACCGGTTTATTTCACTAAGTATAATGGTTTCCAGTTACATCCATTTTGTTGAAAAAGACAGGATTTCATTCCTTTTTACGGCGGAATAATATTCCATAATATCCCATGGTATATACCACATTTTCCTTAGCCAGTCATTAGATGATAGTCCTCTGGGTTGATTCCATATCTTAGCTATTGTGAATTGAACTGCAATAAACGTGGGAGTGCAGATAACTCATTCACATGCTGGTTTCATTTTCCTTGGGTAAATTCCCAGGAGTGGGATGCTGGTTCATATAGTGGGTCTATATTCAGATCTCTGAGGAATCTCCATACTGTCTTCCACAATGGCTGTACTAGTTTACATTTCCAACAACATGTATTAGGGTACTTTTTCCCACACATCCCCACCAGCATTTTTTTTATTTCTATATAAGAACCATTTTTCACCTCTAATGAGGGTGAAACTTCATTTTGGTTTTGATTTGGATTTCCTTAATGGCTAGTGATCCAGAGCATTTTTTTCATGTGTTTGTTGGCCATTTGAATTTCTTCCTTTGAAAAATTCCTGTTCATGTCCTATGCCCATTTCTTAAATGGATTGCTTCTTTTGAGCTCTTCATAAGTTTTGGATATTAATGATTTCTTCGCAGTGCTGCAGTTTCTTGGCTTGATGTAATCCCATTTGTCTATTTTTGCTTTGATTACCTAGGCTTCTGAGGTCTTTTCCAAGAACTCTTTGCCTATGCTGATGTCTTACAGAGTTTCCCCAATGTTCTCCTCTAGTAATTTGATGGTGTCAGATTGCAGATTTAAATCCATGATACATTTTGAGTTGATTTTTGTATAAGGTGTAAGGTAGGGTCTTGTTTCATATTTCTGCACATGGAAATCCAATTTTCCCAGCATCATTTATTAAAATATTTTTAGCAGGGTTGTGGAAGCTTATAGACTAATCTGATAGATAGGAAAGCTCTGTGAATTTGAAAAATCAATATAAGCTTGAAGTATTTTATAAGGATTCAACAAATGCAAAAAGTTAAAATAGGAAAGTATTCAACATAGGCCCAATATACACTATTTTCACTCCCTTCCATGGGAATTTGTAATCAAGTGTGGGACTTAATATTGTGAATATAAATTGGGAAACAACAAAGTCAGGAGACTCTGGGAAGAATTATTGTGCAAAAGCTGTTCACCCCCAGCTTCCAGACACAACACATTGGCATGTTTACAAAAGGACTGTGGGTTGGAAGATACGATAATTAATGAACTGAACTATCAGGTAGAAAATTAAATTACTTCCTCAGAAGAAGTATATTTTAACAAATAGGATATTGGAACCATCAGAGCAATAAATTGCTTTAGATAATTTTAATCAAATTTTAATAACATTTAAATAAAAATCAAATCACTCTGATTATATTTATGTTAAAGGATGCATGACATATGCATGCTTGCATAATTTCCTGATTTTGAGAGCTTTATGTGTTTCAGAAGTGCCTGAGAAAGCAAAGCCTGTACTCAATCACTTGAGAATAGCTCATTCTGCCCATTCATACTTAATTACTATATCTCAGTTTCCACAGCACCCGATTTCCCAAGAAGGGCAAGTGGATTAAAAACTATTAGTGACTACCATATCAATATCTATCACTTATGTCAGATAAATCAACAGGGATGATAAATGATTTATGCTTCAAGGCATTGAGTTATACAAATATTTATTCATGTTCTGTTCTAATGTTCTCACAGTTGATCAGAAACTATTAGCGGTGAAAAATTTCCCTCTTCATTATGTTTGTCTTGCCTATCCTTTTGAATTCATATATAATATTTAAATTATCTTTTGGGGAATCTCAGAGAACCAAACTCATTGGAAACGATTCTGGGCAAATTTTTCTTTCTGATGTGTGATTCTAGCGTTGTGGTGACTCTATGCCTCTGGGCCTAAATATGAAGTAATGGTTCCAAAAATTTAATTTATTTTGATTATATTATTTCCATATCTACTCAATCTTTATATTTATCCAGAACACATACATTATATTTTATATACTCTATGTAATTCAAGGGAAATTCAAAAACCTCATAGAAAATGGGGTATAAATCAAGTTTATTGTATTTAAAAAAACATTTGGAAATCTACACATAGTATTTTCCATAATACCCACTTTTCATACCCTTTTTGAAGATGTGCATAAAAGCTTGGGTTTGAAAATGTTTTGCACCACGATAAACTAAGCTTGTGTATATTCTAATCCCTAGGAAAAGTGCCTGGAGGGAATTCACTTAACATCCTCAGAAGACATTCAGTTTTCAGGCCATACTTCTCTTTTCCAATTCCCGGTGTCCCAAAAGTTCACAACACCTATTCTGGCCTTGTCTCTTTATTCCATAGCAATGACTTTGATCACTGAACTAAATTTCATGAAACAAAATGCTACAACATAAGGAATATTTATCTATTAAAAGTAATTTGGCCAGTTAAAAACTTATACAGTCTAAATTTTGAATAACCCAATTCTTAATAAAGTATGTGTATATTTGAATGGAGTCATTTTTATAAAGCTGTCTGTTTGCTTTACAGTGGCAAAGACTTTGAATGAACAGAGTGTGATAGGGCAGCTGGACATAAGAGAAAATACAAAATAGTAAGACAAACCTGTAGTAATTCTGTGATAATTGTTAAGTGCAGAATATAAAAGATCATATTAAGAACTAAGCACGAGGCCGGCACCGTGGCTCACTAGGCTAATCCTCCACCTTGCGGTGCCAGCACACCGGGTTCTAGTCCCGGTCAGGACGCCGGATTCTGTCCCGGTTGCCCCTCTTCCAGGCCAGTTCTCTGCTGTGGCCCGTGAGTGCGGTGGAGGATGGCCCAAGTGCTTGGGCCCTGCACCCCATGGGAGACCAGGAGAAGCACCTGGCTCCTGCCATCAGATAAACACGGTGTGCCGGCCTCAGCGCGCCAGCTGCGGAGGCCATTGGAGGGTGAACCAACGGCAAAGGAAGACCTTTCTCTCTGCCTGTCTCCTCACAGTCTAATTCTGTCAGTCAAAAAAAAAAAAAAAAAAAAAAAGAACTAAGCACATCACTTTTCAGAGTTGTGATGGAAATATAAAAGGAAAATAAGAAATGGATATCTCCCAGATCATAGTCAATATTTTAACAGATGTCAGAGGAGGTAAAAAAATTGCACGATATTTATCATATATTTTTTTTCTTTTAAAGATTGACTTATTTGTTTGGAAGGCAGGGTTACAGAATGGCTAGGACTGGGCCAGGCTGAAGCCAGGAGCCAGGCGCTGAAGCATGGCCCAAGCACGTGGGCCATCTGCTGCTGCTTCCCAGGTGCTTTAGCAGGGAGCTGGGTCTGAAGCAGAGCAGACTGAACTGGACCAGCATGCATATCAATGCCGGCATCACAGGCAGAGGCTTAACACACGGCACCAAAACACCAGCCCCTAGAAGACGTATTTTCCAGTTGAGAAGGTGATCTTCAACATGGGAGAACTGAATAATGTAGAAGTAGTTTATTTTGTTGGTTTTTTTGTTGTTTCTTGAGGGGGTGGAGTGGGATGGTGTTGTGACACAATGTGTTAAGCAGCCACCCGTGATGCCAGCATCCCGTAAGAGCACCTGTTCCAGTCCCGGCTGACCCACTTCCTGTCTAGTTCTCTACCTATGTTCCCGGGAAATCAGTGAAAGATGGCCCAAGTATTTGGGCCCCCTCCCCCAACATGGGAGACCTGGATGGAGTTCCAGGCTTCTGGCTTCAGCCTGGCCCAGTCCCATCTCTTAAGGCCATTTTAGGAGTGAACCAGTGAATGGAAGATCCCTTTCTCTTTCTATGTCTCTCTCTCTCTCTCTCTCTCTCTCTCTCTGTCTCTCAATTTCTCTCTCTGTAACTGCCTTTCAAATAAATAAATATTAAAAATTAAATGTAGTATCAGAAATTAAATTTATGGTTAAAGAGGAACTGGTGGTAGTTCACCGCATCTTTTTAAAGGAATTTAGGTCTCCTGGCTGAGATATTAGGCACGGGGCCAAAGGGTTTCAAAAGAGAGCTCACGTGTCGACACTAATTGTTTATGAAGGTTCATGGGAATGAGGAAGTTGGCAGATTTAACAGAGGTTAACATCATAATTTTCCAAAGGGAAGATTTGTAGTGATCAGATATCAAATTTCTAAGGTATATATTTGTCACATACTCATGTTTTCTTTTAACTTATACTAAATTACCTAGATGGATTGTGGGGTAACTTAGGGAACACAATGAGATTCTAAGGAACATTTATTAATACAGTAGTGACAATTGTTACTTTTCCTTTTCAAGGGAGGGTTATATTATGCTAAACTTGCTGGCAGCTTTTTGCATAAACAAATAGTTATTATGAGTGTGGAATGCTTTATAATTTATTACAGATCAAATGACAATAAAATTGGGCAGAAGTGAAAAATTTTGTCTTTGACCTTATCTTATATCATTATATTTTATTCCATTATTTAGATAAATATATAAAATGTAAATCTATCACAATGTTAAATTTAGAATAATAGCTTCTGGGGGTTCCAAGATGCAGAATAGCGACAGGATGGTCTGACTTAGGCGGGGCAAAATTAATGCTTAAAAACAGGAGAAAGGCTGGCACCATCGCGCAGTAGGTTAATCCTCTGTCTGCGTCACCGGCATCCCATCTGGGCGCTGGTTCTATCCAGCTGCTCCTCTTCCAATCCAGCTCTCTGCTATGGCCTGGGAAAGCAGTAGAAGATGGCCCAAGTGCTTGGGCCCCTGCACCCACGTGGGAGTCCGGGAGGAAGCTCCTGCCTCCTGGCTTCGAATTGGCGAAGCTCCGGCCATTGCGGCCATCTGGGGAGTGAACCAATGGAAAGTTTCTCTCTCTGTCTCTCCCTCCCACTGTCTATATCTCTCACATAAATAAATAAAATTAAATTAAAAAAAAAAAAAAACAGGAGAAAATACACTTTGGGGAAAGAGCTCTGGGGTAACCCTAGAAAGAGACCCAGCACGAGCAATAGAAACACTCCACACCTGCACCCTGCACCGAGGGAGCAAACAGCAGAAAACAACAGAAGCTTGGAGGAAGACGCCAGCCCTGGCAAACCAGGTGAGAGGGGACAACATAGGCCCGTGGCGCTGCTGATACAGCTGCAGGGAGAGCTTGGTGAACTGCTTTTAAAGTTCCATGCAAACCCCCTAAGACAGCAGAAGTGGGAAGAAAGAAAAAAATAAGAGACTGTGCATCCCTCTCCCACGTCGCTCTGCACCATCCCCTCCCTGCCACAGCAGAAACCTGCAACTATTTTTTTTCTCTTTGGACTCAGGCATTGGGCCACCACCTGTGCACGCCCAACAATAAATAACAGAGGTCACACCAGGGCCACAACAATACAGCACCTCTCCATACTCCCACAGCTCCTCGGTTCCTATAACAGCTCATACCAGAGGGAGCCTTGCTCACAGGAAAGACTCCATAGATCAAACGTGCAGTTCCTGAAGCAGAGTGGTGAGTGTGAGCACACTGGGGACTAACACCGGGGAGTCCATCAGCTCAGAGGAGAGCTACCATGCCCAGTGGGGGTCTTTCCTGGATACTTGCCCCACCCTGGAATACTGAACGGAGCACCCTGGCCACACCCAGCACACACCTCTCAGTATTCACTCAAAGTGTAGCTGCCCCACTAAGTCACAGAGATGCAGACCAAAGACAGAAGCCATCAAAAAAGTGCCAAAGAATAAAGGAAAATATTCAAGAAATAAGAATAAGGAAGTCACTATGAGCCCCCCAAAGGAACACTACAACATTTCAATACTAGAAGCTGAAGATGAAGAGATTGGGGAAATGCCAGAAATGGAATTCAGAAAACTAATCATCGGGTTACTCAGAAGCAGTCAGAAGCAAATTCACGAATGAAAATTTTTCCCATGAAATTGAGATCTTAAAGAGAAATCAAAATGAAATACTTGAAATGACGAATTCAATAGATCAAATAAAAAATGCAATGGAAAGTTTTAACAGAGTTGGTGAGGCAGAAGAGAGAATATCTGAGCTAGAAGACAAATCTCTGAGAATTTTATAGCCAGACCAAAACAAGAAGAAATCAGAAAACTAAAAAACAGTGTTGGAGATTTACAGGATAGCATCAAATGACCCAACATATGGCTCTTAGGAGTCCCTGAAGGCAAGGAAAGAGAGAAAGGGTTATAAGGCCCTTTCAGTGAAATAATAACAGAAAACTTCCATAATTTGGAAAAAGAAAAGCACATCCAAGAAGCACATGGAACTCCCAATAGACATGACCAGAAAAGATCTTCACCGTGACACATTCCAATAAAACTCTCTTCAGTAAAACATAACTAAAAGATTCTAAAATATGAATGAGAGAAACATCAAATTACTCTCAGAGTTACTCCAATTGCACACTAAGAGTCCTTCCATATCTTTTAATTAATCCCAGTCTAACGGAGTAGTGCAGATATTGCATAAGTGGCAGACATATGTAGGATGAGTTCTGAGAAATAAAATTGGTGTAAAATTAATGTGAAAATCAAGGAGTTGTAATAGTGATGTGGATGAAATATACAAAGCATTAAGTAACATAAAGTCCATCAAGTAGTTATGACTAAATAGTTATGAAGACTAAGTTGTGACCAAAAAATTAAGCATAGATAGGATTGAGATAGGAAAGTAAGAAGTTTGCTTAGAAAACAGCCAATGGTCAAATGGATTGGAATTTTTCCTATAAAGGGAAATAATTTAAAAAGTTTTATTCCTTGTTAGAGGGGAAATATAACCTATGCTTCAGAAAACAGTGTTGATTGAGACAAGGAGATAACACTATTACAACAAGTGTGTGACACAACCAGTAGTGGTAGGAATTAAAAAGAGTCAGCACTGCAGGGCAAAGTTGAGAGAACTTGGCGACTAAATAAAAAGAAAGAGAATCCAGTAATGTACCATCATATGTCAAAAAGGGAAAAGAGAGAGTAGATGATGCTGCCTGATGGGAAAATGGTGTCCTTAATGGACAGGGTGCAGAGAAGACCACGCAGGTAAAAGTAATAGAAAGCGACAGTTCCACAAAGCCAAGTCTGAGACTACTTTCACACGTCAGGGAAGCATCTGGCTGCCCAGAGGGATACTTCCATTCAGATTTGTTTCTCTGTTTAACTTATCTCATGTAACTACAGTTCATTCGCTACAATTTATATTATCCTAAATCAATATGTCCACGTTTGTTTAAATTTGCATGTTGACATATTCTAAATGCACTTTAGGTAAATTCTCCTGATCATGTTCAATTGACGCGTAGCATGCATATATGAAAGCAGTATAAAATCGTGCTCAATGTCATGATGAGTTTATGATAAATGCACTCACCTGTGTAACCGCAGGAAGCCAGGAAATGAAACCTTGCCATCACCATAGAAGTCTCTGTTGAATCACTGTAAGAAGCTGCTCTCCTCAAGATTTCTAAAACCCGATTTTATGTTAATATAAATTAACCAACACCGTATCTACACTTCATCCATCTTTTGCTCAAAATTATGTTCATAAGATTCTTCCATAGTGTGTATGGTAGAAATGCTTTCATTATTATCATTGTGTAATTTACTATGCGACTATACCATAATTCGTTTATCTAGTCTACTCTTAATGGAAATTTGAGAGGCATATATGAATTTTATAGATTTTGGATATTGCTAACTATGTGGCTATAAAATACTATAGCTGGTATTTGGAGAACGAATATTTTGTGCATTCCTTTTGGGTGTTTATCATATATCTTGGAGAGGAATTACTAAGTCAAAATTATGCATATTTTAAGCTTTAACTGATTACCAGTTTTTCAAAGTGGTTGTTCCAGTTATAATTCCAGTAGAGAGTTGGAGAGTTCTGGTCACTCTAAGCTCTCATCAACACTTGAAATTCTCACAGATTGCTGTCTGAGATAGTATGGTGAACATGGTAGTTTTGTGTATCTCTTACAACAAGTGAACTTAAGTATTTTCATGTATTGTCAGTCATATATTCCATTTTATAAATTATCTGTGTAAATTGTGTTTTTCTACAGGTTTTTCTTTTTTTGTATGATTTGTACCTGCACTCTCATGTTTATAGCAGCTAAATTCAGAACAAATATATGAAATCAATCTAGATGTGCATGAACTGATGATAGGATAAAGAAAAATTGGAATGAAATCCTGACAGTATGCAGGAACTATTTTTCAAACTTATTTTGTTCCATTCATCTATTTTTATCATTGTGTCATTTTAATTATTATCAGTTTATATAGTTGTTGATGAATGATAATATAATACTTCACCTTTAATTTCCATGAGTATCTTTATGTTTCTTGGATATTTTTGAACATCTGTATTTTAATACAAATTTTGGAATCAGCTGATCAGTTCACACACATACCTACCCCAGTTGGGATTTTAGATGAAATTACTTTGAATCCTCAGAATTTATAATTTTATATCACTGAGTCTTTCTATCTATAAACATATCATTCAATAAATAATATTCTTCTTCTTTAATAAACTTTTAAGTATTTTATTTATCTTCATCTACTTGAAAGACAAAGTGACAGGAGAGAGAGAGAGAGGGAGAGAGAGAGGGTTTGATTTTCAAAAAAACGGTGTGCTCCCCAAATGCCTGCAATACCAGGACTGGGCCAAGCAGAAGCCAGGAGCCTGTAACTCTACACAGGAGCCCCACGTGGGTGGCAGTAGCCCAAGGGCTGGAACCATCCTCTTCTGCCTCTCAGGATGCATTCCCAGGTAGCTGGACCAGGAACAGAGGAGCTGGAACTTGAATCGGCACAGGGACACAGGCTATAGGAAGCCCAAATAGGGGCTTACCTCATTGAGCCACATTACCTGCCTGAGAAATGATATTTTTTAATTTCTTCAAATAAAGTATATTTTATCTGTAGAGATATCTGATATACATGTTGTAACATTTTTTCCTGGACATTCCTCTGCCCTTTTTTTTGATAATCTGAAAAAAGAATTATAATTCAATTATTTTATAACTTTAGATTTTTGTAGATTGAATTCACTAAAAATGATGCTCTGTGAACTGTTGCTGTAAATTTGCTTCCTTTCCAATTCTTATTTTTACATGGTCTTTTTCTTTGTGGCTATCTTTGATGCCTTGATATTCTTTTTGGGATGGCAAAAGGTGATGAACTGTCGTATTCTCATTATGCAGTTAGGAAGTAGAGTTCTCTAAAACATGTACTTTTTTAAAAAAATCCATTAGGTAAGCATTGTCTGTCACCACAGTCCCCTGCAGGAGTGACAGTGGTAAAGCAAAACCACCTGTATATGCTGTGGCAAGGTCGTAACAGAATTGTATTTTTTCTTCCAATCAGGCCATGGCAGCTGTTTACTTAGATTACAGTGACTAGCATGTGCTAGCAAATCTCTTTTAAGTACTGATGCCAGAAAGTAATAACTTAATAACATATAAATAAATGCTAATGAATGCTATGAGGAATGCAAAGTGTTGCAGAGCAGTGAGTGCTGTATGTGAGGGACCCATCTCCTCCTGAATCATCCATCCTAATAACAGAAGTATAAATTCAGAGGAAGATAACATAGGACAGTGCAAGAGGGAAAAATCAATAAAAGAATCTCAAACACAGACTCTCCCTCACTTCAGTCCCTTGTGGACATAAGTCTTAATGAACATATTGATGAGTCAGGCAAACACATTCAATTACTCTCAGGCAGGCAGGCCAGCATAACTTTTGTTTGTTTTTGTTTTCAATATTGATGGTCTCCTATAAATAAAATAATTGTCCAAGGATAACTTATTCATAGTGATTTCTTCATATGCTCTTGAAGAATAAACCAGGTCTTCAAAATGTCCATGGAAAACACATATTGTGAAATAATTACACTTGGACTTCAAAGTATTTTTACCCCAGAAATATCCTTTTGATTCCATGGAATGAAGCTGGAAATCAGCAACTGAGGAATCTCTAGAACATATGCAAACTCACTGAGACTGAAAAACATGCTCCTGAATGAATAGTAGGTCATAGGAGAAATAAGAAAAAAGTCTGGAAACAAATGAAAACATTAATACAACATATCAAAACTTATGGGATAGAGCAAAACAGTGTTAAGAGGAAAGTTTATAACAATTGGTGCCTACATCAAGAAATCAGAAAGGCACCAAATAAATGAGCTATCATATATCTCAAGGAACTAGAGAAACAATAGCAAACCAAAGCCAAAACTAGTAAGAGAAAAGAAATAATTAACATTAGAGAATAATCAACAAAATTGAATCAACAAATACAAATGATCAGGAAAATGAAGAGCTGGTTTCTTGAAAAAATAAACAAAATTGACACACCGTTGGCCAAACTAACCACAAAAAGAGAGAGAAGAGTCAAATCAATAAAATTAGATGAAAAAGGAAATTAACAACAGGCACCACAGAAATAAAAAGAGTCATCAGAAATTACTACAAAGAGCTGTATGCCAACAAACTGGGAGACCTAGAAGAAATGTATAGATTCCTGGACACATACAACCTACCTAAATTGAGCCATGAAGACAAAGAAAACCGAAACAGACCCATAACTAAGACAGAAATTGAATCAGTAATAAAGACCACCCCCACCCCCAATGCAACAAAGAAAAGCCCAGGACTGGATGGCTTCCCAGCTGAATTCTATCAGACATTTAAAGAAGAACTAACTACAATAGTTCTCAAGTTATTCAAAACAATTGAAAGGTAGGGAATCCTCCCAAATTCTATGAAGCCAGCATCACCTTAATTCCTAAACCTGAAAAAGATGCAAGAGAGAAAGCTACAGACCAACTTGCTGATGAACATATACACAAAAAATCCTCAACAAAATTCTAGCCAACAGAATGCAACACCATGTCAGAAAGAGTATCCACCCAGACCAAGTGGGACTTATCCCTGGTATGCAGGGATGGCTCAACATTCACAAAGCAATCAATGTGATACACCACATTAACAAACTGAAGAACAAACCATATGATTATCTCAATTGGTGCAGAGAGAGCATTTGATAAAATACAACACACCTACATGATGTAAACTCTAGCAATTTGGGTATAGAAGGAACATTCTTCAACTCAATCAAGGCAATTTATGAAAAACCCAAGGCCAGCATCCTATGGAATGGGGAAAAGTTGGGAGCATTCCCACTGAGATCCAGTACCAGACAAGGATGCCCACTCTTACCACCGCTACTCAATATAGTCCTGGAAGTTTTAGCCAGAGTCATTAGGCAAAAAAAGAAATCAAAGTGATACAAATTGAAAGGATGAAGTCAAACAATCTATGCTTGCACATGACATGATTCTATATTTAGGGAAACCAAGACTCCACCAAGAGACTATTGGAATTCATAGACGAGTTTGGTAAAGTAGCAGGATATAAAATCAATACACAAAAATCTACAGCCTTTGTATACAGGGACAATACCAAGGCTTAGAATGAAATTCTAAAATCAATCTCATTCACAATAGCTACAAAAAAAATAAAATACTTTGTAATAAATTTAACCAAGGATGTCAAAGATATCTACAATGAGAATTACAAAACATTAAAAAAAAGAAATAGAAGAAGATACTAAAAAATGGAAAATCTTCAATGCTCATAGATTGGAAGAATCACTGTCATCAAAATGTCCATTCTTCCAAAAACAAATTACAGATTCATTGTGATACCTATCAAAATATCAAAGACATTATTCTCGGATCTAGAAAAAAATGATGCTGAATTTCATACGGAAACACAGGAGTCCTTGAGTAGCTAAAGCAATCTTATATAACAAAAACAAAGAGAGAGGCATCAATATACCAGATTTCAAGATATACTACAGGGCAGTTATAACCCAAACAGCCTGGTAATGGTACAAAAACAGAAAGAGAGACCAATGGAACAGAATAGAAACACCAGAAATCAATCCAAGCATCTACAAGCAACTTATATCTGACCAAGGAGCTAAAACCAATCCCTGGAGCAAAGATCGTCTTCTTCAGCAAAAAGTGCTTGTAAAACTGGATGGAAAATCATTTAAAAATAAGATTTTAAAAATCTCTATAACAAGGCTGGATGGTAATATGTATGTCACAGTGAGATTGGCAAAAGTTTTGCTGGCTATAGTAAGAGAAATGAGCTCAGTGACAGTTTCACCAACAGGCCTTCACTGGGGTGACACTGACCTGTGTCAATATCCCGTTTTCTTCCACTCAATAAAAACGTGCTTGATTGGGGGATTTTTATCAGGTAGGCCTTAACAGTAACTTCACTAATGATCCCAATTTTAACCAGTGACCCAGAAATGAAAGACTGCACTTCACAAAACTCCTGGAGTGCACTATAAACAAGACTTACAAAATGTCATGCCCTTGAAAACATGAAATGCTACATGCTGGTATATGTCTTTTACTCAAAATTGAGTTCAAAAATAAAATATTGCATGGGCCACAGAAGGAGGCTAGGTCTAAGTTTAAAAGAAACACGAATCTTTTCTCTTCTATAAGCTAAACATCAGAAAATCTGAGATGTGAGTGATGGAGCTACAAGATCAACCACAGAAGTCTTATATACCAGAGGTGCCATTTCAACACTATTTATAACACTGAGGGCACTGCACAAGTCATTGCACAGTTTTAACAAGATGGTCATTTGGGAAGCCCTGGGAATTCCAGGTTTGTTCACACATAAAAATACTAAATTTACTTTGGCATAACAGCCTAGCTGAAATTCTTTAATCCAAATAATAACATGCGGATCTGCCTGTTAGAAACAATTTGCTTACAGACTATGTTTGAATGAAATGTCAGAGCTGCTGAATTGAATGTCAGAGCTTCTCTACTTTCTCGTAATGAAAGACAAGCACATATTTAGATCTAACAAATGTTAAACATAAATGTAGTACTAATATACATGGAAATAGAATTTGATACCATCCTAGGTAGACGTTTCTCTCACGACAAGTGTTTATACACTCAACCGTTTTGGTCCATAAGGATGATGTACTTGCTTGCCTAGACATCATATGGGTTAATTTATTGGTTACCTATCTGACTGTCTATGTATCATCTATTTTTTCTTTCTAAGCATTTCTCTATATATCTTGATATAATAGTTGTGATATAACGGAATTAAGTACATGATTTCTGATCACTTTGCATAAGTTATTTCTATGTAACACATGCATATTTTTAGATGGACCATATTTTAAATGGACTGTGTGTGTGTGTGTGTGTGTGTATTTCTGACACTAAGGAGTTTATGCTAGAAATACAAAATCAAAAATAATTTTAAATTCTGAATGTTTAAAAATGTAGAAATCAGTTATTAAGAAAGAACAGGTCATGCTGGCACCGTGGCTCACTTGGCTAATCCTCCGCCTGCGGCCCTGGCATCCCATATCGGCACCGGGTTCTAGTCCCAGCTGCTCTCCACAGCTCTCTGCTGTGGCCCAGGAAGGCAGTGGAGGATGGCCCAGGTCCTTGGGCACCTGTACCCACGTGGGAGAGCAGGAGGAAGCACCTGGCTCCTAGCTTCGGATCAGCTCAGTGCGCCGGCCGTAGCGGCCTTTGTGCAGTGAACCAAAGGAAGGAAGACCTTTCTCTCTGTCTCTCTCACTGGCTAATTCTACCTGTCAAATAAGTAAAAAAAAAAAAAAAAAAAAAAAAAAAAAAAAAACAGGTCAAAAGTCAGCTTTATAGTCTTAGAATTCTATCTATTCTATCTATGAACTATATAGCATCTATTCTCTTTGTATTAGTATCACATTACCATGGGAACTATTGAGACTAGTGTTATAATTACCATGCATTGGCTGAACCTTGAGAATCTAATGTATTAATAAATTCCTTTTAAAAAATTCACAGGGAGGGCTGGTGTTGTGGTGTAGTGGGTTATCGCCCTGGCCTGAAGCGCTGGAATCACATATGGGCGCCGGTTCGAGTCTCGGCTGCTCCTCTTCCAATACAGCTCTCTGGTATGGCCTGGGAAAGCAGTAGAAGATGGCCCAAGTCCTTGAGCACCTGCAGCCACATAGGAGACCTGGAAGAAGCTCCTGGCTCTTGGCTTCGGATCAGCACAGCTCTGGCTGTTGCGGCCATCTGGGGAGTGAACCAACGGACAGAAGACCTCTCTCTCTCTCTCTCTCTGCCTCTCCTTTCTCTGTGTAACTCATTCAAGTAAATAAATGAATCTTTAAAAAAAATTCACAGGGGAAATTAGAAAATATTTGAACTAAATTATTATATACATGTGAGTGTGTATGTAATTGTATTTTGTATGTCTGTGTGTATAAAAACAACCATGCACGCACACACAAACACACACACATAGTTCCCGAATGGAGTTAAAGCCTGTGTTGAAGGAACTTTGTAGCCTATATGCAATATATATATTTCTTACTTAGAGTAATAAAAATGAACAATATTGCCTAACTTCAACACCCTGAGTGACTTTCACAAACATGTGGTTCAATGTATGAAACCAGACAGGCAAACACATATACTTGTATGTATCTTTCATATGTATACAAATATAGGTAGTTTTTAGTGAAACTAAACTCTAGTGTTAATCCTAGTGCTAAAAATCAGAAACATTTCATGAAAGAGGCAGTAGTTGTTGGGTGAGAATAGGAAAGAGTCTCCATACACTAGAAACGAGAAATCTATGATGATATAATTTTTAAGGTTTTAGAATCTTTTTGTATTAGCCAGGGTTTTCAAAAGAAGCAGAATCAGCAGGCCATAAAAAGAAAAACATAGTTTAAAGGAATTGGCCGACATTACTTTGAAGGCTGGCGAATCCCACATCTGCAGGTGGGCCTGCAGACTGGGCATCCAGAGAAAGACTGATGCTACAGCTCCAGTCCCAAAGCCATATGCTGGCAGCATTCTCTCTTGGCAGGGGTGGGGTTCTGGGGGAAGGTTAGTCTTGTGTCCTATTTAGGCCTCCAGCTGACTGGATAAGTCTCCTTAGAGTTACAGAGGGCAGTCCGCTTTACCCGGTGTCTGTCAACTTAAATGTCAATCTCATCCAAAACCCCCTCATGGATGTATCCAGAATACTCTTTGGCCATGTATCTTGGCTTTGTGGCCCATTCAAATTAGCACATAAAATTAATCATTACCCTGCTTTTTAGAAGTATATTCACATAAAATTCTTCAAATAGTAAGCAGAATACAGTTCATCAACAAGTACATATTCATGAATGTAAGCCACAAGCCAGAAGGTGAAAAAAAAAAATACATAAAAGTTCCCACTTTATTCTCACATCCCAGGTCCCTATCACCCTTTTCCTTCTTCTTTCTTCAAGAGAAATAAATGGTAGGATTTAGTCGTCTCGCAGAGAGCTATGAAGTGAGTGAAGGAAGATCTGGGGAGGCAGGTTTAACAGCCATAGTGTTTAAGATCATGTCAACAATTGAATTTGGATCTGAAAAATTTCCATTTATAGCTAGAAAAATTTATATTTATCCCAATGTAGGATAATTGAACAATGATTTGGTGAGTACATGCCAGAAAATGTGAAAGTCAGATTGTCCATATTCCTGCCTGCAAAGAGTGCAGCATTTGTTTCCTGATGACTAGACTCTCTAAGCATACCTAATATAGAAGGCCTTTTTCACTACTTTGCTAGAAAAATGGGTAGGATTAATAGTAGTTTCCCTGCAACTTGATTAGAATTCCAGAGATTTGTCATCGGTTCACTTTAACACATTTGTTAGATTGGATCTTAAATTATATAGTAAGCTGTGAAGGCTAAATTCCCTTGTAATGGCATTGTTTCAAGATTTATTACACTGATTAATCCAAATCTCTAAATGGTTCCTTATTGTTTATCTGTAAATCTTTATTCAACTGAAGAAACCCTCTAGGTCACTCGTTCTCATCAGTGAGGTAGTGACCTTCCCCTCAAATGTGGAACATGTCTCCATTAGTGATTTTCATTTGTTTTAGAAAATATCTTTTGAAGAATTCTAAATTGTGTGCTTCTAGCTTGAATGAAGAAAATTGATCTATCATAGGAGTATATTAACGGCCTTTCTAATATGCAGACTTGACTGACACAAAGATGACTGATTCCTCAGAGCTTTGAAAGCAAACTTTATAATTTCATTAGTTACTAGTTCAGTCCAGGGATTAAATGTGTTTGTCTTATTTTGTTTATGCTAGTAAACTTAGAATGTGAAAAATTAATGACCAGTTAAAATATCTCAGAATTCCCTAAGACACTTAAAAGGCAATCAAATTTACTCCTTGGTTCATAACCTCCAAAGATTTGTTGTAGTTAGCCACAAATACACAACAAAATTGAATTATTCCATTTGATAACAAGCAAGGAAATACTACTTTTATTTCTAAAATTCTATGTATGTCTTCCTCCCCTTCTGCATTTGTTCCTTTACTTGAGGTGAGGCTGATTCTTAGACTTATTTCTGCCAGGGAAATAAAATGGAAAATAAATTTATGCAGACCCCATAGTTAGCACTTGAATTTGTAAAGTAAAATCATAAAATGGCATAAAGATAAAGAAATAGTATGTGCCTAACTGATAGACTTCTTTAGAGAAAGCCAGAATAGAAGTTTTCAAAACATAGACACCATAAAGGGTCTTGGCAAGCTTCTAAGATGGCAGAGTAGGGAGGGAGCTTACTGCTCTGGTCTAGATGACAATAGTTTAAAAAAAGTGCAGAGTGCAGTCTCAGGGAAGAGCTAGGGAGAAAAGGGCAGAGGAAACTCTGGGAAAATTAGAGGGACACAGTAGACCTTCGTGGAGGGCGTGGATGCCCACAACTCAGGACCCCAGCAGTCGAGAGTTTATGTACCAGCATTGGAGAGTGAGTTGAGACCAGACCACAGCAGCCCAAGCCACTAGTGATAAAGCTGCAGGAAGAGCCTACAGGGAACCCGGCTTGGAGCCCTGTCGGAGATAGTGTACCTACCAAACTAGAGGAGGAAAAAAAAAAAAAAAAAAGGAGGGACACGTTTCTCTTTCCCCAGTCACCTTACAATGGTATCCTGTAACAAGCCAATAGAGTGGGTGCCATTTGGACATATGTAACAGCTGTGCCAGCTCCTGCCCCCATCCAGCAACCAGCTGAGTGGAGACTCCTGACTCTGGTGCAGAGAACTAACAGGGGTCTGGGTGCCTGAGATTGTGAGAGGTTTGTGTGCCAGGACTGTGAAAAAAACTGAGGCTGTGTGGGAGGACTCATGGCATGGCTGGGACTTTGGGCAGTCACTGTGGGAGGCTCAACATGCACAGGGACCCCAGGTGACAGACATTGCTGGGGAATCTGAGCTTACACTGAGGACTACACAGATCCTTTGTATGGTCCTTGTGGCAGAGCGGACAAATAACATACCCACTGGGGCTAGAGCCCAGGCACTGGTCTTTTTTGAGGCAAGGTGCTCAGCTGAGCAGAAAAAAAAAATACTCCCTATGGGAAAAAAAAAAAAAAAGAGGAGATTTACCACACTAAACCTGGGTGTGTCACCTTAGACACGCCCTTCACCTTGGAGAACTGAACAGAGCTCCCTGGCCACACCTACCACATGCCTCTAGTTATTCCCTGAAGGCAGACACTCCACTTATCCACAGAAGCATAGTGCAAAGATAAACGCCACCAGAGAGAAAAAATAAAGAAATCAAGGAGTATCTCCGCATGCGAATAACAACTGCACCAATTCAAAAAACAAGAATAAGTAAGACAACATAATGCCCCCAAAAGAACATAACACTTCAATACTAGATTGTGAAGATTGAAGAAATGCCAGAAATGGAATTCAAAAAAGTTGATCATAAGATACACAGAAGTAATCAGAAGCAAATGCATGAACTACTGAAATCCATACACGATACAGAAGAAAATTTCTCCCATGAAATTGAGAACTTAATGAGAAATCCAAATGAAATGAAGAATTCAATAGAACGAACAAAAAATGCAGTGGAAAGCCTTAAAAACAGAATCAGTGAAACAGAAGAAATAATATCTGACATAGAATACAAAGCACAGAAAATTGTACAGTCAAACCAAAAACAAGAAGAGGAAATTAGAAAACTAAAAACACTGTTGGGAATCTACAGGATACTGACAAACAACCCAACATACAGGTTATAGGACTTCCTAAAGGTGTGGGAAAAAAATATTTTAAGGCCTTTTAGTGAAACAACAGAAAACTCCCCTAACTTGGAGAAAGAAAGGGACATCCAAGTACAGGAAGCACATAGAACTCCTAATAGACATGACCAGAAAAGATCTTCACCACGACAGATTGTAACCATTTAACACAGTAAAACATAAAGAGAAGATTCTAAAACGTGCATGGGAGAAATGCCAGATTATTTTCAGAGGATCTCCAATTTGACTCACAGCTTATTTCTCATCAGAAACCCTACAAGCTAAGAGAGAATGGTGAGATATATTCCAACTCTAAAGATAAAAAAAAACTGTCAATCCAGAATACTATACCCTGCAAAACACTCATTTATGAATGAAGGTGAACTAAATTGTTGAATAATGAATAAATGAAGGTGAAATAAGTTATGAATGAAGGTGAAATAAAATTGTTTTTCCATAACAAAAAGAAATTGGAAGAATTTGTCAACATCCATCCAGCCCTACAAAAGATCTTAATGATGGGCTGCAAATAGAAACACAGAAACATGGTCATCATTGTGAAAGAAGGTAAAGAAAGGAAATATCCCATTGAATGTATAAAGGAAATCCAAAGAAAAAATTAGGAATATTTGGAAAAATGGAATGGCAAAGTTGTTACTTATTAATAATCACCTTGAATGTAAATGGCCTCTACTTAACAGTTAAAAGACACAGTCTGGCTGAATGCATAAAAAACAAAACCCATCTATTTGCTGCCTACAAAACACATCTCACCAACAAGGACGCATGCAGACTGAAAGTGAAAGGATGGAAAATGATATTCTATGCTAACAGAAACCAAAAGAAACCTGGTGTAGCCACACTAATACCAGAAAAAATACACTTTAATGCAAAAACTGTTAAAAGAGACAAAGAAGGGCACTATGAAATGATTAAGGGATCAATTCAGCACGAAGATGAGTATTGTAAATGTACACACACCTAAATAAAGGTCACCTGGCTATTTAAAAGAAACATTAATGGATCTAAAAAAAGACGTAGACTCCGATACAATGGTAATGGGAGACTTCAATGTTCTACTTTCAACAATGGACAGATCACACAGATGGAAAATCAACAAAGAAACAACAGAGTCAATCAACATATAGACCAAGTTGACCTAACAGATATCTACAGAACTTTTCATCCTACACTTAAAGAATACACATTCTTTTCAGCAGTGCATGGAATTTTCTCTAGTATTGAACACATACTAGGCCATAAAGAAAGTCTCAGCAAATTCTAAAAAATCAAAATCATATCATGCATCTTTTCAGACCACAATAGAATGAAGCTGGAACTTAGCAATTCAGGAATCTCTAGAACATATGGAAATACATGGAGACTGAACAATCTACTCCTGAATGAACAGTGGGTCATAGAAGAAATCAAAAGAGAAATAAAAAATTTCTGGAAAGAAATGAAGATGACAACACAACATATCAAAATTTATGGAATACAGCAAAACAATGTTAAGAGGAAAGTTCATAGCAACTGGTGCCTATAATCAAGAAATTGGAAAGGCACCAAATAAATGAGCTATCAATGCATCTTGAGGATCTGGAAAAACAGCAGCAAATCAAAGCCAAAACTAGTAGGAGAAAAGAAATAATTAAAATTAGAGAAAAATCAAGAAAATTTAATCCAAAAAAATACAAAAACTAGCAGAACGAAGACCTGGGTTTTTTAAAAAATAAACAAAATTGGCACACCATTGGCCCAAGTAACCAAAAAAAAAAAAGGAGAAAGAAAGTCAATAAAAATAGAGATGAAGAACAGATACCACAGAGATACAAAGAGTCATCAGAAATTACTACAAAGAGCTGTCTGCCCACAAACTGGGAAACCTGGAAGAAATGGATAGATTGCTGGAGGGGTGGGAGTATGTGTAGGAGGGTGGCTATGGGGGAAGAATAATTATATTCCTAAAGTTGTACTTACGAAATTTGTATTCCTTAAAAAAATTAAGTAATTAATTTTTAAAAATGTAGTCTCCAAACCCCCATGTGATATACACCCGGTTGACTTACTTACATGTAGATTTCTGGACCTTATCCCAAATATCTGAGCCTGAATGTGGGAGATCACAATGGAGTACAAAAAAGAGTGATATAGCCTAAATCTTACATATTAATTAATAATTTTCATTACACATTTTTCAACACATTTTTAAAATTATCTTATTTAAGAGAGGTAGGGAGACATTGTCAAACAGAGCTCCCATCCATTGGCTCACTCCTCTAAATACCCACAATAGCCAGAATTCAGCTGGGACCAAAGCTAGGGGCCAGGTCTCAATCCAGATCTCCTATGTGGTTGACAGGCGCCCAGCCACTTGATTCGTCACCAGGAACTCCCAGAGCCTGCCTTTACAGGAAGCTGAAGAAGCCAGAAATCAAATCCAGGTTCTCTGATCTGGGACATGGGTTTCTAAATCATTATGCTAAATGCCCTCTCTACACATGCTCTTTTAAAAGTTATTATCCCAGAACATTTCACAGATGAGGAGAATGGGGTCCCACTGGACTGGGAGTTTCTTTGCCGTGGGGACCCTCTGTGCTGTAGAGCATGCTCAGCAGCATGCATGGCCCAGTGGATCCCAGTGTCCCCTCCATCCTACTCATGTCACCCAGAAATGGCTTTTTTTTTTTTTTTTTTGACAGGCAGAGTTAGACAGTGAGAGAGAGAGAGAGACAGAGAGAAAGGTCTTCCTGCCATTGGTTCACCCCCAAAATGGCCGCCACGGCTGGCCAAAAATGTCTGAAGACAACACAGAGCACAACTGTGCCCCTCTTTGTTGAGAAACTGGGAACCAGAGAAACATTGACAGGGAACAGTATGTTCACCTATTAATATTCTATTCTTTAATGACAGTGAAACCTGAATAGCTTAAAAATATCACTGAGAGACTAGTTCCTATTTCCAATTTTTGTCACCATCAGCCCAACCAATGACCAATCAACTTTTACAGTAAAGTCAATGTTCTTTGTCATCTCCCTGGTTTATTAATCACCCTTTTATTTTCCTCATATAATTATCTTTTGACCGAGTCAAGTTGGAGATGGTAATTTTTTTGTTGTTAGCAGCAGATCTCAGTATGCAGAAACTGAAGACTGATTTCTGAGCAATATGATTGCATATGACTATTTTTCTGTTCTTAAATAGGAGAATGATGCTCCACAGCTCCAACGACCGACATGCTCGTAAATTATTGACCGAGAATCAACAGTCATGAGATTAGTTAGTCTGGTAGTTTTGCATAAAAACCCAGTCTTCCAGTAACCTAATTTCAGAGTTTCTCAGTGGCATGGCATTCAGTCTAGTATCACAACAGGATTTCCTCTTTTGTTTCGGAACTGCATGGGCAGAAGTTCCCCCAGGCTGTGCCATTCTCAGTCTCAGTATGAACTTGGCTGGGCTTTGGATCTAAGCAAAGTATTCAGTGTCTGTATCACTGGACCTTCCACTGGGAGCAAGGAGGAACATCCGGCCTCCTCCACTGCATCTTTAGGGTCCTAAGAGAAAGCACAAAACAAGCCACCATGCGTGCGCCACACTGTCAGGGAAATTCTAATGAGTGTGGGCTTGGCAGCTTTGTTCTCTAGGAAGGATTCTGTCAGTAGAGAGCCACCTACATGGGCATAAAAATGGAAAACAGCAGCAGTGTGTGCATTCCATTAGCTGGAGCCCTGGAATGTTCAGTGGTTTTCTTAAAACTACTTTCTCATAAATCCCCATGAAGCACTTTGTTCTACTTCCAGTAAAATACATTTAAATTTCAAATTAAAGTAGTTTCATGTGCAAAAATAAAGCATTTGATTGTATTTTAAGGATGAGAGGAGATTTTTTTTTTATTACAAAAATTTCCCTGGGATACGTCAGACCTTGCTGTTTGTTGTACAGGATGTCAGAAATCACAAGGGGGCACTCTTTTACTAAATAGACCAAGAAAAAGGGCAATGATTTCAGCACACAATTTTTAATTAGTTTGTTCATGCTATAGTAGTCCTACTGATATACATACGATATTGTTTTTAATACTAAATTTAGACTATGCTAAGCACATTCTATCCATAAAAAATCACTAACTTAATTATAGCAGAAAAAGTTTGGGGATTGAATGCATTTTAAATTTACAGTACAAAAATTATTTTTTTTGAGAATAAGTAAATATTTTGTCTGAGAGCAAAAATTGTAGAATGTTTCATTTCACTGGGCTTTTAGACATAGATATGTTTTGAAATAACTTTTTCTGCTTACACTAAGAAATACAAGGGTGAGGCTACCATTTGTAAACACTTCTTTTGTCAGCAAACATTTTCTCTTTCCATGGATTTTATATAATTTAGGCAGTTGAGTGGAAATCCAAAATATATCACATTAGAATTAAAATTTACTCTTAGCCCTGTTGTATGCTAATCCTCTTTTGAGTGTTTCAGGGATGCTGATGATTTTTGAGGATGAACCAGGTACATTATTCACTTTTATGATCAAGCTAGAAGTATAAACAGGTCTAAGGAGTGAAGATAGGATAAATGACCCACACGAGTACAAAATTCAAGTCATACCAATGAGGGGTGGCTTTCAGCATGTCATTCAAGTAACTAACCATTGAAATAGTTGATAGAACATAAAATACGAATGTATGCAGTTATAAAATGTCAAGTTAGTAGGTGACATATGATTCTAACGTTGCAATGACTTGATGTTTAAATTTAAAAATAAAATATAAGCGTGGTTTATATTAAGACATATTTAGAAAATTTGCTGAATCTAGACAAATATCACTATAGAGTTCCCTAAGTTTTGTAAACAAACACGTTTAACCAGCACCAGACACAACAGCCCCCAATATGAGTTCTCACACAGGTTTTTCATGGTTTCTTCTCATTATTGTAAATTTTTACCTTTTAGAATTGATGCTACCTATAATATATACTGGATGTAGTTCTAGGTATAAATTTTATATTATATAGATTTTTAAATGATCTATACAGTTTTAAAGATTTTACTGTTAACTATTACATCAAATACTTATTTTGACATTAGGCTTAATCATCAAATTTCAACAATATTTGGTGAGTTCTGATTCACAGAGGCCCACGATCAGTTTTATTCACATGCTTTGATTTGGAACTTAGGCTCTCTCACTCAATTCCCAATGATTTTTTTTTCTCCCAATATGTCATAGCCACGAGAACATATATTTTCTATGTAGGTAATCATATATGTATATGTAGGTAATCAAAGCTCTCAAGCTTTAACATGATCTTAAAAAAAAAATTTTTTTTTTTTTGACAGGCAGAGTGGACAGTGAGAGAGAGAGACAGAGAGAAAGGTTCACCCTCCAATGGCTGCCGCGGCCGGCACACTGCGGCCGGCGCACCGCACTGATCCAATGGCAGGAGCCAGGTGCTTTTCCTGGTCTCCCATGGGGCGCAGGGCCCAAGCACCTGGGCCATCCTCCACTGCACTCCCTGGCCACAGCAGAGAGCTGGCCTGGAAGAGGGGCAACTGGGACAGAATCTGGCGCCCCGACTGGGACTAGAACCCGGTGTGCCGGCGCCGAAGGCGGAGGATTAGCCTAGTGAGCCGCGGCGCCGGCGATCTTAAAATTTAAAATAGGAAGTACTTCAAAAAGCTATATTTGTCATTATTTACTTCTAGTAAAATAAAGATTGACTTCAACTGCATAGATTTTTTTTAAAGAAAACTGTTTCTGCAGAAAAAAAATTGCAAGTTATCTGTAAACACATTTGACTCAAAAAATCTATGGGATACATCTTTGTCATAGTTGAAATATAACTGGATAGGAAGAGTAAGTCCTAGAGCTCATAGAATGGTGGCTACAGTTCACAACAATTTACTCATGAGTTTAAAAAAAAAAAAAAGAAGAGAAGGGTTCAAAATTCCCATCTCAGAGAAACGATCACTCGTGTAAGGAAACGGAAATATCCCAAATATCCTGATTCCAACAGTACACATTGGTTGAATTATCGCACTGTACCTCATAAAAAGTATATTTATTTTATTTTTTAAAGATTTATTTATTTATTTGAAAGTCAGAGTTACACAGAGAGAGAAGGAGAGGCAGAGGCAGAGAGAGAGAGAGAAAGAGAGAGAGAGAAAAAGAAAGGTCTTCCGTCTGCTGGTTCATTCCCCAGTTGGCCATAACGGCCGGAGCTACACCGATCCCAAGCAGGAGCCAGGAGCTTCTTCCGAGTCTCCCACATGAGTGCAGGGGCCCAAGGGCTTGGGCCATTGTCTACTGCTTTCCCAGGCCACAGCAGAGAGCTGGATCGGAAGTGGAGCAGCCGGGACTCAAACTAGTGCCCATATGGGAAGCCGGCACTGCAGGTAGCAACTTTACCTGCTACACCACAGCACTGGCCCAAAAAGTATATTTAAAAGAAGCATTTTGCTATTAAAATTCAATAAAATTGGGGGGTTTTGAAAAGAGAATGATAATAACACTAAACAATGGAAAAAATGAAATAGATGTGACTGGAGAACTATCTACATGCTAAAGGCATTAGGAAGAGATAAAGTATTGGTTTTCAATATAATCTATTGAGTTGTATCTGCCATTCTGAGTAGTCAATATCTGCCAGAAATGACAAAGGACGTTGAGAAGGGACACTGGATGTGACTATCAAAATCTGAGCCCAATGCACCTTCTTTCTTTGCTTCCCCCTTCCTTTCTCCCCTTTTCCATTCTTCCTGCCTCCTTTGATTCCTCCTTCATATAGGTCTCTTCTCTTCCAAGCCATCCTTGCTCTTCCTTCTCTCTTGTTTTTGTTAGAGGATGATTGTCTCATAATCATTTCACAATACCATTATCTAGGAGAGTATATTTTAGACATTCTGGTGGGAAAATTCCTGTGTTTCTATCTCTTCGGCTTGTTTTTTCCTAATGTTTCACTAATAAATTAGTGATGGAAGGAGTTACAATAGATTTTCATGCCAGTGACTTCATCAGCCAGCTGAACGCTTGCTTTTCTGACACTTGTGCAACTAGGCAACTCATCGCCTTTCTTAAAATCAAAGAGCTTTGTTATTGCTTCTTCTCTTTCATTGAGCGATATACTCATAAAAATAGCAATTGCACAAACTCCGAATGAAAAAAGCTATCACAGTGCCATCATCCTTGTATTTAATATATGGTTTTGGTGGTTCTTATGCTAATTTTGATAAATTTGAAATCACATGATATATATATGATCTTGCTGTTGCTATTGTTTACATGTGATTTCTTTTTATCTTTCTACATATAAAGTCCCATTATCTGTTCAATCTATTCCATTGACTAGTTATCTGGTATTGTAATAATTCCGCTTTGTTGGTTATCATTGTGCAGTAACAAAATATCTCGCCATTTCATCTGAAGCACAGGTTACCACTCACATTGTCAATTGTTTACATTTATTCCACCTAGTTTCAGTTCTAGGTGATGCCATAATCTTTTAATTAAGCATTTTATAATTGCTCTTTTTCATTTTCTTTTATGATAGATTCCTACAAATGAAATTACTATCACAAACAGGAGTAAAAATTTAAGTTTCCTGGTAGTAAATGCCAGTACTTTTCCCATGGTTGTGCTGCTTTCTTTTCCTGCTGGTTATAAGTGAAATAACCCACTTTACCTGCTCCTCTGTAAAGCTGTCAAGCCCAATCCTATGCTAATTTATCACAAGGAACATGTATCAGTCTGCTTTTCATTACTTTAACTAAAATACCTGAGAGGAGCTCCTCTGGAAAATAACTTTCTTTCTGTTTACAGTTTGGAAATCACAGTTCAGGACTGGGCAGCTCCATAGTCTATTTTCTGAGGAGGCTGGTCACAGTGGGTACAGAGGACAAATCACATGGTGAGGAGGGAGGAGAGAGAAAACCTAGGCCAAACTTGAACACACAATCAAACCACCGTCTCAGGTCACATGCCCAAAGAACCAAAACCTCCCATTGGCCCCACCTCTCAGAATCCATCATTGGAACAAGTCTCCACCCTTAATCCATCAACCACAGCATTGAGATTCAGAGTTTAAATAGCTTCATGGGTTTGGGAAAAACAAATCCTATTCAATCCATATCAGAACATAAATTCCAAAATGTTCTCAAGGCTTCACTTGGCAGTGTTTCCCACACAATGTCAAATGGCACCAAGGGAGCCATCCTTTTTAAAATTAAATTTGACTATAGAAAAAAATCCCTATTCTAGTTAACCAAGAAGCTCTTGCTGATGAACAAAGGAGTCTAATTTTATATATACTTTTTTAATAGATTTTTTTGAAAGGCAGAGTTACCAGGGATGGGGGGTGATATTAATTCTCCATCTGCTGGTTCACTCCCCAAATGGCTGTGATGACTGGCTGGGCCACACTGAAGCCAGGAGCCAGGAGGTTTTTCCAGGTCTCCTATGGGGTTGCAGGGGCCAACCACTTGGGCCATCCTGGGCCATCTTCCACTGTTCTCCCAGGCACATTAGCAGGGAGCTGGATCAGAAGTGGCGCAGCTGAGACTCGAACTGGGGTCCATAGGGGATGCTGGCACCACAGGAGGCAGCTTTACCCACTAGGCCACTACACAGGCTCCTACCCATACTTGTACAGCTACTTTCTGACCATCCTCATAAATTACATGTACTTGGCAAGATTTTCTTTTGATCACATTAATATGTCACGTATTTAATGTCATCATAGGATGATTACAATCACCATTTTCTCCTTAATGTTCCATCTACATATACAAATTAGAAAGGGCTCAGTTGGTGAGCTCTCTACATTAAGATTCTCCAAATATGCTACGTACCATCCTCCAGACACTTTGGGCCTCCATAGTGTCCTATTCAGGTTGACTGTATTGCACACTAACTGGAGTTCCAAAATCACTGATGTCTCAAATGAGACATATATAAAATGCCATTAAAAGGCTAATTGATAGGGGCCGGCACTGTGGTGTAGGAAATTAAGCTGCCGCCTGCAGTGCCGGCATCCCATATGGGTGCCGGTTTGAGACCCGGCTGCTCCATTTCCCATCCAACTCTCTGCTATGGCCTGGGAAAGCAGTAGAAGATGGCCCTGCACCCACATGGGAGACCCGGAAGAAACTCCTGGCTTCGGATCGGTGCAGCTCTGGCCGTTGCGGCCAATTGGAGAGTGAACCAGCAGATGGAAGACACCTCTCTCTCTCTCTCTCTCTGCCTCTCCTTCTCTGTATAACTTTATTCTTCAAATAAATAAATCTTTAAAAAAAAAAAGACTAATTGGTGGTTTCCATCTCTTTCATCATGCATCATCATGGTTTTAAAAACTTATTGAAAATATATATATTCAGTTCTGCCAATAAGAGCCAAACAACAGTAGCACCAATTACACACAGTGAGTGAAGAATCTCCCTACCCCCGAGCAGTTTAGATTCCAGGAAGTGAAGACACAGACACGCGATTAATAAGCATCAGGATCATTTCCTACATAATGAGCAACTGGAGCACAAAGAAGGCATAATAAGAATGCCTGGAGGAACCTGGGGACTTCCCAGTCGAGTGGAGATTTGGAAGTAAAGAAATGTTATGGCAATGTCAAGGGAGAGGGAATACTTCCACTGCAGTATGCAAAACTTTCATTTATACTGTGAAAGCCCAAGGGAGACTGGAGGTGGAAATGAAGGTCACTGAACTGTGAGATGTCAGGGATGAAGACCTAACGTTCTTTTTGACCTCCAACTGACAGTGCCAACATAAAAGCCATGTTTCACTGCATGGAGCATTGCATGAAGAGTGGCAGAGACGAGACAACGGCATGAAATGGAGGCCACACATTCATCTATAGATCTAGCAGGTGGGCAAATGTTAAAGGACGGAGTTTTTGCCATTGATAATTCACATTATTTGCCACCCAATTATACTCCAAATTGTGGAAATAGAGCAGAGAACAGGAGAGAATCCATGCCTTGAAGTTACTGGCTTTATACAGGAGGGGGGAGTATGTGCAATATTGCCATTTACAACATAAATGAAATATTCATTGAAATGAATAAATTCAATGAAGAAGCTAAGCCATGTTCTAATGACACCCAACTACTGGGCAGAGGGGCTGAAGCGATATTTCAATTGAGAATTAAATGTTGGAAGGAAGGCAGCCATGAAAAATTCTGATGCAAGAGGGTCCTAAGAAAGACAAGTAGCTACAAAGGCCTAGAGACTGTTAGGAGCTCACACGTTGAAGAGCCAGAAATCAGGCTAATATGTAGTAAATGAAGCAGAGATAGGAGACCACAGAGGGGAGGGAATTTGCCAGGCACACCACAGAGGTCCATGAAGGAAGCAATGAGGAATCCAATATCCAATTGGCATGCTCGTTGCAACGTTAAGAGTGTTAAGTAAGGAAGCAGCCTAACCCATCCTTAAGAGAATCGCTGTGCCCACTCGGAGCTGTTTAAGGAAGGAGGAGAATGTGGCAATAAAGGGAACCAGTGAGTATTAAACCTGCTACTTTCTAATGTCGCTGCATGTGGAAAAAAATTTGCTTTTCTTTTTTTACTTTTATTTTCTTTAGTACATGAAGGAACTCCAAAAATTTGTGGAAAATGAAATTAAAATGTTTATTTTGGTACAAAAATGTTTAAAGCCATGCATAGTTTTTCCATAATATGTATTTTCTATGAAATTTTAAAGACCTCTGTTATTAAATGTTGTGAATTTGTATAAACTAAGTTTCATAAGCCTCAGTTTCCTAAGCTATAAAATGGATTGATAAAAACAACCACCTTCCTCCCCACAGTTTATGGCTGAGACTCAATTGTGTCATCTCTGTGGCAATTTGAATAGGCTGTGAGGCATTTGAATCATCCTCTCGTGGTCTGTTCTGGTGAACTGTCTCTGGCAAGAACATCTGCTTCTTCAGGATGCATTCTGACTGTGAAGAGGCTAGGACAGAGCCAACGTGTTGGCCGGCGCTGTGGCTCACTAGGCTAATCCTCCACCTTGCAGCGCCAGCACACTGGGTTCTAGTCCCTGTCAGGGCGCCGGCTTCTGTCCCGGTTGCCCCTCTTCCAAGCCAGCTCTCTGCTGTGGCCCGGGAGTGCAGTGGAGGATATCCCAAGTGTTGGGCCCTGCACCCATGGGAGACCAGGAGAAGCACCTGGCACCTGACTTCGGATCAGTGTGGTGCTCCAGCCGCAGCGGCCATTGTGGGGTTGTGGGGTGAACCAATGGCAAAGGAGGACATTTCTCTGTGTCTCTCTCTCTCACTGTCCACTCTGCCTGCAAAAAAAAAAAAAAAAAAAAAGCCAATGTGTAACAGTGCGCACTGCAAAGTTCACCAAAACCACATACATTTCAGGGAAATATGACTGAATGGGATTGGTTTTATTATTTAGTGACTTATCCAAATCCCCACAGCTATTTGGTAGCAGATCTGACAAATACATGCCCTTCTTTCAATATTCAGGGATCAAATATTAGCCAGAAGAAGAATTTAAAAGGAAAAGATTAAGCACTGATGCTTTATGCTCAATAAAGTCAAGAAATAGTGCAGGTTATTTATTTATTTATTTATTTAACTTTTGGGGTAGCAGTTACCTTGATTAGTTCCAAAAAGACTCAGAGTGACTAAGGCTCAAATTGCAGACAGATTTGAGGGAAAATGAAGGCTTCTGAATGTTCCCAGGAATGTGGTGTCAATGCGGCCTCTAACAAACTTTACTTTTAATTCACATAATGCTCTAAGTTACAGAGCCACAATTGGTTGATCTCCATTTCATTTTTGATGTCTTCTAAGTACAGTCTCCTTTCTACTTACTCATGGGTACAAAGAACAATTTATCATTTAAAAGACATTATGATGTTTTATTCACTTAGCATCTTCTATTTGTCTTGGCAATATGAATAAATTTGAATATCCCAGCTTGGAATTTAGTTGACTTCTTCAACTGTACATGTGAAATCAGTTCTAAACTTAACAGATTGTTCCATTTCATTTCTGATCAGAATTGTTGAAACTCTAGATTCAAATAGCTATGAATATTTTTTAGAATGTGCACAAAAATTCAAGACTAAATCTACAGATAGACTATATATATTGCAGGGGGTAAGTATCTTGTTTTGAAATAAACTGATTTGAAACTAATATTTATTTTTATGTAGAAATTACTTACTGAATTGCTTAGTGTTAGGCACTCTTTTTAGCACTTGGAAGGTATCAATGAGGAAAAAAATCTTGAAAAGTATATATTTAAGCTTCTAATTGTAGGGCACAAGCAATGGTCAATAGCAATAATGTCTCATAATATATTATTTTAGAGAAAAATCAGTGCTATGGCGGAATGAGAACAGGAAGGATTTGTACACCTGCTTCACTGGTTCTTTTCTCTCTGATGACCCACTTTTACAGAATTGGCATCCTGAACATCAAACGCTGCATTTATAGTCTCCTGTGGGTGCTCATCCCAGAATGGCAGGAATATCTCAGCGTTCTATCCTAATTCCTGGAGGACAGACTCCGAGAGCTCCAGCTCCTGGTAAACTTGGGACTGCAGCCCAAAGCTGCCTGAGAAACCTTCAGGTAGAGGTCCCACCCCCACGTAAAGGAAAGTTCTGACACGGTTTGAGGCTGAGATGGAGACCGTGCACTGGAATGTACAGTCTTGCTCACAACGGGGACAGCCCCTGCCAGACCCCTGCCGTGGCATGGGTTTGGGGCAGGTGGGCCACTCTGAAGAGAGAGTTTTACACAGAGCGCTTTCTTTCGCAGAGCAAAGCCTTCTCCAGGTATTTTTCTTCAGTTTCCCAGAATCATCAAGCATGACTAATGCATGTTAGTGGCACACAATGGCACCCATTGTTCAAGAGGAAGATCACTCCGGTAAGGAAGCTGTGCAGAGGCCGGCGCTGTGGCATAGTGGGTGAAGCCACCAGCTGAAGAGTCAGCATCCCATGTGGGCTCCAGTTTGAGTCCCAGCTGCTCCACTTCAGATCCAACTCTCTGCTATGGCCTGGGAAAGCAGTAGAGGATGGCCCAAGTCCTTGGGCCCCTGTGCCTGAATGGGAGACCCAGAAGAAGCTCCTGGCTCCTGGTTTCAGATCAGCCCAGCTCTGGCTTGTGTGGCCATTTGGGGAGTGAGCCAGAGGATGGAAGACCACTCTCTCTATACCACTGCCTCTCTGTAACCCCTGTCTTTCAAACAAATAAATAACTTTTTTTTTTCTTTTTGGCATGCAGAGTTAGAGAGAAAGGTCTTCCTTCCTGTTGGTTCACCCCTGCAAATGGTTGCTACAGCCGGCGTGCTACCAGGAGCGAAGCCAGGAGCCAGGTGCTTCCTCCTGGTCTCCCATGCGGGTGCAGGGCCCAAGCACTCGGGCCATCCTCCACTGCCTTCCGCCTTCCCGGGCCACAGCAGAGAGCTGGACTGGAAGAGAAGCAACCGGGACAGAATCTGGCAACCCAACCGGTACTAGAACCTGGGGTGCCGAAGCCACAGGCAGAGGATTAGCCACGTGAGCCGCCGTGCCAGCCATAAATAACTCTTTAAAAAAAAAAAAAAAAGAAACTGCGCAAAGAGGGTGACGGGATCCAAGGAACCCCTCCTGGATCAACTACCAGGTTTCTTGGCACTGTCAGTATTTTCATTAGCTTATTTGTATTTTGTTCTTTATCCATTAACACAAGGATAAAAATTGAATTTCTGACACTTTTTATTAGGAAAATGAGCTTGGTTAATATTACCAAGAAACATCGGGAAAATTGTTAACTATTATAAATATCATGAAATCAATGTTTGTATGAATATCCTATTGAATATATATAATATATAAAAAACCTAAGATCTTTTAAAAATATATGTATTTATTTATTTGAAAGTCAGAGTTACAGAGAGAGAGGTAGAGACAGAGAGAAAGAGAGAGAGAGAAAGAGAGAAAGAGAGAGAGAGATTCTCTATCTGTGATTCACTCTGCAGATGACCTCAAGGGCCAGCACTGGGCCATGTCCAAACCAGGAGCCTGAAGCTTTATCCTGATCTCCCACATGGGTGCAGAGGCCTAAGCAGTTTGGTCATTTTCCCCTGCTTTCCCAAGCCATTAGCAGGGAATAGATTCCCAGGTTAGCAGCGAGCTGGATAGAAAGCAGAGCAGCCCCAGCTCAACCTGGCATCCATATGGGATGCCAGCTTCTTGGGCGAAGTTTTACCAGCTATGCCACAATGCCAGTCCCACAGCCTAAGATCTTAAAGACAAAATATAACACATTATTTCCTTCCTCTTACTCAGGGTGGCCCAATTAAAGTATCTCATCATGTTTCCATTTATAATGTCCACTTTAAGTGAGCCAATGTCTGTTTTGAACTAAATTTATGGCAAACACATACACTTGTGAAAATTTAGAAAATGTTAGAGAATGGACTTTCTTTTCACATTGAAAATAGAGCAAAAACTCAGAAATCATTCACATAAGGAGAAATGTTTGCTTTCTATTCTTGGTGAAGCACAGAATACACTTCCCATAATGAAGATTAAAGAAGATAAGTGTGTTACTCGACTATGAAATACATGGGTTTTTAAATATTTATTTGTTTATTTGAGAGGTGGACACAGAGAGAGAGAGAGAGAGAGAGAGAGAGAGAGAGAGTGTGTGTGTGTTCCCATCCACTGGTTTACTCTCAGATGCCTACAATGGCCCCTGCCTGGGATAGGAGCTAAGAGCCAGGAACTCAACCCAAGTTTCCCACATGTGGCAGAGCCTCCCACACTGGCAGGAAGCTGACATAAGGAGCAGAGTCTGGAATCAAACACAGAGACCCTGATATGAAATGCAGGCCTCTTAACTCCTATGCCTGATGCCTGCCCCTAATAAATCGTTTTTGGCTGACAGTTGCTATTCTGGAGCTTAAGCTGCAGTGATAAATCATTCATAACCTTTGGTCTTGGGGACATAGCAGTCATTTGGTAAAGATATTAATATAAAAGTAATTAAACTGTACAGGCTAAAATAGAATCATAGGCACAGGGTACAACACATCCCAGGGGCACAGAGGTATGCTGTCTAGCATTACACGGGGGAGGGGGGCTGGAGGAAGGTTCCAGAGAAAGGGGGTAATTGAGCTGATCAGATAGCTGTTGTTCTCCCAGAAGGAAAAAAAGGAAGGGTCTTTAACGGGAAAGGATTAGCACAAAGCCCAGAGAACGGAGAGGGCAGTGAGCATTCGGGAAAACATTCACCCATGGATGGGGACAGACCCACAGTGGGAGTGAGGACAAGAAGGAGGACACTAGGCGTGTGGACGTGGCACAGTCTTCCTGGAGCTCGGAGAGGCCATGGGACACTGAGCAGTAGGAATCTTCTGCAAAGCAGCAGGCGCTACCAAGTCGCTGGAGGTGTTGAAACAGGAGCTGGTGTGAACTGATTTCATTTTTAATTTATCATTCTGACAACCACAATGAGATACCATTAAACACCCACTAGATGTCAAAAACAGAAAGGGCTAATGACGAGAAAAGGTGGCAAGGATAGGAGAGCAACCGGTACAGACGCAGCTTGTGGGAGCCTGAAATGCTCAATTGCTTTAGAAGAGTGCTCAGCAGCTCCTTAAAATGTTAAATAAATAAACCTACCTATGACCCATTAATTATATTCCTAGATATTTACTCAAGAGAGGTGTAAATACATATTTTTTTAAAAAGAATTACACGGTGTTCACAGCAACATAACTCATAATAAGAGAAACTAGATATAATTGGAATGTTCACGAATGGCAGAGTGGATACGTAAATTGAGATATTTGCACACAGTGGAATATTATTTGGTAATAAAATTAGTAGCCTATTATTAAATATAACAACATGCATGAATCTGAAAAACATTGTGCTGACCCAATAAAGGCAGGTAGGGAAGAGTAGCCACTGTACAAATTCATCCAGGTGAAGGTCAAGAAAAGAAAGCTAACCTATAATTATGTAAACCATAGAAATGGATCGGCATGAGGAATGAGGATGGACTGGAAATGAGGTTCGGAGAATTTTTTGAAAAGTTAGAAACTCTCATTCTTAGTCGTGCCTACATGGAGTACGTATTTATCATAAAATTCATTGGTATTTAATGATTCTGTGAATTTCATTAAATGCTGTTACTTGAAGTAAATATTACTTTATATTTTCAAAAATTACAACTTACATCTGGAGGTGAACTAAGAAAAGAAGAAACTGTCAGTAATAATCCTACTAAAGAGAAGGAGGCTTTATTACAGGCAAAATGTAAGAGTTTAAATGAAGATGGCGGCAGTGATAATGTGATAATGAATGTCATTAAAATTTCAGAAGAGATGATGGTGTTCATAATAAAGTGATGACAAAGATGGAGATAAAAGAAGAAAGGGAATGATGGCAGTATTTTGATGTCATTGATAAAAATCACATTGAAAGAGAGAAGTCCAAAAACAGGCAATGATATTGAAGGAGAAGAACAAAGTCAGAGGACTGACTTTAAGGTTTACTGTAAGGATACAGTTGTAATTATAGCATGGGGTGAGTGAACAAATAAGAAATAAACGAGTGGAAAAGAATGGACAACTCAGAAATACACACATGAAAACAGTCAACTCATTTTTGGCCAAAGAGCAAAGGAATAGAGTGGAGGAAGCATAATATTTTCAATAAATTTGCTGCAACAACTGGAAATCTACATGTGAAAAAGTGAGTCTAGATACAGACCTTATAGCTTCCACAAAAATGGATCATAGATTAAAACATGAAATGTAAAATGCATTAATTTCTTCAGGATAATATGGGAAAAATTTATGCAATCTTGGGTTTGGCAATGACTATGTAGATACAATACCGCAAGCATGACCCATGAGAAAAGAATCCATAAGTTGAAATTCATTAGTTTTGCTCTGCATAAAGACACAATTGAGAGAAAGAAAAGACAAACTAGCTACTGGAAGAAAATAATTGCAAAATATATATCTGATTAAAAAAAACTACTGTACAAAATACACAGAGTTCTTAACACCTAATAATAAAAAAGCAAAAAATGCAATTTTAAAAATATAAAGATATGAACAGACAACTCCCAAGATATATATATATATATATATATATATTGCACATAAGCATGTGAAAAGATGTTTAATGTGCTATTTCATTAGGGAATTACAAATTAAAAAACAAAATACCACCGCACACCTGTTAGAATTACAAAACTAGAAAACAAAGACATCACCCAGTGCTATTAAGGATGTGGAGCAATAGTGACTCTCATTCATTGTTGGTGGGAATGTCAAATGGTTACAGTATGATGATTTCTTACAAAATAAATATAGTATACTATCCAGCAATCACTGCCATGGTATTACCAAAGTGGGCACCCAAAAACCTGCACACACATGTTTGTAGACGTGTTATACATAATTACAAAAACCTGAAACCAGCCAAAAAAGGCATTGAATAGGTGAATGGAAAAACAAACTATGGAACATGCAAATGACAGAGTCTTACTGTGCAGTAAAGAGAAATGAACCATCTACAAAAAAGACATGGATGAGATATTTATATACGTGTGTGTGTGTGTGTATATATATATATAGTAAGATTCTCTCTCCCTCCAAATGAAAGAAACGACGTAAAAAGTCTACAGACTGTATGATTCCAACTATATGACATTCTGAAAAGGCAAAACTATGAAGACGGCAAAAAGATCAGTGATTGCTAGGGATTAATAGGAAGAGCACAGAACATTTTGGGGGTGTGAAATTCTCTCATAATTCTGTAATGGTGTATGTGTGCTGCTGTATACTTGTCCAGTCCATAAAAGGTACAACATAAAGAATTCTAATGTAAACCACAGACCCCAGTCAGTAGTATATCAATATTGTCTCATCAATTTTAACAAATGTAGTACATGAAGGCAAGATGTTAGTTGTAGGGGAAATCAGGGAAAGTTGAGAGGGAATATATAACTTTCTGCTCAACTTTTCTGTAAATGTAAAACTCCTAAAAAATGAAGTCATTAATTTCAGAGAAAAAGTTTCAAGTATAACATAATGATCTTAGTGTGACATAAGTTGTGTAGGTACATGTGTTTTGCTCGGAGGAAATATAGGATTGGTAGATATGTCTAAGAAACACAAGAAATGGATGTACCTGTAGAAGAAGAAAAATAGCAGTCTTTGTCAGGAGTCTAAGAAGCATCAGCAGTTAGGAACAGGTGGAGGAGCCAGCAAAGAAGCAAGGGGTGGGGATGAAGTTTAGTGGAAGTCAAGAAGAAACAGAACAGGTTGCTTTATAAAGCAACTTTCAATTCTGTTCTGTTCAAATGCTGCATAAATATAAATTAGTTTGTGACTATTGGGAAACAATGTGAAACGCAGGCTATTTTTAGGAAAGCAGAAAGGATGTAAGCCAATTTTTAATTAGTTGAATAAAGCAAAGTGGTTTGAGAAATAAAATTGCCAGTGCGGGATCATAATTGGAAATTATGATTAAGAGGCAGAGGAAGGCCAATCACTCTTCTGTTGACTCATTCTGAAAATTGCAAAGCAACTTTTGCTTTGCAGGATCTAAAAGAGGGGATTCAGATTTTGAGATGAGCTTTGTTGTTTTTGTTGCTTTTGTTGACATATCATATATCTAGCTGATGATATTCTGGGGAATGTTGAGATGGCCAATATAATACTCCCCTTGCAGTGGGGATTTATCAGAAAGCAAACAGCGACAAAGGATATGCCCTTTAAGAGGTAAGTAAGATGACCTGCTTACAATGTTAAAGCAGAATGCTCTAGGAAGCTAATCATATTCTCACAGAATTCCTGTTGATTGCTTTTTTTTTTAAGATTTTATTTATGTATTTGACAGGGTAGAATTACAGACCATGAGAGAGAGAGAGACAGAGAGAAAGGTCTTTCTTTCTTTGGTTCACTCCCCAAATGGCCACAATGGCCAGAGCTGCGCCCATCCGAAGCCAGAGCCAGGTGCTTCTTCCTGGTATCCCATGCAGGTGCAGGGGCCCAAGGACTTGGGCAGTCTTTTACTGCTTTCCCAGGACACAGCAGAGAGCTGGACTGGAAGAGGAGCGGCCGGGACTTGAACCGGAGTCCATTTGGGATGCCGGTGCTGCAGGCGGAGGATTAACCTACTGTGCCATGGTGCCGGCCCCCCTGTTGACTTCTAATCTATGCTTTGTTATTATTACATCATAAATTGAATTCTGAAGACTACAGATTTTGGATTGAGATGATGGATTGGTTACCACAAAGGTATGTCTCTTCTTAAGAGTTGATTTCCTAAGATATTGAGCTTGAGAATAATTCCTATCAACACTTAGATAATTTGAATGGTGAATCATATCGGTTTTTGACTGGTGTATTTATGTCACTCTCAAAAAGTTTTATAAAAATAAGGAACAATCATATCATTACAGGGATGATTTAATGAATGAATGAGACAGAATCTCTTAGAAACATTTAGAACAAGTAGAATTTTGAAGTATTTATTTTCTGATATGATTTTGGTGATTATAAGGTAGTTTTTGACACTGGGCTTACATTCCCAAACAATTTTTATTATTTATTTTTAAAAGTGGTAATTTATGTTCATCAAAGTGGTTATTTTATTCACTTTCTTATCTAAAAATATTTAAATGTTGAAACATATGAGGTATCATAACAAATATAAGTCCTCCAGTATTCATTCCTTTTAGTTGTTCTATAAATAGTGTACTATGTCAAAGGATTACAAGAAGTTTTTGCCCATTTGTATTAATTCTTTGCGTTTTGCAGGTATTAGTTAAAGATTAAACAAACTACATCACATCTCTAGCAGGTAAATGTAAATTCAGGTTATGACACTGCGTGAATTTTCTACTTGAAACAATTAAAGCAGTCCCATAAGAAAACCTTGGGATTTAGCAAATATTCTCTAGCAATGAAGCATTTATCAGATTGCTCTGGTCAATGCAATTAAACAGAAGCTGTGGTTGGCATAAAAATGGATTGCGATAGGATGATTACTCGTAATGGTAGAGAATTCTGAGCTTTTTCAACTTCATCTGAGATAAACAATCATGAAAGAAATAAATGTAGTTAGGTTAATTTAAATTTATAACAATTGATACTCGGTTAAATTGACCGCAGTGTAATACTGTGCAGTCATTTTAAATGATGAGTTAAAGCCTACAATGATATAAAATAGATTAATAGTAGATTGGTAGGGTGAAATACCTAGTTCCAGAGCCTTTTGGAGGAAATATTCGTCTCTATTCTAATGACAGATGATGTCCCTCATGCAGTTTCCTGAGACCCTATGACAGCCTTCCAGGTAGAGGCAGGCATCCTGTAGTCTCTCCTTTTATGCCTACATTTAATTTCAACTCTGATGGAGAAGAATTCTCCACCAATGGGATCTGCTTTTTGATCCTTGGCTGTTTCATATCTCTCCTCAATCTGCACAATTATACAGAAAGAAATGATTGTGAATAATTGGTCTTCAAAGGTCAAAGGTGCTTTACAATAATAGTCACTGCAAATAAAAGTCACAGAATGTTGGATCTACAAGTACCCTTAGAAATGGACTAGTTTCGCCCATTAGTTTAGCAGTGAGAAACACTGAGGAACTAAACTGCTGCCTCATTTTGTATTGCACAGTTAATGACACATTTGGGGACAGAATTCAAAACATGAATAATGTGTAAAGTTGAAGTACAGCTAAAACCGAAAGAACATCAGTGAGAAATTGACAAAGTCACAGTTTCTGTTGTATGACAAATTAATAACTTATAATTGTGTAAATTGATAGAAAAAATGGGTTGTGATTTTTGAATACACTGTGGATTAATTAAATCGAGCTAGTTAACATACCCATCCCCTCATATACTTAGATTTTCCTGCGGTGAGAACATTTGAAATTTACTCTTGAAGCAATTTTGAATTTATAATACTGTTATTAGTTCTATTCACCACATTGTACTATAGTCTCAAAAAATCTTCCCCTTGTCTAAGCCTTGGTTTTTCAGTCACAGTTGGATACAAGAAAGCACACAATGTTTGGGTTAACAAATATTCAAACATGGACATATAGAATACAACTACATACATTTACATATCTAGTAATTAATATTAAGGAAATATGTATTATATTCAAATACATATTGAACACTCACAAAATTTGATCTTATAGTAGGCCATAAAAAATCACCCCCAGTCATAATCTATGTAATATGAACCAAAGCTTTTTAAACAGGGAAACTAAATATAAAAATAAGTTCTCCATTTGCATGTTAAAAAGCAAATATTCAAATAACTCATTAAGTTAATAGAGAACTAATACAGAACTTAACATGACTGAGGGACAGGTAATTGGGGCAGTGGTGAAGACGCTCTGTGGGACACCAGCATCCCGTATCTGAGGGCCTGGGTTTAAGTTCCAGCTTCACCTCCAGTTCCAGCTTCCTGAATGCACACTCAGGGAAGCAGGGGGACAGGGCTCCAGTACGTGGGTCCCTGCTACATGAGAGAGCTGTGTGAGTTCTTCGCTGGGCTTTGGCCCAGCCTAGCTTCAGCTGTTGTGGGTATCTGTGCAGTGAACCAGCATACGGGCAGTCTCTCTATGTCTCTCACTCTTCGCTCTATCTCTTTTACTTTCTCTCTCCCACTTCCTATATTTTAAATGAATAAGAATAACTAAATAAAATATGTGCATATTTATGGAGCACATTGTGATTTTTATATATGTATAAATTAAGAAAAGAGTCATTCAGACTAATTAGCATATCCATTCATTGCATTTTGTGGTGAGAAGGTTAAAAACCTATTTTAGGAATTTTGGAATCTGCATCAGGTTATTATTAGCTGTGGTCACCAGACAGTGCAATAGATCACTAAAACTTCCTCCTCTAGGCTACCCTTTGGTCAGTATCTTCCCTTTTCTCACTCACATTCCCAGCACCAGGAAACCATCAGCCTCCTTTCCACTCTCCGCTTCTAGGTATTTAGCTTTTCTAGATTCTATGTGTAAGTGAAATCATACAGTAATTTTTCAATTCAGATCATATAAACATTTTATCCTTTTTGGTCAAATACTTATTTTCATTCCCTATAGTTGAGATAAACATATTTGTATTATTAACATGGTTCTTTCAAAATATGCAGTTATCTATCTGATCATGGTCAAATTCGGGACATTCTTCTTTTTTTGTTTGTTTTTCTTAATTAGTTTACCTTGTAGTTCTTCATTTTATCTAAGCATATGTTAAAGCTACTTATCAGTTCCTTTCTCTGAAAATTAATATTTTTGGATTTTTCTGAATTGTTTCAGTGGGTTTTTGTTTGTTATTTTTTAAATAATTTTTTCAAGCTAAATCTTCAATGATTATAAACCATATGTTTCACAAAGATATCTATTAAGATCAAGTGCCTCTCTCTCTTTCTCCTTTTTAAATATGTATTGAACAACTGCCCATTCTCTCCTCCCCAGCCCTCTAGAAACCATTAAGAAAGTCTCCACCTCCATGAATGTGACATGATAGATAACTCACATGTAGTGGAGTCAAAGTAATTTATTCTGTTATTGGCTTATTTTGTTTTTCCTAATATCCTCCAGGTTCATGCACCATGTCATGAATGGTCAGATAACTTTTCTGTTCAAAAGCTGAATACCATTCTAATGTATACACACCATATGCATTTTTCAAAATTCACTTATTGTCAATGGACATTTGCTTTTTTCCATATCTTGGCTCTCATGAATAATGCTATCAGGAGCAGAGGAGTCCAGATCTCTCTTTGAGATCCTGATTTCAATTCTTTTGGATGTGTGTCCAGTGAAAATATATTTCAACTTTGAATTTTTTTGAGGTATGTTCCATACCTGATGAATCATTTTGCATCTCTTTTAAGATTTATTTTTTATCTATCTATCTATCTATCTATCTATCTATCTATCTATGTATTTATGTATTTAAAAGGCAGAGTTACAGAGAGAAAGGGAGAGACAGAAATTTTCCATCCACTGGTTCTTACCCCAAAGAGCAACAATGTCCGCAGCTGGGTTTGGCCAAAGCCAAGACCCAGGGACACCATCTGGACCTTCCCTATCGGTGGAAGGGCCTCAAGTACTTTAGTCACAGGTAACTTAGCAGGAAACTGCACTGGAAAGAGAGTAGCCAAGAAATGAATCAGTGCACTGATATGGGATGCCGACATTGCAAGCTGCAGCTTAATCCACCAAGCCACAAGACTGGCTGCCCCTCCACCCCCCACCCATTGTACATCCGCACCAACAATGTATAATGGTAAGGATTCCAATTTCTCCACATCCTTGTTAATACTTACTATTCTTTTTCTTTTATAGTAGCCATAACAGATAGTGAACTATTAATTCATAGATGTTAATAGATGTGAGGTACTATCCCACTTTTTTTTTAATTTGAATTTCTCTGGTAATTAATAGTGTTGCGCACTTTTTCATATAACTGTTGGCCATTTATGTGTTCCAATCTTTCGTCCATTGTTAAAAGGGTTAGTTGTTTGGCTATTGAGTTGTAGGAGAAACTTAATATTTTAGAAATTAACTCTTTATCAGGTATATGATTTGCGAACATTCCAAGTTACCTTTTCATTTTGTTGATTGTTTCGTTTGTTGTACAATTTTGAATATGGGAAAACATAGATAGCCCAGAAATAAGCATACGCATATACAACCAACCGATCTTTGACAAAAGTTCCAAGAATATGCAACAGAGAAAGGACAGTTTCTTCAATAATGGTTTGGGAAAACTGTTAAACATGTTTTTAAAAAAGCAAATTGGGGCCCCAGCATCACACCACGCACAGAAATCAACTCAAGATGGATCAAGGACTTAACTAAGAATTTAAAAGCCTGAAACTATAAAACTCTTAAAGGAAAACATTGGGGAAAACTTCTTGACATTGGTCTTGGAAATGATTTCTTGGATATGACATTAAAAGCACAGGTGATAAAAGCAAAAATTGACAAGTGGGACTACCTCAAACTAAAAAGCTTTAGCACAGTGATAAATCTCTTCCTTTGACATACCTTTTTACTTAGCTCTAAACATTTTGCAGATAGTTTAACAGCTTTGTGGACTTTGTTTGACAATCTAATCTTACTAAGATTCTAGTAATACGGGAACCTCACAGATTTAAAAAGCTGGAAACCTCTAGTCCACAAAATGAAGTAATTACAAACTGCAATGCAGCTTCAGTCTTAGCAAAACTATGAACCATAACTCTATATGTTTATAAACTCTCTGGTAACAGTTCTGTCAATTTTTTTAAAGATTTATTTATTTATATGACAGGTAGAGTTACAGACAGTGAGAGAGAGAGAGACAGAGAGAAAGGTCTTCCTTTGCCATTGGTTCACTCCCCAAATAGCTGCTACAGCTGGCACTGAGCCAATCCGAAGCCAGGAGCCAGGAGCCAGGAGCTTCTTTCTGGTCTCCCATGTGGGTGCAAGGGCCCAAGGACTTGGGCCATCCTCCACTGCACTCCCGGACCACAGCAGAGAGCTGGACTGGAAGAGGAGCAACCGGGACTAGAACCCAGCGCCCATATGGGATGCCGTGCCACAGGCGGAGGATTAACCAAGTGAGCCACAGCGCCAGCCCTCTCTGTCAATTGTAGGGTCAAGCTGTTCTTGGAAGTTGTTGTGGCAGATGGTCTCAAGGTGCTGACCAATACTTGAAATAATAGGTAATAGGATGTAAAAAAAAGCAATAAGTAATCAGAATTTTTAGGTTTCAGAGGAGGGGGATGGACAATAAACTGCTTGGCAGAGGAAAGCAACTTGGAGGATAATAAACAAGCCATTTTCTCCTAGGGAGAAGACAGTACTAGTCATCCTGACTAATGCAACCCTTTAGTCCTCGGGGAAGAAATGGAGTGCTGGAATTCCTGATGGATGCATGCTGTTAAGCAGTAACCACTGTGTTTCCCTTTTGCAACTGGGAATTTGTATATATTCTGTTCCTCATTCATGACTGTAGACTGGATGTATTGAAGGCGGGCACAACGTTTGCTAATTGATAGGCTATGAGCAACTATAAATAAACTTGATGGAAATGATAGTGCATCACCTATAAAATGCAAGTTAAAGTTGATGGAGCAAAAGGTGGGCTCATTTTTGAAGGGTTGTGTATTTTCTAAGCATGGAGAAACACACAGCCAAGTGGATACCCAGGGAATAATGGGTCATCAATCATACATACTGGTCAATATCCATTCTCACTATCTTCCTTCATCAAAAATTATTAAGGACATGGTTAAAATTAAAGGAGCACAATCCTGAGTTCTCCATACAGCTGAATGTGAGCACATGTCTAAATGTTGCCCAGTGACAGCTAACGAGAAATTTGAAGTGCAACTCCTAGGAAGGCGGGGTTTTGTGTTTGTTGTTTTAGAGTGAGAGGGAATGCCTGTCTTTGTTCTTCCCTCATTTCTATTGTTTGTCTATGGTGTCTGCAACTCCAACAGTCATCTTAGATATCACAAGAACCACTTCCTTGGAATGACTGAGAGAGCAGAAGGAAATTCAAGTTTCTGATTTATAGGGACCTCCTTAACAGACATGAGTATATCTGGTATCTATTATGTACTATTAAACCAGTTAGAAAAAGATGCTGTTACATTGATGTATATTGATATATGCTAACATTGATGTATGCTTAGTCAATTGTTTTAACTTTTGTTTTTGAACTGTTTCAGATTCTTGTATTTGACCTCCTTGATTCACCATCGGCCAAGAAATATGAGCTAATACTTGAATATTATTAAAATAGTACTAATTTCCTATATACCGACTTTACTATTTAGTTTACATGCTATTTCAATATTATATGATTTGATAAGATCATGCATATATTTATGGAAATAATTTTGATAATATTAAATATTGCCATCATCTTGATATGTGAACATTTTTAGCTTTATGTAAATTTTAAAAGCAAGCACCCCATTGAATTTAATCTTATTTGATATTCATATTTCATGCTTTCTTCTCTTTGGGTTTACCTAGTCTTAGTTCACATTTTAATTTCAACCTTTTTGAATCTCTTTCTTTTTGAAAGAGTTGATAATTTGGTCTAATTTATTGCTCAAATCTGAAGATATGTTCAAAGATGAGTTGATTCAATTTACAAGTATTTTATATCCAATTTACTTGACATGTTATATAATTTCAGTAATATATTGTTTTATTTTCAAAACTTACTGGATTCTTCATTCCGTTTCTAAGTAATGATATAAAGAAAATCCCATTTTGAATTTTGCAGTCAGCAGGTTCAGTTGTCCTCCTACAGTTCATATGAGACAGTTACAGTCAGGACACGTGTGTCAAGATCCAGACACACCCTGACGCAACTGACGTCACTACTGAGGTAGGAATGAGGGATAGGGGCTTAAAACTATGCGTGACTCTCTCAGTCTTGATGTTATGCAGGGAATGACCGGGAGTAAGGGAGTAAGGGAAGGGGAGAGAGAGAGAGAGAGAAAAAGAGAGAGAGAGGTCTCCCAAATACTGGTTTGCTCCCCTAAATGCCCACAAAAGCCAGAGCTGTGCCAACCCAAATCCGGGAGCCTGGAATTCACTTCAGGTCTTCCACATGGGTGGCAGGGGCCAAGTACTTGAGCATTCACTTGCTGCTTTTGAAAGAAATTAAATAAATAAAATTCTGAAATGTTTACATATGTGATATGTGGGTTCATCTGCCTCTGACCCCACAATTAGGGTCAAGTCTAAATTTTAAAAACCACCACAGAGAAATACAATTATGATGAAATATTTGGAGAGATGTTGATTATGTTCCAAAGCTTCCTCCACTCATAAATATTGAGATTATGTCAGCATATTCACTGTAACTGTGATCACTAATAAAATGACCATGAAAGTCACATGGTCTCTCTGTATCAGAAGCACAAAATCCCAAACCCCTACCATCATAAAGGCCTTCCATCTGAATCTACTAATTGGTTAAGTAATATTCACTTCACCATTTGAATATGTAAAATATTTTACTTTTTCTTCACTTATTATAAATTCTTAAGTAACTTGTATGTGTTGTTCTGGCTTTGGAAATATAATTGTGTATATACAGCTGCCAAAGTCACTGCTGATTGTTCTTCTACTCCTTTTATTCCAAGCAACAAATGTAATTTGCCCTCTTCTTCCATGGGTCCAGCATATGCTGATGCAGCCAACTGCACATAAAAAATATTCTTCTCCAAATTACAGAAATTTCTGAAAAGCAACAATTGAATGTGTCTCCCGCTGAGCAGTACACGGAATCTACATCAATGAAGTGCTGGGTAGGCACACCAGAGTGCAATTGCACCCCTGTGCAGGCCCTTATTCTGTCTCCAGCACTTGCCACTTCAGCACTGTCTGCTTTGCATCTCATTTGTGTATTCTGGTTATACTGAGGATGGCTTGGTCTGTACTGAGCAGGTACAGAGTTTGTTTTTTTAAATTTTTTTTTATTTATTTATTTTTTTGACAGGCAGAGTGGACAGTGAAAGAGAGAGAGAGACAGAGAGAAAGGTCTTCCTTTGCTGTTGGTTCACCCTCCAATGGCTGCTGCGGCCGGCATGCTGCAGCCAGTGCACCACGCTGATCCGAAGCCAGGAGCCAGGTGCTTCTCCTGGTCTCCCATGCGGGTGCAGGGCACTTGGGCCATTCTCCACTGCACTCCTGGGCCATATTAGAGGGCTGGCCTGGAAGAGGGGCAACCGGGACAGAATCTGGCGCCCCAACCGGGACTAGAACCTGGTGTGCCGGCGCTGCAAGGTGGAGGATTAGCCTATTGAGCCGCGGCACCAGCCAGAGTTTGTTTTTTTTTCTTCATATCATCCTTGAACAATACCATAGAACTGTTCACATAGAATTCATATTGTATTAGATTTTGTAAGCAATCTGGAGATGAGTCAAAAAATACAGGAGTATATGCATGAGTTATATGAAAATACTATACTCTTTTATGTAAGCAACCTCAGGAATAAGTCTGGTATCCATGGGAGGTCCTAGAACCAACCCCTGTGGATACTGAGACTTTCTTTTGTTTTGTTTTGATGTTTAGGGAAGAGAGACACAGAGTGAGAGAGACAGAGATAGACAAAAATGGATCTTCCATTTTCTGGTTCACTCTTCAAAAGATCATAACAGCCAGGGCTGGGCAAGACAGAAGCCAGAAGCCAAGAAGTTGATTCAGGTCTCCCATGTTGGTGACAGCGATTCAACTAACTGACCCATAAGTTGCTGCCTCCCAGGGTGCTTGTTAACAGGAAGTTGGTGTACCCTGTTTGAGACAGGACCCAAACCCTAGCACTTGGATGTGAGATGTGGGCATTCAAGAGGTGTTTTAATCACTGCCCCAAATGCCCACTCCTTGTTTTAATTTAAAGAACTTTTTGTTTTCTTGACCAACATGTGTGAACTTAAAGGACTCCTTGGATTTAATTGCTTTCTAGACCATTGTAGGAAAGAATCACAATGCCAGAATGACAAAGAGCAGAAGAGTTATTTGTGAGAATGACAAAATTATTACAGAGCTCACTAGACAGTATCAGTAGGAAACAATATCTGCCCCGAGGTCTCACAAAGGAGAACTTTTCTATTTCCTTACCTTATAGTTGTAATGCTATTCAATGTTAATTGATCATTCATCTTTTCAACATGTCATAGTAAGGTATAAGGAGTTGTACAATGAATTTCAAAGGAGATGATTCTCCTTAATAGCAACAGATTTTTCCATTACATGTTTTGGGAAGACTTGTTTTACCACTAAAATAGTAATAAAAAGAGTTTGTTTTGCTCAGTTGGCCCTGATGGGCTATGGTGGTCTTGCCTGCCTCTCACATTGTGGTGGAAGTGCATTGACCCTATTTTTTTTTTTTTTTTGACAGGCAGAGTGGACAGTGAGAGAGAGAGACAGGGAGAAAGGTCTTCCTTTACCGTTGGTTCACCCTCCAATGGCCGCTGCGGCCGGTGCACCATGCTGATCCGAAGGCAGGAGCCAGGTGCTTCCTCCTGGTCTCCCATAGGGGTGCAGGGCCCAAGGACCTGGGCCATCCTCCACTGCACTCTTGGGCCACAGCAGAGAGCTGGACTGGAAGAGGAGCAACCGGGACAGAATCCAGCACCCTGACCGGGACTAGAACCAGGTGTGCCGGCACTGCAGGCAGAGGATTAAGCCTATTGAGCCGAGGCACAGGCCAGACCCTAATTTTTAAACACAAACTTGAGATTACATTTTCAGTGTTGACAATTTGAAATACCAATCATATGAGAAGTATTTGTAAAGAATTGATACATCTTCTTCTCATAAGCAAATGCATGTTTGCAAACTAACCTAAAAATAGAGATGAGGTCCAAACCCAAAACTCTCCTACTGATTTATCTTATTAGATAAAGAGAAAATTTTATATTAAGTGGAAATTTCAGAAAAGATTATACATGGGATACACAAAGGAACTTTCACCTTATCTTGAAACCACGATAAAGATAAAGGGATTTTTAATGATACATCAACCGGCACAGGAAGACCAGGGTGGATGACCTCAGCTACAAATGCTAATGATGAAAGATTGTTAGGGAAAGGAATATGACTCTCAAGAATATGGAAACCAAAGAAGGTAAATAGGAAAGAGGAATTAACCATAATCACATTTTTAAAAGTCTCCAGAAGACTCTGAAATGATTGGTACCAGTTATGACTTCATGTGTAGGTCAAGAGAAGAAAATTAAAACAGAACTGGCTGAAAATCTACTAAGAATCAGCAAACTGGATACAGTCTTTCCTCTATTACAGTTACTCACCTCTCACTCCTGCAAGAGGCAGTGTTCTGTTTTCTGGAGAGGATAAAACAGGTGCTCTCTGGAGGAGACGTCACCCATCATAGATGAGGACAAGGTTGCCTTGCACATCCACGGTCCCACAGAAATGTGTGCCTACAGAGCTAACACCTTGCCTGCCACCACAGTCCCTCTCCCAGTGCGGCAAATAAGGCTTTCACTTTCCGTGCTTCCTGGGCAAACACCCTCATCAGAGTCTGAGCATTTGCAGGGGAAGTCCCAAAGACGATCACACAGTAAATGTTCAAGTCAAATATGATCCCTCTGGACAGAGGAGGGGATAGGTAAGCCCAGGATACACACTCAGAATGCTCAGCTAGCATGTGAACAAAAAGTGTCACCTGACACATGGCAAAGCATCCAATGTGGAAGGTCAAGAGTAAGAAAAATAGACAGAAGAAAGTTAACAGGGGCTAACAAAGTCTGTGCAAATACACAAAAATTCCAAAACTATAACTAGCATCCTTGGATATATAGGGGAAAATATTGCAAGCATCAGTCCAGAACAGGGTATAATACAGTTTGGCACTGTAAGAATAAACAGAGAGTTTTTGAAAACTATGTGAGTATAGCCAAAAGGAAAATGTCAACATAATGCTTGAACATCGACTTCTCAGAAAGAAAAGGAATGGCTTCCTCTGGGATAGTGTAAAGATGCAGAGACCAATACAAACTGTCGAAAGACTTTAAAAAGGCTCAGGATGTTACAGACACAAATGAGCAGTTCTAGAAAGAATGAAGGAAGAGCGAGAAGTCACTCAGGAAATACTGAAGATTGTTTACTTCCTTTGCACACTCATCAGGAAAGCTACAGGATGGTGTATTCCACCAAACACGGTAAGAAAAAGGAAGCCATGAGGTTTGCAACTTAAGCTGCATACTTAAGATACTTAAGCTGGCATAATGGGAGTGTGGTAAGAGAAGACAGAGAGTGGAGGCAGGACACACAAAAAAGAGCAGAAAGCAAAGTGAATCTATAAGAAATACCCACTGCTGGGAGATAAAAAGTAGTGACAGACATATAATGTAGAGACATGGAAGTGAGAAGCAAAATTTTAAAAAGGCAGAAAGAGACAAAATGAAAAACAGGTGCATTAGCAGGGAGCTGGTTTAGAACTGGAGCAGCCGGGACTTGAACTGGCACCCACATGGGATACTGGCATTGCAGGCGGCAGCTTTACCTGCCGAGCCACAGCACTGGCCCCCTGTGGCATCTTTTGAACAAACTTCTGTTGGAGGGACTTTCTTGGGAGCCCTGTCTATCCAAAACAGAAGCCAGAGGCACACTTGTCTAGCCTCCTTGAACTTGACGTTCCCTGTCAGACAGGTCTACTTCCACAAGGTCACGCACCATGAAAGACTCCGAGTGTGTTTTTCGGATAAGAAAAATAAATGTGACAAGAGTGATCAGACTTCACAGGGGCAGTCCTGGGTGGATCTATGTTTTGGGAAGCTGAGCGTTTAAGGTAGATTTTCTGGCTCTTCTGGATACTTGCTCATTCTCTAAAATGTTTAAATAAAGTTCTGTCCTTTTCAATCTCACTTTTGTCGGAACCTGTTGTTTGCTACTGAGAAAATGGGGGAAAGGTTTTGTTTTCATGTATATTAATACCAGGTAAAGAACTAGGGTAGAGTTTGAAATTCTTACGAAGGAAAATTATATATATGAGGTGTAAACAATAAAACAAGGTTTTCAAATTGTAATTCTACCTCTTACCTATCTCATCACACACTTTCTTACTCTGTATTTAAGTGATTACTAAGTGTTCAAGGCATACAGACAAGCTCCCCTCACCCTGGGATGTGCAACATAGTGGGAACTCAACAACAACAATAACAACAACAACAAAACATATCCTTAGGTCACTGCTTAGTAGGTACCAGGAAATAGAGTCACACAGAGAGTTATAGAGAGGCCAGAGGGTATGCAGTCAAGGTCTAGGTGACTCAAGATAGGCTTCCTATAATTAACTCATCTTTTTCTTTCTCTTACGTAAAAATTACCAAATTCTTATCCTAGATTTAGAAAAAAATACACTTTCTTATGCGAAGATGCAGTTCATGGACAAGAATGAAGTAAGAAGTCATGTCTTCAGAAAAGCTAAAAGCTGAAGCTGGTGTGAAGGCGCTGCTTATGGTGCTAGCACACTGTGCAGGAGTACTGGTGTGAGTCCCAACTACTTTGCTTCCCACTCACCTTCCTGCTGTGTCCCTGGGAAGGCACAGAAGGCAGCTCAAGTACTGGCACCGCTGCGCCCCCTGCTGGAGACCCAGATGGAGTTCCAGGCTTTTGGCTCCAGCAAGGCCCAGCCATGGCTGTTGTGGACATTTAGGGAGTGAACCAGTATTTGGAAAATCAATCTTTCCCTCTCCCTCTGCACCCCCTCTACTCTACCCCATTTCTCTTCCTTTCAAATAAATAAGTCTTAAAAAAAAAAAAAAAAAAAAACAGCTTAATAGGCTAATGCTCCGCCTGCCCCTCTTCCAGTCCAGCTCTCTGCTGTGGCCCGGGAGTGCAGTGGAGGATGGCCCAAGTGCTTGGGCTCTGCACCCGCATGGGAGACCAGGAGAAGCACCTGGCTCCTGGCTTCGGATCAGCGCGGTGCGCCAGCTGCAGCCTGCCGGCCACACCAGCCATTGGAGTCTGAACCAACTGTAAAGGAAGACCTTCTCTCTCTCTCTCTCTCTCTCTCACCGTCTACTCTGCCTGTCAAAACAAAACAAAACAAAACAAACAAACAAAAAACAAAAAAAAAACAAAAAAAAACCACAACAACAAACAAACAAAAAAAACAACGTACTGGGAAAAGAGCCTCTGTAAAGGACAAAAGCGGGACTGCTGTTCTTTTCTATGTATGTTTCCCAAGTGTTCTTACAACACCATGACAAGCAAGACATCTGACAAGAAGGAAAGGGAAAGTCGACAGGAGCCAGAGCGCCAGGTGGGAGCACTGCTTTTTATTCTCCAGCCTCGGAAGTCACATAGCTTTATTCCCGCCATATTCTATTTATAAGACATGAGTCACTCAATCCAAAGCATTTGCAGGTATATTTTAAAACCATCACTCTTATATAAGTTTATTTCTTTCTAAGGGAAACAAGTGTACAATGTCATCAGGGACTCAGGTTGCTGTCTCGCTGTGCAGATCACAGGGGCTGGTGGGGCTCGAGCCATGGAGGCCTTTATCCCAGCAGCAGGGAGGAAGACACTTGGCGGAATTGTATGCCCCTTGGCTTTTAGACAAATTTCAAGGAAGTCTCAGTGAATGCTTCTATTTAAACTTCACTGGTTAGACCCATGTTGTCCTCTTAGCTACACAGGAGGCTGAGAAATAACGTCTTGTATTACTTGTGAAAATATACCCAGCTTAAACTTGGTAGTTCTATTTCAGATGGGGATGGCAAAAGAGGATTTTAGGTCAGGCACTCAGCATCCTCTTCCCAAGACATAATTAGTTAATTCTTAAAATCAGTCAAGGTTCTTTTGGTTTTGGTAAACTTGGAGTAGGCCCATTCCTTCTTATTTCTCCCTCTTAAGACTGAAAAAACTCTAAATTTAATTTTAAAAATAAGCATATGAAGACTCAGAAACACAGAGAGAAGGAGCTAAACCCTCTTGGACCCTTAACCCTTGAAAATCAACATGAAGGTGAGTTTCCTGGGCTTCCAAGCATTGCTCATATAGCTCAGAAAGGGCATTGCAGAAGAAGAGTCCAACCAGCAGTGTCATCAGGAACAGGTAGAAGTCCCTAAACTGCATCTTGTTCTTTCCATCCAGAAGGTCTAGAAAAACGGTCTAGGAAAAAAACAAACAAACAAAGAAACAAACACATGCCTTAACAACGGAACATGTTTTGGCCAAAAACACCATACTCCAGTCCAGCAGTGGATAATGTGCAACCAATTGTCTCTTCCAATGTAAATCTGAGCCTCTGCTCTACCAGACATCAGGAGATTGAACAAGGGGTGTGAGTCTGGATGAATCAGCACTCCGGTTTCTCTTCATCCCTGGTAACAGTGGAGTCCCGTGACCGGGCATTAACAAAGATGACTGGGATACTGCGGGGAGAAGCTAGGTACCACTGCTGTCTCCACCTCCTCCCTTGTTTCAGAGATCTTTAGGGTATCTAAACTTTCTCCATAGGATTCAGCAACAAAGGACTGTAATCAGCCTTCCATTTCTCCCTTTCCCTAGATGCCACAGAAAAGCTTAGCTGCTGTGTTTGCAAGATAGTTGTTAGCAGTAGCTGAACTTAGATCTCTACAGTCTTCATTAGGGTAGTGCAGATAATTTTCAAATTATGATGGCTTGATTTACTGTGACAGGTTTAGGATGACATAAAAGTCAGAGGCATTCAGTAAAAGCCATACTTTAAATTTTACTCTTTTCTCAGGCTAGTGATTTGCCATATAATACTCTCCTTTAGTACTGGGCAGCAGCAGTGAACTATGGCTCCAGTCAGCCAGGTAAGCACACAGATAAATAACTAATAAATGTTTGGTTGGTTAAGTGTATTATTAGGTGAATTTTTGAATTACAATATTCTCAGTTTATTATGATATACCTAGAAGTAATACCATCATAAACCAAGGAGCATAAGTATATGCATAAATAAATGCTCCACTTTTGCCAGCAAGGGGTTGGCAATACCAACTTGGGAAGTTGAACTCATACACTTGGCAATATAGATAATTCAATGAGGGGGCCTACTTAAAAAAAGAAGAAAAAGAAGACTAAATAGGAACCATTCAAATACAGAATGAGAAATGCAATCCACATCAATACCAAGATAAAGTGGTTGTTTTAATGAGCTGACAGAAATAATTAAAAGCATTAAAATATTTCAACAAGTAGTTACAAATTCTCTTGAAATAAATGGAAAAATATAACATCTTAGCAAAGAAATAGGGGTTGTCAAAAGAATTAGATGAAAATGTGAATATTATAAATCCAAAAAAAACATAAGAACTTAAATAATAATTATTTAAAATTCACTGGATGGCTCCAGGAGTAAAGTGAAGATGGCAGAGGGTAGGTTCAGTGAAACTAAGAATTACAGAGAGAAGATAAATTGAAGAGTTTATGTTCATATTATTGGAATCAAAAGAAGAACTAAAAAGAACATGCTGACAGCTGAAGAGAATAAGGGATGAAAACTTTCCAAATAAGGTGAAAAAAAAAAAAACACTCCCCCAGAAGTCAGAGACTGAACTGACATCAGACAGACTGTATCCAAAGAAATCCACCCTATACACATTCTAAACTTCGGAAAAGTACAAAGAACAACAACAACAAAAAATCTTCAACTTAACCAGGTAGAAGCCACATCCATGGCAATGGATTTCATATCTGAAGCCATGCAGGACACAAAGAAAGAGTACATCAGTTTTCAGCTACTAAAATGGCTGTCAACAACAAATTATACATCTGCTAAATGGTCCTTTAGAATGAAAAAGAAATAAAGGCATTCTAAGGGAAGCTAAAAAAGCAAAGATCACTGGCCAACTTGCCTTTGAAATCTGACTAAGGGAAGGTTTTCTAAAGATAAAGCAAATGATAGAAAAAGAAATCTTGGAACTTCAGAAATGAAATAAGAACATCAGAATGTGAAAGGAGAAGGATATAAAAAATAAAATATTCTCATGAATTTCTTAAATCACATTCAACAATTGAAACAACAATTATAACATCATTTAACTTGGTGCCACATTAGACAGAGGAAATATTTAAGACATTATTTTTATAATGAACCTAAGTGGAAGTAACATAACCACATGTTGCTCAAAGAGCTTCAACATTAATAGACTAAGTGTGTTTATTTTGGTATCTAAAGCAACAAAAATAGATCATATCTTTGGTCATAAGATAAAGCTCAAAAAACTAAAAGGATCTGAAATCATCAAGAGTATATGCCCTGGCCATATGGAATAAGATCAAAATTAGTAACAGAAAAATGTAGGAAAATGTCCAAACATTTGGACTGACAAACATGCAGAGAAGATACAAATCAGCAGCATCAGGAATAAAACAGGAGCTGTTACTGTGGATCCTGCAGCCACTCAGAGGATAATAAGGGAGTATAACAATTAACTCCACACTCAGGAGTAAAAACTTAGAATACATGAATTAATTCCTTGAAAACCACCAACTGCCAATACTCAACCAAGATGAAATATACTTCCTGAGTAGTCCTATATCAAGTAAAGAAATTAAATTTGTTCTTACAAACCTCAACCCTCTCAAAAAAATGTTTAAAAAGAATCTGAATTCAGAGTAGAATCTGAGTTAAATTGAGCTTTCAATGTTGATTGCAACCAGCACTTGATTAGTACAGTAAATCTTTTAAATTACTGTGGCTCATTTAAAAAGAGCAAAAGTAGTCTCTATACCAAAAAAAAAAAAAGTTTTCATTATTAATCTGTGTTATCCTTTATGTCTTTATGTTCTAAAAGTTGAGAAAGAGTCTGCTTGATTTACAGGGGAAAGCGAGCCTGGAAAACATTTTACGGAGAAGAGTGAGGCATGTTAGGTTGAACTATGCTAAAAATAGATTTTAAGGGGCCAGTGTTTTGGCATAACAGGTTAAGCCCGTGCCTATGATGTTGGCAACACATATGGGTGCCGGTTGGAATCCCAACTGCTCCACTTCCAATCCAGCTCCTTGCTCAAACACCTGCGAAAGCAGTAGAAGTTGGCCTAATGTGGGAGACCCTGAAGAAGCTCCTGGCTCCTCCCTTTGGATGGGCCCAACTCCTGCCATTATGACCATCTGGGGAGTGAACCAGTGGATGGAAGATCTCTCTGTCTCTCTCTCTCCCCTTTCTCTCTGTAACTCTACCTTTCAAATAATTAAAATAAATCTTTTTAAAAAGAAGAATATGTTTTAAGAGAAATGTGTCTTATTTTTCCCCCTGATACCATTGTTCACTTTATTTGTGTCTCCATATTGGTGAAGTCTGGATGACAGAAAATAGTTACATTATGTGTGGGAAGGGCAATGTGGTGTAGTGGTGAAAATATCTTTTGGGATCTCTGCATCCCAGGTCAGCTCCCAATTCCTGCTGCCTGCTAATGCATACTCTGGGAGACAGCAGGTGATAGCTCAACAACTTGGATCCCTGCCAACCGTGTGGGAGACCCAGATAGAATGCTGGGCTCCTTGCTTCAGTCTGACCCAACCCTTGCTATTGCAAGCATCTGGGGAGTAAAACAACAGATGAAAGGTCTATCTGTTGCTCTGCCTTTAACAAATTAATATAATAAAGCCATTTAAAAATATTTGAACAACACTTTATTTCACAGCTTTCACATCACATCTATGCTCTTCCCTCTACAAGACATGCTACCCCTACCACATTCTTTATACTTCCCTGGTTAATAATTCTTCAAGGGCCACAGGCCATGTCTAATGACCTGTTCCTTTGTTCATACAGATTCTGCTGCCTGTGTTTGGTGGGAATCTCTTTCATTTGCCAAGGGTAAAACAAGGCTCTGAGCTTCTGTCCTTTGGGAAGCAAGTTCCTCCCCCATATCAAATCCAAAGATTTGATCGGGGCTGCTGCCATCAGAGCTGCAGTGTTGGGTTATCACTGTCTGCTTATTTATGAAAGACTGGGGCTACAACCACATTAAAACCAGTGCGCTTCAGCAACAGAACAGCTGGAGCTTCTAGGGCAGAGGAAATCCCCTTTTTCTTGGGGGTGTGTGATAAGAAAAGAATCCCTGTCTGTTCCTGGATGTGAGATCTGTGAGTGCCGGGGCATTGTTTCAGGCACAACAGCTCATGGACTTCCTGGGGTGGAGCTTCATGTTGTAAAACTCTTTGAGTTGGCCAAGTGTTTGGCCCAGTGGTTAGGACACAGATGGAGACAGCTGTGTCCCATATAAGAGCTCCTGGGTTCAAAGCCCACCTCTTATTCCCAATTCCAGCTTCCCCTTGGAGCAGACCCTGGAAGGCAATACTGATGATTCAACTAGTTGGGTTGCCACCCCAACATGGGAGACCAGAATTCAGTTCCTGGCTCCTGCCTTAGGACAGGATTCATGGGTGTTTGGGGAGTAGGTTGGCACAAGGGTTCTCTCTTTGTATCTTAAATGTTTTTAAAATTGTGGTAAAAATGGATTAAAAATACATTTATTTTAATGAAATAAAAAACTGACTAAATGGGCTCATGATGGAGACATCCCTCAGCTTTGTTTGAGGTTTTTGTCTGAGGTCAACTTTTAGTTTACATATGTCAACTTACATTTTAATGTTCTTGCATTGGTTCATGAAGAAGCTTGCTCCATATGATTTCACCTTCATTCATTGTATTTTAATTATTAATTTATAGAATTGACAGAAACAAATGTCAGTTACTCTGATTTGATCAGTGCACGTTATATACATTTGTATTGAAATGTCACACAGTGCCCCATAATATAATCAATTAAAGGACAGATAAGTAAAATAGTTTAAATGTTTAAAATAATAAGAAATGCAAGAATGCTTCTTTCTGACTGCAACTGCCTCATGTGTAAGAAGCTCCACATTACCCAGGAGTATAGAAGTCAGAGAAAAAATTTCAGTGTCACTTGGGATAGCTTTTGCCCACTGAAAAACAACATTTCATAATTTCATAGAGAACCTCACATGAAGTCTGGGGACTCAGACAAAAATAAGCAAATAACAATTTTCAGAGATAAACAAAAATTTCTCTGTAGATCTTGATTTGGAAACTCTATTGCCATTTTAGAACATAACCATGCCAACCAGCATTCTGAGTAGAAGAATAAACTCATTCCACACACATTCTTAACAGAAGGAGGAGTAAACTTTATGAGATTATGGAAAACCCCTCTGGTATTTAAAAAACCATTTTAATATGCAGATTTTTTCAATAGTTTTTTGATATCAACTCTTCCAATCCATGAACATGGAAGGTGTTTTCATTTTTTTTTTTTTTTTTTTTTTTTTTGACAGGCAGAGTGGACAGTGAGAGAGAGAGACAGAGAGAGAAAGGTCTTCCTTTGCCGTTGGTTCACCCTCCAATGGCCGCCGCTGCAGCCGGCGCACCGTGCTGATCTGATGGCAGGAGCCAGGAGCCAGGTGCTTTTCCTGGTCTCCCATGGGGTGCAGGGCCCAAGCACCTGGGCCATCCTCCACTGCACTCCCTGGCCACAGCAGAGAGCTGGCCTGGAAGAGGGGCAACCGGGACAGAATCCGGCGCCCCAACCGGGACTAGAACCCGGTGTGCCGGCGCCGCAAGGTGGAGGATTAGCCTATTGAGCCACGGCGCCGGCTAGTGTTTTCATTTTTTGTGTCTTCTCTTTCTTTAATGTTTTATAAATTTCATTGTAGAGATCATTCACCTCCTTCATTAAATTTATTCCAGGGAATTTCAATTTTGTAGTTATTGTGAATGGTATTAATCTTAGAAGTTCTTTCTCCACCATGGTATTGTCTGTCTACACAAAGTCTAGTGATTTTTGTGTGTTAATTTTATATCCTGCCACTTTATCAAACTCTTTTATGAGTTTCAGTAGTCTCTTAGTGGAGTGTTTTGGTTTCCCAATTTATAGAATCTTGTCACATGCATATAGGAATATTTTGATTTTTTTCCTTTCTAATCTGTACCCCTTTGATTTCTTTTTCTTGCCTAATGCTCTGGTAAAACTTCCAGGTCTATATTAAATAGCAATGGTGAAAGAGGGCATCCTTGTCTAGTTTCAGATACTAGTGAGAATGCTTCCAACTTTTCCCCACTCAATAAAATGTTGGTTGTAGATTTGTCATAAATTGCTTTGATTGTGTTGAGGAATGTTCCTTCTATATTCAATTTGTTTAAAATTTTCATCATGGAAGGATGCATTTTATCAAATGCTTTCTGTGCATCTATTGAGATAATCATATGATTTTTATTCTTTAGTTTGTTAATGTGATGTATCACATGGACTGACTGGCGAATGTTGAAACATACATATATACCAGGGATAACCTCTACTTTGTTGCAGGTAAATTATCTTTCTAATGTGTTGTTTGATTGGACTAGCTAGTATTTCATTGAGGGTTTTTGCATCTATGTTCATCAAGGATATTGATCTATAGTTTGTCTTTCTCTGTTGTATCTTTTTCTGGTTTAGGAATTAAGGTAATACTGTCCTCATAGAAAGAGTTTGTGAGGATTCCTGCCATTTTAATTGTCTTCAATAGCTTGAGAACTAACCCTAACCCTAACCCTAACCCTGACCCTAACTGCGTAGGCAACAGTTGCTATAAACTTCCTTCTTAATACTGCCTTTGCTGTGTCCCATAATTTTTTTTTGTATTGTCATCCTCATTCACTTCCAGAAATTTTTTTATTTCTCTTTTGGTTTCTTCAATGACCCACTGTTCATTCAGGAGCTTGTTGTTCAGTCTCTATGTGTTTGCACGTGTTCTAGAGATTCTTGACTTGTTGATTATATCATAAAAGACGTGTAGTGTGATTTTGATTTTTTTTAATTTGATGAGATTTGCTTTATGGCCTAGCATATGGTCTATCTTAGAGAAAGTTCCATGCACTGATGGAAATAGTGTGTATTCTGCAACTGTGAGGTGAAAAGTTCTGTATATATCAGTTGGGTCCATTTGGCCCATAGCATTGACTAGCTCTGTTGTTTCTTTGTTGATTTTCTTTCTGGTTGATCTGTCCATTGATAAAAGTGGTTGATGAAGTCCCCCATTACTATATTGGAATCTATGTCTTATTTTAGGTCCATTAACATTTCTTTTAAATAGCCAGGCACCCTCACAGTAGGTGCATATATATTTACTATAATCACATTTTCCTGTTTAATTGTTCCCTTAATAAGTACATAGTGCCCTTCTTTGTCTCTTTTAACACTTTTACATTAAATAACCTTAGTAAAAGTTTGTATATCTCTGAATAAAATTATTTTTAAAATATTCTTCATTTTTTTGCCTTTTTCTAATCAGTACTTTTCACTCCTCAAGAAAATCTGCATAGTTATAATTGATGCTCATTATATTAAAAAGATTTTCTTTAAAAATATCTCAATTTAAAAAAATTAATTTGCTTATTGGCCACTGTCCACTATTTCTTAGTAACAATTAATTAGCCCTCTGGTTTAAATGTTAAGAATTACAGTAATTGAACTCATTGATGAAATTCTCATATTTCCTACAGCTTTTAGAGTCTGTTTACCAACTGGATGCTTTTGATGAAGCTAAATCACAGGAAGGCTAAATCAAATTAGGTATTTAACATCTTTTGAGTTTAAGTGGGGTCATTTGTAAAAATCAAAGATACATTAACACCACAAACAAAAGCATGTTAACATCCTATTCCAGTGATTCCTGTACGGTTTTTCGTTTGTATGTTTTTAAATTCTCCCAACATAAGTCTTAGTGATTACTGCTGCTTTCTACTAAGTTAAGAACAGATGACCTGTAAAACTTAAATGGGGGACAGCATTGTTACATAGTGGTAAAGCCGCCACCTGCAGTGCCAGCATCCCTTATGCTCTCTCTGTGTAACCTTGCCTTTCAAATAAGTAAATAAATAAATATTTTATTTGAAAGGCAAGGTTACACAGAGAGAGAGAGAGAGAGGAGAGGCAGAGAGAGAGAGAGAGAAAGAGGGAGAGCGAGAGAGAGGGCTTTCATCTGCTGGTTCACTCCCCAGTTGGCTGCAAAGGCCAGAGCTGCATAGCTGTGGGTGTAGGAGCCCAAGGACTTGGGTCATTTTCTACTGCTTTCCCAGGCCATAGCAGAGAGGTGGATTAAAGTAGAGCAGCCAGGACTCAAGCGGGTGCCCATATGAGATGCTGGCACTGCAGGCGGCAGCTTTACCCGCTACACCACAGCACCGGCCCTTAAATAAATAAATCTTTAAAAAAAAAAAAACTTAAATGATTTCAGCAAATTAAATTTCCAAATGAGGACACAGAATGTTCCTTCTTGATAGGTTTTTATGATGGGACTAGCAAATCTTTAATTTGATCCTGGATTTTTAATACTTGGTATTTTGCTTTATTTTTCCCTTTGTTTCATATGCTTAATTTAAGCTCATAGATGGAGTCTGTGTAAGACAACACTCTGGATAATTGACTTTTACAGATCAGATAATGTAAGTCTAGCCTTATAACAAAATGTTTCAAGTAGTGTTATTAATAAAGCTTATTTATCAAGTAGTGATGTTAGGACCCCTTATTTAGTATTAAACCACAGTTTGTGGTGATGTCAGACTCTTTGGAAGCCCCTTACTGTCCACCTCCCTTTACCTTCCAGGAGCTGGATGAAATGGGAAGATGGACATTTGCTTAACTAGCAAGCATTTTTGCATGAGAATGAGGCAGCTTTAGTCAATTCCCTTCTCACAGGGCTCCTGGCTTGCTTCTGTTGACCCGGAAGGGCCTAGGGGACAGGGTCATCAGTTGAGACAGGGACTAAACTGCTCAGCGTGGAAGTGGAGTGACTTCTGTTGTAGCTTAGGAAGCTCCCTGAATTGCCCACTTGCTCTTTTCCTGATTTTAATCATAGAATGGTTCTAGCATTTACTGAAATAAAGACAAATAAATGTGCAACAGGTGAGGAAAGAAAGATACAAGAACAGCAGAACTGAAGAATATAAGCAGGGATTGATCCACAGCTTACAGGGTGAGAGAGAGGGAAAATCAAGAAGCAGTGTGGTATGGTCATTCTCAAGAACCCTACAGAGACTCAAAGCCACCCCTGTACTCTTACCAGCCATGGGATCATGTTGGAGACTAAAATAGGCCCTGTGTGCAAAGATCCCAGCTCTGCGCTGGTCCATAGGAGCTGCAGGACCACCTGGGTTTTTCCTACATATCCTCCTGGGAGCCGGGAAACACAAGACTAGTATGCTTTTACACTGGTGGAGAAGGTAATCTGGGAAAAACAGCTAAGTGTGTGTATGTGTGTGTGCATGTGCACATATGAATTTAAAGAAATGAAATTCTATTAAAATCTTCATAAATCCAATCTCAAGGGAATTATAAATGGACCCCGTGCCATTATATGCTTAGTATTTCTCTTTTTAGAATTGTGGCAAGTCTGGGCCCGGCGCCAAGGCTCGCTTGGTTGATCCTCGGCCTGCGGCACCGGCATCCCATTTGTGCGCAGGTTCTAGTCCCAGTTGCTCCTCTTCCAGTCCAGCTCTGCTGTGGCCCGGGAAGGCAGTGGAGGATGGCCCAAGTCCTTGGGCCTCTGCACCCATATGAGAGACCAGGAAGAGTCTCCTGGCTCCTGACTTTGGATCAGTGCAACACCGGCCATGGCGGCCATTTGACGAGTGAACCAACAGAAGTAAGACCTTTCTCTTTGTCTCTCTCACTGTCTATAATTCTACCTGTCAAAAAAAAAAAAAAAAAAAAAGAATTGTGGCAAATCTGAAAATGAAGAGATGAAGAGCAAAAAATCTAGAGAAGAAATGGACTTAATTAAAAAGTTCCTACCAAAAGTGACTTGCACATATTCAAGAATAGATAGTTATGGACTGCCTAAATGTTTACCAGATTAAGAGTTAAAAGGATAAAGAAATAAATACAGAGGTAGAGTTCAAGCTCACAGTGGCCCCAGTATCCGCTAGTTAAAATGTATACAAACCATGATTTCTGCATAAGATGATAGAAGTGACAGAGACGGGGCTGGGAACCTGAAGACTTGCGTCCTGCGGTGAGTTCTAATTTTGCTAAGCATGACAGGTACACAAGATCAAGGTCTAGACCCGCCACTTACTTTTATGGTGTCAGGATCTTATTCTACCCCTTTCCCCTGACATACCACATTCTACTTTCTGGGACTTTTTTTCTTACTATTTCTTTTCTTTTTACATTTTTTACATCTCCAGTTTCCTATAGGCTGCAAGTACAACTGGGAAGCACCTACAGAGATAACATTTCTAACCCTGCCAAGTTTTACCTCTCATGTTATTCCTCTCCTCCTATTGTGCCTTGCTGTGTTTTGCTGCTAGTAAGCTTTCAATCGATTCCCACAGAAGTGTTAACTCATAACCAAGGTGTTAACTATCCCAAGTGTCCATTATCTGAGCACCATTTAAATGTTCAAGACGGGGTCTTTGAAGACCCATTAGGTCACACAGAGAAACATGCAGAGAAGATTTCCCCATGATCAGTAGCATCCCAACACTACACTTCGGACTTTCACTCTCTCTACCCACATTCCCAGTCACTTTGCCTAGACAGCGGCAATGGCTTTGGTAGCAGAGGCCTGAGGATCAGTGGCGGATGACCTGGACCATCCCAGAGCCACAAAACCTCGAAGGAAATAGGCCCAGCCTACCTCTTATTGCTTCAGAATTTCATATTTGTGATTTGCTTGTACATCTTATCTACTACCAGATCTGGAGTTTAATGCTCTATGAGATGCTTCCCCACCCCCACAAGATTCAGAAAATAATTGTTATTTGTTCTTCAAAAACAAGTTTTTACACTTATCAGCAGTCCTCATGGAGCTGTCTTGTTGGAAGTTGTTAGCGAAAGTCAGATGTGAAAAGATTCTATAAGCAAGTCAGAGAAAGCAATGAAATAAGAAGGGTCTTCTAAAAGCTTATGGAAAGTGCATAATGGAAAAACTATGCATCCTTCCAAAAAATTCTGCCTCCAAATAATTTGCATTTTCCATAAATTTTGGGAGTAAGCGCATCAACGATTTGGTGGAAGAGAATATAAACATAAATATATGTGCTTCCATAATTCTCAAAGTGAATGTTAGTCTTAGATGGCATCATATATTTATGCTAAAATACATAATGGATGCTGAAGAGGGTGTGTGTGAAAGCATCGTTCCTCATCAAATACTTCATGGCAAATAGCATACCTCTCCTCGCAAGGTAGCTTATACAAGGTAGAGGCTTAGTTTAATTGAAGAAGTACTGACTTCCGCCATGCAGCAGGGCTTCACCTAAGGAACAATGTCTACGTTTTCCATGGTGGCTTCAAATGATAAAATAATAAGATTTTAAAATACAACGAACTATTCTTATTGAATTGAGAACAAAGGACTTTGTCAAATATTGGGGTGGAGAGGCAAGAGTGGGCGAAACAGGTAGGGCCAGGGCAGCAGTAGCAGTGATGGTGGAGGATGAACCTATTATTATCTTAATGAGGCACAAAGCAAGATCTCAAAGATGCTAACATACACAGCACAGCTCTGTGACCAAGCTAATATAAATGTCCTTGGAGAATTTACACATTAGTGTCCTGACAGTTATCTTGTGTGTATTTCTATCAACCAGGGATTCTGTGGGTTTCTGCTATAGATTCTGTGTGTGTGTGTGTGTGTGTGTGTGTTTTTCTTTCTCTAATTCATCAGAAGAGAAATAGGAAAGTTGAGGAAAACACTTCTTTTCTGAGTTGAATAGCCATTTCTTTCCTATCATGTATGCTACATTTTTAAACATCCTGGATGCGAAACTTGAAATGAACATTACTCATTGTGTTTGCTATTTTAACATATTTTGACAAATGTCACCTCACAGAACACGGGAGTAGATGGTATTGGTGCCATCCAAGTAGCTCCTGAAGTTGGGAAGCTACAGGAAACCTGTGCGGTTCTTAGCTTTGGGAGATGTAGTTCTGCCTGAAAAATCTATTAAGTCCACTGGAGATTCATAACATTATTGCAGTGTTTCAGCTTCCAGAAACCTCTGGATTTACATGGGATATTCACTTTGTCCTAAAACTCTAAGTACCGGGAGAGTCTTGGTCGCGCTCCCCTTACAGGGAACTGATGACTGGTTTCCTTCTGGCTTACTGGGAGATGTAGAGAAGGCAGGGAAAACTAAATATGTTGTCAAAGATGGGGTTGGGGGTGGGGTCGTGTCATGTCAAATGCGCGTTCAAGGGCTGCAAATGGTCTGCTTACCTCTCCCAGGGGAGACACGGGAGGCTTGTCCAGCCTTGAGTCAGGTTCTAGAACGTCCAATGCACTCGCCAAGGAACAAGAAAAAACACCCAAACCCTAAAATCCCTCCAACCGTCTAGGCTCGTGCTCAGCCAGCTAGAAGTTCAGGGCCAACTTTGTATTTCCTGAAATGAAGCAGGGCTCCCAAGCGCCTACATGTGGCCTAGCTTTCAGGGGCAGAGTCTGCCCAGGCTGGCAGGAGAGCGAGTCGCGGGGATCCTGGCTCGGCGATGCCAAGTTCGCCTCCGCTTTCCCACTCCCTGCCTTTCCTCGCTCGCACCTGCACGGTAGGGGCAACCATGGGGCGACGGGGCGCGCTCGGGGCGCCGCCGAGGACTCCGGAGCGGGAGCTCCCGCACCCGCGCGCGCCCGGCGCCGCCCGCCCGGAGGCCGGGGCTGCTGCGGGCGGGCGGGGAGGCGGGGGAGGGCGCGGGGGAAGCGCGGGGAGTCGGCGCGCGCGAGCGCGGCGCGCGGGGGGAGGCGGCTGCGGAGCGCGCGGGGCGCAGGGCGCGGAGTGGCCGGCAGGAGACGGCGGCGCGTGAGGCGGCTCCGGCAGCAGCGCCCGCCTGCATTTCCAGCGGGAGGCTGCGAGCGCAGTCCCGGCTCGCCGCAAGGTGAGGTGCGGGGAGGCGGCCGCCTGCCGGCGCGGGGCTGCTGCCCCCCGACCCCTGCGTGCTCGCGCGTGGGTGTGCGGTCTGCGGGGAGGGAGCCCCCCATGCCCCCCGCTCACCCCCAGACCCCGCTCGTCTCCTCCGCCGCGGCGCCCGCACCCCTCCGCTGACCCCGGCCCCCGCCCCCGGTTGTGTCTCCTCTCCCAGATGCTCAAGGTGTCCGCCGTGCTGTGCGTGTGTGCAGCGGCTTGGTGCAGTCAGGCTGCGGCCGGGGGGCGTTCGGACGGCGGTAATTTTCTGGATGATAAACAATGGCTCACCACCATCTCTCAGTATGACAAGGAAGTCGGACAGTGGAACAAATTCCGAGACGTGAGTGCTGCGCGCCCCCCTCACCCCACCGCCACGACCCCCGTCCCCGGGCACGGCTGGGGTGGGGGAGTGGGCTCGGGCGGAGCGGGGCCGCTCTCCGCCGCCCCGCCGGGGAGAACTTGGAGGCGCCGGGCCGGGCCGGGCCGGGCCGGCTGGGAGGGTGGGTGGGCGCCCAGCGCCCCCGCAGCCTCCCGAGGCTTGCAAAGTGCGGGCTGCACCTTCCCAACTTTTGAGTGCGATTCCTGGGCCCGGTAAATGCAGCGGATGCGCCGAAAGTCACCGGGGTCCATCCCCGCCGTGCACTGAGTGGTCCAGTGAGGGATTCGCAGGGAGAGGGACAGATGTAGGGGTTGACGGACGCCCGGCTCCCCGGGGGTGGGAAGGTGATCAGTCCGCACCGGTCGGTCGGTCGGCAGAAGTTGAACTGCCCCCTCACGCCGTAAAAATCGCCGATCCGGTCCGAGTGTCATCCAGAACCCGTTCGCCAGGCTCTGGAACCCGGGCTCATTCCGAAGGGGAAGCTGGCAGGTGGGGCGGGGGTCGGCCAGGAAAGGGTTAAACGGTGGGCTCCCCCCATCACACACACAACCCCAGCGTCCGGGCGCTCCGTCCGGGGTTGTGCGGACCCCGCCGGGAGGCCCGGGGTGCGAACCCGAGACCGCGACGTCGCAGCCCCTCGTACCCGCCACAGCCTGCCCCTCAGCTTGGAGCCTGGCGCCAGGGCGGGCGGCGCGGGTCCCCTGGACGCGCCCGGCTCTGAGGTCCCAGCCCCTCCGAGGGACACCCGCAGGCCCGACCCGGAGCCGGCCCGCGCCGCGGCACTGGGCACTGGCGGGGGGTCTCCCGCGGGGTCCTGCTGCGGAGCCCCGCGCGCCTTAACTTCTCTCCTCCGCCCCGGCTCCCCCGCGACTTGGGGTCCCCCGGACCCCAGCCCTGCACTGGGCCAGGAAGTAGCCGACGAGCCCAGCCTGGGAGAGGGAATCCGCAGAAAATGGTCATTTTGACTTTAAGTGTAGGTGCAGCTGGTTGGTGCGTGGGCACCCAGGATGAACAATGATGAAATACTGAATGAGGGCTCTGTCTTAGAAACAAAGCAGAGCGTAGTTTTATTGCTAACTGGATGCTCTTATAAAGAAAAAAAAAAACTCTTAGGCGTTTGTTTTGAATGTATATTAATATATATATTAAATATATGTATATGTTTACAAAAAAGCTAGAGAGTGAGATATGTATGAACCTGGAGAGAATGTGTTCAGCATGCTCTCGGGCGGGGGGAACATTGAAAATTTTGTCAGTATTAGAACAATATTTCAAATTTCAAGTTTTTTTTTTATTTCTTGGCTGTTGAAATGTTTTTTAAAAGGGAACTTTGGGCTTTCATCTTGAAAACATACTTTAAGATTTTAATGTGTTAGTGTTCTCTTACATTGCTTCAGTTACTTTGTTGAATTATTAAGAGTGACCGGTCCACACTTGGGCAGTTTGTGAATTTGTTTGGTTTAAAGTATTGAAAAAAGTTGAGTTGTTTACTGCAGAACTTAGTACTCTACAGTTTGTGCAGCCAAACTGTATAGAGACAGACTAGTGGGTTGTTACAGCACTCATATTTTCAGATCTTCTTAAGTGATCTCTGGGGAAAATGGTATGCAAATGTAAATAAAGGACTTAGGAGATACTTGAAACAAATACGTTTTGAAATATCTGCAATATATGTGACTATAAAAATGATTTATTTGAAACGCTTATCTCGGTTCTCAGCGTTGCCGTTTCAGTAAGACAATTTCATTTTTATGAAGATGACTTTGGAGGTGGTGGAGAAATGAAGTGCTATCATTTTCCCCCTTGAGCCACCTGTTGCTTATTATTAATATGATAGAAGGCATGCTGAGAGCCTGGCGTCTCAAATCCCACTACCGAGTAATTGATACAGAATCTATCCCAGAGTCATTAACTTCATAATTTTTTGTGTACCTTCCAGGATGTTGTTTATCTTTTAGTTCCTTTTTAGATCAAACCAAATGATTGAAAATAGACTGCATTGCCTGTGAAACTGCCTTGAAATGTTAAACCTGAGCATTTACCTAAAATAATGGATTTATGTACTCCGTCTGTATGAAGGCAAAGAAACAAGGAAATCTGAACCTCTCTGAGAAACAGTTTAGCTGAAGTACTTTTGCTTGGTCTTGTTCCATTAAAAAAGAATAGCTACTTTCATTTAGCAATAAAAGCTTCGGAAGATGCTTCAGCATAATTAATTCTGAAATTAGTACTTACCTTTTGTTTTTTGATTACATGCAAGTTTGAGTTGTCCCTTCTTTTGAATTCTATTTGAAAAGTCTCTTGAATGTTACTTGTTAATGCAACTCATTCTTATTTTGATAGAATGATTTTTAAAAATATGGTATAATTTATATGTGATATAGATATATAAATCTGTTTATTTATAAGAAATCTTTGGGAACAAAGATAGGAAGTGTTAGGTGAGACATGGTGGATTTAGAAATTACTGCTGCTAATGTCTTATTTCTTCAGTTTCCTCAGAACAAATCACAGAGAAATAGTAAAATCAAACACAAGTCTACAATAAGTGTTGACATAGAAGAAACTTCAAACAATTTTCACCACTCCATACTAGAACCGTTCCTTGAATAAAAAGTTAACTTTAGTTTTTCTTCAAAATGCACAGTGTATAACTATATATATTACATAGACATAGTTTTTATCCTTAGGAAAATTACTAATATTCTTGGTTATTTGTGTAAAGATTGTAGTAAAGCTTTTCATCTCCCAAATTCTAGTTGAGATTTTAATCTCCATGTTTTAATAGAATTTGACTTAATCTAAAAATATAGAGAAATCAGCACATTGAAAAAGAAGTGCAGGAGGTAGAACCAGCATGGTATTTTCAAGCTATAAAGATATGATTTTTAAGATAAATCCAAAAAAGCCTTGTCAACAATTGGGATCTGTTGAGCAGATAACACTCGTTGTGTGCTACTTTCAATGATTCTAGCTCTTGTTAAGTTGTCTTAAAACCAAGAACTTGTGATTCCTCAGTGGGAGAAGTATGAGAGTACTACCGCCTTCTCCAAGGATAGGAGTGAAGGATTGTCTCGTCACATTCCTGCATACGTCTTAGAATTGGAAACCATCATCATTTTGAGGAACCTGATCATTACCTCAGACGGCTCATATATTACATATTTCCAACATTTATATTTTATAAAATCTATTAAACCATGTCCTTTATCATGTAATAAATGAGTAGAAAATTTGGAAGTCAGTGAATTAATTGGCACTGTCTGATGTAATGCTGTCATCAGTCTTATTCTTATATATTTTTTACTTTCCTGAGGTACAAGTAGTAATTAAGAGTAGCAGAATAAGTAGAACAGGAGACACCCTTAAACACTGTGTGTTGGAAGCAATACTGTCACATAAAATGCTAGCAAAAGGAGCGATGATGGTCAGGCTTATTTTTAATAAATCATGTAATAAAATCAGGATTGTGGCAGTAAGTTGAAATTCAAGTAGTTCTGCATTAGATTTTTTTTTTCAATTAAAGTACCTGGCGCTCATTTGAACTTGGTTTTAAAAAATGGTTGCCATTATTGTTGCAAAACCCGCAATCAGCTTCAATTTACATTTATTCCCTAAGTGATTTTTAGTGCTCTTTAGATATATTGAAAGCACTAATAAAGCCCTACAATTTAACTTGCAAAATTTAACCTTAATGTAAGCTAAAGAATGTGTATAACATTGTAAAACTGAAAAAATACTGGTTGGCGTGTCTCAGAGAAAGTCAAGTTACTAGAGGCCTTTTCAAAAATGCTTGATTTGAGCAGTAGTGAGTAAACCTTTTTTAAACTGAATTGAATAGAAGTAAACCTTTCTTAACTTCCTTTTTTCGTTCTCTGTGCTGTTTTCATCTGAATTCAGGTTCCTGAGGGTACAGGTCATTTAAGGGATAATAATGGCTGATAGAGAGGGACATTTCCCGTCACTCCACAGAGGGCTGAAGGCTGCTGAGAGTCTATTAACTTTTACTGTTGTTGGAAAGTAAATAAAACAATTGGTTTCCATGCCTACTGCAAGGACAGCACTCTACTGCTTCCTAAGACATTAAAATTCAAACCAGGAGAATCTTCAAAGAATGTCCTCAGTATTGTTTAAGGTTGATGATGCAGCCTGATCGTGTTTCTTGAGTAGTAGGCATACCCTGAGCACTGTAGAATTCTCCCTTAGGCTACCTCAACAGGTGGCAGCACAGTTCACTCTTCTACTTTGCAAAGAATATGTGCCAAACATAAAATTAGAGGATTATTAATAATTTGGATAAGTTTAACAAAGTAACTGCTATTTTCTATAGCAGTTTCTATTTTCTAATCCTAATAATGGATACTCGATTCTTAAGAAAATGCACACTATCAGCGTTTCTTGTCATGGAACTTTGCTAACCGTGGTAATTATGTTTTATCATAGTTGAGATCATAAGCTTTTCTTGTAAATTCTTAATATTTAGTTCACTGCCTTAACATCAGTGTTTTTCTTTCTTTCTATTGCTTTATTTATTTGTGAAACAGGGAGCTCCCATCTGCTGGTTCACTTTTCAGATACCTACAAGGGCTGGGGCTGAGCTGAGGTTGAAGGTAGTAGCCACCAACTGAATCCAGGTCTCCTCTGTGGTTGACAGGAAGCCAGTTATTTGAGCTGTCATCTTCCTGCCAGGATCTGAAATGACAGGAAGCTGGAGTTGGGAGCCAGAGCCTGGAATTAAACCCAGACACTCTGATGTGGGCTGCCTGTGTCTAGGTGCTAGGGCAAATGCCTATTCCTCTTTTGCTTCGTTGATGATAATATACCATGTGCCTAGTACTTAATAAGTTGTTGACTACCCCAAGGTGCTTCAAAAAATTCATGGAAAAAAGAATTAGAAGATACATTGATTTTTGTGCAAAAATTGAAATCCATGCATACCAATTTCTTAATATTCATTTTACCTGAATAATTTGAAAGTCCTTGATACTGTTTGTATTTGCAGGTCACAGCAAGTGAGAATATAGAATGAAATAGCATTTATATGGGACTGCTATTCATATTGTTTAAATCAGGACATTTAATCAAGTGAGAGACAGTTGACTTCTGAAGTCAAGTAATAGTCTGACAATTGTAGGACCAGTGAGTACCCACAGTGCCAAGGGCTAGCCATTTGCAGCAACCTGAAGCATACCTTGTTGTCTGGGTCCTACTTTAGCTCTGATTGCCATATAACTTCTGCATTCCTATTTCTTTACCCTGCCACTGTCACCACTGCCATGCTCACTTGTCAGAGTGAAGATTGGCTTTGTCACGTCAGGTATCACATCACGAAGGAAGCCAGGTCAGAGGATGTACCCTTATTTGATAGTTTCTGGAGAGGGAACCTTGAAAGTGGTGGTATCACATTATGAGACTCCACTAGGGTGTTTGAACTGAATACAAAGTGTAGGAAATTTGCTGTGGGCTCAGTATCACTGAAGTGATAGGGAAGTAGACAATCTTTTTAACTCCCCAGCTCTCATAACTTCTAGTGAATTAGTAGAAAAGTGCAGTGAAGTATGTTATATATTAATGTTAGCCGTCGCAAAACACACCAGACACCGGAGTAAGGGAAAGGGTTTATTGGGGAATACCCTACAGACCAGAGTGAAGGGGCGGCAAAGGAAAAAGAGAGAAAGAGAATATAAGAGAGAAACAGAGAGGAGAGGAGCTAGCAAGGAGAGAAGATAGAGCAGAGAAGAGGAGAGAGGAGAGCAGAGCCAAGAGAGAAGAACCAAGAGCCAAGAGACCAGAGGAGGAGGCTAGAGAGAGGAACCCAGAGAGAAGAGTCAAGAGATCCCGTGTGCAGGAACAGGCCCTTTTTAAACTTTGCTTGAGGGCAGGCAGGGAAGCAGGAGCAGGAATCCCATTAGGATGGGGGTGGAGCCTGGCTCAGGTAGCTGGGCCATGCAGCCACCTGGCTACAACTGCGCCAGTTTCCTAACAAAGTATAATGAGAAATAAATTATTCTCTGCATGTTTATGTCATTTATATGTACATTTCTGTATTTGTAGGTGTATGCATAAATATATTTGCATGGGGGTATTTTGAAATTCAGGAAAGATAAGTTTATTTTGGTAGAAAGAAATTGAGATCAACATATAGGTTTTTCATAGTAGGCAATTTCCATGAACTTCTTGAAGATCCCATAGATGCCTGTGTTTTAGAAGTTTTTGCACCAAAATAAACTTTTCGATTCATTTTCCATGAACATTCTGAAGTATGCTTGTATACATGTGTGTGTCTTCCAATAGCTAACAGGTGAAATAATCTGAATATCAAGACATGCATATGTTATACTAAAGATACTATATACCAGGGGCTTCAAAAGGGTTGTGAAAAATCTGACAAAAAATGATAAAGATTTTGCATCAGCTTTCGAAAGTACTGCCCTTGTAATATGCTCCTATGTGTATTGTAGTTATTAGACTTAATATACTAAATAGAAAGCAAGTGCCGCACCATCACCTAGAACGTTATGATGTGTTAGGGTTCCCTCCCGCATCCCTTGTTGGGTTTTCTGCATCCTACTTTCTGTGAGTGTGGCCTGTGTGCTTTCCTGCTTCTTACAGGAAATCAGCTTGTCTGGGATTGGATTATATCCTTCAACTTTGCAGTTGGATGTTCAAAAGGAACACTGTGTACTGTGGTAAAGCATTTATGTTCCTACTCTGACTGCTGGGTAAGACTACTGTCTTACTGTGCTGGTTTCTAAGAGGAAGTGTTGGTCAGAACCCAGGGGTATCCAACAGGTTATCACAGGAGAGAGCCTGCCTCTGCTGACCAGCCCTGTTTTCCTCCAGGGAAAGCATTTAGCGTATCTTCTGTGAAAGTTTTTTCAGCTTTCAATGTGGGGGTCAGAGTTTCCGAATGCCCTTGTGTGTCAGTAGTGATGAGTCGGGGGGAAGTAGAATTTACTTTTCACTTCCCTGAGGTGAAGGGACAGGATGCTGTCTTGCAGCCCAGGTTGTACTTCCTCTGAGAAAAGGAAAAGGGACAAATGTGCCAATTCCCGTTCACTGAAATATTGCTAGAGATCATGCCATTGCCAGGTTCATGCAGCTCCTGGTATGGAAGCAAAGCAAACAGTCTGTTTAGCAGTCCCATCTCTGGGGCAGTTAGACTTGCTGAGTGGCCCTTGTGCTTTCTGTTTGTTTGTTGACATCAGAGACGGATGGCAGCTTGAATGCCGAGTCTCTGGCCTGGATCCCAGGCAGCGCTGGGGGATGACACTGGTTGACTCTTGTTGTTTTGGAGAGATCCTTGATTCCTTCCTCCTTCATACGTGTCAAAACTTTACTAATGAGCCGAGGTGCCGGCCCATTTGTGTTTTCTTACTCATTAACAGCTGTTGGGTTAGTCATTAACAGCTGTTAGGTTAGTCATTACTGGCCACTCAGAACGGTTTTCTATCTTTTGAAATGTGACATTTGGTCTTTCAAAATAATCACTTTGACTGTCTTTGTTATCTGTGAGACCAAGAGGTGGATAATGCTTTGGGATGTTTATTAGGATTTATTGTCTTTACTACAGAATCCCAGTAACTTGATGAGTTTATCTTGAAGTCAGAATGAAAGGCCTCCAGTTGACTGTCCTGGTTGACTGCCTTACCGGCCAGTAGTCACGAGGCACACTCTGCTCAAAGGGTAATGTTTGTTGTTGTAGGGACACCACTACTGGTAATAGCATGTTACTGCTATTTATACTAGTGAGCTTTCTGTGACATCTCAGCACAGTGCTAAATATCGTAGTTGGGCAGGAATGGCTGTTAGAAGGAATGTTAAAATATCCTTACACTAGCTATTGTTTGGTCAGGTGTCAGTGTGCCCATCTACAGTTGTGGTTGATTTCTTTTTTTTTTTTTTTTTTCTTGATAGATTAAGCCCCTTCCACCCCCGCCCCAACTCACATGTGCACACATATTTTCAAAGCATATAAAACCTGGAAATGGAAAAGAAATTATTTGCTTCAAATAAACATTAGGAATTCATAAATTATTGTACATGATCACATGCACCTGTAATGTAAGTGAAATCCGTGTGGAATGGGTTCTGAGAGTCTTCCAGTCTGTATCTAGCAGATCACTTACTCTTTCATGTTGAATATCAAAGCATGATATAATGCTATTGACTTAGAAAAATGAAGCCCTGTCATATATAAAGTAGGTTGGAATATAGCTAATGTTTTATATTTGGAAGGCCTTTCTATTCAGAATTTCATTTAAGAGATTAAATAGCATAATCATTGAACATGGATTCACTGCTTTGGAGTTTTGTAGCAAAAGAGCAAAACTAATTAGCTGCCAGACTAAGGAAAACACAGAATAAATTAAAATTCAATGATTTCTATATTTTATCCTTAGTGAAGCTAAATCATTTTGAACTTTTTAATGCTAAATTTTAAACTAAGTGCGATATGAAATAAGTGGGTATATGAAATATTCTCTGACAAAAATGAAAACCAGCATTTATATTGAGCGTTCCAGGTGAATTTTGTGAGTTGATTCTCAGCAGAAGGACAAACTCATTTAGCTGGACTGAAAGAAGAGGGAGCAAAAATGTAACAACTTAATCTCATTTTTTGCAAATACATAAAACGTTACTGGGCATGTCTTCCTGAATATGGTGATATACTTACTATAGAGAGTTCCTAAAAATAGTAATTTGATGGCGCCTTAATCATAGCTCACTTTTATTTTCCGATCACCAAGCTACTTTGTGACTTTCAAAATATTTACACAGGGTGCTCTAGGCAGGGTATTCTGAAATATGAGCTCGCTAATTGCCTTGGCACATGGTATTAGCATCTGCTGAAGGATCAGTTTTGGAATATCAGGAGAATATTTATAGTCCTTTCATGGCATAGAGTAGGGAATTATAGGAAACCTTCTAGTCTTTAGCAAGGCTGTCTGAGGTGCCCTTGGCAACATCTGATATTCTCCTCAAATGTCCCTCAGGCAGCCAGAGTCATCTAAAGTGAACATTCCCTGAGGCAAAGCTTTCTAGAACATTGTTTCAACAGCATTCACCTAGTGTTACCTGAGAAACCTTTCTTGGACATAAAAATATAGGGCTGAGATCTTATACTCTTTATTGTTTTGAAGAACTACTGTATTTACTGAAATTGTGTGAATTAAAAGCCCACTCCATGCTGATAACTTGGGAAGGTTCATTTGGAAGATGTAAAATTTGAAAGCAGTCCTAGGCAAAGGTACACATTTGTTTGTAGATCAATACATTGGGCATTTTGTCCCCAGAACTCCATGTTGATGAAAATGCTAACCCAGGACTGGAGTTTGGTGTAGCAGTGAAGTCACCTCTTGGGACGCCTACATCCCATTGTGGAGTGTCGGGTTTGTGTCCCAGCTACTCTGCTTCCCATCCAGTTTCCAGCTAATGTGCGCCCTGGGAGGCAGCAGATGATGTCTCAAAGTATTTGGATCTCTGTCGTCCATATGTTAGCCCCAGATGGAGGTCCTGGTTCCTGGCTCAGCCCTGGCTGAGCCCAGACTGCTGCAGACATTTGGGGACTGAACCAGGGAAATCTGTTTCTTTGCATTTTTTTTAAAGATTGATTTATTTGAAAGTCAGAGTTACACAGAGAGAGAAGGAGAGGCAGATAAAGAGAGGTCTTCCAAGAACTGTTCACTTCACCATTGGCCACAACGGCCTGAGCTGCACCGATCCGAAGCCAGGAGCCAGGAGCTTCCTCCAGGTCTCCCACACAGGTGCCGGGGCCCAGGGACGTGGGCCATTTTCCACTGCCTTTCCAGGCCACAGCAGAGAGCTGGGTCGGAAGTGGAGCAGCTGGGTCTTGAACTGGTGCTGATATGGGATGCAGGCACTACAGGTGGTGGCTTTACCTTCTATGCCACAGTGCCAGGCCCTCTGCATTTCAAATAAGATGAAAATGAATAAGCAAAAATGCTAATCCTACTTGTTAGTGTTATTGTTATTTATAATCAGAATCAAAAGAGTTCTCTTTTTAATCTACGCATTTCCTATGTAAAAGTTTTGAAAACATGGGAAAAATGCCAATAGAGAATGACATATTTAACTTACACAGCATATCAATATTGTAGGAGAAGACATCCCACCTAGTCTTTGGAGATTAAAATGTATTTGAGAAAAAGAAGTTATTGGATGCATACAGTGCTTCAAATCTTTAAAGTGACTGACAACCACAAGTAGTTTATAGGGCAATGAATGAGATCTGGAAATCTAATTGAGAACTGTTTTGTTTGCTCTGAGTATCTGGAAGCCGCCTGGCTTTTGCTGCCGGAAGTCTTGCATTTGTTCTTGGAAGGAGGCCCGTTTATTTACATGCACTGTGTGCACTGATGTTTGGCTCAGGAAAAAGATTTGCATCAGCCTCAGTGGTGACAAAAGCACCCATGGCCCAGGTGTCTTGTGTGGCTACTGCTCTGGTCCTGCAAGGAAAGTAGCATAAAGTGTCAGAACTGCACTGAAGGCTGCATGTATTTGGCCTTGAACACAGGATCATTTTTGAGCTAACAGCGGTCCCTTGATCTCAGCTTCCTCTGCTCTGGGCTCCTGAATGACTTTCGAGTGTCCTTTGAACTCTAGTCTTGAATTCTCATAATAGGTTCTTTGTGTACAGTGCTCTTAATACGTGGTAAGTAGTTTATGATTTCTAAATGTACTTAAAATTGCTTTTAATTATTGGTCTTGGATGAAATCATTTCATTTTAACTTCTGTGCTGCTGAGGTAGACTGTGATGTTTCTTATTTGTATTTGTGCTTGAATAAAACCCTGGTGTATTGAAGTTTGTGGGTGTAACTTTTTATTTTACTTAAACAAAGTTGTATAAATACCTTTCTCCTAGATAGTGCAATAAAAATCTCAGCATCTCACTTTTCCAGAAATACAGCAATATTTGTATCACATTATAGGTCTGGAGTATGTGAAAATACCTATTTAGGACAGGCTTCTGAACTGGGCTTAAATTATCTTCATTCCCACATCCTTTCTTAAATAAACATTGGCTAAGCACTTAGAAGTCAAAATAAACTGTGTAAAGAACATATGCTAATAGAATATGTGTTATGCAAATTTGAAATAGCATGTTTTCCAAATTTTGTAATATTTTAATATATTACAATTTTTCTGAAATAGCTTTGTAAATTAAAGGAATGGCTAGTTTAGAAGTTTCAAATAGTCTCTCTCTCTCTTTTTTTTTTTTTTTTTTTTGACAGGCAGAGTGGACAGAGAGAGAAAGAGACAGAGAGAAAGGTCTTCCTTTACCGTTGGTTCACCCTCCAATGGCTGCCGCGGCTGGCGCATCGCGCTGATCCAAAGCCAGGAGCCAGGTGCTTCTCCTGGTCTCCCATGGGGTGCAGAGCCCAAGCACTTGGGCCATCCTCCACTGCACTCCTGGGCCATAGCAGAGAGCTGGCCTGGAAGAGGGGCAACTGGGACAGAATCCGGCACCCGACTGGGACTAGAACCCGGTGTGCCGGTGCCGCTAGGCGAAGGATTAGCCTAGTGAGCCGCGGCGCCGGCCTCAAATAGTCTCTTTAAAAAATTTTATTTTCTTTTTGGAATTCAAATGCATTAATACAGTGCAAATAAAAACCAACATTAATTTCATCTTACATTGTTTAGTCAAGTTTTAAAAATACCGACCCATTGGAGTAAGGCAATTTGTATGTGTATGTTTAGTTTGACAAAATGTTTATTTCTACTCTCTGATCCTATTTAAATTTACTTTTAAGTTATCCCTAATGTTGTCATTCAATCAGGAGTATTAACTTCTGCAATGTAATTAATAAAAAAGTTTCTATATTTATAAAACTGACTCTTTTCCAAAGCTAATCTTCTGAGCCAAAAGTCTTTAACATTGTGGGGTACAGAAACTCAGAACTCAAGGACAGCTATGATCACTTTATCCAGAAAATGTTTAGATACACAAAACATGTTTTAAAATTCAGGTGACTCAAGGCCGGCGCTGTGGCATAGCGGGAAAAGCCATCACCTGCAATGCCTGCATCTTCACTTCCCATCCAGCTTTCTGCTATGGCGTGGGAAAGCAGTGGAAGATGGCCCAGCTTCTTGGGTCCCTGCTCCCCTGTGGGAGACCTGGAGGACACTCTAGGCTACTGGCAGCCATTTGGGGGAGTGAACTAGTGGAAGGAAGACCTCTCTCTCTCTCTCTGCCTCTGTAACTCTGCCTTTCAAATAAAATAAATAAATCTTAAAACAAAAAAAAAACCACATTCAGATGACTCATTGCTTCGCTGTGATAATCTGAAACATGGATATAGGTGCCTCTGCAAGGCAGTGATCACTGTGTGGAACAGAGGCTGTAGCTTGGAGCTGTGGGGATTTTTTGATGCTCTTGGGATTTTAGGAAATTTCTAATGGAAGTTGTCTTAGAGCCTTGTGTGCCTCCATTGTTCCCAGTCCAGGCCCTTGCCAGTCTTGTCAGGATCTCCTCTGCAGTATGTTTCAAAGCAAGACCCTTTGCTCTTCCGAGCCGCTCACTTAGACTGTGAGAAGTTACCCTCATGCTCCTGGTGACCTTCATGTTTCTAGACGATCTTCCCATTTTTCTGTGAGCGTCGTGCTTTCAGACTTTTACCTGCCAGTGAGATCTATAGTGCTTATTGATCAAGTACGTTCTCCTACAGTGTAGCTCTCCTGTGTTGCTCCTCTGTTCAAGGCTTCCCATTCAGCATTTAATTTATTACGGAGTAGTACTGATCCCATTGCTACTGTAAGCTGCCATCCAAAAATTCCAGAGTAGAATTGCCTTGAGTGGGATAAATTGTAACCTGCACATAGTGAGACTGTTCTTATATTTTGTATAGGCATATTGGAGGGAGATTATATTCTCCTAAATATGTTAGAGTTAATGTAAGCCCCAAGGATATTGTAACACCTACTGGGAGGAGGGCTGTCAGAGGAGTCTGAAATGAGTCAGAGAAAATAGTTCTCAGAAAACTCTGACGGTGCCCCGGAAGGAGAATAATTCCTTCCAAGTTTGGTCTAGTGCTCTGTAACATGTAGAAGAAAAAAAAAAAATCCCTGTCTCCGAGTCTGTGTTCATGCAGCAAACATCTGATTTCCATGTAGCTCAGACTCGGGGAGATCATGCACCGGGCTTTCTGACATGCTGTTTCTGCTGTCAGAACCAGGTTTTTTCCTGAGGCTTCGGGGCCGGAGGCCAGGTCCTAGGTGGTGGTAAATTTATCAAGGTAACGCCACAGTGTGAGCTCCTTGGTTGGTAGCCAGGATCTTTCTGGTGCAGACAGAGATCTCCAGGAGATTTCTGTTCAAATGTCAGCACCAAATAGCATTCGGTTTTCCTGTCCTCAAATCCAAAACCCCTTAGCTACCTCCTCCAAACCATATTTACTTCCCTCTGTCCTGCATTCTTTACCAATCAAATTGAATTCTTACCTGTATTTTTGCTACATTTTCTGCTTTCTCTGTGTGGCTTACTCACTGTGAGCCTTTCATCCAGAAGGGAAGAGACCAAGGCCCTACTATTTATAACTTCCCTAATATTTCTCATTTTTGATGGCCCATTTCATATTCTCTTTTTCCCAAGACTCCTGCCATGATTTCCATGGTCAAATGCAACATTTCTTTTCCTTGAACCCCTGAAGCTTTTTTGAAACATTTGTGTTTGCTCAGAGGATTATGCTCCTTTTTTTCTTCATCTTCTTTCTTTTCCCCAAGAAATCTTTTATCTACAGAATACACTTCATGCTTTTCATAATGTAACATTAGGAATTGAATGGATGTTACCACCATACCTGCCCTTCCACCCATACTCCCAGCCCTCTTCCTCTTCCCTCTGCTATTCCCATTCTTATTTTTTAATAAAACCTATTTTCAATTAACTTTATACACATATGATTAACTCTATACTAAGTAAAGAGTTCAACAAATTTTATGGAAAAAAAGCTATTCCTCAATTGTCAAGACATTTGCATCTTGAAGTGTTAATTTCACTTCTATAGATTATCTTTAAGGTGCATTATTAGTTATCACAGATGAGGGGGAGCATATGGTATTTGTGGTGTCTTTTGGATCCCCTATATATAGAATCATGTTACCAGCAAATAGGGATAGTTTGGCTTCCTCCTTTCCAATTTGTATCCCTTTGATTTCTTTTCTTGCCTTACGGCTCTGGCTAAAATTTCCAGGACTATATTGAGTAGCAGTGGTAAGAGTGGGCATCTTTGTCTGATTCCAGAAGTCAGTGGGGATGCTCCAACTTTTCCCCATTCAATAGGACTCTGGCTGTGGGTTTGTCATAAATTGCCTTGATTCTGTTTAGGATTGTTCCTTCTATACCCAATTTGCTTAGAGTTTTCATCATGAAAGGGTGTTGTATTTTGTCAAATGCTTTCTCTGCATCTATTGGGATGATAATACATTTTTTTGTTCCTTAGTTAGTTCATGTGATGTATCATATTGAGTTTTGAATGCTGAACCATCTCTTGCATACCAGAGATAAATCCAACTTGGTCCAGGTAAATGATCTTTCTGATATGTTGCTGGATTCGATTGGCTAGTATTTTGTTAAGGGTTTTTGCATCTATGTATTGCATCTAAGTATTCCCTCCCTTTCAATTGTTTTGAATAACTTGAGAAGAATTGGGATGGTGAGGCCATCTGGTCCTGGACTTTTCTTTGCTAGGAGGGTCTTTATTACTGATTCAATTTCTGTCTTTGTTATTGATCTGTTTTGGTTTTCTTTGTCTTCATGACTCAATTTAGGTGCGTTGTATGTGTCTGGGAATCTATCTATTTCTTCTAGGTTTCCTGATTTGTAGCATGCAGCTCTTTGTAGTAATTTCTAATGATTCTTTTTATTTCTGTGGTGTCTGTTGTTACATTTCCTTTTTCATCTCTAATTTTATTGATTTGGGTCTTTACCCTCTTTTTTTTGGTTAGTTGGGACAATGGTGTGTCAATTTGTTTATTTTTTCAAAAAAATAGCTATTCATTTGGCTGATGTTTTGTATTTTTTGTTTCAATTTTGTTTATTTCTTCTCTAATTTAATTATTTCTTTTCTCCTACTAGTTATAGGTTTGGTTTTCTGTTGTTTTTCTAGGTCCTTGAGATGCATTGATAGCTTATTTATTTGGGTACCTTTCCGATTTCTTGATGTAGGCACCAATTTCTATAAACTTCCCTCTCATTACTGCTTTTGCTGTATCCTGTAAGTTTTGATATGTTATATTGTCATCTTTATTTGTTTCCAGTAATTTTTTTGTTTTCTCTTTTGATTTCTTCTATAATGCACTGTTCATTCAGGAGCATGTAGTTCAGTCTCCATGTGTTTGCGTATGTTCTGGGGATTACTGAGTTGTTTCTAGCGTCTGAGTGCAGCAGGAACACCCACCAAGCAAGTTCATGTACAGATGAGTGAACAGGGATGTGACTGGTTCTTTTCTGATTACATGTGGAGTTGGCATAATTTTCCTGTTACTTATTTTCATTTTATTTAAATGCTGGAGGGAGGGAGGAAGAGACAGACTGACACACACACACACACACTGTTTGACTCCCCAAATGCCCACATCAGCTGGGGTTGTGTCAGGTGGAAGGCAGGAGCCTAGAACTCAGTCTGAGTTTTCCAGGTGGGTACAGGGATCCCAGTACTTGTCTCCCAAAGTGCACAAGAGCAGGGAACTGGAATTGGGAAACAGAGGCCCTCCAGTGTGGGATGAAGGCTACGCAAGCAGCATCTAAACCACCAAGCCAAATGTCTATCCCTGGTGTTGACAGAGATATCAAAACTCTGGTTAACACTATTAGCTGATTGCACAACATTTAATCTTATTTTCCCTTAGGGTTTTCATTGAGCCTGTCAGTTAAGGAACATATGTTCATTTCCAATTTCAGACCATCTTTCTGAGATACCTGATTTTGCAATTAAATGCTCAGCTAATATACAAGAACATTGTTTCTTTTGCCACCAAGTTTGAACTGTACTGTGGGGTTAATATAAAAGAAAAAATATTAACAAAAATTTGCCATGTCATATGTGACACATTTTTGCTCTTCCAAGCAGCCAACTCCTGATCTATAATTACTATAAAAATGTCAACGGTAGGCTGCTGGATTTCTGCCACAGTCATCACAGACATTAGCCACCCCCAGGCAATCTTTCACAGGCAGAGAAAGGGTTGTCACTGCCTGTCTTCTTCTACCTTCAAACTTTCTAAAAATGAGAGTCTTAAGTAAGAAGCACCATTGATGACCTACTGTTAAAACTCAAAAATGATTTATTTATTCTCTGATAATATTAGAGAAAAATGAAATTTATAGACTTTCTGAAAGATGATCTGCTGAAAGGTAACTCTTTAACTTGATTTCATAATAAAACATATTTAATGTCAAGAATAATCATTTGGGAAACACCTATTAAAAAGACACAGTTTGGGGCCAGCGTAGTGGCGCAGTAGGTTAATCCTCCGTCTGGAGTGCAGGCATCCCATATGGGTGCCGGTTCTAATCCCAGCTGCTCCACTTCAAATCCAGCTCCCTGTTGTGGCCTGGGAAAGCAGCAGAATATGGTCCAAGTCCTTGGGTCCCTGCGCCCATGTGGGAGACTGGAAAGAAGCACCTGGCTCCTGGCTTCGGGTTGGCACAGCTCCAGCCATTGCAGCCATTTGGGGAGTGAACCAACGGAAGGAAGACCTTTCTCTCTGTCCTTCCCTCTCACTGTAACTCTACCTCTCAAATAAAATAAATAAAATCTTTCAATAAAGACACAGTTTATCCGAGATATATTACATAGCTTGAAGTTTTACCATATGAATTAAGCAAAATACAGGTTTTGATTACTACAAATGCCATTGAATTCATAATTCGCCACAAAACCTTTTTCTTCTTTTTTCCTTGTAATCTTATATTGTTATACACTCAGTTTGGAGAACTTAGAGTACTAGAGTCAGACAGATGGACTTATATTCCATGATATGGACTGAACTTATTTTTTTTTTATCTTTTATTTAATGAATATAAATTTCCAAAGTACGACTCATGGGTTACAATGGCTTCCCCCCCCATACCGTCCCTCCCACCCACAACCCTCCCCTTTCCCACTCCCTCTCCCCTTCCATTCACATCAAGATTCATTTTCGATTATCTTAATATACAGAAGATCAGCTTAGTATACCTTAAGTAAGGATTTCAACAGTTTGCTCCCACACAGAAACATAAAGTGAAAAATGTGTTTCTATGGGGGTGCAAACGATTGAAATCTTTACTTAATGTACACTAAACTGATCGTCTGTAAAAAAAAAAAAAAAAAAAAAAAAAAGAAATTATCAATTCCCAACTTGACTCTCACTGGGATTAAACATGACAATAGGTCTGATCTGATTTCATCATCATTTAAAAAAAATCATCTATTATTTTTCACTTTATGTTTCTGAACTTATTTTTAAAGGGTAATGACAACTACTATTTGTTGACATTTTATTCAACTGTATAATGCAGTAGGAACAACTAATAGAATACCAGAAATCTGCTATATAGTGGATGATTTCATCCTGTTATACTTTCTATTTCTTAAAACATTTTCTAAAGTTACTTCTTGGAAGGGAGCCTTAGCCAATTTAATGGACGGTACATCTATACTCATAAAATCAAAAGCAGAAATGAGGCCTTTGAGAACATAATTTGAGATTAAATCATATACTCCAATTGCTTGAATATTACCATAGCATTTTACAAGTGTAAGATTAGAGTGTTTCAATTTTCATCATAGTGAAAACTTAAGATATTTAAATCATACCATCTTGTTACAATGCAGAAGATGACCAAATCTACCATGGAATGCTACCTTGAAGTTTACCAATTTTTACGGTGACTGCTTATGAACATTGTCATATGACATTTTATACTTACTGCTCTTTTGTAGTACTTCAAAGATTCAAGAATTAAATGCATCATTTCTTATGATTTACGAATCTGACCTTAATAATGTAAGGTAGCTGAATTTAGTTATATGAAAGCAGTTATGTTTTGATTGTTACTGAAATTGATCATGAGGAAAACGAGATTTCTGTTCTTTCATTATGCTTAAATAAATATTTCTGGCAATAGTGTTTGCATTTCAAACTACAGCTCCGTTTTTTTGTTCAACACTTAGTATCAACTGATACTATAAAAAAGTCACAATAAAATAGAGATGTTCTGCTTAATATTTAATGTTTCTATGTTTTTGAGAGAGTTATTTAATAGTGTAACTTAGAATTTTTTTTCACAGCCTACCTTTAATGAACATGAATGAAACAGAATAAATATTTAATATCCTCATATAAATGGCAGAGATTTTATTAACATAATTACAATGCTTGAATAAATTATGGTAGGTCTTTATGACAATGACTCCATATAACACAGAACTGCATTTAATTAATTTCACAAATGCAGTAATAAATCTAAGTTGTAAACTGATTTTTTTAAAAAAGATTTATTATTTATTTGAAAGTCAGAGTTATAGAGAGAAATGGAGAGACAGACAGAGAAACCATCCATCCACTGGTTCACTCCCCAGATGCCCACAATGGCCAGGGTTGAGCCAGGGAAAAGCCAGGGGCCTCAGGTTTCTTCCAGGTATTCCATGTGGGTGGAAGACCCAAACACTTGGCCCATCTTCTGCTGCTTTTTCAGGCACATTAGCAGGGAGCTAGATCGGAAGTGGAGCATCTGGACATGAACCAGTGTCCATATGGGATGCCAGAGTCCCAGGTGGCATCTTTACCTACTACTATGCCACAACATTTGCCCCCAAACAGTGAATTTTATGTTAAAGGTAAACTAAAGTATTGTCATGTTTTAGTGGCTGAGTATATTTTAAACCACTATAGGAGGACAGAGCTATTTCCCGAGCAAGGAGCTGAGACCTATGGGAGCAGCATCACTACTTACTTTGCCATCAGTGAGCACAGACTGACACCAGGCCATCTATGCAAACACCTGAGTGACTGAAGTGCGTGCCGCTGAGAGCACTGAAGTGATTGTTCTAGAACAGCTGAAAATGCTCAGGTATAGATTAGGCTGCGGCATCATTGTTTGTAGGCAGTGGTGACAGCCAAACCAAGCATTTTAAGATGGTTCTTGAATTTATCTGGGCTAATGCTCTGTGTTTTCATTTGTGTTGCATGTTGTCACATGTCTTAAAAAATAAGTTACTCGTGTCATTAAATATCTTGAGTTTCTCAAGATTTCTATTACTTTAAAGATTTCTAATGAGCTTATGTAAACAAATGGGAAAAAAGGTGTTTTATCAGTTTTGAAATGACTCTAGATGGATTTTGACTTGAGAGAGTTTGCTGTTTTATACTGTGATCTGTTGGGTGAAGAAAGGAGTCCCTTGGTTGCCGACTGATTTACATCAAATAGTTTTCTAGGCAATGGTTGCTCTTTGTGGAAGCAATTGGGAGAGAAGAATGATTAGTTTAAGTTGAGATGGTTAAAGCTGCTTTAATACAGTTATATATCCATAGTTAAGAGGTAGTAGACTGTCTAGCTTTTTTTTAAGTTAGATAAACAAAATAACAGCTTTAGTAAAAACTGGAAATAAGGATTACTCAGATTATAGTGCCTAGGAAAGGAGCAGAAAACACTTTGAACTTGCTTTTGTTGTGCATCACCAGTTTTTAAAAATGCTGTAATGTAGTATCATTGTCATTGCTTAACAAAGAAGGCAGAGCAACAGAAAATGGTGGTTGTAGATTAGTCTGATACTAGAGTAAGTGTGTTTATATTGGCTATTGTGTGGCAGCTTTAAGAACCTGTAAATAGTAATGAAACTATATGTTGAAGTCTCTGTGTTACAGAATGATCTGCATAGCCTAGCAGGAGAAAGTTGTTTAATTAAACCATTGAGTCCAAGTATGCTATTGCCTGTTGTCAAAATGAAAAGGATTATATTTATTACATTTTAGTGTGCGTATTTCATAATTTTATAAAGGTCATTTTTAAAATGAAATATGTTTTTTAAATGTTAGATAGACAATATGGTTTTTTGTTTGTTTTGTTTTCTGCAAACTGTCAATAAATAAGTATAAAGATAAGAACAATCCTAATACGCTTTAAAGAAGACAAAGCATTTAATCTATCTTAACTGTATGAAAAGCTGATTTGATTGACTGTACTAAGTTGCTTGTTAAGACTTAGTGTTAAACCTCTATTCATTAGTGGTCCATTAAAAATCCATTCAAAGCAGTCTCAAAATGCCGAGCATATACTTGGTCTTTGACAAAAATCTAAGACAATATTAGTGGTTGGCTCATTAGATTAGATGAACAAATATTTACATTTATTTAGAGAAACATGATTTAAAATTAATTTAATTAAAAATTAAAGATAGAATTGGTCTCATTTCCTAAGATCATTATCCACATCAGACAAAGAGATGCTAAGCATCAAAGTATGGTGTCTTCATTATTGGAGGGGTTATACGTGAGGCCTGGCATGGCTCTTTAGCTCCTGAGCTACAAATAATACTTACGTAAGAAAAACCTTCTTTTCATACAGTTTTAGAAAGAGAAACATAATAATTTCTAAGAAGCAGCAGTTTTACAGTTTGTACTATTTTCTGAGATACTGATCAAACATGAATGAATCTGTTTTTTTGGAGATTCTTAGAATCCGTTATTCCTGAAGAGATAGGTGCCTGGTTTTGAAAGTTCTTTTTTAAGTTCTGTATCATTAGCATCTTAAGAAAGTCAAAGCCTGAAGTTATTGATCTGACTGACTGCTGCGCTGGATTCCATCAGCCCAAGTAAAACCAGAAAACGCTTCAACACACAGTAACAGCAAGGAACCCTATTACAGTTCATAAACATAGTGAGATGTCATTTATTTGGTTCAATACACTGTAATCTTCTGTTGAATATTAGGAGGTTAGATCTGGATGCTATAAAGAATGGCTTTTATGGTGTTATATTATCTTGGTGTAAGACCTCCTGAGTTTGAACACTGAAGAGATACTGCTGAATGAACCTGGGTGAGTTATAGTCTGTCCTAATTGTCTGACTTTGTAAAAGGGAGATGATGTTAACACCCCCATCATAGTATGCAGGAGTGTGATGTCTTAGTACATATGACGTTCGTAGTTCATGTTGTCATATATTAAGTGTATAATATATGTTAATCATATTTTGTTCAGATCATTACCCATAACTTATTATTTTGATTTATAATCTGTTGACCTTTTACAAAAATAATTGTTTTTTGACAACTAAACCAAACTTAGATTAAGCATGTTGTCGGAAATTTGAAGATCTGGAATTTTTTTTAATACATTAGAAGTATATATTCAATGACTGAGAAGTATGATCAGATGTAAGTTAAAGTAAATATATCTTAAAAAACCATTCTTTTTTTATTTTTATTTATTTTGACAGGCAGAGTGGACAGTGAGAGAGAGAGACAGAGAGAAAGGTCTTCCTTTGCCGTTGGTTCACCCTCCAATGGCCGGCGCGGCTGGCGCGCTGCAGCCAGTACCCTGCACTGATCTGAAGCCAGGAGCCAGGTGCTTCCTCCTGGTCTCCCATGGAGGTGCAGGGAACCCGGTGTGCTGGCGCCGCTAGGCGGAGGATTAGCCTAGTGAGCCGCAGCACGGGCCAAAAGAAGCATTCTTTACTAACCTATTTGCTTGGGAGATAATTACATAACTATAATACTCAGTTATTTAGCCATTAAAAGAGAACAATACTTGTTCTTTCTAAAAGTGAGAGACCATTTGGGGGGTGAACCAATGGAAGGAAGACCTTTCTCTCTGACTCTCTCTCACTGTCTAACTCTGCTTGTCAAAAATAAAATAAAATAAAAATGAGAGGATTATTATAAACTTCAGATGATTAAATGTACCTGAAAACTGGAAGATAAATTGTTAAAATATTGTATCTTTTCAAAAACAGATGTTCATTTGTTTATAAATCTGATCTCTTTGCTAAATACAAACATTTCTATTTATAAAATCTATAGTAATCATTTTGACTAAAATATATATCAAAATGAAGGATAAATGATGTTTTATCTTAATCACATGCACTATTTATTACCTTTGCCCAAGACATACCATCTTCTCTCTGAAGAATCCTTGGAATAGTTGTAAAGGTTGACATGATGACGAATGATGAGACTGCAATGTGACAAGGGAAGCAGATAAGTACATGCAAATTACATCTGCAGGGGGAGGTGATTCAGGGAAGGCCTGGCAGAGTCCATGACACTTAATCTGAGTTTTGATGGATGAGTAGAGTGTGCTGTTTGGACAACTGGAAGAAAGCAAACCTGAGAGGGATTTGCATGTGTGAAGGTAGAGAAGTGTGCAAGGACATGGCATGTTGAATAGCTGTACAGAAATTAAGTGTGGCATAAATGAAGATTAAATGATAGGGACTCATGGGAGATGGGACTGTAAAGTATAAGGTCTGGAATGGGAGGGCATCCTGATGCTCTCATTTGAAGGCTACAACCTGCTAAGCAGATTGTCCTTTGTAAACAGTGGAAGGTTCTTATGATTACCACTCATGACAGCTGCCCGAATAATTTTGATGGATGTCCATGAAATCAGAGGAGGCTCTCCCGTTCAGAACAGCTTGTGATTCCTGCTCCACTGCTCCATGTGCAATATGAAATAAAAATAAGAGTGTGAAACTCCTATGAGGGATTTCAGCAAAGTTCTGTCTCCCTCCACCATGATGTCTGCTTTGCTTTGATTCTTCCAAAGTATAGAAAGTCTAAAAATCTCTATAATTTTTTGTTTTCTTCTTTTAAAAAAAGATCCACTTACAAAGGGAGAAGCAGAGAAAGCTATCTTCCATCCACTGGTTCACTTCCCAGATGGCAGATCAGACCAAAGTCAACAGCTTCATCCAAGTCTCCCACATGGGCGGCAGGGGCCCAAGCACTTGGGCCATCTTCCACTGCTCTCCCAGGCCATTAGCAGGCAGCTGGATCAGAAGAGGAACAGCTGGGACATGAACTGGTGCCTCTGTGGGATACTGGCATCATATCCAGTGTGCCACAACACCACCTCCCTGTTTTCTTTTTTAAAAACTGTTTGGGGGGTTTTAGTTTGCTAGACTTCTCAGTTAATGTGCCATCTCAGGCCATTTGTTTCTAAATGATTGGTTTCCCAAGTAATGACTTGGGAACACATTCACATTTTGTACTCTGTCTACTTAAGGGAGAGAGTGAGGCCTGGAATGATGTCTTAATCCAGATAGCATTAACAGGAAATCTGCAAGAACACTGGGGTATTTTGAACATAAGGACTTGTAAAGACGTGAGAGTGTTCCTGCTAGCATCCAAAAAGAGAAAACAAGATTAATTTCTATACTTAAGATTGCAAAACTTTTCAGTGTTTGCACTGTGCAGTATCTTGGAAATATAATTTTTCTTTAAAATTCATAAGCCTTTTGTACAAATGCAAAGTCTACTCATCCATCAGACCCAGATTAAGCATAATAAAACTGTCTGCTTCTATGTAAAAGTTATATTTTCAAACAGTACATGGAGAACTGATGAGTTGGAAGTTTAGAAGATACTGCTACTTTTCCGGGGACATGAACTTTCCATGGCTTGTCATCTGATGTGTGTTCCCCAGTCTGAGAGGCATGCTGTCAACACTAGCTGCTTCACCTTCCTCTTCGGTTATTGAAACTAAAGTGCTGACCTTCTTCTGGCTTTGGCTGTGACTGTGCTGTTTAATAGGAAGTGAGACAGTGATTAGGACATCTGTATAGTGCTTTCATTCATCCAGTTTCATCTGTATATTAAAATGTTAAAGGAGAAATTTAACTTCTAGTAGTCTATATGCAGACTACAAATAGTTAACTAGTGTATTTAATTTTTGAAAGGAATTATTGCAAACTAATATAATGTACAGACTATTGTGTTTGACAACAAGATTGTGATGTTTTCCTTGCTAGAATACTTTGAATCTTTTTAGTTATAGCCTCTCTGGGAAAGGAGAATTTTCTGTCAATATATAAATAAAAAATAATCACTTAATTTTAATAGATAGAAGTGTTAAATTTAGAAGAAATTTTTCTTGTATTTTCAGAAAGACCTACTTGTATAAACAGAATGTTAAATTGGTGGCAGGCAGGCATTTGGCACAGCCATTGTTAAGTTGCCGATTTTGCTGTCCACATCCCTTATTGGGGTGCCTGGCTACAGTCTTGGCTGCTCTGCTTCCAGTCCAGCTTCCTGCCAATGCACATGCTAGGAGGCAGTGGGTGATGATTCAAGTAATTGGATCCTTGCCATCCGCATGGGAGACCTTAACTGAGTTCCAGGCTCCTTGTTCTGGCCTGGCCAAGCTCTGGCTGTTGTGTGCATTTGGAGAATGAAACAGTGGATGGACGATCTTTCTCCATCTGTTTCTTTGCCTTTCAAATAAAATGAAAATAAATTTTAAAAAACTAAGAAAATATTGAATCTCACTCAGTTGCTACTGCTACGTGTAAATACATGCTTGCATTGCCAAAAATGTACTTGATTAAAAAAGGTATAAGATTTAAAAAAAAGAAAAAATATATAAATACCAGTTAAGTTTGAGAATTTATTTGCCCAAGATGACTTAACCAGTAGTTCTGAGAGATGTCCTGTTTCACTCTGAAGCCCAACTTCTTACTCATGTTCTTCACTGATAACTCAAATCAGGATGGATTTTCAAGTCTACAAATCCTAAAAGTAAATGACCAGAGTCTAGTACCATTTGGAGTGAAATGATAGCTCTAAAAGACAACACCTACATTTCTTGTTGTACCTCATAGAGACAAAGAACTATAAATAACAAACTGCAAGAATTGAAAAAAAAATGTTTCCTTAGTTTTGGTTTGACATTTTCATTCCACTTATGAATCAACCGATCTCTTTGAAACTGCCCCTTCATTGTTCTCCCTCACTGTGCCAGGCAGTGGTTATTCAAAGACAAATACCTCAAGAATCCTACCTTTTTTTTTTTCACCCTGGGTCAGAAAATTTCTCATAGAAGAGGATTCCTTGAAGCGAGTATTGAGGAATAAGTATTTGCCAAAGCTTAGCAACTGGGGAGTAGAGAAGTGTTGAGTCCTAGGGAGCCCTGAATAAGAGCTTGGAAGTAGGAAAGCTTGGGAGGCCATTCACAAATCAGGCTTCCTCCCTGAATGGGTTTTCAATTCTTGGGCACACACAGAATGAAAGCAGCATGACCCAATTTTGCTAGAGGCAATTTGGAATTTAATTTTTGTTGGATAATTAAAATATGAATAATCTAAAATTTACAATTAACTGTAGGAATACATTTACTTTTATGTTAACCATTACTCAGAACATGTGTAATATGCTTCACAACATTTAAAATAACATGTTAAAATAAATATTTTAGACAGCACTCCAGTGGGTTTGTGTAGAATAATAGAGTACTCAATAAGGTTTTACATTATGCTCATCATTGATTAAAATACTTAACTTTGACATTTAAAAATTATGTATAGCTGCGTGATTTTACATACTATATGGTATAATAGTTAGAAAATATTATTTTAAAGGTATTTCCTACATTAATTTTATAGTCTTTATTAGAAGGTCAGTGTTCTGTTAACATACATTTCTACAACCCTTTCACAATGCTATGAATTTGATGATATCAGTATTTAAATGTTTACAGTTCTTAACTTCTTTTGAGAGAGTAGAAGTTGATTGTTTGAAGTTGTAAATAAATTACTATACAAGTATAAATAGTAAATCAACAAATCTGCTGAGCCTTATTACCCATGCATTCTTGTGTAGTTTTATATCCGATAAATAAAACAGCTTGAACACGAAATCCATGAAATATTTGCACAATGACAGCTGGCCTCCCAGTTATTTAAGTTTGATAATTTTTAGTCATACAGCTTGCTTGTTAGACTAAAAAACCCACCAAGAAATCAAACACAAGGACAAAACAAAAGAAATTGTGACTCAAAAGAGAAAGTTGGTATTTGTTCATAAAAATGTTTGAATCTTAAGCTTCTTACTATGTTCAGTTGATATAATATTTTATGTGTGTATATGCTTATTTACTTGAAAGGAAGAGAAAGAGAGTGAGAGAAGGAGAGACAGAATATGAATGAATATGAGATAGAGATCTTCTGTCCTCTGGCTTATTCCCCAAATGGCCACAGCGGCCAGGGCCTGGCTGAAGGTAGAAAGCCATAACTCCATCCTGGTGTCCCACACAGGTGGCAAGGGCCCTAGTACTTGGAGGCCACCTTCTGTTGCTTCCCAGGTGCATAGCAGGGAGGTGGATTGTAAGTAGAGCAGCTAGGACTCAATGCAACACTCATCCATTGTGTCACTGCCAGCACTCCGTGCATGTCTATTTGTTGAAGAATAGCTACATCTCCTTCTCATTGATGAATGCTTTAAACAACATAGTAATTTATTATTTTATGTTATTATGTATTGTGATAAAAATAATACATTAAATTGTTTGCAGATACTTTTATCTATTAATGATTTATACATTCAATCTGCATATGTAACACATGTAAACATACTTCTAAAAAGTCTTTCCATAATAAGTGTGCTAATTACCCTGGCTTAGTCTAATCCAGATATACATACATGAATCAAAACATCACCTTCTACTTCATGGTATGTACAATTACAGGGTGTCAATCAAAAATATAAATTTCATAAAAAGCTTTCTAGAATCATAGGTAATTAATGTAAATTTTTGATGGGTAATTACCTTGAACAAACTGAAAAATCAAGAAGTTCTTCTACAGCATTTAAACTCATCTAAACTGAAATAAATCATTTTCCCTATTGGGGAACATTTTTCTTTCAAGATTTGTTTATTTGAATAGCAGATTCACAGAGAGGGAGAAAAAGAGACACAGAAAGAGATAGAGAGATCATGGGTAAATTTTTTCATTAGGGTAAAGGCTAAGCTAATATTAAAATAAAAAAACTCAAAAATAACAGTGACAAAATTTTTCAAAGATGAATTCTCTATCATATAACAGCTCAAGCATAGTTAACCAAGGACAGTTACAGCACGGAACGCAGGAGTCATGCCTTTCTTTCTTGTTCTGTTCTACTTCGTGGCTCCAGATGGTTGCTGTAACTCTGCCAGCACATCTGGATTCCAGCTCCTGAGAAGGGGAGGGAGGGACAGTGGAGGGCAGGATTTCTCTCTAGGCCTGGTTCCGTTGGGGAAATCCTGCACACCAATTTCACTGGTACCTGTTTGGCAAGGATTTCTTGGCATGCATTCACTCAGAGGGGCAGGGAGATGTGTCTCTACAGCTAAAATCAGAAGTTCTGTTGCTAACACAAATGAAAAATGGATATTAGTTGAAAACAAGTAGTTTCTGCTATAGGAATGTCAGAATGTAGTTTAGAAGTCTTAGACAAAGATGTTTGCCTAAAATGTTAGTGCGTCATTTAGAATAGTTTCTTTTTTTTAAAAAAAAAAGATTTATTTATTTGAAAGTCAGAGTTACAGAGAGAGAAAGGAGAAAAGGAGATACAGAGATCCTCTGTCCAGTGGTTTGCTCTCCAGATGGCTACAACAGCTGGGGCTGGGCCAGGCTGAGGCCAGGAGCAAAAACTCTGTCCAGGTCTCCCCTATAGGTTCAGGTGCCAAAGCACTTGGACCATCTGTGGCTGCTTTCCCAGGTGCATTTGCAGGTAGCTGGATGGGAAGTAGGAAGCAGAGCAGCTGGAACTCCAAACCATGTGGGATGCCCACAGTGCAGATGGCGGCTTTACCCGCTATGCCACAGTGCCAGCCCCAATTTAGAATTTTTTATACTGAAAACACCAAGTGATGTAATTGAAAGTGGTGTGTACTATAAGAACATTTTTTTAGCTGAAACAAGGAGAGCTATGACATGATCAGTTATTAAAAATATTTATTTGTTTATTTGATAGGCAAAATGACAGAAAGGGAGATGGTAGGAGAAAGAGGGAGAGAGAAGAGAGAGGCAGGCGGTAGGGAGAGCTCCATCTTCTCTATCTTCTATCTGTTGGTTCACTCCCCAAATAGTCACAACAGCCAGGGTTTGTCAAGGCCAAAGCCAGCAGCCAGAACTTCAACCAGGTCCCCCATGTGGGTGGAGGGTCTCAAGCACTTGGGCCACCATCTGCTGCCTTCCCAAGCATAGTAAGAAGTTGGGTGGGAAGTGGAGCAGATTGGCTCTCCAATGTGGGATGATGGAATTGAAAGTGGTGGCTTAACCCACTGCACCACTATGTCAGCCCCCAAGATTGGCTACTTTGACTCAGGAATTTTATCAAGGATATACAGTTTTCCTTGATCTCCACTTGACATCCTCAGCAAGATTGTCACTTATAATTTTGTCTTCATGGTTACAAATGGCTACTGTAGCTCCAGGCAACACCTTTTCAGAAAGCCATGCCCAAACGTAGGAAGCCCATTCTTTATTTATTTACCTTTCTTTGCTCCCTTATTTTAAAATCAGATAGAAAAAATTGTTTCTGTTGTCTCCCAGATTCCTTATAGGACTGAATGAAAAACTATGAGTCACACATTTTTTGTCTTGGTTGCAGGAAGTGTTAATATATTCTAGAAAAGAAAATATTTAGGAAATTATGCTTGAATAACATTAAAAATCTCAACCACAATTAGGTTATGTAATTCATAAGCATATATATATAGAAATGCATTTGATGTTTACTTACATTTCAAAAACAGTTCTAATGTGGAAGCTATTATTAAAAAGAGAAATATTTTATTTCTTTTTTTTAAAGATTTGTTTATTTGAAAGGCAGAATTACAGAGAGAGAGAGAGAGAGATCTTCCACGTACTGATTCACTCCCTAAATGGTCACAACAGGCAAGGCTGGGCCAAGCTGAAGCCAGGAGTTAGGAGCCAGGAGCTTCACCCCGCTTTCCCAGGTGGATGCAAGGGTCCAAACAGCTGGGCCATCTTCTGTTGCTTTTTCCAGACCATTGGCAGAGAGCTATATTGAAAATAGAGCAACCAAGAATTGAACTGGCACCTAGATGAGATTTTGATACTGCAGGTTAATGTCTTAACTCGCTCTGAGAGTTAAACATATATTTATTAATTACCACAAATCAGGGAGAACATTGCATTTGGGGGACTGGCTTATTTCACTAAGTATAATGTTTTCAGCTGGATCCATGTTGTTGTAAATGACAGGATTTCATTTTTTTAAGCACTGTGTATTATTCCATGGCTTACATATACCATAATTTCTTTACCCAGTCTTAAGTTGACAGGTATCTGGGTTGATTCTGTACCTTAGCTATTGTGAATTGAGCTGCAGTAAATGGCCCCCAATTTGCTGCTTTAACATTGAATTCATTTTTTCAAAAACATTTTTACCTTTATTTCTATAGGGAACAAATTTCATGTTTTTCATAAAATTTTAAAATTTTCAGTTTTAATTTTCATTTTTAAGAGTGTAATGACTATTCCCACCCTAAACTCCCTCTCTCACTCTTTCCTTTCTTGTTTTTCATTTAAGTTTTACAATGACCTACTTTCTTTCTTTTTTTTGGAATAAAATAATGAATCTTATTTTGGTGCAGAAAAACTTTTGGAATCTATATAGCTTTTTTTTTTTACCTATAAACCTTTTATTTAAAGTATATAAACTTCATGCATTTCATATATACAAATTTAGGAACGTAGTGATTCTTCCCACCCTACCCTCCCTCCCACCCCACTGCCACCCTTCTTTCTCCTCCCTCTCCTATTCCCATTCTTACTATCTGCTACAATTCACTTTCGATTAACTTTATCCACTAAGATAAACCCTATACTAAGTAAAGAGTTCAATGAATAGTATGAAAAAAAAAAACAAAACTGTTCCTCAACAGTTGAGACTAGGGCTGTTCAAAGTCATTGCATCTCAACGTGTCAATTTCACTTCTCTAAATTGCCTTTTAGGTTGTTTATTAATTACCACAAATCAGGGAGAACATAATAAACATATATTTATTAATTACCACAAATCAGGGAGAACATTGCATTTGGGGGACTGGCTTATTTCACTAAGTATAATGTTTTCAGTTGGATCCATGTTGTTGTAAATGACAGGATTTCATTTTTTTAAGCACTGTGTATAATTCCATGGCTTACATGTACCATAATTTCTTTACCCAGTCTTAAGTTGACAGGTATCTGGGTTGATTCTGTACCTTAGCTATTGTGAATTGAGCTGCAGTAAACATGGATGTACAGAGATCTCCTTCATATGCTGATTTCATTTCCTTTGGGCATATTCCCAGGAGAGGGATGGCTGCGTCCTATGGTAGGTCTGTATTCAGATTTCTAAGGTATCTCCTTACTGACAATGACTTACTTTCAATTTACTTTATAATTAGAAGTTTACTACTACATTAAATAAAAAATTCAACAAAGAGTAAATAGAGAAACCACTGTTATTCAAATAGTATAGACAGGCACTATAAACAATAATCAAATCTCAAAATGTCACTTTTGCTATATACATCACTTCTTTTGTATTCTGTGTATTAGTAACCATAAGTCAGGGAAAATATATATTTGTCTTTTGGGGACAGGCTTCCAGTTGCAACCATTTTGTTACAAAAGGCAGGATTTCATTCTTTTTTATGACTGAGTAGAATTCCATCATGTATATATACCACATTTTTGTTATTCAGTAATCAGCTGCTACTATAAACATAGGGGTATAGACAGCTCTTTCATATGCTGATTTCATTTCCTTTGATTCCCTCCAACAGTGTATTAGGGTACCTTTTTCATATATCCTCACCAGTATTTGTTATTTTTTGTTTTTGTATGATAGTCATTCCAGCTGGGGTGAGGTGAAACCTCATTGTGGCTTTGATTTGCGTTTCCCTGATGGCTAGTGATCCTGAGCATATTTTTGTGTGTTTGTTGGTTATTTGTATTTCATCATTTCAAAAATGTCTGTTCATATTCTTAGCTCATTTCTTAACTGAATTGTTTGTTTTGTTATTGTTGATACTGGATATTAGTCCTTTATCAGATGTATAGTTTGCAAGTATTTTCTGCTGTTCCATCAGTTGCCTCTTCACTGTGGAGTGTTTCCTTTGTCATGTAGACGCCTCTTAGCTTGATGCAATCCCATTTGTCTATTTTTGCCTTTATTGCCTGTGAAGCTGGTTTCTTATCCAAGAAGTCTTTGCCTACGCCACTGTCTTGAAATGTTTCCTCTCTGTTTGCCTCTAGTAATTTGATGGTTCTAGGGTTTAGATCACTGATCAATTGTCAGTTGATTTTGTATAGCGTGTAAGGTAGGGATTTAGTTTCATACTTTTGTATGGAAAAATCTGATTCTCCCAACACCATATGCTGAAGAGACTGTCCTTTCTTCAGGGAGTGATTTTAGCCCATTTGTCAAAGATTAGTTGGTTGTGTATGTGTGGATTAATTTCTGTGGTCTCTTATTTTTTCCATTGTTCCACATGTCAGTACCAGATTGTTTTGAATAACTGATCTGTAGTATGTACTGAAATTCTGAATTATGATGCTTCCACCTTTATTTTTATTGTCTTAAGATCGTTAATGAATGAAATCTGTTTGTGGCCTTATATTATGGTAGTAATGTTATTTTTAAATTTCAGTATATGTAGTCTCACATATAATTTTCCTGTTATAATAATAGTCACAAAATATGAATTAATCAGTAATTTCTGAAAATTTTCATTTTTGAAATCACTGTTTAATCTGATTTAATATTTTGTAATTTACATAGTTTAGGAATAATTGTCTTTTAGATATATATATATATATATGCATCAATAACACCAAGGTAAATAAAATTATTATTCCATATTATTTTAAAGAAAAATGCAAAGTCTAAATACACTTGATCTTAGCCAAAAGGCTGAGAAGTGATTGAGAAGAGTAAATAAAAGAACTTAAAAATCATGAAAGAATGTGTGTAGGAGGAGAAAAAACTCACACTAATTATACTATTGAAGTATCTTTACCCATAGGTCAAATGGTTTGCTATTCCTCTTTATCTTTGTCTTAATTTTGCTGACCTCTGGCTTTGAGCTAAGAATGCTGGAATAACAAGAAGGCAGTCTCTTTTGTTTTATTCATTGAACACACTTAAGGCTATTTTGGGAATAGATCTATCAGAAGTGTAAAGAGATCCTTGTTTCTTGGGGTGGGAGACACATGCACATCTTTACCATTAACAGTTGAGATTGACAGTATGATTTGCAAGGCAAATGTAAATGTATTCAAAGGTGGAGAGTTACAGAATGATAGCACTGCAAATGATGACCATTGGATTATTTTGTAAAAGGTTTATCTATTTATTTATTTAAAAGGTAGAGTTAGAGGATGAGACATAATGAGAGATCTTCCATCTGCTGAGTCACTCCCCAAAGGCTGCCTTGTCCAGGGCTGGACCAGACTAAATCCAGGCGCCTGGAGCTTTTTCTGGGTCTCACATGTGGATGACAGTGGCGCAGTCACCACAGTGTTTCCCCTGATAGTTGGATTATTTGAACTGGTCATGCCTTTAGTGCAAGATTTCTTGTGGCATCTCCAAAAGCTTCAGTGCACTGGTTTAAAAACTCTGCTGTACATCACATGTATTTTTATGATACTTGCCAACTACTTAAAATGGTGACTTTCATAAATATGACTGTTTCTGTGACATTTTACATGTCATATTCACAGTCTCAGGTTTTTTATTATTTCATTTCTGCCTAAACATGTATCTTTATCTCTTGGTTAAAATAGTACCCGAATTACAAAATAACTGTGTTTGTATGACTTTAGGCAAATTGGCATTTGATTATTATAAATAATGGATTGTAGTCTCAGCTGTAGAACAGCATTATTGGAACAAAATTTGGTGGAAATTACATTGTCAGAAATCTGCAGACAGGTCGTGGCACTTAAGAGTAGGTAAACAACAGCACACAGCGCAGTAATTTGTTTGGATTAGCCAAAGAAGCTAGTCCTAATAATGGTTGTAAAATTATAAAGCAGCATTCAGCACTCTCATTTCATGCTATGTATTTAATACTGAAGTCAAAACATACTGAATTGACCAAAAGATAAGTAAATTCTGTCCTATAGATTAAGTAAGTGCATAAAGCTGAACTAAAGTGAGGAATAGTGTTTACACTCCGGGAGATTACATTCATAATATATGGAACTGAAATTGCCCTATAGAAGTCATGCATAAGTCATATTATTTGGCCTGATTCTGAGAATGTCCGCAGGTACACTTTTAAATTTCTTAGAATTGATGCTTGTTTAAATCTAGTTTTCCTACTATACTACTAACATTGGGTACAGCATAAAATCACCAGGTTCAGTGCTAGATTTTAATTTCCAGAATGTGAGAAATAGCTCTGCAGTAGTATTTATTATAGAAGAAATAATGTGAATTCTTCTATTGTAATTGACAAAATGTGCTTTCAATATGCATGTTTATATGAGAATGCATTTTATATTAAATTCACTACACACATTTTAAAAATATGTCGACTAATAAGTGTTCCTCTTACAAAAGAAGGCATGTATTCATTCTCAGCTATCTATTTCCTATGATGATCCAGAGATTCAACTTAAGGAGTGCATTTGATATGTTAAGGAATCTGGGAAGTTCTACATCACAGCCTTCATACTTCTTTTCTTAATACAAGCTGACTTTTAACACTTTTTGAAGAAATGAAATTAAAATGTATTAAATGCAAAGCATGTTGAAATCCATGTAAAACATTTTGAAATCCATGTATACTCTTCATAAGTATGTAGTTCCCGTGAACTTTTTGAATATTTCTCTTATTTCATATAGACTTTATGGATGAGATCATTCATCATACTTTGTTTTATCAAATGACCAAGAAGGATGTCATCATCATCATCCTCATTATCATAATGCAAAATAATTTTTTTTATTCTTTTGACAGGCAGAGTGGACAGTGAGAGAGAGAGACAGAGAGAAAGGTCTTCCTTTGCCATTGGTTCACCCTCCAATGGCCACCGCGGCCAGCGCGCTGCGGCCGGCACACCTCGCTGATCCGATGGCAGGAGCCAGGTACTTCTCCTGGTCTCCCATGGGGTGCAGGGTCCAAGCACTTGGGCCATCCTCCACTGCACTCCCTGGCCACAGCAGAGAGCTGGCCTAGAAGAGGGGCAACCGGGACAGAATCCGGTGCCCCGACAGGGACTAGAACCCGGTGTGCCGGTGCCGCAAGGCGGAGGATTAGCCTATTGAGCCATGGCGCCAGCTTGCAAAATAAATTTTAATCCATTAAAATACTTTAACAATGTACAGAAAAAGAATGAATACAATAGCTTTCATTTTCAAAGTTTTTTGTTATCTGATTCTTATAAGAATGCATTTTTATTTTCCCTCTCCTTCCTTTGCTGATTTTTATGTTTTTCTTCTAAGAACTTTCATTCTCTCTTCTCTTTTCCTTTCTCTCTCTGCTTCTCCATTCATTATTCCCCAAGAATAAATTGCCAGTATCCGAATATATTTTTATTCCGCTCAGTTATTTCAAAGTTTGATCAGAAGCCTTACTAATTTCAGCAAGAGCTGAAATTAAGCTGTGTGATTATAGCTGGTGAGCCCAGGCACCCCGCAGTGGGTTGGCTTCTGTTGATGGGCTGTGTTTGGGATGAAGGGCCCTTCAGAATGCGATTCCAAGAGGATACGTTTTCTCTTTTGTCAACTGAAAGTTCCAGGGACTCTTTTAAATAATTTGGTTTTTAATCTATTATATTTAAAATGAAATGGCATGTTATATCAGCAGAATCACCGACTTTCTTCCTTTGCTTGTAGGTTAGCGTTGTGATTGTGGTCCCTGATGATGGTGAAATCAGCAAGCCAAGATTGCATTTGACCTTCTTTTGCTCTTTGGTATCTGCTAATTCTCTGATGACTTTGCTCTTCATAGCTGTTATCAGTTGTAATATTATATGTGTGCTATGCCAGTAAAAATGCTTACATAAGAAATATATAGCAAAGATGTTTGTTGGGAATACTCTGTGGTATATCTGGTGACTAATGGAGGCCCTTGCCTTTTCATTGTAAGCACTTCCAGTTGTTCTTTAGAGTTTTAAATTTTTTAACCTATGGATTGAGTGCCATTGAAATCTAATAGGGCGTTCTTGAACAACGTCAAGACCTAGATTTATTTTTAGGCAAGGAGTAGATAACATTGCATTTCTTTGAACATGTAGATATTCAAAGCTGCTCATCTCCTTTAAGCAGGATTTCAATCTATGAAGTAAGAGAATCTCTTTTATACATTCTCCTTTGCATCTTTAATTTTTCAAGCAAGCAGTGAGTATTTGGATTAGGCTTCCTCATGTTTTAATTAAAGTCTACTGAGTAAATCCCACATTTTGGAGCTAAGGCTGTCTTCTAGAAAGATCTAGAAATAATAACAAATATATTTCCTTGTCCATAGGATAATCACATAAATACTTAAAGGTATCTTTTAGCTGGGTTATAAGTCACATATTGTGTTAAACATACTATATACTGTATAATTTTCTTGTATTTTTCATGGTTGTATAATCATTGTTTCTCTTATTTGTAGGATTTTTCTAAGATCTTTTTCTTTAGAATTATAAGAATGCTCATAGTTTGGAGTAATGTGTACAGTAAGTATAGAAAAGCACAGAAAATAAAATTTTCTATGATTTTATCCTTCAGTGATAACCGTAGTTACCTAGGTTGGTACTTAAAGTTGTTACTGTTTATTTTATCCATGTTGCCATAGGTTGGGTAGTTTTGCTGGGGACTACTTTTTGGAATCGTATTTGTGAGCCCTGAGGGGCAGTGGGAGAAGCTGACCTCTGAACTCATAGAAGAAGTCTCAGTCACAGGAAGAACTGTGGAGTTAAAATGACTCTAAACAAGGAGTTTAAGAACACCAAATGATTTCATAATAGTGCCATTTTGATATTCTTGTTTTCAAGAGTAAAATATACTTTTCTACATTCATGATCCATTTCCATGGATATTAATGGTAATTAAGAAAAGTCATACACATAGCATTTTTTTAAATATAGAAAGGCAGAGACAGAGAGAGAAAGAGAGATCTTCCACTTGCTGGTTCACTCTGCAGATGGCTTCTGTGGCCAGGAGCTTCTTTTGGGCCTTCCATGCTGGTGCAGGGGCCCAAGAACTTGGAGCATCCTCCACTGCTTATAGCAGAGAGCTGGATCGGAAGTGGAGCAGCCAGGTCTCCAACCAGTGCCCATATGAGGTGCCGGCACTGCAGACATCGGCTTTCTGCACTATGCCACAGCACCAGCCCTCGTAGAATATTTTAAAATGTAAAATAAGGGTAACCCAATACAACTGAATGTAAGATATGTTCTTTATTCAGCAACTTAGGAGCCTTACAAAGCTCATTAGGTGAGCTTGGGCATGGAAATAGGTAATTTATTGATAAAATATTATGTTTATATTATTTAATCACTTTAACTTTATTTAAATTACTTACAGAAATTTATTCCACCTGGAGTTTATGTTTCTTTTTTTTTTTCTGATAGAAAGCAATTAAAACATTAGGGTACTTCAAGCAATTTATGGTTATGTAACTTTTGAGTATTTATTCATGAATTTAAAATTAATGAACTGTAGATGTCTCACACTTAAATTTCCAGTAGTTGATTGTCACTCTCTTTACAACTTCACTTACCTTATAATTACTGGCCCATGTTTTCACACACCATAAGGCTTATAAATTAAAATTAAATTATAAATTTTATAGGCAATAACCATGTCTGTCTTTTATTATCATTTTTGATAGCCTTGAGTGTATTCCTAAATCTATGACATTGAAATCAGTGAATTGATAAAGTTGTATACAGTTCTGTAAATTCAGGTAGCTTTGGAACTTAAATGTGGGAGTTTTACCTTAAGGTAACACCTTAAGTCACACCCTTGTGAAATCCTCCCCCTTAGAAGGTTAGAGAAAATCTGTGATGTGCTTTCTGATGCTAAAATTTGAAAAAGGTGGTAAGATGCCATTCCCATGATTAGGTTCAGTGGCAGGCATTGTGGAATGATCACAATTATTTAAGACTCCACTTTGGCAGGCTGCATGGGGAGGGTCTCCCACTGGCTTGGGGAAAGTATGTGAGAGGGCCTTTGAGAGAACCATGTGACAGCTGCCAGACGTCTCTAGGAACTAAGTGCACCTTAGTGATATTCAGTGAGATAATGAAGATCTCTGTACTACCATGACAAGGAAGTGAATTCTGCCAACAGCTGTCCAACCTTGGAAGAGAACTTGAGTTACAGAAGGGTGCAGCCGGCTGACACCTTGATGTCAGTCTTTTGGAACCCTGACTGGAGAACCTCACTAAGCTATGCCCATCCTGACGCATGAGTACTGTGAGATAAATACCTGGGTATTATATTAAGCTGTTAAGTTTGTGTTTAATGTGTTAAATGAGAATAGATAACTGATAAACCAAGGAAATTAGCTATAGCAGTTTTATAGAGCTTAAGAAGAAAAAGTAACAAAAGCACAAGCAATTGAATTGCAAGATAATAAGGGTGTTTTGATATATCCAGATACAAGATTGCTCAGTCATTAAACATTCTCTAATAATTCTTGTTTTTTTTTTTTAAGTTTTTTTTTTTTTAATTATTTGAGAGGTAGAGTACAGATGGAGAGAGGGAGAGACAGACAGAAAGGTCTTCCATCCACTGGGTCACTACCCAAGTGACTGCAGTGGCTGGAGTAGGCACCGCAGGTGGAGGCTTAGCCTACTAAGCCACAGCACCTACCGCTTTTGGTTTATTTTATATGACTGAAAAGAGGTTGCAAACCATGTGCTCCATATAGAGTTTTTTTTTTTTTCATAGAAAATTGATGGGATGTGCACTAAACATGAATAGGTTAATGGTAATCTAAAATTCCTTTGGGAGGGACCTTAGCAAATCAATGCAATAGGAGGTTCCCTACCAGTATCCTTTCACAGAAGTGATAATTAGGCAGTCCTCTATGAACAAAAGTGCCTTTAAGGGAGCTTTGAGATCCTGTGATCTGGCTCTAGGCTGCTTAGCTGTGGTTCAGTAATAGTCCTTTCTACCCAGGAAACTAGCAGAAGGCACACTGGTCCATTGCCACTTGAAGCAGGTCTTCAGACTTCAGTCTTGGCTCTGGCTGTGAAACAGGCCTGCAACTCAGTTCCACAACATACAAGCTGTGGTCCAGGGTTAATGATACCAAGCTAGGAGTCCACCCAGTCTCTCCTCCTCCCAGAGACCTGTGTGAGTCCTGCTAAGAATCTTGTCCTCTCAAGAACCGGTTTGTGAACCCTGAAGCAGTCACTTTCCTCCAGTGATAGCCTTTTTGATCTGGGTACCTGAGCATTCCAAGTATACCCAGGGACTAGGCAGGATCCGCATCCACTGGAATCCACCGACTATGGAAGTACAGCCAACTAAGCGGCAGCAGTGTCACCTGGCATCAACACCACTGGATTGCAGTGCTGGAGACCTAGCGGGGGTGTTGTCATCTGTCGAAACACTCTGTGAAGACTGAAAGTGGGGTTAGCACCTTGGAATGCACAGACACTGATGCAAGGATATATGAATCATAGAGTCAGGCAAACTGGTAGGACGGAAGGAAACTAATGATGCTGTAGTGACCAAACACAACAAAATGGAAGTCTATGAATTGCCAGACAAATAATTAAAAATACTCCTCTTAAGCTCAATGGCATGCAAGAGAACACAAAGAAAATCAGGACAATACATAAACAAAATAGAAAGTTCGATACAAATAAAAAACACAAATGAGAAACAGAGATCGTGAAATAGGAAAATACATTACAAAAATTAAAACTTTAACAGAGAGCTTTAACTGCAAAACGAATCATGCAAAAGAATCAGTGAACTTGAAGACGGGCCATTTAAGATGAACCAATTAGCAGAACAAAAAGACAAGAGAATGAAAAACAATAAAGAAACCATATTGGGCCTATGGGACATCAAGAAGCAAATGAGATTATGCAGTGTGTTTTTTCAGAAGGAAAGGAGAGAGAACCCTCCTGAGATTATCTGTGGATTTCTTAACACAACGCTTGCAGTCTGAAGGGATTGGGTCAATATATTAAGACTATTGAAAAAAGGAAAAAAATACTTCCAGCCAAGAATACTATACCTGATAAAGCTTAGCATATAAAAAAATCGCTGTTAACTCATATTCAACATCAGAATACAGAGGTGGTGGGCCATTTTGTTCTGCCAAGGACCTTTGTATATTTACAACATCATTTGCAGTTCATCCAAAATTATCTACTTAAAAATAGCTAGAAATTTTAAATAACCTGTCTTTTGTTGTTGATGTTAAATAGTAAACACCAGTAGTGATCAAGAACACAGTAATTACACATACTATACCGAGGGATTTCTTTTTTAATTCATCTTTATGAAGATTTAGAATTCATTCCTTGTGTTTAAAAAGGACTGTTTAATTGAAAAATAAACATTGGTGTACAAAAAAAAGAATAGCCTGCTATAGATTTCCCGAATCTCTAGTCCTGCCTTTGGTTGCCTCGCAGGGCCAAATCAAATGATTTTGTGGGCTTTATGATGTGGCACATGGGCCAGATAGTCCCCACTCCTATTCTAGTATATTAATGGTGATGTGTAAGTTATGGTGCGTGGATCACTTTTAACTTTAATAAGATAGTTAATAGTAATGACATGGCTGGCGCCGCGGCTCACTAGGCTAATCCTCCACCTTGCAGCACCGGCACACTGGGTTCTAGTCCCGGTCGGGGCGCCGGATTCTGTCCCGGTTGCTCCTCTTTCCAGGCCAGCTCTCTGCTATGGCCAGGGAGTGCAGTGGAGGATGGCCCAAGTACATCAATTGCATATAAAATTTCTACATTTTACTTTTCCTCTTCCACATACCTTTGTGGGCCGCTTCTTGATGAGCCTGGTTAACCAAGTGCCCAAAATAGTTCCCGATGACTTCGAGACCACGCTCAACAGCAACATCAATGACTTGCTGATGGTGACCTACCTGGCCAGTCTCACACAGTCACAGATCTCCCTCAATGAGAAACTTGTAAACCTGTGAACAGGCCTCAAGCAGCACTCCTGCCAGTCTGGTGTGAGCCCTGGGACTCAGAATGAGGTGGAGGAGAAGCAGTGTCTTGTGGTATTGAGTCACCTGAGTCAGTCCACTGCTTGTGACTAAATAAACATAGCCTACCTTTTGTAAATGAAAATGGCCCTGCACCCCATGGGAGACCAGGATGAGTACCTGGCTCCTGCCATCGGATCAGCGTGGTGCGCCAGCCGCGGCGGCCATTGGAGGGTGAACCAACAGCAAAGGAAGACCTTTCTCTCTGTCTCTCTCTCTCACTGTCCACTCTGCCTGTCAAAAAAAAAAAAAAGTAATGACAGCTTCAATAATTGGTAAATGGATACACAATAGAAAAAGATGTAAAGTATGATATCAGTAGCACAAAAGTATGTGGAAAGGGAAAAGTAAAATGTAGAAATTTTATATGCAATTGATGTTAAGTTGATTAAAGTAGTTATACCAAGTTATTTTCTGTAAGCTACATGATATCCACAATGTACAAATCTATAGTAGATGCAGAAAATATAAAGAGAATGGAATTGATCCATGTGAAATTGTAAAGAGGAGAAGAAAGGCCCCAAGGCACACAAAACAGGCAGAAAGTAGTTAACATGATGCAATAGTAAGTTCTTACCATTGCCAACGATTTTACTTCAAGAGGACCACGTTTGTGTGGAGTAGCTGAATGGAAAAAGATCCAATTCTGTTGTGCCTCTTGGTCTGTGAGATTTACAGAGACTGGAAGTGAAGGGACAGAGAAAGATATTCCATACAAATGAAAACTTCAGATAGCAGGATAGTGATAATTATATCAGGCAAAATCAACATTAATTCAAAATCTGTTAAAAGACATAAAACCACAATTGTATAAAGGTAATGAGATCCATTCATAAACGGGATATAAAAATAATAAATATATGTGTATATAATATCAGAGCACCTGAACATAAAGCAGATGTCAACTGAATTGAAGAGAGAAATAAATAGCAATGCAATAAAAGTAGGGGACCTCAGCACCCCACTTTAAACAATGGATAGATCATTCAGGCAGAAAATCACTAAGGAAACATTGGACTTGAATAGCAGTATAAACTAGATGGACCTAAGACACACATACACAATACTATATCCTACAGCATTAATTTTATTTGTAGAATCACACACACACACACACACACACACACACAAACACACACACACACAGAGAAAGAGAGAGAGAGAAGTGGGCGGGGGAGGGACGACAATAGAGAGCTCCCATCCATTGGTTCACTTCTCAGATGCCTGCAAATGGCCAGGGCTGGTCTGGCACTGGAGCCAGGAGCTGGAAACACAAACCATCTCCCGTATCAGTGGCAGGAACCCAACTACTTGAGCCATCACCACCACTTCTCATGGCCTGCATCTGGAGGAAGCTGGAGTCAGGAGCTGGAGTCAGAAACTGAATCCAGGCACTCTGATGTGGGACACTTAGGTCTTAACTGTAGGCTAATGCTCACCTCCAGAATATGCATTCTTCTGAAACTCACACAGAGTGTTTTCCAGGATAGTTAGTAGGAGTATGTTGGGTCACAAAATGAGTGTTAACACATTTAAGAAGGCTGAGGTCATCTCAAGTATCTTCTCCAACCACAACCTAATGAAATTAGGCATCAAAACTGGATAAAATTGAGAAATTTCCAAATGTGTTGTAATTAAACAACATAATCTTGAGCAACCAGTGGAATAAAAGAGAAATGAAAAAAGGAAATCAAACAGTAGACAACGAAAATATATCAGAACTTAGGAGTGGTAGCGAAAGTGGTTTGAAGGAAATTTATTACATTAAATGTCTCCATTAAGAAAAAGCAGATAGTTCAAGAGTCTCAATCCAGTTTGTGTTGGTATAACTTAATATCACAGACTGAGTTATTTATAAAGAGAATAAAATGTACATCTTACAGTGTAAGAGACCATATCTGTGTGTAGTATTGTGTAATTAATTGTTCCATTTGCTTTTATGTCTCTGAAGGATATGTATCTTAAAGAGACATGCTAGATACCACTTCTCTATTATTCTTTGTCCTCTTTCCAATGTTAGTATCATCTGTTCTTATGTCTTTCAAACTTCGTTGTAAAAATGAGAAGAGTATGGGGCTGGCGCCGCGGCTCACTAGGCTAATCCTCCACCTGCAGCGCCGGCACACCAGGTTGTAGTCCTGGTTGGAGTGCCGGATTCTGTCCCGGTTGCCCCTCTTCCAGGCCAGCTCTCTGCTGTGGCCCTGGTAGGCAGTGGAGGATGGCCCAAGTGCTTGGGCCCTGTACCCTCATGGGAGACCAGGAGAAGCACCTGGCTCCTGGCTTCGGATCAGCGGGGTGCGCCGGCCGTGGCGGCCATTGTGGGGTGAACCAATGGTAAAAGGAAGACCTTTCTCTCTGTCTCTCTCTCTCACTGTCCACTCTGCCTGTCAAAAATAAAAAATAAAAAAAAATTAAAATTAAAAAAAATTCCTTTGAAAAAATGAGAAGAGTATGGGGCGTGTGTTGTATTTGAGGATGTGTATGTATAGTCTAGAAACAGTACAAAACAAGAGTACCTCCCAGCTGTAATTAATACAGTTTGTTAACTATGTAGGCATTAAAATCTTGGATGAAGGCCAAAGAAACAAATTAAATAACATTTTTGTTTTCATTTAAAAAACAGAGTTGTCATTAGTTTCATAGTTAAGATGCCTGTGTTGCATGATGGATGCCAGTATTCAGCTCTCAGGTCCATCTCCTAGTCCCTCTATCGCAGATCCTGGGAGGTGGTGATAGCTGCATATGTAACTGGGTCCCTGCTGCCCAAGTAGAAGATATGAGGATTGAGTTCTGGGCTCCTGGCTTGTGGCTTTGGCCTGGTCCAACTCTGACTTGCAGCATTTGGGGAGTGAACCAGTAGATGGGAGCTTCCACTGTCTCCATGTCTCCCTTGCTCACTGTCCAATAAAAATTAATAAGAACAGGTCATTGGGGATAAAAGTGGGTAAAAATGCTGTTTTAAAACCATCCTGAATTGTTTTGTTCCTCACTGAACTCAATGATAGTTAATTGTCTTTAGATTTACTTTCTGCTAGCAGTTACATTTTTTTTTTCTGCAATTGTGTTGTTAGGATTTAAATTCCAACGTGTGTGAAGGGGCAGCTGTTGTTTGTGAGGAGTGCCCCTCCCACACTGTTGGTTTATGCAGAAATATGGAGAGCTCCAATCTGTTCTGGCTGTTCACGCTTCTTGTCCTCGATATGACTTCACTGACTACTGTATTTTTCTAATCAACTCAATTATTTGTGGGAGAAGAACCCACAGAGCAGATGTTGTTTATACAGGGAATCTTGACTCATGGCCACAACAGAGCTGTGGTTAATTCAGGGTTCGTTTTGGGTGAAGAAAGAGAAAAAGGAAGAGATGAAGAGAAAACAAACAAAGAATGCAGCCCAGAGAGGAGGTGCCATCGATTGGCAATTATCTGGGTTCAGGATGAGCCACTTGTTCTTGGGAGGGTGGGTGTCCTTAGAGGCAGGGATAGGGTGATAGATTCATCAATGGTGAGTATAGCACAGTAAAGGATAAATGGATGAATGATATCAGTGGGGTGTCACTCTTTGAATATTTATTTAAAAGAAATGCCAACTCCTCTTCCCATATTCCTCATCCTAATGGACATCTAGGACCATAAGAAAGTTCATTTTTTAAGAAAATATTTATTTATTTATTTACTTGAAAGGCAGAGTTAGAGACAGGGAACGAGAGAGAGAGAGAGAGAGAGAGAGAGAGAGAGAGACCTTCCATCCATTGGTTCACCTCCCAAATGTCTGCAAAGGCTGGGGCTGGACTAGGCTGAAGCCAGGAGCCTGGAACTCTGTCTGGGTCTCCCACATGGGTGCAGGGACCCAAGCACTTGTCCCGTCTCTTGTGCCTTCCCAGGTGCATTAGCAGGGAGCTGGATTGGAAGCTGAGTAGCCAGTTCTGGATACCAGCAGTCATATGGGATGCCAGAGTCACAGGTGGCAGCTTAACATGCTGAGCCATAACACAGGCCCCAAGAAGGTTCTGAAGATTTCTGTAGATTCCCATGAACCCAACACTTTAATGATCACTCCCACATTTTAGGTTCTGCTTTCACTGCATTCATTTAATATATTGACCAAGAAGTAGAACCCAAACTCTTCATTTCTAACCACTACCAACACATAAAACAAACCAAATATGTCTCACACAGGCTGAGGAATGTAGCCAACATAGAAGGGTAAATTGAGTATCAGACATCTTTATTTTTAGAAATAATTTCTGTATTCACATTTGCTAGATAACTGTCCAGACTTCTGCCACTCACTGTTCAGCATCAAACTGTCATGAACTTCATGTTTAATATTTGAATGAGAGATTTCTTCAGTAGAAAGACTACAGATAACTAATTCTCTCAAGGCCTGGACTTCCTAATCAAGCATCTTGCAGGATGACTTTCAATTCTGACTGTTCTTTCCTTAAGAGGAAATCTGGTGATGACTATTTTGTTTTACCACTTTTTAGACTGGTGATATGGTGGCAGAGTCAGTTATCAGTCAACAGGGCTTACAATGCAGGTTCTGTCCTGAGTTAGCAAATCTAATCCTCATTTCTCTGTTCTGTAAACTGCAGACAATAATAGAATTTATTTTATGGGGCATCTCTGGTGCTTAAGGGAGTTAATTATGGGAAATTAATTTTCTGGTTTGTATAAATTCTTAATAAAAGAGAGCTGCTACTAAATCCCATCTGCATGTTGATTTTGCTGGATAGGACAGAGTATGTGTTATTACAGGAAAAATGACACATGGTGAGTTAGGGATATTTGAGACATAGGTGACAAAATGTGTGTTTCATTGGCCTTCTGTATTCCCATGAATTGAAATATTCCACCTAGTTGATTGTCTCTGAATTGAATCTAGTGATATATTCTCTTGTCAGACTAAAGAGACGTTAATGCCCATATATGTATATGTGTATTCTTTTGGGGAAGTAGTCATAAGAGGGAAAAGAAATTAATTTCAAAGTCTCTTAAAATTAAAGCCTGTCTTTAGGGTATGTTCAATGTGCACATATAAAGGAAACTTTCTTTCAGTATATGTACTTTACAAGAACAAGTGGAAAATTAAGCAAGTTACCCTCACAGCCATTTTGATTTATGAGAGTCTTGGTGACTCATGAACCATTTGGGTTTCAAATAAATGATTCTGGCGTGATATTCAGGAAGACTTTCCACCAATGCTTTGTGACAGTCTCCTATAAAAGTGTCTGTGTCTAGATGTCTCCTCTGTGCCTTCCTTCAGTGGGCCCTCTGGGTAATGTTAGGTTGAGTCTGTAGCCCTCGTGGCTGAGGACTGTTTGCTGCGATTGTTCTCCTAGGCTTTTGAACAATCTCTTAGTTACAGTCTGATAAATTGTGTGCCACTTTTCATTCCATTTTTCAAAGGGTAGCTTTTATTATTCTGGGAATTCTTTTCTTTTAAGCAAACTACAGTCTTACATGGCTCTTGCACACTCAGATTCTTTATGGAATATGAAATTGCTAACATCAATGAGTATCACAAGGCTTTTATTCTCTTTATTCCTATTTTGTTTCATTCAAGCTTCTTTATCATGAAAACTCTCCAATATCACATTTTACTAATATTTCTTTTTTTTTTTTTTTTTTGGACAGGCAGAGTGGACAGTGAGAGAGAGAGACAGAGAGAAAGGTCTTCCTTTTGCCGTTGGTTCACCCTGCAATGGCCGCTGCGGCCGGCGCACCGCGCTGATCCGATGGCAGGAGCCAGGAGCCAGGTGCTTTTCCTGGTCTCCCATGGGGTGCAGGGCCCAAGCACCTGGGCCATCCTCCACTGCACTCCCTGGCCACAGCAGAGGGCTGGCCTGGAAGAGGGGCAACCGGGACAGAATCCGGCGCCCCGACCGGGACTAGAACCCGGTGTGCCGGCGCCGCTAGGCGGAGGATTAGCCTAGTGAGCCGCGGCGCCGGCCTATTTTACTAATATTTCTATGAAAATAATTTATTAAATGATAATTCATTAGAAATTCTTCCTGTGCATTTTGTCTTTATAAGGTATCATACTGGATATTTCTACCTAAATTTTGATTGGAAGTCATTTCATGTTTCTGAATTTGGTTGAACTTTTTTTTAAACTTATGAGAACTTTTTTTAAGGAAGTTTAAAGGAATGTTTTGGAAAGACGATTCTGTTGATTTTCTGTTGTGTACAACAAAGTACCTCCAAACTCAGTGTTTAAAACAATAAGTATTTATTCTTCAAATGCCTTTGGCTTGGCTGGGCTGGGCTCAGCCAAGTACTTTCTTCAGGGTATTGTGATTGTGGGGTCTCTTACTTGTTCCTGGAATTCTATGGGCTGATTGGATTTGCTGTGCTCCATGAGCTCTCATATAGAACCTGTAGAGCCTGCCATAATTAATGTAATGACCACAGAGCAAAGGACAACCAGAAACCTCACAGTCCCTTCACCTCTGTGCTCAGAAAGCAGCATACTGTCACGTCTGCCTTCACTCTGTTGGTTCAACAGGGTCACCTGGCCAAGACCAAAGTTAAGGAATAGGTACCAGTTCTTTGCCAATATTGAAACCATGGAAAGGAGGTGGGTACAGGAATATGCAAATGATTGAGATCATTACCACAATCCACCAAAGAGTAAGGAAGGAGATTAGAACTTCGCTATGTAATTGTGTAAGTTACACAGTTGTTGAATACATGTACAGTTGTTTTCATAATTGTAGCTTTCTAGCACTTCTGATTTCTAAAAATATCTATGAGCCTGGGAATTAGGAATAAATTTCTCTGGTTGTTGTCATTCTTTTGGCTCTAGAGAATTCCATTTATCTTTGGCTCATATATAAATCTGAGATCTGATGGGGCAGGTAATGTCAGTTCTGGCTTCACATGATTGCACTCAGATATGCAAAAGTTCTCTTATGATGGAACTGTAGACAGATATAGACTGTGGTTGTGTGTTGATAGTGAGAAAAACCTGAGCATGTATTGAAAATTTATAACCAAGGGAAAAAGCTAAGTTTGCCAGAATAGGCACACCATGTCCTCTAATAATTCATCAACCACATGAAATTTGCTAATATTTTATGAATTGTAACTCTGTACAAGTCTTTTAGGAAGTCAATGAAGGATAGATTAAAAGAAGATATATTATAATATCATGAAGTTCTATTTTTTTGCCATTATTGAATGTATTCAATAAACCTTTGTTAAACATCTGATATGTATGTGCTAGGGAGACCACAGTGGATACATTGGATGGTATTTTGATCCTGTGGAACCTACTCTGGCCGAGGAAGACAAGCATAAAAATGAGTATAAATTGGTTGGTTATTAGAGTGGGAGTTTAATGAGAAGGGTAAAGTGTGTCTCATTGTATCTGTTGATCAAAAAGAGTACAAGGCATGTGTACCTTTTGAGTGTATCTTGAAAAAGGGAGCCTAAGAATAATCCATAGATTTAATTGAAGAACTTTCTAGTTAGAAGACAGGGCAAATGAAAACGTCCTGATTTTGAATAGTGGGAATTTGACTTACCAAATGAGGCCTTTGTAGCTAAAATGAAAATGAAACAACTGAGTGGGAAATTGCAGAACATAATGTCAGAATGGTTTCTAAGGAACTAGATCATGTAGACCCAGCAAATATGAAGGGTCACATCATTGCAGAGAAATAGGAAGCTATTGGAACAATCCTGTGATCAAATTTTCTGGAAAGCAAAGAGCAGAAACATGGAGACAAGGTAGAAAATTCTTATAGTAGTATTGCCGATGATAGTTTGACAGTAATAGAAATAGTGAGACATTGTCCACGTTGGGATATGTGTTGAAGGAGAGCCCACAGGATTTGCTCATGAATTCAATGTGAACCCTGGAAAGAGAGGAATCAGAGATGAATCTGCCTTGTAAAATTATGTATATATTTGAAAGGCAGAGTTACAGAGAAGGGAGGAGAAACAGGAAAAGAGATCTCTCATCCTCTGGGTCATTCCTCAAAGGGATGCAATGGCCAAAGCTGGGCCAGGCTGAAACCAGCAGTCAGGAATTGTATGCAGGTATCCCAAGTGGGTGGCAGGGGCCCAAGCACTTGGACTATTATCTGCTACTTTCCCAGGATATATTAGCAGGAGCTGAATCAGAAACAGAGCAGCCAGGACTTGAACTGGCACTCAGATATGGGATGCTGGAGTTGCCAGCTGTGGCTTCAATCCACTGTACCACACTACTGGCCCTGAGTGGCAGAAGGAGAGAGAGAAGAGAGAGAGGGAAGGAGGGTGGCTGAGAGAGCTAGAGAGCAAGAGTGCTCCAGTCATCGGGTTAATGCCCCAGATGCTCACCTTGGCCCCATGGCAGGGTCTAGAGTCAGGATCTGAGCACTCAATCCAGGACTTCCATGGGAGTGGCAGAAACCCAAGCACTTGAGCCTTCACCTCTGCCTCCCAGCATCCTCATTTGCAGGAAGTTGGAGTTAGGAGCTAGGACTGGGAACTGAAGTCAGCCCCACTAACATGGCATGTGGGCATCCAAACTGGTCTCTTGACTGCTAGGCCAAATGCCTGCCTCTGACTCAAATTTTTTTGTCCTACACATTTTAAGAATGGAGTTAACAAGATGGGGAAGATTGTTGGAGGCACAGACTTATGGAGAGTTTCAAGAATCTTTCATGGGACATTTTAAGTTTGAGATTTTAAGCTTGAGACACTTAAGTATGCCAGAAGGCATATAGATGTGAGTTTGGAGTACTAAGGAGTCCATGGAACAAAGGCATAAATTTGAAAATCATTAGTCAATGGCTGGTGTTTGAAACAATGGAACTTATTTAAATCAGTTAATGAAATACTTAAGAATCAGTGCATGATAAATTGGTGCTGTTGGACATGATCCTAAGTTATTGTAAAAGGTTAATTAACACCAAAATAATTTGAATTGAAACTTAAGACTTCCCAATTTTGATGTGATAATAACATATCCATTTACTAAATCAAATCCTCTGTGGCCTGAAAATTTGTCACTTTTTTTTGTGTGTGTTTACAACAAAATAGTATCACTTACATGAATGTTATTATGCTAAAAATTCTAGGCCATGTTTTCCTGGTGTCTATCTGGTTGGCTTGCTTGCTTTCATTTATTTATTTAAATTCATTTAAAAGAGATGGGGAGTGAGAAAGAGACAGACAAACAAACAGAGCTCCCATCCAACCTGCTGGTTCACTCCCCAAATATTTGAAATTGCTGAGGCTCAGCGAGGCAGAAGCCAGGAGCCAGAAACTCAATCCAGGTCTCTCACATGGGAGGCAGCCAGCCAGCCAGTGGAGTTATCACCTGCGTCCACCATAGGTGTATGCTAACAGGAAGCTAGAATTGGGAGCAGAAACGAGACTCAAACCCAAGTGCTGTGATAAGGAATGCAGGTGTTCTGAGCAGTGGCGTAACTGCCATGTGAAATGCCCAGTGGTCAATATGCCTTCCTTTTTCAGTTAATTCATTCATTAATTTGAAAGGCAGAATTACAGAGAGAGGGAGAGAAAGAGAGATCTTCTATCTGCTGGTTTACTCCTCAAATGGCTGCAATGGTCAGGGCTGGGCCAGGTCTAAGGCAGCTTACTTACCCTGCTGTGAAACAACGCTGTTTCCTCAATCTGGCCTTTTAAAAAATACTTGGATTGGCGCCTGCACTGTGGCACAGCGGGTTAGGCTGCCTCCGGCAGTGCTGGCATCCCATACGGGTTCTGGTTCATGGCCTGCCTGCCCCACTGCCAATCCTGCTTGCCGCTGGTGCCCTGGAAAGAGCAGCTGAAGCTGGCTTGGGAGTTTGCACCCCTGCCACCCACATGGGATACTCCGAAGAGGCTCCTGGCTCCTGGCTTCGACCTGGCCCAGCACTAGCCATTGTGGCCATTTGGGGGGTGAACCAGCAGATGGAAGATCTCGCTCTCCTTTCCCTCCTTCTCTCTGCAACTCTACCTTTCAAATAAATAAACAAATCTATATAAAAAAAAAAAAGTAAAATACCCGGATTGTTGAATTCAAAGTCAGGAATCTTAGTCAATCTTAGTATTTTTCTAGTGGCTAAAAAAATAATAGCTGGGTTGTTGATATTTAAAAAAATGCTGAAATATCATCGTAATTTGTCATTCTGTACACAAAAATGTGACCACCCCAGTGCTTCTTGACCCTCAAGATTTCTTCCTTAGTAGAGCCTGCGTACTTACAGGGACACAGCTTCTCTTTCTGGTTTCTCTTTAATATTTTCTCCGCATCGATAATGAACCTCAAGCTGCTGAGTGTGGCTTGACCTGACCCTAGGCTACAGGTGTTGTGTGTATCTCACTGCCCTGGCTTTTCCACCACACACCCTTTTGGTGGGCATTCCTCAATGTCAGCTAATTCCTCTGTCAAGTTCATCTCTGTGTGAGCTAAAAAATCCCCAATTCTGCTTCTTCATCTCCACGGCAAATGTCCTTCTTTGAACTATCGTTGCTCAGAAGCTTTCCGGACAGTGATTTTTAAATACTTGGAGTGGGGGGAGGGGAGGCACTGTGGTATAGCAGGTAAAGCCACTGCCTGCAGTGCCAGCATCCCATATGGGCGCCGGTTCTAGCTGCTCCACTTCCGATCCAGCTCTCTGCTAATGGCCTGGGAAAGCAGTAGAAGATGGCCCAAGTCCTTGGGCCCCTGCACCCACATGGGAGACCTGGAAGAGGCTCCTGGCTCCTAACTTTGGATCAGCACAGCTCTGGCCATTGTGGCCACTTGGGGAGTGAACGAGCAGATGGAAGTCCTCTCTATGTCTCTTTTTCTCTTGCTCTCTCTCTGTCTCTGCCTCCAAATAAATAAATCTTTAAAAAACAAAAGACTTGGAGTGGATACTGCTTTTCTGAACTTCTCCTGATTCTTTTCCCAGAGTGTCCTCAAGGAGGGCTGGATTGTAACAGCTGTGCCCAATTTCATACAAGCTCCAGTTCTCAGGTCTGCCTGTGGGTCCAGGTTATTTAAACTAAACTTATGAGTTGCAGTCCCTGCAGGAAAGCCACAATTTCTTTCTGTAATGTGCGATTTTGGGGGCATTAACCTTGTCCCTTCTCACTTTCTCCTCCCCACTCATGTGCTGATGCTAGTTTGTTAGCTCTTCTGTGAATTATTTGATTCTTGCCATGATATTTGAGGTTTTATTTTTTTAAAGATTTATTTATTTATTTGAAAGTCAGAGTTACACAGAGAGCAAAGGAGAGACAGAGAGAAAGAGGTCTTCCATCTGCTAGTTCACTCCCCAATTGGTCGCAATGGCTGGAGCTGCACCGATCCAAAGCCAGGAGCCAGGAGCTGCTTCTGGGTCTCCTATGAAGGTGCGGGGGCCCAAGGACTTGGGCCGTCTTCTACTGCTTTCCCAGGCCACAGCAGAGAGCTGGAGTGGAAGAGGAGCAGCTGGGATTAGAACCGGCACCCATATGGGATGCTGGCACTGCAAGCAGCAGCTTTACCCACTACACCACAGAGCCGGCCCCAAGGTTTTATTTTTTAAAAACACAACAAAGCACACAAACTTCTAAGGAAATAAGTAGATTCAAATAAATTTCAAATGCAGGGAAAGATGTTTCCTTATTTCTTTCAATAGACGTATCTACAATTCAATTGTGGCATAGCTAGGATGCCTGTCTTTTAAATATCATGAACATATCTTTATTAATGTACCATGCTATCATTCTGGTCTGAATATAGCAAAATGTTCAGTGTCCACTTCTTGTAAAGCTTAAAATAGGTGAAAATATTAGGTGAAATCATTGTGGGTTAGGACAATTCATGTAATTTTTATATTGAGATTATAAGATATCCACACTTGATAAATTAGGCAAGCATGTAGAACGTCCAAGAATGAGTAAAAGGTACTTGATTATAAAACAGATTCCCTCTGGGAAATCATTTGAACAACTCCAGGAGGTTTCTGTGGCCAGAACTGCCCACGGAGATAGTGGAAAGTGGATTCTTACTTCTGTGCCCGCCCCAACGGTTTTCTACTGTTTGTCTGTAGTCCTGCTTGAAAACAGTAATTCACCAGGGCCTTTGATGGGTATAAAGTGTTGCCACCTTCCCCTCCTGGGATTCCTTCCTTCAGAGTGTCTCTGGACGTCTTACGAACTGTCTTGGGTAAATTACAACAGTATAAATGATTCATGTTCAAAAAGAGTTTTAGGTTTCATTAAACTTCGTTGTATAACTTTGTCAAACCAATGTTTAAGAAAGTTATACTGCCATAGTTCTGATGATCTGGGGTTACTTTAAAATTTCCTGTACGTGGGTGAAATGGTCATCTTTCTATTTTATTATTGTGTATAGCCCTTGGCTGCATGCTCACTAAACTAGGATCTTCGCACTTTTTACTTGTTGAACTCTTTATTTGGTGGTGCATTAAGCCCTTGATTACAATGAGAATTAAAAATATGTTACCTTGAAAACTTAAAGAAGGAAGGAGGGGGGCAGAGAGGAAGGAGGAAGGCAATATCATTGTGTTCTTAGATTTTTGTCAGTGAATGACATTGAATCTGTTAAAAACTAAATAACTAGAAATTAATGAATCAATTAAGGAAAGAAATGTAAACTGAGGAGACAGTAAGTTTATCCTGGATTTACACTGAATCTGTTAAAAACTAAAAAATGAACAATTGATTAATGAATGAATGAATTAATTTAAACATGTTAATTGTTTGAGAAGATAGTAAGTGTATTCTGATGGGCCTTTATGCAATATGACTGGTGCTATGATGTAGTAGGCTAAGCCTCCGCCTGCAGTAATGGCATGCCACATGGGCGCTTGTCCAAGCCCCAGCTGCTCCTCTTCCCATCCAGCTTCCTGCTGATGGCCTGGGAAAGCAGTAGAAGATGGCCCAAGGACTTGGGCCCCTGTACCCACATGGGAGACCTGGGAGAAACTTCTTGGCTTCTGGCTTCAGATTGGCCCAGCTCTGGTTGCTGCGGCCATTTGGGGAGTGAACAAGCAGGTGGAAGACCTTTCTCTCTGCCTCTCCTTCTCTATGTTTGTAACTTTACCTCTCAAATAAGTAAATAAAATCTTAAAAAAACGTATAGGGGCCGGCGCCATGGCACATTAGGTTAATCCTCTGCTTGTGGTGCCAGCATCCCATATGGGCGCCGATTCTAGTCCCAGCTGCTCATCTTCCCATCCAGCTCTCTGCTGTGACCTGGGAAAGCAGTAGAAGATGGCCCAAGTCCTTGGGCCCCTGCACCCGCATGGGGGACCAGAAGAAGCTCCTGGCTCTTGGCTTCAGATCGGCACAGCTCCAGCCATTGTGGCCACTTAGGGAGTGAACCAGTGGGTGGAAGACCTTTCTCTCTGTGTCTCCCTCTCACTGTCTGTAACTCTACCTCTCAAATAAATAAACTTTAAAAAAATAGTATAGAAACATTACATGATGCCCATATTTATGTACAATTTTATTTGTCAGTTAAAAATAAAATGCTTTAAAAATTTAATAAATATCTGTAGGAACGCCCTAAAATGATTCTGAAAAATAAATAACTAGATAGTTGCAAATCCTTTCAGTTGGCATTTGAATTTCTGTTCATCAAGTTTAATTAGCTAGGACATAATCCTTTATTATGAAGATTGGCATTTAAAGAACCTACTAAGCAATTCTCCTAGAAGCATCTAATAGAGTATGAAAGTTACATCAACTTGGAATATTGTGTTTTATTTTAAACATGTATTTTACATTGATATCATTCTTGTATGTCTTTGAAATCATGGTTATCACCTACTTTCTTAAGTTGTACTAATTTCCTAAACTATAGTATAATTTTAAAAAAGTTTCTTGGAAACTCTTTCTCATTACATTATCATATATCTTTGAGTAAAAGTAAAAAAGAACTGTATTTTAAATTATTTTCTGACACCGTGAATCACTAAATGTTAAAAGTTTGGATTGGGTTGCATAACAGTTGATAGTAATACAATGTATGTTGGTCAGATGAGAACCATGTGTTGCAATACTTACTCACATGCAAAGTGAGAAAGATGTTGGAACTGAGATCATCAGTCTTATGGATGGGAATATCTGGTGACTTGATTAAAAGTAATTCTTAATGACACTAAATTATCTTTTTGGTTTACAGTTAGAAGATTTTTTTTCCATCTTAGACAAAGTCCAAGTCCACAAAGTGAAAAATATATTTAAATAAAAGAATATTGATTTATCATTTAGCTTTAGGATTTATATATTTGTTTATTTGAAAGTGTGACAGAGATAGGGAGACACAAAGAGGTCTTCCATCTGCTGATTCACTTTCCAAACGTCTGCACTGACTAATACTGGGACAGAATGAAGCCAGGAACCTTCAACTGTCTCTGGGTCTCCAACATGAGTGGCAGGGCCCCAAATATGGGGCCATTTACTGCTGTCTCCCAGCAGGAAACTGGACTAAAATCAGAGGTGGGACATGAGCCCAGATACTTTCAAATGGAGTGCCAGCCTCCCAAGAGGAGGCTTACCCTGCTGTATCATGATGCCAGTGCCTAACATAACTTAAACTGCAGAATGGTGAGACGTGAAACCATCACCACTGGTACTAGCTTGATAGTTATAGAAGTTATAGGGGCTGGCGCATGCAGAAGCATGAAGCAAGACCCCTACCTTTCACCTTACACAAAAAATCCACTCAACATGGATTAAAGACCTAAATTTACGACCCGACACCATCAAATTATTAGAGAACATTGGAGAAACCCTGCAAGACATAGGCACCGGCAAAGACTTCTAGGAAAAGACTCCGGAAGCACAGATGGTCAAAGCCAAAATTAGCAATTGGGATTGCATCAAATTGAGAAGTTTCTGTACTGCAAAAGAAACAGTCAGGAAAGTGAAGAGGCAACCAAAAGAATGGGAAAAAATATTTACAGACTATGCAACTGATAAAGGATTAATAACCAGAATCTACAAAGAAATCAAGAAACTCCACAACAACAAAACAAACAACCCACTTAAGAGATGGACCAATGACCTCAATAGACATTTTTCAAAAGAGGAAATCCAAATGGCCAACAGACACATGAAAAAATGTTCAGGATCACTAGTAATCAGGGAAATGCAAATCAAAACCACAATGAGGTTTCACCTCACCCCGGTTAGAATGGCTCACATACAGAAATCTACCAACAACAGATGCTGGTGAGGATGTGGGGAAAAAGAGACACTAACCCACTGTTGGTGGGAAAGCAAACTGGTCAAGCCACTATGGAAGTCAGTCTGGAGACTCCTCAGAAACCTGAATATAACCCTACCATACAACCCAGCCATCCCACTCCTTGGAATTTACCCAAAGGAAATTAAATTGGCAAACAAAAAAGCTGTCTGCACCTTAATGTTTATTGCAGCTCAATTCATAATAGCTAAGACCTGGAACCAACCCAAATGCCCATCAACAGTAGACTGTGTAAAGAAATTATGGAACATGTACTCTATAGAATACTATATAGCATGTACTCTGTAGAATATTATACAGCAGTCAAAAACAATGAAATCCGGTCATTTGCAACAAAATGGAGGAATCTGGAAAGCATCATGCTGAGTGAAATAAGCCAGTCCCAAGGGGACAAATATCATATGTTCTCCCTGATCGGTGACAACTAACTGAGCACCAAAGAGGAAACCTGTTGAAGTGAAATGGACACTATGAGAAAAAAATGACTTCATCAGCCCTTGTCCTGAGTGTTGATGTACAACTTAATACTTTATCCCTTTTAGAATTTTTTTTGTTCTACTGAATACTATTGGTTGAACTCTGTAATTAACACACAAATATTGTTAGGTGCTTAAATTGAACTGAAAAGTGATCTCTGTTAAATATAGAGTGGGAATAAGAGAGGGAGAAGAAGTATAATTTGGGACATGCTCATTCTGACTTGCCCCAAATGAGGGGCAGGGGACTCCAATTCAATCCCATCAAGGTGGCATGTATCAATGCCATCTCAGTAGTCCAAGTGATCAATTTCAGTTCACAATTGATCATACTGATAGGTCTAAGAGTCAAAGGGATCACATAAACAAGGCTAGTGTCTGCTAATACTAACTGATAGAATTAAAAAGGTAGAGAATGATCCAACATGGAAAGTGGGATACACAGCAGACTCATAGAATGGCAGATGTCCTAAACAGCACTCTGGCCTCAGAATCAGCCCTTAAGGCATTCAGATCTGGCTGAAGAGCCCATGAGAGTATTTTAGGCATGGAAAGCCAAGACACTCTGGCAAAAACAAAACAAAACAAAACAAAACCCTAAATGAAAGATCTCTGGGAGTGAGATTCCAGTGGAAAAGACGGGCCATCAAAGAAGGAGGTACCTTTCTTTGAAGGGAGGAGAGAACTTTCACTTTCACTATGACCTCGTCTAAATAAGATTGGAGTCGGCGAACTCAAAAGGCTTCCATAACCTTGGCATCTCATGACAAGAGCCTAGGGTGATTACTGACGCCATAAACAAGAGTGTCAATTTGTTAAGTCAACAACTGGAGTCACTGTGCATTTACTCCTCACGTAGGATCTCTGTCCTTAATGTGTTGTTCAATGTGAATTAATGCTATAACTAGTTCTCAAACAGTATTTTATACTTTATGTTTCTGTGTAGGTGCCAACTGTTGAAATCGTTACTTAATATATACTAAATTGATCTCCTGTATATAAAGATAATTGAAAATGAATCTTGATGTGAATGGAATGGGAGAGGGATCGGGAGATGGGAGGGTTGCAGGTGGGAGGGAAGTTATGGGTGGGGGGAGCCATTGTATCCATATTCTGTACTTTGGAAATTTATATTTACTAAATAAAAGTGAAAAAAAAAAAAGAAGGTACAGGGGCTGACACCGTGGCTCACTTGGTTAACCCTCTGCCTGTGGTGCTGGACCGGGTTCTAGTCCGGTTGCACCTCTTCCAGTCCAGCTCTGGCTGTGGCCCTGGGAAGGCAATGGAGGGATGGCCCAAGTGCTTGGGCCCTGCACCCCCATGAGAGACCAGGAGGAAGCACCTGGCTCCTGGCTTCAGATCGGCACAGTGCCGGCCATAGTGGCCATTTGGGGGGTGAACCAGCAGAAGGAAGACTTTGCTCTCTCTCTCTCTCTCTCTCTCTCTCTGTCTATAACTCTACCTGTCAAATAAATTTAAAAAAGAAATTATAAATACGAGTTACACAAACAAGAATAAAATTGTGCAGACAAAAGCATCCTTGACACTGTATCTCCTAGAATATCACTTGTGGTGTCCTCTGGTCTGGGACAGGTGGCATTAGGCTGTCACCACTGCTACCTCTGGCTCTTGATTATAGCACAGGGTCAAAGCCTGGAGCGAAATTACTCAGGTTCACAGCTTGCTTTGCACTCATCTGTGTGACCTTTGGTCAGTAACTCGAACTTCCTGGGCCTCTGTTTTATTTTCTTTTAAACAATTTATTTATTTGAAAGAATGACTTAGAGAGGGAGGGACACACACTGAGAGAGAGAGTGAGAAAGAGAAGGAAATTTTCCATCTACTGGTTCACCTCTCAGTGATCCAAGGCAAAACCAGGAATCAGGAACTGTCTCCAGGTCTTGCACATGGCTTGGTTTGCAGGTACCTGAGTGCTTGGACCATCACCCACTACCTCCCAGGTGCATTATCACGAAGCCAAATCAGAAGCAGAGTAGTCACAACTCTGATTGGCGTGTTGATATGGGATGCAGGCATCCCAAGAGGTGTCTTCATCCACTGCAGCACAACACCCATTATTTTTATTCATTTGTATGTATTCTTTGAAAGTCACAGGGACAGAGAGAGAGAGGCAGACAGACAGACAGAGATGCCCCATCTGCTGTTTCACTCTTTGAATATCTGAAATAGCCAGGGTTGGTCCAGGCCACTCCTGGGGGACTAGGAACTGAGTCCTCCCAGGTGGATGGCAGGGACCCCAGTACTTGAGCCATCACTTGCTGCCTCCCAGGGTGTGCAGTATCAGGAAGCTGGAGTCAGGGGCAGAGCTGAGACTTGAACTCAGTCGCTCCATCGTGGGAGTGCCTCTGTGCCTAATGCCCACGTCTGTTTCTTTACCAATGGGTAATTTGGGGCAACTGAATTGACACATCTTGGCCTTGGTGTTCTTGGGAGCTGGCCTGGGCCTTGGTGTTATCCTGTTAGAAATAAAAAAAACCCATAGAGTGTTAATATCAGCTAATATCAGACAAGGTCATTCTGTGCTTTTGATAAAGAGACACAAGATGAGAGCAATTGATAATATTGTCTAAGTGAAGATAAAGGAAAATCTCCCTGTGCAGACTACAAAATTCCTGGTGATATGAGTGACTGCTACTTCATTAGCCTTATGTAACCTGTCTTCCTTCTAGAACTTGCTGACCAATATACTCAGTTACAGGATCAACTCTGCCTCATGACAGGACCTGATCCATAATGAAACCTGGCTTTTCGGAGCCTTATCCCAAATCATCTTCGTAAATCCCAAATCCTGTAGATTCTTTGAATCAGGCTACAAAATTCCCTATAACTCTCCTTGCCTCTCCTTAATGCAGCAAGGATTAAACCTGACTTGTGCAACCATTCATGCCTCTGATAGGGACTTTGGAGTGCATGTCAATGATGACAGTAGTAATACTTCATAAGGTTTTTATGAGGCTAAAATTAATTAGTGTAAAGGACTCAGAACATGCATGATTTGAAGGAAAAAAAAGAGACAGAGTGAAGAAATGAAATGGTGGCTGGCATTGTGGCACAGTGGGTTAAGCCACTGCTTGTGATGTAGGCATTGCATATTCAAGTACTGGACCAGGGCCATTCACGAGTGAAGCAGTAGATGGAAGATTCTCTCTCTCTCTCTCTGTCTCTCTCTCTCTCTCTCTCTCTCTCACACACACACACACACACTTGCTCTCTGTCTCTATTCTGAAACTATGTCTTTGAAATAAATAAAATAAATGCTAAAAAATAAAATAAAGGTGTTATTGGCCATCAGTGCTCCTGTCTGATGCTTTTCCTGTAACTTTTGACTTGTATCCATCGAGTTTCTTCTGCTAGAGACTTTCCATCTCCTGCAGCATCCCTGCCCTCAGTGGTTCAGGCCACAGACTGGTAATTCCTTTGTCTCCTAGTGCCCAGGAAAGCCCATGAAAACTAGTGTCTTGCCAAATAATTGCCCTCTAGTTTCTTGAAAATGGCAAATGCCCTCACCTATTTAGTAGGGTGAACTGAACATTGCTTTGCTAATGCCAGTTTGGGGATATCTCAGAAAGAATGTCCCTGTTTCTCATCCTCATTACTGATTTCTTCTGCTGATCATCCACGCTGGGAAACAGTGACACACAGACCTGGTCCCACCAGGCACTGCTGCTGGGAGCCTAAGCTGTGCTTTCGCTTGGAGTTGTCAGGATTGCAAGGTTGACAGGGCTCTCTCCCTGGGCTGCTGGCAGGTAGAAGTCTTTTCTACCCTTTTGTAGAGACAGAGGGTTTCCCTGCCTTGCTGGGGACAGCTTTATTTCTACCCCATCCAATGGCTGTATGACTATGTATATCACACTCATTCTTGGTCTGCTGATGCTGTCTTTGGCCCACTTGTCTATATGTGGACAACGTGATAAACAAGACTTAAAAGACATGCTCATCCCTTTCTGCCTGATTCTGGGTTTGAATCTCGTCCCTCCTTTTATGAGGATATCAGGGATCCAGGGTAACAGGCCACCCTAATGGCCTCACTGTAACCTGATTCTCTCCATAGAGACCCTCTTTTGAAATAAGCTCACACTGTGTGGTCATGAAGGTTACCCCTTCAAACAATGAATTTTGAGAGCAGCAACCCATAATCATTGTTACCTGAATTTAAAATAAAACTTAAGAGTTTGAAAGTCATGGCTGTCTTCTCAGAAAAAGAAAAAGGTGTCTAAGAATTAGTTAAACCATAACTTTTATTTTATTTTTTTTAAAGATTTATTTACTTATTTGAAAGTCAGAGCCACACAGAGAGATGAGAGGCAGAGAGAGAGGTCTTCCATCTGATGGTTCACTCTCCAATTGGCCGCAATGGCCGGAGCTGCGCTGATCTGAATCCAGGAGTCAGGAACTTCTTCCGGGTCTGCCACGCAGGTGCAGGGGCCCAAAGACTTGGGCCATCTTCTTACTGCTCTCCCAGGCCATAGCAGAGAGCTGGGTTGGAAGAGGAGCAGCTGGGACTCGAACCGGCACCCATATGGGATGTCGGCGCTAAGGGCGTTAACCCGCTGCGGCACAGCACTGACCCCATAACTTTGATTTTGCTAAGATGGTTCTTGAAAGGGCATTGTAGGGGCTGGCACTGTGGCACAGCAGGTTAAAGTCCCAGCCTGCAGTGCCAGCATCCCATATGGGCATTGGTTTGGGTCCTGGCTGCTCTACTTCTGATCCAGCTCTCTGTTATGGCCTGGGAAAGCAGTAGAAGATGGCCCAGGTCCTTGGGCCTCTGCACCCACGTGGCTCCTGCCTTTGGATCAACTCAGCTCCTGCAGTTGTGGCCATTCGGGGAGTGAACCAGTGAATGGAAGACCTCTCTCTGTCTCTACCTCTCTCTGTAACTCTTTCAAATAAATAAAATAAATCTTAAAAAAAGAATTTAAAAAAAAAAAGGCAGTGTGATGAGGAATATGCCACGGTGTAGACAGACTGTGGGGTTACTGGTTGAATAAGAAGTGGTATCATTCATGTCACCCCTGGGCTACACCTTCAAACCTAAATGACAGTTTCATTCTTGGGAAGACAACTCCCCTTTGTAATTATCGAGGATTTTCTTTAGTGGAGCCAGAAGTTCCTTAGGTCACTCATGTTTTCTTGTGAGACCCACAGAGGCGTGCATTTGCTGCATCATTTTAAGAGTCCCAGGTAGTTCTGGGGCGGACCAAGAAGCACATCTCATAAAGCAAGTGGCAGCTGTATGCTCCTAGGGAGGAAGCAGACCGTGTCATAGTCACACTGAAATCTGACTTTTATTAGATTTGTCTTGGACCAGTGGAGCTTAAAACTTCAAGGACATTTTTTTGAAAATGTGTTTTACAAAAAGCAAAGATTTGATTTAGACCAAGAAAATGTCCAATTGTGTACGTGTGTCTCTGTGTGTGTCTATTTGCTTGCATCACTTTTAAACAATTTAAAGGACAGCTTATTTTTGGAGCCCCTTGGGGCCTACTCTATAAGCTTTTTTTTTTTTCCCTGAAGCAATTTTTTTCTGACAAGCTCTTTGTTTTATCCATTTCTCAAAATTTGGCATCTTTTCTGGCTTCTAGAATTTCAGTTCCCATCTTAGAGGCACCAGGCCCATCTCTTCCTGGGTTCACATGGGCTCTTGCTACCTGGTGTTAAACCCTAGTTGTACCTCATCAAGTGCCCTGCTCCACGTTTCATCCTGGAAAATGGAAACTCGATTATTATAAATCCTTTATATGAGGGCACCTCAAAAAGTATGTGGGGAAAAGAATGGAAACAAAATATAGGATAATTTTGGTGCAAAAGTTTTTGAGACTTTTTTCATAACTTTCAATTTCCGTGCACTTTTGAAGCCCTCTATTCCATTTGGTCAGCTCTGTTTGCTTTAGTGAACATATTCTTCTTTTCTTAATTTTATAATACAATATTAGTGCACTTATAACTGATGATTTGGTGATGTATTTTCTTCTGGGACCACAGGATGCTTAGAATATCTTTTCTCCTGTGTTCTACCATGATTTTCATCCTTATACTTTTTACTATTCTTTCAATATAATATGATTTTAAATAAAATTTGCAATACAATTGCTATGTTCCATGTGAGTTAAAAGTTTCGGAGCAGTAAGAATATGAATGGAAGTATGCTATACTAATACAAGATCTTATGACTGCTATTTGAATCAGTCTCATGTAATCATTTGTTTGGCTGTTCCATTGTGTTCTCTCATAAATAAGTCACAAGTACGTTATTGTTTCCTTTCCAAGGCTCAACAAAATACAGAAAATATTGTGAAAAGCCTTCAGTCAATACACTTAACTTGATATGACCCGTAATCCTGTGGCCTTTCCTCTGCTTTTGGATGCATCTCCACCCATGAAGTATGTTGTGGACCCACCCACGTGGCTCTGAATTTAGGCACACCTCTGTCTCAGCAGTGATCATATTAGGTAGTGATCACTAATGTCTGCTCTTTTTCCCTCTCTTCTCTTTCCTCCTCTTCCTTCCTTCTCATTCTCTTCTTTCCTCCTTTCTCACTTTCCTCTTCCCTTTCTTCCTTCTCCTTCTTCTTCAACAGACTTTCTCACTGTACTCTTAGGTTATTGAAGTCAAAGCTGATGATTGTTTGAAACAGCAGCACTAGGACAGTGCCCATTACTTAATACACACTTGGGCCCTGCACCTGCATGGGAGACCAGGAGAAGCACCTGGCTCCTGGCTTCGGATCAGCACAGTGCACCGTCCACAGCGGCCATTGGAGGGTGAACCAACGGAAAGGAAGACCTTTCTCTCTGTCTCTCTCTCTCACTGTTCACTCTGCCTGTCAAAAAAAGTCTGTTGAATTAAGCAAAGAATGTGTAAACCAGTAAAAAAAGAAATATATGGGGGCATGAATAGTTTATATGAAAACAGATTTTTTTTCTTCTGTTCTTGTCACTATTAAATGCTTTTAGAAGGGCATATGAAGAATTCAGTATCAGTACTGAACAAGCATCCTTCAGATTTAGAGCAATGACTAGATACGGGTTTCAGGAGGGGAAATAAACACGTTTTTCAGGAAATTGCCAAGTAGTTTGAAATACAGGCTGAAAGTGCCAGCCAGAAAGTTATAGAATGCAAAGGAACATAAAAATCAGTGAAGGCAATATCGTGCAAGCCATTTACACACATATGAGAAGCTGTAATGACAGTGTTTGGACCTGCCTGTCATAGAAAGAGAGAAAATAATGAAAAGTAGAAGTAGAGCCATTTTTGCTTTTGTTGCTCCATCAATGAAGGGCCACTTCTGCATAGATAAACAAAGTGCTAGTGGGCATCCTTTCTCTGGTTCTCTGCCTTTCATCCTGGAGAATGAAAGTAGCAGGTCGTCAAAATGTAACTCTAGGCCAGTGAAGCACACCTGGCTGCTCTCCTGGGCTGTAGGTGTGGGGTGTGAATGAAGGAAGAGATGACAGGGAGACGTCGGTGTGCCTGTGGTTCTGTAAAGGGCAGCCTGGTTAATAGAAAGAACTGGAAAAGGAAAACAGCAGGCGGGCTTCGTTCCTGTGATTTCTTGCATCAGAATTTTCGTGTTTCATGCATGACGCATGAGGTAAAGTTACTCACCCTTGCAAAAGCATGCACTCTGAAATCTTTCCAGACTTTCTCAAAACTTCGGTGATGCGAATGCCACTGCGGCACGCTGAGTCACGCTGCTGCTCGTGATGCCAGCATCCCACATTGGAGGCTGGTTCCAGTCCCAGAGGCTTTGCTTCCAGTCCATCTCCCTGCTCCTGCACCTGTGAAAGCAGCAGACTGTGGCTCAAGTTGTTGGATCCTCGCTATCCACTCTGGAGGCCCAACTGGAGCTCCTGGCTCCTGGCTTCGGCCTGACCCAGCAGCCTTGGCTGTTGTGGACATTTGGAAAGTGAACCAGTGGATGGAAAATCGCCCCTGCCTAGTCACCCTGTCTTTCAAATCAATCAACCAATCAATCAATCTTTTTTTAAAAAAATAAAAAAACAAGGAGGAAAATAGCTTTGGTGAACTGTCAACCAGATATATCTGTCCAAAAGGAAATGCCTGCTTGGTTTGGTCAGTCTGTCTTTCGGTCTATCTATCTGCAATATGTATGTGTATTATACACATGTACATATATGCACACACATATACTTCCCTTTTTAAAACCCCTAAGTTGTAACAAACTTAAAAAAAAACTTTTAAAAATAGTCTGTAGATATATTTTAAATATAATATAAATGAACTGAACAAATTCATTTGGGTAAACTGACCAGACCTTGTTTGGAATTTCTTATCCATTTTAGGGGATATACTTTCTTTTCTATCTACGTGTAATAATCTGAAGTACAGAAGGAACAAAACAGCTATCAGGAATCCGCTCTCTCGGTAAATCCGTGCATGTGGCTGGTTACAAACCTCAGGCTGAGTGAGCAGCTCCTGCTGTCACTGGAGATACAGTTTTATTTATTATTCCTATTTTTAGGTAGTGGGTATCTCCTATGGGGCATGAACAATGATGTTTGATTATTTACTTCCAGACTGTTAAAAGCTCAAATTCAGTGTATCCCCTTGTTAGAGTAAAGAGAGATTTGGACTCGCCTGCCTGTAAACGTTGCTTATGATTTGGAGTGGAGAGTCCTGCACCTGTCAGCAGCATCCCCAGTGCCCCGCCCCGTCCTGTCTCCTGCCCTCAGCGTCAGTCCACTGCTCGCTGCTCAGAGACCCCAGGCGGGCTGTGAAGATTCCCTCACCTGGGGCCTGGCCACAGGCAGACTGGTGTTGACTGTGCCTCCCATTAATTTTTCTCGTGTGACCTGGTTACATTTGGCTTTTTTTATTATCTTCTTTCCCGGATACAGAGTAAACTTTAATCTCCTGTTTCTCACTCTGTTCAGTTACAATTTTCAGTTATCTGGGGGAAAAAAGAAATTTTCCTTTTTTAAAAATGCTATTTAGTTAGGCAGAGTGAGAGAGAGAGAGAGAGAGGAGAGAAAGAAAGAGAAAGAGAGATTGACTCCCTAAATGCCCACAAAGTCCAGGACTAAGCTGAGCTAAGCCAGGAGGCAGAAACTCAGTCTGGGTCTCCCACATTGGTGGCAGGGACTCAGCCACTTGAGCCATCACTGTTGCCTCCCAGGGTGAGCATTTGCCTGAAGCTGAAGTTAGGAGCCGGGCAGGGAACCCAGGGATAAGATACAGGATGGAGTGTCTTGAGTGGTAAGACAAATACTTGCCCTTTAAAATATTTCATAATATTTTATTTGTCCTTTTCTTGTTCCACATACAAGAGAACATGAACAGATCAGATCACGAGAGGAATATCTAATAAGACAGAGACATGATTGGAAAATTTGGATGAGTATTTTAAGGACCCAGGTTCGGAAGCCAGTCTGTTTTCTGTTTGTAGGCTTCTGTATTATGTTAAACATTTAATCTTAAGCTGGACACTTCATACTGTTTTATAGACATAGTCTTGTAAAATTGCAAAATTCCAATTTTATTAAGTTGTGCACATTCTGTACCTTTACTGAATAATTGATTAATTATAACACTGAAAATAAGTCATTTATGGAATAAGTAAGTCCTCTCTCTCCGGCCTCTACATTCGATGTCAGTCTTTTGTTCATATTGAAAGTGTTTTAGCTGAGAAGCTTGGAGAACTAGGTTCCTTGTTAGTTAAGTCATGTCTTCTTGGTGTAATTAAGAAAAAATACTCAGAAGTTACTCTGCCTTTGATATTTTCTGCTTCCTTGTTATCTGTTGCTTGCAAATCTCTCTCTCTCTCTCTCTCTCTCTCTCTCTCGTGTTCTTTCTCTTGCCCTGTTTTTCTTTGTTTTGAAATCAGGTACTCTTAGAGCTGACTTGAGTTTTTGCAACTGTGAATCACAGCCCCATCTTCTGGGTTTTTTTAAACCAGTAAATAAAATAACCCAGAGCTGCAGCTGGGGGTTGAACAGTGGAGCTTTGCTGCTTCTCCACCTCGCAGAAACAACAGCAGTTCTGAAATGTGACCGTTCTTTCTGTATTTCCAGGTTCCGGTGATAGATTATTTCCTTTTTCAGGTCTTCTTATAAAAAGGTCAACTTATACAATTGATAGAGACTAATGACTTTAGTCTGGAGCGTGAAGCTGAGTCCCCAGGTTTCAAAGTTAGGCTCTGCCACTGTCCGGCTGTGTGGCTTTGGCAAGGTGTTAGTGCCCTCATAGTATCATGGACTCATCTTCCCATTAGTAAGAATGGACAGATGAGAGAATTATGGAGATGATTTAAGGAATTAATAGATCAGTGTCTTCCCCATTGAAATTGATCAATAAATGTTAGCTTGTGTCTTCTGCTTAGTAGATAGCATGTAATGTATGTTGGCCATACGGAAAAGATTTGTTGAATGTGTGAGTGAATCATGTACCATCAGCACCTGGTGCATTTTTTGAGGTTTCTGTTTGAGTTTCTTGTAGAAGTAAGACATTCAGAATCTGTCTTTGAGCTTGTAACTTTCAGGTCAGTTCCATGCTGGACAAATCAATTAGATAATACCCTTAATTTTTATTTGCAATAGTGAAACATAGCTTTTGCAAATGATTACCCTGGATATAAAAATGAGAAATGATTAATATTTTCTCTACTTGAGTGAACACTGCTGCCTCCCAGGTTCTGCATTAACAAGAAGATAGAGGTAGATGCTGGAGCAATTTTAACAACTTCAGTGCCATTCTACTATGATTAAGTGTACTGCTACTTAACACCATTTGCACATGTATTGAAAGGGATCCATACAGTCCTCTGAATTTCTAATGCTTGGACAGATACAGACACACACACACACGCACACATAGAACTAAAGCTATTTATTGACTAATTAAATGTAGTTTTCTCAACAACTTGAAGTTCGACAAATGTTCTCTGTCTACATTTGTTCCCTCACTTAATTGTTTAAATGAAACCAGATGATCTTTTATTATTAATTGTAATCAAAGTAATCTTACTGTACCTTTCAAATAACAGTCTGCCACAGAAATTGGGATTCCATTTCTTAGCCTGAATTCTTATACAATAAAATACCCACTATTTTTGTTTCATAGTTTCCTCTTCATAATAGCAAGTGGTACCACACTCTCTAATTGGATAATTCATTATAATTTTCCAAAAGCATTTTCACAGGAGGATGAAGGTTGACTCAATATAATTATATTGAATTGCACAATGGTTGTATCAAGAAGTCCCTGCTTTCAAATGATATCTGATAATGAAACTGCCAATGCCAGTTGGTGAAAGATGATTGTTATTAAACCCCAATCAGTTTTCACAATGATGAATGGTTTATACTCCTGAAATCCCCACACCATTGGAAATCATTTATGAAATATTGAACTTTCAGTTCTACAAATAATATATTGGTATACCTGTTTTTTGGGATTATTAATGATCAATTTCTTTTTTGTTCTAACTGTACTTTTTTTTATCAAGGAAGATGCAGAAAACAGCACTAAATGTCAAGGTATAATTTGTATGGGGAGAGACAGGAGTATTATAGCACTGAGGTTGCCACAGTGAAATCTCTCATTCTGTGGGAGAGGAAATAAAAAATAAAATAAAATAAAATGATATGAGAGCATTTGAGCTGGGAGTGTCCCATAAACTTCTGGAAGTATACCGGAATTTAATCTTTTTTTCCCTCATAATTTAAACACATTTGGGACATGGGACTGTATCATAAATGCAATTCATTATGAAAACACAAAGATTAATTCTTGTGATTGAAATATTTGAGAAATATTCAGAATAAACTTCCTTTATAGTTTTTCCCCACTATGGAATCATGACACAAAAAGACTCCTGAGTATTTTAAAAAACCATTGCCATTTTCAAAATCCCATGCATATATTTTTAGCTGTTTTCAAAAAGAAATGTGTAGAAGGCTCTTCTCCCGCTGAGGGGTGAAGTTAATGACTGGGTGGCTACATTTCAATAGACGGTTTACCTTCAACTGTCATAAATATTAGCTGTCTAACTGAACACTATTAACCGGTCCCCAGGAAACTAATTGTTGAAAAGGCTCACAGGTGCTTGTAGAACCAGAGTTATAAAAATGCACAAAACTGACAGGAAGAGCTCATGAACTTTCGACAGACTGCTAAGACATTCAGCGTTTTCCTGCCCTTGAGAGATGGTTCATAGAACCAGTGTCACTGACATCAGTTTACCTTTTAGCACAGTACAAAGAGAGAGGGCTGCAGGCTGTCAAACACTCCAGGAAGTGAGAAAACAGGCCATGTCCTTGAGGTACCACTGAAAAGAAGTGTGCCTATTGGACTCTAGAAACCTCAGTTACATTTTAATTTCTTAGCCATAATTGTGTCAACTTATTATTTGAAGAAAAAAAAGGCATAGCACATGAAAGGGTCCCTTTTTAATCCAAGGAATGTGTTTTTTTTTTCAGTTTTTATTTAATGAATTTTTTTTCATAGATACAACTTTAGGAATATAGTGGTTCTTTCCCCTTTACCCCCTCCCTGCCAGCTCCCATCCCACCTACCTCTCCCTCTCCCATCTCCTCCTTCATTATGGTTCATTTTTAGTTTGACTTTATATACAGAGGACCAACTCCATGCTAAGCATAGACTTCAACAATTTGTACACATGCCCACACGCAACATATAGAGTACAGTTTGGGAAGAAAATTTGCAGTCAGTTCTCATTATAATTCATTAGGGACAGAGGTCGTCCATGGGGAGCAAGTGCACAGTGACTGCTGTTGTTCCTTTAACAATTAACACTCTTTTTTATGATGTCAGTGATCATCCAAGGCTCTTGCCATGGGCTGCCAAGGCTATGGAAGCCTTTTATGACCATAGACGCCATCTATCTTTGGACACGGCTGTTCTCTCCTCCCTTTAGAGAAGAGTGTATCCTTCTTTGATGACCCTTTCTTTCCTCTGAGGTCTCATGGAGATCCAAGGAATGTTAAAATAGGGCCATACTTTTAGTCCTTTACAGTATCAAAACCCATGGCAGGGTTGGATTTGATAAAATACAAGATTTTGTTTTAAATATTCATTTATTTATTCAAAGACAGAGTTACAAAGATAGAGAGAGAAAGAAACTTTCATCCGCTGGTTCACTCCCGACATGGGGAGCAAGGAACTGCATCCAGGGTTTCCATGTGGTGGCCAGGAGCCAAGTACTTGGGCCATCTTCCACTGCTTTCCCAAGCACGGCAGCAGGAATCAGAAATTATATAAGAGTGATCTCCCCCTGGTCTTCCTTCTCCTTGGAACCCTAGGGAATGTGTGCTCCGAATTTGCCTTTGTTGTCAGTGGCTGGCTGTGATGAATAACAATATGTCTTTGAGAGTTCATGGCCTTCTCTCAGTCAGAAGATGTTTAAGCCCTACAAGATTCTGGAAGTCAGCTTCTGGAATTCATTTCCCTTTTATTGGTTATGCTGATGGTGCCACTTATTAGAGGAAAACCACAGGAAATGGAGTCTCCCTCTGTTCCAGTCAGTGTTGGGAGTTTCTGTGAAATGGAATTTTCCTGATCCATTTCAGGTTGAGGCTTCTCCTTTAGCCTGCTTATCTCCTCTTTAGGGCAACATAACCTCTAACCTTTGTGATTTATCTGGAAATTTCTTGAATCTGTGATAACTGTTTCTTATGTGCAGTTTCTGTGTCTTGTAATCTATAGTATTTTACTGTACTCAACAAACTTCCCTCACACTGTTAGAAAATAACTCTTATGTGATGTATATATAATCTTATTGTATACTTTAGTTTATATATATATAGTTTACAGTTCATGTGCATTTTCACTTTATGTACGTTTTCAATGTATGTTTCTAAATTCTAGAAATTAAAGCAAATTTAATGCAGGAAGAGTTTCTTGTTTAGAATTTGTATTCTCAACCTATCCAATTTAATTTCCTTAATTTCTCAAATTTATTTGTTTTCATGTTTTCCTTTCCAACATCTATCTACTTATAAAAATATCCACAGCAAATACTTATACATTTTAGAACTCTCTCTATATACTTATAGCAAATATACATGATATTTTTACATTTTGGAGTATTATAATTTTGTTACTCTTAAAACCTACATAGTTGTTGTTTATACGTAACAATTCTAAAATAGTCTATTGATTAGAGTGTTCTCAGTGATACAAAAATAAATAAATTAGGACTACCATTTTGGCATAGCAGGTTAAACCATGCCTACGATGCTAGCATCCCGTATATGTGCCAGTTCCAGTCCTGGCTGCTCCACTTCCGATCCAGCTCTCTGGAAATGGCCTTGGAAAAGCAGCAGAGGGTGGCCCAGGGTTTGGGTTCTTGTACCCAGATGGGAGACCCATATGGAGTTCTAGGCTCCTGGCTTTGGCCTGGCCCAACCCTGGCCTTTGCAGCCATTTGGGGTCTGAAGCAGCATATGGAAGATATATCTCTGTCTGTGTTTCTCTCTCTCACTCTCTCTCTCCCCTCCCACCTCTGCCTTTCAAATAAATAAATAAATCTCTACAAAACAAAACAATAATGAATAAGCTGGTTGTTGATAGAAGTAATTCATTATCAAAATACAGTGTGTTTCTATTTCCTGTTGCAAACAGGAGCGTTGAGTTGTTCTTGTTTGGGAAGACTGAGTAGATCTGTTGTCTCTGGGTTTGGTATCTGTGTGTCCCTGTGTCTTTACAGTCAAGGGTGCTGCTTTGCTCTGCATACAGGGAGGCCTCTGTTGGATAAGGACCTCGAGACTTGCTTCAGGGAGGAAAGACTAGGGAAGGCGAGGGTGAGCTTTCTGCTTCTGCTGTTTCCTCCAGTGCCAATGCGCCATATGTTGGGATGGGGTGTCCTGAGCCTCACCACGAGCTCATATTTATTCTGGATCAACACAGTCCAGACTGGGATAAGCACGAATTACTATAGCAGAGAGCTGGACTGGAGGAGGAGCAACCGGGACAGAACCAGCGCCCCAACCAGGACTAGAACCCAGGGTGCTGGTGTCGCAGGTAGAGAATTAGCCTAGTGAGCTGCGGCGCCTGCCGCCATTACTTTTTAGATGAGGAAAGTCAAAGCTTAGTTGGATTCAACAACTTTCTTAAGGCTATGAAATATTCATACCAAGGGAATTTGATGCTGTAACCTCTATTTCTGCTGGTTCCCATGGTTTTGCCAACATATATCATTTTGGTATCTACCTGATGTTTGAGTTCAGCTGACTTTTTGCTTTTGTGTTTTTTGTTTTGTCTTTTGTACGCTGTGACATTTTTCTGGCTAACTAGATCTTTCTTTCAATTTGCATGGGTGGATCTTTCATTCTTGCTGAGATTTTCTCAGAGGGAAAACTAAAATAGTAATATTTTTGGTATCCTATCACCTCAATTATGTTTTATCTCAATTACATACCTTCAAGCATTCTGGGTGATACCTGCTATGAAGACGTGGAATACAGATTTAAAGATTAGGTAGTATGTGAAGATAGAATTTTACTACCCATTTTGTTTCTCCCGTGCTGTTTCAAGGAATGGAGTTTATTCAAATTGAATTATGTGAAAATTGGAATATTATTAGGCTTTTGTTAATAACAGTTTCAGATCACGATCTGAAGGAAAACCACCTGAGAGCTGGTTCATATCTGAGGTCGTCTCAGAGGTTATTTACTTGGCTCAAGATAGAATTGTAGTCTGCTCAGGAGAGCCATCCCGTGTGTATAAGAACAAATGCTAACGAAACTCCCTGGCATGCCAGGTTGAGAACCAGGTTTGCTATGGTTTGTTGCTAGCAAGTCAGTGACGATGCTGACTGCATTCCCGACAGATGCATGTGTCCATTATAGGTGCTGGCCATGCTTGGCATTTTAGCATCTTTTTCATTGTTGGAAAACTATTTTTAAATTGGGTTTAGAACCATGACAGAGTTTATTCAAGGGGGATGACATGATGAAGGTCTGTTGTCAAGGATAAATGGAGACCTCACTTCTCTATATATACATATTTTAAATCTGTTTATAATACAGGTACAAATGTAAGTCATGGCTAAGTAAGCTTAATTAATTTTTGTTTCCTCCTGTATTTATTTTTCTCCACAGCTTCCTTTCCCTGTAATCAATTACCTTTAATTTTAAATAGCTATGATAATATTAGATTGTAAAAGGTTATACAGTTATAGTTTATTTTTATTCTTATAGAACTCTCATTTACAGCCGGTGCCGTGGCTCACTAGGCTAATCCTCTGCCTTGCAGAGCCGGCACACTGGGTCTAGTCCCGGTCGGGGCACAGGATTCTGTCCCGGTTGCCCCTCTTCCAGGCCAACTCTCTGCTGTGGCCAGGGAGTGCAGTGGAGGATGGCCCAAGTACTTGGGCCCTGTACCCCATGGGAGACCAAGATAAGTACTTGGCTCCTGCTATGGGATCAGCGTGGTGCGCCAGCTGCAGCATGCTGGCCGTGGTGGCCATTGGAGGGTGAACCAATGGCAAAAGGAAGACCTTTCTCTCTGTCTCTCTCTCTCTCTTTCTCACTGTCCACTCTGCCTGTCAAAAAAAAAAAAAAAAAAAGAACTCTCATTTACAATTTTAATTATTTTGAAAAAATAAAGCTTATTTAAGAGACAGAGAGAGAGAAACACAAATGGAATGAGGTGGAGAGAGAGGGAAGAAAGAGAGAGAGAGAGAGAGAAAGGAGTGTTGCTGTGGATTTGTTCTGAGAGGAGGAGCATGGTGAGGGCAAGAAGCGCAGAGTCACCACACAGACCCCAGGAGTCTGGTGAAAGTGGGCCAGAGGCGAGCAGCCTGTAGACTCCTTTGTTTCAGTTAGTGCAGCAGCTTATATAGCCGAGGCAGCCAATCCAGTCAAGGGACAGTTTATGCCCTAACCAATCACAGCCCATTGACAGGCAGGCTCCGTTTCCAGGTGGTTTCCCAGGGGGTTTCTGAAGCCATTCCTGAGTAACTGACACTGGCTTGCCAGCGGCCTTTTCATTCCGCCACAAAGGAGGGGGGAGCTTCATCCAGTGTTCTGGTTCACTCCCCACATGCCTGCAATAACTGGTCTGAGGCTGAAGCCCAGAGTGGAGAACTCAATCCAGGTCTTGCATTTGGGTGACAGGAACCCAGTCATTTGAGCCATCCCAGCTGCTTGTTTTTTAAAAATTATTTTTGTGTTTGAGAGAGAGAGAAAGAGAGAGAGAGAGCAAAGTCCAAGCCAGTTATTTCAACTATTGCTGCTGCCTCCCAGACTCTGCATTATCAGGAAACTGGTGTTAGGACTCAGAGCCAGGAATCAAACCCTGGTACTTGGTGTGGGATGCAGATATCTCAGCGGCATCTTACTTGCTAGATCAAAAGCCTACCCAATTTTTGCCTAATTTAAAACATGAAGGATACATAATACAAAGGATCTATTTGGATTATTAACTATCAAAACAAAACTTCATAATGATTTTCACATGGGGTTTACTGAAAACTTGGTTACTTCCTTGAAAACTGTTCAGTCAAGTGGAATGAGATGATGCAAAGAAGTGCATGCAAAATGAATTGCAGATTTCCATGGAATGGGTGAAATAAACTTTTTTTTCTAGCAGTAATAAAAATTTCACTAAGGTGACATTTCCAGAGTTGTGCTTTCAGAATTCCAGATTTGTAGTGTATTTACTAATGTTGCAGAAAAAATGACTTAAGAAAAGAGCTGTAAGTACTTGTGGGATTTTAAAGAACTCTCACTATTTTAAAGTGGTGGGTAACTGCCCAAAAGAAGGGATATAGTATGTGACATTTCCCAGACAGTGCCAGAAACACCCCTGCCCAAAGCAACATTTTTTTTTCTGCTAATCAACACATGGGGTTATTTCAAGGTTTAAAATTTTATGTATATTTTTAAGATTTTTTAATTTTAGTTAATTTTTAATAGATTCAATATGGTTTGTAGAAATACTTCTTTTTTATTTCACTTTTGCTTATTAAAAGTTAGTTTTGCTAAACGTACATTTTTAGGTTAATAGTCACTCTCTCAGTGTTCAAGAAATTATTCCATCACTTTTCAGACCATAATTGATTTCATAGGCTATTAAAGTGGGACATGGCAAAACCATGATCACATTTTTGAGAGGATTGTTCTGAAAATGATATTCTGTATACCCCCACATAGAATAATGCAGTGAGAAATTTTATCCTGGAGATCCTACTCTTCGAATCACAGATTAAATTGCAATATCATGCTATTTGTCAAAAATTACAGAACATTTTCAAAGAGCCTTTAGAGTAGAAAACCAGTGTTTGACACAGTTCCACTGCTAGTAATTATATTCCCTAAAACTTGCTCTGTAATTTTTATTCTTGAATTATGGAATAGTCTTAACAATCTGATCATTTAAGTCTGTGCTTCAATTTCAGGCTCTTTTGATGTTTTTGATGGAAAACTCTAGGAACTGTAAATGCTTAAAATGGCATCAGCACAGTTGGTGCTGCGTGAGCGCTCATTTCTAAGAGTTCTTTTCAATGGAATCGGACAATCTGCAGACATCAGACATCTTATTTTTCAGATTCTTTCCTTTATGTTTTCAGTTTTAAATAAATCCTGTATTTTACATTCTTTATAATTAACGACAACTTTTACATCTTAGAGGTTTTTGTATTGGGTTGCCTGAACTAAAAATGTACTAAATGATCAGCAGTCCTTCTGTTTAGCAGCTGTTCATGAGTAGAATCAGGTTGTAGATACGTGCAAGGAGTCTTCAAAAAGTTTCTGCTAGGCCGAGCTTTTGGCCTAACAGCTAAGAGGCAGCTTTGATGTCAGGATGCCTGAGTTTGAGCAGCAGGTTCGCTCCCATTTATAGCTTCTTGCTAATGTGCACCCTTGGGGAAGGTGGGTGATGGCTTCAGTAGTTGGGTCCTTGCCACCCACGTCTCCGGAGACTCAGTTTGAGTTTCTGGTTCCTATCTTCACCTTGGCCCAGCCCCAGCTACTGTGGGCATTTGGGGAGTGAACCAATGGATGGCAGATTTTTCTCCCCTTCTTTCTGTCTCTCTGCCTTTTTAAGTGAAATAAATAAATAATTTATTTATAAGTTCATGATAAGTTGAAGCAAGACATAAGTTTGTTTTGGTGCAAAAATTTGAAATCCATGCATATGACAGATCTGAAAACATTCCTAGAGAATCCATATCATCAAAAGACTGCATAGATTTCTAACCTTTTTGCACCAAAACAAACTTCTTTTAATTCCATTTTCCATGAACTTTTTGAAAATGACTCATACATACATGTGTAGATATTTCTCATGTTATCATAAAATTAATAAGATATGACTTTGAAGAAAAGAGTTCTAAATTACTAACTTGATGAGTTTTTATGGGTTGAAGTGGTAAACTGGGAAGTGAATAAATTGTATTGCCCTTTGATTCTCATTAACTACATCTCTCTGCCTGCTCTGTTCAATAGTCTGTTATTGAACACCTGGAGTCAGGGTGGTACAAATCAAAATTATGCTGTTAGTGTAAAATAGATCACAACATTTTGAAGGCTTTATGCTTAAAATAATATGAAATACTGGGAACAGCGCTGTGGTGTAGTGGGTAAGGCCGCCGCCTGTAGGCCAGAATCCCATATGGGTGCCAGTTTGAGTCCTGGCTGCTTCAGTTCCAAACCAGCCCTCTGCTATGGCCTGGGAAAGCAGTAGAAGATGGCCCAAGTCCTAAGACCCTCTCACCTTCATGGGAGACCCAGAAGAAGCTGCTGGCCCCCGGCTTCAGATTGGGGCAGTTCTGGCTATTGGGGCCAATTGGGAATGAACCATCAGATGGAAGACTTCCCTCTCTCTCTCTGCCTCTCTTCTCTCTGTGTAACTCTGGCTTTCAAATAAATAAGTAAATCTTTAAAAATTTTATAAAAAACATAATATAAAATATTTCAATTAAAAAGATTTATTTATTGAGTTGAAAGGCAGAATGATGGGGGTGGAGGAGAGACACTAAGAGAGAGATCTTCTCCAAATGGTCTTTAACAGCTGCTGCAGGGCCAGGCTGAAGCCAGGCACCAGGAACTCTGTCTGGGATGCCCATGTGGCAGTAGTGGCCTGAGAACTTGGTTCATCTACTGCTGTTTGCCTCACTGTGTTAGCAGGGAGATGGATTGGAAGCAGAGCAACTGGTACGTGAACTGGGGCATCAATATGGGATGCCATGCCTCAAACTGTGGTTTAACCCACTGCACCATAATTTCAGCGCCAGTATCTTAATTTTTATTAGATATTGCAATACATTTATTTGTTTAGATTTATTTGTTTATTTATTTGAAAATCAGTTACAGAGAGAGAAAGAGAGAGAGATCTTTCATCATCAGGTTCACTCCATTTAATGGCCACAATAGCCAGGTTTGGGCCAGACTGAAGCCAGGCCAAGAGCTTCTTCTGGGTCTCCGACGTGGGTGCAGGGGCCCAGGGCCTCCGACTATCCTCCCCTGCTTTCCCAGGCCATTAGCAGGGAGCTGGATCAGAAGTAGAAACAGGAAACAGCATCCATAATAGATGCTGGTGCCCCAGGCAGCAGCTTTACCAGCTATGCCACAACACTGGTTACAAATGTTTTTAAATATATTAAGTAAGCATATTTTTATGATTTATTTCACTTTTTGGTTTTACTTTTTATATTTGCAGCTATTTGAAATTTAAATGTGCCTATGTGGTTCATAACAATATCTTTATTAGAGCTACTCTATATTTTTCAAATATTGCGGTCAATAATTTTCTCCTGTCATTTTAGAGTTGATGTTTTTGAGACTTTCTGCTTGTGCTAGTTAACAGTGTCTGCATTTAAGGCACCCTGCACAGTCATTTTAAATGTATTCTCTGAAAGTGGTAAGCCTGAGGGAATTAAATGCCTGCGTCAGAGTTTTGGGCTTTAACGACATGAAATATGATAGATTTTTGAGTTGTTTTACACACAAATTTTCCTGTTTCATATTTTATGTTTTCTTTGAAGCTTCTGTTATAACTTCAGTTAAACATTTGAAATCTTATGCATTTGAAAATACAAGGCAGTGACAACATCTTGGAATACATTATAAAATATTTCCAGACATGCCATAAACAGTCTTATTTTAAAGGGGATAGACATACATGTGGATGGATACATTAATGCAGGCGTTAAGGTAAAATCATCTCAAGGCAAAACATTAGGATCATTGAACACCGTTTTTTACTTCCTTCATCATAACTCCCCCTACTAAGAGAGTAAAGTAGATGGGAAAGCGCTGTGTTATTGTCTCTACTTTGCTCGCTGTTAGTAATTTCATGTGAGGTTCTTGGATCGTATTTGGGAGCTGCTTTACGACTACACAGCAGGGTGTGTATTTGTCAGTCATGGACTCCAGTAAAAAATGACACTGTGTAGTGACATCTTCAAAATCTGCAGCATTTCTGTAGCAGGAAGATTGAGTTATGAAAAAGGTTGGAGAAGTGATAGAAATTTTCATTTTTTATTGATTTCCAAAAGGTCATAGGTGAGGAAGGGGTTTGGGATAGGTCATGGAAGGATTGTACTAAAAATGAGGGTTGAGTTCAGCTCTCTGCTGTGGTCTGGGAAGGCAGTGGAGGATGGCCCAAGTGCTTGGGTCCCTGCACCTGCATGGGAGACCAGGAGGAACCGCCTGGCTCCTGGCTTCGGATCAGCGCAGTGCCGGCCGTAGCGGCCATTTGAGGAGTGAACCAATGGAAGGAAGATCTTTCTCTCTGTCTCTCTCTCTGTCTAACTCTATCTGTCAAATAAATAAAAAAAAAAAATGAGGGTTGAACAGATTTTTCCCCATAGTTCTGTTGAAACAGTTTGTTTCCTCTGCTTAATTGTTTAAATCTTTGACAGCAGCGCAGCAACTGAGAACTCTAAAAATCTTTTCGTATGACACAAGCTGTCGCTTTTCTCTCTCTTAAACTTTTCATTCTGGAAAAACAACCTCTCTTTGTTGTCGCTGTGCCATACTCATTGTGGGCACATGATTTCTTCTGGGGCTTCTGAGTGTATGTAGATTTTCCGTAGAATGCATTTTCCAAGAAATTTTTAAAGACTTATTTATTATTTGTTTAAAAGGAAGAGAGAAGGGGGGGTGGTGAGTGAGCAAGCTTCCATATGCTGGGTCACTCCCTAAATGGCCTCAGTAGTGAAATCTGGGCCAGGCTGAAGCCAGGGGCCCGTGCACTTGGGCCGTGATCCACCGCGCTCTGAGGCACATTAGCAGAGACCTGAGTCAGAAGTGGTACAGTTGGAGCTGGATCTGGTGCCCTAATATGGGATGAAAACATCAAAGTGGTGTCTCCCCTGCTGTTCCACAACACTGGGCTCCCACGAAGAAAACTCAGATTCATGATCTGAAGTGACACATGGTTTGTAATAGAGGATGACTAGTGTCACAGGGCTTGAGGTCTAAAATGGAAGGATGTAGGTAAATAAGAAAAGAAAAACAGACAGTTTTATTTTTTTTTCCTGAAATCAGCCATATTGTTATCCCCCCCCCCCCAACTCAAATCAATTTGAAGGTGTTACTATCACCTGGGTTCAGAATATTGCTATGTAGTATAAATGTATTTGTTAATTGGTGACTCTGAAAACAGCTCCCCTTGGGGTTTTGGTAGTCATTTGACTGCTAATGTTGCACCTTCAAGCTGGAGAAATCACATACATTAGGGAGAATATTGTTGCGATCGAAAGTCACAGAGTCAAACATCTTACCATACTTTTGGACTCAGATTTTCAACAAAAAGTTTGTTGATTTTTTTATCCACTTGAAAAGCAGGGAGAGAGACAGAGAAAGAGGGAGAGAGAAAGTCTTCCATCCAGTTTCACTCCCCAAGTGCATCAGTCAAGAGCCAATCTCCATCCAAGTCTCTCATGTGGTCGGTGGTTGACAGGTGTCCAAGCACTAAAACCATCACCTGTTGCCTCCCAGGGTGTACCTTAGCAGGAGCCTGGATGGGAAGTGGAGGTGTTGGGAGAGTACAGGGTCTCTGATACGGGATATGAGTGTCCCAAGTATCAGCTTGCCCTGTGGTGCCACAATGCCTGTCCCCGACTCAGATGTTTCAGGTGATGGCATACAGTGCTGTTCTGTAGAACTTCCTGTAATCACAAATGGGCTCTCTATCTGCCCTGTCCAGCACAGCAGCCATTCGCAAGGCATCATTCCTGAACACTGGAAATACGACAGGTGTGCCAAATCATCACAGGTGACACGAGAGGGGCTATCAAACAATCCTACTTGATTTAAAGTCCAACAGTTTCCAATGCAGAAATGTATCAGAGTGATGCCAGTAGTTATCCTGCTCGCTGTCCCTGGGGCATTCCATTGATTCCTATGCTATTTTGAGAGTGATTGCTAAGAGCACAGTGAAAAGATAGCCTCACATTGTGCATAGAGCCTTGGCTTATGCCAAGTCAGACAGGTGATTTGCAAATCAGGCTAAGCCTGTCATGCATTCTAACTCTACAAGGGGTGGTGTGGGCATGGTGGTACAGACGGTCAAGCCACCACTTGGGACATGTGCAGCCCATCTCAGAGTCCCCATTTGAGTCCTGTCTCCTCTGCTTCTGATGCATCTTCCTGCTGAATGTATCGTGGGAAGCAGCAGATGATGGTTCAAGTGCTGGTGTCCCTGCCACCCACATGGGAGACCCAGTTGATGTTCCAGGTTTCTGACTTCAGTCTAGCACAGTCCCAGCTAATGCAGGCATTTGGGAAGTGAACCAACCTACGGAAGATCTCTCTTTCTCTGTCAATATTCCTTTCAAATAAATAAATATTTTAATGATTCCATGGAAATATATATTATGAGGAAATCGTGTATGATTTTCAAAAGAATTAGCACCAAAATAAACTTCTGTCTTTAATTCTGTTTTTTTTCCACAATCTTTTTGATGTCCTCCCCTATGTTCAGAATACATTTTGCAGAACTTTATAGGACATTTTGGTGACTATTTTAGGTAGATGGTAGCGTGGGTCACCACACTATTTTAGAAGCATGCGATGCTTCATTTAATTGTTATGCTGCATTTTTCCCACTTTTAATAGAGAACTTTTCCTCTCCAAGTGGGAAATTCAGTTCTTGGCTCTCAACAATTGATCATAATTATATTCTATTTAAATTTAAGAGCGTGGTAATTAGTAAAGGAGTTGGAATTTTAGTTTAGTCCAGGTTGGGAAGAATTTACAATGTTCAAGTGATGGTTTTGTCATATTGATTTGTCAGATATTGGCTATTGAACTGTCAGGGAAATGAGATTTTGATGATTCCATTCAACTCTCTTGGTCGGTTGTACCCTCCCTTGCTAATAAAGTCAGAAGTAGTCCATGGGTCATTGTTTTATGTGTGAAATACCAGCATTGTTTGTATTCCCCCATACATAATGTTTCTACCCTCAATCATTTAGCCACAGTCTTCTTCCTGTGCAGTTGATAAATAACCTGACTCATACACATGGGAATTTTTATTCATCTAACAACTGTTCCACAAATAATCTTTCAACCTCTATATTAACAATATGCTTTGCTTGTTACCATAAGTGGTAAAAGTATTTGCAGTTGGTCCCAAAATGGATGGATCCTTTGGGACATGTGGCATTCTATTTCACAATTATATAAGCTGTCTACATTCATATCTTGAAATACCTGCTCATATTTTTAAACATTGTAATGCACCTCTTTATTAATTTATACTTGGGACACCAACATTTTAAAATATAAGAATACATTTCAAAGTCTCATTATTGTGCTTTCCATTAAAAACAGCTTCCTAACAGGGCCATTCTCTACCATCTAATACTGATACTGAGAATGAAGTCATCGGCTGTGGGGTAGATTACTTAGCATAGCAAAGCAGTGAAGTCATACACCTGCTGAATATGGTACTTCACAGTTAGAGGAAGTATTTTGAGGGCTTATTTCCCTCTCTTATATTTCTTCCCTTCTTTTCTCCGTATCCTCTTGTGAAAATAAAAATGTGGGAAGGGGATGTTAGGAACAGAAAGCTGGACTAGGCATCCATGACAGTAGTGGGCTGGCACTGCAAGTGCTTTTGTGTGCTCTGTCTTTCACTCTCTGTATCCTGTAGGGTCTATCCAAAGTGAGAAAACTGTATATCCTTAGTACCCAATTTTCTTAATTTAGTTATACTTAGTTTCAACCATGGCTACACATTTTATTCGCCTGGTAAGCAATAACAATTGTTGATTTTGGAATTCACCATTGAGATTCCAGTTTAGCTCATCTTGGATATGGTCTGGGCATCATTTTTAAGTGTCACCAGGTGATTCTAATGTACTGCACAGTTTTGGAGCAAGTGTAAGTAGGCACCCTCATCTATTAGATGGGCTCTTAGGCAGTGAGGCCTCTCCCTATCTCAGCTGAAAAGGTAAGATGAAGCCACTTGTTCTCATGATTTTCCTTTTTTTACTCTAACCATAAATACTTCTGAAATGCAGGACACACTTAATTCCTGTAGTATTGGGAGTATCCACATGGGTGATTTGCTGGATCACTTGAAGCAATGCATGTAACAGTATTGACCACAGGTATGAGAGTACTTCAAAAAGTCTGTGAAAAATGGAATTAAAAGTACAAGTTTACACTGGTGCAAATCATATTTCTCACAATACATTTAAAATGTCACACTGTGAAAAAATTATGCATGGATTAGCAAAATTTTGGTACCAAAACAAACTGATACTTTTAATGCCACTTTTCCATGAGCTTTGTGAAGGCCCCTAACATTAACTGCCTGTCCTTAATACCACACTTGAGAAGAGTCATGTCTGTGAAGATCAGCGGCATCGCTACTCTGACACAACCCAATGGTCTCATTGTTGTTTCTTTTTATTTTATTTATTTATTTGAAAGTCAGAGTTACACAGAGAGAGAAGGAGGGGCAGAGAGGGAGACAGAGAGAGAGGTCTTCCATCTGCTGGTTCACTCCCCAGTTGGCTGTAATGGCCAGAGCTGTGCCTATCCAAAGCCAGGAGCCAGGAGCTTCTTCCCGGTCTCCCACATGGGTGCAGGGGCCCAAGGACTTGGGTCATCTTCTACTGCTTTCCCAGGCCATGGCAGAGAGCTGGATAGGAAGTGGAGCAGCCAGAACTCGAACCGGTGCCCATATGGGATGCTGGCAGTGTAGGCAGCAGCTTTACATGCTCATGAAGCAAACATAAAACCTCAACAGTATTAAATTATTAATTTGATAAAGTATTCTTCTTATTCAATTATTAAGGATTCCTCTTGGTGCACACAAGCTGTGCTGATCTGTCAATACACAAAGTCCATGGTTTTCCTTTTCTTACTCTATCTATGCGTTTATTTTTCAGTATCGACAAACCTGGTTTGCTCTTCTCAGTACAGTTTAACCTTTTGCCCTCTATCCTACATAGCCCACCCTCTTCCAAGATGTCTATTCCTCAAATCATGTCTAATTTCAATCTCTCCTTTCTCTGCCCCTTCTGGTTGTATATAATGTTGCATTGAAATGTTTATCTGCTCCTTCTTTGTCATCTAAATAACATCTGTTCCTTCAGTTATTATTCTGCCAAACTGAAACATTTGAGCTGTTCATTAGAAAAAAAATTATGGGGCAGGCATTTGACCTAGTGATTAAAAAGTCCGTTTAGGAAGCCCGTATTCTCTATTGGAGTACATGGGTTAGATGTCCAGCTCTGGTTTCTGACTCAGCTTCCTGCTAAGCAGATCCGAGAGGCCGCAGGTGCTGGGGTCTCTACCACCTGTGGAGGACTCCTGCATTGCAGTCCCTGCTGCAGTCCCAGCTCCTGGCTTGGAGACAGTTGGGGAGTAAAACAGTGAATACTCCCTCTCCCTCTCTTAACTACTTCTCTCCCTCTGCCCTCTGCATCTCAAATGAATAAATAAATAAACTTAAAAACCATTGACCAGTAGACTGATTTTCAAACTAACCACTCTTCTAATACTTCTTTCTAAAACATGCTTGCAGGCTCCTTATTGCCAAATTCAAGGATGTGATTTTATGCCTCAAAATGCTGTATGTAAACAGAACAGACCTATTCCATTCATTTATTACTTGCAACAATTGCAGGATTTCTACAAGATGGTCATAGTTTTGAAAAATAAAACTTGTTGCAGGGCCAGCTCTGTGGTGTAGCGGGTAAAGCCACCACCTGTAGTGCTGGCATCCCATATGGGCACCAGTTGAACCAGCGGATGGAAGACCTCTCTCTTTGCCTCTGCCTCTCCTTCCCTCTCTGTAACTTTGACTTTCAAATAAATAAATTAAATATTTTTAAAAAAATTGGTTGCACATTAAGAAGACAACTTCAGCTGATGTGTATCGAGTGGTTATTGTCAGTCAGATGCTTTGCACCTACCACCCCATTTCCTCTTCTTGGCAGCCATTACCCAGGATAGCTGAGGCTTAGAGAAGTTATGCTGCCAGTCCAGTATCACAAGCAAATAAGTAATTGAACTCAAATTGGAAACCAGGCCTCTGCAGAGTTCAGGCTTTTAAAGTGTCTGTATGTGTGAGTGTATGATGAATATGCAGCATTCTCTGCTTTGAAGAGGTTGGTATTTTAGTAATAATATTATTGAGAGTTGCTTGACAGTTTCATAGACTTTTAGGATTTCCAAAGAAGGGAAAGCAGTAAGCACTGTGCAGTGTTGGTTGTCATGTGCTAGTAGGTAAACGCTAGTAGACCTAGTCAATGTTTATCTTTTGAATTGACATGACAGTGTTCCGTGTAAATTAACACTGGAAATGACGTATTAATGAGTAGTGCCAATGAATAGAGGCATCTCCGGTGTTCTCCAAGCCTGACTGAAGCTCAGTGCACACTATTGTACAACACCCCACGCATTTCCTCAGGCAGATACTCCCTGTAGGAAGGTTTCAGAGGAATTTCTAATTGTGTGCAATTGAAGTTTCTAGCTGGAAGCATCCTTCTCTATAGCAAATAGATATTGCCTAAGAAAAACAAGATTTTTTTCCCAAAGAATGAATAAATTATTCAGTATTAGTGCAAAGATCCTGCCCACTTACTTTCAACTACTTTTTCAGTACTTAGAAAAATAATGCATCATACTAGACAATAACCATTCACTGTCTAAAAGAAAGAGTGAATGGAGAACTACTGTAAGAGCCAAATGAAATTCAATTGTAATTGCTTTCAGATAGACTCTCGACCAAGAGTGGTTGCTGCTGTCATGGTCACGTGGCCCAGAGTTCTTTTTGAATTAATTTTCTGTATGCAGTTTTAAAGCATGGTGAATTTAGTTAAACAGACATGTCCAAATTTCTTTTTTATAAGATATTCAAAAGAATTATTCAAACTAAATTAACGCATTCTTCTAAAATATTCATGCAGACTATTATGTAGTACATCTTAATTATTTCTGCATGTTCATTGTTTCTTAGAATGATGTTCCAGGATCTTCTTTAGCTTTTCAGAACAGATATATTCACCTTGTTCACTTTGTCTTGCAAGTTATTTTTATTATGCATGAACATCTTTATAAAATTAATTTATTCGGTTTTGGCTTCAAGGAAGATACTATATTAAAAGGAAAAGAAAATGTGCTGAATGATTTGGTGGTTACTAAAATCTGAAATAAAAAAATACATACGCTCCTCAGGGCTATTGGTTTCTGTATACACATCTGTCTGTGAAACCATGCACTGTTTATTTTTTAAGATTCATTTAGTTATTTGAAAGGGAGAGTTACACAGAGAAAGGGAGAGAGAGAAAGAGATCTCGCATCTGTTGATTCGTTCCTCAAATGACTGAGATGGTCAGGAGTGGGCCAGGTGGAATCCCAGAACCAGAAACACCAGCCTGGTCTCCCACTTGAATGACAGGGGTCCAAGTCCTTGGGCCGCCTTTCACTGCCTTTTAAGACACATTGGCAGGGAGCTGGATGGGAAGTAGAGCAGTCAGGATTCAGACTGGTGCTCATAAGTGATGCCAGCACTCCAAGTGGCAGGTGAACCTACTGTGCTACAATGCCAGCCCCAGACCGTATGCTGCTGTTGCCTTCATATGAAGCTTAAGGATGCGTCAGTTATAACAGCACTCTCTAGGTAGAGACTCACTTACGTCTATGGAGGTGATTGTCTGATTGGCTGCCCTCATTTTAGTAATCACAAGTGTTAGGCAAGTAGTAGTTTAGCTGCAGTGTCTGAAGTCAGTTTTGTGACTTCGTACTGCTCACACCACTATTCTGCATCCGTGAACTCTGAGGGCTCTCTCTGAAGGATCAGGCACTGATACATTGCTTGGGAGAGAATTTTCCAATCCCATTGGTATTGAAATATTTTACCAAATAATTCTTGTCATGGGGGACTGACCTGTCCATGTTCAGATACTTAGCAGCATCTTTAGTCTCTGCTCACTAAATGCTAGTATCAGCCCTGCCCCCATCTCAGGTCATGACACTTGAAAACTTCTCCAGATATTGACAGATGTCCATGAGAGGGCAAACTCCCTGTTTGGGAACCACTGTGGAGAGTGACGAAGTAGGATATGGGGTCTTGCTTCCAAGGATCCCCTGCAACTGCTGTTTTCAAAATCAACAGGTGACTTGCTGGTTGCAGTGGTCATTCTTGGATGGCAATTTATTGCTGTGCCTGCAGCATTGATCAGTTGGTTTTTCTTTCTCTCTGAAACTGTGCTCTTCATTGGGTTTCTGGGAAGCCACACTCTTGATTTTTCTCAGCCCTCACTGGCAGCACTCCCATTGAGCTTCCTTTCTGGTTCTCTCTCATTTTCTTGGCCTTTCAATTACATGATAATGACACACAGCCTCACTGAAAACGTTTCTGTCTTCATACCTTTCCTTCATGGTCTTATCTAGGGCCATGGCTTTTAAAACACCATTTATGTGCTTCTTGCATGATGTCTTTGCACCTTACTACTAAGAACAGTCTCCTGGATCCAACAGCTAAATGACACCTCCAGGTAATTGTGAAATAAACATTTCAGAATCAAAATGTCCAAAGCAGAATTACTGGTCTTGCCACCTGCCAGTCTCCTTCTTCCCACCATCTTCTCCACATCAGTAAATGGCAATCCTATTTGGATTCATCCCTTAATCCTCTCTTCTTGTAATGCTGCCCATTCAGTCTGTCAGTCAGCCATACTGACTGCATCTTCAGTTAAAGACATTTGATCATTACACAATGCCTGTGTGTATTCAGAAGTCACATTTTACAACATACATTTGTACAACTGCGCACAACTGTAAATCTGTACAACTATGTACAACTGTAAAACTTAAACAATAAAATAAAGGCCAGTCCATCTATTTTCCAAAACTCCGTGAGTGACATCTAAGCAACAATGTTATTTCAATATCTTACTATTCACCATGATGCCATCTTTTCCCGATAACAGTTTGAGTGATCCTTAGAAATTAAGTGAACTTGTATCAGCACCGTGTCCCAGATCCTGTGATGGTTTTGCATCTCACTGAGGGTCTCGACAGTGCTCGAAACCTCATACACTTCTGGGCTCCTGGCTAGCTCTGTGACTGCTTTTCACTGTTTCAGCTCCTTTTCTCAAGCATGCCAAACATAGCTCCCACATCTTAACAGCCTCCTTGTTATGTCCCAGGCCTAGGGTTGTCCCTATCAATTACTGGAAATTTAATAAATATTTACAGAATGAGACAGTGAACATATGGAATATATGTAACACTGAACAGCTAATTTTTTTTCAGTGAACATTAAGCACTTGGAGTTATTTGAAGATATTAATGCACAATTTCACAGAGCATGTTTTCTTATGTTTGAATAATGGACTCTAATGTTAACAACATAAAGGCTATTTTTAGTCCAGTTGAGTAGCTGTTTCCATTAAAGGACAAAGGTAATGGTTAGGGCTCTCTTAAATAGCTCACTAATAGGAAAAAGTAAAGAACGTCAGCTCTTCACAGTTCTGTAGGCTTCCAAATTAAGGCAGTTTTAGGTATCACCAAAAAAAGAGCAATTGCTTAAAACGAAAATGAGAAGACTAAACGTGGTGGCAAAAAAAAAAAAAAAACAAAACAAAACAAAAAAAAACACATAAGTAGCAAATAATGTTTTCAGGAGCCAGAACTCTATTTGACTGGACTTGAATACCTTCTTCCATGCCTGAAACGTAACAGGTGCTCACTGGTTTTAATTAAGTGAATGAATTGGAGAATAAGCACCCTTATTGACTTTGAAACATCTACAACTTTCTTCCCCATCGCTGCCCCATATTAGTTCTCACACTTGTTCATATTTCTCATTTCATTGTTTAGATACCATTTTCACTGATAGAAAGGAGCTATATATGTAAGTAAGTGTTTCACATTGAAATATTTTGCCATTTGGGACAGTGGAGTGGGCGGTGCCTGAGCCAGTGCAAAAACGGATGCTTTGAGTTCTGTACTTTCCACTACTGTACACGTTTCATTGTCTCTGGGATGTCATTCATTATAAAACAGCCCAATTTCAGGGATATAAAATGTGAAAAATGGCAGCTGGCAGTTGTTAGGCACAATTGATTATATTACACATCTTCAGCTCAAAGCAGTGAAAACTCTTTGAATCAATACAATACAGTAACTGTCTTCTTTCCTCCTGCCTGCATTATGTTATCGAGGACGGGAGGGAATTAAAAATGATGACCACTTACTGTTTGCCAGACACGTGTTACAGGTTCAGCTTTTCTAACACTTGATTCCTTTCCAGCAGAATAATCACACAAGAGGTGAAAAATCAGAAATTCAGAAAGTAAATTGCAAATCTGTGCCCGAGTTCAAATTCTACAGTCTGTACACTTTGTAAGTTCTATGTAGATAGTTGAATAATGCAGCTATATTTGATACCTCTATCATTTTTCCCGTGATTCTGTAGGAATACAGGAGATATGGTTGTTCTCTTGGACATGCTGATTGTGTATGTGTAAGCGTGTGTTAACCTGATTTTTCCCAGCAACACCTGCACATAGTTTTAAAGACTCAAATAGTGCTCAGGGTACGTAATAAAACACCAGAATCTCTGTCCCTCTCATCTCCCCTGAAGCCTCCATGATATACTTTACAAACCATTGTTTTGGCTCTTACATATCTCCGTATTAATAATGAAATGTAAAATCTGCTCTCTATTGATTCTTCAGTTCATGATATTATTTATTATAAATCAGGATAGGTTTGCTTTGCATAGTTTATATTTTGTCAGTTTACTCCATGCTCCAATATGTTTTGTCAATTTTTATTATGTCAAAAAAGTGTTTATATTAGTATAACTGTTCCCATATCGTTCATATTTGAGCAGTTTTGTGTTTTTTGAGCATTTTTCTATTTTTGCTTTTTTTCTCTAAAATAAATATGGAATTATTATTATTGTATTTTCCTTGGTATCTCTTGCCAGTTTTCCCCACACCTTCCAATAAAACTTTATAATTTCCATAAAGGTCAGTTGCATATAGTGTGATACTTCATTCACTTTAGTTTTCTCATGATTTTCTGCAAAATATTCCTCCTAAAGATGATTGTTGCTGTCTGTGTTGCTCCTGCATGATTGTCATTCCAAGGGAGTCTTTGTTAGTGTATTGGAATCCCTTTGCTTCTTTCCATTGATGGGGTTTCTTTTTCTTGTGTCTGGCTGCTTCTTGATTCATTCACTTGTCATGGGAAGGGATAGCTTCCAGTAGTCTCATTAGGTTAAAAGCATGGCAGTGACAGGCTTGCTGACTGAGTCTTCTACATCAACGTACTGTGCTGCGTGTGCGTTGTCAGTCTGGGGTTTCATTTCACCACCCTTAAAGGGGGTTTGACTTTCCTGACAAATCTCCCATTTCTCTCTTTTGTGGCTGACTCTGATTCTTACTTGCTTTCATTGCTTGGGGTATGTTCCAGTAGTTTCATGGGGAAGAAAGTATTAAAAGCAAAAAAAAAGTGCTTTTTTTTTCACATCCAATTGTAATGTGTTCATCTCACATAATTGATTGATATGTCAGTTAAGTAGGTGAGAAGGGTAAAAAAAAAATTTAGATATTTAGTTGGCCATGAAGTTCTAGATTGGGAATAATTTTCATTCCAAAAATCCCAGGCACTAGCTTACTGACATCTTCCTTCCAGTGCCACTGTTGAGAAAGCCAAAGGCATTTTGAGTCCTATCGTTGCAAATGAACTGTTTTCTTCTTTTCTTAGAGATATATCTTTTGCTGTTTGATTTATGCCATGTGTTGTCTTATTTTAAGTTTTAATCCGTAGTGCAGGGGTCCAGTAGACCTTTCACATTCAGAGACAGACACAGTTCAGTTATGATAATGTAGTTGACCAGTTCCTACCTCCGGTTACCTCTGGTGAAGTGTTCTTGAACTATTATTCCGATCTTGCACTTCTGGGCTAGCCCTCTAATTTCGCTGTGTTTCCTGTTTTCCATCTCTTGATCTCTTCGCTCTACCTTGTGAGAGATTCAGTAAGACTTCTCTTCCACTTGCGTTCAGCAACTGAATAAAGAGAGGCAAGAGCACATGCCGCAGACCTGTTACAGCAGCTGTCCTTGGGGAAAACACCATGGCAGCATCAGTAGTGGGTTTATTTATTTTATTTTATTTTAATTTTTGACAGGCAGAGTGGACAGTGAGAGAGAGAGACAGAGAGAAAGGTCTTCCTTTTTCCGTTGGTTCACCCCCAGAATCGCCGCTGCGGCGGGCGCACCACGTTGATCCGAAGGCAGGAGTCAGGTGCTTCTCCTGGTCTCCCATGTGGGTGCAGAGCCCAAGCACTCGGGCCATCCTCCACTGCACTCCCTGGCCACAGCAGAGAGCTGGCCTGGAAGAGGAGCAACCGGGACAGAATCTGGCGCCCTGACCGGGACTAGAACCCTGGGGTGCCGGTGCTGCAGGCAGAGGATTAGCCTATTGAGCCAGTAGTGGGTTTAGAGATTCTCATAAGTGACAGCATTATACGGGGTGGATATCAGATTCTGGAGCAGGACTCAGATGCTGAGGCCATGGGGCCTTTAAATGTAATGATGACAAGAGTGTTAGCTCCTTCCTCTGCCCCTCCCCCAGCACTGTGATTAGAGGCTTGGGTACAACAACAGTATGAGGTGATGTGATATTTGCCCTGCTTGTCTCCTGTCAGGTCAGCACATTTGGTGGAAAGTGGGCACTAGCACTTCTCCTGGCAGAATTAGGACCTGAAGTTCACACTTTCCCATTGTGACTTACAACATCTCATAAAAGCTTCAGGATTTGCCACATTGGCGTTTTGTTATGGAAAAAAAAATATAGAATACCCCTCCCTCTTCTGATGTGATCAGGGCTGAGATCCAAACCCATTAGCTGAACAGGAATTACCACCTTAAGCATTGAGCTACAACCAGTTTCCATAGCATTTCTGAGCTGGCCGACCTGCACGGATTTGCTCCTAGATTGACCATGGTTAAACTTCACCGTGCAGTCTACGCCCTGGCTCCGAGGATGCTCTCTGAGTATTCATCTGTGAAGGTCACACCCTACATCATCAGCAACAAATTCAAATTTAATCTACAATTGCTATATGGCAGTAGTCAGAAAAAACAAAACCTGAAACGATAGGATTTAGCGAACACTCAGAATGTTGATCATGCTCACCTATGGCTGGAAGCGTAAAGAAATTTTTAGAAACCTGGAAGTTGCTTGTGTTGTCCAATCTGACCTTTGTGGTTCCTAGACAGGTCACAGCTATACAGGGGGCGGCTCCTTTACAGAGAGGCCATACTTCAGGGAATGAGATTAGCACAAGGGCACTCTTTCCTCCCAAATGTTCGCCCTGACCTTTTTTTATTTTCTAATGTTTTCCATTTTTAAGGGCTTTATTTTAGTTTTTAAAGAGTGTATTGAATAACTTATTCATGATGGTGCTCTCTTTGTATCTGCTTGAGTGTCAGTGACAGGTGTTTTTAAAAACTTCCTTCTGCCTGGAAAGTGTCTGTGTCCTGAGATCCTCTACTCCTTCCCATGGAGGAATATGAAAGTGAAGTTGTGGGGAGCAACTGGGAGCAACTCGGACTAGACTAAGTTACTGGAATTAAGACTTATTCTATGCATCTGCTCTCCCACAATATGGTGCTGGGAGAGGAGGAAACAGCTTCTACACAGCTGCCTCCAGTTCAACCAATAAACAGCGGGACCTGCTCCTGATTGGAGGAGAGCAGCGTACTCGGCGTGTGGGTAGCAGAGTTGGGATTGGCGGAAGAGGACTATAAAGGAGGAGAGAGACAACATGCACCAGGAACATCTAAAGGGAACACCTGAGCAGCCCCCAAGAGAGCCGGCCGGCGGTGTGCCGCTCCCCCGCAGAAGTGGGGAAAGTGGCAGGGGGAACCGCCCTTCCACGGAGGTGGAAGGGATGGTAGCCAACCCGGGAAGAACCAGCAGCAAACCCGGGGAGGGCCGAGCAGACAGAAGAACAGCGCAGGGTCCTGTGTCGTTCCTCCACGAAGAGGGGGAGCGACATAATGGTGCCGTGACTCGGATATGAAGCCTAGGCAGGGCTTAGTGTCGTTCCTCCATGAAGAGGGGGAGCAACAGAAGTGGACTCTCTCAGAGTGTAGGAGGACTTATCTCTGACCCTATAGGTAATTCAAGCAATCGTGGCTGGAGATTTTCTGAGGATTGGCATGGATATTTGTGTGGGTGTCATTAGGTCTTCCCTCTTGATGTGGTTGCTGTCCCCAGAGAGCGTTACAGCTGTCTCCTGCCTGAGTGTCAGGGTCTTGTGACTAGAGTTATGGCAATACCGTGAGGGAAGAGTACAAGGCCTCTCCAACTCAGCATTCGGTACTCACTGCTTGATGTAGCTTTGTTATGTTACCCACTCTCTCGCTGTACCTAGTGGCTCCCAAAGGTCCCCATTCACAGACCTGTTTAATGCTTTCAGGGAATAAACCTGGTGACTTCTCCAGAGGTGGGGGAGTAGCAGTAGTCTAAAGATCTAGTTGTTCTCAAAAAGATTTAACTGGGGCTTGTGCTGTGGCATAGCTGGTAAGGCTGCCGCCTGCAGTGCCAGTGTCCCATATGGGTGCCAGTTCGAGTCCTGGCTGCTCCACTTCTCTTCTACCTCCAAGTCCTTGGGCCCCTGCACCAGCATGGGAGGCCCAGAGGAAGCTCCTGGATCCTGGCTTCAGATCGGCACAGCTCTGACCATTACAGCAATTTAGGGAGTGAAGCAGCAAATAGAAGACCTCTCTCTCTCTCTCTCTCTCTGTAACTCTGCCTTTCAAATAAATAAATAAATCTTTTTTTAAAAAAAGCATTTAACTTCATCTTCTTCCATCCCATATCACCAGCATGCCTGAGATTGAGATTATTGGTTTGTATGAAACCTTTGCAGCATGAATCAGTTTGACTCTTGGATTTCTCACTATGGACTTCAGATCCACACTCCATCCATCTTCCTCCCAGCTTCTAAGATTTTGTCACTGTGTCTCAGTTTTCTTGTTGTCAAGACTTATAATTTGAAAAATCTCTATTTTCGGTAATGTTTATGGGATTTAGGGAGCAAAATTACATATATGACATTTATTGTACATATTTTAATTCACTTTAGCCTCAGAACATCTGTTCAAGGTGAACACTGTTTCCACTTTGCAAAAGTGGAAGCTGAAGCATCAGCATGGTTCTCTAACATGCCCAAGTTTATATACCTGGTACGTGGCAGAACTCAAAATCAACCCCAAGAGCCCAGTTCCATATACTTTGCTTTTTACCCTATGTAGTGCAACCTCATTTCATCCTCATCCTAAGTATAGGAGTTGAATCACCTCTTAGAACATTACCTACACTAAACCTTTGGATTCTGTAGTTGCTATGGTAGAAAAAGTGAAGTGATATGGATTCTGGGTGAAGATGGAGGGAACGCAATTTATTACTTACTGATGTAGAAGGACAGATTGTTACAAATGAGTGAAATCAGTCTGGGCCCAGCATCATGGTACACCGGCTTAAGCAGCAGCTTGAGATGCTGGCATCCCATGTTCGAGTGCCAGTTCAAGTCCTGGCGGCTCCACTCTGATACCGCTTCCAGATAATCTGCTCTGTAAGGCTACAGATGATGGCTCAATTGCATGGACCCCTGTCATCTGCATGGGAGACCAGGATGGAGTTTGTGGCTCTTGGCTTCTGCCTGGCCCAATCCTGACTGCTGTAGGCATTTGAGGAGTGAACCAGCAGATAGAAGATTTCCCTCTCTCTCTCCCAGTCTGCTTTGCAAATAAAAAAAATATTTTTTTAAAAAATAGACCTACATTATGTATGTGATTAGTTAATAACTCTTCATTTTATTTTATGGTTTAGTGTAGAAAACTGTACCTGCATATTAGAAATAAATGGGAGTGTCACAAGTTTTTTGTCAGTTATGTCGTGTGACAGTATATAATTGGGAAAAAGGAGAGCTATTTGAATGAATAATGATAAATTATTTGCTGTGGATTATTGTACATGCAGTCAAGCTATGAACATCCTAAGGCTGATTAGGTGTAAACCATTCGTATTAAGATAAATGTGTATAACAGTTTGCAATAAAGTTAATCTAAAATATTTACAACTGTCACCAACAATATGTTGCAGAAGATTTCTTGTCTTTAAAGTGTGTTTGCTGGAGTATGTGCACACATTCTCTGTTATTTAGGGTGCATTGTACTGCAAACACTTGACAACAAAACTGAAATATGAGTAGATTAAGCTAAAGTCTCACAGAAAGGAGTCCTAAGTAAAATGGCTTCATCTGGTTAATTCAGCTCCTTGGTTATGTGACCAACTTGTTGTACCTGAGCGAGTGTAAACAAGAGGAGCCCCACTCATTGATAATATTTGATGGTCCTTTATTGCTGGTGGTGGAGAGCAGGCTCATGCCCTAAAGAATTTTCAGCCCCAAAGCCCAAAGCAATAGGGTTTATAAAGGCACAAACCACAAGGGTGAGAGGAGGAATACATGGTTGCTAAGATTAAGGGATACATGGTTACTGGGGTCAAGCTGACCTAAGGCCTATGTGAAACTAGTATCAATTAAAATCTTGACAGGTGCAGCCTATCTGTTTTAAGCTTGACTGATCATGCTAGGGAGTTTCGGTGTTTTGTCAAACAGGATGAGGTATACTATTATTGTCTTAGTTTTAGCCCATAGTTAATTTCAGACCAAGATCTCATGGTGGGGGGTGCTTTCTCAAGAAGGACTCTTGGGTGCTCTAAAATGGAGTCCCTACTGTCAAGGTGTAACTTCAAAGTTGGTTCCACCTCTGTGTTCATCTGTTCTCTGTGTGAGAGTGTTAGTGGCATCCTTGAATACATCACAATTGCAAACAAGTACGGGCATCAACTCCAGATGTGGCGACGTCCAGGGAGGTAGAAGGGACTATCTATTTCTTGTATCTCTTGGTAACAGTGAGAAGATATTTCCCAGAAAACCCCAGCACAGCCTCAGTATGGGAACTATGGAGTTCCATGGCCTTTTGTAAAATAAAAATTGATTAGAGTAACCACCATGATTATCTTAAAGTGATTATCTGAGATAGGAAAGTACAATCCATAAATGCTGTTTGAGTTGCCTCTCTTTCTGATGTTGAATTGAAATAATCTTGCAGAGTGAAATTTGTTGATGTGAGCAAATATGAGCCATTGCTGATCGTGTTAAAAAGAGAACCTTTAAATTGGTAATTTTATTTTGAAAAGCCACGTAGCAATATTCTCCAAATTCACAATCGAAGAGAAATAAAAGCAATTTTGTATATGACAAACTATTAACGATTGCCCAACGTGTCTGCTCGATTAACTCAGCTGTCTCTATTCCATACCAGATAACCTTCACAATGACAATAATTTTAAATTTATACTTTTCTAGAATTACTTTGTTTTCACCAGAAGTATTATTCATCATAGAAACTTGGGCCATATGTAGCTTTTTTATATCTTCCTTTGTTCAGTGTATTTCTCTAATTCATATCAGCTGAGTGAACAACATTCAGTGATGAACAAATAAACTATTTTTATAGTTCCTTTTTAAAAATTGCTTAATGCAATAATGTCTTCAAATTTACACACAGCTTCTTATCTGCTTTCTTATATGGTTTTAAATGGATCATTGACTAAATGTGCCTATTATATGGTCACACAAATGAACCATAGATTTAAGATTTAAGGTTTTCTGCTAGAATCCCTTTATTAAGTAAAGTAACCCAGTAGTAACCAAAGCCCATATGGGATGCCAGCGCTGCAGGAGGAGGCTTAGCCCACAACTCCATAGCACTGGCCCCAAGAGAAAATATGTAGAATAAAAATCCCCCCTAGTGTGTTTCTTCTTACCCACTTTTGCATTTGTTCTCTTCTCCTCTCTTCTTTTTGTGAAAAAGCAATAGCATTTCTAAAGGTAAATTTCTAAGGCAAATTCCCTCTTTTTTTTTTTTTTTTTTTTTTGGACAGGCAGAGTGGACAGTGAGAGAGAGATAGATCTTCCTTTTGCCGTTGGTTGGTTCACCCTCCAATGGCCGCCGCGGCCGGCGCACACACTGATCTGAAGGCAGGAGCCAGGTGCTTCTCCTGGTCTCCCATGGGGTGCAGGGCCCAAGCACTTGGGCCATCCTCCACTGCACTCCCGGGCCTCAGCAGGGAGCTGGCCTGGAAGAAGGGGCAACCGGGACTAGAACTCAGTGTTCTGGCTCCACAAGGTGGAGGATTAGCCTATTGAGCCACGGCGCTGGCCCAAATTCCCTTTTTCTTAAGACAACTGTTTTGCTGTTGACTGGGACACAGCAAGAAGCAAGTAGTCACTTCTTTTTTTCTCCAAACCCTATGTTTTCTTGATATGATCCTATTTATGGTTTTACTTGGAAAATGAACAGAGTAATCCCGGGCTATGGCTGTGTCCTTCCTTCTTCCACCAGAGTGCTGCATAAGCATCAGGGTTGGGAGCAAGCATGGGGTGCAGAAGGCTCTGATGGGGATCCGCATCCCATATCAGATAGAATTCCTGCCTCCTGGCTTCAGCCTGGCCCTGCAGGGCTGTTGTGGGCATTTGGGGAGTGCACCAGTATGTGGAAACTCTCTCTCTCTCACAAATCAATAGAAATAAAACAAAAACTTAAAAAAAGATAAAGACTTGCAAATTTAAAATAATTAAGTAAATCAACAAATACGTAGGCATGGAAGAATAGATGAAAGCAGTCTTGGTTTTAACTGTTCCTTCCCACTGTCCTCCAAAAGTCTAAGTGCCTCTCTCAAAGACAGAATAAATCTTCAATAACAATTTTCTCTGCTTATGAGTAATTACTGAAGTTGGCCGGCGCCGTGGCTCAATAGGCTAATCCTCCACCTTGCGGCGCCGGCACACCGGGTTCTAGTCCCGGTCGGGGCGCCGGATTCTGTCCCGGTTGCCCCTCTTCCAGGCCAGCCCTCTGCTGTGGCCAGGGAGTGCAGTGGAGGATGGCCCAGGTGCTTGGGCCCTGTACCCCATGGGAGACCAGGAAAAGCACCTGGATCCTGGCTCCTGCCATCGGATCAGCGCGGTGCGCCGGCTGCAGCGGCGGCCATTGGAGGGTGAACCAACGGCAAAGGAAGACCTTTCTCTCTCTGTCTCTCTCTCTCACTGTCCACTCCTGCCTGTCAAAAAATAAAAAATAAAAATAAAATAAAATAAAATGAGTAATTACTGAAGTCATAACAATGTTAAGGAAACTAGATCAGTCCCAGAAATCCAATGGCTAGGACTAAGCCTGAAAGGAAAATAAATAATGGAGATACTACGAGTGGTTTGAGGTTGACACTTGAATTCTCTCCTGGACTTCTTTCTTCCTTACCCCAGAATTTCCTTTTTATTTATTTTTTAATAATTTCTTGTGCTGTAGTTTCAACAGGATTTGGCCCATGCAAACATTCAAGTCCCAAAGTCATGGAATGATGGCAATGATAGGGTGGAGGCTTCGTTCAGTTGTGGTGTCTTATGGGGGGCCTTTAGGAAGAGATTGTATTGAATTATGTTGTTAGGATCATGCATTGGTGGCTTTATAAAGACAGACGCTCGGGCATAGAGGAGGAGTGCGCCCCCATCTCTCTGCTTCCTGGTTCTCTCTGTGCTCTGCCAGTGCATCCACCACCCTCACCTGATCTTGGACCATGAACCTCCCCAACCATGAGCCAAAATACACCTTCTTCTATTGTATGGAGTGTCTCTCCACTATTTCAGTTGTAGGAATGACTGGTACACCTGTCGAGTGGTGAAGAAAAGAGAGGACCTACAAGAGGCTCACGTCGCAGTTATTTAGATCACCAGGAAGAAGTTTATTTCTTATGAAATGGTGCTGTGATAATTGGTCACCTATGAATAGATAAATTTAGAATACTTTTACATTCAAAATTGACACTAAGGTAAATGCCAGATTATTTAAGTATTAAAATGTAATATAAATATCTTAGGAAAATATGGGTGTTTAATTTTTGAATCTCTAACACAGAAGTACCACCTTAGCTTAATGCTAATAGTAGATTCAAATCAGAACATATGGATGAGTTTATATACATAAATATGTTTTAACTTTTTATATGAAAACTCATGCATGTATTTACCTTTTAATTCCATTTTTCTGCTGACATTCTGAAATTTCCTCATATTAATATCACAAAGAATAATAGTGTATCAAATGAATGTTTTGAAAATGTTTGAAATCTATGGAATTTTTGACATGATAATAAATTTCACTTTTATTGTTGACTGCCATATTTGAGTACTTCTATTGTTATATATTTATTTGTTATTCTTATAGAGGTTTATATTATTGTTGTACACAGCCCACAAAGACATGCAGAAGAAATTTAAAAACATTCATAATCTTACAAGCAGTAAATAACTATTGTTAATCTCTATGCCTTATCATTACATGCACACACAACACACACACACACACACACACACAGCCAGACACTGTCTTTGCCTTGATGGCTGTAGAACAGTAGCTCTCAAATTGTAGTTTGCATCAGGATCACCGTTGCTTCGGGACCACATTGAGGCCTTGAAAATTCTTGGGTCACACTACTAGAGTCTCCAAACCTCATGGTTTAAGGTGGGTCTCTAGAGTTGAATTCCTAACAAGATTCAGAAATTACTGATGTTACTCAATCACATGTGAGAATCATTGCCTTAAAGGTAAAGAAAGCATTGTACATAAGAAGAGGTGTGGGAGAATAGTTTAATGCCTTCTCTGTTGCATTGTGAGAATTTTTAAAATCTTCATTAAAAAAAACTGTTCTGGCTTCATGGCACATTGAAAGAATATGGTTGTCTTTTTAGGTTACGCATAGATCAAATCAGAGTTGTGGTGATAACTACAACAGCATTATGCACCTTGGGAAATGTGTTTTTTTAAAATCCAGTCATTCATTTGACAATTATTTATTTAGCAATAAATTATTAACCTTTTTGCTTTCATTTCTGCTGGATTAGAACAAGCTTCCTCAGTTTTGTGTGTGGGCATGCACACACACTTTATATAGGATAATAGATTCACAGATGTTTCTTCATTCAAGAAAATGTTTAAAGATTGCCTATGTGGCAGGCATTTGAATTTTCATTGATTTCCAGTACATTGTCAAAGATATGACTCATATGGTCACTTGGTAGTCAGAATGTTCTTAAGTGGCTGAGACAAGTGACCTGTCTCTGGTGAAACTGCTGACCAGTGAGGAAGATTACAATTTTTTATGATTAAAACTGATTGAAATTATTATCTTTCATTGATTAACCTCCTAAATTTTTTTTAAAGATTTATTCATTTATTTGAAGGGCAGAGTTACAGAGAGGCAGAGGCAGAGAGAGAGAGAGAGAGAGAGGGGGAGAGAGAGAGAGGTCTTCTATCCAATGGTTTACTCCCCAGATGGCTAAATGGCCAGAGCTGTGCAAATCCAAAGCCAGGAGCCAGGAGCTTACTCTGGGTCTCCCACATGGGTGCAGGGGCCCAAGGACTTGGGCCATCTTCCACTGCTTTCCCAGGCAGAGAGCTGGATGCGAGGGGAGCTGCCAGGACTAGAAGGCGCTCATACGGGATGCCGGTACTGCAGGCTGTGGCTTTGCACACTATGCCACGGTGCTGGCCCCAGAAGAATTTCTTAATGTGACAATGATACTTATTAAAGCTTCAATGTGAATAATAACTCAGACTTAATTTTTATGCTACTAAAATTTCTTAATAATTGGAAAATAATGCAAATAGAAAATAAGTTAAGAAATCACTTATCAGTGTTCCTTGCTATCTCCTCCCCTTATACCTTTTTCCAGGAAAATCAAAACACAACATGTACTAGTGATTCAAGTTATAAGGCAAAGTGTGATAAATATGGCACCCGAAAACATCTTTATTTTTTAATCTAACAAAGCATTTCTTTTGAAGAAAAACCATTGATACTCTTTGAAATTTGTTTTCTGCCTATAAGTGATATTTTAAGTAAGTATATAAATTTACCTTCTAGTTTTAGGCAAAGACAAAAATTAGACACAGCCTTACCAAGAGGCTTACAAGGCTGATGGGGATGGCCCACAAAAATGCTGTGTCTGCCTGCCACCTGTGTTTTTCCAGCTAAAGCCAAAAGCATCATTCAGAACACAAAGAAAAATAAAACAAGCTCCAAATTTCTGATCCTATTAAGTTGAACCCAATTTTGTTAAAATAGCTCCTGTGTTTAAAAATAGAACAGATTTTACTTTATGCTTCTCCAATCAAGCAGCTCTATTAGCTTGAACATGATGACCCAGGCTCTGTATTAGCAGGCACAGACAACAGTTCATCTACCTTTAAAAAGGAAAACGGTAGACACAGACAGAGTTTAGCCTAGCAGTTAATCTGGTGGTGGAGTTGCCTGTATCTCACAGGGAGTGTCAGGAGTTCAATCCCTGGCAGTGCAGACCCTGGGAGGGAACAGATGATGGCTCCATTTGGGGTGTTCCTACCACTGTTGTGGAGTCCTGGGTGGAGTTCCTGTATCCCTGGCCTCCGCTTGGCCAAGCTCCAGCTTTTGTGAGCATTTGGAGAGTGAATCAGTGGATGGAAGCCCTGTCTCACTCGCTGACTCTCACATACACAAAAGATTTTTTAAATGGCAGACCATCTCTTAGTTTCCTATTACAAAAAAAGTATATAAGCGAGATTGACATTTTGATATATTTGATTATTGGTTATACTCCTTTTATATACTCTTGAGGATCAGTGGTTTTTCTACTTACTACTTGTTGGATTCTTTATTTAGTGGGGGGGGGGGAGGTTAAGCTTGTGATTATAAAGAAAATTGAAAATATGTCATTGTAAAAATGAAAAATAAGAAGAAGGAAGGGTGGAGGGAGTGTAGGGTGGGAAGTACCATTTTGCTCCTAAAACTGTGTATATGAAATATATGAAATTTTTCCTTTTTTTAGAAAAAATTTTTAAAAGTTTAGAAAAAAATTTAAAAAGAAATTGTTTCAACTTAGTAGCTTAAAACAGCACAGATGGATTATGTTTCAGTCTCCAAGTAGAAATCTGACTTTGATTTTATTGGGCTAAAACTGTTGTGCTTTATCCGGAGCACCTGGGTGAGAGTCTGTTCCTAGCTTCCCCCGGTTTCCAGAATCTGCTCACATTCCTTGGATCCTATGCCCCTCACTCTACCATTTTCACGTCTGCTCTGAGCTTTCCTCCCTTTAACTCTGATTCGCTTGGGCCCACCTGAATAATCTAGTGTAATCTTCCTGTCTGCAGGTCCTTAACATAATCACTTCCACAAAACTCCATTTGCATTGTAATGCCACATGTTCCAGGGGTTAGGATGCATGCCTGTTTGGGTGTGGGTCACCCTTGTGCCTACCAAGAATGGTAGCAAAAAAAAAAAAAAATGATTAATTAATGATGGGCGGGTTCTGTTGTAGTTTGAATGCTTGCCTCCAGAAAATAAAATCCTTGTCAAAGCCCTGGAACATGGAAATTGTGCCTTATGTGGAAGGCAGTATTTTCACAGATGTCCCTAAGGAATCTGAGAAGAGGAGGTCCTCTGGGTTTATCAGGTGGACCCTCAATATCATGATATGTGAATCTGTAAGAGACTGAGTGGGAACAGGCAGAGAGCAGGAGACCAGGTGATGGTGGAGTTAGCATAGGGGTGAGCACCTGCGCCGTGGGATGCTGGGATTTGCCAGTGATGCCTGAAGCCCGAGCGCAGCAGGGGCCAGATGTCACCCCAGCTCAGTGTGCCTTGATGTCTGGCTTCCAGCCTCCAGACCTGTGCAAGAACACATTTCCCTTGTCTGGGCCACCGAATTTTTGGTGATTTGTCATAGCAGGCTCAGGAAAGTAGTGTGGTCTCTAAATTCAAAAGTGGCTCAGAAATACTTCAGATACCAGGAAGTTTCAGAGATTAAAAGAAGTAACTCTTCACACTTGTACATCCCATCAACACTAGTTATAAAGACACATTTTTAAAGAGCTATAGAGATGTTTCATATGCACAGATAACGATTTATCATTTGTGGTTGAGAGATTACTTGAACTCTGATACAAAATTTATTACAGAAATTGACTTTCTTTACTTCCAATCTTTCTTTTCCTTCCTTCCTCCTTCCTTTTTCTTTTTTTTTAAAGATTTATTTTCTTTATTTGAAAGAGTTACATAGAAAGGTAGAGACAGAGAACCATCAGCTGGTTCACTCCACAGATGGCTGCAACAGTTGGAGCTGCACCAATCCGAAGCCAGGAGCCAGGAGCTGCTTCTGAGTCTCCCATGTGGGTGCAGGGGCCCAAGCACTTGGGCCATCTTCCATGCTGTCTCAGGGCATAGCAGAGCTGGATTGGAAGAGGAGCAATCGGGACTAGAACCGGCATCCATATGGGATGCCAGCGCTTCAGGCCAGGGCTTTAACCTGCTGTTCCACAGCACGGGCCCCCTCTTTCTTTCTTTTGAAAGATTTATTTCTTTTATTTGAAAGGCAGAGTTACAGAGGTGGGGAAAGAGAGAGGAGAGGGAGAGGGAGAGGGAGAGAGAGAGAGAGAGATCTTCCATTTGCTGATTTGCTCCCCAAATGGCCACAATGACCAGGCCTGGGCAGGTCCAAAGCCAGAAGCCAGGGGCTTTGTCTGGGTCTCTCATGTGGGTTCAGAGGCCCAAGGATTTGGGCCATCCTCCACTGCTTTCCCAGGCATGTTAGCAGGGAGTTGGATTGGAAGTGGAGCAGCTGGGACTCTTATGGGATGAATACCCAGATGGGATGCTGGCATCCCAGGTGGCAGCTTTACCCAGTATGCCACAATACCAGCTCATGAATGAAGCTAAAGGATTACTTCTGTTGTTGATGCAATCAGCAAACTTACAAATTGTATTAACTGGATGTTCTAATTGAATGAAAATGATTGGCAAGAAAAAACAGACATGTCAGTAAAGAAGAGTACAGGTTGGATATGGTCTCCTGGGTGCCAAGCTTTTAAATTTTTATATAATAAAAACACGTATATTGTGTTTTTAAAAGGATATTTGATAATAGATGGCATTGTTTTATTTTCATTATGTTTCTTTTGTTTTAAAAAATGTACTTGGAGAGATGCTGATGAAAAATAAGCTTTAAATGTTAGCTAGGCTTCATTAATATAAATTCAAAGTATATATTCCTTTGTGGTCTGCTGATTTCATTCACTGTAAGTTGTAGAGTCTTGAGTTGTGCCAGGCATTGATGCACTTGCTCAATGAAAGTAGATGTTAATGGCATCCATTATTTATTTATTAGTAACATTTCCCCATGGAGTTAAAGCCTTTTTTAAGTAAAGATCAGATTGTGTTGTCTTGGAACATAGTGGAATCTAAATATTTCCAGGAACATATTTATCATACAGTATTCTCTAATTCACTCCTTTGCTTCTATGTTTATATTTTGATTGACTATAAGACAAGATAGATTTTATGTGTCTTTTCAGTAGAGGAGTTGCCAATTACATCCTGTAAATATCTAAATGTCTTACTTGGTTTGGATATTTTAGCTGTTTTTTTTTTTTTACTTTATATAATAATATTAATTTTACATGGATGAATGTGCTGTCAGGTTTGCAAACTGCTGGTGGGAAGATGTTTAAGTCCAGTGGTCTCTAATTTGAATACCTTTTATCTAAGGTTTCACAGAAGTCTCATTTGGCCAGAATATTAGCAATGAGTGTGAGTCATCAGGAGATTCTATGCATTGCCTTCAGTGGTTTCGTATTTCGTATGTTCTTCAGTAGCTCTGTGATAGACACTTTTTCCAAGTAAACAAAATAGTCTCAGATTTTGATATCTGATTTAAACAGAGTTAACTTTGATAGTTACAATGAAAATAATCTAATGTTGTTAAAGTGTTTAGCTAACTTTAATTTTGAAATCATATTTAGAAATATACTTTACCATTAGTTTGTTAACTCCAGATGTCACTCTTAACAGCTGCTCATGACAAAATAGCTTCCAAATTTTTGCCTTGGAAGTCCAGTAGACGAGACCAATAGTCTTACAAACTGGGAATAAGAAATCTCAGTGAAACTTTAAATATCATATATCTTAACTTTTTAAAAAAGATTTATTTATTTATTTGAAAGGCAGAAGAGAGAGAGAGAGAGAGAGAGAGAGAGAGAGATCTTCTATCATGCTGGTTCACTTCCCAAATAGTTGGTGGGGCAATCTGAAGCCAGGAGTTTCTTCCAGGTCTCCTATGTGGATGCAGGGGCCCAAGGACTTGGGCAATCCTCTACTGCTTTCCCAGACACATTAGCAGGGAGCTGGATTGGAAGAGGAGCAGCCAGGACTTAAACCAGTGCACATATGGGATGCCAGCACTGCAGGCAGTGGCTTTACCCACTACGCCACAGCTCCAGCCCCAAATCCTACCCTTTTATACAGATTTAATGATTGACAGTTTTCATTTTTTTCTATAATAGAAAATTTATATTTTATTGTTTACTTGAGTTCCTTTTTAGCAAAATATGAGCTTCTGAATTTATGTATTCTCATATCTGTACATTTAATTGTTTGTTGACTATGTTTTATTACTCTACACCACAGACTGTTATTTAACTACAACATTTCAAAAACTGTCGTTGTACTTGGCATGATAGGAAAGGAAGAAGGACGCCTTTGAAAAAATAGCTGGAATGCTGTGATTACAAATGGAGAAGACCCGGGGTATATGAGGAGGAGAGACCACACTAAAGGGAATAGGATGAAGAAGAAAACATGAGGTAGAACCTTGACAGGGAAGAACTTCAGGAATTAAGCAGAGCCATGTCCACCTCACTCATGAATCATTGACTCTGGAGATGGGGCATCGGTCAAAAGTGTGTTCCAGAAATATCGTGTTGGGACGTTTGTCTTTGTTTCCTTGTTTCATAATTTGAAAAATAATTAGTTTGTTTTATTTGAATGGCAGAGAGATGGAGAGGGAGAAAAAAGACAGATGGATAGATAGATTAATAGATGGGTGATTCATAGGTAGATAGACAGACAGGCATGAGAGGGGTGTTCCGTATGTTGATCAATGCCCCAAATGCCTGCAGCAGTCAGAGCTGGGCAACGCTGAGGCTAGGAACTCCATCCAGGACACCCACGTGGGTGGCAGGCTCGCAATTAATTAAATAATCACCTGCTGCTTCCCAAGGTCTGCATTAGCAGAAAACTGGAATAAGGAGCAGCAGTGGGGCACTCTGATGTAGCATGTGGGGTGTCTTAACTGCTATGCCAGATTTCTTCACCTTGGGACGCTTCTAGCGAGCATTCAGCTTGCATGCTGGCACTTGAGCCAGGTGTCTGATACTCTGCATCTGTGTTTCTCAGGTTGCACCTATACCAGAGTCCTGTGGTGAGTGGCTAACACAAAGTGTGCTGGGCAGTCTCCCGTGTTTCTCATTCAGCAGTTCTGGGGTGGGACTTGAAAATGCTCACTTCTGACGTCTTCCTGGGTGACGCTGTTCATGTTGTTGTGTGTCAGGAAGAAGATGCGTTGAGAACTGCTAGTGTGTACCTTCTTCACACTTTTGTACCAGCCCCATGCGCTGGACGGTGCTGACAGTGAAACAGCCACCCGGGATGGGTGTACAGCAGGGATGCTGTAGGCTTTCAGGGTCATTCCTCAAGAAACCATTCAGTCTGGTGAGGGTTAGCATTAACCAGCTTTTCATCACTATGGAAATTCCTGAAAAGAAAAATCCACATCCCACAGCAAAATTCCTGAAACAAGCCACTTCTGAAGGAAAGAGGTTTATTTCAGCTCATGGCTTGGGAGGCTCATAGTCTAGGAGCAGGTGGCCCCAGTGGTTTGGCATCTGGTGATGGTGCTGTGAACACCTTACATGGATAAGTCTTCACCTGCTTAGTATAGTTAGTAGAAGACATTGAGGACCAACCGTTAACAGTAGGTCTTTTGGGGATCCCCAGACTAAAACATCTATCAGCCTTGATTCATGCACCCAGGATCGGTCAGGAAGAAAATTCATGGGTTGGAGTGCCTGTTTCTGGTAGACTTGCCAGAAAAGACAAAATAAGTAGGCATAGTGTATCTTAAATTCATTGAGAGCAGTGGTGGTTAGTAGGAGGGCAAGTTTTATATGGAAACAGGTGTGAGCACCACATATAGGAGCCAGAGAGAGAGAAATACTGAGAACACACGAAGAGCACTACTTTTTTCCATGCAAAGCAGTGAACATGGTGTCCCAAGAATTCACATGTAGAGGCAGTGGAAGAGAGGTTAGCATTCTATAAAATGAGATGTTATGGAGAGGTTCTGTGAGAGGAGAAGTGGAAACTCCAGCCTTGACCTTGAAAAGAGTTTTGATTAAGTGGTCTAGTAGGAGCAACGTGCCTGTCGGCCTAGGGATGGATGCGAGGAGAGACGGAGAGAGCATTGGAAAAGATGCTGGAGTGTGCGGGGACAAGCCAGAAGTCTAAATACAGTTTTCCATCTGTGGGATGGAAAAGAAGCCTGAGTATTTCATCTGTGAGAGTAAAGATCTCAGAAAGTGAGAATCTGAGGAAGCAGGAGGAGAGGGGTAATTAATTATAGAAGAGGAAGAGGGTAATTGATTCTGTGAGTCCCTGTAGGACGTTGGAGGGGTTAGTGTCCAGAACACCGAGGAAATTGTTAGATGGCAAATGATCTTTCAAAATTCTTCCCTGGGACTGCTGTCACGGCATGTGGTAATCTGTTCTGATGCTTTCCTATGCCTCTGCTGCGATGAGAAATTGAAGTGGGAAGGAGTTTAGGGAGATTTTTTTTATTTTCTTCTCAACGTATTCAAGGCATTGCTATTTATCATCACTCTCCTTTGGAACATGTCTGTTAGAATAATATACAATCTATGTGCGCATGCTGGTGACCCGCATTTCTAGAAACATAAAAGCTGCCATACGCAATGTAAGAAGCACTCTGATTTTAACATGACTATATATTATAGGAAGAATAATTGAATTTTTTAAAAAAGGATTACTTTCATTGTATATAAAGTCAGAGAGATGGAGAAAGAGAGAGACAGAAATCTTCCTGCAGACACCAGGATGGAGTCAGGCTTAAAGCCAGGAGCTGGTACCCAATGCTTGTCTCCCACATGGGTGGCAGGGACCCAAGAACTTGAGCCATTACCTGCTGCTTTCAGGGTGCACATTCGCTGGAAGGCTGAATCCCAAGTGAAGCTGGGACAGGAAGCCGAGCACCCCAGTAAGGAATGTTGATCTTCCAACTGTCATAACCACTGCGTTAAATGCTGATCTTCCAACTGTCATAACCACTGCATTAAAGCCCCCCACCACCTTTCCCTCTCTCCATCTCTTCTCTCCCTCCCCCTTCCTTCTTCCTTCCTTCCTTCCTTCCTTCCTTCCCTCCTTCCTTCCTTCTTTGAGGGTTAGACTTCTTTGTGGCATTTGGCCAAAGGCGGGAGAGGTTAGTTCGCAGTAGTGAACATCAGACAAAATCATCATCCACATGTCTTCAGGCTACCAAATACATAGGAAATAGGGAATGGTAGACACTCTGGTAAACTAGAGACAAGGCATCCCCTGTGTAAACACTTTAGATTTGTTGTTTGTATGATATGCACCTAACAGACAAATCTGTGATTGATGTCTGCCTTCACCCTTCTGTTTGTGCTTTTCTCTTTCTGCTATATAATAATGTAAGTATTATTCGTGATTCTTTCAGATACTTCAGTAGAGAGTGTTTCGGAGATGACTGTTTGGTTAAATGGTAAAATATAATATCAACCATTGCTATTCTCTCTGAAAAGCTTCGGTAACCTCCTACTCGTGAAAACAACTTCTAGGGGGTCTTAGAGTGAAAAACATTAAAAAACCATGTCTTTATGAAGTCCAGGAGTACCAATACTAAAGCACCTGCTCTGACATGCACTTACCAAGAATTCTTTTGTTTTCTCATTCTGTCTTTGCACCAATGTGCTCTTATGCACGTGATCACTGTCTGAACTCATCATGTATGTGTGTTTATGGAGGTCCCATTCCCCACCATTTTGGAGCCATTCATTCCCCAAAAAAGCAGAAACAGCTTTTTTTATTTTTATTTTTATTAGGGAGAGTTACAGGCAGTGAGAGAGAGAGAGACAGAGAGAGAGGTCTTCCTTCCGTTGGTTCACTTCCCAAATGGCCGCAATGGCCAGAGCTGCGCCGATCCAAAGCCAGGAGCCAGGAGCTTCTTCCGGGTCTCCCACGTGGGTGCAGCGGCCCAAGGACTTGGGCCATCCTCCACTGCCCTCTCAGGCCACAGCACAGAGCTGGATTGGAAGAGGAGCAAGCAGGACTAGAACTGGTGCCCACATGGAATGCTGGTGCCACAGGCGGAGGATTAACCTAGTGTGCTACAGCGCCGGCCCCGAAATGGCATTTTAACCCCAGAATTGCCATTACCAATCATTCTTGTAGCTCTGCACAGCCAAAAGAAAATGGTGCTTTTCTTCCCTTCTTCTGGTTAAGAACGTAGAGCTATAGCAAGCTTGGTTTGGGAGTCAAGGTTGTGTGTGCGCCTCTCGTGCTAACTCCCTCACTCAGCCCAGACTGCTGTGTGTGTTGATGAAGGGCTGGGCTTGGTTGCCCGGAGAAATGTCAGAGACTGAAATGATCAAAGCACAGGTAAGAAGGGATTGGGCTAGAAGGAAATAATGGGAGAAAGAGGTGATAAAAATTTGAAAGTCAGTGTGGATTATATTAAATCCCTTCTCATAGATTTGCCGTTGACATTTGAGTGTTTATGAAGAAAGTATCAGAATTGCCCAGAAAGACCAGCACTTATGCTTTTTGAGCAACAAATGCCTAGCTGTCTTTTTTTTTCCCACTAGGAAAAGAGCTTACCATACTTGTAAAACAGCATAATGCCACTTTGATGAAGCTTTTCAAGAATAACTGGTACATGGAATATGAGCAATTTGTCTATTTAGGATTTAGCTACGATGGCAGCTGGTATTCAGAAGGATTCATTGACATGAATTTTAAAGTTGAAAATGCTACATAAGCAATCATAAAATATAGACACAGTCAAAATAAATGAGACAGTCTCTTAGGCTAGAAACCATTCACAGGGATATTTCAACTCTAAAACTTTACAGCCATGTAAAATAAGTAATACAGGTTGTTTTAGGTACCAGTAGGATGCATTTGTTTAATTAAGGGTGAACTTTAAAGAAACATTCTTTGAACTCAAATGGAGCAGTAACTGAAAAAACAAGTAAGGAAATAATTATGTTGGATTTATAAGTGATTATGAAGATCTGGTATGAAAGCTTTTAAGTAAGATGTGTGATTCTCATTATGTTATATAAGCCAGAAAATTCCTTTTAGCTTCTGGGTTTATATTTTAAATTAATTATAATCATATAAACATAGGAAAAACCCACATGTACTGACAAATAGAAGAGGACTGCTCTGGAGAGAATTTCTCAATAAAGGAAATGAGCCGACATGTTGATCTGAACCCAGGGGCATTACCATGCAAACCAGATATTGTATGTAAAAGGATGGTAGAAATCGGGGTAGTTACAGTGCCCCCCCTCCCCGTCTTTCTCCGTCGAGGTACCAAGGTGAGACACAAGTCATGTAATTTGCGTGCTGGCTCTCGGCGTTGTAGCGTTGCAAGCATACCCAGTCCTGCAGTGGTTTCCAGGGCTCACAGGGTGAGACCACGACTTCCCAGCTGGGAAGTTTTGCATTGGCAGCCCGAGGGATGCCTTCCTGCTTTACCCATTAGTTCTCTGTGTCACTGGGGACAGTGCTTTGTTCTACACCTCTCTTGGATTTCCATCCTTTGGGGAAGCCCTTCTGACTCTGATTGTAAACTTTAACCGACAACTGCTTTGTACCTGCTGTCTGCCCTGGCAGGACTGTCCTCTTTTCTGCCTTGACCTTGCCTCTGAGCAGTCTGTGGCCGCCAAATGCGCCCATGAAGGTCTCATACCCAGGTATGAGGATTCCTCTTGCTTGCTTGCTGTGCCTGACCCAGCCTGTTGCAGATTTCTGCTTTGCACATTTCAGGGTGAGTCTTTCCTCGCTTCTACCTAGGATTCAGCTTTGTTCACATGGCCAGAGTTCTCAGTGACAGTCCCGTGGGAGAGAGTGGCAGGAAGGTGAGGGTGTGCATGTGGCTGGGACTCCACCAGTCCCCAGATGACGGCTGTGGTTGCTTTGTGTGTTCTGCTGCTTTCTCCCTTCTTTTTTATGTGGCTGGTTTACTACTGTGGTCAGTCACCCTGGCTCCAGCCTTCCAGGCAGTCATGGGTCATTTTTGTCCTAGGAAGCACCTGCAACTATCCAGGTGTTAGCCAGACAGATTTCTGGCATCCTTACTTCTATGGTAGTTTTGAATATATACACTTTTTCAACTGAACTGACTTATTCTCACTTTTAACAAATCTTTTGTAGTTGTCAATATCATAAGGATAACTGGAAGGGTTACCTGTAGCTCCATTTACAGTGTGCCCAGTTCTTAGAAGTTAAAATTCATATTGCAATGAATTGTCTTCTGTATGTTTCTTAGTATGTGTGTGTAAATAAACTCATAGCTCTTGGGTATGTGAAGGTATTCCAAAAACTTCATTGAGTATGGAATTAGATAAATTTGCTTAGTGTCAAAAATTGTAGAAAGCCAAGCATAGTGTTGACGTAATAAACATCTGTGAACTTCTTGAAGACCCTTTGTATACATGGTTTCAAAATCACTCGCACTAAAAGGAAAAGAAAACTCATCTTTTAATTCTGTTTCTGCAGATGTTTCAAGTATGTCTGGAATTTCTGGATCGTAGAGTGTGCATCAGTCACGCATTTTAATTACATATAGTTTAGACTTCTTGAGATACTCTTGTTATTGTTTCATATAGTTGATTTTGATTTTTTCATTTTCATTACTCTTTATTTATTTATTTTTTTGAATTTTAGTGTTTTTCTCTGTTAACATATCCTCCTACCTGAAGAACTATTCATAATTGGGCCTAAATGGAGCCTACAGATAGTGAATTCTCTTAGTGTTAGTTTTGGTGAAGATCTTTATTTTAATTCCCAGATTACAATACAGAATTTGGGGGTGCTGGGGAGTGAGTTTCTTCTAGGATTTTAGAGATGTTTAAAGTCATTAGCTTGGGTGGAGATGTTCAGTTTGGCACATGCTCACTCAGACTTACCGCTCATGGTAGAGCTAGAAATATACCAGGGAATTCCAATTCAGTCCCATCAATGTGGCATGTACCAATGCCATCTTGCTTGTTAAAGTGATCAGTTTCAGTTCATAATTGATCAAAAAGATAGGATTAAATGTCAAAGGGATTACATAAATAAGACCAGTGTCTGCAAATAATTGATAGAATTAAAGGGGAGAAAATGATCCTACATGAGAAGCAGGATACACAGCAGACTCATAGAATGGCTAAAGCCCTAAACAGCACTCTGGCCTCAGAATCAGCCCTTAAGGCATTTGGATCTGGCTAAAAAGCCCATGAGAGTTTCGCAGGCACAGAAAGCCAAGACATTGTGCCAAAAAAAAAAAAAGTTACCTAAATGAAAGATCTTTGTGAGTGAGATCCTAGAGGAAAGAACAGGCCATCAAAGTAGGCAGTATCTTCCTCTGATGTGAGGAGAGAACTTACACTTTGAATATGGCCTTGTCTAAATAAGATAGGAGTTGGTGAATTCAAGAGGCTTCCATAGCCTTGGCAACTCATGACAAGAGCCTCCGGTGATTACTGATGTCATAAATAAGAATGTCAATTGTTTAATCAACAATGGGAGTCACTGTGTACCTGTTCCCCTTGTAGGACCTCTGCCCTTAATGTGTTGTACTATGAGAATGAATGGTAAAACTACTATTCAAACAGTACTCTGTACTTTGTGTGTCTTTGTGGGTGCAGTCTGTTGAAATATTTACTTAGTATATACTAAGTTGATCTCCTGTATATAAAAATAATTGAAAATGAATCTTGATGAAGAATGGGATGGGAGAGGGAGTGGGAGATGGGATGGTTGTGGATGGGAAGGAGGTTATGGGGGGAAAAGCTGCTATAATTCAAAAGTTGTACTTTGGAAATTTATATTTATTAAATAAAAGTTGAAAAGAAAAAATAAAGTCATTAGCTTCTGTTATTAGCTTATGCCCAGTGGCTCCTGGCTTTCATTTTGGAGTTCAGAAGAGTTAACTTCACTTTTACTATTGTCCCTGTGAGGGCAACCAGCTCCTACTCTCTTACCTCCTACACCTCATTTGAATTTGTAATGTTTTCTCTTTACCTTATACTTTAATATGCCTTGGTGGATTCTGTCTATGTGATTATTTGTAATCTCCTGCTCAGCAATTGGAATCATTCTTTTAGGTATAGCATAATATTCTTTACCACTTTAAAAAAAATCTCAGTCATTTTTTTCAGGTTATTACAGCAATATCACTCTTTCTTTTTGTCTTCGTTTATAATTACACATAAATTAGTTCCTATTCTTAGGACCCATTTTTATTTTATTCTATTTAAATTCTAAATTGTTTTCCTGCAGTATTCTGGAAATTATCTGCAGAACTGTATCCTAATCAGCAATCTTTTTGTGTAATTCATGAGTCATTCTTTGTATATAAAAGGTCAAGGAGTAAATATCTTGTACTTTGTGGGACATTGAGACTTGTCGCAACTAGAGAACCCTGAAGTTAGCACCAACATATCCTTAGACAAAACACAACAAGTAGGCAAAACTGTATTGCAATGCAAGATTTATCAAAACCAGGAGTAGGCCAGGTTTGACCCATGAACTGTAGTTTGCCAGCCTCTGGTGTAATTTAACCAATTGAGTTGTATATAATTTCAATTATTGACTTTTCCTTGTCCATCAAATTTGACTTTGTGTGGACTCCTGTTTCCTGGCAAAATTCAATATTTCTCTCACTATTCTCTGAATACATTTGAAATTAGTTTATTGATGGCATCTGATAATTTCATTATCATAATCAACTACCTTATTTTTTGTTTCCTTCTCAACTTCCTTCTATTGTTTTTCTCATGTTTATCACTAGAGCTTGAAACTTGGTGTTTAGCCTTCCCATGGCTCTTCCCTAATTTTACCCATTAGTCTTCTTAAGAGTTCTTTTTTTTTTTTTTTTTTTTTTTTTTTGACAGGCAGAGTTAGACAGTGAGAGAGAGAGAGAGACAGAGAGAAAGGTCTTCCTTCCTTTGGTTCATCCCCCAAATGGCTTCTACGGGCCAGCACTGCTCTGATCTGAAGCCAGGAGCCAGGTGGTTCCTCCCGGTCTCCCATGCGGGTACAGGGCCCAAGCACTTGGGCCATCCTCCACTGCCTTCCTGGGCCACAACAGAGAGCTGGACTGGAAGAGGAGCAACCGGGACAGAACCGGTGCCCCAACTGGGACTAGAACCCAGGGTGCTGGCGCTGCAGGCGGAGGATTAGCCAAGTGAGCCATGGCGCGGGCCCTTGTTCATGTTTTATCAGTTAATCTACTGAGTGTTCCTTCTTGCCCAAACTTTCCTATGTGGATTCCTAATCTGATTATTAGAGGGTAAATTGAGACTGTCTGGTTACAATGAGTATGTTTTTACCTGAAGTCGGGAGCTTAGTATTTATGCAGCCTTGTGAATATTGGCAGTGCAATCTAAAAGTGAAAATTTTGTAAGTAACCCCCAAATACTGATAGAAATCGTGCAACTGTAAGACACAGGGTTACACTTACCTCTGTCTCTCCCTCTCCCTCTTTCTGTAACTCTGCCTTTCAAATAAATAAAATAAATTTCAAAAAAAAGATATAAGATCAAAAAGCAGACTATTTGGTTACTGTGTAGAAAACAACTTATGAAATTGTTAGATAAGAATCTTAAGTGACAACGTACTACAAAAATCCATCTGTAATGAAAATCATATGACTTGGACTAGAGTGGGAGGGAGAAAGCTCCCTGTGTGTCCATGACACTGTGTGTTGGTGACGTCCACGTGTCGGTGACACTGACTTTGAGTGTTTCCCATTCCTACAACAATTGGTCTAAGATTTGCAGTTCTTCCCTTGACATGCTGACCTTTTCACATTGATTCTTTCTACCTGCTGCTAAGATACAAAATCAATATAATCAAGCAGGCAAATCACTTGATACTGAAAGAGCCTGATAATAGAGGAGAAAATCTAGTTATCTGTTGTCCTTGGATATGCTTGTACACGGATAAAGACAAGCGTGCAGGCTCACTTTCGGGCAGTTCCTGATGAAATCTCCCAGGGCTCAGGCGTGACCTTTATTTTTAAAAGAGCCCTCTGAACAGGGTCCAGGCAGCAGGTATGGCAGGCTCAATTTTTATGATATCTCTCCTTGGTGACTCCACGTGGTGTTTCTTTCTGTGTTCATCCTAAAGCCGTTTGGGGAGGTTTCCCGCAATGCCTGTTTTGCTCCCATTTCTGCTTTTCAGCTGGCGTATAGCTATTTGAAGTCAGATCTGTAATGGAACCGTTTTACAGGAGAATCAGCAGGGGGTGGTGCAACCTGAACGTTTTCCTTCCCGATGCGTCTTCTCCACGTCTTTTGTAGACACACTAGTCCCTTGAAGCATTAACAAGGACCCCTCAGGCCCTGAGCGTTCTTCCCAGAGCTCTGGATCCTACTCAGGAAAAGCCCACCCAATTGTTTCTTTTAACTTTCCTGGTCGGAGACCCTGAGCGAATCCTGAAAATCACAGCAAGTCAGTAGCCTTTGATTTATGAATTAGCTTTAACATCCAAAGAACTAATAGGAGCGCTTGTAACATTTTAGAAAAGTCATTTGGAGAGCACTTTGCCTTGTCTGGGAAGTGTTTACCGCCACTGCCTGTGGCACCTCCTGAGAGAAAAGCTCCACTGGAGGATTCGTATCATTTAAATACTCATTGGAAATTACATCGCACTCAGGCGTTTTATGTGTTCAAAAATTTTCGGCATGATGAGGCGTATCCACTGACTCAAGATGCTGGCCTGTTTCTATTCCAAACTAAAATATTTTGAAAGTTAGTTCAAAAAGGACATAGTGGCAGTGCAATTTATAGTCCCTTGTGATGAATCCAGACATCAACCCTTACAACAGCATCATATTAAAAATTTACAATCTGCCTTTGCCTTTGGCAGCAGTCTTCATATGTCTCACCTGTGATGATATTGTATTTTCTCAAATTGTGATGAATTAATGTTAATGGCTGGGAGGCTGAGATATGGGCTTTTCATGTGTGGTTATCAACTAGTGTCAATTTTTAAGTTGCTGTCTTGAAAATTAAACAGACTTTATGCATTTTTATAGTTTATTTGGAAATGATTCTGTGAATACGATGGATGTGGGCAAGTTGTCATCATCGTGTCAGCTCCTACCTGATGATGTGTGGCTGTGACTGGGGTGTCGTGTCGACAGTGTGAAACCAGATTCTGCCTGAAGACTAGTCATTTAACTTTTCAATGGGAACAAAAGGGATTGATGTGGGTGGCTAAATTATGAAAACCTTTTTGAGAATTGAGCAGTTGGAAAATATGTTCTTGATTCAGCAGACGTATTTTCAGACTTCTCTGTTTTTCTAAAAGCATTTATTTATTTGGAGCGGGGACACATACACACACACACACACACACACACACACACAGTGAGATAAAGACATCTTAAAGATGTCTTCCATTCACTGATTTACTCCCCAAATGCCCACAACAGCTAGGGCTGACCCAAGCTGAAGCCAGGAAACCAGGAACTCCATCTGTATTTCCTATGGTTGACATAGATCCAAGTACTTGAGCCATCATTTGCTACCCCCCAGGTTGTGCATTCACAGGCAGCTGGAATCTAAAACAAGGGTGAGAGGATCCCAAACACTCTAATATGGAATGATGGTGTCTCAAGGGACTGCGTTAGACACTGTACCACACCAGCTACCTCTGTTTTCTATCTTCATGCTTTTATTTCCTTGTTTACCTGCTTTAGGAAGACATTTTCACCATCTTTTACTTTAGAAATGTTTTTCTTTATTCCATTTAGAAAGATATCTTTTATATGAGAGAAAAATGAATAACACTTCTTTTGTTTATTAAGCACATTTTATATTAAATATTTAGTATTTTTATGATGAAAGGATGTTGCATTTTATCAAATGCTTTCTCTGTGTCTAATGAGATAATCATATAGCTTTTTAAAGCAAATTGGGTAAAGAAGGAACATTCCTCAACACAATTAAGGCATTATATGACAAACCCACAACCAGCATCATATTGAATGGAGAAAAGTTAGTAGCATTCCCACTAAGATCTGAAACCAGACAAGGATGCCTACTCTTACCATTACTCTTTAATATGATTCAGGAAGCTTTACCCTGAGCCATGAGGCAAGAATAATAAATCAGAGGGGTGCAGCTAGGAAGGGAGAAAGTCAAGTTACCCCTGTATGCAGATGCTACGCTCCTTTATCTAGGGAAGCCAAAAGACTCTACTCAGAGACTATTAGAACTCATAAGACAGTTTGGTGAAGGTGCAGGATATAAAATCAACACACAAAATCAGTAGCATTTGTATACACAAAAAATGCCATGGCTGAGAAAGAACTTGTAAGATCACTCCCGTTCACAGTAGCTACACAAAAAATACTTTGTAATAAATTTAGCCAAGGATGTGATTGGTCTCTGCAATTAAAGTTATAAAACATTAAGCAAAGAAGTAGAAAACACAAAAAATTAGAAAAATCTTCCATATTCTGGATTGAAAGAATGAGTATCATTAAAATGTCCCTATCACCCAAAGCAATGTGCAGATTCAATGTGAAAATGCCAAGTACATTCTTCTCAGATATGGAAAAACAACCTGAAAATTTATATGGAAACACAAGAGACCCCAAATAGCTGAAGCAGTCTTAAACAATAAGAATGAAACTGCAGGCATCACAGTATCAGATTTAAAGACGTATTACAGGGCGGTTATAATCAAAACAGCCTGGTAGTGGCACAAAAATAGATATGTGGAATAATGGCACAGAATAGAAACCTGAGGAATTAATCCACGCAGCTACTACCAACTAATCTTTGACAAATGACCTAAAATCACTCCCTAGAGAAAGGACAATATATTCAACAAATGGTGTTGGAAAATTTGGATTTCTGCACACAGAAGTATGAAGCAAGACCCCTACCTTATGCGCTATATGGAAATAAACACACAGTGGATCACGATGCTTAATTTAAGATCTGAAACATTCAAAGTCATTGATAAAAACATAGTGGATAGGGGAAACACTGCAAGACATTGGCCTAGGCAAACACTTCTTTGGTAAGGCCACAGAAGCACAGGAAATAAAAGCTGAGACAAATGGGGTTACATGAAACTAAGAAGCATCTGCACTGCAAGGAAACACTCCACAAAGTGAAATGGTCACTGGCAGAATGGGGGAAAATGTTTGCAAACTATTCATCTGATAAAGGAGTAATATCCAGATTATATAATAAGCTCAAGACACTCACAAGGGCTAGAAATACCTGTGATCCAGAAAGTTCTAAACTGAACACCAATCTGCTTCCAAATCTCCTCCGCCTTCCACAGGCTAACTCTCCAGTTAACATATGGATCATGTTTTAAAAATAGGACAAATCGTGTGTCCCCAAAAAACAAAATAGAATCCATAAAGGTAGCATATGAGGTCACTGTTGATATTTTCTAGGTGGACATTATAATGTTCATATTTTTATCTCATTTCTCAATGTTAAAAAATGGGATAATTTTAATTTGGCTATAATAGCAGAGAGGAGTTCATGTTTATACCAAAAGGTGGGATTCCTCTGATAGTTAGACAGTTAGGAGTTTCCAAAATTAAGGATTTTGTAATGTATATTAAATAATTACATATTGTGTTCTTAAAAATATATTCCAAGAATTTTGATAATAAGAACTTCTCTGCAAGAGAGAAAAAAATAAACTCAACAGCAACAAAACAAACCATTCAGTTATTAAATGGATTAGAGATATAAACAGACATTTTTCAAAGGATGAAATACAGATGGCTAGTAGACTCATGCAAATGTGCTCAGAATCAGTAGACATCAGGGAAATGCAAATAAAAACAAGAGTAAGGTTTCACCTCACTCCAGTTAGAATGGCTAGCATTCAAAAAAATCAATAAAATAACAAATTCTGGTGAGAATATTGAGAAAAACGTATCCTAATACAATATTGGTGGTTATGTAAACTAGTACAACTATTATAGAAGACAGTATGGAAATTCTTCAGAAATATGAAAATACATCTACGATATGACCTAGCCATCGCACTCCTGGAAATTTACCCAAACGAAATGCAATCAGTATGTCAGAGAGTTAGCTGTATCCTCATGATTATAGCAGCTCAATTCACAATAGCTAAGATATGGAATCAACCTAGATTTCCATCAAGCGATGACTGGATAAAGAAACTGGTAAATATGCATGATGGAATACTACTCAGCCATAAAAAAGAATGAAATCTGTCTTTCATAACAAAATAGATGCAATTGGAGAGCATTATGCTAACTGAAAGAAGCCAGTCCCCAGAAGACAGATGTCATATGTTCTCTCTGATTTGTGGTAACTAACATACAGGGTACAAAAAATGTAATGTGTATTTGATTAACTTTTATCGCCCTTGTCTGTACTCCTGAGGAATAGTGGTTTCTACTTACTACTCTGAATTCTTTATTAAGTGGAGGATTAAGCTTGTGATTATAAAGTAAATTAAACGTATGTCATCACAAAAATTAAGAGAATGATAACAATGGAAGGATGGAGACTAGGAAGTATCCTTATGTTCTTCATAAATGTATGTATGAAATACATGAATTCTGTTACCTTTACATAAATAAAATAAAAATATTATAAAAATTATATTTAGAAACGTTTGGCCCTTAAGTGACCAGCAGCTCAGCAGCAAAAAAAATATACTTGCATGTCATTCTGAAATAGGATTATCACCATATTGTGTAGATCGTTGTATTATTTTTAAATGAAAGAAAATGAAAAGTCTCAATTGTTAAAATAAATGGATTGTACCATATCATTGGTAGTACTGGCAGGCATACTGCCATTTTGGAGAACATCCATTATTGGTTAATCTCCTGTTAGAAGGAGCTTTTTTCTTCAGGATTATTTAATGATATTGTTAAAGTTTGTGGTGTCCTGCAGGAGTTCCTTTGCATTCCAGCCCTTCGGTGTATTTGTCAGCAAATATCTGTCAGCTACTTCTAAACATGCAACAGGCATTCAATGACCTCTTGCAATGTGGATAAAAGATGACATACAACACAAACGAAGGTGGCAGGCATTCTTTCTTGGACAGATGCTTCCCTGATACCGTTTCATTCTTTGGCTTTCTGACCCTGCATTGCTGAGTCTTTCATTTATCATCCCTGACGTGAATTGCTCACCTGTATGCCCAGTGTCTGGAATCACATAGATGAGAATCTTCTTCATGTGTGCAGCTCTCTTAAATTAAGAGTTTAAATCTTTGTACCTGATTTCCTTCAAAGCAAGAAGAGAGTGCAAGTATGGTGGGGCGGCTGTCTAGATTATGTTGCTTCTTCTGGTTTTCTCCGAGAAACGGGGGAAGGGCTAGCACTGAGCTCCACTTGGGGCTAGAGAGGGCAGATGGGGGCAGGCTCGTGATCTTGTGTTTTCCTCCAGCGACATGAGGTTCATGAGTTCTGATGCTGAGGAGCAGGATGTGTGTTGCAAAACAGAATTGTGGTTTATCCAAACAGATGCCCTGGGGGAGCAAACTGTCAGGGAGTTGTGGGTCCAGGCTCAAAAGAATCTAAAATACTTTACCCTGGCATTCAAGCTGGTAAGATGAGAAAGAAACACTGAAAATGCAGTAGGACTGATATGGTTTCCTGATTGGATGTACTATGCTTTTATCTCTCTCTCTCTCTCTCTCTCTCTCTCTCTCCCCTCTGTCTTTTACTGAACAGAAACTTTTATTGTCTTTGCAAATTGCACATTGAATGTTGTCCCTCTGTGTTTCTCTTGTTTACCTCTTTATGTCTTGTGTTTTTAATAGACGTTTTTCAAAGAGTTTGGCAACAGCATATACTTTTGTATGCTTCAAGTGCTTCTTTTTATATATAAGCAAAGTCAGTATTTGAATATTCAAACTTTAGGACTCTTGCTTTCTGAGGGTGAGTCTTTGGGCAAAAATACAGCTGAATATGAGTTGCTGTCTGTCATCCATCTTGTTACCCATGGCATCAATGTTATCTCCTAATAAAACTGCATCCTCTCTCTCCCTACTGGTGCTGGTTTCAGCTTAGATACACAAAATAAATTGAGTATTTCAGTCCAGCAAAGATCCAAGTTATGGGATGCTTGCCCAATTTCAAGTGGGGCCTGAACAAGGAGGAGGAGGAGAAAGAGAAAGTGGAGGAGGAAAAGGAGAGAAAGAGTAAGAGGAAGATGGAGGCAAGGAAAAGAGGAAGAGGAGTGGAATGGGGAGAGGGAAGAAGAAGATGAATAAGAAGAGGAAGAACAAGGAAAGGAAAGTGTAAGAAAAATAGGAGGTAATGGTGAGCCTGAGGCATATTTGGAATTAGCATCCTGAATGGAGCCTATAGGGATGGTGGTGGGTAAGTAGAATGTTTTATTTTAAAGATTTATTTTATTTATTTGAAAGATTTACAGAGAGAGGTAGAGACAGAGAGAGAGGTCTTCCATCCACTGGTTCACTCCTCAGATGGCTGCAACGGCCAGAGCTACACCAACCTGAAGCCAGGAGCCAGGAGCTTCGGAGTCTCCCACGTGGGTGCAGGGGCCCAAGGGCTTGGCCATCTTCTGCTGCTTTCCCAGGCCACAGCGGAGAGCTGAATAGGAAGAGGAGCGGCTGGGACTCAAACCAGCACCCATATAGGATGCCAGCACTTCAGGCCAGGGCTTTAATCTGCTGCGCTACAGCACCAGCCTCAGTAGAATGTTTTAAATGAGTTTTCAAAGCAGTAGATATGGTCATGTAAGTGGCTGAGGTATATGGAGAGAAAATGCTGGGGAAGACGGAGTGAAGGAACTGCCGACCAGCACTGAACTATCATCCCTATGGATAAGGAAATTATAAGAGAATTTTTGAAGAAGATATCAAGGAGTTAGTCTTCAAAGAATGAGAAGAAAGACAAAGAAGTCAATAGGATGTTATTGTAAGATGCAGAGAGAGAGAGCGAGGTGCTGGAGCATAATAGGCTAAGCCTCTGCCCTCAGCACTGGCATCCCCTATGGGGGCCGATTTGAGTCCTGGCTGCTCCTCTTCTGATGCAACTCTCTGTAACGCCCTGGGAAAGCAGTGGAAGATGGTCCAAGTACTTGGACTCAGAAGCTCCTGGCTCCTGGCTGCGGACTGGAACTGCTCCGGCCATTGTGGTCATCTGGGGAGTGAACCAGCAAATGGAAGATCTCTCTTTCTCTGTCTCTCCCTCTATGTGTGTGACTTACCTCATAGATAAATAAATAAATTCTTTTAAAAATATGCAAAGTGAATACAAGAAGGAAGGGCAATGCCTGGATGTGGAATCCAAGCCATGGAACTTTCAGAAAGCGGCAATAGGGAGAGAGCATGGTCTCAGAATCAGCAGCAGAACACTGTGGCCATGTTTGAGAAGCTGGAATGAAACTTACCCCTTGTCCAGTACTTTGTAGAAACCGTAATAGACAAATCAGTCACTGCTAGAGAGGACTTTGGGGAAAGCACCGTCCCCAAAGGAAAACCATTTTCAATTAAAGAAAATACTGATGAGAATGTTGAGGTGAGGCACTAAAGAGAAAGGGAAACTGATTGTTGCAGTTTATTTCTTAACAATGTTGCAGTGGATTGTTTCTGAGAAGAGGAGTGTGGTGGGGGCAACAGGCGCTGAGTCACCACACAGACCCCAGGAGTTGGGTGAAAGTGGGCTTGAGGCAAGCAACCTGCAGACTCGTTTATTTCAGTTAGTACAGCAGCTTATATAACCAAGACCAGCCAATCCGGTCAAGGGGCGGTCTATGCTCCAACCAATCACAGCCTTGTTGCCAGGCAGTTTCCAAAGCCATCCAATCACAGCCTGTTGCCAGGCAGGCTCCGTTTGCCATGTGGGTTTCAAAGCAATCCAATCACAGCCTGTTGCCAGGAAGGCTCCATTGCCAGGTGGGTTTCCAAGCCACTCCTGAGTAACTGATGCTCACTTGCCAGTGGCCATCTTGTCATGGCCTTCTCAATCCACCACAACTGATCATGAGTTTTATTTATATTTTTTAAAGATTTATTTATTTGAAAGTTAGAGTTGCTCAGAGAGAGAAGGAGAGTCAGAGAGAGAGAGAGAGAGGTTTTCCACCTGCTGGTTCACTCTCTAATTGGCAGCAACAGCAGGAGCTGTGCTGATCCACAGCCAGGAGCCAGGAGCTTCTTGCAGGTCTCCCATGTGGGTGCAGGGGCCCAGGGACTTGGGCCATCTTCTGCTGCTTTCCCAGGCCATATAGCAGAGAGGTGGATAGGAAGTGGAGCACCTGGGACTCGAACCGGTGTCCATATGGGATGCTGGCACCACAGGCAGTGGCCTTACCCACTATGCCACAGCACTGACCCCAACTGATCATGAGTTTTAAACATCACCATGCAAAGGTTTCAAGAGATGTATAGGGCATCACACATTGAAAGAGAACCTGAAAACAATGGAGATGCATTTAGTGATTAAATCCTAGAAAGCCTTTATTCAAAGATAAGCTGAAAGAAATATCCATGTATCATTACATCATACACTGATTCTCTAAAATTTATTTTAGAATGAAATTCTGTTGGTGACTAGTTGAGAATAATTGGGTTTGGGAATAAACTGATCTGATGGATGGCATTGTACTTAACTGAGACCATGTCTTCATAAAAGAAATGGCATTTAAATAAGTAGCACACAATATAGGGGAAACATAAAACTCTTTTGGAAATGTTGTAATCTTGTCACTGTAGGTAAATTAATTGCTTTGGAGTTGACATTATATATCCCAGTTATGCCTGCTGTCTAGTCATGCTGAATGGATAGCACAGGTCTACACTTACTCTTAAATAAGTCTGAGAAGTAGGCTTTTTGAAAGTGAGCGAGGTAATGTGGGGTTATTGGGTTTGTTGGATGGAGAGAGGTGGAGGAGAATCCATCCCTCAGGATTCCATTTTAACGTCCAAATTAAGCAAGCCGTGAGATGACCACTTTCAGCAAGGTCGAACACTCTGGGACAGGAGTGGCTGGTTCGGAGCACTCAATCAGTAAGAGAAGGAGAGAGAGAAACCTCACAGTAAGCTGCCCGAGAAAGGCATTGTCCAGTACTGAGATAAGAGACCTTGGCTAAAGCACAGTAGGCTACATGACTTACTGAGGGAAATGAAATGCAGGAAGTTGATATTGGGAGTTTGGTATTCACTGCCTTTGAAAGGGATAGATGTGTATTTCAGTAGCACAAACATGAATTCATAAAATTGTGAGAATAAATAAATTTCCCACATTATATAAAAAAGGTAAAGTCTGGGTTATACCAGGTTATACTTGTATAGGAGTCTCTTGTTCTTATTGTGGGAGCTGAGACCAGATTGTCCAGAACTGAGTACCATGTATCAGTTAATATGTCATAATGTACTTCAGTATTGACGAGACCTTCAGCTATTCTCCAAAATGGTCTTTAATATAGTACCTAACATAATTTTGTATTTGAAGTCAGAGCTTAATCATTCAAAAAGGTTAAATTTAAACAGAAGGAAGGAAAATCACAATTACTGACATCATCTGATCAGAGGCCTATTAATTGCCAGTGGTTGATTTTTGTTTTGTTTTTTTAAGGCAGAAAACTACAACTGTTTATATGACCCCTCTGCAGACTTGTGGTTTCAGAAGGCAATGAACAGGAGAAATTCTGACGAAGAGCAACTTTAAATTCATTAAGTGACTATGCAAACTTTAGCTCCTTGAAAGTTCACAGAAAATGGAATCAAAATATAAATTTTTCACCAAAAGGATCTTACCCGTTAATTCCACATTCCAGGAGCTTTTTGAAATGCCTTTCTGTGTATCATCAATTCCTGGCCTCATAGAACTCTGTCTGTGAAATACACTTGCTTTCCATCCCCTTCAACTTGTGCGGCAGTAGGGTCCCAAGTATCTCTGATCTACAAAATTATTCATCACATCTACTTATTTATACTTTGTGGCTATTTTCTGTGTGTTGCCTTTATTCTTTTCTTTCCTTTTCCTTAATCTTCTCTTTAAAGATGTATTCTATTTACTTGAATGATAGAATTACACACAAACAGAGAGAGATTTCCCATCTACTGTCTCACTCCCCAAATGGCCACAACAGCCTGGGTAGGGCCAGGCTGAAGCCAGGAGCCAGGAGCCAGGAGCTTCGTCCAGGTCTCTCATATGAGTGCAGGGGCCCAAGGACCTCAGCCACCTTCCATTGCTTTCCCAGGTGCATTAGCAGGATTGGATTGGAAGTGGAGCAGCCAGGACCCACACTTTTGCCCAAATGGGATGCCGGCCTTGCAGGTGAGGGCTTAAACTGCTGTGCCACAGCACCACAACTCTGGCCACATTCTTTTCTTTTTTAAAAAAGATTCATTTAATTATTTGAAAAGCAGAGTAAAGGGGGGAGTCGAGGGACATAGACACAGAGAGAGACACAGAATATTTTCCATCTGCTGGCTCACTCCCCAAATGGTTGTCAGGGCTGGGGCTGGTCCAAGCCAAAGTCATAATCCAGGAGTTCCAACCAGTGGCTGGCAGAGGCTCAAGCATGTGGATACCTTCTGCTGCCTTCCCAGGCACATTAGCAGGGAGCTGAATCTGAAGTGGAGCAGCCTGGACTTGAAATGTCACTCTGGTGTGAGATGCCAGCATTGCAAGCAGTGACTTAACCCACTGCCAGAGAGGCAGAGACAGGCAAAGAGCTCCCATCAGATGAGTCACTCCCCAAGTGTCTGCACAGCCAGGGCCGGGCCAGATAGATGTTGAGAGAGCTAGGAACCCAATCCAGGTTCCCTGCGTGGATGGCAGACATCTAACTGCTTGGCTCACCACTGCAGCCTCCCATGGTGTGCGTTAACAGGATGCTAGCATCAGGAGTGGAGCCAGAACTGGGACCCCTGTGTTGCAGTATGGGTTGTGGGCATCCCAAGTGGCTTCTAAACTCCTTGGCCAAACAACTGCCTTGCACTTGTTCTTTCTCCAAACTCCTCTTTTTCTACCTTCTCTGGTTTTATATGAGTATTTTATCTGATTCCATTTTATATCCTCTCTCGATCTGTTAGTAGCCATTCTCTGATATAGTTGCTTGAGTCTGCCCCTCTTTGCTTTGGATTTCCCTAGATATTCTTCGTCAGACAGAGTCTGTATCTGGCATCTTTTCCCACTGTAACCTGCTATTTTTGGACTGAATCCCTATCTGTATGTTGGTAAGGTGTTGGGGAGGAGAAACATTCTTTTATTTTATGATGAAAAGTTTAGTGTTTCATAGTGCTGTGTCTCTGGGCTTTGATCTTCACAAATGTTTCTCCTGTGGTGTAGCTTCTTTCCCTCACCTTCTTTTTGTTGTGACAAGAAAGCTGGAGTTTCTGTTAGTGTGAGAGGACTGTCTTTTTCCCAGACGTGCAGACAAGACTCTTGTAAAGTCTTTGCTCCTGGAGGCTGTGTATTTGTTTCAAGGAACGTTCTAGGTTTTTTTGGCAGTGATTTTCCCCGTCTCCAGTTGTAAGAGCTGAGAACGAGCTGTCTCAGATCCTCACTGTGAGAACCTCTTGGGGCCCGGGAGCTTACACCATTGGCTTTCCCAAGACTGGGATTCTCAACTTCCATAATCCTGAGATTTTTCAATAGAATAAGTCTCTGTGTCTTCTATGTATCATCATGTGAGGGCAGTTTTCTAGAGGCCCTTATCTTCTACACTGTCATTGTTCATAGGTGACAGTATTGTTGATGTGCAAAACTCCCTATGAATCTAAAAGGAAATTCATGGCATGAATAAAGGCAGGAACAAAGTAACAAAACATACATGGATACTACATCAATGTCAATCAATGTTGCTTTTCTTTCCACATTCAAGGGACAGTGAGAATATGAGCTTGAAGAAACAAAGTCATTTATAGTATCACCCTAGAAGAAATGCTTCAGTATAAATCTAAGAAAATAGATGTAGTATCTTTATGTGCAAAGCTATTAAATATTGAATAAAGCAATATAAAGATATATATATATATATATATATACACACATAAAGATATTCCACATGCATAGGAAACTCATAGTGAATTAGAGGCCAGTTCTTACCAGCTTCTTCTGTAAATCTAGTGCAATTCAAATCAAAATACCAGAAAATTATTTCTCACTACACTTTATTTATTTTATAGTAGTTTTAGGTTCATGGCAAAACTGAGCAGAATTTGCAAAGGGTTTGCATAGAATCCTTGTCCCCCACCCCATACTGCAAAGACTTCAATTGATGAGCCATGCTGACGCATCATCATTGCCTAAAGCCCATGATTCCATTTGAGTTCACTCTTTATGTTGTACATTCCATGAATTTGAACAAATATATAACCATCTACATCCACCGATATATTATGATACAGAATGTTCTCACTGCCCTAGAATCCCTGTGCCCCACTTACTCATTGTTCCTCACTCACCGATGCTGGAAACCAAGAATTGTTTCACTGTCTCTAGAGTCCTGCCTTTTCCGGAATGTGATTTCACTGAGGTCCCACAGTGTGCACATTTTCAGATCAGCTTCTTTCACTTCGTCATGTGCGTGGAAGCTTCCTGCATGGATTGGGAGGTCTCGTACTTTAACACTGAATGATACTCCATTATCTGGGAGTATATTTATACACCCACAAAAAAATCACTGGGAAGTGTCCAAGTTTGCATATTTGTGAGTAAACATTGCTCTAAACATTCACATACAAGTTTGTGTCTGTGTCTGTGTGTCTTGTCTGTGTGTGTGTGTATGGAAATAAGTGTTTAACTCATTTGGATAAACACCAAGGAAAGTGCTTGCTGAGTCGAATGGTAAGAAAGTATTAAGTTTTATAGGAAACAACAAAACTGTCCTTCAAAATGTTTGTATCATTTTGTGATCCCACCAGCAATGAATGAGAATTTATATTGATCTAGATCCTTACCTTGCTTTTTGATTTATTTTTTGAAACAATAGCATTTTATTAACAATAATTATATATATATATATATAATTATGAGGCATGGCTTAACATCTCCTTACAATTTTTATTTCATTACTCATTTATTTTTATTTTATTTGAAGTCAGAGAGAGAGAGACATTGCAAGTGAGTACTCCCCCAAATTGTAGTTTACTCCCCAAATGCCCGTGGCAGCCAGGGCTAGACCAGGGTGAAGCCAGGAGCCCATAACACAATCCAGGTCTCCCACAATGGGCTGCAGGGATCCAAACACTTGCACGGTCACCTTCTGCCTCCCAGGGAGGCTCTGAAGTCAAGGTGGAACTGGAACCCAGGCACTCTGGTGGGGATGTGGCATCCCAACAGCATCTTAACCTCTGTGTCAAATGCCCTCACTCTAATTGTGTATTCAAATAGATAACTCTATTATTGATTAGATGTAATTTTATCTGATTTTAAAATATCCAGTGGAGGGTGGGCATTTGGCTTATTGTTGAGCTGGTCAAGGTGTCTGTGCCCCATATCGGAGTACTTGGGTTTCGGTTTTGGCTCTCCTACAGAGTCCAGCTTCCTGCTGTTGCCCACTGTGGTAAGCAGCAGTTCTGACTCGAGTAGCTGTTTTCCTGTCGTCAGTTAGATGGAACACCTCGGCTCCCAGCTGTGACCCCAGCTAGGGTCTGTTGTAGGGCATTGGAGAAATCCTCTCTCCCTCTCCCTCTTCCTTTCCAAGTGAATGAAAATGTATTTTAAAATGTGTATCCTGTGCACATTGTACTTCAGACCCAGTCTTGTGTTCATGGTAGTCATATTTGAAGAAACCCCTTATTTACCATTTTCTTACTAAAGCTCCAGGGTTGAACTTCCGTCTCAGTGTGGTTGTGTGACATTCTTAATTAGCTTTCCAAATACATATCTGTGTTGGACAGGATTTGAGGAATTATGGAAAATAATGATGACGTGCTCTCTTCAGCAGCACATACACTAAAATGGGAAAATAATGATGACAATTTCCTGGTTATTCCACCTATAATGACACATTTTCACCCATAGTAAATGGTGGAGGCAGGGATTGAATGCAGGGTTTTTTCAAAATTCATTTTTGTTTTCCTGAAAGTCAAAGTGAGAAATAGAGAAATATAGAGATCTTCCCTCTGCTGGTTCACTCCCATAAATACCCACAGTGGTCAGAGCAGGGACAGGCCAAACCTAGGAGCCCCTAATTCAATCTACATCTCCCATATGGGTGTCAAGGACCCAGATACTTGAGCCATCACTACCATCTCCCAGGGTATGCATCAGCAGGAAGTAGGAACTGGATACAGAGCTGGGACTTGACCCCGGGCACTGTGGAATGGGACGCAGATGTCCCTTGTGGAACCTCAACTCCCGCACCACAACACTGCCCCTGAAACGACGTTGGGGTCTACTTCGTAGTGTGGATAAGGTATTTAGCTGGGTGGTTTTTTTTCCGCCAAGGCCATAGATTAAACCCTCGACTGATTTTGTAATATGGTAGATAAATGCACATCATTTTGCTAACGTGAACACGCACTTTGAATCACAGTTCATTATGATGGGAGCAGGAGCAAGAGCTTTTTTTCTTAAGATTTATTTATTTATTTGAAAGTCAGACTTACACAGAGAGAGGAGAGGCAGAGAGAGAGAGAAGAGAGAGAGGGAGAGAAAGAGAGAGAGAGAGAGAGAGATAGGTCTTCCATCAGCTGGTTCACTCCCCAGTTGGCCACAACGGCCAGAGCTACACCCATCTGAAGCCAGGAGCCAGGAGCTTCTTTTGGGTCTCCCATGTGGGTGCAGGGGCCCAAGGACTTGGGCCATCTTCCACTGCTTTCCCAGACCATAGCAGAGAGCTGGATTGGAAGAGGAGCGGCCGGGTCTCGAACCGGCGCCCATATGGGATGCCGGCACTGCAGGCGGTGGTTTTACTTGCTACAGCACAGTGCCAGCCCCAGGAGCTGTTGTTTAGGTGGAAACGATCATCTCTGGTCTCAGGGCTTTCACTTAGTGTCAGAAACGCAGAGGCCCTTCTGTGCTGACTCTCACATGTTCCAGGCCAGCACCATCTTCTCGTCCTAATCTCCACCTCTCTCCTTTTAGTTACGGTATTGGTCTAATTTGATAAAATGTATTCAAAATGGCAGGAACTTGATCTTGGTCTTCCTTTGTGTGGAAATTGAGAGTGGAGAAAATAGGGAGGACAGAAATTGCCAGAATACCCTAAACTGCATTTTACTCAGATCTTTTTGATGTGCTGGTCACTGTTTCTGTAAACTTATTACTCTCTTCCATGTGCTGGTAGAGTTTGGATCCTTCATGCTATTAAGTAGTGAAATATTCCATAGCAAAGGTTTACCCTGCTTCTGTTTTTCCTTTACATTTAAAATGTGTTTGTTTATTTTCACTTTATTTGAAAGGCAGAGACACAGACAGATCTCTCCAAAGGCCTGTAACAGCCATGGCTGGACTGAGCTGAAGCCCGGAGTCTGGGACTCGTACGGGGTCTTCTACATTAGTGCTGGGGACCTGTGAGCTGAGCCATTACCGTCTTCCTCCCAGAGTGTGCGTTAGTATAAAAGCATAGGAGCTACGACTTGAACCAGCACTCAGTAGGAGTTGTGGGCATTACAGGCACATTTTAGCCTCTGTGTCGAATAGCCACCATTAAACACCCACCCCCTTTTAACAAGTCAAGTGAATACAGCATTTGAGGTTGCCTTCACTTACTTAAGTGTCCCAAATTCAGTGTCTTTTCTAATTCAGATGAACCACACTTGAGTGGAAATTTAGAGTTGGGAAAGTAGTTTTAGGATCTCAAGGTATATGATCTCACTTTCCTAAAAGCATCTCCCAGTCCTGTAGAGGATCAAGTCTTTTTTTTTTTTTTTTAAATGTATATTGATTTGAAAGTCAGAGTTGAGAGAGAGAAAGAGAGAGGAGATCTTCCAGTCCGCTGGTTCCCTCTTCAGATGGCTGTTGAGGGCTGCACACGGTCGAAGCCAGGAGCCACAGATTCCCCTGGGTCTCCCATGTGTGTGGCAGGGGCCCAAGTACTTGGACAATCCTCCACTGCTTTTCCAAGGCCATTAGCAGGGAGCTGGGGATGATAAGTCTTAAAAGAGCAGTTTTTATTTCCCCTTACTATTTCCATAATGTGTCATATTTATCTTCACACTTTTTTACTATCTAGGCTTATGAGACACCAAATTTTAATTGCTTATTTTAAACATATTTCGTGGAGGTTTGTGGGGGTTCTAATGGAATACAAAAATTGAATTTTAGATTCATGGTTACATTGTGTGTTTGAAATACAATTATGCTTTAAAAATTTTATAATGTTTATTTATTTATTTGAGAAGCAGAGAAACAGAGAGTTCTCATCTGCTGGTTCACTACCCAGATTCTCATGAAAGTCAAGGTAGGCAAGATCAAAGCCAAGAGCTGGGAGCATGGGTCTGGCACATGGGTGGCAGGAACCCAGGTATCCCAGCCATCACTGCTGCCCCCCAGGGTCTGCATTCACAGGAAGCTGGAATCAGGAGCAGAGTTGGGTATGGAACCCAAGCACTGTGATACGGGTTGAGCGCTGTGCAAAATGCAAGCCTGTATAATGCCTTCTTTTATATTTGAGGACTAAGATTCTTTCTTAACATATAACAATGTAATATTCAAGAACATGAAGAATTTGATTGAAATTGAAAATGGGTTCTATGTTAGTGATCTGTGTATCTTATAAGCATATATGCGTTTCTGTGGCGTGCAGACAAATGGAGTCCTTCTCCCAAAAGACCCACATTCCTTGCTCTGTTCTACTGTTTTCATGGTACTCATTACATTCTAACATAAACTTAATACTGTATTTAACCTACTAAATTTTGGGTGATGGACATTGTGGTGCAGCATGTTAAGCTCCACATAGTACACCCACATCCCATATCAGAGGACTGGTTTGAGCCCTGGTTACTGTGCCTCCCATCCAGCTTCCTGCCCCTGCACCCTGGGAAGCAGCAGGCGATGGCTCAAGTGCTTGTGTCTCTGCCACATACAGGGGAGACCCAGAAGGTGTTCTGTGCTCCTTGCTGTGTCCTAAGGCAGTCTAGCTATTGTGGGCATCTGGGGGAGTGAATTAGCAGATCACAGATCTCTCCCTCTCTCTGTCTAGCTCTCCCTCTTTTCTGTTCAAGTAGATGAAACTAAATAAATTAATATGACAGGGATTTTTAGTGGCCTGTCTCACCTGAATAAATTACTTGTTCTGCAAGGGTAAAAATTTATGTCTGTTTTGATCCATGTTATACAACCACTGACTAGGTGAGCGTCTAGGACACACTAACTGCTTAATAGAAATTTGGTCAAATGAAACGAACAAGCATGAAATTATTTCTTGCATTTCAAATAATAATGGAGAAAAAGCTTTGGAAATATGTACATAGAAACATTAAAATATCATATATAAGTCATACAGATTTTGTTCTCTGTACTGTACAATTGATAATGAATTCTATACCACAGGTATGCAAACCAAACATACCATGCGCTTGGTATATTGGAATTGATATTCTTTAACTCACATGCCTGAGATAAAATAATATGTGCACAGTATTAAGATAACAGACATTACCAATGTAAACACCACTACATTAAGAAGTAAGTACTGGGGCCGGTGCTGTGGTTAGGCCACTGCCTGTGCACCAGCATACCACTTAGATGCTGGTTCCATTCTCAGGTGCTCCACTTCTGATTCAGCTCCCTGTTAATGCGCCTGGGAGTATAGTGGAAGATGGCCCAAGTGCTTAGGCCCCTGCGCTCACATGGGAGACCTGGAGGAAGCTCCTGGCTGCTGACTTTGATCTGCCCCAGCCTTAACCACTGCAGCCATTTGGGGAGTGAACCAGTGCATGCAAGACCTCTGTGTGTCTTCCTTTCTCTCTAACTCTGACATTCAAATAAATAAATAAATCTTTTTTAAAAAGAGAAATAACATACTGTTACTACCTTTAAGATTCTATTTTCATTTGAATTCTCTTAAAAGGATAATACCTATTCTGAATTTTGTCTTTTCATTCTATCTCCCATTTATATTCATTTCTTTTAAATGTTATATAAATATTAAGTTGTATTCATTGTTTAATGCTTTTATCACTCGATGCTGTTTTTAAATTATTTTTTAAAAAGATTTTGAAAAGCTTATTTGAAAGAATGAAAGAGAGTAAGAGAGAGATGGGAAGAGAGATCTTCCATCCACTGTTTCACTCCCCAAATAGCCTCATTAACCAGGGTTAGGCCAGGCTGAAACCAAGTACATGGAACTCTATCCTGGTCTTTGACAGGGAAGGCACAGACCCATGCACTGAGATCATCCTCATGGAGAACGAGTGTGTATTTTTATTTCATTTTTCTGTATATATGCAAACACACGCATGACTGCATGGCAGTATTTCAAAAAGTTCATGGACATTGAATTAAAAGATAAGCTTATTTTAGATCTTAACGTAATGAATGATTCATTTTGAGGAAGAATGCACACACATGCACACACACATATACACCCACACCCGTACCCACATACACATCTTACCCACATATAAATGGCAGTCAGTCCAGTGGCAGGTGTATGCATTCTCCTGTTGATAAATACATTTGGATTGCTTCTGTTTTCCTACTTGCACAAACAATGCTGTGAGGACCAATTGGATTATGATGTCCCTCTAGTACAAAGCTAGTATTTTATGGAATATGTATGTGGTCATATTTAGAAGTGTGACAGTGTGCAAAGCCAAGAGTTATGAGCATTCCACAGGCACACCAACACTTGATGTTATCAATGTAAAAAAAAAAAAAAAAAAGGCCAGTTTGTTGAACTCAAATAAATAGTATCTCCGGCCGGCGCCGCGGCTCACTAGGCTAATCCTCTGCCTTGTGGCACTGGCACACCAGGTTCTAGTCCCGGTCGGGGCACCAGATTCTTTCCCGGTTGCCCCTCTTCCAGGCCAGCTCTCTGCTGTGGCCCGGGAGTGCAGTGGAGGATGGCCCAAGTCCTTGGGCCCTGCACCCCATGGGAGACCAGGAGAAGCACCTGGCTCCTGGCTTCGGTTCAGCGCAGTGCGCCGGCCGCGGTGGCCATTGGAGGGTGAACCAATGGCAAAGGAAGACCTTTCTCTCTGTCTCTCTCTCTCTCACTGTCCACTCTGCCTGTCAAAAAATAAAAATAAAAACAAAAAATAAAAAAAGTATCTCTTGTGATTGAAATTTGTGTTTTTTTTTATTTAACTCATTTGCATATCTTTATCAACATTTTGGCCATCTGTTTTATTCTCTGAAATATCTTTTTGTGAAGTCTATTTAATTTTTTTCTGAAGATTTACTTGTTTATTTGAAAGGCAGAGTTACAGAGAGGGAGGGTGAGACAGAAAGAGCTGAGAGAGAGAGTGTGAGAGAGAGATGGATCTTCCATCTACTAGCTCCTTCCCTAAATGGCTATAATGGCAAGGACTGGGGCAAGTTTAAGCTAGGAGCCAGAAACTCCATGCAAGTCTCCCATGTGGGTGGCAGGGGCCCATGTACTTGGGCCATCTTCTGCTGCCTTCCCAGATGCATTATCAGGGAGCTCAATCAGAAGTGGAGCAGCCAGGACTAGAACCAGTGCATGTATGGGACGCCAGCATCACATGTGGTGATTTAATCTACTGTGCCACAACAGGAACCCCATAGAGTTTGTTTTCTATTGCATCATATGTTTTTGTTATTGTTTAATATGATTTTCCTTGTGAAAAACTCTAGATAGAATTTTTGTAGATTTTAAGTGTCTGAAATAACTTTTCTTACTGTGCCGCTTTTTTGAGCTTCTATTAGTGAGTTACTTTTGGTGATATAATGTTGAAATTCAATATATTTAAATAGAGAAATATTCCCTATTAATAGAAAATTCTTATTTCTTATTAAAAAGTATTGCTGATTTTACAAGGTTTTGATAATTTTCTTGTAAATGCACTGTGACAATTTCAATATTTTGTTTTTAATTTTAAGGTTCGAAAATGTTTCCTTGTATGCATCAAGTGTGAAGTCATCATCCGATTTCTTTTATTTGTGATATTCTGTTCTCCTAGAACATCCTTGTAATAATGTGCTGGAATGTAATTTTGAAGAGCACTCTCTTTCCCTCCCCCTCCTCCTCCCCCTCCTCCTTCTTTTAAGATTTATTTATTTCTTTGAAAATCAGAGTTACTGAGAGGGAGAGGCAGAGACAGAGAGAGAAAAGTCTTCCATCTGCTGGTTCACTCCCCAAATGGCCACAGCAGCCAGGGCTGGGCCAGGCCAAAGCCCGGAGCCAGGAGCTTCTTCCAGGTCTCCCACCTGGGTGCAGGAGCCCAAGTACTTGAGCCATCTTCTTCTATTTCCCGGGCCATAGCAGGGAGCTGGATTGGAATTGGAGCAGCCAGGACTGGAACTGGCACCCATATGTGCTGTTGACATCCTAGGTGGCAGCTTAACCTGCTGTAACACAAAACTGTCCCCAGGGAGCACCCTCTCCTAATTTAAGGTCTCCCTGACTCCCACCCACATTCCACCCTTCCTCCTCCTTCCTCCCTTATTCCTTCTCTTTCCTGCTGTTCAAGCTCTACTTGTCTATTTGCACTAACATCAAATGACTTTACTTACTGTGCATTTATGAGTCTATCGAATAAATCTTGACATCCTGTGAGACATCTTTCCCTCTTTTTTCTTGAATACTTCGGCCGGCGCCGTGGCTCAATAGGCTAATCCTCCACCTTGCGGCGCCGGCACACCGGGTTCTAGTCCTGGTTGGGGCGCCGGATTCTGTCCCGGTTGCCCCTCTTCCAGGCCAGCTCTCTGCTATGGCCAGGGAGTGCAGTGGAGGATGGCCCAGGTGCTTGGGCCCTGCACCCCATGGGAGACCAGGAAAAGCACCTGGCTCCTGGCTCCTGCTATTGGATCAGCGCGGTGCGCCGGCTGCAGCGGCGGCCATTGGAGGGTGAACCAACGGCAAAGGAAGACCTTTCTCTCTCTGTCTCTCTCTCTCACTGTCCACTCTGCCTGTCAAAAATAAAAAAATAAAAATAAAAAAATAAAAAAATAAATTTCTTGAATACTCTTTGTTTTTCTATTGCCATAAGAATCTTAATATGAGACTGTTAAATTTCATGAATAAATGTGTTCGGACTTAGACTGGAATTGTCTTAGGCAATAAATTTGGGAAGAAAGGACATTTTTCTCAGTTACTATGTCTTCTTGTGCATGAGTACAATGTCTTTTATCCATTTATTGAGGTTTTCACAATGGCTTCTAGTTTACCATTTCTCTCTTAATTGTTTCTAATCTGATATTTAACTTATAAATTCAATTTTAATATCTATAATTATCTTAGTTTTTCAGTAAATTGTTTTAGAAAAAATCATTTTAATGTTTAAAAGGCAGAGAGACACAAAGAGACACAGACAGGCAGACAGAGATCTGCTAGTTCACTCCCCAAATGCTTCCAGCAGCCAGGACTGGCCCTGGTCAAAGAGAGGAGCCAGGAACTCTGCCCAGCTCTCCCACATGGGTGTGTAGTCATGACCTGCTGCTTTCCCAGAGGCAGCTGGAATCTAACGTGGAGCAGACTTGCAGCCAGGCACTCTGAGGGGGCGCAGGGTATTCCAAGTGGCATCTAAACTGCTGCTCTGAATGCGCATCCCTGTTCTTTATTGTTAAAATACATTCTTCTGGTCGCTGCCTCACCATTACAGGAAAATTTACATAATTTCATGTTCGATATTCCACAAAATGGAAGTTATAAGTTGTCTTTTGAATTTACAGGATTAAAAAATGTGTAAGGAGAAATGAACAAATGGGAGATTTTCACTTTATTCTTTAGGATTTCATTATTATTTGTCCACAGCACTACACAAATGAGGGTTTTATATTATTCACTTTCATTTATGAGAGTGTGGCTTGGTTTGATGGCAACACTGCATATAACACTCCAAAAGTTGTGTCTGCTACACCATTAAACAAAATTATACACAAAGAGGGAGTAATGTTTTTCGTGTTTTAAATAATATATGAATAGATACAGTATTAATATTTAAGCATTAGTATATAGAGAGAGTGATTTTATTTTCAAAACAACTGTGTGATAGATGCTATCACCATCTGCAAATGAAGAACTCAAGCTCTGAAAGTGAATATAATCTTGTTACATAATTAATAATTTTAGTGACATAATTCTATGTCAGTCTTTGAAATTTGTGATCCTGCAAATATTTAATGTTTGATGTGAAATAGTAACTCAATATTTGATTAGTGCATGTTATTAGCTCATTGTCAAAAATATATAATTTTTGATATTAGATAGGTAAACACTCCAAAATCCATTTATTTGAGATATAATTTTTATTTGCTATATGAGCCAAAAATCTCCCAGAGGTTCTGTTTAGAGGACAATTGGCAACATTTTATTGTAAAATGTTTTAAACCATGATGCTTTTTATGTTATACTAAGTTCTTCTATGGCCAAACATGCAGGGATGTTTATGCATTTCTATGTGATTATACTTGGGTGATTTTAATTAGTTCTTAAAGGTTAAAGTCATTATTTCCTTTTCTCTGATGTACAGCCTCATTTTGACTTTAGCTCTTTTCACTCTTTATACCTGTATTATTTCTGTGAACAATTTAATGGCAATTAGCAGTGATTATTTCTGGACTTTAAAACATTCCATTATACTTGAAAAATAAAATGATGACCGGTAAAATGTTCTTTACAATATCCATATCTATTTCCAGAGCCTTAGAAATTAAAAGCATTACATGGAAAAGAAAAAAGATTTTACTAAACGGAAAGTTGAATAGCTAATAAGCACATGAAAAGTTGGTTAACACAATTAGTCATTAGTTAAATACAAAGGAAAATTGCAAAGAAACACCACTGCATAGTACCAGAAATCCACAGTAGAAAACAGTAAAAAGAAAAAAAAAGTGACAACAGCAAGAGCTGATGAGTTGTGGAACAACTGTAACTCTCCAGTGTTGCTTTTGGGAATGTGAAATGGTGCATCTGATTTGGAAAACAATTTAGTAGTTCTTGAAGAGTTATACCTGTACTTACTCTGTGATCAGCCTTCTTACTCCTAAGTGTTTACATAAGAATCCTGTTTTAAATATGCATAGTACATTTTTTCTTGTCTATTTGTTTGAGAAGCAGAGAAACAGAACTGTTTATCAGTTCAGTCCCTAAATGCCTGTGGCGGCCCCCTGGCTGAGGACAAAACTGGGAGCTCAGAACTCCAATGGGTGTTCCATGTGAGTGGCAGGAAGCTAACTGCATGACTCATCCCTGCTGCCTCCCAGGGTGTGTGTCAGCAGGAGGCTGGAGGCAGGGCAGAGCTGGGAGTCAAACCTGGGCACTCACATATGGAGTGGGGCATCTTCGCCAGTATCTTAATTGCTAGGTTCAAAGGCAGCCCTTGCATAACGCTTTTATTCATAAGTACTCTATACTCAAAAGTACTCCTGATTGTTCTAGAATTGCCAAATTAATAAAGAAATTGTAGTGAAAAGACCACTGATACATACAATGATATGGAATAATCTTAAAATTGTTATGCTAGGGGAAAAGAAGCCAGAACTGAAAAGCTATATGTGTTATGATCCATTTGAATTAATTTTTGGAGAAGACAAAACTATGGGGACAGAAACTAGATCAGTGCTTACTGATGCCTGGGGGGAAAGGATTGACTGTGAAGGGATGTGAAAGAATTTTCTCAGTGATGGATAATACGTGGTTTCCATGGACTTTTGAAGACCGTTTTTTATATAATAACTACAAAGTAGGATGTCTGGTTCTTTAGTGTGTTGCAATATCCATGAGGAATCAAAAATAAACCAAACACTTCTTTTTTTTTTAAGAAATCTTATTTAATAAGTATAAATTTCAAAAGTACAACTTTTGGATCATAGTGCCCCCCCCAATAACCACCTTCCCACAACCATCCCATCTACTACTTCCTCTTCAATCCAATTCTTCATTAATATTCATTTTTAATTATCTTTACATACAGAAGATCAACTTAGTATATTTTAAGTAAAGATTTCAACAGATTGCACCCACACAGATACACAAAGTATAAAGCACTGTTTGAAGACTACTTTTACTGTTAATTCGCATAGTACAACACATTAAGGACAGAGATCCTACATGGGGAGTAAGTGCACAGTGACTCCTGTTGTTGATTTAACAATTGACATTCTTATTTATGGTGTCAGTAATCACCCGAGGCTCTTGTCATGAGATGCCAAGGCTATGGAAGCCTCTTGAGTTCACAAACTCTGACCTTATTTAGACAAGGCCATAATCAAAGTGGAAGTTCTCTCCTCCCTTCAGAGAAAGGTACTTCCTTCTTTGATGGCCCATTCTTTCCACTGGGATCTCACTCACAGAGATCTTTCATTTAGGTCATTTTTTGCCACAGTGTCTTATTCTCATGGACTTTTTAGCAGATCTGAATGCCTTAAGGGCTGATTCTGAGGCCAGAGTGCTGTTTAGGGCATTTGCCATTCCATGAGTCTGCTGTGTATCCCGCTTCCCATGTTGGGTCGTTCTCTCCTTTTTAATTCTATCAAATATTTTAGCATGCACTGGTCTTATTTATGTGATCCCTTTGACACTTAATCCTATCTTTATGATCAATTATGAACTTAAACTGATCACTTTAACTGGTAAGATGGCATTGGTACATGCCAACTTAATGGGATTTGGAGTCCCATGGCACTTTTCTAGCTCTACCATTAGGGGTAAGTCCAAGTGAGTATGTGCAAACATTTAATACAAATACAGGAGCTGTGAAGGTAACATTCATCATGAAATGGAGTTGACAGGTGTTATACAATGGGTGCCTTTTGTAAAGTATGAAGTTATAATACATGAGTTGACTATAAAAATGCAAATGATTCCTTCTGATAAAAATTAATTTTTCATGGGTCTTAATTGCATGACAGCCTGCTCTTTCTTCATGTTTGAGAAGACAAAGTTATTTGGTCCTGGTGGCCTCATCTACGAGGGTTCAGAAGATTAAACTTTAAAACTCCAAGGCAAGGATTTGGTGCAATGGTTAAGTCACTGCTTAAGACACTGCCATTCCATGTGTTAATGCTTTGGTTTGAGTCCTGGTCCTTCTTTTGTTCCAGCTTCCTGCTAAAGCATACCCGAGGAGGCAGCCTGTGATGGCTCAAGTTAACTGGGTTTCTACCACCACTGTGGGAGACCTGAATGGAGTTTCTGCTTACTGGCTTATGGCTTTGACTTGGACCAATCCTGGCTCTGTTGCAGGCATTTGGGGGAGTGAACCAGCCAATGGGAGCTCTCTCTCTTTCTCTCTCTATCTCCCTTTCTCCTTCCCTCCCCCCTCCCTCCCTCTTTCTTTCTCTCTCTCCCCCTCTCCCAGCCTCCCTCATCTCTGCCTTTCAAATTAAAATTAATAGGTTGATTCATATTTTAAAAACCACTAATGTAAAGATTTGTAGTGTGGTCTCATACCCACAGCGTTTGTGTCTCCTGGAAACATGGAAGAAATGTAAAGTTTCAGGTCTCAGGTCCAGAATTTTGTGTCATAAAAATTTTATATAACAAGAAATCATGTTACAAGTCCTACAGATGATTTTGTTGTAAGCTAAAATTTGCAGTTGCCTTAAGGCATCCATCACATGTTAATTTCTCTCATGTGCATCTAGAATAGTACAACTTGTGTTTCATCCTAAAGGAAGTTAAAGAATGAGTCTTCTTTTGCCTCTAAGATTATTCCTTCTGGATTAACTGTGTTTTTCACAAATGACACCATTCATAAGTTCCCCTACCGTTATTCTAATGGTGGCAAATGTTCTCAGTATTGTTTATGTAGTATTCTTTCCGGTTCCATGAAAAGCAACAGCAAGAAGAAATCTGTATTTATATCACTGTGAATAGAATTATTAAAATGTTATTGTGATAGCAAACACTCAGAATGGTTTTTGTTTAGATTGTAAATGTTCTGAAGCAGAATTCTATCGTGATAGTCCATTTCAGCTCCCGGAAGGTAAATGAAGCATGAGAAAATGAACTATCTCCCCTGTCAATGATGATGTTTACTTTGTGTATGATGACTTGAAATAAAGTCAATAACTGCAGGTGATTTACAGCAAGAGTAATCTCAGAGAGCAGGTGCTCACCACTGAGCACTTCTAGATGATTCTGACTGATTCCCAACACGTATCTTGTGGTGAAACGTTGTAAGATCTGTGGAAGCACCTTAGGAGGGGAGAGGAACATATCAGTCCTTGGGGAAGATTTGTGAAGTATGTTGTGTTGCCTCTGGAACTAAAAAAGGTAAACTTCTTAGCAGTAGTTCTGCCTGTAGTTCTAATATATTTATTACAAATGCCAGAAGCATCACAATCCGTATTAAATGAGGTTAGTGATGACACGTGTTTTGAAATGTTAGATCATAGTATTTCATAACACGGTCAGGAAAGCAGAAATGGGATCTTCTCTACTGGGATTTGAATTCTGGCCCTGAAATTTACCAGCTCTGTGATCTCGGAATTTTTCTCAACTGTAACAAGAAATCACAGTAACACGTATTCCCAGCAGAGCTGTTGTGGTTCTTAATTTAGTTAAAATTTAAGTTACTTTAAACCCTACCTGGCCTAGTGTAAGTATATAAGTCACAAATAGTATGATGTGCAGAACAATTACCTAGAAGTTTTGTCTATGGAATACGTCTCTTGTGTACACCTCTACACTGTCATTGGTACCTGGGTAGTTTTCTTTAGTAGCTATTTTTTAGTTATTAGGAATCACCTGCTACAGCTACATCTGTTGACTTCTGGAGCTGGTAAGAAGGTGCCAGGCCTGGAAAAGCTTCTATTTGTAATGTTCTGTATTAATTCAAGGATCAAATACCTCTCGATCAGCTTTTTGGGTAAACATTGTTCTGGGGAACATGGAGAGCTTACAAGGGAGAACACATAGAGCTGCTGACCTTAAGGAACAGTTCAGTGTCAGGAAGTTCCTGACAGTTCAGTTCAGGAAGCAGATGAGTAATTAAGAGTGGAAATTGGCCGGTGCCGCGGCTCACTAGGCTAATCCTCCGCCTTGCGGCGCCGGCACACCAGGTTCTAGTCCCAGTCGGGGCGCCGAATTCTGTCCCGGTTGCCACTCTTCCAGGCCAGCTCTCTGCTGTGGCCCGGGAGTGCAGTGGAGGATGGCCCAAGTGCTTGGGCCCTGCACCCCATGGGAGACCAGGAGAAGCACCTGGCTCCTGCCATCGGATCAGCGCGGTGTGCCGGCCGCAGCGCGCCGGCCGCGGCGGCCATTGGAGGGTGAACCAACGGCAAAGGAAGACCTTTCTCTCTCTCTCTCTCTCTCTCTCTCACTGTCCACTCTGCCTGTCAAAAAATAAAAGTAAAAAAGAGTGGAAATTGAGTATGTTCATCTGAAACATGAAAAATACTGACAGAATTTGAAGTCATGCCCTTAGTTCATGAAAGTATAAAAGCTAATTGATTCTCACAAAGATAATATGAAATACACAGTATCATTTTTTCCCATTTGTCAGTCATAAGCATCACAAATTCAAAATTTTAGGGAAATTGTTCATGACTCACAGTTGGCAGAACCCAGACCACGTTCAAACTGACCTGATTCCAAACCCAACTTTTTTTTTTTTTTTGTCTACTTCATTCAAAAAAGTAAGACAGAAGTAAAATCAGTATGAACTACAACCTGATACCTTTTTCTTTTAGCTTCTGTTCTGTCTGATCTATTGATCAGTGATTTGAGAGTTTGCAAGTCTTTTTTCTTAATACATTTTTCCTTCTCTAACAGAATAATATAGACTGGGTAGCTTATACACAATAGGAATTTATTTGACTCACTGTTCATGAGCCTGGAAAGCCCAAGGTCCTGAGGTTGCCTCTGGTGAGGGCCTCTTAGTAGCATCATAGCCTGGAGGAAGGGCAAGAGCACACACAGGCAAGAGAGAGAGACGGTGGGACAAGAGAACGCTCACTTCCACATGGAGTCACAGCCGTGGTAACCAGCCTGCTCTCCAGAGAAACATGCCAATCCGCTTCTGAGGATGAATCACCGTTTAAGCTCCCGCCCTCTAATATCTTGCTTAAATTTCAACATGGGTTTTGAACGGGGTATTTAAACAATAGCTGTAAAGTCTCATATCAGTAAATGAATTTTATTATATTAATCTGTGGCATAATTAATGATGTGGTATATTTGGTAATAACAAATAAGAACTGAAGTTAATTTCTTTTAATGAAGTTTATACGAGAATATATTATTTCCCAAGGACTGTCAGAAAATATTTTTTTTAACTTTTATTTAATGAATATAAATTTCAAAAGTACGACTTATAGATTACAATGGCTTCCCCCCCATACCGTCCCTCCCACCCACAACCCTCCCCTTTCCCACTCCCTCTCCCCTTCCATTCACATCAAGATTCATTTTTGATTATCTTAATATACAGAAGATCAGCTTAGTATACATTAAGTAAGGATTTCAACAGTTTGCTCCCACACAGAAACATAAAGTGAAAAATAATAGATGATTTTTTTAAATGATGATGAAATCAGAGCAGACCTATTGTCATGTTTAATCCCAGTGAGAGTCAAGTTGGGAGTTGATAATTTCTTTTTTTTTTTAACAGAAGATTAGTTTAGTATGCATTAAGTAAAGATTTCAACAGTTTGCACCCCCATAGAAACACAAAGGGAAATATATTGTTTGAGTACTCCTTATAGCATTAAATCTCAATGCACAACACATTAAGGACAGAGATCCTACATGAGGAGTAAGTACACAGTGACTCCTGTTGTTGACTTTACCAATTGACACTCCTGTCTATGGCATCAGTAATCTCCCTATGCTCCAGTCATGAGTTTCCAAGGCTATGGAAGCCCTCTGAGTTCTCCAACTCTTATCTTGTTTAGACACGGTCATAGTCAAAGTGGAGGTTCTCTCCTCCCTTCAGAGAAAGGTACCTCCTTCTTTGAAGACCTGTTCTTTCCACTGGGATCTCACTCACAGAGATCTTTTGCCAGAGTGTCTTGGCTTTCCATGCCTGAAATACTCTCATGGGCTTTTCAGCCAGATCCGAATGCCTTTAGGGCTGATTCTGAGGCCATAGTGCTATTTAGGACATCTGCCATTCTATGAGTCTGCTGAGTATCTCACTTCCCCTGTTGGATCACTCTCCCCTTTATTTATTCTATCGGTTAGTGTTAGCAGGTACTAGACTTGTTTATGTGCTCCCTTTGACTCTTAGTCCTTTCGTTATGATCAATTGTGAACTGAAATTGATCACTTGGACTAGTGAGATGGCATTGGTACATGCCACCTTGATGGGATTGAATTGGAATCCCCTGGTATGTTTCTAACTCTACCATTTGGGGCAAGTCAGCTTGAGCATGTCCCAAATTATACATCTCTTCCCTCTCTTATTCCCACTCTTATGTTTAACAGGGATCACATTTCAGTTAATTTTCAACACTTAAGAATAACTGTGTGATAATTACAGAATTAAACCAGTCATATTAAGTAGAACAGACAAAAAAAATACTAAGAGGGATAATGTATTAAGTTGTTCATTAACAGTCAGGGCTATGCTGATCAAGTCACCGTTTCCCATAGTGTCCATTTCACTTCAACAGGTTTCCTTTTTGGTGTTCAGTCAGTTGTCACCAATCAGGGAGAACATATGGTATTTGTCCCTTTGGGACTGGCTTACTTCACTCAGCATGATGTGTTCCAGATTCCTCCATTTTGTTGCAAATGACTGGATTTCGTTGTTTCTTACTGCGGTATAGTATTCTAAAGAGTACATATCCCATAATTTCTTTATCCAGTCTACCGTTGATGGGCATTTAGGTTGGTTCCAGGTCTTAGCTATTGTGAATTGAGCTGCAATAAACATTATGGTGCAGACCGCTTTTTTGTTTGCCAATTTAAATTCCTTTGGGTAAATTCCAAGGAGTGGGATGGCTGGGTCGAACGGTAGGGTTATCTTCAGGTTTCTGAGGAATCTCCAGACTGACTTCCATAGTGGCTTGACCAGTTTGCATTCCCACCAACAGTGGGTTAGTGTCCCTTTTTCCCCACATCCTCACCAGCATCTGTTGTTGGTAGATTTCTGCATGTGAGCCATTCTAACCGGGGTGAGGTGAAACCTCATTGTGGTTTTGATTTGCATTTCCCTGATTGCTAATGACCTTGAACATTTTTTCATGTGCCTGTTGGCCATATGGATTTCCTCTTTTGAAAAATGTCTATTGAGGTCCTTGGCCCATCTCTTAAGTGGGTTGTTGGTTTTGTTTTTGTGGAGTTTCTTGATCTCTTTGTAGATTCTGGTTATTAACCCTTTATCTGTTGCATAGTTTGCAAATATTTTTTCCCAATCTGTCGGTTGTCTCTTCACTCTCCTGACTGTTTCTTTTGCAGTACAGAAACTTCTCAATTTGATGCAATCCCAATAGACTGTCAGAAAATATTAATACCAGTGAACTAGATATTAATTTTACAACAAAGGAATTTTATCATATTTAAAATTAATGTGTTGAAGGATGTAAGATAAAGAAAATAGTCACTTCAGTACATTAATGAAGTAATGTAAAAAGACATTGCCCAGTGAGAACTTACTTCCTCATACTCATTTAGGGTAAGTGTGCTGTTCTGTCCTTTCTACATCATAACTGTAATTTGGGTAGTTTGTTTTATTAAGCAATTATAGTATGTAACATGCTGCAACTGGTAATTGTATTCTTGGAGCACAATGAAAAAAATGTCTTAGTTTTCTTTGAGATAGTAAGGACTTAACACCTTCCAAAAGACTTACTGTGTGTATGGGGCCTTAAAAATAGATAATATTTCCCACGTAGAGATGGTGAGGGAGGACATTACCTACATTCACTATAGCAAAACATGCAAATTCATCATCTGTTTCTAGAATATGTGTGTAGAATGGATCTCTCCTTTGTCTACAACAGATCCTCTACCATGTCACTAGATTCACCTTTGCAAATAAGAAATTTCAAAATATATCTCTATTCCATTTGAATGCAGCATAAAAGTTACACTTTCAGGAGTGCAACCAAGACAATCTGATTGTCTCAGAATGTTTAGAAAATTCTTACATTAAATAATAATTTACCTCAAGTTTACTTCTGAGAGGTCCTAGTTCTGGTCCATTTCTTGATATGGTGAAAATGATCATCATGATGTCAGCAGCATCATTGTAACTAGTCATCACCATCACCATTGGTAACCACTAAAGAGATGTACTCTGTGGAAGGCAATGCAATTGAAGCATTACACAAACTAGCCTGTTTACTCTTCATGCTAATCTGCTACATGCCTTTGGAATGCATCACTCTAAGACTCGCTGCTTCCTGGGAGTGGAAATCTAGGACAATTTCAAGACCAAAGGCGGTACCAGCTAACACTATGACATTTTCAGCTACAAATGTCCACATAGGTAAGGGTGATGGCAGAGCAACTGCCAAGTTAATGTTTCTGGGCCATGCAAGTTCTATCCAGATTTCGGTTGACATCAGTGTGTCTGCCTCAGGGCTGTGCAGTGACATTGAGGACCAGTAGTGGGTTTATTTTCAGAGAAGGATAAAATGAAAAAGAGGAAAATATACAAAAGAGGAGAATATTGCATGGAAACAATAAAAACAAGAAGGGAAGATATCATGCTATTGTTTCATATGCTTGAACTAATGGCCTTGTGTGTTTTCATTATTGGAAGGCAAATAAAGGTCATACTTTCCAGGATATTTACATAATTATACCTATTTTAATGATTTTGATACGTAATGAAAAGCTAAGAGTGTTATTACTCTGTGTGATTGCTCATGTGTATTAGCAATGATGTTCACATCAGCCATGGACTTTGAGTCCAGTGAATATTCTGTAATAATCTTCATGAATTCCTAATATAATGCACCAAGGATCCTTTCTTCATGCTTGGTGTGGCCCTGAAAAACAACTAATCTTTCTGTTAAACAGACACCCAAATTAGCAGTATTTCGTAGCAGTAAAAAGCTCTCAGCCTCTCCAGGTGATGTATTATTATTTACTATTTGGTGATCTGAGTTGAAAAATGAAGATACTTGAGTATGTATGGAAAGTATAAGTGATTAGATTATCTGCAGTTAAAGAAACTAATTTCCATGACCTCAGTGGTGAAACTCACATCATAGAAATATGAAGAGACTTCAAAAAATTTGTGTTTATTTCAGTGCACTTTGTTTAAGAATTTATTTTATTTATTTGAAAAGCATAGTTACAGAGAGGGAGAGAGAGGTCTTCCATCCAATAGTTTACTCCCCAGATGGGCACAAAGGTGGGGACTGGGCCAGGCTGAAGCCAGGAACCAGGAGCTTCATCAGGATCTCCCAGCTGGGTGCAGGGGCCCAAGGACCTAGGCCATCCTCAGCTGCTTCCCCAGGTACATTAGCAGGGAGGTTGATCCTAAGAGGAGCATCCAGGACTCGAACTGCACCCATATAGGATTCCAGCATTGCAGGTTGCGGCTTAACCCTCTATGCCACAACACCAGCCCCTTGGTGCAATTTTTAAAGGCCATGCATAATATTTTCACATGCTGCATTTTACATTAACCTTTTGAGGACCTTTCATATGCATGGATTTCAAAATAAATGCTTCATACTAAAGTAAACTTACCTTCAATTCCATTTTCCATATACTTTTTGATGTACTCTCACATAAACAAAGAAAACTAAGGACTTGTACAAATTTCTGTAACCCTTGCTCATTATAAATATAATTTTGAGTTTAATATTGTTACAACTTTTATTAAGAATTTTGAAAAAAAAAACTTTTATTTATTTAAAAGAGAGGGAGAGATGGGCAGAGACAGAGATGTCTCCATTGATTCACTCCCCTAAAGCCCACAGCAGCCATGGTAGGACCAAGATGAAGCAGGTGTTGACTCAAGTGCTTGGGGCCCTGCCACCCACATGGGAGACTCGGATTGAGTTTTGAGCTCCTGGGCCCAAGTTATTTGAGCCATCACCTGCCCTATCGTGGACCTGCCATGACTGTTGTAGGCATTTGGGGAGTGAACCAGTGGATAGGAGATCTCTGTCTCCACACCCTGCCCCCTTCTCTCTGACTTTCAAGTACTTAAAATAAAATAAATAGGTGCCAATGCTATGGTGTAGTGGGAAAAGCCGCCACCTGCAGTACCAGCATCCCGTATGGCACCGATTCAAGGTCTGGGTGCTCCTCTTCTGATCCAGCTCTCTGCTATGGCCTGGGAAAGCAGTGGAAGATGGCCCAAGTCCTTGGGCCCCTGCACCTAAGTGGGAGACTTGGAAGAAGCTCCTGGCTCTGGCTTTGGATCAGCCCAGCTCTCTGGCCTTTGCGGCCAACTGGGGAGCGACCCAGCAGATGGAAGACCTCTCTCTGTGTCTCTGTCTCTGACTCAGCCTCTCTGTAATTCTGCTTTTCAAATAAATAAGATAAATCTTTAAATAAAGTAAAAAAAAATGAGAATGAACCTGAACTTAAGGGTTATTCTAAACAAAATAGTAATATAGTTCTGCAGTCTGTGTACAGACACAAGGAGGGAACTTGGTTTCCTTGGAGAGGACCGTCCTGAGAGCTGAACAGCCAGTGTGCTGCATCGAACCACCAACAGAAACATGGAGTTTAGCAACTGGATTCTGTCACTTGTAGCACCAAGGGAGGGCATATAGCCTTGGCAGGCCCTCAGGGAGAAGAAGTAATAAGGAACCTGATAGGGGATTTGGGCTTTGATTTGGTAAGTTTAGCACCAGTCTGATGTGATAATGGTTTTCTTTGGGTTGGGTGTTGGCAGAAATGGGGGGGGGGGGTGGAATTCTATGATTGCATTGGAGAAGTATAAAATATCATTGGGACAGAGTTGTGGAATCAAAACAGTTCTGTATTTCGGGATTTGGGGATTGTCCTTCCTTCTCTTCCCTTCACCCCCATCTCTCTCCGCACCTGTGTTTCTCCTCCCACTCCCTCTCCCTTCCCTTTCTCCTTTTCCTTCTCCCTTTGCCTTTTTTTTGTCTCTTTCTTCCCCTCTCTCTCCCTCCCTTTCTTACTTTATTCCTACCTTCCTTCCTATTTTTTTCTCTTTGTTTTCCTGGGATAGTTTGCAAATACTTTCTCCCATTCTGACAGTTACCTCTTCATTTTGTTGAGTGTTTCCTCAGCAGCGAAGAAGCTTCTTCGCTTGATGATGCAATCCCATTTGTCTATTTTTGCTTTGATTGTCTGTGTTTCTGGGGTCTTTCCCAAGAAGTCTTCGACTATGTCAATGTTTTGCAGAGTTCCCCAAAGATCTCCTCTAGTAATTTCATGGCACCAGATTATAGATTTAGGTCCTTGTTTCATCTTGAGTTGATTATTGTATAAGGTATAATGTAGGGGTCTTATTTCATACTTCTGCAAGCAAAGACCAAGTTTCCCAGCACCATTTGTTGAATGACTGTCCTTCTCACAGGGAATGATTTTAGTTCCTTTATCAAATATTAGTCTGATATAGATGCATGGATTGATTTCTGAGTTTTCTGTTCTGTTCCATTGGTTTACATGTCTATTTTTGTGCCAGTACCAGACTGTTACTAGAGTTTTCTGCAACTCCCATGTTTTTTGCAGCTTAATTAACAATAGCTAAGATAAGGAGTCAATCTAGATGTCCATGAACAGATGACTGGAATACTACTCAGGCAGTAAAAAGAAGGAAACCCTGTCTTTTGCAACAAAATGGATGGAACTGAAGACCATTATACTTAGTGAAATAAACCAGTCCCCAAAAGACAAATATCATATGTTTTCCCTGATCTGTGGCAACTAATAGAGTACCAAAATTTTACATATTGGAGTGAAAATGACATTTTTATTTTATTATTTATTTTTAGTGATTTATTTTTATTTTATTACTTGAAAGAGTTACAGAGAAAGAAAGAGAGAGAACGCACTTTCACCTGCTGGTTTACTTCTCAAATGGCCACAACAGCCAGTGCTGGGTCAGGCTGAAGCCAGGAGACAGGAGATTCTTTCAGGTCTCCCACATAGGTATAGGGACCCAAGCACTTGGACCATCTTCTACCGCTTTCCCAGCCACACTAGTAGGGAGCTGGATCAGAAGTGGAGCAGCCAGGACTTGAACTGGCACTTGCATGGGATGCTGGCTTCATAGGTGGCAGCTTTACCCTTTTTGCCACAACACTGTTCCCTGAAATTGACATTTTGAGATTTAATGATTGTTTACAGCCCTTGTCTCTACTGCTGAGGGACAGTGTTTTTTCTTCATATTGTTTGTTGAACTCTTTACTTAGTGTAGGGTTAATCTTAAGAGTATAAAGTTGGGCTGGTGCCGCAGCTCACTAGGCTATCCTCCGCCTTGCGGCGCTGGCACACAGGGTTCTAGTCCCGGTTGGGGTGCCGGATTCTGTACCGGTTGCCCCTCTTCCAGGCCAGCTCTCTGCTGTGCCCAGGGAGTGCAGTGGAGGATGGCCCAAGTACTTGGGCCCTGCACCCCATGGGAGACCAGGAGAAGCACCTGGCTCCTGCCTTCGGATCAGTGTGGTGCACCGGCCACGGCAGCCATTGGAGGGTGAACCAACGGCAAAGGAGGACCTTTCTCTCTCTCTCTCACTGTCCACTCTGCCTGTAAAAAAAAAAAAGAGTATAAAGTAAGCTGAAAGTAGATCATCGTGAAAATTAAGAGAAGCAATAAGGGAGGAAGGAGGAGGAAGGGTGGAGTGTGGGTGAGAGTGATGGTAGGGTGGGAAGTATCACTGTGAATCTAGTCTGTATACATGAAAGTTGTTTATTAGACAATCAAATGATCACAACTGAAATGAGGACTTTAACATGCATGATGCACTTGGGCCATTTTCTTCTGCTTTCCCATGTGCATTAGAGGGAGCTGGATAGGAAGTGCAGCAACCAGGACTGAAAGTTCTGTAGATATCAGTTACGTGCATTTGGTTCATGGTGTAGATTAGCTATGTTGTTTCTTTGTTGACTTTTTGTCCAGTTGATCTATCACTGCCACTTCTGTAGCAACTGTCCATAGTACCACAGTTGCACTTCTATCTCAACTTTAATTAATGTTAATTTAAAACAATCCACTATTATTATCTCAGATGCCTTGCAATAAGCAGAATTTTTGCTTGATTTCTTACTTCCAATATTACTCCTATAACTGTCCTCCAAATAACTATATACTATATCTAAATGTATCAGCTCCAGCCCTAACTACAGCACACAGATGAGTAAATGAATGAGAGAAAAAGCGTTGAATCTTCAAAAGCATTAACAGGAAAGAACTGACAAAAATTTTTCTTTTGTATTTTATTTACATGATTGGGTAGTAAACAGAAAGGTGGAGGCATAGCTTTATTTACTGAGAGTTCAATGCCAGAGTTTGTTCTTTGTGTATTTACAAGTTCCAAGTCTGAAAACTAGGGGACTGCAAAAAGTTCATGGAGAAGAGAATTGAAAGATAAGTTTATTTGTTGCTCACAGTTTTAAACCCAGGCATAGATTTTTGGTATTAAGCACGTCTCATGAATTTCTTGAAGAACATCACATTTACAGAACCCTGAGGAGATAACGCTATCCAGTTTTTCAGTTGAATATACAGAAGCCAAAGGTGTGTGATTTTTTAAACTAACCTCTGCCAGTTATTACTGAGCTATAAATTTTTAAAGTAAAGATTTATTTGTTTATCTAAAAAGAGAAGAAAGAGGGAGAGAAAGAGGAAGGGAGGGGGGGATATCTTTGATCAGCTGGTTCACTCGCCAGGTGGCCATAAGTCTTGAGGCTGAATGAAGCTGAAGCCTGGAGCCTGGAGTTCCATCTGGTCTCCCATGTGGGTGGCAGGGACCCAAGCACTCAGGCCATCTTCTGTTGCCTTTCCAAGTTCATTAACAGGGAGTTTGACTAGAAGTGGGGCAGCTGAAACTCCAGTCCTTGCTCATGTGAGATGCAATGTCACAGGTCGCAGCTTAACTGTCTGTGCCACAACACCACCTCCAGGGCTGGAACTTTTGCCTGGGTCCATATCAGTCCTAATGTTTCCATTACACCATTGCAGCCTCAAAATTCCGGGCTAGCAGGGGCAGCAGGGATTGAAGAAGCATTGCCGTAGGCCCAGGTCATTGTCATCAAGCCAAGTAGAGAGGACATAGCAAACTCTGGCTCCTTAGCTGTCCCGTGTTCATGTTCCTTTCGTTCCTCCCTGAGACGAGGTCATCCACTGTGCTAGGGGTTTTTGATTTTCTTTACGTCCTGAACCTGGTGCAGAATTGCTTGGTGGATGATGTTTTTATCCTTCTACTCACTTTTCTAGGTCCCCCCCCAATCCAGTCCCACAAGCTGCCCCGTGGATTTCCCAATGGGACATTGACACCCCTCAAAGGGCTCTGCTTTCTTAAAATGGCCTGTGGTCTTAAATTCTCCTTTTTTTTTTTTTTTTTTTTTAACAGGCAGAGTGGATAGTGTGAGAGAGACAGAGAGAAAGGTCTTCCTTTGCCATTGGTTCACCCTCCAATGGCCGCCGCGGCCAGAGCGCTGCGGCCGGCACACCGTGCTGATCCAAAGGCAGGAGCCAGGTACTTCTCCTGGTCTCCCATGGGGTGCAGGGCCCAAGCACTTGGGCCATCCTCCACTGCACTCCCTGGCCACAGCAGAGAGCTGGCCTGGAAGAGGGGCAACTGGGACAGAATCCGGCACCCCGACCGGGACTAGAACCCGGTGTGCCGGCGCCGCAAGGCAGAGGATTAGCCTATTGAGCCGCGGCGCCAGCCTTAAATTCCCCTTCTTTATGTTTTCCTCTTGCACAGAGACAGGAGACAGGCTCTTTTCCACTCTCAAGTCTTGTACTACTCAGCGTTGCCATGTTTGCTCCTTAGGAATGACTGATTGTGTGATCTCAGGGGACACTTGAGATGCACAGAGAATACTGATCAGGTGGGATTGCAGGCTTCCAGGTGCGTTCCTGCGTGCACCTGCACTCTTTGACCCTGTTACTGCCTCTGCCAAGAGCAGAGGTCCCTGGCTGGGGATGACAAGGGAAACACCAGGCGATCGCCCTCTCCCCGTTGGGAATGTGATGACTCCTACAGGGTGAGCAGGTGACTGTCGGGTGCAGATACAGTCCTGTGTAAGCCTGAAAGCTGTGGCAGGTGGTCAGGTTTGGAACATGGTAGGAGCGGAGACTGTTTGTGAAAGGCAAATCACCGTCTCTGTGCTTTGCAAGAGATCGCCTGCTCCCTGCAGACAGCAGATTCTCTTGCATTCTTCATCACTGGATTTTTAACTCTACTTGATGCTTTTTCAGCTGTCTGAATCCTTTTATCTTTGTCACACATTTTGCCTCCCACCCTGAAACTGGTAACCATGTCTGATCTAATTTAATAGCCACATTAGAGTACATTTTAAATATCATATCACTAAGTCCATAAACAACTATGCTAATGCATGAAGTAGCTCAGCACTGCTTAAAACACATTACAGTTGCCAACACCATAAAATCCCATTTACTATTGCTTGAAAGTGTTTGATATTGAATTTGCCTTCCCCTGGACTGTAATTAGCAGCATTCTAAACTGCTTACAAGATTCAATTGACTGGCAATATTAATCACACATTCACAGAAAACTGGCTATCACATTTGATATTTTTTCCTTCTTATGTGTTCTTGGCATCTAGTTGCTGATTAAAAGAACTAAAGAAAATGGCTCTCTTCATCATGCTTCATGGACATTTATTTTCTTGGTATGTTTAGTCTATCAAGATTTTCCCTATTTCTGTAGGTCTTAGTTCTACATTTCTGTAGCTATGGATTAAAATCAAGAAATACTATTTCTCATCAAAGGAACAGTTTATTCCAGATAATTAAATCCAGGAATTTTCAAAGAAAATACAGCAGGGAGCATAAATTAGGTTCTATCAAGGGATATAGGTCATTCCTCATGAATGGATACTGACAAAACAATTTATGGGAAGCTTTGAGAAGTCATTAATAGTTTTGAAAGTTTTGAAAGCTAGTTTAGTGAGTAGGGAAAAGAAACAAAAGTTCTGTCTGTGTTTTCACAGTGCCCTTCTGACACACAGTTGTTTTCTCTTTATATTTGACAGTATCTTTGAGCTAATGTCTAAGATTTCTGTGCATATACTGTTATTTTTAAAATATTTTATTGCTTCATTTTATTTGAAAGAGAGTAAGACCGAGAGAGGAGAGAGAGAGAGCGAGAGAGAGAGCCCAGAGCTTAATCTGGGTTTGCATTGTGAGTGACAGAAAAACCAAGTGCTTGAGCCATCCCTGTGCTTCCCAGAGTGTGCATTCGCAGGAAGCTGGATCAGAAGCAGAGGCAGGATGTGAACCCAGGCCCTCCAGTTACTGAGGGCAGACATCTCAAGTGGCATCGTAACAGCTATGTCAGTCTCCCACCTGGCATACACTGTTATGAGCACTAGGGATCATCTTTCTTTATTTTGCATTTGCCCAATTGCCATTTGGAGAAGTAAACAATTAAATGGTAATATCAAAAGTCAATAATTCAGAGAAGTAGACGATTTCCTCCCATGATTGTGGAACATGTCCTTTATTCATAAACTGTGTACAACTATGTGATTAATTCAGCACTGGAGTCAGACTCTAAGCTCTGAGAAGGGAAGGGAACTCTCTGTCTTGTCCACTGATTTTACTTTTTTGGACTACCAGAGACAATAAATTTTTTGCTAAATAAACAAATGATAAATACTAATTTGGCTTGGATTTCTTAGATTAGTTTACACAATGGATTTCTACTTGCACTAAAAAATGAACTAACCAAAAAAAAAAAAAAAAAAAAAAAAAAAACAGAGAGAGAGAGAGAGAGAAAAGAAAAGAAATCAAGATTTAAACACATGAGCGGTCTTCAAAAATTTTATGGAATGTGAATTATATAAACACCATACATGGATTTCAAAATTACTTGCTCCAGAATAAATGCATCTTTTAATTTCATTTCCGTGAATTTTTTGAAGTTCTCCAAAATAAAGTGGCTGAGAATGGATTATAGAAATAGGTGGTTTGGGTTGGAGTCCAGTCTCTGCTGTACCCTGGAAATGAGGACTCATTTAACTTCTCCGTATTAGTAAATTGAGATAAATGGGAAATGACAATCAGGGTAATTACAGTTTCCAAAGAGTGATTGGTGTGTGGGGCTGAGTATATTAGAGACTGTGCTTGCTATTATTTTTATTGTTCCCTGATACTTAGTGCCTGCACCCTTACCTAGGTGTAAAGGACTCATGGAAATATACTAACGTGTTGATTTTTTTCAGAAACCATTTGGCAGCGTTAAGACACTTAGACTTGCTTTAAATCTGCAAATACAGAACATGTGTCTTACAGGACAGAAACTATAAAATGAGTTTTCTTGCCTGTATCTGTGTACCCTGCTGGTAATATAAGACCCTCCCCAACCCTCTTCTTGGCCAGCAGCCATGATCCCCCATGCACATGCACCCACCCATCTACCGCCTCCCCACACACAGCTATTTAGACACTCACTTACATTGTGATCTGATAATTCTGAGCTACTTGCAGTTTCCAGAATTCTCTTTCCTTTTGTGCCTCTCCAGGGCTTTTTATTTGCTGCTGTTTCTGCACAAACCATCACAATTTGTCAGCTTTCAAGCTACAGCTCTCGTGCATGTACTCTAATGCAGGCAAAGCAGAGGCAAGCTGACCACACCGTGCCTCACTTTGTTATCCAGCCACCGTGATTGTCTGGATAGATCTTAAGCTACGAACAGAGACGGACCACGTCTGCATATTTCCGTTTGGTGGTGGCTGGTGGCTAACACAATGCCTGTTACTAAATGCATATATGTTACATTGTCTCCCTTCCTTCCTTCTTTCCCTGCCCCCTCCTCCCCTCCCTCTCCTCCCTCCCTTCCTTCCTCTTTCCAGCCTTCCCTCTGCATGGTTTCCTCTCTTCTTTCTATACATTGAGTCACAGGCAATTTGTAACTGTAACAAATAATGAAACTAAATATAGAAAATGTATATAATAGTGATTAGTATTACTCTTTTCTTCCATGGTATTCAAAAATTACTGAACTTTAGACCTTATTAAAGTGGAAATATGGAGCACAGAGCACCACCAGTAAAGCCAAATATAATGCCAAACATTAGTGTTGAATCATACTAGAAAATTATTTGTTTTTATTGCAAAGGAAAAAAGGGTAAGAGTTGTGTGTTCTCTAACTTAGGTGTAGGGGACTTGCCTTTTAAAAAACATGTAATATAGATATTGCCATTCTGAACGCAAGATTGTTCTAAAGGGAATTTTGTTCTCTTAAAAATGTTCTGGTAATTTCAGCTACAAGACACAATTAGGTAAGAACATCTTGTACATTTCCTTTCTAGTTCCATTCATGCACCCTTTATTTGGATTTTTTTCCCTTTCCTTTTAGAATAAGATCAGATAAGTGCAAAAAAGTAGACAATGCAGAATTATTAAAATCCAAAGAATTGTGAAAAGTTTAGAATGATTATCCTTTCAGATGTATCTTTTCAGTTGTATTAAGGATGATGAGGGGCAGGCATTTAGTCTAGTGGCTAAGACCCTAGTTAGGATGCCTGCATGCCACTTCACGGTACCTGGGTTTGATTCCCAGCTCTGACCCCTGACTCCAGTTTCCTGCTAATGGAGACCCTGGGGGCCACATTAACAGATCAAGTGGTTGTGCTCCTGCCGCCCTCATCAGAACCATAGATGGAGTTCTGAAGCTCCTGGCCTACCTCTCGGGGCATTTAAGGAGAGAATCAGCAGAAGGTAGCTGTCAGTATGTATCTCTCTACTACTTAAATTAATTAACTAATTAAAATTACAAAATGAGCTTCCTTTCAAAACTAATACTTTGAAATCATATATGAGGCGGCCAGCGTTGTGGTGCAGCAGGTTGAGCTACCACTTTCGATGCTACATCCATATCAGTGTGCTGATCTGAGTCCAGGTTGCTCTGGTTCTGACCCAGCTCCCTGGGTTACACATTTGGCTTTTATATTGATTCATATAACAAACTCAAAGCATATGCCTAATTTATTAACAGATACCTAAGATAATAAACAGTTTTCACTGCTTAGAATTTGTTTATTTTGTAGACTATTTATTGTGTTAGATGCTACTGGTAGACATACAGGGTATAATTTTTATATAGGCTTCTATTGTATGTGGATTATAGTAATTAGAGCTACAAAATATACAACACTACTATTACCTGTGTTCTAAAATTTTATTTTGATTCATTTTTAAAAATCGAATGAGACCTTATTCTGTAGAGCAGTTTTCGGATCCCACCAATACTGAGAGACAGATGCTGAGATTTCCTGTGTACCCCTGTTCCCACACGTGCACAGCCTCCACCCTTATCCACGTCCCCCAGAGCAGCTCATCTGTGATAGCTGATGACTCTGAGCTCACACAACGCTATCACTAGAAGTCCAAGGTTTACGTTACGGCTCTCTCTTGACACTGTGCTGTCTATGTTTGGCCAAAGACAGAATGGCAGATAGCCATCTCGATGGTTTCACACAGGATGGTTTCCCTCCCCCTAAGTCTTCCATGTCCTGCTTATTCATCCCTCCTTCCCCTACATCCTGTCAACCACTGACTCTCTTGCTGTCGCAAAAGTTTCAGTTTTGCCTTGTCCAGAATGTCACATGCTTAGAGCTATGTACTGTCTTAATTGGCATCTTTCATTTGGTGACATGCATTTGTTTCCTCCATGTCTTTTCATGGCTTCATGATTTATTTCTTTTTAGATTTTGGGTTCATTTTTGTATGTTTTGTTTAAGATTTTTAATTTATTTAATTGAGAGGCAGAGTTACAAAGAGAGGGAGAGACAGAAAGAGAGGTCTTCCATTCATTGGTCACTCCCCAAATGATCGCACCAGCCACAGCTAAGCCGATCTGAAGCCAGGAGCTTCTTACAGGTCTCCTATGTGGGTGCAAGGGCACAAGCATTTGGGCCATCCTCTACTGCTTTCCCAGGCCATAGTTGAGAGCTGGATCGGAAGAGGAGCAGTTGGGGCACAAACCAGCACCCATATGGGATGCCAGCACTGTAGGTGGAGGTCTAGCCTACTACACATCAGCACTGGCACCTGCTTTTTATGTTTTGAAATATGTAAACACATTTTTCTTTTGTGGCTTCATTTAGTGATGGTTACTTGGTAACTGTAGATAAGGGAAGAAAGAATGAACTGATACGTGTCCTAAATTATGTGCAAACCAGAAATAGGATATTGATATTATATCCTTTCTTCGTCATAAGCCAAATCTTCTGCCTTTACCATAAGCTAAAATATTTCACTTTAATTTTCCCAGCTATCAAGTTAGCTACAGTATTCTCAGCTTCTTGGGAGAAAAGATGTTCGAGTAATGACTAGATTGATTACAGCTCATTAGAATGATGGGGGCGTGGTGAGGTGGGTGCTGCAGGGCAGCAGGATAAGCCACTGCTCGGGATGCTCTCATCCCTTACCAGAGTGCCTGCTCTCGAGGCTCACCTCCACTTCCAATCCAGTGTCCTGCTAATGTGCCCAGGAGGCAGTACACGATGGCTCAAGTCCTTGGATTTCTGCCTTTCACATGTCTTTCAAATAAACAAGTGCATCTTCTTCAAGTATGTGGAGAACGAGCTGAATTGGAGCCGATCAAGGAGCTGAACTGGAAGTGGAGCAGCTGAGACTTGCACTGGCCCTGGAGCAGACTCTGATAAGGACTCCAGTGTCTCAGGACTTGACCTGCTGTGCCACATTCAAATTTGGGCTGGATTCAATAACTTAGCTGCAGCAACACAGTGCAACAACAATGGTATTCCATTCTTACATGATTTAAAAAAAAATGTGTATTCCTCATCCTCTCTCACTTTGCCCACACAAAAGGAAGCTCAGGTGTGAGCCCTATGGAGAGGCTCTTACAGCAAGACGTGGGGCTGCATTGTCGAAAAAAATGAAGACTTCAAACCAACATTCAGCAAGAAACAAAATGTTCCCCCAAACACTTGAGGAGTGGAGGACAGTCCTCCCTTGATGGAAACTTCAGGTGGAAATGCCGTCCTCATGGACACCTTGGTGTCAGCCTTTGGGAGGCCTGGAAGCAGCAGCACTGAGCTACGCTGCACTTGGACTTCATAACATCAGAAGCTAAGACAATTATTGTTCTAAGCCAAGAATTTAAGTGCAGCTTATTATGTAACTGTAGACAACTCACTTACCCTTTCTAAAAAAGGGAGGAGGACACAGAGAATCAAGCAGATTGCTGGAGACTGTTGAGTTACTATCTTATATACCATCCTTTATAGATACCGGAAACATTCACTTTTGGCATTTTGGTAAATAGGGCCATTTTTTTTAAATCTAGGTTGTATTACTATTCCAATGTTTTAAAAGTCTGAAGTGGTCTAATAGGCAATCTGGAAACTGAGGGTGGAAAATGGTCCCCCCCCCCCACCAAAAGTTATCCTTAGCAAGGTATGAAGTGCCTGCCTGCCCACTCCTTGGAAGTTTCCAGTCTTATTATGAGAAGAGCAGAGGTGTGGTGACTCCACTCTCCTGAGCTCACAGTTAATGGTAAGACAAGTTAGGTATCACACCCTTGTGATGGCTCTTTTGTTTGTCTTGAGCAAGCCAGCCAGGATAAAGGATTGCAAAAAGAGTTTTGTCCTCTCTTTATAACTGAATGTTAACCTGATGGCCAAGTTTTGTTTTTCAAAATTGTGCTTATCAAGTCATGTTTTTCTCACACTGTCCATTGCACTTCTAAAGGTTCCCTTTTAGGTGCTCAGTTAGTTGTCACCGATCATGGAGAATATATGGTATTTGTCCCTCTGGGACTGGCTTATATCACTCAGCATGATGTTTTCCAGATTCCTCCATTTTGTGGCAAATGACCAGATTTCATTTTTTTTTTTACTGCTGTATAGTATTCTATATAGTACATGTCCCATAATTTCTTTATCCAGTCTTCTGTTGATGGACATTTAGGTTGATTCAAGGTCTTAGCTATTGTGAATTGAGCTGCAATAAACATTGAGGTGCAGAGAGCTCTTTTATTTGCCAATTTCATTTCCTTTGGGTAAATTCCAAGGAGTAGGATGGCTGGGTTGAACGGTAGGGTTATATTCAGGTTTCTGAGGAATCTCCAAATGGTCTTCCATAGAGGCTTTACCAGTGTGCATTCCCACCAACAGTGGGTTATTGTCCCTTTTTCCCCACATCCTCGCCAGCATCTGTTGTTGGTAGATTTCTGTATGTGAGCCATTCTAACCAGGGTGAGGTGAAACCTCATTGTGGTTTTGATTTGCATTTTCCTGATGGCTAGTGATCCTGAACATTTTTTCATGTGTCTGCTGGCCATATAGATTTCCTCTTTTGAAAAAATGACTTGATCAGCCCTTGTCCTGACTGTCGAGGAACAACTTAGTCTTTTATTCCTTTCAGTATTTTTTGTTCTACTTAATACCATTGGTTGAACTCTTTAATTAACACACAATTATTCTTATGTGTTTAAATTTAACTTAAAAGTGATACCTGTTAAATATAAGAGTGGGAATAAGAGAAAGAGGAGATGTACAGTTCGGCACATGCTCACTCAGACTTACCCCTAATGGTAGAGTTAGAATCGTGCCAGGAGATTCCAATTCAGTCCCATCAAGGTGACATGTACCAATGCCATCTCACTAGTCAAAGTGATCAGTTTCAGTTCATAATTGATCATAATGATAGGATTAAGTGTCAAAGGGAACATATAAACAAGACTAGTGTCTGCTAATACTAACTGATAGAATTAAAAAGGAGAGAACAATGTAACATGGGAAGCGGGATACACAGCAGACTCATAGAATGGCAGATGCCCTTAACAGCACTGTGGCCTCAGAATCAGCCCTTAAGGCATTTGGATCTGGCTAAAAAGCCCATGAGAGTATTTCAGGCATGGAAAGCCAAGACACTCTGGCAAAAAATGACCTAAATGAAAGATCTCTGTGAGTGAGATCCCAGTGGAAAGAACAGGCCATCAAAGAAAGAGGTACCTTTCTCTGAAGGGAGGAGAGAACTTCCACTTTGACTATGGACTTGTCTAAATAAAGTTGGAGTTGATGAACTCAAGAGGCTTCCATAGCCTTGGCATCTCATGACAAGAGCCTCGGGTGATTACTGACGTCATAAATAAGGATGTCAATTGTTAAATCAATAACAGGAGTCACTGTGCACTTGCTCCCCATGTAGGATCTCTGTCCTTAATATGCTGTACTATGTGAATTAATGGTATAACTGGTACTCAAACAGTGCTTTATACTTTGTGTGTCTGTGTGGATGCAGTCTGTTGGAATCTTTACTTAGTATATACTAAGTTGATCTTCTGTATATAAAGATAATTGAAAATGAATCTTGATGAAGAATGGGATGGGAGAGGGAGCAGGAGATGGGAGGGTTGCAGGTGGGGGGGAGGTTATGGGGAAAACTGCTATAATCCAATAGTTATACTTTGGAAATTTATATTTATTAAATAAAAGTTAAAAAAATAAAGTTAGACTTCTTTGCTATCCAAAAAAAAAAATATGCTTAAAAATTGCCAGGGACCACTTTGGTTTTTTTCCTCTCTTGGAAGCCCCCCCTCCATGATGCTCCAGCTGAGGTCTTTGACTCTAATAAATCTTGCTTTTTCAAATCTCAAAAAAAAATCTTAAATATGGGGACAAATCCCAAGATACATAAATTCCATTAATTTTTTTGTTATATGAGGGAGATTCCACCTGCGGGGCAGAGGGTGAGCTGGATAAAGGTAGGAGCTGCTTTCAATCCAGATTTCCTACAGGACTGGCAGGAACCCAACTACTTGAGCCATCACTGCTACCTGCTAAGGTCTATACAGACAGGGAGTTGAAATCAGTCAGTAGCCACAGCTGATATCAAACCCAGGCACACTGGTCTGGTACGTGGGCATCTCAACCAACTTCTTGTATGCTAGGCTAAATGTCAGTTCCATCCCACTAAATTTTAGTTGAGCAAAGAGTCATTTTAGAAAGTGTTATATCAAAATAATGCTGAAGAGGAAATAAAAGATAAGAGTAACAAGCATATCTTCCATGATAAGCATAAAATGTAATTTGATTAAGAGGTCTTAGAGGTCAGTGAACAGAATGTACTATTACTACATTTAATAGCAGCTACTAATCAAAATCTCAATTTATACATGCAAGAAGGAAGTAATAAAATTAATGAAAGTAGATAAAATTTGGCTTAAAAACAAAGAGCAAAGGTCATCGTGAACAAAGCATCTGCTAGTTTGTTTTTTGCATTAAGGATGTTGGGGCCCATGTTGTGGGTAGCAGGTTAAGCTGCTGCCTGCAGTGCCAGCATCCCATATGGGTGTCGGTTTGAGTCCTGGCTGCTCCTTTCCAATCTAGCTCCCTGCTGATCCCTGGGAAGGCAGCGGAAGATGACCCAAGTACTTGGACCCCTGCCACCCACGTGGGAGATCGTGATGAAACTCCTGGCTCCTGACTTTGGCCTGGCCTGGCCCTGGCCATTTTGGCCACTTGGGAAGTGAACAAGAGGATGGAAGATTCTCTCTCTCTCTCTCTCTCTCTCCCCCTCTCACTCTCTATGTTCCCTCCCTCTCTGTAATTTTGGTTTTCAAATAAATAAATAAATAAATAAATCTTTTAAAAAATTAAAGATGATAAAAGATGGTAGTCACAGATATTAACCACAATAAAAGACACCTAGTTAAATAATTAAGATCATTTATGCATATGAAGGTATGTCATAAGTTTGTGGAAAATGTAGTTAAAATTAAATTTACTTTGGGACAAAATTGTTTTTTGGAATCCATTAATATAAGGTCTTCAGAAAGTTCATGGTTGCATATTATGAACAAACTGTGCATGAATTTCAAAAATTTTTTGCAAATAAATGTGTGTTTAAATTCTGTTATCCATATGCTTTGGTCCATTTCCTACTACCCAACCAGTCTAGAATCTGAAAGATTATTTTGCTGCTGGAGAAAAAATAGCACAGAAATATATTCTTGACTCAATAATTATCCACTAAAGCACTTTAATGGTACATTCTTGAATAAATATAAATATTATTTTTCTTTTGTTTGTGATGAGTAAGTTTTAACCAATCTGTAAATATTTACTTTGTGATTCCAACAGCATTTCGTTTTCACCGACAATAGATATCATGCATTAAACATTTGTAGATTATATATTTTATTTACATTTCATGATATGATTAAATATTCTCATATTTGATCTATTTTCAATACTTACTTTCATAGAGGCTTTAAAAATTATGAGTTATAAACACTTAAAAATGCTGTAATAAATTCCATAGGAATGTAAAATAAATAAGACATATTGTTATTTTGTCTAACAGCTATACAATAGCTTCATTCATTCATTCATTTATTAACTTATCTTAAAATTAATTTATTAGAAAGCAGAGGGACAGAGAAAGAGAGTGCTCTCCCATCTAACTAGTTTACTTCTCAAATGCCAGCAATGGCTAGGGCTTGGCTGGGCCAAAATTGGGAGCCAGGAACTCAGTCTAGGTCTCCCACACGGGTGGTAGGAACCCTGCTGTTGGAACCATTACCTACTGCCTCCCAGGTGCATGTTAGCAGGAAGCTGTAATGGAAAGCAGAGCTGGGACTCAGACCATGGCACTTGGATACTGTGATGCAGATGCGTCGAGTGACAGGTTAACGCTGTCCCAAAGCCTGCCGCATGGTGCAGTTTTGATTTACTGATCTGAGCAACCTTTGGAGTACTTAGAGATGCTGAACTTTAATTTAGCTTTTGATTTTCATTTTAAATCAGGGATCATGGAAATGCAACCTGTGCCTCCAACATTTTTGTGCATAATACATCATTTTTAGAATCATAATCTTCCCTACTTTCAGATTATATATCATGATGTCTTGTTCTGAAAATATGGTAAACTCATCTGTGGATTATATGCAAAGCTAGATGATATGCCGATAGAAAGTTGAAATGAAATACTTGGGAAATGTATAGACCTTCCTTAAGATTCTGAGGTTGAATCACACAGATTCAGAACATTAAACACCTCTTTTCCTCTACTAAAGATCTTGTTTCCTTATTTGTTTATTATTTTTAATTACACTTAACATATTCCATAAAATAGTGTTTTCTCACTTCCTATGAGCCTTCTTTTCTGTGGGGACAGTACTGGGTAGAATAGTGTAAAAGTCTATTTTGGTAAAAGATCAAACTTTCACAGGTTATTTACTCTATCTCTGCTTTATATCAACATCTGTAAAATGAAGCTATCATTAGCATCACTGAGGTCTTCTGAATGTTGGAATTGGAGTGCTTACAACTGTTCCTGGTACAGGATAAGGGGGAAATATCTGCACGATTTCTTCATGTATATTTGCATCCTCTTAGTTCTAGTAAAGATCCCCATTATCCACATTTCCTTGTTTTATTTATTGAAGCAATGCATACCTCCTGTCTTTCCATCATGTGAATGGATCCTATGATCTGTATGTCAATGGAAAAGTAACCAAAAGCACATGTTCTCTATGTATTCAGAAAGAGTCGAAGCCCATTCTGTAGATAATTTTAAAGGGAACTGAAAAATTATTCCAATGGTGCTGTCATTTTCACACACCTAATTTTATTTATATGCTTAATCCCTGGTGAGTCTGGAAATACAAAGTGTTTTCCAAAAAATGACAACAAAATGTGATAGTGAACTCGCTCAGGATTCCAGGATAATGAGTGCTGCCTGGGTAGCAAAGTGGCACGTAGGGATCTGAAACAGACAGTATGTCTCAGAGAGGTAACTCCTTCACCCCAGAGAAACCTGCACTTGCTCCTTCTTCTGCTCAAGCTATATGTTAAGTCCTACTACATCAGGAATGTTTCCTTTTTGTGAAATGTGCTGGCTTGATTATTGCACTCACAATTCTTCCCATAGTAGGACAAGACATGTAGAAGAGACTGTTGCAATGTGGAAGTGATTTCAAAAACACAAGCAGACTTGCACTGCTATGTTTTAGCTTTAGAACTAGAAGTGTCTCATGATTTAGCTGAGTTATTGAAATAGAGTAGAGGATGACTTAATTTTAGTAAGGAAGCTTACAGTTTTCTATCAATATTTGCAGGATCACAATCACAAGATACAGGAATGCTGTGAAATTTGCTTCCAAGCCACTCAGCATATTCACACAATCATCTTCAGGCTTTCTTATTTGTGTGTACATAAAAATATTCACAAAATGTTTGTCAATAAGTGGAATAGGGCTTGGCTTTGTGGTACAGTAGGTTAAGCCAAAGGCTATGATATCAGCATCGTGTATTGGAGAGCTGGTTCCAGTTCCAGCTGCTCCACTTCTGATTCAGCTCCCTGCTAGTACACCTGGGAAGGTGGTGGAGGTTGATGTAAGTACTTGGGCCTCTGCCGTCCCTGTTGGAGACCAGGATGGAACTCTGGGATCCTGGCTTTGATTTGACTTGGCTCCAGCTGTTGTGATATTTGAGTAGTGAGCCAACCAGTGGAAGATCTCTCTCACTGTCGCTCTCACTCTTGCTCTCTCCTCTTCTCAGCCTCTGTCATTCTGCCTTTCAAACAAATAAATAAATCTCTGAAAAAGCAAATCTTAAAAGAAGTAGAATAACAGCTTACCATGCTTTGAACTTAAAGATTTTAAAAACAATGTAGAATGGTTCTAGAAAGGTTAATAATCAGTATTTTTTATGAATTTCTCATTTCCCCCAAATATAAACATTTTGCTGGTTGACTTAATGCTTGAAAATACATAGGACATGTTAGCTCCAGACTTCTGATACAATCTTTTCTTCTCAGAAAGAGGATAAGTAACACTCCACCTAAGTGTGTATGTGTGTGTGTGTGTGTGTGGTTACACCCTACATACATAGAATTTGAGATTAGGGTCCTTTTTCTTGTCTTATACAGGGTTGTGCAAAGAAGGAATTGGTTATTAGTGATGGTTGCTCGGAAGCAGGAGGTAACCAAATACAGACTATGTTTGGGAAGTCAGGTAGGTTTGGATTCAGGGAACCTGATGAGTAGGGATGAAACAAAAATCCAGGAGGAGAAACTGACTTGGTTTCTATATATATGTGATCTTCAAAAAATTACTGGAAAAATGGAATGAGAATATAAGTTTATTTTGGTGGAAATCATTTTGAAATTCATGCATAGATTTTTTTTCATAATACCCATTTTCCATGACCCCCCATACAGTAAGGAAAACAACTGGAAGAGAGCCTCATAGAGAATTATCTACTCTGTGCTATCACAGATTAAAGTTAGGGAAGATCAGATAATCTTTTGGAGACCCTGGGAAGTCAGCTTGCTGGGTTTCTGTGTTCTGTATGCACGTGTTTGCAAGTCGCCTTCACTGAAAACTTCTCAGGTGCAACATGAGGTTCTTTTCCTGTCTCGCCTTTCTTCCATCAGGCTTTGAGCAGGTTTCTCTCCACCTGCCTGGTCCATTCTGAGTACCTCTGGCTCTCACATTAGAGTGTATTCTCCTCAAAGTAACACTCCATGCACCACTCAATCACCTTTTCCTTCACATCTATTGGAAGCACAATAAATGTTTGTTGGAAGAGTTGAAATAAAATAACATCATGATATGACCTTGGAACTTTAATTAGATCAGACTGTGTGCTCATTTGGTATCAAGCAGCAGGAGTCACAATAGAATTACCAAAAGAGGCTTTCCCACAACCATGTGTTGTCATCTTCTTCCTAACACCATGTCTTTTATTCAAAATTCAATTTTCTCATATATCAGTTTAATCAATATTTTCTTTGTTTTTATCTATTTATTTGACAGATAGAATTAGACAGTGAGAGAGACAGAGAGAAAGGTCTTCCTTCCGTTGGTTCACTCCCCCAAATGGCCTCTACTACCGAAACTACACCAATCCGAAGCCAGGAGCCAGGTGCTTCTCCTGGTCTCCCATGGGGTGCAGGGCCCAAGCACTTGGGCCATCCTCCACTGCCTTCCCGGGCCACAGCAGAGAGTTGGACTGGAAGAGGAGCAACCGGGACTAGAACCCAGCGCCCATATGAGATGCCGGTGCTGCAGGCAAAGTATTAACCAAGTGAGCCACGGTGCATTAATCAAAATTGTTAAGCTAGAATTTGGACATTTATATCCAGATCGGATGATCCTTAAATTTTCATATTGGTTCTGAGTTTTCTCAACTTTCTTTTTTCTTTACTGGAGTGATAGAGAGAGACAGGCAACCTCCTTCTGGTGGCTCACTCCCCAGATGCCCACAATTGCTGGGATTGAAGTCGGGAGCAAACACATTATCTGGGTATCCCCTGTGGCTACCCCATGTGGGTGGGAGGAATGCAGTTCCTTGAGCCATCAGTGCTGCCTGCAGGATCTGCATTGTCAGGAAGCTAGAGTCCAGAGCTGGAATTAGGAATCAAACCCAGGCACTCGAATGTGGGACATGGACATTTTAATCCATAGGCTAAGTGCTCATCCCTGGCATTTGCTTAAATATTAATTTTTTGATGCTAGTTAATTTGTAATTTGAGATAATTGTTATATGACTGAGATCACTGATAAAGCACTATTGCTTTTGTAGGTATCAATTATGTTCCTAGAATTGTATCTACAAATCACACTGAATCTGTTAAAAACAAATTAAAATTAAAAATTTAAGAATTTTACAGACACTTATGTGAATAAAATGGAATTTTTAGATAACATTTTAAAAAATTCTAGAAAATAATTTTGAAATAAAATCTGTCAAGGGGAAGTAAAAAATTTTGGAAAAAAACATAAAAATTAGTACATCACAGTAAACATGAACTCATAGATATTAATATAATAAGATATAATTCTAAATTACTTAAGAGCAAGGAATGTGATATCAGGGGAATCTATGGATTTAAATAAAATCAAAGACAGTACTATTGTAAGAGATTCCTTTTTGCTTATAGTATGGAGTTGATGCTATAATGTTGTGTATTACAGCTTTCCAAAAAACATTATCATAGTAAGAAAATTTTCATGTTACACTATTTCAGTGGTCTTTTTTCTTGTTTTAATGATGTATTTTTTCTGGTTTTAAATAAAATGAGTATTTGGATAGGGAGCACAGTTTCTCAACTTTAGGATATTACAAAGATAATCATTGTAATGATAAACTGTCAATACATATAGTTGGCAGTGTTATAGTTGAATATTTTTCTTTCTCTGAGACTAAGGTTTCCAGATTTAGTAATCATATATAAAAGTTAGTTCTGAAAATATTTAAGGATATCCTGTCAATCTTTTTTTTAAAAGATTTATTTTTTTGAAAGGCACATTTATGGAGGGATAGAGATCCATCTTCCATCTGCTGGTTCACTCCCCCAGTGGCTGCCACAGCTGGGGCTGGGCCAGGCAGAAGCCAGGAACCAGAACATTATTTGGGGTCTCCCATGTGGGTTGCAGGGGCCCTAGTAATTGGGCCATCACCCACTGCTTTCCTATTATAAAGCACTTGAGGAGAAAATCTGTTACTGGGAGCAGTTCCTGTTGCAGGGTGTTTGGACTCATTGTTGTTTCTGTTTTTCCCAATAACTCTACACAAATGGTCCTCAGATGGGTGCTGTTCCCCCAGAGGACATTTGGCAGTGTCTGGTGACATTTGTTTGCCATACCTTGGGGAACGTCCCTGCTGAGATCTTATGGGTGTAGACAAAGCAGGTGCCCCTATGTTCCAGCACAGTGAAGAATTATCCTGCCAAAAATATCAACAATCCTAAAGTTGAGAAACTGTGTTCCCTATCAAATATTTATTTTATTTAAAATCAGAAAAAAGATACATCATTATAACAAGAAAAAAGACAACAGAAATAGTATAACATGCAAATTTTCTTACTAAGATAATGATTTTTGAAAAACTAACAACTGATATTTCTTTAAGTAGAAAATGTTCAAAGGTATACACTATTAAATTCTCCTGGTCTTTGTTATTTGGGCTTGGTTGCAGTGGTCTAAACTTGAATGTTTCCAGCTGGGGACATTTCTTGCAGTTGTTTGTTGAATCCGTGGTTGGCTTATATGAGATCTAAACTGAAGCCAGAGAACACTTAGTAGTTATACAGATGGTTTGGGAATAGAAGATACTGTGCCTAAGTGAACACTTAAGTAAAAACAGTGCTCTATCTCATCCTGAAAAAAATTCCTTAGACTTAGTGAAGTTAAGCAAGAAAACGCAAAAAACAAACAACAACAACAAAAACCAAGCCAAACAAAACAAGAAAACAAGGCCAGTGACTGGAGAACATAAGAATGTGTCTAAAAATAGCCCAGTAGGCAATAGGCAAAGGACTTTGCATTTCCACACTATTAGATCCCTGCAGTGGCCACACTTTGAGGATGCCCTTGACATAGCCAAAAGAACCAAGTTCATGTTTTAAACTGTGATTATAGATTTTTATATAGGTATATCCCAAACTAACCAAACACAGTCATAATATCCAGAAAGAAATTAATTAAATGCAGTCAGATTAGATTTCACTGTGGTATTTTTAATATATGAGGTTGTTTTGAAAAGTTCATGGCAAATGGAATTAGAATATAAATTTATTTTGAAACAATGTTTTTGAAATCCATGCACAAATTTTTCTTATTATACACTTCTGTGAACTTTTTGGAGACCCCTTATATGCATGGATTTCAAAATATTGTGCACCGGCCGGCGCCGCGGCTCACTAGGCTAATCCTCCGCCTTGCAGCGCCGGCACACCGGGTTCTAGTCCCGGTCAGGGCGCTGGATTCTGTCCCGGTTGCCCCTCTTCCAGGCCAGCTCTCTGCTGTGGCCAGGGAGTGCAGTGGAGGATGGCCCAAGTCCTTGGGCCCTGCACCCCATGGGAGACCAGGAGAAGCACCTGGCTCCTGCCATTGGATCAGCGCGCTGGCCGCGGCGGCCATTGGAGGGTGAACCAACTGCAAAGGAAGACCTTTCTCTCTGTCTCTCTCTCTCACTGTCCACTCTGCCTGTCAAAAAAAAAAAAAAAATATTGTGCACCAAGACAAACTTACCATTGGATTCCATTTCCCGTGAAATTTTTGATGTATTTTCTTGTGTTTACCTAATCCCTGCTCATCTATACGGATCTTCAGTATTTTAGACGTTGAGTATTGTGTTAAAAGTGTTGCATTCACATCACCCAACTTCAATGTTAACAATTTTAATTGCATAACTAGTCTATCTTCTAGGGCTCTTTGATGCTTATATGAGTGGAATCATTACTGTAATAAAACCTTACCCCATCTTTTTGGGTGATGCAGCTGGCAAGGCTATAATACCAAAATGGCCCAAGGTGATAGCAGTAGCGCATGACTTCTTGCATTAATCACAGTCCTCAATACAGGCTTTTCGAAAGTTCACTTCATGCAACATTTACCAGATTTCCCTCCCCTCATCTCCCCTCCCCTCCTCTCCCCTCCCCTCCTCTCCCCTCCCCTCCTCTCCTCTCCTCTCCCCTCCCTCCCTTTCCTCCCCTCCCTTCCCCTCCCCTCCCTCCCCTTTTCTCCCCTCCCCTCCCCTCCCTCCCCTCCCTCCCTTCCCTCCCTTCCCCTCCCCTCCCTCCCCTTTTCTCCCCTTCCCTCCCTTCCCCTTTCCTCCCCTCCCCTTCCCTTCCCTTCCCTCCCTCCGCTTCCCTTCCCTCCCCTCCCTCATATGTTTCTTTCATTGTGGGGATGTCTTCCGATTTTGTCCGTGAGAGCTAAATTTCTAAAGAAACTTCCAGACCTGCACTGTTACTTCCTGTCTGCCATCAAGTTTATTATTATTATTATTACTAATACAAAGAGAACTCACTTTATACATTCCATAGGTACAGTTCCAAGAAGACAACCGCATTTTCCTCCTTCCCCTCCTCTCTCCCCTCCCTCCATAAACTGTCTTCATCAGTTTTTGTAAGATACCATTTAAATCCACTCTACAGTCACAAGCTTAACTCAACACTATTTGTAGTATTCAACAAGTAAAATGTATAAGGCCCTCAGTTCCATAGGAGTACAAACAAGGGCTAAAACAGCAATCATATCCCCAAATGACCATTTCATTCCTGTCATTTTTTGGCATTCTATATTAGCTGCCATGTCATCAAAGAAAGCACATGATAGCTGTCTTCTTGAAACTGGCTGATTTCACTAAGCCTAGTGGTTTCCAGTTGCATCCATTTTGTTGCAAAAAACAGGACTTCATTCTTTTTTGTGGCTGAATAGTATTCCATAGTGTATATGTACCACATTTTCTTTATCCCGTCATAGCCCCGGATAATTTCATGCAGAAAATATTAGCATGGATACCAGAATTCACCCCCTCGCTTAAGCTAACTCTGGGCATAAATGTACAACTGCCAAACATGCCTTCTATGGCTTTTCTTTTGAAATTGGCTGGGTCTGCGTGCAGAAGTTGGTAGTGAGCAGTCACAATAGAAAACCCTTTGAAACAAAATGTAGATTTTTTTCATAAATAAGTTGAATGATTTCCTTTATTTCCATGAATAAAACATGGGGGCGGATGTTGTGGTGCAGTGCTGACCGGGATCCTCCTTTCCCATATCAGAGTGTCTGGTTCACGTCTCAGCTCTCCAGCTTCCCATCCAGCTTCCTGCAAGGGTGGATGATGGCCCGCGTACTGGGGTTCCTACCAATGCTTTGTGAGATGCCGATGAGGTTCCAACTACGAGGTTCCGCCATCCCCAATCCCAGGTATTGCCACCATTGGGCACTGGACCAGAGGTTGGCGGAGATTTCTCTCTCTTTCACTCTGCTTTCAAATACGTAGATTTTTTAAAAGTGTGTACTACACTCCCTGTGTAATACACTGGAGAGTGCTAGCAAAGAAATTCTCAAGAGGATTGGGGGCCAACCTAGTGGTACAACTGAGTAAACCACAGATTGCGATGGCGTCCTCCCATATCAGAACTGTGGTTCCAGTTCCTGCTGTTCTGCTTCTGATCCACTTTCCTACCAACGCACCTGGGAAGGAAGTGGAAAATAGTCCAAGTTCTTGGATCCCTGCACCCGTGTGGAAGAATCCAACTACAATCAGATAGAATTCTTGGTTCCTGGTCCAGCCCTGGGTGTTGCGACTGTTTGTGGAGTGAACTAGTAGCTGGCAGGTCTCTCTCCCTTTCTGTATCCACTCTTGTTCTGCCTTTCAAATAAATAATAAATCTATACTCCAGTTTCTCTTCAGATCGTATAAATCTTTTGCCTTTTACAAATAGATAATAAATCTTAAAAAAAAAAGAAAGGAAGAGGATTGAAAGAGGTTAGAAGAAAATGCAATGGATGTCTGTATGGCTTTTGTGGATTGTCCAGGTTCCCAGGCCTTTTGTCTGCCAGACTTTGGTGGGTCTAAGAATGTGGCACTGGTAAATGCTATGGTGTCACCGTTGTGCCCCTGTTTCTTATAGCTGATGGCTCTAGTGAAAACAGTTTGTTAGTTTATCTGTGAAACAGTGTTTGTTTACAATAGAGGATACTATGCATGAAGTACTTTTACAAAGCTTTTAGAGTGATAAAAACAGAAAATAAAATAGATTTAATCTATTTGGCATTGCTTTTTTTATTCTTTTCAATACACATTGCTCCAGTTTTGTGTTATACCTTGAGGTTTATGAAAAATACAATGAATATACTTTACTGGTTCTTTTCTGTATTAAAGATTCACACGTTAGGCAGGATTTAATTAGGTGTGCTGTTTTTTCAAGCGCCCAGTTGCATTTTGATGAACTCCTTAGCTATTCAATTAACATGTGAATGATTTGCATGAAGCATATTTACACTCTATGGGCTACTGCGGAATCACTTGATATTTTCCTTCTTCTATTAATGGTTCCATTTACTATTGTGCTAGTGGAAAATGAAGTTGTATAATTGGAAACTGGTAAGATACTTTATAGCTTGTTAGCTTAAGATAATTATCTGCATGTTATATTACACATTGAATTACAATAGAAAGCCATGGATTATAACATTTAGGAGACATGGTGACCAAAAATAGTTAAATTGTTATGGTAACCATTGTCTTGCAATGAACATGAATACATTTATTGAAAGATGCTTCTGTAACTTGTAAACAGTGTGTTTCTTTTTGATAACTATTCTTTTTCTCTTGTTCTTTCTCATTTTTTTATTTATTTATTTTATAATTTGCTGCTTGCCATTACAGGAAGTAGAGGTTTGTATATTGCTTCTGTGTCTCATATTTAATTTTAGATTTTATATGAATCCGTACATTTTAATCACTCATGTATACTCAATCCACATTATTTCCCCCCATAGGATGATTATTTCCGCACCTGGAGTCCAGGGAAACCCTTTGATCAGGGTAAGAGTCTAATTATTTTAAAATAAAAATCTTACATTTTATAACCGTGGTACTTTGAAGATTATATTTATTGTCTGCTTAATTTTAAATAGGAGAACTTACATGACTGGAAAAATTGATGCTGCAATTGCTTCCCTACCAGTGTAATATAATTACCAATAAGCTAATTAGGAATCATGATTATGTTGGGATGCCTTTCATTTTTATACATGAATCAGGTTCCTTATGTGGGCTTCTGATCCTCCCCATGTTCCTGCTTGCTGGTTCTTGCAAGTCACTTCAGCCCAGGTTCGAGTGTGTTCACAGATAATAGAGATATTTGTGCAAAATTCCCAAATGGGTGACTTTTCTGCCTGTTTTCCTATTAATACATGATGGTACTGAAAGTGGGCCAGACCAATCCAATTAGTTTCTGTTAGGCCTAAGCAAAAGTCAAAAGGAAAAGCCTTTTATAAGATGAGGGACCCCACCCCTGAATGCACAGCTTGCAGTTTTCCTTACTTACCCTAAGCAGAGAAGCAGGGAAAATGGTTTCCCAGGTGTGCACTGGGGATTCAGACATCAAACTCCGTGCAGGGTTGGTTACATTAATGACCGAAGAGATTTATGTATTAAATTCTACAATATTAGAACCAGGGGGCTTTCTGCCTTACATAGGTTATAGGAAGGTGGAAGATGAGATTCCATGAAGTGCTAACATTTAAAAATAGGCAACGTTTTCCAGAATATGTGGGTGAACTGTTGAGTGATGGGGCCACAGGAGATCACTGAAGGGGGTTTTTGGTTTTTGCTGTTTCCCGTCCTTGACTTCCTCTTTGGGATGACCCAAGCCTCCAAGGGTGAGAACCAGCCTGTGTGGACTTCGCCACAGACTCTCAGCAACACGGTTGCTCACCTGGGGTCTGAAAGTCATTCACATTCACTCCCCCATGGAAATTACCTGTGTGGTTTCACTATTGTTACCAGTTTTTTAATTTGTGCAATCTGTCTTTTAAAATTCTAAAAAAAAGCCCACAGACTAATTTTGACTTGGTTACCAATAAGTAAAGCCAGTACATTAGATGACAGGCAATGAAAAAATAATGACATGCAGACTGAGATGTATTTGCCAGCTTTCTTGGGAAATGAATTTTTATGATGGAATCATAAACCTTGAAAAATGGGAGTTATCCATGAAACGGATGTTAAGAATTAAATTTGCCATACTTGGTGCATCCAGTTATAATAAAGACACTTTGGTTTTTCCTTTTTGTGTGTGTGACTGTGTTCTGATTTATCTCTCATTTAAAAAGAAATGACTGCTTTAGGGGAGGATTTCAACTGAGATATACCATAATTCTGATTTACTTTAAATTTTAAACAGGCTTTTAACCTCTAGCTTGTTAAAAAAATCATTTTTATCAGGCAAGGAACAATTCATGATAGGATAATAGCTAATATTTATGAAGGATGTCCTATATTCAGTCACAATTGCAAGGATTTGATTTTGTGTGTGTGTGGCTGTATTCACTTAATCATTTCAGTAATTCCACAAGGCAGACGAGGAAGCTGGGGCTTGAAAGCAGGTTAAGCTCCTTTCCGGGTGAGAGTCCTACAGAGTGTTAGGGCCAGGATTTAAGGTCACACAGTCTGAGCCCCAAACCCCATTTCCTCACCCTAACCACTGTACTCTGCTGCCACTCATATGATAGAATTAAAACGAAATAATGGCATAACAATGATACTTGGAAGTCTGTGTTTTAAAAATAGCTTTTACCTTAGCAAACATTAAGAACAACTATTTGCTTTATTCCTGTGTGTTAATATTTTGTAGATTCTCAGATCTTGAGTTTTGAATGAGCATATTATAGTTAACACACATGAGAATATTTCATTTAAAAAATGTAAATAGAAAAAAAGTAAATTGAGATACACATGTTGTTTTTGCTTTTGAGTCAAATTAACTGAATCAGTTGTGACTCACACTGAGGAGCAAGCCAATTTATCCTGTTCCCACCTGGCTCTGAATAAGACAGACAGTGCTTGTCATCTGGATGGAAGACTTGAGATATGTTAATTTCTAGTTCTTTTCCTGATGACAGACTCTTCTGTCAAGTATCTATCTGTTTCAAAAGCTGATTGATCTGTTGAATATGAAATAACAGCACATTTTTATGAGAGGTTATGATTTTTAATATATTTTGCTTCTTCATTGTTTAAGGATAATCCTATTATCAATAGAAGTTGATTTTCTCCTATTTCTCTCTTCCTTTTTTTTTTTTTTTTTTTTGAGGGGATACATGTTGCCTGAAAACATTGAGGAAAATATTTGGAATTACTTATTTTTCTGGTATTTATACCATTTTTACCATATTTATTTAATTTTTTGAAAGATTTATTTATTTATTCGAAAGTCAGAGTTACACAGAGAGAGGAGAGGAAGAGAGAGAGAGAGAGAGAGTCTTGCATCCGATGATTCACTCCCCAATTGGCCACAATGGCTGGAGCTATGCTGATTCAAAGCCAGGAGCTTCTTCTGGGTCTCCCACATGGGTGCAGGGGCCTAAGGACTTGGACCATCTTCCTCTGCTATCCCAGGTCATAGCAGAGAACTGGATTGGAAGCGGAGCAGCCGGGTCTTGAACTGGTTCCCATATGGGATGCCAGTGCTTCAGGCCAGAGCGTTAACCCAATGCGCCACAGCCCCGGTCCCACCATATATATTTTAAGTTGCCTTTTCCTTCAGTTTGTATAGAATATTCTATAAAGTATGTGGAAATTAAAGAATCACTAATGAAAATGCTTGTCAATGCTTCATAATATTATTGTCATAACTTTTCTGCATATTTATGTAAACTGCTCATAAATTAAGTACATACATGAACATATAGATACATATTTACATCCACAAGCAAGCATTTCTACCTGCAAACTCTTCTAGGTAAAAATGCACCGATTGTTTACACATACTTTATCCACATTTCAGTGGAGCTGCGACAATTTTTTAAATATACTGTTAGCTTCTGTTCATCAATCACGTTTCCAGTTTGCTTTTTAAAAAAAAAAAAACCACCTAAACAGTAATAGTTTTGGGAAACTATAATAATTTCAGATCAGACGAAGTGTTACTATTTTTTTGACAAGACTGATTTATTTATTTGAAAGGCAGAATGAAGGAGGGGGGAAAGGGAGGGCTGGAGAGAGTGAGGAAGAGGAGAGAGATCCTTCTTCCATCTACTGGTTCAGTCCCTAAATGACTGCAGAAGCCAGGTCTGGGCAAATCCAGGAACTGGGAACTATATCCAAGTCCCTCACCTGAGTAACAGGGGTCCAAATATTTGAGCCATCATCCGCTGCCTCCCAGGTTCCTTAACAGAGAGTTATGTTGGACACAGAGCAGCTAGGACTGGAACCAGCACCCCGAAGTGGGATATGGGCTTCCAAGTGGTGACGGCCTAACCCAGTGCTCCACAACACACGCCCCAACACTATTTTGATGATGGTGCGTCTGCTGCAAAATTTAAGAAAACATACACAAAATTTCTTTGGATTTGTCCCCATTGAATTTTCCGTGCCATTACTTCTCTCCATTAGTGTGGTTAATCATGAGTTGATACAACAGAAGCCAATTGAAACCTGATTTTAATGAGGACATGCATCTTGTAGAATAAGGCTTAAAAGCCTGTGTTTACTATGGCAAATAAACAGAAGCAGGAATTCACATCATTATCAATTTTTCTCTTTTTTTTGACATTTTAATTTACAAATTGGCATCATTTTGGTCGACAAATATCCGGATGCTGTTTTATCAATGTTTTCTTTTCTAGCTCTTGGAAATCAAATTAAAACTTTGCAGAAACCCATAATGTTTTTGGCACATTAAACTTTTTTCAAAAGAAAAATTTTAGTTATTGAAAAATAAAGAGAGTTAAAAGAAAGGGAAACTGTGGCATTAATTTTGGGCATTAATATCAGCATTAGAATGAGACAGTGAAATCAAAGACTAACAAAACCAAAAGTCTGACACCTCAGTCTATGCTAAGGAGTTTTAAGTAAGGAAGACGCTGTTGGGCCTGACGAATTCTAAACAGTCTTGAGAACTGAGACAACAAGTATCCATTGCTGTTTTTATGGTAAGGTCAAGCAAATCAAAAATTATTCTAAAAGAACCACGAGTTAAAGCAACCAGATGTGGGACAACCACATTCTAGGAAAGAACTGTAAGAGACAGTCCATGTGTGTAGTGAAAGTTGTTAACCCTGCAAATGGACAGAAACACAGTAACAGATCTGGAGGCTGAAAGTACTGAGTCTATAAACGTGAGAAAAACGAACAATCCCATTAAAGAATGGCAGCAAGATATTTTGGTATTGTCTGGGTAGACTCTAGCAGTAGATTATCTTCAAGAACAAGCAATTTGTTGAACTTAACAGTTACATCTGAGCTGTGTTGAAGATGCCTTTTAAAGCTATCACTGTATCCATCTTTCAGTAGCAGATAAAGAAAGGCAAAAATGTAATGGGCTAAGTCTGGAAACACTTTTCCTCCCAACTTTGGATATAGAGAATTCTGGAAAAAGGTAAAGTCAGTGACTTACAGTAATAAAATACAAGGTAATTGTGTGCAAAAAAAGCAAAAAAATAAATAAGGAAAATGAAGCTAGAGTGAGCACCATAAATATGCTGTAGTTTTTAAAAATATTTACATTTTTTCTTTCCACTATGTTAGCCTTACTTTGGTTTTGGTCATGGATTAATTTGGGTGTGTATCATAGAGTCACTAAAATTATAGAGTGATTCCTAAAAGTGAATTAGAGAATCAGCTCAGACTAAAGTGCTAAATCTTCAAATATCACATTTTATTCAAAAGTCCTTTTCCAGAGCAGGGATTTGGTGCAAGCGTTGAGAAGCTGCTTGGGACACCCACGTGGTATGCGTGAGTATCGATTTGAGTCCTGGCGCCTCCCCTGCTGATCCAGCTTCCTGCTAATGTGCACACCTGGAGATCGCTGGTGATGGCTCTGGTGCTTGGGTCCCCACCACCCATATGATGGGGCAGACCCAGATGAAGTTCCAGGTACCTGGCTTTGGCTTGATCCAGCCCTGGCATCTGTGGGCATTTGAGGAATGAATCCCCCTGTGAAGGATCTCCGTTTCTCTCCCCCCCTTCCTGCTCCTTCTCCCTCTCCTTCTCTCCCTTTCAAATAAAAATGAATATGTATAAGAACAAAATTAATAAACCATTTCCCCAGAATATGATAGATATTTCAACCTGATATGAAAGAGTTGTAAGTGAAAACATTTTGTTCTTTATTTCTGAGTCTTTACACTCCGGACCGATTGGGAGTTGTTCCTTCTGGTACCTACCATGGCAGTGAATTATACTTAATAAATTGGTAGTCAAGGAGATGCATTTGCATGGATCCAGATATTTCAGAACAATCAGTTTTATGTCACGGGTGTGTTTCCACTCTCCGGCAGATTCCTGGGCGTATGGGACTAGTTGCACTGCGGGTCAGCATCCACTGATCTTTTTGCAGCAGTATGAGAAGTACAGCAGCTTCTAAACCAGGGCCTCTCTGTGACTCCTGGGGCACTGTGACTCCTGGGGCTCAGCTAGACCCATTTCATGTAACAAAACTTCAGAAGGAGAGGAGATACCGGAAGAACCATTCCTAAACTGCAGCTGCTCAAAATGTGCTCTGCAGAATAAATGCAAACCATTGATCTTGCACTTGGCTGAGCCAGTTTTGCAAGGACAGAATGAAGGGCAGGCATACACGCAGCCATGTACTGGTCAACAGTTTTTTGTTTTTATCTTATAATAAGTTCTCCGAGTTTCATCCGATTCCCATCATTTTCCCCATTCATTTGCAGAATGTCTCTCGTGTAACAACAGCCATGGCCTGACAAGTCCCTTTACACCCAGTCTCTGGCTACAAGGGAAAAGCGATTGAGGTTTTGTCTGGAGCTTTGTCTCTCCTTCAGTGAACAAAGCTGATCATAGGAGTACGGCTGTAATTATTTCTGAAACTGAAAAAGACTAGTGTTTGAGAAAATGCAACCCCCAATTTCTGTTTCCCTTTTAATTTGCATTTCCCTACTTAAGGCATAAGTTGCATAGATGAGGCAACATAGGCATTGGCTGTCTCCGAGATGCCTTTAATTTCTAGTGGGTTAAGCAGGGATTGTTTACAGTGTGAACCTGTGTGTGTGTGTGTGTGTGTGTGTGTGTGTTCCTAGATGGTAATTATTGGTAGAATTCTGAAACAATAGATAGGTCTGATTCATGCTTCACAATAGAGGCATAGTGGTATCATAATGCTGCTTTGTTTAAGAGCTCGGGCCTTCTGGCATATTTCTAATGGAGAAATTGGTATTTCCGGAGTTGAAATTCAGTGGGAGCAATATGCAAATATAAATGCCTTTATCTTTGAAAAGTGTAAACTTCGAAATGTTATTTTGATCTGGACTGTTATTTGATCCACTTGGATGAAATGATTTGGGGGTTTTGGTATCATTTTGCACAAATTACTGTTAGAGCATTCAAGTGCTAATAACCATCATGTCAGTTTATATCCTCCCTTGGTTATATCCTCCCTGGGAGCATGGAGCCCTCTGAAATGCTAAGATAAACCTGCTACAAAATTGTATTCAACCTAGAAAATCACAGTACAGACTTACTTACTGCAGGGCAGATTGAGTCTATAAGAACTGTATAGGGCTTCTAAGTGAGGAATTAATTTCCTTTTTCTTATCCAGTTATGACTTCCTTATATAAAGATGATATTTAATTTGTTTTGCTTTATTGTCTATCCAGTGCACTAATTAGGAATTTTAGGTTGTTTTGGGTTATATCAAATAGGAATTCTTTCTTGATGGAATAATAAAAATTATAAAAACTCTGGATTTGATTCATAAAATTATACTGAGATTAATAATACTTCATTTGGTTCATATCACAGTAGCCCACCTACGTGTGCAGGAAGTCAAAGTCTATTGATTTCTTTTCAGTGATGTGTCCTGTTGCCAAATTGTGAATTAAACTTATAGAGCATGGGTTGATCAAGTTCATTTTGAAGATGTTCAGTGAATTAAGAAATTATATTCCTACCTCAAACCTTGTTAATCTGCACAGTGATCAGTACTGTGAACACTGAAAAACTGCAGCTGTCCAGTCGTAATGGTGATTTTTAACAGGAATCCTCCACTGACCAGAGGAGTGATCCTCAGCCCTGTTCAGGCACGAAAATTTATCTCAGCCACTCCGGAAGTGTGGTCGGCTGTGCTTGATGATCCCTGAACACAGCGGTTTAAATAATCTGGAGCAGAGCCTGGACAGTGTGTGTGTGTGTGTGTGTGTGTGTGTGTGTGGTATTTTACTTCTTAGAATACTGCAGTGTGCATAGCAATTTTCCATTTTTGAGTGTGCAGTGATGTTGAATTCCTTCACACTGCTGTGTGGCCATCACCACCATCCGTCTCCAGAACTCCTTTCATCTCCCATGTAATGTTTCTTTTCTTTAGGGTTTCGTGGGTATAAATAGAAACCATATCCATGAAACAATAACTGCATTATCCCTTCTTCCTGGCCATTGACAAGTATTCTATATCTTGTTTCTGTGGATCATACCTCGCTAGGTTTCTCATTTATGTCCTCTTGTGACTGGGTTATTAGGTCCTCAGGTGAATCCATGCTGCAGCCTGTGTGGGGAGCAATCCGGACTAGACTGAGTTGCTCGAATTAGGACTTATTCTATGCATCTGCTCTCCCACAATATGGCGCTGGGAGAGAAGTAAACAGCTTCCGCACAGCTGCCTCCAGTTCAACCAATTAACTGTAGGACTTGCTCCTGATTGGAGAGCAGCGTACTCAGCCGAGTTGGGATTGGCGGAGGAGGACTATAAAGGAGGAGAGAGACGGCATGCACCAGGAACATCTATGGGGAACATCTAAGGGAACCCGTGCAGCCCCCGAGAGAACCGGCCGGCGGTGTGCCGCTCCCCTGCGGAAGTGGGGAATGCGGCCAGGGGGAACTGCCCTTCCACGGAGGTGGAAGGGATAGTAGCCAACCCGGGAAGAACCAGCAGCAAACCCGGGGAGGGCCGAGCAGACGAAAGAACAGCGCAGGGTCCTGTGTCGTTCCTCCACGAAGAGGGGGAGCGACATAATGGTGCCGTGACTCGGATATGAAGCCTAGGCAGGGCTTAGTGTCGTTCCTCCACGAAGAGGGGGAGCGACAGCCTGTGTCAAAATTTCCCTCCTTGGTAACAGACTGAGTAACACTGCATTGCCCATATCCACCACGTCTTGTTTATCCACTCATCCACTGAGCAGCACTGGGTTACTTCCACCTTTTGGCTATTGTGAATAATGTTGCTATGAACATATTATGTTCGTGTAAATGTTTGAGTCTCTATTTTCAGTTCTTTTGAGTATATCCCCAGAGTTGTGACTTATGGAGCATATGGTGATTCTATTTAATTATTTGAGGCACCACCATATTGTTCATAGCAACCATACCCTATTACATTCCCACCAGCAATACCCAAATGTTTCAATTTTTTTGACATCCTCACCAATAGGGGTAATTTGCTGACTTTGGAAAATACTATTCAAGGTCAGCATTGTGGCTCAGTGGGTCATGCCACTGCTTGCAGTGCCAGCATCCCATATCGGAGCATCAGCTCAAGTCCCAGGTGCCCTGCTTCCAATCCATTTCCTTGCTAATGGACCTGGAAAAGCAGTGGAAGGTGGCCCAAGTACTTGGACCACTGCCACACACATGGGAGACCTAGATGGAATGATAGGCTCCTGGCTTCAGCCTGGCCAGGCCTTGCCATTACAGCAAGTTGGGGAGTCAACCAGCAGATGGAAGATCTCTTTATCTCTTTCTCTGCCTGTCTCTCTCTCTCTCTCTCTCTGACAGTCTGCCTTTCAAATAAATGTTTTTTTTTTTTTAAATAATACTCTTCAGTGGGTATGGATATGTCTGTGTTTTGAATGCTACGATTTAGAATCTCATGGTACTAGCCATGCCTTGTCAAAACGATTCCTTTCAGTCATTCTGTTCTGCAGTACCAGCATGTATGTCCCAAAAGAGTAGTTCTTTTGAAGGTTGCCAGAAATGTCAGGGAATTTTAAATAACCTATTCACTTTTCAGATCCAGTGCCAGGAGCAGGTGCCAAAGGGTTTTGAAAATGGATTAGAGAAGCAAGAAAACCCCTAAGATAAAATTATTCATTCCATTGAACATGTGCTTCCTATACATCAGGTGTTGCATATAAAACAATCATTATACTAACCTTGAAATGTAGATATACTTTAATTTACAGGTGAAATTGGAGCTGACGGAGATAAAGGTCCCAAAGCCAGGAAGTGCTGTAGCCAGGGCTTGAAGTCGTCTGATTTGATTGGAAGGCCATTTTCTCTTTCATTTTGAGACTCTGCTTCAGAATCTGCTCATCAGCATGCACACCTTTAGTCTGTTTCTCAACTCAGGCTACACCTTTTCATGGCAAGACATAGCAGAAACTGCAGTGATTCGCGTAGCTGAAATGTTGATCGTCTCAAATATATTGAGTCATGTTTAAAATTGCTCCACTACAGGGGACATGAGATATTTACAATCTGCATTCTAATTTTTGGAATATAGGCATTTAGTTTATAAAATTGATTTCTGTAGTTATTTTCTAATAAATACACGACTAGGTAGATTGGGTATATTTCCATTGCTTGGGAATAGCATAAAAGTATACTCATAATCCAGAAAGATGTTGTACTATAGTGTTAAATCTTCTTGTATAACACATTTAGAAGATACTTTTCTTTCAAGTATCCTGAACACGGTTCTGCCCCATTTTCTTATTTGTAATATAGAAATGCTGGCATTGAAACATATAGCTGTTTGTATCCATTCACTAATCCAATTAAGAACTCCCTGTCTTTATACTTTCTAATCTTTATAAATGATCTTATGAATAAGTTGAGTAGCCATGTGTTGATACATCATTTCAGATCTAGATTTAAGAGCATTGCTTCGTACTTCTAATGAGTATGTTACAGTAAATGTTGTAATAAGCATTTTAGGTAGGCCGGCGCTGTGGCTCACTAAGCTAATCCTCCGCCTGCGGCGCCGGCATCCAGGTTCTAGTTCCCGTCGGGGCGCCGGATTCTGTCCCGGTTGCCCCTCTTCCAGGCCAGCTCTCTGCTGTGGCCAGCGAGTGCAGTGGATGATGGCGCAAGTCCTTGGGCCCTGCACCTGCATGGGAGACTAGGAGAAGCACCTGGCTCCTGGCTTTGGATCAGCGTGGTGTGCTGGCCACAGTGCACCAGCCACGGCGGCCATTGGAGGGTGAACCAACGGTAAAGGAAGAGCTTTCTCTCACTGTCCACTCTGCCTGTCAAAAAAAAAAAAATAAGCATTTTAGGTGAAGATTCATCTATTTAAGCTCCTAATCTAAGCAATGCAGTGCCAATACTTGACAGGAGTGATACAGTCTGGCTTTGCATTCCACAATCTTCCCTATATCCTGTTACGTTTGTCATCACTTACCCTAGGGAGAACAGTGTGTGCACACTCTAAAGAAGTCCTCTAAATTTTCACAACCAACCTATGTTTCCAACCTCTATAGTGTTTACCTTATTTTTGGAAGAAACTACTCTTCCAAAGAATTTGGAATTTACAAATGTTTTTACAAATATTTTACAAACCAGTTTTGAATTTTCTTTTATTCTTTCATTAGCTAAATACAATAAAATCTACTTTGGTAGAGCTTTTTGAACATTTAACTTCCACTGAAATATATATTTTGTTTGTACCCTTGCATATATAATCATTTTCATAAAGTTAGAACATAATTTGCATATGAAAAACATTGGCTAAATGAATATTCTGTTAGCAGTCTTCACTGGAGAATTTGAAGAATTGTGTTTTTTTTTTTATTTTTTTTAAACTTTAATTTAATGAATATAAATTTCCAAAGTACAGAATATGGATTACAATGGCTTCCCCCCATAACGTCCCTCCCAAAGTTGAATCACCAGTAATTTATTAAAAGTATGCAAACTATATAAATGCACATATTTCCATCTTTGTGTATATTACCTACCTATATATATTTATCTATTATTTTATCTGTCATATTTATTGTGCAATTAATATTACCCAGATTCCAAAAGGAAGTGACACTGAGTAGATAATAGTGTCTAATTAATTATTCAATGCCTGTTCTATCAGCGAGGCATGGAGATTGTATCTAGCAAGAATTTTCCACATAGAGATGGAGTAATATGTCTGAGATTTAAAACCTCATAGAAATACCCTCACTGAGACAGGCATCCGTGCATCACACATGCTCCTCAATGGGAATGTGCATCTGTAACATATGTTTTAGCTGAAAATATTTTCCTTAAACAGTATTTTCTATGGGAAAAAAAGCATTGTCCAAACTGGAAATTTCTGGATGTATTTAGTTTTACCCAGTTGTCAGATCTTCTAGTTTTCCTACCAAGCAGATGACAAAACTAGTATGTAATACTATATATTAAATATTTCTAGTTGCTTCTGGCACTTAATTTAAAGTAATATAAAGTCATATGTACTTTTACTCTGGAAAGATATCCCACACTGTTCTCTTTTGTGTAGCTATAAATTGTTTCATAATATGGTATCCAAACTTTTAGAACAATGTATGTGTAAAAGAACTTACATGGTTGCAAGGTGAATAATTAAAGCACATTTATTTCTACTAGTGAGTGCTGGATATTTTAAAGCATTAGAAGTAATATGTATTTCAGGTAATTATGTAATTCTTTAGTTAAGAAACTGTCTAGTATTTTCAGGTGCATTTAAAGTCATGAGACGTATTCCTAAGGAAAGTAGAATTTTAATTTGATAGATTAAATATGCTCCATAAATTTAACAGTATGTAATAGCTAAGAAGAATTTTAAAATATGGTAATTATAAAATAATTTGCGGGATGGGCATGTGGCCTCACCTGGGGGCAGCAGTGAAGACTAAATTAACTGGGTTCCTGCCACCCAGGTGGAAGACTTGTATTGAATTCCTGCCTCCTGGCTTCAACCAGAGACCCGGAAGTAGCCATGTTAGGCATTTAGGAAGTGCGTCAGCAGATGGAAGCTCTCTCACTCTCACTTTCTATTTCTGTCTCGATGTCTATTTTTAGCTCTTTCTCTATCCCTGCCTCTGAAATAAATGCAATTTAAAAAAAAATGATAAATGTTTAAGGAAATAAAAATACAACTTGCCCCAATTCCATTGTTAGACATTGTATACATATTCCATATTATCACAATGCAACCCATATATCTATACAATTATTACATAGTGATTAAAAAAGAAAGGAGTAGCTGTATTACATTCAGAAAGAGCAGGCACCAGTTAAAGGAAGATTAGAGGCATTATATAATGATAAAGTGGTCAAGTCTCCAAAAACAGATAACACTCTGGATTGTATATGGAACCAATAACAGAACTGCAAAAGATCGGGGTCAAGACTAAGAGAACTACAAAGGGAAGCAGATGAATTTGGAAGATCATTCTTTTTTTTTACCACGATGCTAATTTTATGGACTGTTTGAAGATCTGTATGCATGGATTTCAGATTATTTTTAGGCCAATATGAGCAGATTTTTAAATTCCATTTTCCCATAAACTTCCTGAAGTGCCTTTATAACATATCTGGAAATAAACTTAGGCAATTACTTCACCTACAAATTGTGTACATGTTAATAAATAATTATTTTGATAATATAGTAATTCAACTTTTTGAGGAGCATAGAGCAATTTATTCTTTTTTCTTTTGGGTTGAATGTTTATAAGTATAAAGCTATTTTCCATGTGCATACCTTTTCAGGTTTTTTTTCCTCCCTACATAATAATTTTATTAAAAGTTTATTTATTTAAAGTATTACATTGTACATCAACAGTCAGGACAAGGGCTGATCAAGTCACTGTTTCTCATAGTGTCCATTTCACTACAACAAGTTTCCCCTTTGGTGCTCAGTTAGTTGTCACCGATCAGGGAGAACATATGATATTTGTCCCTTTGGGACTGGCTTAATTCACTCAGCATAATGTTTTCCAGATTCCTCCATTTTGTTGCAAATGACTGGATTTCATTGTTTTTGACTGCTGTATAATATTCTACAGAGTACATGTCCCATAATTTCTTTATCCAGTCTACTGTTGATGGGCATTCAGGTTGATTCCAGGTCTTAGCTATTGTGAATTGAGCTGCAATGAACATTAGGGTGCAGACCGCTTTTTTGTTTGCCAATTTAAATTCCTTTGGGTAAATTCCAAGGAGTGGGATGGCTGGGTCGAATGGTAGGGTTATCTTCAGGTTTCTGAGGAATCTCCAGACTGACTTCCATAGTGGCTTGACCAGTTTGCTTTCCCACCAACAGTGGGTTAGTGTCCCTTTTCCCCAAATCCTCTCCAGCATCTATTTTTGGTAGATTTCTGAATGTGAGCCATTCTGACCGGGGTGAGGTGAAACCTCATTGTGGTTTTGATTTGCATTTCCCTGATTGCTAGTGACCTTGAACATTTTTTCATGTGTCTGTAGGCCATTTAGATTTCTGATTTTGAAAAATGCTATTGAGGTCCTTGGCCCATCTTTTAAGTGGGTTGTTTGTTTTGATGTTGTGGAGTTTCTTGATTTCTTTGTAGATTCTGGTTATCAACCCTTTATCTGTTGCATAGTTTGCAAATATTTTTTCTCATTCTGTCAGTTGCCTCTTCACTTTCCTGTTTCTTTTGAAGTGCAGAAACTTCTCAATTTGATGCAATCCCAATTGTTAATTTTGGCTTTGACTGCCTGTGCTTCCGGGGTCTTTTCCAAGAAGTCTTTGCCTGTTCCTATATCTTGCAGGGTTTCTCCAATGTTCTCTAATAATTTGATGGTGTCGGGTCATAGATTTAAGTCTTTAATCCATGTTGAGTGAATTTTTGTGTAAGGTAAAAGGTAGGGGTCTTGCTTCATGATTCTGCACGTGGAAATCCAGTTTTCCCAGCACCGTTTATTGATCAGCCCTTGTCCTGACTGTTGATGCACAATGTAATACTTTATCCCTTTTAGTATTTTTTTTTTGGTCTAGTACTACTGGTTGAACTCTGTAATTAACACACAGTTATTCTCAGGTGTTTAAATTTTAACTGAAATTTATCCTTGTTAAATATAAGAGTGGGAATAAGAGAGGGAGGAGATGTACAATTTGGGACATGCTCAATCGGACTTGCCCCAAATGGTGGAGTTTGAAATGAGCCAGGGAATTCCAATACAATCCCATCAAGGTGGCATGTACCAATGCCATCTCACTAGTCCAAGTGATCAATTTCAGTTCACAGTTGATCATTTGATAGGTCTAAGAGTCAAAGGGATCACACAAACAAGACTAGTGTCTGTTAATACTAACTGATAGAATCAAAAAGGGAGAGAATGATCCAACCTGGGAAGCGGGATACACAGCAGATTCATAGAATGGCAGATGTCCAAAACAGCACTCTGGCCTCAGAATCAGCCCTTAAGGCATTCGGATATGACTGAAGAGCCCATGAGAGTATTTCAGGCATGGAAAGCCAAGACACTCTGGAAAAAAAAAAAAAAGAAGACCTAAATGAAAGATCTCTGCAAGTGAGTTCCCAGTGGAAAGAACAGGGCCATTAAAGAAGAAGATACCTTTCTCTGAAGGGAGGAGAGAACTTCCCCACTTAGACTATGACCCAGTCTGAATAAGATTGGAGTCAGTGAACTCAAAAGGCTTCCATAGCCTTGGCAGCTCATGACAAGAGCCTAGGGTGATTACTGACGCCATAAACAAGAGTGTCAAATTGTTAAGTCAACAACAGGAGTCACTGTGTACTTACTTTTCATGTGGGATCTGTCCTTAATGTGTTGTCCAATGTGAAGTAATGCTATAACTAGTACTGAAACAGTATTTCACACTTTGTGTTTCTGTGTGGGTGCAAACTGATGAAATCTTTACTTAATATATACTAAACCGATCTTCTGTATATAAAGATAATTGAAAATGAATCTTGATGTGAATGGAATGGGAGAGGGAGTGGGAGATGGGAGGGGTGCCAGTGAGAGGGAAGTTATGGGGAAGGGGAAGCCATTGTAATCCATAAGCTGTACTTTGGAAACTTATATTTACTAAATAAAAGTTTAAAAAATAAAACAATAAAAAATAAAAAATTAAATACATGCTTTACATGAATAAACTACTTTATATACTTCATGTAAAAAAAAAGTTTATTTATTAAAATAAATTTAAATAAACTGAGAGAAAGAGAATGAGACAGAGAGAATGAAAATCCTCCATCTGCTGGTTCACTCCTCGAATGCCTGCAAGAGCTGGGGCTGGGCCAGGCTGCGGCCAGGAGTCCAGAATTCAATTCCAGTCTCCATTGTGTTTGGCAGGGACCCATGTACTTGAGCCGTCACTTGCATTCTCCCAAGTTACAAATTATTGGGAAGATACACTGGAAGCAGAGCCAAGAATGAAATTCAGGCCCTCTGGTATATATGGGCTCTGGGAGTCATAGAATCACTATGAATCACTGAGTCAAATGGCTGCCCCAATGATTTTAGATGTGTGTGAAAGATGAGGGGTTTTCCAGTCGGGTTACTTATCAAACTCAACTATTGAGTTTTCTGATGTGACTCTATGAGCCTCTTCCCCTACTCATTGTGTCACTTGTTCATGTACATATAACTGAATTCGATTTTTTCACGTGCTCCAAAGCATATGAACTTAGTCCAGATATAGGTCAAATTAAAAAAAAAAAAACTGTTACATAATCCCTTTTCCTATTTATTTTTTCTGATCCTTTAATGCAGTGTACTCTAAGTAGCAATTACATTTCATTATTTATCATTTGAGGATACTCATTACTATATGTGACATCTAACTAAAGGACTGAGTAACAGTTTAGTTGGCAGAAGAGTGAATTTTGAGTATGCCTTCTTCTCACTCAACTGCAAACAGATGAATGTGTGTGTTTCATGCAGTGCTCCTTATTGAGGAAGCTATGTTCAATTATATTTAAAAACTTTATTTATTAGTGTATCCATTTCTTTATTGACAGTGTGTTTTTCCTCTTTTTTAGGGTATATTCATAGTATTTCCAAATACAGATTTTTTCAAATCACTTAAATTTATAGAGGAAGTAAAATTGTTGCCTATTCTAACATAGAAAGAAACTGGTAAAGAAATCTGGTTTTGATTTGCTGAGGTTATACAAACACTGATCAATTCAGTTGAGATTATCTTTCAGATCCTCTAAATACTAGTCCTGTGGTTTTCCAAGATACCAGGTAACACTTCTTCATTTATCAGCAGTTTAATAATAGCAGTTTAATGTTAAAGAATAGTTTTCCTTACTACAAGTGTACTAATGGCTATCCTTTGTTGAATATCAACTACATTCCAAGAGCATCCAGCTATTATCTGTGTTATGTATCACCCCAACTCCGTTTTTGCTTTAATTTTGCTTTCTTTTTTTATTGCTCCCATTAAAAAGAGGATGGTTATTTTTATTCAATAAAGGTAAATAATTTTCCCAGGATCATATAACTAACTATCCAGAATATGTACCAGAATTGATTATTATTTCACTTGGCTACAAATTCTGAGACTTCTCCACCACACTCACTACCTCAAAACTGATTAACACCACCAAGCCCGGCTGTACCCTTGGCCATTCATTGCAGCATCAAACTAGACTTCAAGAGGAATGTGATATTGCAAGAGAACGGATTGAATTCTTGCCACTCAGTGGAACTTTGTATAAATAGTTTACTCATATCCATTGGGCCTCTAGTTTCTAGTCTCCTTTGAATGGTGTATTAATAATTATGCCTGTGAATGTTACCATTGACATGTTATAGTTTTTATTCAGCCATTGAGTCATTCACTTAGAATCATTGATTTATTTGTTTGGATGCCAGCGGGGTATGGGGAGAAGGCTTTCCCTTCCATTGGTTCACTCCTCGAATGCCGTGGCTGGAGCTTGTCTGCAGCCAGAGCCCGGAGGCAGGATGGCAATCTGGGCCCCTGGTACTGGTGGTAGGAACAAGATTACCAGTGCCATCACTGATGACTCCCTAGGTCTACATTAGCGGGAAGCTGGAGCCAGGAACTGGACCCAGGTGTCTTAACTACTGAGCTGAGCACACCTCCCCCACACACTAATTTGTTAAAGAGCAGTGATGCATCCTCAAAAGAATAAACTTCACTTTCAAGACAAATTTGTAACAGAAATATTTTAGAAAAATATATTAGAGAAAACTTTGTTAGCAACACATTTTACTAAATGTGACTTAAAACATACACATATATAATTGCATATATATAATGATACTGTGTGTTTTAAGCCACATTTTAAATATTATATATATGTATATATAGAGAGAGAGACAGACAGACAGAGGAGAGAGAGAGGGAGAGCACAAATGCACCAGGTAATTGTCCATTATTATGTCTATAATGTTTTACAATTCACCGTAATTCTAATTTAAATCTAATATATTAATGGAAGAAAGAGGTTATTATCCCTTAACTTCCAGTCTCTTAATCAGAAGAGGAATACACTTGGCCATAGCTGTATTAAATGACTGATATGATAAACACTGACATTAAGTAATACACTGAGAATGAGAGCTTATCTGTCACCCAGTCCTGGGTCTCCCCACTGTATTATCCTCTGATGTAATCACCTACTACTTTTTGTCAGGACTAGAGGTCAGGACAGAGCAAGATAGAAATTCAGTTTCAGTGTGGGTTGAAAAGGTTATCCAATCATATCTGTAATGTGCATAAAAGGGGCCAGTGTTGTGGTGCAGTTGATTAAACCACTGCTTGTGACACCATATCTGAATGTGGGTTACAGTCCAGCTTCCTGCTAGTGCAGCTGGAAAGACAGTGGATGGTGGCCCAACTGTTTGGGTCCCTGCCACCCATATAGGAGACCGAAATGCAGGTCCTGGCTCTTGGCTTTGGCTTGGACCAGCCCTGGCCAGTGTGGCCATTTTGGGAGTAAACCAGTGGACGGGATATAGTCTGTCTCTTTCTGTACCTCTGTCTTTCCCTCTGCCTCTCTGTTGTTCTGCCTTTCAAACAAGTACATAAATTAATCTTAAAAATAAAAATAAGGTATGAAAAAGTATATTTTATCATAAAGTATTAAAAATCCCTAATTTCTATTTAATGTTGTCAACCTATACTGCATAACTTATGAGCATTTTTTTAGTAAATGGATTTAAGAACCTATGTATGAATTTCTGTCCTCTTCTAATATTTAATTGAATTAGGAAGAAAATATAGATTAATGCATATATTAACATTGTATACATTTATATAAAGAATTTCGGCCAGCACCGCGCCTCAGTAGGCTAATCCTCCGCCTGCAGCACCAGCATCTCGGGTTCTAGTCCCGGTCGGGGCACCAGATTCTGTCCCGGTTGCCCCTCTTCCAGGCCAGCTCTCTGCTGCGGCCCGCGAAGGCAGTGGAGGATGGCCCAAGTGCTTGGGCCCTGCACCCCATGGGAGACCAGGAGGAGCACCTGGCTCCTGGCTTCAGATCAGCGTGGTGTGCTGACTGCAGCGGCCATTGGGGGTGAACCAACAGAAAAGGAAGACCTTTCTCTCTCTCTCTCTCTCTCACTGTCCACTCTGCCTGTCAAAAAAAAAAAAAAAAGAATTTCAAAAAATTTTGCACCAAATAAATCTGTCGTTTAATTCCATTTTTCTAACTTTTTTTGGAATATCCTCATATATAAAATATACTAGGTGTGCATCCTGGAAATAAAATTTGTCTTAATTAGATTTTAATTACTGCTATCTTTTGTAAGGTAAGAGTCAATGTTTTGGATTGAATTGTATCTTCCAAGAATATCAAAGTCCAAACTGACTTTACCTGTGAATTTGACCTTAATTGAAAATAGTTATTTATATATATAATCAAGGCAAGATGAAGTCATTAGGTGTATACTAATCCAATGTGATTGGCATTGTTGTACCAAAAGGAGAATGCCATGTAGTGGAGGAGATGTTGGTTGGACACCTGCAGATACAAGGCAAGAGCACCAGATCTTCAGATCTACTGCAAACTAGACGAGATGCAAGAAATAGAATGTTCCTCTGAGTTCTGGAGGAACTGCTGACCCCTTGATGTCAGGTCACTGTAAATGTGAGACAATTAATTTTGTCGTTTTAAGATACCTAGTTTGTGACCAGTACCGCGGCTCTCTAGGCTAATCCTCCGCCTGCGGTGCCGGTACCCCGGGTTCTAGTCCCGGTCGGGGCGCCAGATTCTGTCCTGGTTGCTCCTCTTCCAGTCCAGTTCTCTCCTGTGGCCCGGGAAGGCAGTGGAGGATGGCCCAAGTGCTTGGGCCCTGCACCCACATAGGAAACCAGGAGGAAGCACCTGGATCCTGGCTTCGGATTGGCACAGTGCGCAGGCCACAGCATGCCAGCCGTAGCAGCCATTTGGGAGTGAACCAACGGAAGGAAGACCTTTCTCTCTCTCTCTCTCTCTCTCTCTTTCACTGTCTAAATCTGCCTGTCAAGAAAAAAAAAAAAAGAAAAAGATACCTAGTTTCCTAGTTTGTAGTACTTTATTAGCTCAAGCCTAGAAAACTAATGTATTCCAGAAATAAATTTTAAATAATTCTCATAATGTTGACCAATATTACATCACATAAACTCAAGAGCTGATATAAAAATGAAGACTAATGCCTATATATTTTATCTAAATTTTAGAAAAGAGTATATATTTATTATAACTTTAAACACACAAACTATAATTCTTTGACATTTCAAATAAAAAGCATGTGTATGTTGGCCGAATACTTTTGCTTAGGCAGCATCTGTTTTTCTGGCTTCAGCACCTTAATTTTCTTTTGGAGAAACAGACATACCACACGCTTCCTTTTGGACCACAAATCTCAGCAAGTTGATGTCACCACCAAACCTGGGAGGGGTCATGAGACCCAAAACTTATCAGTTAGAGTCTCCCAATTCCCTGTTCTCAGAGGAGGAGAATATGGTCTATATCAACCCATGTAGGTTCCAGGATGCACAGGGGAATTATAGAAAAGTAGAGTGGCACAGCGGGTTAATGCCCTGGCCTGCAGTGCCAGCATCCCAAATGGGCGGCGGCTCTGGTCCTGGCTGCTCCTCTTCCGATCCAGCTTGCTGCTGTGGCCTGGGAAAGCAGTGGAGGATGGCCTGGGTCCTTGGGTCCCTGCGCCCACGTGGGAGACCGGGAGGAGGCTCCTGGCTCTTGTTGAACACAGCTGCAGCCACTGAGGCCAATTGGGGAGTGAACCATTGGGTGGAAGAACTCTCTTTCTCTCTCCTCTCTCTCTCTGCCTCTCCTCTCTGTATAACTCTGACTTTCAAATAAAAATAAATAAATCTTTAAAAAAAAAAAAAAGAACCCAGGGTGCCGGCGCCGCAGGCGGAGGGTTAGCCTATTGAGCTGGATTTTGTGCCGGTTGCTCCTCTTCCAGTCCAGCTCTCTGCTGTGGCCTGGGAAGCACCTGGCTCGTGGCTTCAGATCTGCGTGGTGTGCCGGCTGCAGCGCTCCGGCCACAGCTGCCATTGGGGGGTGAACCAACAAAAAAGGAAGATCTTTCTCTCTGTCTCTCTCTCTCACTGTCCACTCTGCCTGTCAAAAAAAAAAAAAAAAAAAAAGAAGAAGAAGAAGAAAAAGAAAAGTGGAGTGTCCATGTTGCAGAGGAGAGCTCACAGCAACCATGGCAAGAACACCAAATCTGGAAGGGCAGCGTTAAGAGATGAGGGCAGGTAATTCTGACGTTAGCATTTATGTCCTGCATTGACCACACTGGGAGTGGCTGTAACCATGGATTCCACTAACCTTTCTTTCTTTGGCTAAGCCAATTTTAATCAGTTTCCTTTATGACCAAATAAGAGGATCCTGGTTATACAGAAACTTGTACCTGGAATTGAGTTGTAAGCAGTCTTACTATTTGGGATAGGTGTTTGGAGTAGGCAGTCAAGATGCTGCTGAGGACACCCCACATCCCATATCAGAGTGTTTGGAGTTGAGTCCTGCTCCTCTCCTGACTCCTGATAATGCAACCCTTGGCAAGTAGCAGCTGATGGCTGAAATGCTCAGGCTCCTAGACCCCTCAGGGAGACTTGAATAGAATTCTCAGCTTCTACCTTCAGCTTGAACCAGCCTAGGCTGTGGCAGATGTTTGGTGGCTGGAATCAGCAGATGGGAGATCTCAGTCTCTCTCTCGTGCTCATTGGCTTGCTCTCCCCCCATCCCATTTCTGTTTCTGACCATCAAATAAAATAAAGTACTAATACTAAATTCTGAAATTTTGTAGTTGAGTGAACTGAGCAAGAGGGTGGAAGGTATCCCCAATTCTCCTATGAGAAGCTGGAATTACATCTTTATCATAGGAGTTTAGTCCCACTTCATTTAATTGGTAGCCAAAGAATAGGCTGTTGTTTTTGGAATCCTGTGGCACAGGAGTGTTGAAGCTTGTCCTTGAGTAGACCTGCTAGGCAACTCTCCTTTGTCCTGAAAAATGTATATATTGATAACAAATTTAGATTTTCCCCAAGACTTTACTTCATATTTCTCTTAATGATCCTGCCATCATATCAACAACTTAAAAGCAAACATGTAAAAAAAAGGGGGGGGGGCTGAAAAGTCAATGGCTTTCCTAGAAACTGAAAATTCACTTTTTTTAATTAGGTCTCAAGACAGGTTCAGGAAGATACTTTTGTGTAACTAAGTTATGCCAAATTAAATAGCTGATATAAACCAGACTGTTTTTAAAGATCAAAGTCACGTTCTCTCTTTTTATAAATTCTAATTTTATTTATTTGAGAGAGACAAGAGAGATTTTTCCATCCATTGGTTCACTCCATAAATGTTTACAACAGCCAGAGCTGGGTCTGTTTGACGTTGGAAGCTGGAAACTCAAACGTAGTCTCCCATGAGGATGGTAGGGACCCAGTGATGATAGCCATTATCTATCGCTTCCCAGGACATTAGAAGGAAGCCAGAATTGTGAGCAGAGTGAGGACTTGAACCCAGGCACTCTGTTAGGACAGGCATCTCGACTGGCAACTTAAACACAGCCCCAAACACCCACCACCACCTCATTTTAGGTTGTTCTGGGTGACCCCTTGCTCCATAGGGACTTCTTATTTCTTTTCCATTTGGCCCCAGCAATGAAGGAGAGCACAAGTGCCTATGTACATTTGGAGCCCGAAACCTGAAAGCAATTGAGATAGATCTGTGTGGCCACCTTGAAGATGCCTTGAGATATTTCAAAAAATCTGTAAAGAAATATGGACAGTTATCGTAAAGACTTTGATTTGAATAACTTATGTGAACCATAAACAAATACCCTGATGCCCCCGAACCCTACTTTGAAGATGACAAACTTGCCTGAGTGAGGAGAGATGAGTAGCAACATTCCAAAATTCCCAGCCCTCCTGTGTCTTTTGTAAGAAATGCAGGATGTATAAACTTAAGTTTTCAAGCTGCGTCATCCTTGGTATTGGCTAAGCTCTTTCAGGAAGTATTCATAAAGCTGAGAACCAGATCCAAAATCTTAGCTAGGGAAACACAAATATTCAGTGTGATCTCTGAGACTAAATTTACAAAGTACTTGAGAAATGTGGATCTCCCAGAATGCTCACAAGTTTTTGGTATAACAGGATAACAGCGAATCCATCTCTGATCCATCTAATATGGTTATAAATATGGATATGGAAGGTGATGTTTATTTTCATTCAAGTATAGAATTCCAACAATATGTGACTTCGCTTTGCCATTAACTGTCTGTTTTCACTGTAATTAGTGGAAAAGGATAAAAAGCCAAATATGGGAATGGACATTTGGTACAAAGCTGGGTATGGTTAATATACTGTGACAAATCTGAGATGTTAATAAAGTAAATGGGTATGTAGGAGCTCATTGTGATACTATCTCATGACTTCAGTTTTGTAAATTTAGAATTAATAACAATAAAGGGAAAAAAAATTAAAAGTGCCAGGGTTCAAGCCCTGACTCCACTTGCACTTCCAAGTTAATGTTAAAGTGCATCCTGGGACACTACTGGTGATGGTTTAAGTCTTGGGTCCCTGTTATTCACACCAGATACCTAAGTTGAGTTGCAGTCTCCTGACTTCAGCCTGGCCCAGTTTTGGCAGTTGAGAAGCAAAGCAGTGGATGGGAGATCTCTGAGTCTCCCTGTGTTTCTGTCCTTTGCTCTTCCTTTTTCAAATAAATACTAATAAAGAAATAAAATTTAAAATGTAAGAGTACCTCCTTCTGTGTTTCAAAGGACACCGCATTTTGCAGGTGTTAGCCAGTTTTCCAGAAGCCTTTCATTTGTGAGTCTGCTACATAGCACTCTAAAATGACCCAGAATAACTGTATCAGCAAGGATATTTTAAGGTGGCTTTGTGCATTTTCTTCTGCACCTGGGTTACAATAGGACGAAAAGGTGTTTTCAGTTGAAACTGACTCGGCACAAGTCTAAAGTAGCAATATAAATAAAGAAATAAGGTCAAGGAAGACATGAAGGAGAAGAAACCTGCAAACTTTGGGTGTCTTTGTCTAATTTAGAACCAAGAAGAAAAGCAGATTAGGGTACCCATGACAACAGATATTCAGGAAAGTACATTTCGAAACACAATAAATGCGTACTAAACCAAACTCAAATAGTTGGGCAAACTCAAATAGTTGAGTTGTCTTATTAAAAATGTCAGCTTCTGTCAAAAGGACCAGTACATCAAGATGTGTTAAGTGATCTTTTATACAATTTTAAAATAGGAAAGGGAACAAAGGATTATGTTGTAGGAAGCTGCATTCCATAGAAACTCAAATGCAATCTTTTATCTTTAATGGATTAATTCATGATGTGGTGAAGGTCCTGATTCTTCCAAGGAAGAGACAAGAGGTGTTTATTTAGGCTGCAGAAGTCTGGGGAAAGCTGTCTTTTCAGAACTCGTGGTGTGTTAGCATGTTTTAGCTGGCCATTGCATTGAAAGATAGGCATAGCAGGTAAAGCTGCTGCCTGCCGTGCCGGCATCCCATTTAGGCTCTGGTTTGAGCCCCAGCTGCTCCCCTTCCAATCCAGCTCCCTGCTAATGTGCCTGGGAAAGCAGTAGAGGATGGCTCAAGTGCTTGGCCCCCCCCTGCACCCACCTGGGAGACCTGGGTGAAGCTCCTGACTCCTGGCTTCTTTAAGGCCATTTGGTGAGTGAACCAGTGGATGGAAGACTTTCTCTCTCTCTTTCTTTTCAAGTAAATACATCTTTTTTTAAAAAAAAGGAAAAGATAAGACATCTAACCTTTGGGATGAGAATTAAACTTTCACTAAATAAAGGACAGTGTATTTGCTGAGCCAGGAACATAGGAGGAGTCTCATTGAAAGGATTCTGGCAAGGAAAGAAAGTGAGGTCCCATCTCCTAGGGCTATGGAAATTGCAGACTAGGTTTCAGGGTTAGAGAGCAGAGGGGGGCTTGCAAAAGGTGCTTTTGGGTGAAATTAATTTCACCTGCTGATCGTGATACTTAAAGCTGCCACATCGTCAGATGTTGCTCTTCTGTCTGAATATGGGGTCACACTTAGACGTCATGAGAACTATTTAGAAATAATGGAAAGCACAATGCAAAGCCAAGAATCAACAGAAACAACAGAAAAAGCACCGCTGTGTCACATCTATGAGGTATTCAGGATCTCTAGAATTAACATCATTTGTCCTTTACCTCCGTATTTTACTGTTTTCATTCTCTTTCTATTTGGAGGTAACTTGAGTATTAAAATGGACAGTTACTCACCAGTCTAGTTTTATTGTCTCTTTTTATCTTTGTCCATTTTATTTTATATATATATATATATATTTATATATATTATTTTGTTTGAAAGGTAGAATGACAGAGGAAGGGGGGTGGGTATATATAGAGAGGTATCTTCCATTTGCTAATCCATCCCCAAATGGCCACAGCTGCCGGCTGGGCCAGGCTGAAGTCAGGGTCTCCATGTGGGTGGCAGGACCCTAGCACTCAGACCATCATCTGCTTTTATCCCAAGTGCTTAGCAGGAAGGTGGATCAGAAGTGGAGCAACTGGGACTCAAACTGGTGGTAATATGGGATGCACCACAATGTCAGCCTCTATTTTTGTCCTTTTATAAATTGTTATTTTAGAGGCAGAGAAAGAAAGAGACAGACAGACTTAGAGCTCCCATCTGCTGGCCCAATCCCTAAATGCCCGCAGTGGCTCTTAGTTGGCTGGCTGAAACTGGGAACTAGAAATTCAATGCAAGGCTCCCATATGGGCGGCAGGAACCAAATTACTTGAATTGTCACCACTGCTTCTACATTAGCTAGAATCTGGAGTCAGGAGCCAGAGCAGGGAATTGGATGTAGTGTGGGCATGGTATGTTTTTGTTTTTGTTTTTTATAAGCAAGATTTAAGTCAGAGACTTCCAGCCAGAGTGGCCTGGAGGGGGCTCTGAGAGAGACAAAACCCAAAGGGGCTAGTGATACTGGGGTTTCTAAGCACAATTTTGGGGAAGAAGAAAACACTTATCAGTTTGATATTCAGTTACAAGGCAAGGACAAAACCCATCAAAAGACCTGATCGTAGCTTTTTATCCTGTCTGCCTTGCTCATAATAAAACAAGAGTCATCAGAGGGTGGGATGCCTAATTTGTTTTACAGTAAACTGGGAGCTCAAAAGGGTGGAATCACCACTCCCTTGCTATTCCCAAAAGACTGGAAATTCTCAATGAGTGGGCAGGCACTTTTGACCTTGCTAAAAGGTCTGCACCCTCAGTTTCCACTAGGACCAACCCTGGCTGCCCATGAACCCATCTCATTCCTCACATTCCTCCCCTTGAAGAATGGACCCTAACTTCTGTTAGGGGTATGGGATGATGACCACTCTGGCTTCTTCAAGCTGAGTATGGGCAAGGTAGGGCAAGCAGTCAAGAGAGGGTTCCAGCAGGAGGGGGCCTCTTGAGGGGGTGCAGTGCCAGCTCGCAGAAACTGCTTCCCCCTGAGGTTTCATGTTCACGGTGTTTTAACTGATGTCTTAACCACTGGGATAAATGCTTGCCCCTAGTTTTTCTTTACAGATCTACACTGAATGTGTTCCTATAACTTTTAAGCTAATTATTAAAACAATTCTCCCTATTTTATAAATGGGAGTAGATATTAATTTGGGAACAAGCAAATTGCTCAGAATATACTCAAATATAAATATATTTGTTGACAAAATATTTGCTTAATATATGAAGAGTGCTGAAATTTAAAAAATTTATGTGGAGATGAATTACCTTTTTATTCAAGTACCTGACTTTTGGTTCCATCTGGAAAATCAAATAATTGCCAAACAGTTAAAAACATCCTATTAATTTCCCATGGCTTAAAAGTAGATATTAAACTGCAAAGATTTTTCTAGCTAGGTTATTGTTTACATTAAATGGACATTCTAAGCAGATATAGATCTTGGGGGCCATATTTCCTCTTTCTTGAAGAGTTTGTATTGACAATGCACATGGAAGAGCTATAGTTTTAATCACAGAACATGACGTGAGCCCTCCTGAGCTGATAAAAGGAATCATCGCCAGGCTGCCAAGTTAGGTTGAATATTGCGTCTCTGCATCCAGTTAGGTATCTAAGTCCCCATCAGACTGCTTTCAAGCCTTATCTCCATCTTTCCATTAAGGAGAAGACATTCAGTGTGTCCTCCTGAGCAATGCAGCGCTGACCTCTTACCGGTTATGCCACTTCCTGGCCTCAGATAGTTTCTTTAGTATCAAGCAGTTTCTTTTTTTAAATTAAGCTCTTCTTTATGGGCTTACGATTCATGCTTAATTTCTAAGTAGATTATCTGTTTCAAAAGTAATGTCGTCATACATGAAAATTTTCAAATATTATATATACATAATAAATTAGTTTGCTGCTATTCCTAGGTTGGCTATGTGTACATAACTTTCTATAACTCAGGAGAATTCAGAGGGTTTTTGATTATCTGGAAGAGTTTTAGTTCTAGTATTATTCAGACTCTTTTTGGAACTTATCTCTCACTGTTAGTTAGTTCAGAAAGTACATAGTGGCTATTTCCATCAGTATATTTTTATATTGCATATAGTTTCTGGTGGATAAAAGGTAATTATAAGGTTCAGTAGTATATAATAAGTTTAATATTTTGTTGTTTAGTAGGACACATTTAATAGGATGAAGCAGCTGATTGATTTTTTTAAATTTAATTTAATTTAATTTTTTTTGACAGGCAGAGTTAGACAGAGAGAGAGACAGAGAGAAAGGTCTTGCTTTTCCATTGGTTCACCCCCCAAATGGCCTCTATGGCTGGCGCTCAGTGCTGATCCGAAGCCAGGAGCCAGGTACTTCCTCCTGGTCCCCCACGCGGGTACAGGGCCCAAGCACCTGGGCCATCCTTCACTGCCTTCCCGGGCCACAACAGAGAGCTGGACTGGAAGAGGAGCAACTGGGACAGAACCGGCACCCCAACCCGGACTAGAACCCGGAGTGCTGACGCCGCAGGCGGAGGATTAGCGTAGTGAGCTGAGGCGCCGGCGGCTGATTGATTTAACATACAATTATCAGAAGAAAGCCAAGAATTTATTGTAATTTTATGTGGGAGAGTCTTCATCTATGAAATTCAGATGGAGAATTAAGATAGTTTACTGATAATAGCAACTTTCAATTTACCATACATTTAAATTTTTATGAATTTATTTAGAAGTCAGAGACAGAGATATTGAGGGACACGTAGTGAGACACAGATTGAGGGAAAGAGAGGGAGAGAGACAGAGAAAGTATGAATGAATCAGACACATCCTCTGGTTCATTCCTCGAATGCCCACAACACTTAGGTCTGGGGCTGAGGCCGGGACCTGGAGCCAAGTTCAGTCCAGGTCTCGAATGTGTGTGATAGGGACCCAGCCACCTGAGCGATCACCTGCTGCCTCCCAGGGTCTGCATTTGTGCAAGCTTGAATTGGGAGCTACACTGAGACTCAGACCCAAGGCCTCCAACATGAGATATGGGTGTCTTGTGTGGCATCCAAACGGCTAAGCCAAACATCTGCCCCCATCACCCTAAATTTATATCCATATTTTTGAACACTAAGCAATACAGACAAAGATGATTATTTCAGCACCGTAATGTCTGAGTGTGGTGACCATTGCACTTCTGTGCTGAGAATCAGTCTCAGGCTCACCACGGGTGGGGTATGAGGACCTATGTGCATGTGCTTAGTGATCATTCAGCATAGTTATGATTGTTGTTATCAAGGCTTGTTTCTGCACACTCAACTGAACTTTTAGTTTCCTATCTGCAAATGAGGAATAACACTTCATTCATAGGTCTGGTGTGAAGATTAAATAACACATATGAAGGTTTGAGGATAGTGCTTAGTCCATGGAAAACAGTCAGAACAATAATGATAACTTCCAATAATGTGCATCATTAGGGCAGTGTAACTCCTTGACTTCAAATTTTGGAAAACAGTAAAAATTGTTTTGTGTTTTCACAGGATATTAACTTGAGTGCTTATTTAAGCATATTAGCCTTTCAGAATGCTTAATGTTAATTACTGTAGTTGTAAACAATTCTTTTTCATTTTAAACATCTTATATTAATTCATGACACTCTGATTTAAATTCCTAAGTTAATAATAATGCTTATTATGATGATGATGTCATGATACCGTGATATCACCAAGAACATAAGCTGAAAGTAGTTCTGAACTAAGCTGAACCCCAGAAACATTAAGGCCACCTCACTGAGTATCTCAGCTATGCATGAACAATTAAGAAATCAAATCACTAGCTGTAATTGAAGAAATCATGTTTGGGTATAGCAGGTTTCCACAGGAAACCCAAGAAGGTGAATGCAAGGCAACCCCGAATAATAAAATAGTCTGCATTACCTCTTTAGCATCTTTTTTTAAATTTATTTTTTGACAGGCAGAGTGGACAGTGAGAGAGAAAGACAGAGAGAAAGGTCTTCCTTTGCCATTGGTTCACCCTCCAATGGCCGCCGCAGCCGGCGCACCACGTTGATCCGATGGCAGGAGCCAGGAGCCAGGTGCTTCTCCTGGTCTCCCATGGGGTGCAGGGCCCAAGCACTTGGGCCATCCTACACTGCACTCCCGGACCACAGCAGAGAGCTGGCCTGGAAGAGGGGCAACTGGGACAGAATCCGGCGCCCCGACCAGGACTAGAACCCGGTGTGCCGGCGTCGCAAGGCAGAGGATTAGCTTAGTGAGCCGCTGCGCCAGCCCCTCTTTAGCATCTTAAGAGATAATGACAGTTGAGCTCTGAAGTGTGTTTTCCAGAAACTACATAGAAATACAGCACTATTCTTCAAAATTTTACTTAAGTGAAGCTCTTTTAAGGCCTTTTTATTCTATGGTAATTAATGAACCTTAAATAACCTGTATTCAAATATCTTAGTAGATAATATTCTATTCTTATTGCTATTTTAAGCTTTAGTTTATTTATTTGAAAGGCAGAGCAACTGAGAGAGAGAGAGAGAGAGAGAGAGAGAATGAATCCTGCACCCACTAGTTCACTCCCTAGATCTCTAAATGGTCATGAGAACAAGGCCTGAGCCAAGGTGAAGCCAGAAACAAGGGTCTCCGTCCAGGTCTCTGATGTGGGCGGCAGGGGCCCTAGTATATGGGCCATCTTCTGTTGCCTTCACAGGCACAGTATCGGGAAGCTGCATAGGGAGCGGAGCAGCCAAGCAGCCAGGACTGAAGCCTCCCTCCAGCAGGGGGTGCCAGTGTCACAGGCAGCTGCCTGACCTGATGTGCTGCAGCACGGGCCTCCATTTTCATTCTTACAAAGCTGGACTGTATCAGCCATTAGCACATATGCACTCCAGTGACTGTGGTGACGAGGTCTCAGGGTTGACTGAGCGTACTGTATCTGTGGGGACGAGAGGATCTTAGGAATTGCTCAAGTCTATCATGGCATGTTCCTGGGGAAGATGTCCAAATTCAGTAGTGTTGTCGTGCGTGGGGCTGGTTAGCTTCCTGTCCCACACATCATCATCTGCCACAACAAGGCAGCTTCCAAGCTGCAGCCTTCACGTTCTTGTGTTTTTTTCTATTATTTGCGCCCAGTTTGCTGCACTCAGCAGGACCACCGCCTCCATTTTATGCCTCTAGAGTCCTGACACTATCCTCATGTTAATGAACAGTGATATAATCACCTGCTAATCTTTATGTTGCTTAATTAAATCATGTGTACAAATTTGAACACTTTAGCTTGGCTTCATATGACTGCTTCTCCCCCATAACCAAAATCTGCTCTGAACTCTTGTCATCATTTAACATGTCCCATTTGGATTTCTTGGACTAGTGAATTTGCAGTGTTTCCCAGCTTCTTCCTCTTCTTTATTGAGACTTTCTGTTCATTTATTGAAATAGTTCAGCAGTTGCTCCTTTTATAGTAAGTGGTCTTTAAGTGCATGCACAGAAAAACCAGCCCTTGGCAGAGTTCAGCAGGAAGGAAATGACTGTAGAAACTTCACAAGATCAAAGGAATAGCTAACGTTGCTGGTGCTATACACAGTCCAGCTACAAACTCCTGAGCGGAATCTGACTGGTGGAACTTAGGTCAGATGCTCGCTTTATGTCTAAGGTGGTTTCATCTCTATCCCTGGAGTGGAGGCACTGACCCGAGGAGCAACGTCCCGAAGGGGAGGAAGGATGCTACAACGAGGGGGAAAGGCTGCTGGGAGATCGCTCCGTCCCTATGGAAAACGCTCTGCTTCTGGCCCAGTCCTCTTTGTCTCTCCATTCTCTAACCCACTGGGGGTGAGCGTACATTTTCAGGTGGGGGCAGACATCTCGCCTACTAGTTAGGGTGCTGGTAAAGACCCTGATGTGCCATCTCAGAGCGTGTGGGTCCTGGAACAGGCTCCAGCCCCTGAGCAGCTCCAGCTGATCCAGATCCTGGCAGGCAGTGGTGAAGGCTAGTTGGCTTCCTTAGGGGAGCCTGGGTTGAGTTCTCAACTCCTGGCTTTCCCTTGGCTCAGGCCCTGTTACTGTGGGCATTTAGGAAGTGCACCAGCGGATGGGAGCTCTGTCTGTCTGTCTCTCTGCCTGTCAACAAATGAAAACAAATAAATTTTAAAAATCTTCAGACTAATTTTAGTTTTATAAAGTAAATGTTTTTGATCTTTTCTGCTGTTTTCACTTAATGATATGTGTTTCTTTTTTTTTTTTTTTTTTTGATAAGCAAGTCACTCACCACTCTTACAGTATTAAAACTGTGTGTGTTCTTATACTTTGGTCATAGTAACTGTGATTTTATGACCTAATAATGTTATTAAGAAATAAAATGTTTTAGTAAAGTAGAGGGATATTTGTGTTTGGGGGAAGATAAATAATATCAAGAAGATTTATTCTTTTTTCCTCTCAGAATATGTGCAAATGTCTTTATTAAACTAGCTTGTACAATTAATTCAGAATATTTAGGCCATAATAAATACATTCATTCTATTCATCTCACCTTTTCTTTTTTAAAAGTTTAATTATTTTTATTTGAGTAGAGTACTGCTTCAATAATTAAGTGGTGGGGTAAACATATAGCTTAGTGATTTCTCTGCCAGTGAGAAATTCTGTACCCACATTGAGGTACCTGGCTTTGATTCCCTGCATATTCTCTCTCTCTCTCTCTCTCTCTCTCTCTCTCTCTCTCTCTCTCTTTCTTTCTTTCTCTCCCTCTTTCTTCCTCCCTCTGTCACTCCGCCTTTCAAATAAATAATTGCATCTTTAAAAAAAAAGAGCTAGCCCCTACCAAAACTATTAAACTATTTAGGTACAAATCATAAATCCAATTATTTCAGCTAAACAAAGCTGATGGGCTTCTATAACATACACTACCAAAAACTCACAGATGCATTTCTAAAGAGCATCCTTGTCTCATTTTTTGTTAATACATTTCATTATGTTGGCCAACGGTCAATACATTGAAATAAACAACCAGTCATAGCAGACCAGTAAGATTAATCTGTGCTTGCAGCCAAGAAACAAAGCCAATGATCAAGAAATAAATTTAACACAGGCCATGTGAACAAAATATGGTTATCTGAACTGAGTAAAAATGTTCATATTGCTCAGAGATTAAGAATAACATGCATTAAAAACAAAAAAGGTGATCAGAATTAAGTAGAAATGAAATGAGATTGGGTGTATATGAAAAGGATTTAACCAGAGAACCAAAAAATTAATCAATGTCTCTGCCTCTCTTTGTCATCCTACCCAATTTCTTTCTATATACTTAGATAAACAGCATTATTAAATCACACTAAAATAAAAAATAAGAATTTTAGTGAATGTGTAAAACAGAATAAAAATAAGCAAGCTCTACGAAATGATGTGATATTGGAGCACAGAAGGCACAGGCCGCGAGGTCAAGAGGAAACCAAACACAAGGACCTATGTCAAGTTGAGGGGATGAATGACTCAATGAGTGTGTCACATGTGTTCTGCAGGTTGAACATGAATGGAAACTGCAAAATAGTTGATAATATCTGAATGTTAAAAGTAGCACATAAAATATATGTACAACGAGTGTAATAGAGGATTAAAAAATCCATTCTTACATTTATTAAATGTAAAATAATGGGGAAATACAGAGGCTAAAATTCACAAGCATGCCAGAGGGAGGGAAAGACGATGTGGCTTGCTGCCTGTAGCATTCTATATGTCATAAATATAGAAGAAAACAGAGTCCTCTTTTTAAAATTAATGGGAAGCAAATTACCACCCAAAGTTAAACACTCATTTAAATTATAATCTGAGAGCATGGGAAATAATTACAGATCCACGAAGAGATTTTTTCACCCTCCGATCTCTTCTGAAACAACTACTAAAAGGTATACTTGGAAAGAAAATAAAATAAAATCTAAGGATAGAGTAAAATGCAAAGAAAAGTGATGAATTTGGGTAAATTACTGAAATTGGTCAAATATGTTGGGGAATTTATGACTCTAAAAATATGAAGAGAGAGATGGAATCTATATGCCTAATGTTTTGAACCTAACAAGTCAGAAACACAATGCATTTGCTGTCTGTAGGTAGCAGTTGGTAAGTAATTAAAGACTGCTAAGATCCAGATGTTTGGGAGAATCGATGGTGAAAGCATACTCTTTTCTTTGTATAAAGAATTAACTCAGTCTGTAAAATGTGCCATTGTCAGTGATAATGCACCATCTATGATCTGGCGCTTCGTGGCTGCACTTTGCCCAGTTGATTGTTTCTATGCAGTTTTCCCTAGAACCAGAACTTCAGACTTTGCATGGCTTCCTAGATGAAAATTTAAATTTCTTACTCTCCTTGGAAGCTAGTGTAGCCATATGACTAAGCTCTGGCCAAATGGAATGACATGGAAATGTCACATTTATCCTTTGGCAATTGTATATAACCAGAACTCAAGAGTTCCTAATGGACCATAAATAGTAAGCCAGTTGCCAAGAATGGCAGAACAAGATAAGGGTGGCCTGAGGCTGCGACACCATATAGCCTCATTCTTTTCCCAGACAGCTTAAATTTGCATTTTATGTAAGGTTACAATAATCTTGTTAAAACCAAATTATTTCTGTTTCTATCATACATAAGTAGACTTATTCTTGAGAGATACAAATCGTTAGTCAATTAAAAAATTTAAAAGGAGTGGGATGAAGAGAACATTACCACTCAATAGCATGTAGCAAAAGAGAGAAATAAACGCCTGGTAGATAAAACAGAACATAGGAAGACAAAGAGTTCAAGCACGTGGGGATCAGAAGAAGTATAAACATATTTGTTGAAAACAAATCTAGATAATTTTTTAAAACCAAAGATCTAAAACAACACATCATTTTGATAATAGATAAATGATATTTACCAGTAACAAGACAAAGAACAGACATTATCTAATGACGAAAGGTGCTCTTTTCCAAGAAACGTCAAGTGTCGTGAGGTTGCACGCACCGAACTACGTAATCTTTGTTCCACCATGCAAACATAGACAGAGTTCATGAGAAAATGTATAACAACTGCAAGCATGATGTGGAAACAACCCATTGCAATCAGAAACACTGCAGAGCAAGTAGATGATGTTCCAACTTGTGAACAATAGGAAGAAGTTGTTCAGAATGGGGTGGGTTACATAAGTAGGAAACCTGGCCTTTTCCTAGGGAGTTGGTGAAGACTTCCTTGATGAATGACATTTCAAAAAATATGTCGAGAATAACTAGGAATTAATCAAGGTGAGGGGGTGGACAAAGCCAAGGCAGAGGAACGTGAATGATTTGATTAGAGACAGAGGAGAAAAATTACATGATTGAAGGCTGGGAAATTCCGCACAAATCATATCATATAAACTCTTCTCTGATCCTCTCCAGTTTACCTCAAAATGTCATATTTGAGAAAAGAAAATATCTTCAGCTCAAAAGTAAAAGCCAGGAAATTTGAGAAAGAAGGCAAATGCAGGGACTTACTTTTCAATCAATGCTATATACTTTTTTTTTTTTTTTTTTTTTTTTTTTTTTTTTGGACAGGCAGAGCTAGACAGTGAGAGAAAGAGAGAAAGAGAGAAAGGTCTTCCTTCCGTTGGTTCACCCCCCAGTGGCCACTACAGCTGGCGCTGTGCTGATCCGAAGCCAGGAGCCAGGTGCTTCTCCTGGTCTCCCATGCGGGTGCAGGGCCCAAGCACCTGGGCCATCCTCCACTGCACTCCCGGGCCACAGCAGAGAGCTGGCCTGGAAGAGGAGCAGCCAGGACAGAACTGGCACCCCAACCAGGAGTAGAACCTGGAGTACTGGTGCCGCAGCCGGGGGATTAGCCTAGTGAGCTTTGGGGCCGGCCAATGCTGTATACTTTCAAATAAAACAGGATTAAATTTAACTGCATGATGAATGATGTTCAAAATGTATACAATGTTTAGATGCAAAATAGTATATTATAATCAGCTATCGCCATTCACTTTTAGAGAAATTCTTGCATTTTAGTCCTTTCCTTTATTTTTAGTAATAACAAACAGTAGATTTTGGAATTTCACGATTTGCCACTAATGATACTAAAGTGTGCTTAGTGCTATTATCAGAATTATTCAGAGACCATGTCTAAATTTTTTTTAAGATTTATTTTATTTACTTGAAAGGCAGAGTGACAGAGAGTGGGAGACACAGAAAGATAGGGAAAAACAGGAGGGAGAATGATCTTCAATCTACTGTGTCGCTCCCCCTCTTCGTGGAGGAACGACACAGGACCCTGCACTGTTCTTTTGTCTGCTCGGCCCTCCCCGGGTTTGCTGCTGGTTCTTCCCGGGTTGGCTACCGACCCTTCCACCTCCGTAGAAGGGCGGTTCCCCCTGCCACTTTCCCCACTTCCGCGGGGGAGCGGCACACCGCTGGCCGGCTCTCTCGGGGGCTGCTCAGGTGTTCCTTCAGATAGATGTTCCTGGTGCATGTTATCTCTCTCCTCCTTTATAGTCCTCTTCCACCAATCCCAACTCTGCTACCCACACGCCGAGTACGCTGCTCTCCTCCAATCAGGAGCAGGTCCTGCTGTTTATTGGTTGAACTGGAGGCAGCTGTGTAGAAGCTGTTTCCTCCTCTCCCAGCGCCATATTGTGGGAGAGCAGATGCATAGAATAAGTCTTAATTCCAGTAACAGTCTAGTCCGAGTTGCTCCCCACACTACTGGTTCACTCCCCAGATGGCTGCGTTGGCAGAAGCTGGCTGGATGGAAGCCAAGAGCGAGGAGCTTCTTCTGAGTCTCCCATGAGGGTGGCAGGGGCCCAAGTACCCAGGGCTTTTTCCACTGCTTTCCCAAACACATTAGCAGGAAGCTGGAATAGAAATGGAGCAACCAAGACTCAAGCTGGTATTCTAATATGGGATGCAGGTGTTGCAAACAGCAGCTTAACCCACTGTGCCACAACACAGGTCTCCAAACGTTTGTATGTAACAAAGGAATCACTCCAACATCAACTTTTGTGTCTCAGAGAGATTCCACTAGGCAGGGTCTTTCCAGAGGTTTTTCCTTGTTACTATCTTAAAGAATTTTTTTTAGAGATTGTATAATATTCTTTAGTACCGTTGCCTGACCATCTGTTTGTTGCTGGGGGTTGGGAAGTATGGTGTGGTGTGGTGTGGTTAGTGACCTGACATATACGACAGGTAAGATATTCCAGCATTTTCACTGAATTGCATGAGTTCACATGGGAGGATTATCCTCACTGTTCCTTCCTTCCCCGTGTCCTGTGACTACTTAACCTTAACGTAGCACCACACACCTTCAGCATCATTTGGTTACGTATGTTGATTATGTATGTATGTTCTTACACTTTGAGTATAAGAAAGAATGAAGAGGCTAACTATATTTTAAAAACACGAGCTTCGGTGAGATGTACATTTTGGGTGTACAGCTTTGGAATAATGTGCTCTTGGTCAGCAGTTCCTGGCGATATGACTGTTGCGAAAGGCTGTACTTCTGCCTTTGGTTGTCACAGTTCTAAGAATCACACGTGCAAGAGGAAACCCTTGCATGATCAAGTAAGTAAGTTTCTGTCAATGCTAATATTAATTATTTCATTAATTGATTTGTATCTCTGTGTGTATATATATACATATATATGTCATGTGAACAGATAAATATCAGTTCTAAAGTAAACCTGCCATTGCTTTAAGCTTCAAAAAGGCCTTGCCCACGTATTAATATATTCAGGGCTACAGATGTAGTGGATTTTCACCTTTTGGCTTGCGATTCTGTCAGCCTTGCGATGTCTGTTGTCATTGATGTACAGTTATGGTAGCTTGGCTCACTGGCTAATGGGGAAATTTGAAGCTTGAAGCCCGGGTGAAACCTTCTGGAAATGGGCAGGGTTACCTAAGGGGGTGAAGAATTTTCCACACCAGTCATAAATGAGTGAGTGATCACTGAACACAAGATGGAAAAATGTGGGCTAATTTAGCCAGAGGATAAAAAGGAATTTTGAAATCTGTTATCTACTCACACCACGTCCACTCCTAGAGGACCATCCACATAGCTTTCCTCCCACCCTGTTATCCCCCATCATCCAGCCTTGTGCTTTCCTAGGCCCTAATCAGCCCCCAGGTAGATTTTTATGACATAGACATCAGTCTAGGAAAGTAAGAATTTGTAATTCTGCCATGAAAGAATAAGTACAAGTTCAAGCATTTAAGAGGCAAAAATGATAAAATATAGTTTTATAAATACAAGTTTTTTTTTTAAAAAATGCATAATATACTATTAGATGGATTGTTAAGACACAGCTAATTGCATCTGTTCAAATCCAACTGAAGAACATTTTCATATCCATTTTTTATGTCTTGCCTATTGATGATCTCAAAGCTTGTTCCTTGACATGTACTTGTTGTGTCACAAGGAGCTTTCAGGGCATTTAATACATACTTTAACAGGAAGAAATGAGTAAAATTTTTAATTCATAACATTGCATGTTATTTAATTCTGATGCTTTTGCACGATTAAAGCTCCTTTTTTACCTGGAAGTAAAAAGAATGCCTTTGGAAATAATTTAAACAGTGAATGTTAAAGTGATACTTTTGATAGCTTATTTTTAACTTTTCTCTCTTTTTTTAAGAAACATTTCATTTTCATTTGGAATTTTTCAGAAAGCAGCATACTGGTAGGTATAGGTGCCTCGGCCCTTTGCTAGGCTTCCATCGTCTTTGTCTCTCAGGACACATTTTCAAGCAAGTGGCTTGTTTGTGCAGGGTCAGGAATAGCATGCCAGCCCCAGAGTCTAGTGCCATCTACTTCTTCAACCAGTAAGTAGGAGTAGGTAATGAAAGGGATTTTAGTGGGAATTATGCACAAAGGTGTGTACAAGGGGCCCCTCAAGGATAGGTGAGGCACCCACCCGGGGTCTAGCAGCGAAGAAAGTTGTCACACCTTGTGTCTTAAGAGACATGGGGGACCCAGTGTAAATTGTAACCATGGGACAGTCTCAATCCCGTAGCCGTGATCAGAGACTTGCAGAATGGAGTCTCCAGGAGAGAAAAGGTAGACACATATTTTGACTTCTTTCTTCCAGTCCCTTTCGAGAGGGGAAGGAATCTAAGATGATACATTTCAAAAACCTCTGACTGATAGCACAGAGCAAGACAGAGATGGCCTGTGTGTGCAGAGAACGTCCAGCCCAACCTGCTGCCTTTCCCTCTCATCGAAGAGTCTTACCTTTTCTCTTGCTCTTTTCTCCAGATGTGAAAATTACTAAGTCCTGGGGACCCCATCACATCACTGGGAGAGACTGCCAATTTCGTCACCCTCCTTACAGAACCAAACACAGAATATTATCCACCACCAGTTCTCTTCATGTATGGTAGAGGAGGAAAATGGAGAATAGGGAGAGGAGGAGGGGAGAGGGGGAGGAGAGGGAGAAAGAAGAAAGGGAGAGAGGAGGGGAGGGAAGAGAGGGAGAGGGAGGACAGGGAGAGAGAGGAGAGGGAAAAGAAATGATCGTGGAACCATTGCTACCAAAAAGCTCTGCTCTGTCAAGAAGACTGCATAGTTAGCCGTAGCCCCCTATTTCCACGTCCATTCCTGCCCCCTCCACTCTCCTGAGTGCTCGCCCACGACTTCTGGTGTGTCTGATTACTCCTTCCTTCTTTAACCTCGTGTGATGCTGCACATACTAATTCCCGAAGGTTCTCAATGATGTCACCACCTTCATTTGGTGGTGGCAGGAGCCAACTGAGCAGCATGTCAGATAATGCAGCCTGGAAGACCACCCAAATGGCTCCTCTGGTTTCCAGCCCCAGTCCTCATGGCCGTGATGTTGTGAGAGGCCGTCTGGGCAGAAGCATCCGGGATTCCAAGGGGCCGAATAGTTCCCCTGAAGCAGTCTCATGTTGGAAGCTCTGCAAGGACCTCTGGTCTTGGCAGTTTGGGCCTTGTGAGGCGAAGGGAACACCATTGGTTAGTATGGGCTGAATGGAGAACTGCTTAGCGAGTTCTGTGTCTCTGTACATGTCACCACGGTTACAGCACACGAGGACTTGCTGAACAAAAACTAGGAAGACAGGAGGGAAATCCTTGGAGGACTAGGTAAAGAGCTACCAACGTCAGGGGACTGAGAACTCTCAGTGGCACTTAGCAGAACAAGATTATCTGCTCATTCTGTGTCACAATATTCCTCCCACTGAACTCCTGTCCAAATCATCCAGTCTTACTCTTTCCAGATCAGCAAGCCCGTATACGCCCACCGCCCACGATGTAGAGTCCGCCCGTCACTCAGGACGTAGCTCCCCTCCCACACAGTGGCTGATGGTGTGTAATAATGGAATGAGTCTACGTGTTAGAAACTGCCCCATGTATAATGAGCCAGCTGTGCCTGGTTGTTATTGATTGTCCCTGATCAGGCCCTGGAGACAAGTGGAAGAATAGACAAGTCGAGAATAATTGACAGCAAAAGAGGGTATGGTTTCACATGAAAACGCTAGGTTTTTGGACTTTTATGGATTGGATTGTAAGGTTCAAGTACCAGGCTGTGTGCGTCTCAGCTTAGATCTGTTGTCAGAGCTTTCCTTCGCTCCCTGCCCTACTTAGAAATTCAGTGCCGTGAGTTACACAGTAGGGGGGTCGGGGCAGCCCATCCCAATGAGGTGGGGCTGTCATACTGCTCTCCACACTGACAGGCTCCTGGAAGCTTTACCAGTGTGACAAGCCTGACAGTGTGTGCAATGTTTATCTCCTATTGTTGATAAGTAAATGAATTACTGAGTTGTAGAAGAATATCACGGTAGTCCAGGTATTGTTCTTATTAGTTTTATTATTAAAGATAAAGCCTAATTATAGGATAAGTAGGGTCCAAGGGACTTAAACAGTTAAAATGTCCATTTTAATGATTGTGACATTGAGAAAGATGTAGGTATGACCGTGCCTGGTTGTTTGGATGCTCTGTGGGTTCCTGTGTGCCATAGTTATCTTGTTTGGGTTGCTGTTTGGTGCCCCCTGGTGGTGACAGTGTCAACACTGGATTGGACCCATCTGGATCATCTGTCACTGCCTGGGCATTGACTCTTCTTACTCCACCATTTCTTCCCACTCTATCAGACTGATTTTGGAGCATTCTTCCTTTATAGTTGTTTTGCTTGTATTAGTGGTTAATAGTCAAGTGTGTGCAGGGCTGCGGGGAACCTGTGCTCTGGTCACTGGGGCAGAGGCCTGGCCACACACAGCTCTGGCCTCTCCCCTGTGTGCATCTTGGAGGCCCACTATCTCACTGAAATGGAAGTCTTGGAGTGAGTGGCTATTGTAGGCTAAGTCTGAAATTGTTCAACGTTGCATTCTTTATACTCTACCAATTGGAACTGAGCCACAGGATTGCAACTCTTTAGTAAAGGAGGCCAGAGAATGTGACTAGATGATGTTTTCAGGTAAAGAAGAAATGGCATTGGGTAACTGCCAGTACATCCCTGGTGTGTGTATGTCCATAGTGTGCAAATAAATGCCTTTGTGTCTACAGGTACAAAGATTGGAGAAAATATGATTTGTGGTTTAATATTTTTCCATTCAAAAGTTTAGAATAAAAAATGCAAATATTTTAAAATAGAAAACTGTACATTGGAGTATCAAGGGAACAGCAAGTACACAAGCTATTTTGTTTATCATATATTATGTAAATATAATTTTATACACTTAATGTTCTTATAAATTCATGATTATATAATGTGTATAATAGATATGATATACCTATATATTTATGTGCCTGTTAGTAACTACAATAAGTGGAAAAAACACAGAAACCAGTCAGTTTGCATCATTTTGCCAGAATCCTGAAACTTGTTTGCAACAGGAGTCAGGTTCATCTCTTCTTTTGGAACAGAGGTCTCAGTAGAGGCCTGCAATGTCAGAGGCAATGAAATGGGTGTCAGAGACCCGGGGATTTGAAAGCCTAAAGCAAAACGCAAGCCTACGTACTTGGACAGTGCACAGAGATTGTGAAATTGCCTTTACCAGCCTTCACTCTTAAGTTTTTTTTTTAAAGATTTATTTATGTATTTGAAAGAGTTACACAGAGAGAGAAGGAGAGGCAGAGAGAGGGAGGACTTCCATCCGCTGGTTCACTCCCCACATGGCCGCAATGGCAGGAGCTACGCTGATCCAAAGTAAGGAGCCAGGAACGTCCTCCGAGTCTTTCCATGTGGGTGCAGGGGCCCAAGGACTTGGGCCATCTTCTACTGCTTTCCCAGGCCACAGCAGAGAGCTGTATCAGAAGAGGAACAGCCGGGATTCGAACCGGCACCCATAAGGGATGCCGGCACTGAGGCGGCGCCTTTACCCACTACGCTACAGCATTGGCCCCCACTCTACCTTTTAAAAGAGAAGTAATCAGTGATGAAGGCCAATTAGGGAGAGTTGGCCTTCCTTGTAGAGGGTCTGTGCGTGCTGTGGTGACCGTCCTCTTCTCTCCACACTTGGTGGTGGAAGGAAGGAGAGCTGTTCTCTGTCATTTCGGTGAGTTTCCTGGTGGACCCTTTATCCTCAGTGACACGAGGACTTGCATTGCTGTAGGGCTGCCTGTCCTAAGGATAAATGCCCACAGAAATTTCTGCCTCTGGGTCTAGCAAGGTAAAACTGAGGTGTCTCCACTGAGCTGGAACAGACCTTCCATCGAAGTTCAGGTTCATGCCTGCATTGACTGGGCACTCTGCTGGCAGGAGTTAGCATAGACAGCTGGGGAGGAGAGAGAGGATCCCAGATGAGAGGTGGATGATGGGAGGCAGATTCTCAGAGGAGGATGGGCAGCCCAGAGTGGACATCCACGGGGAACCCGGCACGTGTGGAGAGGTGCAGATGAGTCTGTTCTGCAGGACAATGTCCACAAGAACCACTGTGGTACTGAAGGCCTGGCATCCTGCTCCACTATTTTTTTTTCTTTTAGGCCAATGGCTCTAGAAATGATGACGAATAATGAGTGAGTACAGGATGAGAGGGAGAAGACACAAGCTTTCCTTTTCCTACTCCAGAAATCCAAAATTGAAGCAGGACCTCTGCTGGAGAATGAGTGTAAAATATGGACGTTCTAAGTTGCAGAATAATTAAACTGCGCTGAGTGGGTAATTCATGTAAAAATAGTTAAAGTTACTCTTTGAATTTTTACTTGAAAATGGGAAATATTAGCCTTAAGGAACAAATTTAACATTGCAGAGACCCTGAGAATTGAGTGAAGCATCAAGTTTTTCCTTGCACTCTATCCAAGATCATTCAGTATGCAAGTTACATATTGGTATCAGCAGAAGAAGGTGAACTGGACTGTGTGGGAAAAGTGCAGTCTTGTCAGTTAGTCTATACATTTGTTTACTTCCCAAGTCTCCCAAAAATAAAAATCTCCTTATGAGTTCCTTAATGACATAACAATAGCAACTGTACAATCTAGTTTATAGTTTAATTCCATGATCAGATACTAATTGAATAAAATAATTTGATTTAAAATTATTTGGGTCGGGGCAGGCGCCGTGGATCACTTGGTTAATCCTCCGCCTGTGTGCCGGCATCCCATATGGGCGCCGGGTTCTGGTCCTGGTTGCTCCTGTTCCAGTCCAGCTCTCTGCTGTGGCCTGGGAAGGCAATGGAGGATGGCCCAAGTGCTTGGGCCCCTGCACCCGCATGGGAGAATAGGAGGAAGCATCTGGCTCTTGGCTTCGGATCAGCACAGCGCCAGCCGTAGTAGCCATTTGGGGAGTTAACCAACGAAAGGAAGACCTTTCTCTCTGTCTCTCTCTGTCTAACTCTACTTGTCAAATAAATTTAAAAATTATTTGGGTGTTAAAGCTTTCAGCTACCTCTTGATTCATTTTTTCTGAGATGGTGGTAGATTGGGCATATGGGAAGGAGAAGGGTGAACTTAGCTCTGTTGGCTACAGGCTGCTAATACCTAACATGGCCCCTATGTATCCCACTGACCCCACTCTTCAGCTCTGGGGACAGAGTCACCTCACCGTGCAGTTTGGATCTCATGACAAGTGGGGTGATTCTTAAGCTGGTGATTGTGCTGCGTAGGAACTAGGGGTGGCCCTCAGGGTCCAAGCAGAGGGCGCCTTCTGACTGGGCAGCTGTCCTACCAACACCGCTTTGATGTCTCAGTGTGGGATGTTATGGGTCAGTCTGTGTGGTGGCGTCTTTGTTCCCAGTGTCCTCTGTTTTGAAGCCCAAAGGAAGAGAAATAAGGAACTGCATTTAATTTCTTTGCTATCTGACGCTTCTTTTTTTCTCTCATTCTTTTTTTTTTTTTTGGACAGGCAGAGTGGACAGTGAGAGAGAGAGACAGAGAGAAAGGTCTTCCTTTGCCGTTGGTTCACCCTCCAATGGCCGGCGCGGCCGGCGCACCGTGCTGATCCGAAGGCAGGAGCCAGGTGCTTCTCCTGGTCTCCCATGGGGTGTAGGGCCCAAGCACTTGGGCCATCCTCCACTGCACTCCTGGGCCAGAGCACAGAGCTGGCCTGGAAGAGGGGCAACCGGGACAGAATCCAGCGCCCGACCTGGACTAGAACCCAGTGTGCCGGCGCCGCAAGGCGGAGGATTAGCCTACTGAGCTGCGGTGCCGGCCTCATTCACTTTTTTAAAAATGTTTATTTATTTATTTGAAAGAGTTACACAGTGAGAGAAAGAGAGGCAGAGAGAGAGAGAGAGAAAGAGAGAGGTCTTCCATCCACTGGTTCACTCCCCAATTGGCTGCAAGGCCGGAGCTGTGCCATTCAGGAGCCAGGAGCTTCTTCATGGTCTCCCAGGTGGGTGCAGGGACCCAAGGACTTGGGACATTCTCCACTGCTTTCCCAGGCCATAGCAGAGAGCTGGATTGGAAGTGGAGCAGCCAGGACTCGAACCAGCGCCTATATGGGATGCTGGCATCACAGGTGGTGGCTTACCCACTGCGCCATAGTGCCAGCCCCCTCCCCTCATTCACTTTCTGGCAGAAAAATGACTATACTTTTGTTCTTCTCTGTTTCATATCTTTTTTCTACTATGTGTTAGACTGAAGGAGATGTATTCCATATCATAGTTTACTGCTAGTAACTTAGTCTCCCAGACTTGTTGTTGGTGCTTTAAATTAGGTCAGTAATGGAGAAATTTGAATCTGGAAGAAAACTTCTTTCATGTCTTACCTCTCAAAATAGGTGAATTTCACGATTTCAAAACTGAAAATGTTCTGGTTCCTTCTTGTGCCTAAGTGGCATATCTTGTCCCCCCCCCCCCCCCAGGAAAATTATATACACGGTAGTAAAGATTTTGAGTTCCAAAAGGTGTAATGCAAATCAACAGTTTCCAAGTATTTTGTCTGTTATGTAAGTTTTAAAGTTGCCTGATGATGTACAGCAGTATAGTGTCCTTTGTTCTTTAGCCTGATTTCCCACTTGATAAATCTTGATTTAAGGATTTCATGTTTCAGCTTGGCTGTGACATTGTATCTTTCTACTTATGTTCTTTTTATTCCCTAATATCATAGTCAGAAATTTAAATTTATAATATTTGCTATCAAGTGGTACTTCCACAGTTAGCATCTTAGCCATTTGACCTGCTGTGTCTGTGATTTTGGGTATCACCTGTATTGGGCTATAATGATTTAGTCAGCTCTAATTGGTTCCTATTAACATCCATTAACTATCCCAAGTAAGTGACTACAAATACTTTTTGAATACTTTGAATGTTTAACTATCTTAGTCTACAAAATTTCCCAGCATCTTTAATTATCTAAGTTGGCCACTTAGTGATTTTGGCTACCTAATATGGCCAACCATTGATTTGATAGATCGATGTGATGGGTTTAGCCCCTCGGTAAACAGCAATCAGAAAGTGTGCACTAGTACATAGTGCAGATTAAGACTGAGTGTCCAAAAAAATTGAGGTCATTTGATTTAGTTCTCTGAATAATGAGAGGCTTTAACCTAATCACATCTAAGTAACTGACAGTCAATAAAAGCTTCATTTAACAACAGTCAGATCATTACTTCGCAAAGCACTGGTTCTATTAAGCAGTGACATTAGTTGGCCTTGACAAACTGAAGGCTATGAGAGATCCAGAACGCTCACTTCCATGCCAGGTGGACTGTGGGTTCTACTTTACTAACCGGTCTGTTAGTAACGCATTTGGAGTTCTGCACAGGCAAGATCTACCTCTTGAAAGAAGAAATATTTGAAAAACATTTAGAAAGCTTTCGTTCATAAAACATTTGCTGCATCCCATAAGGGCGCTGATTCTAGTCCCAGCTGCTCCACTTCCAATCCAGCTCCCCGCTGATGGCCTGGGAAAGCAGTAGAAGATCACCCAAGTGCTTGGGTCCCTGCATCCATGTGGGAGACTCGGAGGAAGCTCCTGGCTCCTGGCTTTGGATCGGCATAGCTCCAGCCATTGCAGCCATCTGGGGAGTGAACCAGCGCATGGATGACCGACCTCTCTGTCTGCCTCTGCCTCTGCCTCTCTGTATTTCTGCCTTTCAAATAAATAAATAAATCTTTTAAAAATATATATTTAGTTATGAATCTTAATACTTTGTATTAGTCAGTGTCATTGATTCTAAGTCTTTTTTTAGAGACTTGCTTTATGTATTTGAAAGAGAGAGGGCCGGCGCTGCAGCTCACTAGGCTAATCCTCCACCTTGCGGCGCCGGCACACCGGGTTCTAGACCCGGTCGGGGCGCCGGATTCTGTCCCGGTTGCCCCTTTTCCAGGCCAGCTCTCTGCTGTGGCCAGGGAGTGCAGTGGAGGATGGCCCAAGTGCTTGGGTCCTGCACCCCATGGGAGACCAGGATAAGCACCTGGCTCCTGGCTTCGGATCAGCGCGGTGCGCCAGCCGCAGTGCGCCGGCCGCGGCGGCCATTGGAGGGTGAACCAACGGCAAAGGAAGACCTTTCTCTCTGTCTCTCTCTCTCACTGTCCACTCTGCCTATCAAAAAATAAAAAAAAAATAAATTAAATTAAAAAAAGAAAGAGAGAGAGAGAGAGAGAACAAGAGAGAAGGATCTTCCATCTGCCGGTTCACTCCCCAAGTCACGTATTAATTGGGGCTTGAGCAGGCTGAAGCCAGGGTCCAGGGACTGCATCTGGGTTTCCAACATGAGTGGCAGCAGCACGGACACTTGGGCCAAGCCCTAACAGCAGCCTTTCCACCATTAGCAGGGAGCTGTGTCAGAAGCAGAGCGGATGGGGCCTGAAACATGCTTGACTGTGGGATGCTGGTGTTGGAGGTGGCTTTACCTGCTGTGCCCCAGCACTGGCCTCAGAGGTCTTAGTTTTAAATTCAGGAGTAAGTTTTAAAATCTGAGCATATGCTTTCTTTCCACTTTTATAATATTCATATCACAGTTAGAAACTAGTCTTTTGTGGACACTCCCAGTATGATTTCAGTTTTGGGAGATGAGATTTAGATCTCTATTCTCTTTAGCATCCTTAATTTTAAAGTAATTTTGTCTATCTGCAGTGATCAATGCTTCCCTTTTAGAAGAGCATCCTTCATTGATGGGGAAGAATTGATTTTTGGTATCTAATTTTAATGATAGGATTTGTCACACTACATTTTGGATTGCATGCTCTGCCGCTCTGAGGCAGTTGATGGAAAAGACCCTCAATATTGTCATTTTACAAAAGGAGATTTTTTTTAAAGGACAGTGCTTCAGAAAAAAAAAAGAACTTTTTTTTAATGGAAGTAGGATTTACATAGCATAAAATGGAACTTGTTTAAATGTACAGTTTGATAGATTTTGATGAGAGCGGATACCTGCTTTAACACCACCTCTATCAGTGCTCCTCCTACATTGCCAACCCTGCCCCACACTGTGGTTTTCATGTGTGTGTGTGTAACCATCTCATAGTAGCTTGCAAAGGAAATATATCTGTGCTTTTAGCATCCCTGTGTAAATCTGTTTGGTGATGAGCTTCATTGTTCTTTTAGAATGATTTAATGTGACAATGATTGTTTTTACTTTTAAATTAAAAAAAAAAAAACTCAAGAAACAGTTTATTTAGGAAGTAATGAGTTTAGAGTCAAAAGCTCGCCCTTCTGGGCAGTGATGCCGTGTCCTAATGCAGGGCTCGGAAAATGAGTGCGCCTCAGTGTGGGCCAGGGGTCCCCCCAGTGGGAGGTGGAAGAGCTCAGGGCGGGTCACCTCCCAGCACATTTTGCAAAGGGTTAATAGCTGTCACTAAAAGTCTAAATGATAATGACCACATATAACGCATTCTGTGCACCTGGACATAATCTAAGCACTTAACACACATACCTCCCAGGTAAGTTAAACCGCAGAGTTGTAGTTTGCCATTGTATGTGTTGGAATTAGTAGCTAAATTTCTTCAAATTACACCTCCCCCTTCTATCCTTTTAGAAACTTAATTGTCTTTAAAGAAGAACTCAAGGATGGTACAACTCTTGTGAGCTCTTAGACATAACTAACTTACGAGACATAGTAAATGGAGGTGATTCTTAAGAACAAGTTTTACTATTAAGTCTCACAATACAACTCTTTGGGGACAGAGGTTCTTCATGGGAGGTTAGCACACAGTGACTCTCGTTGTTTATTTAACAAATAACACTCTATGTATGATATCAGTGATCACCTGACATGAGCTGCCTTGGCTATGGAAGCCTTTTGAACCTACTAGCTCAACAAGGCCATAAGCAAAGTAGGAGTTCTCTTCTCCCTTCAGAGAAAAGTGCCTCCTTCATTGGCAGCCATTTTTTCCCACTGAGGTTTCACCCACAGGGGTCCTTTATGTAGGACTTTTTTTTTTTTTTTTTTTTTTTTTTGCCAGTGTCTTGGCTTTCCTTGCCTGAAATGCTCCTGGGCTTTCCAGCCAGACTGGAATGCTTTATGGACTGATTCTGAGGTTGGAATGCTACTTGAAGCAGTCATCATTCTATGAGTCTGCTATATGGACTGCTTCCCATGTTGGAGAATTCACTCCTTTTTAATTCTGTCTGTTATTGTTTCCAAACACTTAGTCCTATTAACATGATCACTTTAACACTTGATATCTATATGGTCACTTTTCCACTTGTTCCTATCCATTTGATCTTTATAACACTTAAGCTGCTATTTTTATCAGCCAGCTTAAGGGAGTTTGCTTATTGAGTCTTTCTGAGTCAAACTTCTAGCATTAACCAAATCATAGGAATATTTAACTCTAATACTGGAAAGAAAATTGAAATTATAAATCCTTATGAGGCAAACTCAGTGCCATCATTTTATCTGTCTAATAGTAGAATAGAAAGTGGAAGCAAATGAAAAAAAGTAGATTTTCACTTGTAATCTATTTTGGTAGAAGGCATCTATTTCATAACAGAAACAATATTAGCACTTATAATTTAAGAAGTTTGGGGGGGCAATACAATGTACTGACAGAGAAAAAAGAATAAGGGGAAACTATTTTAAAACATTCATCAACAGTAGAATAAAACTGCCTAGTAAGAGCATTTAGATTTTCCATTAATTTTGATTTGTCAATGCAGTAGTCAGTTGAATTTCACAAACATTCTTAGGCTAGAGTATTATTGAATAAAAATGATATTTTGATACTTATTTATTACACATTAAACTGATCCAGCAACTGGATCTGAACTTGCTACTAGTGGAGACCTCTTGTTTAATGCCTGTGGATGAGTCAGAGTTGGAGCAGAGGTTTTATACCTCTGAAGTAATACTAAGTGTCGAAACTAAGAAAGTCACTCCAAAGACTTGCAGCTACATTTAATCACATTTAGCACCACAAAATTGGCTGTCAGAAGTCTAATTAACTATCAGGCATTAGCTCTCTTTTCTATGCTGCTCACTCGCACAGCCTTTCGTTATAACATCTGGCAAGTTTAAAAAATTCCCTTGAAAACCACTTCTTCCTGGAGCTTTACAACATAGAGTTATGGTGAAATGAGCAGTCGTCAGAACAACAAAAACATATTTAATATTTCATTGTTGAGCCATCCTAGGAGACTGTTGACATATTGGGGTTCCTGGTTAATTCATTTTATGGGTGATCACGCAATTAAGCTTCAAGAGACATTTTAGCAAAGAATTGGTGGATACATATTTCGATTTTACTGTTTAGTCATGTGATTTATTTTTCCAGAATTTTTCCAAATTGCAGTCTCTCGGGCTCAGAGTTTACCTGCTTTTCAATCCTGAAGAATGTTCAAGTTAGTCTTTCTTTTCCTGATTTTTTTTTGCAACTGCTAAGAGCACTTTCATCACCTAAATATACTTTGTTATCAATTGCAATTCAAGTGTGTATTTGCTTATATGCTTGCTATAATAGCGACAGATAAACCTACCAAAACACACCAAATTTTGATGATAAACTATTGTAATATCTGAGAATAATGCAAACTGAGTTTTATGTATGTATTTTCTTCAGCTTACATAAGAAAAGTCACATATTTGTATATACAAGCCCAATCCCAACAATTTTTAATACCTGGAAATTTCAGTCTAAATAAATTACATAGCAACTCCTTACTCTATTCAGTAACATTTTTGGTTATATGCATGTCTTCTTTTATATTTTAATCTTTAATTTTAAAGGACAGCTCCAAATAATTGTGAAATTAATTTGAAAATAAATTGCATTTTTTTCTTTCAATTCCTTAGCCACTCACTTCAAACTTGAGAACTGCCACTCGACTAAATGTGAAATAAACTAGATTTATAAAAGAATAAATGAAGAGTATATGTTTCATTTAAAATCACATCAGATAAAGTATAAAATCAGGTTATTGTGGTAGGGGTTTAGCCTAGTGGTTAAGTCAATGGTTACAACACTGTCCCCCATGTCCAAGTGATAGGGTTCAGTTCCAGCCTGCAGCTCCTGATTCCAGCTTCATACTGATGTGGGACCTGGGAGGCTGCAGAGATGGCTCAAATAGTTGGATCCTTGCAACACATTTGGGAGACCTGGATTGAGTTCCTAGCTCTTGGCTTCAGTCCTTTCTTGTATGGTTGACATTTGGGGAGTGAAACAGCAGACGAGAGATCGCTATTAAATAAATAAGAATAAATCAGGAAATTATAGTAAAATATGTATGTAAAGTAAAGCAATGTGAATGTCATTCTATGAATGCCCATCTTAAATTGCTGTGTTCAGTGGCTAAAAGCATGCCTCACATTCTGTTGTGAATGTCTTGGGGCCTAAAGGTAAGAGAGAATATAGTTATTTACAACATGCATCAACTGAACTGTCTTTCTTAAATAGAAAGTTCTATTTGCTGACAGGCTGGTGCTAATAATGGTCATTTAGCTTGTTCACTTTTAAATTCAAGACTCAACCTTTTGTAAAATGTATGTGAATCTTTGAAGAAAGGAAATAACTTTTACAGTTGTATTTTACTAGCATTGATCTTGAAGGAAGGGTGTATTTTGTTCTGATAGTGATTGTTGCTAATGTCTGTAAAATTTAAAATTATATTTTGACGACTCTTTACTGATACATTTGAAATTGGGTAAGTAACAATGCTGACATCCGTACCCAAGGGCCTCTTTGAGTCCCGGCTGCTCTACTTCGAATCAAGCTCCCTGCTAATGTGACTGGGAATGCAGATGATGGCTCAAATACTTGAGCCCTGACCACCCCCTTGGGAGTCCTGGATGCAGTTTCTGGCCTTAGCCTGGTCCATCCCTGGCTGTTGTGGCCATTTGAAGAGTGAACCAGGGAATGGAAGCACACCCTGTCTCTTTCCCTTTTAGTCTGCCTTTCAAATAAATGAAATAAATATTTTTTTAAATAAAAGCAGCTTTGGGACTAGCTAGAAAGAATGATTGTTAGAAAAGATTTTGTTTTAGCTTCTTATTTTAATTAAAAAAAAACGTATAATTGACTCAGAGTGATTGTACGTATTGAGAAGGTTCAGGGTGGCATTTCAGCAACATGTACACTGTATGCACTGATCAGAGCCGTCAGCTCAAATATTTATTATGCTTTTGTGCAGGAACCTGCAACATGCCCTCTAGTAGCTCCTTTGAAATATTAAATTAATTGTTGTCAACCGTAGGCATCCTACTGTGCTATTCTCCCCACCCCCTTTTAAGTGAAATGAAAATAGCAAGTTCTTCTTCCCACCCAACTTCACCCCTGTGTCCTGTAAACTTCCTCTCTATCCCCTGACCATTCCCAGGCCCCGGTAATCACTATTTTGGTCTCTATTTTCCTGAGGTCAACATTTTAGCTTCCACCTGCGAATTAGAACCTGCAACATTTGTTTTTCTATATCTGACTTATTTCACTTAACATCGTGTCCTCTAGTTCCATCCATGTTGCTACACTTGATAGAATGTCACTCGTTTTTATGGTGGAATGGTTTCCCCCATGACTATCTGTCCATTGGAAAGGTGTGCCATAGGCAGCAACTCCCAAGTCAGCTGAATGAACTCCCGGCTTCCACGCATGCATGTTTCACCGATGTTGACATCACAGTAACTGCATCTCTCTTAATTAGTATTTGCCTGGAAAACTTTCCCTCCAATCCATTTATTTTAAACTCAATTTTATTATAGTTTAGGAGTAGCTCCAAAGATCCCTTAGATGCATCTATAAGCCCAGTCTAAGATTATTTATTTTTTGCTGTTCCATGCATGGTGATTTATTTTTAATGTAATAACTATCATTTCATTATTAAAATATCTCTATTTTGCTGTGTTATCATTTTTTCTTGGCTTTTCACTCCCTTTTTCTGTGTCGTAATGGATTGATTCTGTTTTATTTAGTGCCTGTTAACTTTTGATAGGTTAAAAATTATGAAACATATTTTAGTAATTTCCTTTGGATGTTTAAGTGGACTGCCAGCCTAACCTGACGAGTAAGTTGCTATATATCATCCTGGAGAACGTGAGACCTTTGAACCCTTTTACTCCACATCTTTGATAACCAAGCCCCCTCACTGTTTTACTTTACAAGTATTCAGTGTGTAATGATAAAATCAGATTAGTTAGTATGTTTGTGGAAATCCTCACTTCTCCCTCCTCACCAAAGCTGTCATTATTTCCATCATGATTTTTACTGACACAGCCAAGTTACAGTTCTCAACTCTGCCACTTCCTTGGTTCATCACTGCTTCCTATTGTCTCTCTTTGCCTTAGTTCTCATGGGCAACTTCTTTCTATTTGTTGACATATGCAAATTGGTGCTATAATTTTGGTAGTAGTTATCTGTATATAATTTTATTTCCCAGTCACTCTTAAATAATAATTTATATCAGTCTGGAATTGTGATAATTATTTTTCCATCAGAATGAAGATACTATTTCATGCTGTTTTGTCATAGTTGCCACTAAGAAGTCTGTTCTCAGTCTGTAGCTGTTCTCAGTAAGCAATCTATTTTTTCAATTTATTTCATTTCAGTGTGTTCTTTTCTCATTTATTGTTTTGAAGTCTCAACACTTATGCTTTGGTAATGAATTTATTCTTAATAACTATACTCACTAATCATGTTAACCACTCTGGAGGAATTTAATAATTATATATTATTCATCCTTACTGAATTTTTATCCTCATGTATTTTAATGCTTAAAATTTTTCTATAAGTTCTATTTTACATATTTTCATGTCATTTTTTACTTTTTGTACTTTTTATATTTAATAAAGTATTTTGTACTCTTAATTTATTAGCATACTTAATATTTATATCTGATTTTTAAAGGAATGTTTTGATTTCTTGACATATTCACTTTTTAAGTTCCTTGATTTGTTGAACTCTCACATAATTACTTGTTTCCCAGTGTGATTTCTAAGTTTTTACCTGTGATCATCTGCAGTTATTTTACTTTGTCTTCTCTTCTTATTTTTGTTTTTGTGAGGGTTGTGTCCTGGTTTGTGCAAACTTTTTTTTTTTTTTTTTTGACAGGCAGAGTTAGTGAGAGAGAGACAGAGAGAAAGGTCTTCCTTCCGTTGGTTCACCCCTCAAATGACCTCTATGGCCAGCACTGCGCTGATCCGAAACCAGGAGCCAGGTGCTTCTCCTGGTCTCCCATGGGGTGCAGGGCCCAAGCACTTGGGCCATCCTCCACTGCCCTCCTGGCCACAGCAGAGAGCTGGACTAGAAGAGGAGCAACCGGGGCAGAATCCGGGGTGCCGGCGCCACAGGCAGAGGATTAGCCAAGTGGGCCACAGCACTGGCCTTTTTTTTTCTTCTGTGCAAACTTTTGACAATCATATATTCTTATTTTTGCTTTTCTCATAGCCCTAGGATTTCTAAACGACTTTGACTATTTTCATTAGTTTATTTGCTTGAAATTTTTCCATAATGAAAGTAAATGTAATCTCAAATATCAACACCAGTGTTTTTCAAATCTCCAGAACTGAGGTGTTACACCATTTTATGATCATTTTTATATATCTCTCTTTTTTTAAAAGATGTATTTATCCATTTGAAAGTCAGAGTTACACAGAGAGGGAAAGAGAGGCAGATAGAGAGAGAGGTCTTTCATCCGCTGGTTCACTCCCCAACTGGCCACAAAGGCCAGAGCTGTGCCAATCCAAAGCCAGGAGCCAGGTGCTTCTTACAGGTCTCCCATGAGGGTGCAGGGGCCCAAGGACTTGGACCATCTTCCACTGCTTTCCCAGGCCATAGCAGAGAGCTGGATCAGAAGTGGAGTAGCTGGGACTAGCACCGGCACCCATATGGGATGCCGACATTGTAAGTGGTGGTTTCATCTGCCACTGCACAGCGCCGATCCCAGTCATTTTTTCTAACCACAGTATATGTATGCACTTACAATTTTCCATTTATTTTTGTCAGTTCTGCATTTAAGAGAGAGGCTCATCAGAAATCCAGGCTGGAAGCAGAGTTCTTGCCAGCTCCCATTCTTCCCATCAGCCAAGGGGGCACATAGTGCCCTTGGATGCTTGCTAAAAAATCCAGATTCTTGACTGTCACATATGATTTTTCTTTCTTTAATTCTTTTCCAGTTGTTGGCTGTGTATTAATGGTTTTTGCTTTATTTGATTTATCATTGTTGTGTATTTGAACAGACAATTGAATGTGGAATAGTTTCCCAAGTAAATATGATACAAAGTAAATTAGTTATATAAAATCAAAAGGGACAAGAGTCATTGTGGACATAAGCACAGTTTACTTGGCTGGAGAGAGAAATGTAACAATTTATCTGAAATAATAACTCATTTTGGGGAGAAACTGCCTAAAGCTTAAGATGGTGCAACATCTTTTTATAGTCTTAAAATATGTGAGACTTATGTCTTCAAGTCGTCTATCATACTCTTTTATGCTACAATTTTTATGGATTCATGCTAATATTTCCTCAAAAAGCAATTTAAAATGTTGCTAGTAGGAAATATAGATGTCCCAAAATTACTTAATCTTCCTCATGTTTGAGGAATAAAAAGGGTATTGAAGAAGTATGTGTTTTTACTTACAATAAAATTGAAATGCCCCAGTAATTTCTTGTAACACATTGCAGTACATAGTGAGATTGCTGAAATTATCTATGCACTACCATATATATAACATTAGAAATTGCAAGAATGTGTATTTTAAGCCTACGAATTGTATATATATAAATTACTTTTATTTTGTTTCTATAAATTTTTCCAGTGTTCAAGCCAGATTTTGTTATGCTCATTTCCCTTATTCTTTTTTTAAGATTTATTTATTTATTCGAAAGCTAGAGTGAGAGAGAGAGAGAGAGAGAGAGAGAGAGAGTTCTTCCATTCACTGGATCACTCCCCAAATGGCCACAATACCCAGGAATGAGCCAGGTTGAAACCAGGAGCTAGGAGCTTCATGAGTGAGAACCACATGGGTGCAGTGGCCCAAGTGCTTGGGCCATCTTCTGCTGCTTTCCCAAGTGCATTAGCAGGGAGCGGGATCAGAAGTGGAGCAGCCAAAACTCAAACTGGTGCCCATATAGGTGTTGCATGCAGGTGGTGTCTTAACCATGTATGCATCAAAGCTGGCTGCAGTAAATCACCATAGGATGTAAATCAGTCATAGTGCTGAACTATTGCCGGTGCTCAAGCTCAAAAAATAAGTAAGAGGTGTCTTCAGAAACTTCGTGGAAATTGCACGTTAGGGATAAGATATGCATGGATTTCAAAATACTTTGCACCAAAATAAACTCACTTTTCATTTAATACTTCCATAGCTGTTTGGAGTTCTCTCGTCTGTCTGTATTTCAAATGCTTACGTTCACTAAGCAGCTTCTCAATTTCACCTTCCCTGTTTGCCTCAGCCTGATACGTGTTAATACTGGTGACTTCTGCTTCAATCACTCAAAGCTTTCTCTTTACTTTGCCCCTTCAGTACTTAGTTTATGTGCAAGCAATGTACTTCTTTCACAGACCCTCCTAAAATAAATTAAATTGGTATTTAGATGGTTTAAGGCCTTACAGCTAATGGACCTCCAACAATGCTAATGTTCTATTCCATATACAGCCCTTTCACCTGCACCCACAAAGTGGGGATATGCTGTTGACTGGAGCAACATTAGTATGCTCTTGACACAGGTGTGCTTCTCGGAAAGTTAAGCATTTCTATTTTAACCTCATGCAGTCTACTCATAGTTTTCTACTGGAATTTTGAAAGCAATAATATGGACATTTCAGGTTTCCATAGGACAATGTCCTGGTTTTATAAACCACGTAACTAACCTCTCAGCAGGCAGTTATTTTAAGTGTTTACCATGATTACCATAGGGACTGAACTGAGGCTCAAGTGACATTATGTGTATTCTATTAGTCATACACAAATAGAACCCAAAGCAGGCTGTCATGTGTCCGTGAACACTGACTTCATACACAGTTGAAAAACAAGACCGCATGCAGGAGCATGCAGACTACTTGGAAGAAAGCTCTGCTGATGGAGAACATGTGTATGATTTCTAGCAAAAATAATCTGAAGCATCACTTTATGCATGTATCGATGGGGAGGAGTAACAAAGACACACACCCCAAGGATCCCGAGAAATGGCTGTGAGCGGTTGAAAGAGTGCAGTGGAGCATGGGCCTGTTGCATTGTGGGAGGCAGCCAAGCGAAGAGGCAGACCTAAGACAGCACAGAGAGCTATGTTTTAAAGGCCTAAACATGAATGGACAGAAAGAATAATTAAAGGGTTTTCCAGAATGTATGTTCTGCATGAAAGTGGTAGTAGTGCTTTAATGTGAAGTGTAAGATGTCAGTCAGATTAAACAGATGGTGTGGAGGTTCTGTGGAATGGTTTTCTCAACTGAAGAGGTATCAAAATTCTGTTAGGCCCTAACTAACAGTGCAACAACTGAGCTATTCAGAGAAGAGGAAGAAGCCTAGGAAACTATGAGAATGAACGCTCAGAATGAAAACCAAAGAGGCTGTGACAAAATTCTTTTTGCTTTATCTGCTTGTTTTATTATATTGCATATATCAATACTATTTCATCATATATCAATACTATTTCATCAGTTTTTGGAATCTATGTGTTCTGTGTTATGGATAATATAAAGGTCAATTGATCATATGACATCGTTACAGCTACTCTCAGTTTCACCTAAAGCACAGCAAACTGGGTTCTTCAGTGGCAAATTATATAGACTTTGTAATTCCAAGTTTTGGGGTTTGAGTGCTTATTCCACTAGTCACTATTGGTACAAACTAGAACATGGCACTTGGGCTACAGTTTCCTTGTCTCCAAAACTGATGTAACACCTATTTCAGAGAATGGCTGCAGGAATATTTTACATATAAACAGAAAAGAGCTCTACCAGGACACAGCAAACACTGCATGAATTGCGATTGTCACCTGCTCATATTATATTGCATTCAAATCCTTAGAACAGATGTGTTTTAGAACTTTGAAACTTTGTGTTGTCAAAAGGCAATATGATTTATGTATATTATAATATAAATGGTTGTCATCTAAAAATGGCTTGTTACTGTTTTTAACTTAAGATGGCATAAAAGTGATATGCATTCAGTAGAGACTCTACTTTGAATGTGGACCTTCTACTGGCCTCACATCATGAGGTATTGGTCCTCCCTTGCATTCAGGGAGAGGCTGTAGCTCCCACTCTGCAACATGGAGTCATGAAGGGAAGTGGCTGATTCCCTGTATGCTACTCTGGTGCTAAGCTGCGATGTTTGATAGGCTGTGCATATTGAATGCATTTTGGACTTAACAGTTTCAATTTACTGTGAGTTTACCTAGACATACCCTATCCTAACTCAGGGAGCGTCTGTATATGATACCCAATGCATGTACTGTAAAAACAAATTCTAATGCTGCAGCACATCACCCTGCAATAAGATAGTCATCCTTTGGAAGCAAAACACAAACTATGTTAAGGGTCATATTTTGTGTTAACTCAAGGCATTATTTTTCTACCATAGATTTTCAAAAGTGCACACACTTCTCTACACAAGAAAACAAAAACGGAAACTTTGATTTCCCAGAGCTTTCTCTATTTGTGATTATATTTTAGAATTTTAAGAGATTGAAACTCTGAGACCTAAGGACTTTGGGGCCATCTCCAGTCCAGTGTAGAGGATGCACATACAGTCCGTGTGGAGACTCTGAGAAAAAGATTCATTATGATTTAAGCACCCAAGCTCTTAGAATTTTAAGGAGATGGGAAAGAGGGTGATGATTCCAAGAAAACTGCTCTTCATTATTACATGCCTAGTATGAGCAAAACCTAGGAGATGATGCTTAAATTCTCTTCCCATCCAAACTTGGGTTGTGGGAGAGGATAGGACAGCTGGCTGTAAAAATAGGTTTTCCATCTTAGAGTATGCTATCAAACTAAGTAAGCACTCTAATAATGACATTAGTTTGTAAGATTTTGTTTTTAGTGTATAATCTTTAATGGTGTCCACCAAAAGCACCTCTTTCACCCAACCTGTCCTTGGAGCACTAGATTCAGGTACACAGGCGACCTCTGTTTATACTGTTAAGAGGTTGCAATGATCTTTCATTAGTGTATTCACAACCAAACTCTCTGTATTCCCTTTTTCCTTGCCACTGAAATCTCCTACTTCTTGTTTGGAATCACTCTCAATCACCATTTCTTTATTTTCTGACCAATTTCCTCATATTCATTGATTAGGCTCTGGTGAATCTGTCTCCAGTCTAACTTTAGAATGTGTCCTCTCCTCTCTGTCTTAACACCAAACTTCCTCGGATCAGATTCCTATCCTTTCTGTCCTGGACATTAGATTCATTTCCCTTTCTTATCACTTCCACCCAGAGTATCTCCAAACTCTTGTATGTGATCTTGCCACCATGCTGACCTGATAGTGTCTGACTCCTACCTAAAATAATGCAGTGGCATGGCAATCACTATAAAGTAAAATTCCAAAAAGTAACAAGTTTCCATCTGCCTTTTAGAGTTTTGTGCAATACCAACAACATGTACATTTTGTGTTCTGTTGGCCTGAATAGGGCATTCTTTTCCAAAAGTAATGCATTTATAGAAAGGGAAAGAGAGAAGTCATCTATCCACCGGTTCACTCCACAATGTCCGCAAAGTCCATGGCTGGGTCAGACTGAACCTAGGAGCCGAGCCGTGAGCCCAATCTGGGTCTCCCCCATAGGACACAACTACTTGAGTGATCACCTGCATTACCAAGAAGCTGGAATCAGAAGCAGAACCGGGACTCTCACCCAGTAACTCCCAGATGGGATGTGGGCATCCCAAATGACATCTTAACTGAAGCCAAATACCTGCCCCTCGGGGAATACTTGGCACAGCCATTTAAGCTGCTCATTGGATGCTCACATCCCTAATCAGAGCGCTGATTTGAGTCCCAGCTGCTCTGCTTCTGATCCAACACCTACTGATGGTTTTGAGAACCCGCAGGTGATGGATCCAGTACTTGATTTTCTGCCACCCACGTGGGAGACCTGGATGGAGTTCCTGGCCCCTAGTATGTACCTGGGTGTCATGGTCATTTGGAAAGTGAACCAGTGGATGGAAGATATGTCTCTTTCTTTCTCTCTCTCTCTTTCAAGCAAATAAATATTTTTATAAAATTCAATTATCTGCCCATTAGCAATCTATCCTGATTCCATATTTATACATTTCTGTTTCAATAAAAATGTTGACTGTAGATGACAGAGTCCATTCCATGTAGGATATCTGGTGCCAAAACCGTATGCTAAAATGCAATAATCAACTTTCACAACAGCATGTGACATAATTTAGTCTAAATTTTCATTTTGTTGCTGATTCTTACAATTTAGAGATTACTGGTTAGCACCATTTGGTCTTTCAAAACCCTGAATCAAAGATATTAGAATTAAGTTTGTCAAGTAACTGAGAATTGTTTCTCTGGAATCAGCTGAGCTAGGATAATGTCTCTAGTTAACTCCACCATGCACTTTACCTAGTGTGATTTAAGATCACTGTAGCTTAGAATCACTAGTATTTGATCTTTTAAAATTCAGGCTTGTGGTCAAGCACTGCAACTATCCAGAAATGACACTGTGCTTTTTAGGAATTCCAGACTACACTGTTAAAGTTTATCTGAGTTCTTGAGACTGATATTAATCCTGCTTTTACACCTTAGTGATGCCAAGTATTGCCTTTCCTGCTCTTAACGCCACCTATACAAACTGATAATTCATTTGGTGTGTTGAGAATGCACTGCCAAACTCCATTTATTATCTTTCTTTTTAAAGACTTTTTTTTAATTTATTTATTTGAAAGAGTTAGAGAGAGAGGTAGAGACAGAGAGAGAGGTCTTCCATCCAGTGGTTCACTCCCCAGTGGCTGCAACGGCCAGAGCCATGCCTATCCTAAGCCAGGAGCCAGGAGCTTCTTCCGGGTCTCCCACGTGGGTACAGGGACCCAAGGAGTTGCCCCATCTTCCATTGCTTTCCCAGGCCATAGCAGAGAGCTGGATCGGAAGAGGAACAGCCGAGACTAGAATCAGCACTCATATGGATGCCAGGGCTTTAACCTGCTATGCCACAGTGCCGGCCCCCAACTCCTTTTGCTATCCAAGTTTGCATTCTTGACCTGCTGTTTGCATCTTCAGTCCTTAGTCTTCTGGATCTTCTCCTCATGACATAGGTCTTTTCTTACAGTATTTGGTTTTCATTCACATTCATTTTGTGTCCTGCCCAACCCCTACACAACTTTGCCGACTCAGACATTTTGTCCGTTAGCAGCTGGGTCAGGCTCTATCCTTGCGAACTCATCATGGTCTGGCAGTCAGTGAAGAACTCTAGACTAAAACAAAGCATTTTGATTCAAGAATGTGGGAAACTCCACATCATAAATTGAATGAAGCTCAAAGGTTAAATTATAAGTCAGTTGTTTGAAATACAGGCTGCATTTTTCTGAAGCAAAACCAATGCCATAGTATTTGTTGGGTCTCCAGGTTAGTGTACCTCAATCAGAAAGAGTATAAAGACTGGGATAAATAAAAGAATATGAACAAGTGAACTCCAGTGCAGGTGAAACATTTCCAGAGGTAGTTTTATTGGATGCTTGAAAAAAATCTAAGTAAATGATGCAGAATAAGTAAGAGATGCTATGTTGAGAAATCTGGAAAGAAGAGATAGCAACAGAGTGAGGTGATAAGTATATTCCAGGCCTCTTTAAGACACAGGATTGATTCTAACCTATGGGCTTCAGCCAAGAGGAAATTGGTTATGTTATTGTTATGATTTCAAGAATAAAATTTTGAGCATCTGTATTTACAATGTGTGGTGTTTTGTAGTTTTTAAGTTGTCAATAGTGAAAGTTCTACTAAAAAATACAGATGGCTAAAATTACATGCACGCTCATTGTAGATCCTAACAATAGGTCTGATTGTTCCTGCTCCTGTTCTTCTATTATGTTTGTACCTTCTTACAAATAATTCTCCACTTATTTGTTATTTACGCAGAATTTTATGTAAAACATTCTCATGAAAGTCTTTTTCATGTATGAGATTTAGTATAATCTTTCTCTTTTTAACATATACACATTTTTGAGTCCCCAGTTTCTATTCTGAGATATAACATTAGTGGTATAATAGGATTTTTAAAATTTATTTGACAGGTAGAGTTATAGACAGTGAGAGAGAAAGACAGAGAGAAAGGTCTTCCTTCCATTGGTTCACCCCCAAAATGGCCGCCACAGATGGTGTCACACCGATCTGAAGCCAGGAGCCAGGTGCTTCTTCCTGGTCTCCCATGCGGGTGTAGGGGCCCAAGCACTTGGGCTATCCTCCACTGCACTCTCGGGCCACATCAGAGAGCTGGACTGGAAGAGAAGAAACCTGGACTAGAACCCAGCGCCCATATGGGATGCTGGTGCCGCAGGCGGAGGATTAACCAAGTGAGCCACAGAGCCGGCCCAGGGGTGTAATAGGATTTTGACAACTACCCAATATAGATTATGTGAACGAGGAGAAATAACTAAGATACTAATAGTCTCCATTCAAGATATCATAGCATTTGTTTAACAATGATATTTTACATGCAATGTTTGTGTTTTAAAATGAAAATATTTCTTTTCATTTTCAAAATAAAATATCCTATCTTAAATATAATCAAAGTGAGTATATTACATATATTTGTGTATAGTACAGAGTTTGTCAGCCATTATTTGTTAGAAAAATCCAAGTTTAGTTAATTTTTTGAATCAATCTCAATAATTAGATCTCAAAATGAAGATCAGGAAGTGCCTTAAACATGCTTAACGCCTTCTAAGCTGTTTTGTACTTTTCTATGTTGTCCGTCAGTGAGATTCTATGATTTTTAGCTGCAGTGGGTTGATGAGAATTTCTAAATTATTGGTGGTTTAAACTAACATAGGATAATGAAAATGTTCTAGCCTTTTGCATCTGCATAGTGATCAAAGTATATTCAACATTTTTAGAAAATAACATTTAATATAGCTTATTTTAATTTTTGAAGCTACTTTGCAGCTACAAGAAGCTAATTTATCAGATCATTGTTTATTTTAGCAAATGGCCAAAAATCCAAACCTTTCTTTAGTTTGGAGGAGATTGAAATGTGTGTGTTACAAATGGATACATTTAATGTCTTGACCATTTTATTGTGGTAAAACATGATATTGATTAGATAATATTTCATCAACTATCAGTGTTAATATTCCTTTTTAAAAGATTTATTTACTTCAAATGAAAAGTGACAGGGAAAAAGAGAGAGTTAGTTAGTTCTGGAATCTGGTGGTTTACTTCCCAAATGCTTGCAGCAGCCAGGGCTAGAACAGGCTGAATTCAGGAGCCTGGAACTCCGTGGAGGCCTCCTATCTGGGTGGCAGCGGCCCAAGCACTGGAGTGATCATCCATGGCCTCTCCAAGTGAATTGGAAGAAGAGCAGCCGGGACTCCAACCAGAACTCTAATACAGCATGCAGCTGTCCCAAGACGTGGCTTAACCCACTGCGCCGTAACACCTGCTGCACTATTTGTTATTTTAAATCTCATGCTTATTTAAAAGCTTAAACAAGAGTTTTGCATGCAAGTACTTTGTATCTTTTAAACAAAAATGCGTTAATTTTACATATATTGCTATCCATATTTTATTAAGTTCATCAATAATCAGATTATATTCACCTTATTTAAGTAAGATTTAACTCATTTAAAGCTAAAAATGGTTTGTGCATAACAGATGTCGGTTTGAGTTTACGCAAGGTTTAATGTCTGAAGGAATTTGACTCAGATCTACCTTTTATGCTCCTGGGACAGCCCAGAGCCCTTCTAAATACCAGTGTTTCTGCATATTCCAAATGCATATTTTTCTGGTCATCCTGGCTCTATTTTTACTCATGCCCTAGAATGTTTTCAGTTTTCCATCTTTCATTTCTTCTCTCAATTTTGGCATGGACCCAACTGGACTCTCAATTCCTTTCCCTTATTTATACCAACTCCCCTTCCAACAGTCCCTTAACAATCAGTCTCAACGAAGCATCACTGACCATAACCAACATGGATTACCCATAGCAGTATTATTCATAATACCCAGAAAGCCTTAACACTCAAACTTCTCATCTACTAGTCTATAGATAGGTAAAATGTAGAATATCCATCAATAACATTATTTAACAAAACCAAGAGGATAGAGTGTGCAGAGTGAAAGACGATGAACACAACAGACCACTTACTTTATGATTTGATTTATAGGAAATGTCCAGAATAAGCAAATCAATAGAGACACAAATTAGACTAATGTTTGTTTAGTAATAAGAGGGAAGAGAGTGAGAGGTGATAACTAGAAGATACATTTGAGTTTTCTGCTGGTGAAAATATTTTAAATTGATTGTAATGTTAGTTTCTTTTTAAATTTATTTTAAAGGCTTATTTATTTATTTGAAAGGCAGAGGCAGAGAAAGAGAGAGAGAGAGGGAGAGTATGTGTGTCTTCCACCTGCTGGTTCACTCTCCAAATGGCCATAGTGGCTGGAGCTGAGCCAGTCTGAAGCCAGGATCCAGGAGCTTCTTCCAGGTCTCCCACACAGGTGCAGGGGCTCAAGCACTTGCGCCATCTTCTACTGCTTTCCCAGACCATAGCAGAGAGCTGGATCAGAAGTGGAACAGCCAGGACTCGAACCCAGCCCATATGGGATGCTGGCACTGCAGGCAGTGGCTTTACCACAGTGCTGGCCCCGATGTTAGTTTCACAATTGCAAATATAACTAAAACCATTGATTATAAATGTTATATGAATGAATTGTAGAATATCTTAACTTCATCTCTATAAAACTATGACAAAAATTATCAATGTGTTACATAGTATTTGTGTTGGCAGAGACCTAGAATAGGTTTGCTTGAAGAAATGAAGTTCAATTATTAGCCACAAATAATCTAAAAATGAAGATGCGTCATCCTAGTTGTTGCTGTGATGCTGTCAGACCCCAAAATTCTGTTCTCCACTTTTCTTGGACATCCAGACACTCATTAATCCCCAGTGATATCCGTTTGGGTTTTTATCAATTTTCTCTGTCCACCGACATCTGACTATAGGGAGGGGAAAAATGGATTGTAGTTCTTCACTGATATAAAATACTGTAGTTACACATCCCCACTTTATATCTCCACTTCAAGTGTTACGACATTAGTAGCAACTACAGAGAGTTGTGGTCTTAAAGTCTGTTTTGATTATACTTTATTTGATCATAGGACTCCATGCATTTTAGCTTCTGCATAGAATGAAGGAGATTAACTGCAAACACTGAGTCCGGGGCCTAGAAAAAGCATCTCTTACCAGAGGAAGAAGGTGAAGAACAGTTACACGTCAATGTTGTGGAAGTTACTTGCGACCACTGTGTTTGACTAGAGTAGATACCTCCCCTGAACAGAAATTGGTTTTAACATTTTCTGCGCAATTTCTGTCTTTCTTATTTTCAGCTTTAGATCCAGCTAAAGATCCATGCTTAAAGATGAAGTGCAGTCGCCATAAAGTATGCATTGCCCAGGATCCTCAGACGGCACTCTGTGTTAGTCACCGGAGGCTTACACACAGGTAAACATGGCTAAATTAAATGCCGCTGATAGAACAGTACTCCTTAGCACAAACAAATGTGAAACATAAATATTTGGTAGTGTCTGCTAATCTTGTGTACAGAGTTTTACTGAAACAGTTTCAGAAGCTTGACTAAACCAATTCTGATTCACCTGGATTAAACACTGCTATAAATCAGAATCACTGTGGATTATAGAATTTAAGGCATGCATTTATTGTTGACTAAAGGAAATTTTTCAAATATTGTATTAAAATATTTTTTCTATATATTTGTGCTTTTTAAGGTTTAAAGAATAATTATAGTTTTGGGACCCTCTCAATATTTTTTGTGGCTACTCCTTCCCACAGGAAAGGGTTAGAAACAAATTTAAAGGGTAGAAATAAATTGACTGATATTTGTAAAAGAAATAAGCTAGCAATCACATTATAGAGATTTGGGGCTGGCACTCTTTGGGATATCTTCCTTAGGAAGCACAAATATTGTTCTTTGGGGGCTGACAAAAAAGGGGAAAGAAAGGATTTCAAATGTGTGTTCTAACAATCAGTAGTGTTCCTGTAAGGTAGGCTGTGGGTTTTTTTATTTTTTTATTTTTTCTCCCCAAAGAAACCTTTTATTTAAGGAATACAGACTTTATGAATTTATAAGTACAACTTTAGGAATATAGTGATTCTTCCTACCATATCTACCCTCCCACTCACTTTCCCACTGCTCCTTCTCCTCCCTCTCCCATTCCCAGGCCCATTCTCCACTAAGTTCCATTTATGTTTAACTTTATACACAGAATATCAACTCTGTACTAAGTAAAGAGTTCAACAATTTGCATGGTAAAAAAAAAAAAAACCCAAAAAACAAATCAAACAAAAAACTGTACTTCAACAATCAAGATAAGGGCTGCTCAAAGTCATTGCACCTTGAAGTTAATTTCACTTTTCCTTTTTTTTTTATTAATTTAATTAACTTTAACAAAACACCCAAGAATTATACCTCTTTTGGGAACACTTAGACATGGTGATAATACAACTCTTTTTTTTTTTTTTTTTTGACAGGCAGAGTGGACAGTGAAAGAGAGAGACAGAGAGAAAGGTCTTCCTTTGCCATTGGTTCACCCTCCAATGGCCGCCGCGGCCAGCACGCTGAGCCGGTGCACCGCGCTGATCCAATGGCAGGAGCCAGGTACTTCTCCTGGTCTCCCATGGGGTGCAGGGCCCAAGGACTTGGGCCATCCTCCACTGCACTCCCTGGCCACAGCAGAGAGCTGGCCTGGAAGAGGGGCAACCGGGACAGAATCCGGCACCTAGACCAGCACTAGAACCCTGTGTGCTGGCGCCGCAAGGCGGAGGATTAGCCTAGTGAGCCGCGGCGCTGGCGATAATACAACTCTTTGAGGACAGAGGTCCTGCATGGGAAGTAAGTGCACAGTGACTCCTGTTGTAAATTTAATAATTAGCATTCTTATGTATGAGGTCAGTGATCACCTGAGGATCTTGACATGAATGGCCTAGGCTCTGGAAGCCTTTTGATTCCACAGACTCCATCAGTATTTAGACAGGGCCATAAGCAAAGTGGAAGTTTTATCCTCCCTTCAGAGAAAAGTACATCTTTCTCTGATGGCCACTTCTTTCCACTGGGGTCTCATGCACTGTGATCCTTCATGTAGGACATTTTTTGCCACAGTATCTTGGCTTTCCATTCCTGAAATGCTCTCGTTGGCTTTTCAGCCAGACCAGAATGCTGTAAGGGCTGATTCTGAGTTCAGAGTGCTATTTAAAGTAATTGTCATTCTATGAGTCTGCTGTGTGGACTGCTTCCCATGTTGGATTCCCTCCTTTTTAATTCTATCTATTATTAATACCAGACCCTTAACACTTAAGATGGTATTTTTACCACCCAGCTTAAGGGGACTTACTTTAAAGTGTTTAAAGCTTAAGGGGCAAGTTTTTAAACTGTATTCTTAGAAGTAGCTCTGTAGGAATTAATGCAGAACTATACAGCTTTATAGTTACAAACTTCATATACTTCATATTTACAACTTCAGGAACATGGTGATTCTTCCCACCATGCCTACCCTCCCACTCATACTCCCAACCTTGTTTCTCCCTCCTTCTCTTATTTCAACTCTTATATTTTACTGAGATCTATTTTCAGTTGACTTTGTACACACATGTTTAACTCTATGTTGATGGAAGTATTCAACAAATAGTATTAAAAAAGAAAAAAACCAAAACTGTTCCTCAACAGTCAAGACAAGTCATTGCTTCTCAGAGTGTCAATTTCACTTCTATAGAGTGGGTGGGCTGTGTTTTGAGAAGGATCAGAAATTTAAGAAATCACCTGTGTTATTTGGTGCTGAGTTGTAAAGGTTGGAACATACCACAGCCAAGTAAAGTCATGGAGTAACTAAAGGAAACAAGTGTATTTACTGCTTTTAATACTTTTTAAGGAATTCTCTTAGATCTACTATTTCCTATGATGGTTGATTGAATTCATGTATTGCTTTTAAGTGAATGAATCAAGGAATTTTGCTATTTGGATATGGTCAGAAAATAATTGGATTTTTGGATTTAGCGTACTTGCATATAAATTCTATAAAAAATGGGAGACTTCAAAAAGCTTCTGGAAGAATGGAATTAAATGATGTGTTTCCATTAGAAATCCATGTCCTGTTTTTTTTCATAATACGTATTTTTCATTAATTTCTGGGAGACTTCCCACAGGCATGAATTTAAACTTATATTTTACTTCAATTTTTACTAACTTTTTAAAAGTTTGTTAAGATTTATTCATGGAAAATAAATGAGGGCAATGTCAAAATGAATTTGTGGTTGATCCCTCCCCTAAGTTGGAGGCTTAATCGATTAGTTTCATTTAAAAGCAAAAAACTGCTATATCACAAGTTCAAGAAAATATAGTGAAAGCTTCCATCTGCACTGATTTAGCAACTTTTAAATGGCATTGACCCAAATCCACAAGCAACTGAGGCCCTCGCAGTTAATATCGTTCCTGCCTGGGAGAACACCTGTTGAACAACAGAAGCCAGGAGACGTTAGAGTCCTTGATTGGAGGTCACAGAGCTCAGATTTTCCAAGCTTCAATCCATAGCTTTACTGTACTTAGTGAGAGCAGGGTCTGTGCCATCCTGCTGTTTCACTAACTTATGATTGCACAAAGACTGAAGTACATACAAAGAGAAACTTCTGTCTTGACGTAATAAAGACTCTCAGAAACTGATAGGCACAGTAGTCCTGGCTGGATACAAAACTGTGTGTAGCTTTGCTTTGGTGTAGGAGGGGAGTTGAGGAGTAGGTGAAACCAAGAGGCTAGGGAGTGGACTTCAGTGTGTTGTGTACCTAGTACTTACTGCTGTTCTGATACTGACAGGGACTGTTTAAAAACTCAGTGCACATTGTGTTCTCTAAAAGCTAGTTTGCAAAGAATTGATATTGAGATGGATGTTTAATATGCTATATTTGCTTTGAGAATGTCAGTACATAGTGAATGTTTATATAATCCTTGGGGAAGAACTTTGCCAGGAAGTCTGATCAATAAAGACAGCTAATATAAATAACCTAGATCATAGATTTGCAGATGTGTGTGTGTGTATGGGTGTATGGGTGTGTGTGTGTATTTTGGGGGTTGGGTAGAGAAATCAGAGAAAGATGGCTTCATTAATCAATTTTGACTATTTACACAGTTCAGATTAGAAATTGCTCCTTTTTTGTTGATGAAAAGAAACAATTTATGCTTTCTTCACTTTATCTCATGAAAGAGAAGGGAAATGTAGTCTGTTGCTTGTGTCTGCAGGCAGAGCCCCTACATTTAGAAAACAGGCCATGCTGAGTCCTCTCCCCTAATCTATATCTCATACACATCTACATTACCTTAGAATCTTGATCTTATAGTGTAATAGCTTAACTAATATTTTTAAAAATATTTATTTATAATCATGTATTTGTAAAGATTTATTTTATTTATTTGAAAGATAGAGTTACAGAAAGAGATAGAGACACAGAAAGAGAGAGAGGTCTTCCATCCACCAATTCATTCCTCAAGTGGTTGCAACGGCTGGAGCAGGGCTGATCTGAAGACAGGAGCCAGGAGCTTCTTCTGGATCTCCCACAGGGGTACAGGGACCCAAGGACTTGGGCCATCTTCCACTGCTTTCCCAGGTGCATTAGCAGGGAGCTGAATCGGAAGTGGAGCAGCTTGGACTCAAACTGACACCCGTATGGGATGCTGGCATCTTAGGGGCAGCTTTACCTGCTGCTACACCATAGTGCTGGCCCCAATCCATTTTCTTGATTAGGTGGCTCATTATGTGTTGTACACTAGCCTTGACCACCTCCACCACTGCCAGTGTAGAAAATGGTGGTGTCAGCTATTCAAACTTGTCTATGCAGAATTGGCTTCAAGCTTGCATTATAACTGTGTTCTTGTGCCAAATTTCTGCTATCATTATTATTAGTGAGAACCAAACCATTTTATAAATACTAAGAAAGAACTGAAACTGCACTGTGTTTTTCCAGTGTGGTAAAATAATGAATTATTTAGATGGCTTAATATAAAGTATAGAATGAGTTTCCAAGCTTTGAATATGGTGCACTTTTTTATATTCCCTCCATGGGAAAAAGTTCTGCAGATGCTGCGAGCTGAGGGGTTTTTTCTCCTCATTGTTTCTTCATGTTGTGAGCAAGAAGCCCAGTGTTTTATGCTCCCTTGCAGGCTGTGCAGCTGCAGATAATTAACACTATGTCTAGATCAGTGTTTCTGGCACCAATCGATGCTGCTGATATTAAAGAGAAAGATTTGGCATAATACAACAGAGAGGATAAGGCTGAAGAAGTTGTAGGACAAAACTAGCCATGTTAATTTCTGCTTCATTTACACTGAAGAAAAAAATCAATAAGGAAATGCTTTTGGCCTCCTAAGAAGGCATTGCACAACAAGAAATGATAAAATGTATCTAAAATGCTTCTTATCAATGATAGGTACCAAAAGAAATGGGTTCCAAAACACCTCATGTACTTTTTGTGATTCATACTTTGTAATAACCATATTAAAAGAAAATTGAAATGTTTTTGTGGTTATTAACTGTGTAGCTGTGTTATTTGCACTTCTGTTGTTCTAATCTTGGAATATTTGAGATGAAAAGAGTCAAACATGGGGGGGTTTCCGAGATGGTGGAATAGCTACTGGACTGTCAATCACAAGGGGCAAAATTAATGTTTAAAAAGGGTTAAGGGGGCAGCACTGTGACATAGCAGGTAAAGATGCCACCTGCAGTGCCAGCATCCCATACGGGCTCTCGGATTCAAGTCCTGGCTGCTCCACTTCCAATCTAGCTCTCTGCTCTGGCCTGGGAAAACGGAAGATGGCCCAAGTCCTTGGGCCCCTGTACCCGTGTGGGAGACCCAACTCCTGGCTTCAGATCAACCCTGCTCTGATCACTGCAGCCATTTTAGGAATGAACTGGCAGAAAATAGAGGAAGATACAAAAAAATGGAAAAATCTTCCATGTTGATGGATTGGAAGAATCAGTATCATCAGATGTCCATACTACAGAAAGCAATTTGCAGATTCAATGTGATACCAATCAAAATACAAAGGACATTCTTCTCAGATATAGAAAAAACTTTGTTGAAATACATATGGAAACACAGGAGACCCCCAAATAACTAAAGCAATTTTATACAACAAAAACAAAGCGAGAGACATCACAATACCAGATTTCAAGACATACCACACAGGCCGGCGCCGCGGCTCAACAGGCTAATCCTCCACCTAGCAGCACCGGCACACCGGGTTCTAGTCCCGGTCGGGGCTCTGGATTCTGTCCTGGTTGCCCCTCTTCCAGGCCAGCTCTCTACTATGGCCCAGGAGTGCAGTGGAGGATGGCCCAAGTCCTTGGGCCCTGCACCCCATGGGAGACCAGGAGAAGCACCTGGCTCCTGCCTTTGGATCAGCACAGTGCACCTTTCTCTCTGTCTCTCTCTCACTGTCCACTCTGCCTCTCAAAAAAAAAAAAAAAAGACATACTACATAGCAGTTATAATCAAATTAGCCTGGTACTGGTACAAAAATAGAAGGGTAGAAGAATGGAACAGAATAGAAACACCTGAAATCAATCCAAGCATCTACAAATAACTTATCTTTGACAAAGGAACTAAAATCAACCCCTGGGCAAGGACAGACTCTTCAACAAATCGTGCTGGGAAAACTGTATTGCCATATGCAGAAGCATGAAGCAAGACCCCTACCTTACACCTTTCACCAAAATACATTCAAAATGGATTAACTACCTAAATCTATGACCTGACACCATCAAATTATTAGAGAACATTGGGGAAACCCTACAAGACATTGGCATAGACAAAGAGTTCTTGTAAAGACTCCAGAGGCACAGACATCAAAGCCAGAGTTGACAAGTGGGATTATATCAAACTGAAAAGCTTCTGCACTGCAAAAGAAACAATCAGCAAGTGAAGACACAGCCGACAGAATGGGAGAAAAAACTGTAAAATTGATAAAGGTTTAATAACCAGAATATACAAAGAGATCAAGATACTCAACAACAATTAAACAGACAGCCCAGTTAAGAAATGGGCAAAGGACTTAAACAGACATTTTTCAAAAGAGGAAATCCAAATGGCCAACAGATACATGAAAAAATGTTCAGGATCACTAGCCATCAGGGAAATGCAAATCAAAACCATAAGTTAAAGTGGCTTTCATACAGAAATCAACAAACAACAAATGCTTGTGAGGATGTGGAAGAAACAGTACCCTAACCCACTGCTGGTGGGAATGTAAACTGGTCAAGCCATTATGGAATACAGAGTGGAGATATCTCAGAGATCTGGATATAGACCTTCCACATGACCCAGTCATCCCACTTCTGGGAATCTACCCAAGGGAAATTAAATCAGCATATAAAAGAGCTATCTGTACCACAATGTTTATTGCAGTTCAGTTCACAATAACAAAAGACATGGAATCAACCCAAATGCCCATCAACTCAAGAAATTATGGTCTATTTACACTATGAAATACTACACAGCAGAAAAAAAAAAACCTGAAGTTCAGTTATTTGCAAGAAACTGAATGAAACTGGAAAACATCACACTTAGTGAAATACTTAGTGTTCCCAAAGGGACAAATTCTATATGTTCCTCCTGACATGTGATAACTAATAAAGCACCTAAATGACAACATGTAGAAATGAAATTGACACTTTGAGAAGCAATGATTATGAACAGCACTTCTCTTACTGTTGAGGAACAACTTCATATTCTATATCTCTATTTATCTTTTACTTTCTTTATGTTTATAATATTTCCCTTGTCTTTTTCCCTTTTATATAATTCATTGATGCTATATGTAACATAGAGTTAATCATATATGTATAAAGTTAAGGAAAATAGATCTTTAAGAATAAGAGTGAAAATAAGAAAGGAAGAGAAAGGTGGTTGGCATGAAGGTGGGAGGGCGGGCACAGTGGGAAGAACCACCAAGATCATAGATTTGTAATTGTGAAATGTATGACGTATGCAATTGCAAAGCAGTATAGCCTTACATACATTCATACAGACATACTTCTAAGCATGCAACCTAACAACTAGCCATAAGACCCCAAAATCCCTTAAGCTGGCTGATAAAAATAGCACGTAAGTGTTAACAAAGATCAAATGGATAGAAACAAGTGGTAAAGTGACCATATAGATATGATCGAGAGTTAATGTGATCGTATTCATAGGCCTAAGTGTTTGGAAACAAGAATAGACAGAATTAAAAAGGAGTGAAGGCTCCAACATGGGAAGTAGTCCATACAGCCTTTTAAAAAAATCAGCCTTTAAGACAGTCCAGTCTGGCTGGAAAGCCTAGGAGGAGCATTTCAGGCATTGAAAGCCAAGACATTTTGGCAAAAAAATAATTCCTACATAAAGGACCCCTGTGGGTGAGACCCCTGTGGAAAGAAGTGGTCACCAAAGAAGGAACTACTTTTCTCTGAAGGAAGGAGAGAACTTCCACTTTGCTTATGGCCTTGTTGAGCCACTGGATCCAAAAGGCTTCCACAGCCAAGGCAGCTCATGTCAAGAGCCTTGGGTGATCACTGATCTCATATGTAAGAGTGTTATTCGTTAAATAAACAACAAGAGTCACTGTGCACTAACTTCCCATGCAGGACCTCTGTCCTTCAAGAGTTTCATCATGAGACATAATAGTAATACTCAAGAATCACTTCCTTTTAGCATATTGAGCGTATTGTTATGTCTCATAAGTTATAATCACGTCTAAGAGGACACAGAAAATGTACCATCCTTGGGATCTTCTTTAGGGACAATTAAGTTTCAAAAAGGAATGAAGGGGGAGAAAGGAAAGGAAAAGACGAGGAGGGAGGGGAAGCAAAAACACCTTTGAGAAGCAATAACAAAGAACAGCCCTTGCCTGGGCTGTTGAGAAACAATTCTGTTAGGTTTTTTTTTGCTCCATTCTTTATTTTTTTCCTCTTTTTTGTTGTCTCCTTTTCTTTCTGGGACCAAACAGGAGAGGGGGGAGGAAGGGGGAAGTGGGAAGAATTACTGTATTCCTAATAATGCTTTTATGAGATACATTCAAATAAATTTTTTAAAAAAGAGTCAATCACAGGACTTCATTTGTAGCAAAATACCAATAATGTATGTTGGACCTTACTAAAATTTTTGTAACTATTTTAAATTAACACTCCTTATATTTATGTAAGATTTGTCTCTATGTAATATGAATATGCTGATATATCTCCAAGGAGAATGAAATCCAATATTTGTTTTATACTTAATATGTGCAAAGCTCTTTAATAAGTGCCCTAAACTAAATGAACATTTACAACATCCCTAATGCTTTATGCTAAGCATTATTATGCCCATCTATTGAAACAGAAGCTAAAGTTCAGATATTCTGGGTGTTTGGCTTGAGATAAGTTTGATAGAAAGATGAAAGAAAGAGAGAGATAGATGATAAATAGACAGATAGAGAGGGAAGGTAGACAGATACCAGTGGACAATTTAATATTTGAAATTATATTCTTTTAGTGCTTATATTTCTTATTTTATAATCATAAATTAATTATATATACATGAATAGATATTTATAGAATTTTGTAAAATACTTAACTATCAATAAATATCTTAAACTTACATTTAAAAATGATCATATTATCTTGGATAGTGAATTGATACAATGTTTGATTCTCCTTCCTAAAGCACAGATAACAGGTACACTTCATAGTGGCTGCATGCATCCACATTTATGCATGATATGAATGGATAATTCAGTTAATCTCACTAGTAATGCTGGAGAGTAAACTGGCTCACAGTTATTATAGCCCTTTTACTAATGATAAAAGCTGAGACTCTGCATAATGTGTTCAAGGGATACACTAGGAACTTGATCTTGGTCATTGTCTGGAATTTGCACTTTTTCCATATTGCAGTGTCTTTTTTTTTTTTTTTTTTTTTTGACAGGCAGAGTGGACAGTGAGAGAAAGACAGAGAGAAAGGTCTTCCTTTGCCGTTGGTTCACCCTCCAATGGCCGCCGTGGCCGACGTGCTGCGGCCGGCGCACCATGCCTATCCGAAGGCAGGAGCCAGGTGCTTCTCCTGGTCTCCCATGGGGTGCAGGCCCCAAGTACTTGGGCCATCCTCCACTGCACTCCCTGGCCACAGCAGAGAGCTGGGCTGGAAGAGGGACAACCAGGACAGAATCCGGAGCCCCGACTGGGACTAGAACCCGGTGTGCTGGCGCCGCAAGGCGGAGGATTAGCCTAGTGAGCCATGGCACCAGCCTGCAGTGTCTTCTGACATGCATTGTTTAACATGTACAAAGAGTCTTAAGTAAACAAAACATTCCTGTAAGCTTTGTGGAGTGTTCATTCATCTTAGGTTATAAGACTACTTTCCTTTTTAGAAATCTCTAAGTACCTGCTACTTGATCTACATTTTCTCTGCATATTTTAATCCATATTCTCTTGCTGTTGTTCAAAATACAGTTCTTAGTTTCTCCTGTTGTTATGATAGCACCCTGCAGAGGGTATGAGCTCCAGCTAGTTGAGGATTGCTCATAAGAAGAAAATTGAATTAGTTAGATCACACATCTTGTTCAGTCAGTACGATTTGATCAAGCCTTACCTAGGGTCGTGTACATTACAGAAACAGAATTGTTTCTCAGTTGTTTTGTAACTACTTCTCAATTATAAAAATGAGTCAGCATATTTACCTTTTCTTTGAATTTTGAGGTACACGGCACATCGCCGTGTTACTGTGATATATTCCTGTCCAGTTGAAAATCAGGAATCTGTTGATTAAAGTACAGATCCTCTGCATGGTGCTTTTGTTACCTAGGCCTCATCTCAGGTTTCCCAGGCTGGCACATTCAGCTTAACCACACAGGGAAGTGCATTCTCTAAGGTGCAGTGACCACAGCCAAAAGGCCTGGCTTTAGTCTTACTCCCCCCTTTTTAGCTGTGTGATCATGGACTGATGACTTAAACTCTCTGTGCGTCAGCTTGTCCCACTACAAAGTAGGTATGATGAAGAAGATACCTCCTGATGACATTGTTTTAAGGATTAATCAGTCAGTCTGGAAGCACAATTAGAACAGTACCTGATCCATGGCAGGCATTATGATAAGGTTAGCTATTACTATTTTTTCCTGAACATATATATTTTATAATTACAGTCATTGTGTCTGTGTTTTTTTCCAGTGCGATATTCTGCTCATTTAGTACTTGTTCCTTAACAGATATTTCGTGTCTGAGAAAGCTTTTAGCATAATGGTTAATGATATGCAATTTGAAGCTAGACCTCCTGGCTTTGTAGTCTGGCTTCATCTCTTGGAAGCAGATGCCTTTCAGCAAATTAAATTCTCCAAGACTCAGTTCTCTTGTTTGTGTGATACAGATAATTATGCAATCTATTTCCCTCTGCTTTTGTGACAATTAAAGACATAATTTGTGAAAAGCACCTTTTACAATGTAAGCACTCAATAAACATTAATTATTGAGAAATCTCTATTCAGTTTCTCTCACACAGCTCACAGCTCAAGGTAGAATTAAATGCTTCTATGTCTTTGTGTTGATAGTGCATTAAGGGACACTTTAATCTACAAATATTGTCATCATTTGTGTATTTATCACTAAAGGTTGGATTGATGAACTGAAGTTGACACAGTATTTGAGAAAATTGGTTGTTCCTGTCATCATTGTAGGAGAAGCGGCATAAGATTAATTCTGTGTTTTAGGTGAAGGAGGGATGTGATGCTGCCAGTTCAGGATGGAGAGAATGTGGACAGTATGTTATGGCTGTGTTGGGGGATTAGTGAGACAGAGACATAAAGAGAAATGACAGGGAAGATGCGCAGTTTGAACAAGTTCCCTGCCCTGGGTGATTTATAGTTCATAGCCTGTACTGAAGGTTTCAGATCAAAAATTCTGAAAACAGGACCCACAAGTACTAAATGCCTCAAGGAATGTGGACTTCTGTGACAGGCTGTAGTCAAGTCCTCCAGTGTCCTGATGGACAGCATTTGTGTACTTGGGGCACCTGGAGACTGCTGAGCAGGGCGCCTCCTTGGGTTCTAGGAGGAGACTCTGGGTCTCAGCTGAGAGCTTTCCCGGCGCTGCTTGCCACTATGTCCTGGTGTTGAACTCCGTATGCAACACGTTCACTAGTGTATCTCTTCCATTCTTGGATTTCAGCTGAGACAACAGGACTTCAGTAAAAGAGCATACACTCAGCATAGGCACGGATGCTTGTTCTGCAGTGGCATAGGGAATAGAGGAACCCCAGGTGATGGCATCCTGTGAACAGTGAGAGTAAGGAGTTCATTCGTACGTGAGTCGTGTCCTGTGTCATCCAGTTGTGTTATGTTCTTGAGGGTCTCTTACAGAGGGGGAAAGTGTATTAATTAGAAAAAAATGGAAAAGAAGGGAGATGTAAAAATTGTTTGATAAAATATGGTCTCCAAAATATGCAAGAGGCTAGTGGAGGGGTTTGGACAAGAGGAAAAGTTGCATAGTTAATAAGGTAACTTTTAAAGAAGTGTTTTAGATGCACATTAATACCATGTATCAAAATATATAAAGATATGGGGAAATAAAATATTCACATGCAAGATCCAACTGCATTGCTTAGCTTTCTAAGTTGTAGGAAGAGAGAGGTCATTACAGTTTTGATAGATGCTTTTCATTCTGAAAGAAATATCACATCCTTCTGTCTGGAAGAAACATAAACCCAGCTGCCTAATAAGAAAAATGATTATTCTAGTTCTTTTAGCTAGAATTTATTTCTAATTTTAATCATTTTGAAGGAACTGAGAAGAGCTGTGATTATCTACAAGCCAAAAATAAAGGTGTAGGGAATATTATTCCAATAGTATAGTAAGATGGTGTAAGTGATATCAATTTTCGATGTTTTCTTTATTTTTAAAATTTAAATGTAAGAAAAACATCTAGTAGAATCTCGATGTGACAGAAAAGAGTTTATGGTGCTTACTTCCATCTCACACCTCTCAGTTCTACTCCCACAAACACACATTCACACATGATTTCCTCCAAGTGTGAACATTTTAGACAAATTGTGCTTTGTTTTCTTAATTTAAAATAATCCGAAGATTTACAATATCCCCTGTGTTTAATCTCACTTCATTAGATGCCTGTAAGGACATCCATTACATGACTATACCACAATTTATTTAACTGATATCATATTGATGGGCATTATGGTTAGTTCAAATTTTTCTTACTATAGTTCCTCAAAAAGCACTCTTTTACATGTGACTTTGCATATCTGTGTGCATATTTTGCTGTAAATTCCTAGATGCATAATCACTAAGTCAAAGGGAAACTATTCAACTTTGATGGATATTGCCAAATATCTTCCAAAGAAGTGAAGTGATGTCTCTACTGTAAATAAAGTATGCTGGTGCCTGTTACATCAGGCACTTGCCAATGAAGAATGCTGGTTAGACATTGATAATTTTGAGTTTTCAATAGCCATGCTATTTAAATTTCAAATTGATACCAAAAAAGATACCTTGTCTCATTTCAGTTTCAAGAATAAATGTGTGTGTATCTTTAACAACAGAGAGGCAGTGTGGACAGTACTAGTGGTTTATAAAGTAAATCATTATCTCCAAGATGTGATGTGGTGAGTCATACAGAAGAATAGTAGTCAATGAAAAGAAACTGTTTCAATAACATTTTTTGGAGTTACAGTAATTTTTTTCAGACAATAGAATATAATTAGCACAAGATAAGAAGATTTGATAAGGAGACACCAACAGTAGAAAGATGACAGACCTTCAAGCTGTAACAAATGAGCACACTTAACTTATTCACACAATTTTTTAGACTATTATTTGTGAAGTAGATGGTGTTATGATGAACCTAATTAGTGTTTCACATATTTCTGTTTTTGGTAATGTCTTCATCAAATGAGTATTTCTTATAATACTCCATGTAATTATATTTCTCAGCATTTTAGACAAGTATTTGTTTTTTTTAAAAAATTTGTTTATTTTTATTTGAAATCTGTGGACAGAGAGAGAAAAAGAGAGGGAGAGAGTGTGCACACTGTCTTCCAGCTGGCAATTCACTCCCCAAATACCCACACCAGAGAGGACAAGGGTCGAAGCCAGGAGCCCAGGATTACATCTGGGTCTCCCACATGGGTGACAGAGACCTAAGTAGGTGAGCCATCACCTGCTCTCCCGGGGTGCACAAGCAAGAAGGTGTGTTGAAAACAGACAGGACCTGAACCCTGGCACTCTGAGAAAGGATGCGATCCTCCCAGTGCCTGCCCCAATACTATCATTAAATTTCCAGTGATCGATTGGAATGATTATTGCTCTGAACTATTTTAATGGATTAATTTTATTTTAATCATGACATTTAAAATATTAAACCCAAACTTTCTGTTACTGAGTTTTTAATTAAAGAATCCAGACTTTTGGATAAATTACAGCTGAGTATCCTGCTATCTCTGTATTGGCAGAAAGACAATCATTTCTGGGTAATGGACATTAAGGATCAGAACATATTTATTTTTATTTATTTTTATTTTTATTTATTTGAGAAGTAGAGTTACACGTCAGAGAGAGGGGAGGCAGAGAGAGGTCTCCCATTCACTGGTTCACTCCCCAAATGGCTGCAAAAGCAAGAGCTGGGCCAATCTGAAGCCAGTTGCCAGGAGCTTGTTCTGGGTCTCCCATGTGGATGCAGGAGTCCAAGCACTTGGGCAACTTCTACTGTTTTCCCAGGCCATAGCAGAGAGCTAATCAGAAAAGGGGCCACCGGAATGTGAACGGGCACCCATATAGGATGCCAGCACTGCAGGCAGAGGCTTAGCCTGCTTTGCCACAGCACCAGTCCCAGGACTGGAGCATATTAATGGCTAATATTTGTAGAATATTTTAGCTGAGTAATGTGGATGAATAATTAAGAAATGTAATGTCATGTACTACCATCTTTCAGCTTGATTAATATTTTTCTTGCTTTATCTTACTAATTCCTTTGGAGTTGTTTAAAATGCTTTTGTAAAATCATGGAGCCAGCATATTTCCAAAATTTGGAACGCAGCTTACTTCCTGTTTATTTATCTGTACACACCGTACTATTGAATATGTGTTGTTAACTCACTGGTATCCATCCATGGGAACATAAGGCTAACCATAGGATAAGGGGTCCTGTGCCCTTCCACAGGGGAAGCTTGGTGGGAAGCGCCTGCCAGGCCAGATGCTGCGGTTTGCAGAAGCTCTTCCACTAGTCTTAGATCTCTGTGAGGTCATGTGACTGGTTCTTTTTTTTTTTTTTTAAGATTGATTTATTTATTTGAGAGTCAGAGTTACACACAGAGAGAAGGAGAGACAAAGAAAGAGAGGGGGAGGGGTCCATCTGCTGGTTCACTCCCCAGTTGGCTGCAACAGCTGGAGCTGCACCGATCCGTAGCCAGGAACCAGGAGCTTCTTATGGGTCTCCCATGTAGGTGCAGGGGCCCAACAACTTGGGCCATCTTCCACTGCTTTCCCCGGCCATAATAGAGAGCTGGATTGGAAGTGGAGCTGCCAGGTCTCAAACTGACACTCATATGGGTGCAGGCACTGCAGGCGGCAGCTTAACCCAATACGCCACAGCACCAGCCCCATGACTGGTTCTTGTACATCAAACCAGAATAGAAGTTGCCTTCACCACTCAGAGTCCACCTGGTTAAGCAGTGGATGTGTAGGCTTTTCTCCTTTACTTTCTATTCATAATTCCAAGGTCCAAACACTTCATGGAAGTACATATTATGAAAAACGTATATACTGATTTAAAAAAATGTCTGTTCCAAAAGAAACTTATCTTTTAATTTCATTCTCCATGAAATTTTATAAATACCTTTATATGTGGTTCCCAGAGTCACCATGCTAGGGTCATGCAGGAAACAGAGACAACAGCTTACTAACTGAGAGAAAAAGTGAATTTCTCTTATGTTAAGATATTGAAATTTTCTTTTTTTTTTTAAACTATTGATTTGTCAGATGACAGCTTTCTTTTTTTAATTTATTTGACAGGTAGAGTTATAGACAATGAGAGAGACAGAGAGAAAGGTCTTCCTTTTATGTTGTTTCACTCCCCAAATGGCCGCTACTGCCAGCACTGCGCCAATCCAAAGCCAGGAGCCAGCTGCTTCTTCCTGTTTCCCCATGTGGGTGCAGGGGCCCAAGCACTTGGGCCATCCTCCACTGCCCTCCCGGGCCACAGCAGAGAGCTGGACTGGAAGAGGAGCAACCGGGATTAGAACCTGGGGCCCATATGAGATGCTGGTGCTGCAGGCGGAGGATTAACCAAGTGAGCCATGGCCCTGGCCCCATATTGAAATTTTCATTATCTTAGTTAATAACATGTATTTGAAATTTACTATCAAGAACTTTTGAGAATTTCTTTATTGATGGAAAAATGGAGGTATGTGACAGACTCTTACCAGGTTGTGTGTTAGTTACAGACACAGGGACATGGTTAAGTGACGTAGAGCTTGTTCCCGGGGGATTGGATCTGGACAGGATGTGACCTTTTCTTCCGCAGAAATACCATTGACATTTTAGAACATGATATGTCCTAACAATTTCACGTACTTTAAAAAGTTCATGCAGAAAATAGAATCAAAAGGGAAATTTAGAAGCAAGTGTTTATCCGGTGGTTGGGCACCTGCATCCCATCTCAGAGTACATGGGTTCAAATCTCAGTTCCACTTTGAAATCCAGACCCCGTTAGTGTGCGTCCAGGGGGACTGCAGGCAGTGGCTCAGATGCATGGTCCCTGCCACACACCTGGGACACAGGAACTGAACTCACACTCCCAGCTGTAGCCTCAGCTGCCATGGGCATCTGGGGAGAGAAGAAGTGGATATGAGCAGGCTCTGTCTCTTTCTCTGTCTTTCTCTCTCTCTATGTCTTTCAAATAATAAGAAGAAGTTAAGTTTAACTTCTTAAGATATTTTGAAATCCATGCATAGTTTTCCATAATTGCATTTTCCATGAGCTTCTTGAAGACTACTGGCATGTATGGATTTCAGAAGTTTTTGTATCAAAGTAACCTTATACTTTAATTCAGTTTGCAAAACTCCCTCGCATTTATTTCCAAATAAAAGTACAGGTAAACGTGTAGCACAGTAAGAAGCAAAAACCACTGAGGGAATTTCCAAATGACTGCAAAAATTTACTTCAAATCATGGAGGCTCACTAAAGCTAGGGGGGATTCCGTGTGTTGGAAAGCTTGTATTAAAAGCAGTGCATAAGATTTATTGTCTTTAGGCTCATAGGTAGGTTCAAATAATTATTTTAAATAAGGTGCTTCAGTGACAACATATAAATAGCCAACACACTTGCAGTCCATTCTTTATCTCGTCTCTGGGTTCTTTTCCTTCTGTTTCAGCATTAGGTTTACTGTTTTTTCTCTAGGGTTTGTGCATAACCATAATAAAGTAGTACTGGATCTAGAAATTTCTCCAAGGACAATGTAATTCAATTAAATTGCTAAGATCATGAAAATGGGGAGGGGGGCTGGCACTATAGCGCAGTAGGTTAATCCTCTGCCTGTGGTGCCCCATCCCATATGGGCACTGGGTTCTAGTCCCGGTTGCCCCTCTTCCAATCCAGCTCTCTGCTGTGGTTGGAAGGGCAGCAGAAGATGGCCCATGTTCTTTGGTTCCTGCACTCGAATGGGAAACCGGGAAGAAACACCTGGCTCCTGGCTTCAGATCGGTGCAGCTCTGGCTGTTGCGGCCATCTGGGGAGTGAACCAACAGAAGGAAGACCTTTCTCTCTGTCTCTTCCTCTCACTGTCTGTAACTCTGCCTCTCAAGTAAATAAAATCTTTAAAAAAAAAAAAAAGAAAATGGGGAGGAAGAAAATTGAGAATCATATGAATAACAATGCCAAAATACTCACCGCCTCAAATTTTCCTAGGAAATTTGGAGGCATTTTGCATGTCTTACTTTGTTTGGTGGATAACCTCATTCCCCTCATTTTACAGATGAGTACATTGTACTTCAGGTTATGAGAATTGCAGAAAGCCACCTAAGCATTAAATGACACAGCCAGGAATAAAACTTGGGTTTCAGAGCTCCCCATAGTTGCAGCCACAGTTATTTGCCTGTAAACCTGACTCATGTAGAGTCCAACAGATCTCTGTCTGTTAAAATGTTTGAATATTTTATGTCCTTCTATTTGCCCCAGATATTTTTTATTAAGATCTGTGTGGCTTTAAATGCTGATGTCACTACTGAAGACTGGTCTGTACTCTAGCCAGACCGTGCTCACTTCCTGGTAACTGCTCTGGGTGGCTGGAGTCGGCTGTTCCTCCTCTTTCTATAAGCTGCTGTTGTCAAACTCTGTGTTCTTGTCAAGAGTCACATAGTGCCAACCTCCTTTTTGTTCCTATTGGAACAAAATTGGAATTCATTGTGTGTTCACAAAGACAACAGATGCCATCAAGTCAGGCCCCCTCTGATGTTTTGTTTAGTGATTTTCAGAGAAATAAGTCTAATTAATACTCACGAAGCACTTCAAACAGTGTCTTTTATTATTGCTGTTCTTGTTATCAGCAACAGTCTTCATTATTCTCCCCCTCAATGTGCGTTCCAGACGCTAGGCCCATCTTTCCCTGTCTCTATAATGCTTACTGTAGTAAGGATTATTCTGTGTACTATCTACAGACTTTCTGTGTCTGCTAGCTTTTTGCTTAGCTTATATAAACAAATTCAATTTTCTAAAATGATTCTTTTTAAAAAAGCAATCATTCAAAAACTCTAAATCCTCCTTTTTCCTTTGATCCATTTCTAATATAAACTGTGAAATTCTACGGCTATTTGTAGGCAAATCTCTTAAAAACAATTTCATTTTCATTCCTTTACCTCTTATTTGGGTCTATGCTTACTGCATGTTATAAAAAGTTCCGACAAGTTATATAATCTTTCTGTAAATACAGACTTGCCTCACCTGACTTGCAATTAGGTAACTTATTAGTTTGAAATTTTTATGTGGATTGATAATTTCTGTGTATCCAAATTCATTGTCTAATCATGAATGACTCTTGTTCTTATCATCCTTGAGGTTTGCACTATATTCATTTAATCCTAATTCATCCATCATCAAACAGACATTTTGAACATCTCCCATAAGCCAGTCACTCACAGGCAGGTGGATAACGTGCTACAGGGATGAGGAAAGCCCCTCACCCTGTCACTTTCACATTTTGGGAGTGGAAGGCAGACAATAAAGAAATAAAACAATACATAGTAAAATTGAAGATGGTGACAAATGACAAGGTGAACATGGAGCTGACTGAGGCGAGAGACAGTGACAGAACAGTGAAGGGATCTTCCTCAGAATAGATAATATCTGAGCAATTACTCAGATGAAATGAAGTGAGTCATTTTCAGATCTCGGGGAATAGTGATCCAGCTCAGGAAACTGAATGGGAAGATCCTGCTTTAGAAACGAAGTTGGCATGTGCCTGGAATCTGCCCAAGTCTGGAAACTGCTCAACACGCAGAGTGCACGGGCTCTGTGAGTTGGGACAGGGTTGTGGATTTTAGCCTAAGGCTAAGGGCTGAACCACGGGGAGGGCAGGTCAAGAGAAGCATAAGAAATGAGTTTCTGGAGCCAGTATTTCACCTACTGGTTAAACCACCTGCCTCCTACATTGGAGTACCTGGGTTCAACTTCCAGCTCTAACTCCTGACTCCGGCTTCCTGCTAATGCAGATCATGGGGGGCGTGGTGATGGTTTAGAAGCTGGATCTGTCCCATCCATGTGGGAGGCCCAGAACGAGTTATTGAAGGCGTTTGAAGAGTGAGGCACTGGGAGCTCGTTCACTCTCTCTGTGTGTCTTCTCCCCTCTGTCTTCTCTCGCTCTCCCGTTCTGTATGTATATGCATCTTTGTCTATCTTTCTACTTCTCAAATAAATGAACGAATTAAAAATGAAAACAGAAATTAGTTTCTTTGCCCGGTGATCTCTGCAGATGCTGTGAAAGGCAGGAGAGGAAGTTTAGGTTCTGTTAGAAGTTAGTTTCAGGTGGTGTGGTGGGAATAGGAGAGAAAATCACTTATAGAAATGTCTTTGGAAAGTGAAACCAAAGAAATTGGAAGAAGAATTGAGTGCCTTGTTTGAGTGTGTGTATGTGTGTGTGTACGTGTGTGCTGGGGGGTAAGAACGTTGTGCATCTGTGAGAAGCAATTACAATTATCCTGGATTTGTAGGCACTTACATGTCCAAACAGCAGAACAAAGCCTCCCAGCTTTTTACGTCTTCCAGATACGTTGTTAGGTCTCTTGTTGGGGATCAGGACCTCTTCCATGGCTGCCCTAGTTTCCCCTCTTCTGTTACTAGCAGTGACCATAAAACGTAAGCCTTCAACGATGACACACAGCATGTGATCCATGAATTCTTTTTCCATGTGCAGTAAGATTGTAAATGCACAGTGGCTTGGAGCTGTTAGAACCTAGTTCTCATAGAGCCGTTTCCTCTTTTTATTTATATAAGGTGAATAAATTTCAAGTATTTCATATTTACAGATTTAGGAGCATGGTGGTTCCTCCCTCCCATCCACACTCCCATCCTCCATTTTCCTTCCTTTCTTACTCTTTCTTTTAATTTTTACAATGACATGCTTTCAGTTTATTTTATAATCGTAAGCTTAGCCCTCCACTAAGTAAGGGATTCAACTGATAGTAAGAAGAAAAAACCCCTGTTACTCAACAGTAGAGACAAAGGCTGTAAATAATAATCAAATCTCAAAATGTTAATTTCACCCTATTTGTATTGCATCTTTTTGTATCCTATTAGTTACTGCAGATTAGGGAAAACATATTTGTCTTTTTTGAGACTGGCTTATTTCACTAAGCATAATTGTGGGGAGCAACTGGGAGCAACTCGGACTAGACTAAGTTACTGGAATTAAGACTTATTCTATGCATCTGCTCTCCCACAATATGGCGCTGGGAGAGGAGGCAACAGCTTCTACCCAGCTGCCTCTCGCCAATTTGATTGACTGAGCTGCAGGAGCTGATTTTGCTCCTGATTGGAGGAGAGCAGCGTACTCGGCGTTGTGGGTAGCAGAGTTGGGATTGGTGGAAGAGGACTATAAAGGAGGAGAGAGACAACATGCACCAGGAACATCTAAAGGGAACATCTATCTGAGGGAACACCTGTGCAGCCCCCGAGAGAGCCGGCCGGCGGTATGCCGCTCCCCTGCGGAAGTGGGGAAAGTGGCCAGGGGGAACCGCCCTTCCACGGAGGTGGAAGGGATGGTAGCCAACCCGGGAAGGACCGGCAGCCAACCCGGGAAGAACCAGCAGCAAACCCAGGGAGGGCCGAGCAGACAAAAGAACAGCGCAGGGTTTAGTGTCGTTCCTCCATGAAGAGGGGGAGCGACATAATGGTGCCGTGACTCGGATATGAAGCCTAGGCAGGGTTTAGTGTCGTTCCTCCATGAAGAGGGGGAGCGACAATAATGGTTTCCAGTTCCATCCATTTTGTAGTGAAAGACAGAATTTCATTCTTTTTTTGACAGCTCAGTAATATCCCATATTGTGTATATATACATTTTATTTATCCAGTCATCGGTTGATGGACATCTGAGTTGATTCCAGATCTTAGCTATTGTGAATTGAGCTGCAGTAAAGGTGAGGGTACAGATAACTCTTTCATATGCTGATTTCATTTCACTTGGGTCAGTTCCTAGGAGTGGGATGGCTGGGTCATATGGTTGATCTATTTTCAGCTTTCTGAGGTATCTCCATGCTGTCTTCCACAATGGCTGTACTAGTTTACATTTCCACCAACAGTGGATTAGGGTACCTTTTCCCCACTACATCGCCAGCATTTATTAATTTTTGATTTCTCATAGAGCAGATTTCTAAGCCAATCACTGTGCAGGGCTGGTGGGTCCCAGTTGCCGGCAGAATCTGTGCCACGTGTGCTTCTCTTTAGTCAGGAGGTTATGTTATGATTGGGAGTTCTGGGCATTTACATGCACTGCGAGGGGGAAATATAATTTTAGAACTAAGGGAAAGAAAATAAAGTATCAGTTTGACCTTAATCCATTTCGTTGGTATGGGTTTATTAAGCCAAGGTGGAAATTTTGATATTCTAGTATTAGTGAGATGACAGTTTTTGGTTGAGAGATAAGTGATTGCTATCTAGGTACCACATCTGCTTTTCTCATTAGCTTCACAGAATAGATGATGCTAACTGATCCTTATCATTTTTAAAATGAAAATAAAATTACCTACATTTCCATCTAACTATAGAATTCTAGCATTCATCCAAGTGCCTGAAAATGTGGTGTATTATCATTATTTATACTCCCAGCGTATAGAAGCAACACAGCAGTATAGGATGGTTTCCCTGGATTGAGGTCATTGTTGGTGTTTTTTGTTTTCCATTCAGAAAATTCTCGTTGTACTGTGACTCTAGATTAAGAGGACTGTCTGCTTTTGATGGATCCTTAGAGGCTGTGATGGGTGTGGCCAGAGAGCTCTGGTTCTACAGGGTTAAGGGTGTGCCAAAGGTGATTCACCCTGATTGTTCTTTTGCTTGCTCTCACTCTCTCTCTCTCTCTCTCTCTCTCTCTCTCTCTCGCTCTCGCTCTCGCTCTCTCTCTCTTTTTTTTTTTTTTTTTTTTTTGACTCAGTTGGGAAGTAATTCCACACAGCTGAGTGGAATTGAGAGTAGTTGATGTATGAAATCTGGCCCCTGTGGGTATTCGTTTGCTTACCAGAGTTAGGTTTTTCTCTTGGCTAATGAGGGGCACCTGCTTTACATATGCAAAATGGCACGCACTGCTTTTCTTGCGTAAAATGGCGCCTGCCCTTTGTCTTGCTTGGCTTTGTAAAGTGAGTGGAGAGAGAGGCTAAATGTCCATGCCGGTTCCCCTTATTTATTCAATTTTTTCTCTCCTCCAGCCAGCCTGGTGAACTTTCCCCAGTGGGGTTTCAGGCCTCGTTCTCTGCAGGCTTTTTCTGCCTTTCCCCGCCAATGTCTCGGGTTACGGAGAGGTTTTTAGCTCACCTCCCCTTCCAGCGCTGGCGCGCAGACTCTGCGGCTCCGGCGGGTCCTGCGGCCCCGGCGGCTCCCGCGGCTTGGCTTCCACGTGGTGGGCGACCTTGCTCTCCCCATAGGTCCCCCGGGTCACAGCCACTAGATCCGGAAGAGTTTCCTCTGCAATTTTTCCCTTATCCTTTTCCTGAGGCTGCCGTAACTCCACTTTTATTAAACTATCTTTTCCCGGACTGTCGGTGCGCGCCCTCACTATTCTGCCATCTTGGCTCCGCCCCTCCATTCAGAAAATTCTAATAGTGATCAAAACTGAATCTTTCGTGTTTTCTACAAAGTGGAAAGTTATTACAATTGACGTGTTTTCTACAAGCAGCTTTTCTTCAGAGGGAGAAGTGCTACATGACTGGAACGTGTCATGCCATTTCATTGAAACGACCTGACACAAAAGCAAGTCTCCACTGTAACGTCCATGTGTTCAAGATAATGGAGTCTGGCAGGCAATTTGACTTATCACCTCCGTACCTGGCCAGATCATCCAAATTATAGCAAGCTGATTTTTCTTTCTTGCAAGCATTATTGAAAAGCCTTTCCTACTATGATGTTTGTCCCAGTGTTGAATTCTCATTAGAAGCAATTACTTAATTTCTTGGGTTCAAACAGTCCAAAACCTATGCTGTGAGAAAAGTTTGGAATTTATGCCTTTTTTTTTCTCAGCTTCAGAAATGACTCAAAGACCTAAGAAATACAAAGGACAAGGAAATTGTCAATTATAAAAAAATACGCTGCAGGTTCCTTTTCTGAAGCTAATGTCTGTCTCTCTGGCTGGCTGTCTCTCTCTCTTGCTCTCGCCCTCTCTCCCTCTTGTTCTCTCTCTCTCACTTTCTTGTATAGCTAGTCCTCAGGCTGAATGCCAAGTGGCTCCTAGATAACAATTCTCTGTGTTTTTCCAAACCAAACTTACTTCAGTTATAAAGACCATGGTTAACTAAAAGCTTGATCATTAAAGACAATATATATATATATATATAATTCATGTTAAAAAAAAACCCAAAGCTTTTAGAAAGATTAAATGCTAATTTGGTTAATGAAACTTCAAAAAGGTTACTATCATGTATGTTTCATGAACTGTAGTCAGTCACATGGGAAAGACAGCATTGCTGGTAAGAGGCAAAAAGGAAGAAGCAATGGTTGACTTAGAGCCGAGGAAAACCTTAGATATCATCCAGGCCACCTGTGCACTGGAGGCATGAACCCTTCCCATTGTTTCTGCCTACCCTGTCTGCTGCTGTGAAAATCAGCCACTCCCTCAGCTGAAGCTAAAGCTATCCAGTCTCATCCGTTCTGTTGATGCTGGTACCTAGAATGTTTTAAAAGGATGACATCAATAAACAACAAATACCCCACCCCTGGTATTGCTTAAGAAATGTAATATAAAGTGTTATGCTCTTAGAATTTCATTGACCAGTTCTGAAATTGATTAAATTCTTCAGCTGTAAGAACAAAGGGAGACAACTTACATTGGGATCATGCCATATAGTTAATCTAATTAAACACTGGACATGTTCTCACTTAGAAATATTTTATACAGTTGGAAAATGGTGTTATTGGAGGGTGAAAAAGTGGCTAATTTTATAAAATAAATGTTGTAGTAACCCATTTATAAGGTGCATTATGTGGCAATGAATGGAAATACTGCTTTGAACAGTCTTTATCTGCATATACAGAAAAGGGCTGCATGTACCTTGTGTGGTATTCAGGGATTCAGATCCAAGTGACCCATCTAGCTCATATCTGAATAGACCACAGAAAGCCATAACACCCTGATTTTTAATGTAAGAAGTTAGCAAGATATATATATGAATAAATTATTAAGCAAATATGAATGTTTGAATAATTGAAAATGAATTTAATTCCTATGTGCTATTAGATTAGCAAAGTATCGTCTTCCATGTAGAAATACAGTTGCTTCAGTTATTTGGGATTATTCTTTTTAAACATCATTGTCTGAAAAATTATAGGTGTATTGTTAAAAGAGATACTATTTCTTACTTTTGCTGCAATTTTCCTAGTAGAAACCATAATGACATTTTAAATATCTCTGTGATGCATCGTCTTGTTTTTTTTCTTGCTTTATGATATTCAAGAAATGCTGAAAAACAGTTTCAGCTCAATGTACATTTATAAGGACCTACTGAATGTAAAAGATGGTGCTGGTCACTGCGGGAAATCCAAATTAATAATAAAACATACTGTACTCTTGGCTTTTAGGTAGCAATAATTCAGTAAATATGTGTCTACCATTACACATACAGAAAATATACACATTTAAAAGTGAGTTATTTGTAAAAATATAGTATATTTTAACTTCTTAAATGTTCTGTACTATGTTATGTATCATAAGGAAAAAGCAGAAACTGGTAGGGATGGAATTAGTGATCACTAAAATTCTTTGTTTTCCAGCATGCTTCCGTTAAATGGTACTCTTCTTATAGATTCAATTTTATATTCATTAAAGGCATCCTGAAAGTTAATGATTGCAGTATTAGAATATAAGTTCATTTTATGCAGTTGTTCAACCCTACCCTTACTCACAAGAGCACTGCTTGTACTCATTGTACAATTACCTCAGCAACGAACTTGGGGAAGAGATTACAAACAAACAAACAAACAAAAAAACCAACATTGCCAGTTACCTGTGTCTGTCTATAATTGCCTGCTATCATGGATCCTGGGAATAGATTGTATGAACGCAAATATGGTCCTGCTAAATATAGGGCCACTAAATTCTTTATAAAATGTCCAAAAACCAAAGCTGACTTGAGTTTTTCCTCTTTCGTTTCTGTTGGTTTTAACCTTGTCCATTTAGTGACCTAAATCTGTTATTTCTTCTGGAAGGCATTTTGCAACATGAGCATGACAAGTCCAGACAGCGTTCTCTACAATTTGTAAAATTCAGAACTGACTGACAACTGTTTATGTGGACAATTCTAAAACAGTTATTTTTACCTATGGGTGTTACTGTTTATTAATTTTTGTGTGAGACTGTAAAAATGTGTTCTGATTTTTCCATGTAAATGACAGAACACAGATATCAGATTACCAAAAGACACTATTATATTGTTAAGTATGAGAGGGCTTTACAATTATCATAAAAGTTTGGTCTAGAAATAGAGCTCAGTATAATGGATGATATTCAAACGCGTTGAAACACGTGAGGACACTTCAGGAGAGGCTGGAGATAACGAAGAGCATAGATCACTGGGAAATTCCGACTCTTTAGAGGTGGGCATTGAGGAAGAACCGACAAAAGAGACTGGAAGGGAACAAGTAACCACAAAGGAAGAAAATCAGGAGATTCCAGTGTAACTGGAGCCAAGAGAACATGGTAATGCAAAGGGGGTTTGGACTGTGACCACTCTGCAGAGAACATGAGGTGACTGCCATGTAAGACCTACTGGATCCAGTGATTTGTGATTTGTCTTCAGTTCAGAATAGATGAAGGAGTGAAGGGAAAACGGGAAAATGTAAGTTGTGTCCCAGGGAAAAGAAAACAATGGAAATGTCCCAGCCTGTCCAGGCGATCCACTTCCCATGCCTGGAAGCAAACAATGTTTTCTCCTCTGAATATTTCCAGAAAGATGTTAATCACATACAAAAAATACATCTTTTTTCCTTTTACCTATAAAGTTCTATGTTCATCTCTTCGTGTATGTGTGTGTTGTGTGTCTTGGCTCACTGATGTGTTTTGGAATCATTCTTACTGAATAATACTGTCCTCCTTCCTCCCCACCCTGCTCTTCCATCTTCATAGCTGTATGGTACGCCTTGTAACTGTTCTAAATGGTTAAGACATGTGGTCATTGAAGTTGTGTGTTACTTCAAGCTTAGCATACACTGGGCATACAATAAATATTAATCTTCCTATTCTCCCATATTTGGGGGATATAAGGGATACTTGCCCCCAAACAAGGAACACACAATAAATACACCTATGTCATTTATCCAGTTGTGGTCTTAACACTTTGTTCTTTTCAAACTGAGCTCTTGTGTTGTTCCCAACCCAAGTCTTATCCCAGTTCTCTTAACCTTTTTCTCCAACTCAGAAGGCCTGGCTTTGATTGCTGTTCGTCACCCGTTTTCCCACTTGACCTTAACCTCCCTCTGCCTGGCTTGTTCCAGTCTGTCTTAGGCAAGGCTCCTGGGCTTAAACAAGTCCCAGCAATCCTTCCAGCTTGTATAAAGAGAAAATAAGAAAGTGGAAAGGGACAGAATTTTAGTAGTGAAAGAGTTCAACTCTGCTAACGTGTGGAAAGATTACTCCCAATATGACTAATACGCTTCTTGGCCCAGCGTCAGGGAAGACATTCTTGTGAGATACTTGAAGGGAGACTCAATCAGATACCCTCGATCAATACCTGCTTCCTCTGTAGTAGGAGACTCCTCTCTTGTTTCAAAAGAGTCAATGAAACGTTTATGCAGCTTTGTAGCAATAATTTTGAATCTTGGCTAGACAAGAGTCAAAGCTTGTGTTACTGATAGGAGTCTAAAATCTGTGTGTGTATGCCTTTACAGTGTTGCCAAGAGAGAGAAAATTGATGTAATGCTATATTGATTCAAATCTATTTTACACCCTTCTTAAGAGAGGAGAGTTTTGGCTGACTTCCAAACTAATGGAACACTTCCAGTGGAAAAGTTAGTGACTCTCAGATTCTGACTTCACTGTCGATGGAACAATCACTTGAGTAGCATTAGGTTTACATGACTACCATCTTCAGACTTATCTGATATGAAAGACCCTCCAGATGTCCTTGAAAATATATATTCTGAAATTGAAAACATGAGGACTTATTATCAAGCTAAATTTCACATGACTATAAAAGCTACCAGGAAAAACATCTCTGTAATTTAAAATGACAGTCATTGTACAAATTGGAAAAGAAAAAAATACAATATTATTAGAGGGGACTGTGATTCTGAGCTTTTATTGGAGTCTTTCTTCCCTACTTAATAACTATGATAATGAATCCTTTAAAGCATTTATCAGATGTTTAATTCTTGATACATTTTATGTCATTTATTCCATCTAATTTTTCCTACCTGAGATTAAGTATAACTATGAGTTATTTTAATAGGCTTGATGGAAAATAACTCATTTAAAAATAAGTTAATCAGCCCCTCACTTGCTCACCCCTAGTAAATATAGCATTAATAAAAAGAGATTTAAAACCTACTGGTGGCCAGCGCCTCTGCTCACTAGGCTAATCCTCCACCTGCGGCACTGGCACCCTGGGTTCTAGTCCCGGCTGGGGCACCAGTTCTGTCCCGGTTGCTCCTCTTCCAGTCCAGCTCTCTGCTGTGGCCCAGGAAGGCAGTGGAGGATGGCCCAAGTGCCTGGGCTCCTGCATGGGAGATCAGGAGGAAGCACCTGGCTCCTGGCTTCAGATCAGCGCAGCACCAGCCATAGCGGCCATTTGGGGGATGAATCAACGGAAGGAAGACCTTTCTCTCTGTCTCTCTCTCTCTCACTGTCTAACTCTGCCTGTCAAAAAAAAAAAAAAAAAACCTAATGGTATAAAACAGAAAAAATATTTAATAGAAGGCATAATGTTTTGAGTAAAATGTCTGAAAATAACAAAATCTAACCCACATGTAATTGCAGTAAAGATATAGAGAAAAATCACCAGATGCTTTGTTATTTATTATGAACATAAAATAAGTTTTGAAATAAGACTTTGGTTTATATTTTTGATGTATCCCTTATCAATTTTGGGAACCTAGGTTGCTTCCTCTCTGTGAATATTATTTTCTTCACCATACACATGGCCTAATTTTTAATAATTGGGAGGGTTGTTATGGGGGGGGAAGCCGCTATAATCCAAAAGTTGTACTTTGGAAATTTATGTTTATTAAGTAAAAGTTAAAAAAAAGAAACAAAACAAAAAATAACATAATGAAAAAAGAATAATGAGCCAATGTGTGCATAATGTCTGTGAGATTTCTACTCAATATTAGTTTCAAAAAATGTCACATGAAGAGATAGTAAAACTAGTAGTGCAAATTACTTAATGGCTAAATGGAACTCTACAAGCTAGAAGGGGCAGTACCAGTCAATTCATTTCTTTAGCAAATAGTTGTTGAACAATCCTTTGTGTTATGTGTGTTTCTGGACATGAAAGGCACAGGAAGTTAGTTTTCTAGAAAAAAAAGCTAAAAAGGAGGATAGAGTGTAATGTTGGGGTGAAGGCAGAGGCTGCTGCAGGTTAATTAAGGTAGAGGGAGGGCTGCATTGAGAAACTGAAGACCTTAAGGCAGTGGAAGGCAAGAGTCACGTGGGTATCCAGTCTGAATCAGAACATCAAGTTGTAAGGACTTAGGCAAGAATCAGTGTGCTAGGAACAGTAAAGTTCAAACTTAGATTTAAGCTTGGTATACACCCTTGAACTTTGCTGAGGCTGTGCTGATGGGGAGGGGGCCAGAAGCACGGAGAAAAATTGCAGTGTTCCAGGTGGGAGATGATGACGGGTTAGGCAGGGATGATTGTACTACAGCTAGCAGAAAGAGCTTAAATGCTAGAAGTATTTCTACTGTAAAGCCAGCAGGGTTTGCTGACAGGTTGGACAAGGAAGAGTCAATAATGCTTCCAAAAAAATTGGCTTGCGTAGCTGGAAGGATGAAACTGTCATTTAAAGGGACAGTAGGAAAGTGATAAGAACAGGTGTATTTTGTGGTTAGTTGTTTAGTTGGTTGGGGAGGCAAGGATGTTGTATGACGGGGGTTGGACAGAAACTCACTTTGAGACAAGTAAGATTATGGTATCTATGCAGCAGGACACATGAGTCTAGAATTTAGGGTGCAGGTAATTTACCTTCCAAATTATGTAAACATGTAATTGTTAATTACAATTCAGTGTGTAGATAAAAGTTCCAACAACTGTGTGGTAGGACTGTTCGATCAGCAGGGACAAAGTAGAACAAATGCAGGATTCTCAGAAGGAGTGGCCATTAGGGCAAAATAAAAAGCAGGGACCATGGGCGATGGAAGTAAAGTGACTATTTTAATAAGTGGATAGGATTGCATTGTATCAAAGGTCAAATCAAGGACTGAGAATTTATGAGTTGATTTATTTTAAATATGTATTTGAATGGCAGAGTTACAGAGAGGCAGAGGGGGCCAGAGAGAGAGAGAGAGAGAGAGAGGTCTTCCATCCTCTGGTTCACTCCCCAAAGGGCCGTGATGGCTGGAGCTGGGCCGATCTGAAGCCAGGATCCAGAAGTCTCTTCTGGGTCTCCAACATGGGTGCAGGAATCCAAGCACTTGGGCTGTCTTCCAGTGCTTATGGGATGCCAGCACTGCAGGCAGAGGCTTTGCCCACTATGCTACAGCGCAGGACCCATGAGTTGATTTTTAATAACGTAAAATTCATTTGAAACTTGACAATGGTTTTATTGTGATGGCAGTTCAAGAAAGCAATTGAGGGAAAGAAATGAAAGACAAACATTATATAGATACTTCAAAAAATTAATGGAAAATGGAATTAAATGATAGTTTTCTTTGGTGCAAATAAATTTTTAAATCCATGAGCACCTTTTTTTTTATAATTAGTTTATGTTATTTGAAAGGCAGAGTTACAGAGAGAGGTAGAGACAGAGAGACAGGTCTTCCATCCGGTGGTTCACTCCCCAGATGGCCGCAACTGCCGGAGCTGCACCGATTAGAAGCCAGAGCCAGGAGCTTCTTCCTGATCTCCCACAAGGGTGCAGGGGCCCAAGGACTTGGGCTGTCTTCTTCTGCTATCCCAGGCCATAGCAGAGAACTGGATTGGAAGAGCAGCTGGAACTGTAACTGGAGCCCATATGGGATGCCAACGCTTTAGGCCAGGGCTTTAACCCGCTGTGCCACAGCGCTGGCCCCTTGAGCAACTTTTTGATAAAACAAAGTTTCCACAACTTTTTGAAAATTTCTTACATTCATGAATTTCAAAATTTCTACAACAAAGTCGTCTTTCAATTCCATTTCCATTACCTTTTTGAAATGTCTTTTTATACACACACATACAGAAACACAAATAATTGTTGAGGAATTTTATTGTAAGGAAAGGGAGATGGTTAACACATATTATGGATTATTATATGCATTAGTTATGATTAATTTGTAGACATTTTAATTAATAATAAATAATATCAACATAGGTGTAAATTATCTGGTGGTTAACGAATGTTACCTGTTTCTGTAAATTGTATGAAGCACTATTTTGGAGCGTTAAAATACAGAAATGTAGCCCCAGTGTCTGCTTAAAACTTTGTTTGCCACAATCTTAGCAGGCTTCAACACACTTTACAACTAAAAAGTATACACTGGTGACTATTTGATCAGCATTGACAGTGTATTTTGCATGATCTGCGTGGTAGATACTATTATACTTATTCAAAACAATCTTGCCTGTTTTAATTTTTTATTAATGGACTCCTAGGGCTTTGATGGACTTCTTCAAATGATACTTCAAACTTCCTGAAGAATGTAACTGGGTGGTTCTTCCACCATTGATATTACTTTTCATTTTACCACTAATCCATGAGTACTTATTAGGTAATAATTTCAAGTATTAGAGAGCTGTCAGATTTTAATGTATAAATAAGTATTATGTGCTTAACAGATGCATTTCTCAACTATAACCAAATTATTCCCATCAGTAGAGCTTTCTTTAAAAATACGTATATGTTATGTATTCTAGGGGCTTGTATCATAATTTCTGTTGGCGTAAGTTGTTTTGTTTACCTCCAAATTTGAAAAGTAATTTGCATTTCTATTAGAATTATTTTCTTTCACTCTTGAAGCCAACTGGTGATCAAACCGCTTGCATTCTCTCATGGCAGTTTAGTCAGGGCAAATTTATTTTAATGAAATTTCATCCAGAATAGTGAAGAAGTATTTTTCCTCATATTGCATACTAATTATGTTTATTTTTATTAAATTACTTGATCATGTTTAAGAATTTAATCAATGCACCACATCTTGTTCTAGTGGTAAAAATCTATAATGAAGGCATCCCTTACCTTCTCCTTAGCTAGGAGGCATCTCTACTGCCCCAATTAAGAATTTTACTGTGCACTGTGCCAGTGTTGAGTATATTTTGGTGACACTTATTAATAACTATAGGTATTGATCATGGAAATAATGACATGTATATCTGAAAATGTCTAAACCATTCCTTGTCTTTTAAAATAAGGAAAGCAAACTCTTTGAAGGAGGATCGTTGAAGCTACTGGATTAACTATTGTTAGTGTGATTACAATCAAATGTGATTTGATACAGTTATTGATACATGTCACTGATTTAGTTTTTAGAGTGTGGTGTTAAAACTATTCAGCATATTGAAATATTTTATATAGTTTATTATACTAATGAAAATGTAACTTAATTGGTTCATTGTTGACCAAAAATATATTTAAAAACTCATATAAACCAACTGAAAATAAACACGGTCAAAACAACATCAAAAGGCAAACATTCAGCTGAGCACGTGAGACATTGGTTAAAGACTCCTCCATCCCACATGGGGTGCCTGGTTGAATTCCTGGCTGTGTCTCCTGACTCTAGTTTCCCGCTGATGCACACACTGGGTGGCAACAATGTCGACTCAAAGAATTCAGTACCTGCCACTCATGTCACAGACCTGTACTGAGTCTCAGTTTTTACCTGCTCTGACCTTGGCTGCTGTGGGCATTTGGGAAGCAAGCCAGCAGGTAGAATCTCTTTCTCATCTATCTACCTGCCTCTCAGATAAAAAGGAAAAGCACCTACACACACAAATGCAATATCGAATCTTATAAAACTGTGTGTTAAGTAGGTTATAAATCTGTGTTTGACACAGGAACACAGAATTCGTTGTTTTAACCATTTTTATTATTTCAAGAGCTACCCAAGTGAACATCATTCTTTTATTGCCCCTGCCCACCCCCGAGCGTGTTTAAAGTGGGTGATGTTCTTTTGGTTTGTCAGTTGTTCTCTCTGAAGTGCTTGTCAAAACAAGGAGCTAACTTGGGACACAGTATGCTGAAGCTGCCAGCGGTTGTTTGGCATGTCATCATTTCACATTGTAACATCGCTGTGATGAAGGCCAGCTGGTGCATTTAAGTTTCTTATTGGAGGTTCTCATCTGATTCATTATTGTGATTTGTGGTTTTATACAGAGACACTTAATCATTCTTATGTAGCAAGCACTTGGGAGCTGCTGAAGGCTCTCTTTTTTGCTGAGTAGTTTGTGCTGTCAATCTGCTAGTTGGTAAAAAATTTCCAGCTTGTTGGATTGTCTATGTTTGTTTGCACAGGAAGTGATAAGACCCAGAGGTTGAATTTGTAGTAATAGTTTGCAATGGGCTAATGAGCAGTGCTGCTACCCTCATGATGTTATTATTATATGACTTGGATTAGCACACAATTATTGTGTACCTGTCCAGCCATAATTCTCTCTTGTGTGATCTCAAGAGCTAGTTGGAATCACTTGTTTTCCTGCAAAGCTGAAGTAAACTGTATGTTGTATTTTGGTTGCATTCTTTTACCCTGAAGATATAGCCCCTTAGTATGTGCCATGTTTGCTCAGTAGGGTAACCTGTCAATAGTAGTTAACTGCACACAGATTAATTCTGCCTTTGCCATTAGTGAAGCTTTAACATTTGTATTCAGTTGTAAACTGAAGGTGCTGCTGTCTAATATGTTTCGGGGAAATACATAAATACAAATTATATGATTTTACTCCATTATTTTTGTATTCACTGAATTTACAAGAGTTATATTCTTAAAGCGTTTTATATTTTTGCTTATATCTTTCTCAGATTAAAATCTAATACTTGCTTTTGGTCAAATAAAAGATATTCACAAATAATCAAAATGAAAATCTATCTTCCTTGACTATTTTAAAATACCTTTCATGATTAACTGATGAATAAAACTTCTGTTCTTGTTAAAAGAGAAGCATGACCCCATGTTTTGTGCTGATTACAAACTAGGAAAATAGGAGATATTTAAATGTAAGAATGAGTGTCACTACAGAACGTCAGCGAATCCCCAAATACCTGTCAAAGGATTTTTTTCTCTCTTTCTTCACATCTGCTTTCTAAAGTAGTCAAGCACTTCAAAAACAAATCTCTGTTATAAATGAGCTAGACATTACCAAAATGCCTCTGAACCACAAGGGCACAAAGGGCAAAATAAAAGTCCCTGTTAGCAAGGTTCCTGACATGTTGATGAGAAGCCTGGGGACACTGTGTCCGCAAATATTTATGTATCAGAAAACTCATGGGCCAGTTACCCTTCCTATCTTGGTCAAGTTTGCAGACACCTCCAGAACTTTCTCCTGGATCATGTAAATTACACATTGACGTTAGATGACAGCGTGTGGATGCGCCCAGGATGCATTTCTGCTTGTCTTTCCTCATTTAATAAATCACAGAGCTGCAGTTGGGATGTACCAAATGACCTTGATACATGTTATAGATTTAGGACTGTGTAATTTTTGCGATGGACTGCAAGTTCCTGAACTCAGTTTTACTGCATTATTTGAAAGCCTGTTTGTGGAATCGACATTTATATGGCGAACAACAGAAAGCAATATAATGCTACATTGATGATATGGCACCACAGGAGTTCACAGGAAGTTTGAACACCTAGCAATGAAGTCCCAAGCCTGAATAAGATAGGTTGGGAACTGAAGAGAGTCAGTCTGGTTTGAAGACCTGGTGGTTCACCAGAAAGTAAAATGTCTCCAGAAATAAGATCAGAATCCAGGCAGCTGAGGAAGGAGGGGCTCAGGATGGGGGTTGGGGAGCAGAATCAACATTCTCAGAAGACAGCTACTTATTCTCTAGAAATTGACAATATTTCTAATTGCATTTGAGTAACAAGGAAGGCTCGTATGTTTCTAAATCCTGGTAGCTTGAATCAATTAATATCATTAACTAAAGAAAAATATTTGCATCTGTTAAATTTAAATCATTCTACATTCATGTAATCAACTGCCAAGAGAAATGTTTCTGTGTATATTGGCACAGAAAAAAATCAACATAATAGAGCAAACTTTGATTAAGATTAGGCAGGGCCAGCGCCGCAGCTCACTAGGCTAATCCTCCGCCTTCGGCACCAGCACACCAGTTCTAGTCCCGGTCGGGGCACCAGATTCTGTCCCGGTTGCCCCTCTTCCAGGCCAGCTCTCTGCTGTGGCTAGGGAGTGCAGTGGAGGATGGCCCAAGTACTTGGTCCCTGCACCCCATGGGAGACCAGGAGAAGCACCTGGCTCCTGCCATCGGATCAGCGCGGTGCGCCGGACACAAGCGTGCTGGCCGCAGCAGCCTTTGGAGGGTGAACCAATGGCAAAGGAAGACCTTTCTCTCTCTCTCTCTCTCTCACTGTCCGCCGCTCTGTCAGTCAAAAAAAAAAAAAAAAAAAAAATTAGGCAGAATGCTGTAAGTCTACCCAGGAAACTGCTATAAAACATGCTAGGCACTGGCTATAGATAATGGACCGCTGTTGGGTTATGTGAAAGCGTAAGACTTTGATGAAGGGAGTGCTATTGGAGCAGCCTTCCTACTGATTCCACAGACAAAATGAGAGTGTTTGGGCTTCAATGTTAAGGCGTCAATGGAGACACCCATCTCTTATGCAGGAGTGCCTGGGTTTCATGACTATCGCTGGTTCCCAATTCGAACTTCCTGCAGGTGCAGACCCTGGGAGGCCGTGGTGAAGGCTCAGGCAGTTGGGTCCTTGTTATCCACATGGGAGACCTGGACTGAGTTCCTGGATCCAAGCCTCACCCTGGCCCAGCCATTGTTTTTGTGAGCATTTTAGGGAGTGAACCACTGGATGCGAACTCTCTTTCTCTTTCTGTCTGTCTGTGTCTTAAGTAAACTTTTCACAAATAGTCGAAATCTAGTAGACAACTGTTTTCAGCTATGGGGTCATGAGCTGGAGAGTACTCTGATTCCTGAGAGCTGGAGGATCACTCAGATAGGAATCAGACAGCCACGCAGACAGGTGGATCCCAGGGCTGGAACCCTGGTTCCACAGCTCAGAACTCACAGCGACTGCGGTGGCTCACATCTACAGATCAGACTCAAAGAGAGAGGGGGGTTGTACCGAGGAGGGGCTTCATGAATTTTTATGGGGTGGTCCTACTTCCTGGGTCCAATGCAAAAGAGTAAAGTAGCAGATAGCCTGTGCCGCGGCTCACTAGGCTAATCCTCCGCCTGCGGCGCCGGCATACCAGGTTCTAGTCCCGGCCGGGGCGCCGGATTCTGTCCCGGTTGTCCCTCTTCCAGGCCAGCTCTCTGCTGTGGCCTGGGAAGGCAGTGGAGGATGGCCCAAGTGCTTGGGCCCTGCACCTGCATGGAAGACCAGGAGAAGCACCTGGCTCCTGGCTTTGGATCGGCGCGGTGCGCCGGCCGCAGCGGCCATTTGGGGGGTGAACCAACCGAAAAGGAAGACCTTTCTCGCTGTCTCTCTCTCTCTCGTGTCCACTCTGTCTGTCAAAAAAAAAAAAAAAAGTGAAGTAGCAGATGGAAGATCTCTGCCTCTGTTTCTCGCTCTGTAATTTTGCCTTTCAAATAAATAAAATATATCTTTAAAAAAAAACTGCAGCACAAAGTCACAGTTTCATTTTTTATATCCTTGATAGCCTAATAAAATGTATTAATTTTATTAGCCTCAACCCTGGTGTATGATTTGTAATAATCCGTATGATGACATTGGAAGGATGCACAGCAGAACCCACTGTGCAAAATGAAATGATTGTCACAGGGGAAGGTACTCGTGTGGTTGACGTGTGGACAGAGCCCACCATGTTTTTCACAGAATAGCAGTTTCATAGGAAATAATGAATAACAGAAAATTATACTGTTCAGACTTGGGCATCTGAAAGACATATACTCAGGAATGAATACAATCATTCATATATCACTTCAAAGGAAGCACCTGACGGGATGGATACATAAAATGGGGAACTGCTGGGCAATGGAGAATTACCACTGCAAACAATGAAAATGAAAAGGAGCACTTACGAAGACACGAAGGAAACTTAAATGCACGATACTAAAGAGAAAGCAGTGGATGTAAAAAGACTATATTCTATGTAATTATAGCAACATGAAGTTCTGAAGGCCAAAACATATAGCCAGTAAAAAGATCAGTGATTGCCAGAGATATGTGTAGGAAGGGTTGAGGAAGTAGACACAGAAGCTTTCTAGGGCAGTAAATTGTAGTATATAAGGTTATAATGACGGTACATGCACAAGTCACTTTACCTTTGTCCAAAACCAAGAGTGAACTTCAAAGGCAATTGTGTCCATGTAGTTCATTTATTTATTTTTTATTTGAAATGTAAAGTTAGAAGGAGAGAGAGAGAAAGAAAGAAAGAAAGAAAGAGAGAGAGAGAGAGAGGAATGGCAGGTTCCTGTCTTCTAACTGCTGGTTCACTCCCCAGATGGCTGCAACAGCCAGAGCTGTGCTGATCCAAAGCCAGGGACCAGGAGCTTCCTCCAGGTTTTCCCATGTGGATGCAGGGGCCCAAGGACTTGGGTCATCTTCTACTGCTTTCCCAGGCCATAGCAGAGAGCTGTATCAGAAGTGGAGCAGCTGAGACTCGAACTGGCGCCCATATGGGATGCCAGCACTGAAGGAGGAGGCTTTACACATTACACCACAGCGCTGGCCCCTTTTATTTATTTATTTTTTTCATGCAGCTTAATCAGTTGTAACAAACATACCATGCTGGCCCAGGTTATTGATCCCGGGGGACTGTGCATGTGTCGGAGCAGGGAGCCTATGAGAAATTTCTGATCTTTCTGCTCAGTATTGTTGTGAACCTAAAACTGCTTCAAAAGATGAACTTCATTAAATAAAGAAAAAAGAACACAGGGAGCCTAGCCTTGTGGCATAGTGGGTAAAACCACCACCTGCTATGCCGGCATCTCATATGGGCTTCTGTTTGAGACCCGATTGCTCCACTTCTGATCCAGCTCCCTGCTAATGGCCTGGGAAGGCACCAGATGATAGCCCAAGTGCTTGGACCCCTGCCGCCCAAAGTGCTTGGACCCCTGCCACCCATGTGGGAGACCCAGATGAAGCTCCTGGCTCCTGGCTTCAGCCTAGCCCAGTGCTAGAAGATGTAGCCATCTGGAGAATGAAACAGCAGTTGGAAGATTCTCTCTCTCTCTCTCTCTTTCTCCCTCCCCCCCCCATTCTCTGTAACTTTTAAATAAACAAATAAATCTGGAAAACATTAAAAAGGAGAAACAACTGGAAGAAAAAAAAGTTTGAATGAATAATAGCACAACATTTTCCACAATTGGTGAATTATACTACTTGCAGATCTAAGAAGTCTAGTGAGTGCCCAGAGAAAAATTACACTTTCTACAAAGGGAACCAGTGACATAAATAATGACTGAGTTGTCATCAGGAGCAATGGAAGCGTGAAGACAATGGAATAATATCGTTAATGTGCTTGGAAGGAAAAACTTTCAAACCAGAATAGTCTGCAAAATTAACTTTGAATATTCAGGAGAGAACAGAAACTTATTTTCCAGCAGAGTTTTTGCTGCTAAAAACCCCCAAGGAAGAGACAAAGAGAAAGATGCGGAAGAAATACTACAGGCTGAGTGTCAGTGGCAACACACTGTTGCACAGCTCTTGACGTTTTGCATTTATTGGCACAGTAGAAATTCCTAGATGTCCGTAAAGCCGCAGGTTTCTCAAATGTTTAGTAATAAAAAATGTTCTTTTAATAAATAACTTTCGAATTCTCCTAGGTGTTCTAGAGGAACAAAGAATCTGTTAGTTCACTAAGATGCACTTGGGCTTCTTCATAAAAATGTGTGGATTCAGAACGCCTGCACTCTCAGAAGCCCAAGGTTGACCTCATGAAGACTGAAGCATCCATCCAGGCCCAGACTGCCATTCGTACCTTTACAAGGGTTTGCATTAACAAGCATGAATTCACAAAGCATTAGTATGGACATGATTTTTGTAAATATATGTTGATTATTGATGAGACCTTAAATACATCCTGGTAGAAAAGAAAATCTATTGTCCTATTAAAGAGGCCCGATTTATTCTATTTTAATGACTTTAATTTTTTATTATTGGTAAATCTTCAGTAATTTTCACTTTACTTGAAAGACAGTGATCTCTCATTCACTGGTTCACTTCTCAAATGCCTGCCACAACTGGGACTGGGTCAGGCCCAAGTCAGGGGACCAGAACTCAGCCTGGGTCTCCCACATGGGTGTCAGGGACACAAGTGCTTGAGCCACCTCCTGTCCCTTCCCACGGTGTACATTAGCAAGAAGCTGAGTGGCAGGTAGAGCTGGGACTGGAACCAGACACACTGACTTGATGTGTAGGCATCCTAAGTAGTGTCTTGTCTTGCTGTGCCGAACGCCACAACCCTCCCTCCTGCCCTTTGTTTCCAACCTCTTTCTTTTATTTTCCTGTTTTCTTCTGTAAGTGGAATATTTCTGCAAGTAAGTAGATTACAAGACCCCCGGCTCTCTCCTCCATATAAATTTTGTTACATACAGTATCAACTTTATGCATGTACATATCTATTTATACATTTGGGATATCAAAATCTAGCTATTTTATACTATGGGATGTAAAATAAAAATAGGTGCTGGAGGTTTTGGTTGAGATAAGGTGTACACTAATTGTTTTAACTTAATAGGGTTTTGTATGCCTTTTGAATTGTCATTTTTGTACAGGCTCAGAGAAGACTTGATTACAGTGACAAGTAGGAGATAGTAGGTCATTATTATGTAAAACTGAGTGCAAGTATTGCAAAAACAGAACAAATGAGTATCATCTTCACTCCTGAGACACATAACAAGACCATTAATTCATAGCTTAAATCATTACTAATCAATGACTCATGATATCTAATATCCCATATAATTATGCTCTACCCCTCACTAATGGGAAGGAGAAGATAAAACCTGACATTGGGATAAACGGCCAGTTGCAACTGCACCCCCAGTGAATACCTATTCGTGTGCACTCACTGAAGCACAGGAACGTTAGCCAAGGGCTTCGCATTAAAAGGCAGTCAGCAGGATCCTGTGTGCAGAATATTTAATCACACTTTTTAATTTGTTTTGTTATTGAACAAAAAAGGAAGCAGAGTGTCAGTTTTACATGGATCTGGGCTGTTCAGTAAAAATCTCCTGGGGTTTAAGTTAATGAATTTTAATACTGGGCCTTTTGGGTTGCTTGAAGGCCTGGAATAGCATTTCAGTGTTATGGTGCTAACATTAATCTGTTTAATTTATCTCATTACCAACAGTGATGATTCACCAACAAAATTCTAACTGATGGAAAATAATGTTAACTTCTTATTATGAGGAGAAAAAGAAACATCTGTGTCAGTCTGGTAATGTTAACATCTCAATTTCCAAATAAATTACATTAAACAAACAAAATAAGTGTCATTGTTCACTCACATTTCTATTTCTTTCTCCAAATCCCAGAGGTTTTTATCCACTTTCACAAACATTAACAAGATGGTCCTTCATCATGCTGCAGTACAGGATACAGTATTTACAATCAGGCACAGGGGCACAAGGTCTGATTTCAGGTGGCCGCCAAGTACTACAAGAGTTGAGATTTGATGATGTCAGGCCTCGGACAAGAGGCAAGACCATAAACTTGGAAAACTTTAGAATATAGCAAAGGGCAGGCAAATGGTCGTATGTGGCACAGCGTAGGGATGAGTGTCTGCTTGGCTAAAGGAGTGACACCTACCCAATTAGGGATTTCTGTAGACCAGGGAACATGGAACACATTTTGAAGTTAGCCATTCTTGGATCCTTGCATGTCAGGATTCTCAGGAGTTAATGAGCCTTTTATTTTAAAATGTAACTGTGGTTTTTGGAGTCGGAAGGAGCTTCCTCTGGCAATTCAACCTGCTGTTTCCATCAGTTGGATTTTGACAATGATGTGTTCTTTGATTGAAAATAGAATACGTCATTTTCAGAAGCTACTTGGGGCCCTCTGTTTTTGAGATCTTCCAGGATCTGTGGAAGCTCTGAATATTATTCCTCAAATAGATTTTGGGTGTGGGAAGATTATAATGCATTCCTTCCTATTAGTGAGGTTCAGAGCCTGGGGTGAGCATCTGATGTAGGGGTTAAGCAGTTTGTCTGGTTCCAGATCTTAGTGGAAATGCTTCCATCTTTTCCCCATTCAAAATGATGCTGGCTGTGGATTTGTCGTATGTTGCCTTGATGTATTGAGGAATGTTCCCTCTATAACCAATTTGCAACATGAAAGGATGTTGTATTTTGTCAAATGCTTTCTCTGCATCTATTGAGATAATCATATGGATTTTGCTCTTCAGTTTTTTAATGTGACGTATCACATTTATCAATTTGCATGTGTTATACTATCCCTGCATACCAGAGATAGTTCCCAGTTGGTCCCAGTGAATGATCTTTCTGATGTGTTTTGGATTTGATTAGCTCGAACTTTGTTAAGAGTTTTTATATCTGTGTTCCTCATGAATATTGGTCCAGAGAGTTCTCTTTCTTTGTTGTATCTTTTTTTTTTTTTTTTTTTTTTTTTTTTTTTTTTTTTTTTTTTTTTTTTTTAGTTTTGGAACTAAGGTGATTCTGGCCTCATAGAAGGAATTTGGGAGGATTTCTTCCCTTTCAATTGTTTTGAATAGCTTGAGAAGAATTGGAATTCGTTCTTTAAATATCTGGTAGAATTCAGCACTCCATATTGTATTTCTTATTTAGTCCAAATGCTCCCAGTTTCAGTTTGCTAATGATGTACATGCACACGCTGGGATGCAGTAGGTAATGCGTCAAGTAGCTAGGTCCATGCCATCCATGTGAAACAGCCAGATTGTGTTCTGGGCCCCTTATTACAGCCTGGTCCAACCACTACTTTTGCGTATTTGGAGAGTGAACCAGTGGGTGATCGGGCTCTCTCTCTCCCTCTCTTCCTCTCTCTCTCTCTTCCTTTCTTCCATCTTCCCCCTCTCAAAATACATTTTAAAAATATAAATAGAAAGAAAATTGTCTTTCACTGTAACAGCTTTCTTCAATCCTTCGCTTTCCTTCATCTAACCTCCCTAAAATATTTCTAATTGGAAGGGACATTTTTGCTTCCTTTAGAAGATTCTCTGTTACTTTTGAGAAACATGGTATCAGCACTTGGCCTCGTGAAAGTTCTAGTCTAACACTCAAGAGATGCTGGCAAGAACAACAAAATGTCTAAGAATTTGCCCTAGTTGAAAGCTACCAAGTTAGCCTGTCATAGCTTCATAATTCTTGTTGAAGGCACACGCATCCTGGATCAGAGAAAAAGGATGGTTGATTATACACAGCAATAGCAGTAGTCAGAGTAACATCACTGGAACCAGTGCCCACAGAGTGACACAACAGGGAGCCTGTGATGCCCTTACACAGCAGATACCGTGTGATGCCTTTACACAAGTCAGTTTCCATTATAGTGCAGACAACCTCAGTATATAATGAGGAGGATGGGAGACAGGACAATGGCTTCATAAATACATCCATACACTAATATGTGAGCATGCCACATCACATGTTAAAGAGGAATTAGGTTGGGGGGTTGAATGAAAGTTGCTAATCAGCTGACCTGATGATGGAGTATCCAGATAGGCCCCTCAATGTGGAAGAGGGGGACAGAAGTGCCCAAACCACAGTGATGCAAGGTCAGAAATACTCTGCCACCTTCTTTAAAGGGGGAAGGGGGAGGGAGCACTAGCCAAGGAATGCACACAGCTCTAGGGGCTGGAAAAGTTAGGAACCAAATGCTATCCCAGAATTTCCAGAAAGAAAGCCCTCCTGATAACGCTTATTTCAACTCAGTGAGATCCATTTCAGATATCTGAGCTCCAATACTGTTACACAGTAAAATTGTGTGGTCACATATGCTTGTCACAAGAGCAGCCGAAATCTAATACATGGCAACTGTTAGCAATACTAACAATAGCAATAGCCAAAATTTTACCCTGGATAGAGGTATAAACTTCATTCCTGGAAAGGAAACACATCTGCCTTCTGCCTCAGGGGACCACATTGTGTGTTCTCCTTGGAGGTTATTTTCATGCAGTCATCATTGAAAATGCAATCTGGAGCAAAAGCTGTAAATGTCTTTGCTCAGAAATTGTCCAAAGTCTGGAGAAACCAGTGCAGAATGATCTCTGAGATCTGTGCCCTTAGGAAAGAAAGTTGATTGTTTTAAAAGTTTTACATTCTTCATGTTTAAAACAAGGCTATGGGAGTGGCCAAAGTCGTGATCTTGCATAAAATCTCCTTGTAGCTCCCTGTGGAAAAGGGGCATGACTCTTTGGTGCAAGTAGAGGCTGTGTTGCTCCCAGGGACTTTGCTGGCAGCAGGTTGCCCAGATTCTCAGTGAATCAAATTTTGGAGTCCCAGTGCGCACACTGAGAACATACTGTCACTGAGAAGTGGGTTTCAGTGCTTTGCTTTTTGTTTTTAATGTGTTTTCTGCTCCTTTTGGTTTTACTGTAGTACCTGAGTTTAGTTTTATTATTCAGTTAAACGGGGACAGTTTGTCTAAGCATCCTGTTGCTTGTAATTTTCTAGGTGGAAAAAAAAAGAAATTTAGAAATATTTTAATTTCTTCTGAATTCCATTTCAGTCTATGTTTGGGGTAATTTATTTTCTTACTTTCCCTAGGCTACCAGTTAAGGGTTTCCATTCTGCCAGAAGGCTTTGAGGTGCATGCAATGGGTGGCAAATAGTTAAGAGGAGGTTAATACTGGGGGCAGGTGTTTGGTTTAGAGGTTTAGAGGCCCATGTCTCATTTCAGAGTGCTCAGGTTCCACACCTAGCTCCAGCCCCTGGCTCCAGATTCCTGCTCATGCAGACCCAGGGAGGCAGCAGTGATGGCTCAGTGGGTGAGTCCTTGCCACTCTTGCGGAAGACTTGGATCAAGTTCCTGGCTCCTGGCTTCAGCATGGCCCAGCCTTGTCTGTTATGGGCACTGGGGAGAGTAAAGCAGCTGAAGGGAGCTCTCTCTTTCTGCCTCTCTCTTTCTCTGTTTCTGTATGTTTCTCTGGCTCCCAAATAGCTAAGTAAATTTTTTTTAAAAAAGCTAATATTGTATATACCAGTGCTAATTTTGAACCTAATGTCCAACAGTGTGGCTCCACCGAGGCCTAATTAGAGTTCTCATTCTCCAAGGTCCACATCACTGTGCCCTGCTGTTTTTACACGAAATCTTCTAACAACAGTAGCTCTGACTCTTTGTCTTTCCCTAGCACCTTTTGATCCAGTGTCGTCTCTGTAAGTTTAAAACAGGTGATAGAGGTGGGAAATACTGAATGCAACACTGGCACATTCATGCTCCTGGCAGTAATCTAAAACATCTAACAGAATGTTGGCTCATGAAAAAAGAGTTCTCTGCCAGGTCATTATGAAGCCCCAAGTGATGCCATGCAGCTGAAGATGAGTGATATTCCTAAACAAACTGAGAATTCAGAAGTATTTAATGCTAGTCTTCTTAACATGTCTTAGAAGTATGTACCAGATCGTGCTTTGCAGGAGTCTAATATGATGTAAATTTTGTTGAAATTTATATTGTTCTGTATAGAAGGCATCCTTGTGTATGTGGGTACCTCAAAAACGTTGAGGAAATGCAATTACAAATCAGTTTATTGTGGTACCAAGAAATTTTGAAATCCATACATAATTGTTTCATGGTAACACTTTAAATAACCTGTTTGGAGACCTTTCATTTTTCCATGTAGTAGTATAGCCAAGAGAGAGCTCATGAGCTTTGGAATATGCAATAATGTTAACTTGTAAGTACATATTAAATACAATTGGGGCAAAAATATCATTAAGTAATGATGTAGTTTTGGGGAGCAGTTATATCACTGAGATAAAAATGGATTAGTAGACATTTTACAATGAGAGATACATATTAGCAAACATTAATAGCAAACGTTCCATCGTAATGGTAATGCCGCAGTGAAGTGTTCAGTGTTACATTCACATTTGAGGTCTTGTCATTCTCCAAGCAACTGTGTGGAATAGGAACCCCCTGATTGCCATTTCTCAGATCCAGACATATCTGCAGATAATACTGAACAGTTTCTCCAGGGTTTCTTTTCTTTTCTTTCTTTCTTTTTTTTTTTTTAAAGATTTTTTTATGTATTTGAAAGTCAGAGTCACAGACGGGGTGGGGAGAGAGAGAGAGAGAGAGGTCAATCTTTCATGTGCTGTCACTCTTCAAATGCCTAAGCAGCCAGGGCTGGGCCAAGCCAAATCCAGAAACCAAGAACCCCATCCTAGTCTCCAATATGGATGTTGGGGACCCGAGTACTACTGCCTCCCAAGGTGTTCATTAGCAGTATACGGGATCAGAAGCAGAGTAGCAGGGATTCAAATCCAGTATGGGATGTGGGCATCTCAAGTAGCAATTTAAGCCACTGTGCCAAACTCCTGTCTCACATATTTCGTTTTCTTAACACCCACTAACTTACCCTCCAAAAGGTTTCCTAAAATAATATTGCAATCATCCAATTGTAAGAGTGCCCAGTTCGGTGCATTCTGTGTTGAAGTTTTCATACATGTCTATGGGATGCAAATGTGATCTATGACCCAAGTTTAAGAAGCTCTTCTGTAAATATGGATATTTTTAGTTTCATAGATGAAATTCACATATTTAGAAGTTGTTTTTAATTTAAAATGTTTATGACCAAAATTTTGTGAATTTTATTGATCTGACCATAAGTTTCCTCTTTGCTTCACTGAGGTTGAATTAATTTTATTTTTTCATCTGTTTTTAGCTGTTTCTGTCTTTTTTCTTTTATTGTATTGTGATTTCAGTTTCCTTTTTTGTATTTTTCTTTGGTATGATACAATCATGATTTCAAGAAGTGTGAAAGTCCAGATCTGCAGCTGCCAGGTCACTCATCCTTTGCAATAAGAAGGGTAATTTCTACACCAATTCTACAACTTTTGTTGCGTCTCGTTATCTCCTATCCCCAGGCCTTGCATCTCTCTAAAATGTCATTTCTAGATTCATTCTAATTATTCTGTCCCTACAAGACTGACCAATCTGGATTCCTTAAAACTGGTCCCTCCAGGGCCTCAAGCACAGCTTGTCAACCGCATTCTACCCTCAGACCCCCTGCCAAAGCAGCTGGGGTTGGTTATTTTATGTTCTGGGATAATGAATAGTCTGAGATAACGGACACATATATCCATCCTTCAGAATAAACTCCAAGTGCTCTCTAGTCGGTACATTTTTTTATGATGTTTCTCACCTGCAGTTATTTCTCCCACTTCCAATATCTCATAGAAATTTATGTCCGTCATTGTGGCCTTTCACTGTTATATGAGTGGTACACACCATCTGCTAAGGGCTATAACTCTCCTTGTCTTTTTTATCTTCGCATTTCCCATATCAACCTCAATGAGCTTGCTTGGATGTGAAAGTGTGAAACCTTCTGAGTTAGTATAAACAATACTGTTAAGAGTAATTCTTGAATTACCAAGGAATTGCACTTTTTAAATCATGCATTTCTGCATTGTTTGATAAATTAACATGCTACTTTCACTCTTAGAAAAGTAAAAATGTTAAAGTGGGATATTAGGTTTGTACTCCATGAGTAGTGTTATGAGAGTTCCAAAATTGCTCTATCCGTTTAGACAAAAAATCCCAATTAGTAGTCTCATTTGCTTTTATTGTGTTTTATTTTGGTAATAATAAAAAAGAGCAAATGGAAAAATTTGATATTTTTCTTCTACCCTCTTAATTAAATTCTGTGTTTGTTTTCTCATCATGACTAGCTCCTTTATTCTCTTGTTACATATCAGGAATGGTATACATGAAATACACTATATACACTATGCACATAATTACAATGGCATTACTTGCAAGCAATATATATATATATATATAAAATGTATGTATATATATATATCAGATGTATCTCTAAAGCTCTAAAAATTGTGCCTATACTTTTAAGTACAGATGGTATTTAATTTTTAAAATTACTTTTCCTTCTCATGTCTCCTTGAGAATTCAGTCTATTTTTCTCACTTTCCTAGTTAGTCTATTTTTCTTATTTGTTTTACATCTGTTAATTAGTGGAATAAAGTCATGTGTTGTATCTTCTAACTTATTCACGTTTTCCTTGATCACTGTATTCTCTTCTCAACTTTTTGCTTCATTTATTCAATAAAAAAACAGATAAAAATGTCAAACAGCAGCCGCATTTGTAGTGGTCACCCTTCATACATTCAAAAATTTAGAAATAATTGAAAAGCAATCACCACTTCGCTAAAAGCATTCATTTTGTACTTCTCAGAATGCATTAGTAACCATTTATGGTTTAGTTTGAGATGTTACCAAAGATTTACACAGTATCTCTCCTTTCCAACAACACATTTAATAATTTTGTATTGAAAGAAAGGGAAAACAGACCATTTTATCTTGTTCATTTCTTTCCTATGCTTATGAAAGTGTCTTTCATAACATTTTTTGAAAGATACAATTTTTATCTCTGGGAATTCCAAAGTAAACAAAAGAAAGGAAAATCCAAGCCGACATGGGACGCTGGCTTCTATTAGAAGGAAAACAAAAATGAGCTAAATACAGAAATCATCACCTAAATATCACCTGTCGACGTGCACTTCCAAAGGCACCTTATTTAAACTGCAGCCTTTCCCCCATGCCATGCTCTACATTTGCTTTTCGCTTCTCTGATTATTCTCCGTAACAGTTTACCACCTTTCAGCATTAAAGTAATGGGGGAAACGAATCACTTTAGTAACCTTTTGGAGAAAATACTGCGTGGTCAAGGAAAAGAACTGCATTCAGCAGATTGTTTAAGAAGCTATTACCATAGTTTAGAAGAACCGTGGTGAAGGCATTGTCCAGAGAAAGTGATGCCAAGTGGCCAGACTCAGAGAATATTATGGAGAAAGAACCAACCACTTTTGTTTCTGTGAAAAAAAGCAAGAGGTGTCAAAGATGACTTTGTGTGTTTTGCTAGAACTACTGAAACCATGGTGTCACAACCAGGTGGATCAGAGAAGACTGAAAGAGATACATTTAGGGGGTGAATAAATCAGGAGTTCCAGTTGAAAATTTGTTATGAGGGTTATGTCTTGGAGAGGGAGTGAAGAGTGACTGTTTCAGGAAAAATAATGTGTGATCTCAAGGATCCACTCAAATGTTGTGGTCGTTAGTTTGAAGTTAGAGACCAATATTAAAGTCTCCTATTTTATTTCAAACTTGTGCAGCTCCACAAGTGTAGGGCAGGAGCTGGGGTTCTGCTAACTGTGTATGATGAAAGAAGAGATAGGCAGTGAAATGGAAGCTGTTTGAGAGGATTGGCTTTGGTAATAGTTCACCACAAGAGAGACAGAGAATCTGTTAGGAGAGAGGCAAAAGAATTTGCTGGGGTGGAAGAATGGTTGGAACTGGGATATCCAGTGACTGAGCTTAGATTTGAGATCATGGGGCCCGTACAGTTACGATAATTGCGTAACTAGTGTGTAACCACAGAATGGGTGACAGAGGCTGGGTGGAGGAAAGGACATTTTTCACTGACTTGACTGAAGGTCTCTTCTATATAGATACTGAAATCACCAAGAATTACAGCAACATAGTAGGGACAACCACTACAAAATAACGAGTGTGTGAGGTCTCTATACAACTGTGAAATGAATGGTAGATGCTGATGACTTGAGAATCTAAAGTTACTGTTTTTAGGGAGAAGTGGCAGAGAGAGCAGGAGATGTCTATCCTTACACGAAGTTCATGGTGTGAGTCATAAGAGAGGATTTCATGTTTGTTATGTAGTATTTTGAAGTATTCTTCAGAATGACTACGTGAATACTAAATTCCTGCATAAGCAATTTCACTTGAAGAATTACCTGGACACAAACTATGTGTCAAGGGCTCATATTAGGAAGTATTTCCGTGAGCACACTCATGGAAAACATACAATTTTTGCATCAAGAAGTAGTAAAGACAACGATGAACTTCAAAAATTACAGTAAGTGAAAGAAGGCAGATATTTAGAAAGTGCAAAGAGGGAGTTTCTCAAAGGAAAGCTTTATTTACCTGTGAGAAGTAGAGGAGAGGGTTGGAAGGCAGAGTTCCCTAAAGAAACCATCTCTCTGAGAAGCAGGTTGCCAGGGCTTTGATAGCAAGGGTTGAGGGAGTGCTGGGATGTGGGAAAAGGCACAGCCACAGGCAACTTCACACATTGTCTGTTTAAAACTGCCTCAGCCTCACAGCGGTGTCCTGCAGCTTTCATTGTTGGGATGGTCTGGTCCCCTTCTGAGTGCGAAGCTGCAAGATGAGTTTTCTGGAATGTACTCCGAAAATCAGGCTCAAGGGAGTCCACTGTTTCAGCTTCTCTGGCCCTGTTCCTATGCCCTCCTGTTGTCAAAATTCTAGAATCTTGGTGACAACATCACCCCCACGGGCTATGTGACTCTATATTCTTGAAGGGTAAGGGAGAAAGGTCACTATTGTTTAATCACTTCCTGCTGAACAGGGCTGCTGCTCCCCCCCTAGCTACAGGAGTAAAATTCTACTACTGCAGGCCAGCACAGCGCTCACTAGGCTAATAGGCTAATCCTCTACCTGCGATGCCGGCACACTGGGTTCTAGTCCCGGTTAGGGTGCAGGTTCTGTCCCAGTTGCTCCTCTTCCAGTCCAGCTCTCTACTGTGGCCCTGGAAGGCAGTGGAGGATGGCCCAGGTCCTTGGGCCCTGCATCCGCATGGGAGACCAGGAGGAGGCACCTGGCTTCTGGCTTTGGATCAGCGCAGTGCACCGGCCATAGAGGCCACTTGGGGGGTGAATCAATGGAAAAAGGAAGGCCTTTCTCTCTGTCTCTCTTTCTCTCACTGTCTAACTCTGCCTATCAAAAAAATAAAATTCTACTACTGCAGAAAACCCTACTTTCTATCTATTTCTAGGGTGACCTAGGATCTCTTGGGGGAAAACCTGGATTTTATCAGGAGGAATCCATCAGGGAACACTCTGGCTCTGCCAGTCTACTTCTTCTGTCTAAGGGAGCAAAAAGGAATCCGGTTTGCCCGGATTTCCCTCTCGGGACAGTTTGGGTGCTACATCCCCAGTCTCCCTCTTGCTTTATCACCTGACTTCCTGGGCTTCAGGGTCCCAAGGCATTTACTGCCTGAGGCTCTCTGTTAGCCCCTCTGTGGAGGCCAAGGCTTTTCTCCTAGTTGCTGTTGTGCGTCTCACCTTACTCCAGATAGCTGGGGGCGAGGGGGTAGCTTACTTCTGCATGCCTTTTAGCAACATATTCCTATGGTGCTCTCATCTCATTAGCCCCTTTGGCATATTTGGGTCCTGATTTGGGGCCGTCGTTGAGACCAGTGGCTCAGCTGGTCTGCACACCTGGCCAGCAAGCTGATTGTTGTGCTGCCTGTCAGCCCCCTGCCTGGCGTTTGCAAGTGCAGCTGCTGCCTGCAGCGTGGTAACTAAGGTTTGCATATGTGCCCAGGTGGGATTGAGAGCTGCAGAAACACTCACTTGCAGTGACAGGAGTTCCTCGGGGTTGGCTTTCAGGCCTCAGCATGTGCCTTCCAATTATACAAGTCAGAGAGTAGAACAGTGCAGGCATCCTTCTCTACCCACTGTCATCACCTGGGACCGGATAGCGGGGAGCCTGCCTTTCCCAGGCTCATAGCTGGCACCGTGCTAACTAGTGCCAGTCCTGCCATTGGGAGGGGTGGATATGGAGCTGGCCAAGCTGCCCCCATAGATGGAGTGCGAGTCATAGCGTCAGGGTGTCGTTCCCCCTCTTCGTGGAGGAACGACACAGGACCCTGCGCTGTTCTTTCGTCTGCTCGGCCCTCCCCGGGTTTGCTGCTGGTTCTTCCCGGGTTGGCTACTGTCCCTTCCACCTCCGTGGAAGGGCAGTTCCCCCTGGCCACATTCCCCACTTCCGCAGGGGAGCGGCACACCGCCGGCCGGCTCTCTGGGGGGCTGCACAGGTGTTCCCTCAGATGTTCCCCTTAGATGTTCCTGGTGCATGCCGTCTCTCTCCTCCTTTATAGTCCTCCTCTGCCAATCCCAACTCGGCTGCCCACACGCCGAGTACGCTGCTCTCCTCCAATCAGGAGCAAGTCCTACAGTTTATTGGTTGAACTGGAGGCAGCTGTGCGGAAGCTGTTTACTTCTCTCCCAGCGCCATATTGTGGGAGAGCAGATGCATAGAATAAGTCTTAATTCCAGTAACTCAGTCCAGTCCGGGCTGCTCCCCACACAGGGGAACAGGCTAGGGATTTTGTAGGTTGTCTTTCAAACTACTATTTAAATAAAGGACTTTCAGCAAGTTTAGACTTCTTCATCATTCGACTTTGTCTCTTCATCCTGGGGCAAAGAATCAAACAACAGAGGCACAGAAAACCACACCTCCCACCGAGAGAAGGCAGCAGAGTAAGTCTGTGGAAGCTCAGCAGTGGCGCTGGTATTGTGTGGCTCGGGGGATTCAGCCACCACTGGTGATGCCGGCATCCCGTATGAGCACTGAGTGCAGTGCTGTGTCCCAGCTACTTCGCCTAAGATGCAGCTCCCCACTAGTGCCCGTGGGAAAGCAGCAGAAGATGGCCACTCACATGGGAAACTGGAATGGAGTTCCAGGCTTCTGTCTTCATCCTAGCCCAGACATGGCCATTGCACCCATTTGGAGAGTGAACCAGTGGCTAGAAGATGGATCTCATTTATCAGAATGGCAGAGTTAAAGAGAGAGAGAGACACAGAGAGATCTTCCTTCCGCTGGTTCACTTACCAAATGGCTGCAACAGCCGGGGCTGGTCCAGGCCAAAGCCAGGAGCTAGGAGCTTCTTCCAGTTCTCCAAGTGAGTTCAGGGGCTCGAGAACTTGGGCCACTCTCCGCTGATTTCCCATGTGCAGCAGCAAGGAGCTGGATTGGAAGTGAAGCAGCTAGGACTGGAACCAGTGCCCATATGGGATGATGGTGCTCCACCTGTTGCGCCACAGCGTGGGCCCCATGGCTTTCCCTCTTAGCGCCTCTTAGATGTTTATGAGAACAGCCAACCCAAATTACGCACTCCTTGATTCTGTGAGGTAGTGGACAGAAAGGGCCCCAGGTGGCCACTTTACCTCTTGGATCCTACAGTCAGCAACTCGGGACTGCCAGGCACCAAGGGCAACCTCCCATGTGGATGAGATGGGCTTAGCCGCTGGTTCCAGCCACCCTGATCCTAAGCTTGAGCAGGTCCCATCTGGCTTTCCCGATTTCACGAAGCAGACACAAGGAGTCCATTTGCAAAGTGTCACCAAATAATCAGCCTCAAATGAGAGCTGCTGGCAGGAAAGCTTTCGTGACTTGATACGAGGGAAGGAGAAAGTGGGGATGTGGGACTCCCTAAGGAAACTGCCTCCCTGAGAAACAGTTTTTGCCAAGACATTTGTAGCAAGAGGGGAGTGTCCATCATAGGGGAAAGGAGAGAGCAAGAGGGTTCTTTCTGCTCAAGCCGCACACTTCTTCATCTGGTGTTTGTTCAAAAATCTGACCCAGACAGGTCTCTTGCAGCTTTCCCTGTTTCTGGTGGTCTGGTCCCCTCCAAGTAAAATGTTACAAGATGAGTTTTTCTAGAACAGCCTCTGAAAATTGAGCCCAAGTGAGTGAATCTGTCGCTCCCCCTCTTCGTGGAGGAACGACACAGGACCCTGCGCTGTTCTTTCGTCTGCTCGGCCCTCCCCGGGTTTGCTGCTGGTTCTTCCCGGGTTGGCTACTATCCCTTCCACCTCCGTGGAAGGGCAGTTCCCCCTGGCCACATTCCCCACTTCCGCAGGGGAGCGGCACACCGCGGGCCGGCTTTCTGGGGGGGCTGCACAGGTGTTCCTTCAGCTAGATGGTCCCCTTAGATGTTCCCCATAGATGTTCCTCCTGCATGCCGTCTCTCTCCTCCTTTATAGTCCTCCTCCGCCAATCCTAACTCGGCTGCCCACACGCCGAGTACGCTGCTCTCCAATCAGGAGCAAGTCCTACAATTTATTGGTTGAACTGGAGGCAGCTGTGCGGAAGCTGTTTACTTCTCTCCCAGCGCCATATTGTGGGAGAGCAGATGCATAGAATAAGTCCTAATTCCAGTAACTCAGTCCAGTCCGGATTGCTCCCCACAGAATCGGTTTAGGTCCTCTGTCCACGTTCCTGTGCCACCCTCTTACCTAAATCCTGCCCTCTTGGACAGAACTGCAAATGGAGCGTGAGTCATTGGGACCATAGAAATTCTCTCAAATTACACTGCGGCAATATTTGCACAATTCTGCAAGCTTACCAAAAATCCTTGACTTGCAAAGTTAGAAATCAGTTTTGAGATGTATACATTATATCTCAATAAAGCAATGAAAGTAAAAATAGTACAGAGAGTGTTTAAAATTATATATTTAAGTCACAAAACTAGAACCAGACACCAAACATAGTGCAGGTGTGTTTTACATAAACAGAAACAAAAAACTATTATATTTTTTGGTTTTTGCCTTTTATTGTCAGTGGTCTTGTAATTGAATACTTATACATTAAATTCCTTGATCCTATTACTTCATATGAGAGAATGCATTTTAAGAAATAATTCAAAGAAGTCACACGTTACATGCACAACTTTGTTACTGTTTGAGAAATGTGCTTTAGTAAGCAAATTTGTGTACATTATTGAAACGGATGAACAGTCAGTAAATTATACAATATTTGTGCTGCAGAATTTTTATGCAACATGATTACTCTGATAGTTTAGAAAATATGTGGAGTAGTAGGGAATGTGATACACTCAGAATAAGAAATATGAAAGTACATTCATGGGCACAGAAATTCAAAAGTTAAGATACCTAGAAAATCATTTGAGAATTTGCTGACTTGTTTGTATAATGGAAATATATTTTATATATAGAAAATAAAGCAAAGTAATAGGGGATGAAAATGTTAGCATTATATAAATGATGGTGATTTGTCATTTCAAAAGAGCAAGACAGAGGTAAGAGAAAGGGTGCTGATAATTTCTTTAGGAAAAAAAGGCTGAGAATATGTTCCTTTGGGCAAGATATCAGGTATAATATACAGAGATATTTAAAAATGTATGTTAAGGAACCTTGATATTATATGAACAATCATCACAAAACCATCTAAATCTAAACAGGTTTAGAAAATTATTTTTGAATTTTTTCATAGATGCTATTTGTTGTTTTGCACTGAAGAGCTTCACTTGTGTATTAAATGTCTGTTTGCTTTTCATCTGAAATGTAGCAGGTACTACTGAACTTGCTCGGGGACATCTGTGAGCAAAACAGAAACCAGACCCCACGCCTTCCCATGTCGCACTTCCATTATGGTGCAAAAAGAAAAGCTGGAGGCAATAAAGATAATACATGACATAAACAGAACATACTTAAGTGGGCTAAGTAGGATCTGGCACTTGGCCTAATGATTATGGGATTCCATATCTGAGTGTCTAGTTCAAGCCCTGACTCTGTGTCTGATTTCAGCTGTTGGCTAATGCTCATTCTGGTAGGCAGCAGTTACTCAAGTAACTAGGATCCTGCCACCCCCACAGGAGACCTGGATTGAGCTCCTGGCTCGCAGCTTCAACCCGGCTGAGCCCTGGCTGTTGTGAGCACGTGGGGAGTGAACAAGCAGATGGAAATTCTATCTCTTTCTGTCTCTCTGCTTCTCAAATAAATAAATACATAAATGAGGCCAGTGTTGTGACACAGCAGGTTAAGCTTTTGCCAGTGTTGCCGGCATTGTTTATGAATGCCAGTTCAAGTCCTGGCTGCTCTACTTCTGATCTAGCTTAGTGCTAGTGTGCCCGAGAAAGCAATGGAAGATGGCCCAAGTGCTTGGGCCCTTCTACCCATGTGGGAGACCCAGATGGGGTTCCAAGCTCCTGGCTTTGGCCTGGTCCTGCCCTGGCTCTTTCAGTCATTTGAGTAGTAAACCAGCAGATGGAAGATCTCTCTCTCTCTCTCTCTCTCTCTCCCTCTCTCTCTCTGTTTCTCCTGTCTCTCTCTCTTGCTCACTTTCACTCTTGCTCTTGGTCTGCCTTTCAAATCAATAAATCTTTAAAATAGAAATATATAAGCATGTGCATTTTTAAAAATTTTTTTTGACAGGCAGAGTGGACAGTGAGAGAGAGAGACAGAGAGAAAGGTCTTCCTTTGCCGTTGGTTCACCCTCCAATGGCCGCTGCGGCCAGCGCACCATGCTAATCCAAAGCCAGGAGCCAGGTGCTTCTCTTGGTCTCCCATGCGAGTGCAGGGCCCAAGCACTTGGGCCATCCTCCACTGCCTTCCCGGGCCACAGCAGAGAGCTGGACGGGAAGAGGAGCAACCGGGACAGAATCCGGCGCCTTGACCGGGACTAGAACTGGTGTGCTGGTGCCGCAGGTGGAGGATTAGCCTAGTGAGCCCTGGTGCTGGCCCATTTTTTTAATTTTTAAAAATGATTTAGAGTTGTAAGACAGGTAGAATAGAGTAAGTGGGATGTGATGTGGCAAGGAGGGGGAAGGGCCGCATCTCATCACTGCAGGGTGGCCAGGGCATGCTCAATTGTGAAAAAGGAGTGTGTGCACGAGGATCTGAAGCAGAGAGGAAATTGGCCGCTTGTCTGTCTTGGGAAGTGTTGGGGCAGAGAGAAGGAGTAAGGGACTATGAAAGCACATGGTAGCAGGAACGTTCGGGGGACATCAGCGAGGCCAGTGCGGCTGGAATAGAGCAAGCCTGAGGAACAGAAGGCTAAGTTCAGAGAAGTGAGAGTCTGCTCTTGCAGTGCTTTGTAAGGAGGTGAGCTCGTGCGCTGGATGAAAAGGGGAGTCCACGCTTGGTTAGAGCTTGAGCAGATGACTCTGGCGATAGTGTCAAGACTGTAATGGTGGCGGGGCGGGGGAGGGAGTAGGCAGGTGGCCTGGCGGTAGGAGGCCCCAGTTCACATTTCCATGTCCCACATCAGAGTGCGTAGGTCTGGCATCCACCTCCAGCTCCTGACTCCGGCTTCCTGCTAATGCATTCCCTGGGAAGCAGTGGTGCAGGCGCAAGTGGTTGAGTTCTTGCCACACATGTGAGAGACCTGGATTGAGTTATCGGTGACATTTGGGCCATAAGGCAGCAGGTGGGAGTTCTGTCTGTCTGTCTTTCTCTTCCTCTCCACCCTTTGGCTCTGAGATAAGTAAGTAAATAAGTGAGTAAGTATGTAAATAGCTGTTTTAAAAAGAATATACTAGGGGCTGGCACTGGGTAGCATGTTAAGCCGCCACCTGTGGCACCTACATCCCATATGGGTGCCAGTTCCTGTCTCAGCTGTTCCACTTTCCATCCAGCTACCTGCTAACACATCTGAGATAGCAGTGGGAGATGGCCCACATATTTGGGCCCGACACCCAGATAGGAGACCCACCTGAAGCTCTGGCTTTTGGTTTCACCCTGGCCCAGCCCTGGCTGTGGGGACCATCTGGAGAATGAACCAGAGGATGGAAGCGTGCTTTCTGTTCCTCCCGACTCTGTGTGTGTGTGTGTGTTTCTGTCTGTCTCTACCTCTCTCTCTGTTAAGTGTGCCTTTCAAATACAATAATAAAACTTTGAAAAGAATACACTGAAATTTGTGGGGGTGGTGGTTGAGGGGGAAGGTTGGGAGGCTGAGGGAGGTAGAAGCAGAAGCCTGTCACTTACTTAGAAATTTTGCAGTAATCCAGACAATTGAGATTCAAATCAGGGTAATGACTCCACCTTTTGGCTCTGAGATAAGTAAGTAAAAAGAACTGGAAAATTTTGGTGTGTGTTGGTGCAAGGGCAGGAGGATTTGATAATGAGTAGAATACAGGTGTGAGAAGATGAATCCAATATTTTTGGTTCAAGCATCTTTTTTTTTGTTTGTTTTTTTAAGGACTTTTTTTTAAGGGAAAGAGAGAGGCAGACAGAGGGAGAGAGAGAGAAAAGAAAAAGAGAGAGACCGAGAGAGCTTCCATCTAATGGTCACTCCCCAAATGCCTGCAACAGCCAGATCTGAGCCAGACTGGAGCCAAGGGTCAGGAAATTCATGCTGGTCTTCCACATAGGTAACAGGAACCCAAGTACTTGTACAATATCTGCTGCCTCTTAGGTTCATTAACAGGAAGCTGGATCGGAAGAATTCAATCCCAGGAGCTCTGATAGGAGATGTGGGCATCCCAAATGGTACCTTAAGCCACTCTGTCACAACATCTGTCCGTGATTTCTTCCTTTTTTGACAAAGAGGGTAAAAAAGGATAAAGAAGGTAAAAAGAATATATGTGTTTATTTCTCCTAACCTAACTGAAATAAACAGCTTTTATGTGTCACAAGTTTTACATAATGATGATTCCAAAATGGCTTGAAACTGCAACAAGTCACTTTCATTAAGCTATGAATATTGAACAGCAATTATTGTTTAATAGACTTTTTGTAAGGCACTATTTACAGTACAGCTGCTAAGTTGCTATAAATTCTGCTTCAATATAATCATGCAAATATCAACACCTGCGGCACTAAGAATGAAACCAAACTGCATAAGGTATTCTTAGTCTAATCTTCTCTGCCCCATAGCTTTTGAACTTTTCACTTATTTACATTTTTTTACATTTTGCCTCAATATAATAAAGCCTATTGCATAAAACTCTACTGTTCTATAAATATTGGAGATTTTTTTTTGAGGGAAAGGGTTTCTTAAAATTTCCAATGATTATATCCTCTTTGCTTTTTTTATTTTAAGATTTATTTTACTTATTTGAAAGGCAGGGTGACAGGGACAGAGAGAGGAAGAGACCTTTTATCAACTAGTTCTCTCTTGAAATGATTGCAATGACCAGAGCTGGACCAGGCCAAAACCAGGAGTCTCGAATCCCATCTGGATCTCCCACGTGGGTGACGGGTCCAAGTCCCTGGGCCACCTGCTGCTGTCTTTGCAGGTACATGGGAGGGAGCTGGATTTAGAAGTGGAGCAACCGGGAATGGAACCAGCACACAGATATGGGAGGGCAGTGTTGGAACTCGGGGCTTAATGCACAGCACCAAGACACTGGTCCCTGTTCTCTTTGCTTTACCAGGCCAGTTCATTAACACTAGTTTTTCAAGAAATAGGAACCTCAAGTGACCTAGACGCAAACTATGGATCTGTTACCTACATTTCAATATCTGGTTAGTTTGTTAGAAAGTCTAAAGGAGATAAAGTGTCATTTAAATGTTTACCAAAATACATATTAAAACATGTGTGTCTGCCTAAGGACTTATAGGAAACCTTGAAGCAGTTTAGCTGGGTGTCACTTACTTAAGGTCTCTTACGAGGTTACGTTCAGAGTCATGGCTGGGGCTGGAGTCACTCAAGACAGCTAGGGCTTACAGGTCCCCTCCAAACTCACTTGAGATGCTCGACAGGCTTCAGTCCTCACTGACTGTCACATAAAACGCCGCAGGTCTTACCCTACCAAATAGGCCTCCTCCAAGGACTACTGACAACGGGACAGGTTGCAACAGCACATGAATGATCCAAGAGAGAGCAAGAGAAAGTGAGTGACCAGACAGAAGCCACCAGCACTCCTCCTGTAGCCTTAGCTGGGGGTGACACTGGGTCACTCTTGGTTGTATTTGATGTATTGGAAGCAAGGCAGTGAGCTTAGTTCATATTTAACAAGAGACCACACCAAAAGGCAAGGATCTCTGAGGATCGTTATGGAAGCTGACTAGTCACAGCTTTTAAAATGTTAAGAGAATTTCAATAATATGTTCTCATCTTGGGCGACTGTTATGACTATAATAGATACTATCTATAGGTATTAGTATGTTAACAGGACAACAGTGGATTTCAAAAATATTTTCCCATCTTGGTTGATACTGTGTTTTTCAGACTCTGGCTGGAAGGAGAATGCGATTCTTGAAAAAGAGGAAACAATTACGTTATATGTAGCATAACACCTGCCCCCTCAAATGTTTCTTTGCTTTTATTCTGGTGTTAATGTGTTGTCTTTCGTAGCTTCGTTTTCCAATCCCAGAACAAAATCACATCAGAAAAAGATGAGGATGTTTCGCTTCTGTTGTCCACAGATTCTGATTTTATGTTCTTGAGGTCCTGACTTACCTTAGAGATTGAAAAGTGATTAACTGTGTCACCCCCAAATCAACATTTGTAAGCATACTGCAAGAGACTAATGAAAAGAAATAGACTTTTCAATGCAAACGAAGACACACCAGACAATGCAGTGCTCAGAACAATGGAACTAGCTGTAGGTGCATAAGAGGAACTGATAATGACCCCTCACTTTTATGCACTTATAAATACTTTTATGCACTTATGTAATAGGAGGATTTTAGTCACGGGACAAACAGCACTGAAAAATAAATATACACATATGTATGTATATATATATATGTATAAATCTCTGTTCTTTGAGAATTTATATTCTGGGGAGAGGTAGATAGAAGGATGATAAACAAAAATCGTTATAGAGGATTCAGTAGTAAATATTGGACAAGTTGGGGCAGACGAGTTGTTTCTTATGTCACCAGTGAATTCCTTCAAAGCAGTACCCTAAATGCAGGAGTAAAGTCAATTCAAAGGGTCTTTTACCACTCACATGGGTAAGGTAGCAGAGTGCGTGTGAGGATGAAGAACACTTAGTATGGGTCTATAGGGAAGATAAAATAAGACATTCATGTAATCCCTAAAACAGCTTAGTTACTGTTTCTGGCAAATAGCAAGTTGACATATTTATATTTTTAGAGGTAAATCTAATTACACACTTTTATATTTAAATATTTTTAAAAAATAGATCTTAGCAATTTCATGAGAATTATATTTTAGGAAAAAAATGAAGGCTTCTCATAGAAACATACGTTATAAGAAAATGCATGTTAACTCTCTTGTCTGTGCTTAATCTTATGATCGCTTGACAGGAAATGCAAATATTTTCCATAAGTGCCTTTTATGTTAGTCTAAGTGTCTGACCTTTTCATAATGCAGGGATTTTTGTTTCAGTCATTTCTCTTTATCTTCTTGCATGAAAGGTTGCAATTTTTTTTTTCACTTTTATGGCACCAGTAGAATTATTAAGGGGCTGTCAATCGAAATATGGCTGTCATGGTCCCTTTTTACAAGGAGAGAATATTTAACAGGATCTACTTCAGTTTCATGGTAGTGCCTTTCTACATACAATATACTTGTTACTTTTAATGATATAGGGACATATTTTAATCACTGATGTCAGGAACATCATACACACACATCTATGGTACCAAGAGTAAAGGAGGCATGTTGAAACACCACCTAATATGTGAAAGCATTGATTGATCTATGTTTATGGGTACACCTGTAGTCTCTTCTCCCTCCCCTCACCCCCACTGCTCTGAGGGGAAAAAGTAACATATTTTCTTCATAATTTCATTACAGTCATTTCCCTTCATTTTGGAAAAGTAATAATAATTCTAGAAAAAATATTTTTTTCCATTCAGATCATTCAATTTATCTAGCAGCCAAAGAATTAATTTAAAAGTATTGTACAGAATTAAGGAATTAGAGAGTTAATGATTACAGAATAGTTACAACTACATCCTGGTCCATATTCCTTCTGGAAACTTTTGTAAAATATCCTACTTTAAAATATTATTTAAATGCATACTTCTTGATTGAGTCAAAACCATTATATTCGCCTATGATCATTATTATCACTGAACATTAACTGAATCATGCCGTACACATGAAACAGTTACAGTAGAACGCTCAAATTTGTTTTCTAAATTATTTTCTTACATATTCTTAGACTAATAATTCAAGCTGGATGTGAAGTTAGGAATAGCTTGGGGGAAAATTGTATTTCTAGGGAATTTTCCAGGTGAGCAGGGTAAGAGTAGCACTAAATCTTGCTAGTGCATTTCAACAAAGCAGCACATACTAAGAGCACCCAAGAACCCAACAGATATTTGAGAGGAAGGGGTTCCTGATTTTATGGAAAAAATGCATAGAAATGGAAGCTTTTGGATGGAAAAATATCAGAATTCTCAATATCACATTAAGGCTATTTAAACCTCTGAAATATCCTTGTTTCTTGGAGCTGATCTCATTGGATCTTTCAGGAAGGCTATCTGATCCTGATTGCAATTCCCTGATGGCGCAGGACATGGGCTTCTTGTTATTTGCTTATTCGTTATCTGTATGTATTCTCTGGTGAGATGTCTGCTTTGGTCTATCTCTTATCCACATGGGATGCCAGTGTCTCACACCACAACACCAGCCCTTCCAGGACTGTTTGTTGAAAACACTATTTCTTTTTTGTTTTTGTTGATTTACTTTGATATTTATTTATTATAAACAAAAGCTATACTAAAAATGAGAAGTGTGAGGTAGCAAGTGAAAACTCTTCTGAAGGTTCTGTCGCTTCCTGTTCTCTCCAGCACACCGTGGCATCAGTCTCTGCCTTCACATCACACGGCATGTGACCTCTGTTTGGGCTGGGAAGGTGGCACATTGAACTGCATGAATCCCATTGCTTTAGAAGCCAATCTCACCATTCCAGACACTCAGGGTTGTGACACTGGGTAGCAGGTGGTTCTAATGGAAAGTGAATTCCGGTCTTTATGTTGGCTCTGGCTGCCTTGAGGGGCTGTGCAGCCAACAGAAGAGGCTGAGCTTGCTACATCTGCTCACTTCCTTTTACACGTCAGGTGACTATCTAATTGGATCTGCTCTGCTGTCTTTATCCTGTGCTACTGATCCACTTGTCTGTACTTCCACTTTATAGCTTTAGAGTGAGTCTTGAAGTCAGAGAGTGTTAGTTTTTGTTCTTCTCATGTGTCGTTGCGGTTGTTATTTTGAGTCCATTCGACTTTAGAATCAGTTTCTCAAGTCTGTTAGACAACTCATGGGCGTTTTGATTGGGATTGCATTGAATCTATGCATTAAATTGGGAACAATCAGCATCATGACCATGTTGAGTCTTCCTGTCCATATACCTATCACTATTTCCCCATTTATTTAGCTCATTTCTGATGTTCTCAGCAAAATTTTGTTTTCCTTATGTTTCATCGTGCTGAACTTGGGACAGGAGTGACTCTGCAAGTGGCAGCAGGGGAATTCCTACATTGGGGTGCCCTAAACTGTTCCTAGATGGAGCTGGCTGGGATTGTGGGGAAATAGGCATTAATACTGTGCTAGGTTGAACAGCCCAAAAAATGTTATTAGGGGAGCTTAAGGGTGTTGCATTCTCACAGTGAATGGTAAGACAAAAGGAGTGTTACATTCAAGTGTATTGGAATTAGGATACAAAGGATTTAAAGAATTTTGGCTTGGAATCAAACAAGGTTCTTCCAGTGCTTTGGACAACAACTTAAATAAATACCTTTTTATCAGAACCTCAGAATGTTCTAGGCTCTAGCTCAGGTTCTTGCTGCTGTACAGCAGGCAGCTGGCAGTCTCTTCAGTAGTATGCTCTTTGACCTTCAGTAAATCACGGAATCAAAAGGGGAGGAGTGGGGGATCCTACATGTCATATAAGTCTTATAAATCTGCAGTTTGATTTATACCTAAGTACTTCATTTTAGGGGTGTTAATGTAAAGGGTATTGTTTGAAATTCAAATTCCACTGTTCACTGCAGGTAAACAGGAAAACTATTGGCTTTTGTGTATGAACCCTGTATCTTGAAATCTTTATGGCACTGCTTACTGGTTTCAGAAATTATTTTGTTGATTCTTTCAGATTTTGAACATAGTCATGTCCTTTGGAAACAGAAATAATTTCATTTCTTCCTTACTAATCTTTAGACCTTCTATTTCCTTCTCCTGTGTTATTTTAATAGCTACAACTTTGAGTGCAATGTTGGAAAATGGTGGAGAGGTGGATAACATCATCTGTTAATATAATAAAAGGTTGATCATCTTATTAAAAATAATGAACATTATTAGAAAAAGTGAATCCTTAATTTTAAACAGAAGTTTGTAAACCCAATGATGATATAGCATGTAAGCTGTAAATAGAATATAATTTAATTTTTCCTTAACATTTATCCTTTATATTTGATTTCTTGATTATTTGTATTGATTTTGGAAATATTTTTGAACCTCTATTTAACAAAAAGATGGTTAACATTTTAATATTAATGTAAGCTAATAGTGGAAGAAAAAAATTACAATCATAAAGAAAATATTTAATTTTATTGTAATCACAGTGCTGTATTTGTATGATACAATACTATATACTATATTTGTTGCTGAATTCAGAAGTGTTTTTTTTAAATTATATAACTTACTATTCAAATGCAGGTGATACTTTTTTTGCACTGCAATGTATATTACTGAAATACATATTGAACATAAATGTGACAATGTTTTTAAAAAGAATTTCAGTTTAGTGCAACAGATTTATCTCATGATATAAAGGATTACTGCCACTAATTTATCTCATGTTACAAGGGTCTCCCCCTTCTCAAATGTGTAACTTCTTTTTAAAAACTTTTATTTAATGAATGCAATTTTCATAGGTACAACTTTAGGAATATAGTGGTTTTTCTCCCATACCCACCCTCCCACCCCGACTCCCTTCCCACCTCCTACTCCCTCTCCCATCCCATTCTTGCTTAAGATTAATTGTTAATTAACTTTCTATACAGAAGACCAACTCTACACTAAGTAAAGATTTCAACAGTCCCCCCCCCAACACACAACGTAGAAAGTACTGTTTGAGAACAAGATTTGCAGTTAATTCTCATAATACAACTCATTAAGGACAGAGGTCCTATATGGGGAGTAAGTGCACAGTGACTTCTGTTGTTAATTTAACAAGTAACACTCTTATTTATGACAGCAGTGATCACCTGAGGCTCTTGCCAAGGCTGTAGAAGCCTTTTGTGACCACAAACTCTGTCAGTATTTAGACAAGGCCATAGCAAAGTGGAAGTTCTCTCCTCCCTTCAGAGAAAAGTACATCCTTCTTTGATGTTCCACTGGGGTGTCACTCACAGAGATCCTTCATGTAGGATATTTTTTGCCTTGGTGTCTTGGTTTTCCATGCCTGAATTGCTCTCATGGGCTTTTCAGCCAGATCCGAATGTCTGAAGGACTAATTCTAAGGTCAGAGTATTACTTAAAGCATTGTCATTCTATGAGTTTGCTGTGTGGACTGCTTCCCAGGTTGGACATTCCCTCCTGTTAAAATCTGTCTATTATTATTACCAGGTACTTGATGCTGTTTATATGGTCTCTTTAACACTTAATCCTATCTATATGTTCACTTTAACACTTAATATGATTACTTTAACAATTAAGATGACATTTTACAGCTTTACAGTTACAAACTTCCTCCTCCCTCTGATTATTTTTTACTGAGATTGATTTTCAATTGCCTTTATATACATATGATTAGCTCTATGTTAAGTAAAGGGTTCAAATATATATGAAGAAGAGAAAAAAATACAAAATACAAAATAAAAATAAAAAACTGTTCCTCAACAGTCAAGATGAGGGCTGTTCAAGTCATTGTTTCTCAAAGTGTCAATGTCATTTCTACAGCTTTTGTTTTAGGTGCTCTATTAGTTCTCACAGATCAAGGAGAACATATAGTATTTGTCCCTTTGGGACTGGCCTATTTCACTAAGTATGAAGTTTTCCAGATTGATCCATTTTGTTGCAAATGATTGGATTTCTTTTTTTTTTTTTTACTGCTGTGTAGTATTCCATAGTGTACATATCCCATAATTTCTTTATCCAATCTTTGGTTGATGGGCATTTAGGTTGATTCCATGTCTTAGCTATTGTGAATTGATCTGCAGTAACCATGGGGGTGCAGATAGCTCTTTTGTTTACTGATTTCATTTCCCTTGGGTAAATTCCCAGAAGTGGGATGGCTGGGTCATATGGTAGGTCTATATTCAGATATTTGAGGTGTCTCCATACTGTCTTCCATTGTGGTTTACCAGTTTACATTCCCAACAGTGGGTTAAGGTAACTTCTATTATATAAAACATATAGACATTGCATACGTAGTACACATTGCATACATAATATTTTAAACTTTTTTGAGTAACAAAATAAAAATTGTGGGTTTTTTTTGAGATTTATTTTCTTTATTTAAATGGCACAGTTACAGAGACACAGAGAGAAACAGAGAGAGATATTCCATCCTCTGGTTTACTTCTCAAATGACTGCAACAGCCAGGGCTGGGCTAGGCTGAAGCCAGGAGCCAGGAGCTTCATTTGGGTCTCCGACCTGGTTCACAGGTCCAAGCACATGGACCATCTTCTGCTGCTTTGCCCAGGCCAACAGTAGGGAGCTGGATCCAGCAGTGGAGCAGCTGGATTTGGAGCAGTGCCCATGTGGAATGTAGGCACTGCAGGTGGCAGCTTTTCTCACTATGCTACAATGCCAGCCCTCCTCCCAATTTTTTCCTTTGCCATTACATAATTGCTTAGTGAGCAAAAGTGAGATTACTGTCCAACGGGAGTTCAGGGAATTTTGTTTTACTTTTTTTTTTTAACTTTATGGAATCTTTTTACCTGTTACGGTTGTAAAGAAATGTTAGGAAAGAAAGTCCTTGGAATCTTCTTGTTCTATATCTACATACTATCAAAACTTCATCATTTCACAGAACTTTTTGTTGAAAGTATTTTCAGCCATGAGATATATGCCAAATATTTCTTTATAGAATTTACAACCTGCTGTACTTAAGCCACATTATACTTCCTATTGGGTACTTAAGAACTATAAAGCATGAAAAGGAATTGTTCTAATTCTCCTTTCATAGCTAATCAAAAATCCAGAGGGAGTTCTTACCTTGTTTTTGTTTATTGACTGGGGCTGTTGCCCCTCTGAATATAATTCACATGGTCAGTTTTCAGAATTTGATAAAATACTTCACAAGTAAGTAAATTAATAAAATACATTGGGGAATTTTGTTCATCTGAAGATAATTAAGAAATAAACACCCAGTACCAGTTTCTCCTCATTGTTACTTGGGGAGCAAGGGCAGTTGTCCTAGAGTGAAGGCGTATGTTAAAGTGTCTGTTTCCCTGTGCTGACTCTGTGGTTCTCTGAGGTTGGCTGAGGCCTGTAACACCAGCTTCCCATATGAGTACTGGTTGGAGTCCTGGCTGCCCCACTTCCAACTCAGCTTTTTGCTAAATCTCCCTAGTAATGTTCTTGAAAAAGCATCAGAAGAATGGTCCAAATGCTTGGGTCCCTGCCACCCATGTGGGAGACCCTGATGGAGTTCCTGGTTCCTGAGCAAGCCCCAGCCATTACAGTCATTTGCAAAATGAACCCACAGAGATTCTCTCTGTGCCTGTCTCACCATCTCCCCCAATTTCTCTGTAACTCTGACTTTCAAGTAAATAAATAATTTTTCTTAAATATCTCTTAATGGAAGTTGGGTCACATGGATATAAAGACAGTATTTAAAAATTCTTAGCGCCTGGCTGGCGCCGTGGCTCAATAGGCTAATGCTCAGCCTGCGGCGCCGGCGCCCCGAGTTCTAGTCCCGGTTGGGGTGCCAGATTCTGTCCCGGCTGCTCCTCTTCCAGGCCAGCTCTCTGCTGTGGCCCGGGAGGGCAGTGGAGGATGGCCAAAGTGCTTGGGCCCTGCACCCACATGGGAGACCAGGAGAAGCGCCGGCCGTAGCGTCCATTTGGGGGGGTGAACCAACGGAAGGAAGACCTTTCTCTCTGTCTCTCTCTCTCACTGTCCTCTCTGCCTGTCAAAAAAAAAAAAATTCTTAGCGCCTTAGAAGCAAAGTTCAAATAGGTCATCAAAGAAAATGGGACCTCAGGCCCTCCCACCAATTATTTCATGCAAGATATAGAGAGCATAGCCTGGAACAAATGCTAATGGTGGAAATTTTCTGCTAAAAGAGGAGCAATTTTCCTCAAATCCTTTGGAAGCCTGAAGTTCTAGAGATGTGGCTTGTGGACCGGGTGGCTCTGAGTAGGCTGACATGCTCCTAAGAATCTAGAGGGTTCTGGTAGTTATTGAATATGAAATTCAATGCATAATTCATAAACTACATTTTCACTTCTGCTCAAATTCTATATTTAGTAAAGCTACACCACTTATTGAACATCTGTGTTTCATTCCAGTCTTTGGGTTTGTCAAATGTAACTTCACCAAGGGGATTATTAAGTTATAACTTATTTTCTCTTGATGACAATGATAGATATGCTATGCAAGCAATAATCTTTTTTATAAAAAGCTCTAAGCTTAAAAATCTAATCATTTCTTCAAGTTATAGTATAAATTTATACATGTAAGTTCATGATGAAAAAGAACATTTGGTTTCCTGTAGGAGATTGATATGTTAGCATGGTTGTTTAAGTAAGGAGTAAAACAAAATAAAAAACAAACAAAAAAAATTCCCAAAACTTGGAGCATAAATTCAATGCCTTCATGTGTTTACCATTACTTATCTTAAAATAGAATGGATTTTGAAACTCTTTCACCTTGAAGATTATGAAATTTGCAAGCACAACCTTTATTCTAATCTATATTTAGTTGAGAATTATATTTTTACTTTATATCTTTACACATTCAAATCCAAGATTGAAGTTCTGTGCTTGGAGAACTTAGAAAAGATTATAACTTAAAAGAATAATAGTTTTATTTCCACTGGTGTAATTGAGGTCTGTGTCTAGCAAATATTTTCTACACTTTCATTTTGTGACAGTTAAAATGAAATATATTTGCAATATTATGTCTAGATTGCTGCAAATATTTCTATATCAATTTATAGTTGTGCTGTGTTAGAATAAATATACCCCCGAGTTCCGTCTTATGACTCAATTAAAATTAATTTCTTATTCATGTGTTAAACCAAGAAGGGCATTTTTTGAAAGCTTTTATTTAATGAATACAAATCTCATAGGTACATCTTTAGGAATTTAGTGGTTCTTACCCCCATACCTGCCTTCCCACCCCACTCCCATCCCATCTCCCACTCCCTCTCCCATCCCATTCTTCATTAAGATCCATTTTAATTATCTTTATACAGAAGACCAACTCTATGCTAAGTAAAGATTCCAATAGTTTAAACACACACAGACACAGAAAGTATAAAGTACTGTTTGAGGACAAGTTTCACAGTTAATTCTCATAGCACAACTCATTAAGGACAGAGGTCCTACATAGGGAGTAAGTGCACAGTGACTCATATTATTGATTTAACAATTGACACTCTTATTTGTGACGTCAGTGATCACCCGAGGCTCTTGACATGAGTTGCTGAGGCTATGGAAGCCTTCTGAGTCCACAATCTCCATCAGTATTTAGACAGGGCCATAAGCAAGGTGGAAGTTCTCTCCTCCCTTCAGAGAAAAGTACATCCTTCTTTGTTGGCTCAAGGAAAGGATTTTAGGGATGGAGGGAACAGAATGGCCCTATTCCTTGCTGCTTTAGGGAACAAGGCTCTTCCTGTTGTTTGTAGCTTTATAATTTCCTAAAGTGAAATCAAAACACTTGGCTTTGGACAAAATCTTCATGACAATCTGTTTTACAGACCCTATGAGAAAAAAAACAGTGTTTAAAATTTAAAATGGTAGGAAAGAAATTAAAAAGATGAGTAGTATTCAGTGTCATAGAAATTCAATTTCAGTGTCAGTAAAAGTTTTCTTGGAGTGCAGTGAAGGTCACTTACTTATGTATTGTTGATAAGCATGCTTCCCTTCTCTACACATGCCATAATAATGCATAAACATGGATCTTCCCCTGTACATACAGCCAGTGAGCTTCATAGGACAGGTTTACTATCAGATTATATTGGGTCTGCTGTTAGGAAATGATTAGAGACATTCACTGATACTCAAATGTTGCACCAAATAACACATATACAAGAGAAAAATGCATCAGTAAATACTGGAGAATGTGGAATGTCCCCAACACACACATCAAATGATTTCTGCGTGAGATGATAGCTCTGACAATTACCCTGATCTGATAATTTTTTAATTTGTGTGTGTGTACCCTGTAAATAATAAGTACCATGTCAAATAAATTTATTTTTTTGAAAAGCAGAATGACAGGGAGAGAGAGAGAGAGAGAGAATCTTCCATCTGCTGGTTCACTCTCTCAAATGGCTACAGCAACTGGGACTGGATTAGGCTGAAGTCAGGAGCTGGGAGCTCCATTTGAGTCTTTTGTGTGGGTGGCAGGGGCCTGAGTACTTCGGCCATCATCTGTTTCCCAGGCATATTAGCAGGGAGCTGGATTGGAAGCAGAAGAGGCAGGACTGGAGCCCGCAGAATGTGCAGTAGGAGAGTAGAGCAGGAGTAGAGGAGGAGTAGTAGAGTTTGGTTTCAGTCAAGTGCTTGATACTTATGTGGGCTTTTGGCTTCCATGACTGTGAGAGGTGAAACTGTTAAGGGTGAAATGGCGGGGGAGAGAAGATTTCCTCCATTCTTTGTCTCACGTGGAAGAAGAATTTCCAAGGCAAAGAGAAAAACAAGATGTATCAAAAGCAAGACTTATTTAAGTCAGAGACCTCTAGCAAGAGTGCTCTGGAGCAAGGCTCCAAGAGAGGCAAAATCCAAAGGGACTGGTGGTACTGGGGTTTTTAGGCACAATTTTGATGGGGAAAGGCAGGGACAAACCCATCAAAAGACCTGATTTGTAATCTCAGTAAATAAGCTTGCTTATGTTAAAACAAAAGAGGCATTGGAGGGTGGCATACCTAACTTGTTTTACCATGAACTGGGGGCTCAGAAGGGTGGAGTCACCACTGCCTCGCTGTTCTCAAGCCAAGATGGTAGCTCCCAAGGAGTGAGCAGGCAGGTCCTTTTGACCTTGCAAAGATAACTTTGGGGTAAAGCAAGCACTTTGCACCCTCAGTTCCCACTGGGAGCAACCTGGCTGCCTATTAACTCATCTGACTCCTCACAAAACTTCAGTTGTTAAAGTCTGCAACTTCCCAGTAACATCCAACAGCAGATGTGGAGACTAATGCGTTCCCCAATCACAGAGGCTCTATTTCTGTAAGCATGATCTACCAAAAGGAAAATCAGGAATGGGGCTGGATACATTGCACAGAAGTCAGAATATTTAGTATGGTGACTCTGGAGGACGCAGTGGTTAAATATAACTTATGCACAATCCTAAGCTGTAATTAAAAAGACATCATTTACTGCCCAGCTGGTTTCACTTGCGACTGAAAGGAGAACCCCAACAGAAGCTAGAAATATTTTTAGGCTGCACAATTTGGCCTTTGCCCTAAGTGACTCCATTCTCCTCCAAACTTCAGAAGGAGGAGAAATAGAAGTGAGGAAGGAAGGAATGACTGATAGGCACCTGTGTGTCTCCTACTGGTGCTGCAGATTTTACAAGAGCAAGAAACAGGTTCAGAATTAAGAGAGTGTGAAGAGGACTTGGATTAAATGGGAAAGGGCAGCATATGGATGACTTGTATAATGGAATGGACAAGCAATGCAGAAATGTGCAGGTTAAGTCAGGGGTAGGAGGGGCACCACACAGGTGGTGAAAATGTGCTTGTGGAATCAGAAAACATTTTCCAAAACAAATAGCATCAATGGTTGTATCAAACTTTGTCATGGCCAACACCATGGCTCACTAGGCTAATCCTCCACCTGCGGCACCAGCACCCCAGGTTCTAGTCTCAGTTGGGGCGCCAGATTCTGTCCTGGTTGCTCCTCTTCCAGTCCAGCTCTCTGCTGTGGTCCGGGAAGGCAGTGGAGGATGGCCCAGGTCCTTGGGCCCTGCACCCCATGCGAGACCAGAAGAAGCACCTGGCTCCTGGCTTCAGATCAGCACAGAACACCGGTCATAGCGGCCACTTGGGGGGTGAACCAACGGAAGGAAGGCCTTTCTCTGTCTCTCTCTCTCTCACTGTCTAACTCTGCCTGTCAAAAAAAAAAAAAGTTTGTCAAGACAGGCTTTGGATTGTCCTTATCACTTCCTGGATCATAGGAAAACCCCATTGCAAGCTACACTTAAGGGTTTTTTCTCTGCAGGTAACATCTGAACTCCATGCACGTCAATGACTCTTTCCTTCTGATACCTCCAGATTGAAAAATAGTTATACCATTGCATGGTATATTCATGAGGAAATCGATACAAACAGCACCTAGAGGGGTGCATAACTATATCCTCCGCAGCTGAAAAGATAAGACGTCACGGGGCGAACTAGTGATACGAATTCCAATGATTCCTTATTCAATTCCTAGAACATAAGAGGCAGCTGTAACTGTAGGTGACACTATACTAAACATGAAAGCAATACAACTCTTCCTGAAGAGCCTTTCTGATCTTTTAGCTGTGACACAAGCGACTGAGAAAACATTTCTTGAAGAACATTTCTGCCTCTGCTTTGTTTAAACTGCAGAAGCATCAAGACTTGCTTGAAAATATGCTCTTTCGAGATGGGAAACAAACAAATCTGGGAGAGACAAAAATGCTACGGAGTGAAAGCTGCGGCTTTCTTTTCAATTTAGCTAATGAGTTGTTAACTTGAAAAACGCAAAAGGACTTCGACAATTAGAAGATAAATTGGGGCAGACCAGCCCTTGATGCCAGTGAAGCTGGCCATATCACACATCAGAGTTTGACCCTAGGCTCCAGCTCCTGACTCCAGGTTCCTGTCAGTGCAGCTCCTGGGAGCACAGGTGATGCTCCAACTAACTCAGTCCCTGCCACCCACTTAGGAAACCCTGGATTGAGATACTGGCTCTCGGCCTTGGCCTTGGCCCAGACCTGGCTGCTGGTAGTCTTTGAGGAGTGCACTGTTTGTGTGTGTCTCTCTGAATCTTTGCCTCTGAAATGAATTCTTTATTACCTTTTTTTTTAAAGAAAGTTTTTTCTGGTGCAAAAAAATTTGAAATTCCTGCATGGTTTTTTTCATAGTTCATTTTTTCCTTGTAAAGATCTCTTGTGCTGTTAGAGCTTTGTACTCTGCTAAGGTCATGGATCATACTGGAGTGAACAGGCAGCTTCTTGCCCCTTTCTTTTTCTGATAACTTCCTTTTCCCACAAAGAAGTTAAGGGAGAAGGAGGCCAATCATGGTGATTTCCATGTAGGAAGGGCTGCCTTCCTTCCCAGACCTTGGCATGGCCTTCAATGACTGCTTTCTAAAACAAAGCACAGCATTTCATTGTTAAATGCTTCTGGTAGGACTGCCAGGCCTTTTTTTTTTTTTTTTTTTTTTTTTTTGAGTAGCAGCTAAAGCATTTTTTTGAAGTGTAAATATAGAAATTTTATTACTATTGTTATCTTTTTGTTTTTTTTATTGTACTAATAATCAATGTTAAATTGCTATCATTTCAAAATAGGCTTTTATAAGAAATAAGCTTTCTGCAAGTTTCATGGTAGTCACATGGCACAAAACTATAACAGACTTACCAAAAATAATAAGCAAGGGATCAAAACACATTACTAGAGAAAATCACTTAACCACACAGGAGGATTGCAGGGAAGTGATTAAAAAAAAGAAAGAAACTACAATGAAATTGAAAAACAAGCAGAATGGCCTAAGTAAGCCTTTACCTGTCAATAATTACCTAAATGGACAAAAAACAAGATCCAACCATATGCTGTGAAACCATATGACAAGGAAGTCATGTCAGCTCTAAAGATGTGCATAGACTAAAAGTGAAAGGGTGAAACGAGAAATTACATGCAAATAGAACCCCAAAGAAAGTAGGATTAGCCATTCTTAAAACATATAAAATAAGAATTAAAGCAAAAGCAGTCAAGAGAGGCTTGGAGGGTCTTCATGTAATGATAAAAGGTTCAATTTAACAAGAGGAAATAACAATTTTAAATATATAACACACCCAGTATTATAGCACCAAATACATAAAACAAAAAAATCCCAAAATGAACCTTTTATAACAAACATGTATTTTGACATACAAAATATATTCTAAATATTCAAACAGAATATTTTCTCATCTTTTGAGGAAATGTTGCATTGTGAATCATTTTCTTTTAGGTAGAATATTTTTCCTTTTAAAGTTACACATCTGTCACTTTTGTTCTAAAAATATGAATGTATTTTTCCAAATGTAGAGTCTCGTTGATCTTTAAGAATCACATACTTTTGTTGAACACGAATCTTAGTTCATACTTTGTTTGTGCTGATACTGTAAAGTTACTTGAGGTTAAAGTAATAATACAGTTTACTCTTAGAAGTTTACTTTGCTTATGAACATTTATCACTGAAAAAAAATAAGTAATTTTCTAATTATGTTAAATGTAGGGAGCTAAGGGATGGGTGTTGTAGCATAATGAGCACCTGCAGAATGACAGAGAAAGAGAAAGGAAGGAGGGAGGGAGGGGGCGAGGGCGGGGGGAGAACCTTCCCTCTGCTAGTTCACTCTCCAAATGGGCACAGTGGCCAGGACTGAGCCAGGCTAAAGACAGGAGCCTGGAACTCCATCCGGGTCCCCCACATGGGTGGCAGGGCCTAAAGCACTTCTGGCCATCTTCGCAGATGCGTTAGCAGAGAGCTGGATCAGGAGCATAGCAGCGAGACTAGAACCCGAGCTCTGATAAGGGATGACTGCATTGCAAGCAGCAGCCAGACCCGCTGTGCCACAGCTCTGGCTTCTCTCCTTATGATTTCTTGGCAATATTCCTTAGCATTGTAGTGCAGTGTTATTTGTTTCTTCAGTATACTTTCACGGAAGTGATGCCTGTTAGAACATTCTCATGTTCTGTCTTCCCTCTTTCACTAGTTGTCACATGATGGAACTTTCTCCATGTCTGCTGCGTGCTACCTGGAGAGAGCAAACGATTGCAACCTCAGCGTTCCTACTAATCTTTTACCCCATTCAACCTCATCCTGCACCTGATACTTTTATGTTTGTGTGACTCGCTAGCACTAACTTAAACTCTAAAATTATAACATGTGGCCCATATTACTGTGTGTTTCCATTTTTTTTTACATTTCTCCACATAAGTAATTTTATAGAGATTTGTAGTATCAGATTGTTCACAATCAAATGATCCATCATGATGAAGTGATGAAGTTTTTCTTGTACAAGTGAAGAAGCCAGACCTAGGAAAGTTACTGACTTTCCAAGACTGATTAATGACATGGGTACAAGTGAAACTTAAATCAAGTTGAATGAGATTTTTTTTCCCCTGTTAATCATTTTGGTAACATCATTTATCCTCTTTCCAAAGTCAAATTAAATCCCCAAACATGCGAATTTTGTTCAAATTATATTGTAAAATGTGCAACATCATTAACTGAACAGAAAATTAAGTAGACCTTAATTGAATAAACAGATGTAGCACTAATTAACATCATAGTTACTAGAAAAAGAAGAGAAAGAGGTTGAATTTTCATATCCCCTTGAAGCTGGGGCATACGCTGAAGTCTCAGGTATGAAGAAGCCGGTGCAGAAGGCAGGTCAGACACACGAGTTGGTAGTTCAGGTGAACTCAGCTGCCCCAGAACTTCATGTGAATGAACACATCAGCAGTGCGCACATTTCCTTACATCAGCTTAATTTCTCCAACTTCAGAAACGTTTGGATTGCTGTGAAACCAACTTACTTAGTGCCTTGTATGATAGAATCTTTAAATGGAAGATTCTGAGGGAAAAGAATGACTTCATAAAATATTATTATAACACATTTCATTTTTCTGCTTCAAAAATACAGTATTTTACCATTTAAAGGAAAGGATATGGCCAAGTACAGGTTGCCATTTCAAAGCATATAAATTTTTAATTCAAATTTTAAAATTAAAGTTTTTTTTAAAAGTAGTTCTGCTAAAGGTGTACATTTATTTCAGCACATTTTCATTGCAAGAATAATTTCTAAATGCATTCAGAGTTTTTAAGTCATCTTGATTTTTGTATTTCATTAATGTGAGCAAATTATATCACCCGATTTGATAATAATTCAAAATAAGTTAACAACATATTAATGTCCTGTGGTATATTAGCATGAGATTTACCCACACAGATTAGAAATCACTTTCACTCCAGGGATAGCACAATAATAAGCCCATTACCACTCTGGCCAGATTCAGTTTCTTACCTGTCACTGCTCCACGGCAGTGGCCAGGCAGCCATTCTGACAGCCTGAGCCAATGTCGTCTTCCCTTGAGAAGATTCGCTGCCCATCTTGGCCTGTGCAGTGACTGCCACAACTTCATCTCCCCCATCAAAATGCATTTCTTTCCAATATGATTGAAAGCCAAACAGCGCAGCATGCATTCCACTGGTATGCCATTACATATGCTTCCATGTTCCATTCAATACATGGCCATCGAATTAAGTCTTAGAAATGTCCCGTTCTAGCCTCATCTAGTCTACTAAATTTCCCAAGGAAAAAATAAGCTTCTTAATAGACAAAACTATGAAGAACCCTAATTCTGCTGGAGCATTTCTAAATAGCAAATAAAACAAATTCTGAGCCATTTGATACCTTTTGATAACAGGACACTGGATATGCAAAAGTGTCACCCACAGTAACCAGAGATACCACACACCATTAGGCAGGTAAAGCTATTTCCAATGTTAGATGCACCAAATATGTAGTTTACAAGTGTGCACATGGCTGCCTTGTTCTCCAAGCTTTACTGAACTACTGTTATTAGAATGGATCAGTTGCTCAGAACAGGAAAGCTCTTGTTAATGATGTAGTTGATTTGCCAGATGTTTGGTGTGTTACTTTATTAGTTTGTTTACACATTGAAACCTTATTTTCTCAATTATAGATGTTTTCCTTTTTGAAACAAAGAGACATGTATGTCTCATGTGTGTATCTCCATTGGTGCTTACCAGTACATTGTGAGATTATTTGTGTTTATAGTATTTTTAATTTAAAGTAAGATTTTTATAATTTATTTTTATTTTTGCATATTCTAACATTAATATATACCTAGAAAACTGCATTTTTAAAAGTTTTTGTCTTCATTTTATTTGGAAGGAAGAGAGCAGAAAAGTGGGAAGGAGGCGGGGAGAGATCTTCCATTCACTGGGTAGCTTCTCAAATGGGAGGCTGAGCCAGGTGGTAGCTAGGAGCCAGGAATTCAATCTGGGTCATCCACATGGAGGTAGAGAACCAACCAGTTGAGCTTTCTGTGCTGTTTCTAGTGTCTACAATGGCAGGACACTGTTGTTCAAAGTGGAGCTAGGACTTGAACCCAGGCCCTTGGATATGGGATGTAGTGTCTTAGCCACTCTGATAAATGCCTACTCCCAAAACTGCATTTTTAAAAAAGATTTATTTATTTATTTGAAAGTCTGAATTATACACAGAGAGAGGAGAGGAAGGGAGAGAGAGGTCTTCCATCCGATGGTTCACTCCCCAACTGACTGCAACTGCTGGAGCTGCACTGATCCGAAGCCAAGACCCAGGAGCTTCTTCCAGGTCTCTCACATGGGTGCAGGGATCCAAGGACTTGGGCCATCTTCTACTGCTATCCCAGGCCATGGAAGAGAGCTGGATCAGAAGAGGAGCAGCTGGGACTAGAACCGTGCCCATATGCAATGCTAGCGCTTCAGGACAGGGCGTTAACCCGCTGCACCACAGCACCGGCCCCTAAAACTGCATTTCTTATGGCTCTGTATATGTTAAAATATAGTTTGACTTTCTACAAAAGATGAAATAAATGATTAGTTTTTAATGAATAAATCACATCAATCTGAGATAATTTAAGATACATAAATCTTACAAACTTAGAATTTCAGATTTAAAATTTAGACCCAGGCCAGTGCTACGGCTCACTAGGCTAATCCTCCGCCTGCAGCGCTGGCACACCGGGTTCTAGTCCCAGTCGGGGCGCCAGATTCTGTCCCGGTTGCTCCTCTTCCAGTCCTGCTCTCTGCTGTGGCCCGGGAAGGCAGTGGAGGATGGCCCAAGTGCTTGGGCCCTGCACCCCATGGGAGACCAGGAGAAGCACCTGGCTCCTGGCTTCGGATCAGCACGCTGGCCGCAGCGGCCATTGGAGGGTGAACCAACGGAAAAAGGAAGACCTTTCTCTCTGTCTCCCTCTCTCACTGTCCACTCTGCCTGTCAAAAAAAAAAAATTTAGATGCAAACTTTCCCAACCATTTTGAAAATTGTACAATCTGTTCTTTAAAGATTGTCTTACAATGACAAAATATTAAGTGCTTCCTTTTGGATTTTATGGTAAAAAGTGTATGATTCACTATTCTCCATATGTTATGGTATGGATAATATTTATTTAAGCAAGAATTCCTGTTCACTTTTTGTCATCTAAAGTTCTATATTCAATGTTTAGGAAATGGTATAGTTTGGCATTAATTCCTAAAGTGATGAAATAAATATGTAAAATATTATAAAGTTGATAATTGTATTTCACTTCAACACATCCTTATCAGGATTAAAACTAAACAAAAAAACATTTTTATGGATGTATTTTAGGAATCTGAGCAATTTATTTAGTGTTCAACAAGTTAACATTGAAGGTAACAAAAATCAATTTGTTTTACCTCGAATCCTATCTCATAAGTACCTTTTAATTTCAGTTTAAAAGAGCTAATTTCAACTTCAGGATATTCTAATAACACACCAACATTATTTTTAATTGCTAACTTGAGAGGTGGAGAGAAAAAGACAGGAGGAGTGGGAGAGGGGGGCAGAGAGAGAGAAACCCATGTCTTGCCATGCTTTTTAGTCCTTTTGTATGTTTGATTTGCTCATGAAAACATATAAAACTTAATAGGAAACATATTATTCTCATTCTGGCATAGATACCAAATTATTTTCTATATAAACAAGACTAAAGAACGAGTGTTGGTTTTCTAGAGGACTTCTAAATATTAAATGGATACCTTAGTTCGTCCTTCCTTGTTTTTAACCCCTTCCCTACCCAAATTGTTGACACAAATAGGCATAGGAATGAAGCAGTCTGATCAACGTGGGGAAACACATTTCTAAGTAGGTAACAGAAACAAGTGGGTTTTCCCAAATCATCTGGATCAAAGCCTGCTGGGTCCATTTTGAGAGACTTCTACACAATAAAGAGGGATTTGCTGTCATGAAATCTTCTAATTTTGTCTCTCTAGATGCTGGTATGTTCTAGAAAATTATAGCCCTTTATTACTGTTCTCTCTCTAAGTTAGTACTTACACTTTTAGGCACAAAGGGAATTTAGGTGTGTTTTTTGTTAATATTGTCTTTAAAGGAACACAAGGTAAACTTTTAAGGAGTTCCAGATGTGTGAATGAGTCCTTCATATTTCAACAGGTGTTGCTTCTGTTTCTGGCGCTATAAAAACACAGCTCACAGCTATATAATAAAATAAGCCACATGGAAAACACAGCTGTAGCTTACATGTGATAGGAAGAATATACTTAAGGTATTGTTCTAGCTTTATTCGAGGAAAACTTTGAGACATGAAACCAATGATCCTAATTGAGAGCACTGGATGGATTAACATGCTGAAATCGGAATATGGTTTACTGATGCTACTTTAATATTCAAGAATTAGAATGACAACAGAGACAAGAAATAATGCTAACATAAGTGTGACTTCTAAAAATGAAATGCACTGAACACTCATATTTTATTTTTCAACAGTATGAAAGAAGCGGGAATAGGCCATAAGCAATGGAGAGGCCCTGTATCATCCTCTTGCAAGCAGTGTCCAGTGGTTTATACCAACCCTGTTTGCGGCTCAGATGGTCACACCTACTCTTCACAGGTAAAGACAACTACAGTCGTTTACTAAGAATCAAGTCATTCTTACATATTAGTAAGTGGTGAGGACCAGTATCCAATGTGGTCATCTGAAGAATTTAACTTTTAAACTATTACAGGTAATCTCCCTGGTTTGGAATATTATTCAATATAAATTTGTTTCTCCAGTATCTGAATTTGAAATTCTAAAGCTCCAAGCACTCTGAATTCACAAACAGCAAAGCCAACATTTGCTTTGTTGCTATGATGAGAGAGGTCAGAATTGTTATCATGCTGGAAAAATGACACGAATAATCACATTAATATCTATCATGATCTGTCAGCTTGATGACTTTTTAAATCTCGTGTTTTATCTCCTGCAGTAACTCATTTAAGTGTCCAAAAAGCCATTTTAGCAGACAAATAAACAGGACAGGAATACTATAGCAATTTGACAAGTTTCACTTATTTAATTGACCATGAGTCCAGATCTGATATCATCTCTGATTCAATGCACTGATCTCTTGTCTGTGTTTTTCTGCCTCCCTATTAGTCGCCCTGTGTTAAAATATTGGGAAGCTTTGAAAAACGTTTCCTGAATAAGACAAGGAAAAGTTTTCTTTGATTGTGTGACAGTAAGGCGTATAGACTCACAGCCTATTAATTTGAAATCAACAAAGCAGAGTACACTCGCACATTTAGATTTTTAAGTATATATTTTAGAAAGGTAATACATCATAGGACACAGTGTCCACAGTGGAGTCTTATCTTAAAATTAAACATGTTAACATTTCTGTAGGGAATATTTGAATATATAAAGTCAATGGTACACTTGAGTTCTGGATGTTAATCACACCCCAGTTTGTACCTGACTGTGCATACCATAGATTAATTCCAAAAAGGTATGAATTTCAGAACATTTTGGTTTTGTGGCTACCTACTTATAAATCGTAGGTTGTCCAGATAAATATTTCTCTTTAACTTCCACTTTTATTTTATACTTACAAACCTGAGAACAGCACTGTGATGGTAAAAATAGATTAATTTACTCAATAGAGCTATACATGTGCGTAACACTTGAGTGCCACGTACTGGGTAACCTCAGTACAGCAGTTCTGCATCTTCTGAAGTTTTCAGGTGTGTACAGAAGTGGAATTATGGCCAGGAGAGGAGGAGGAATGTTGGGGTCCCTCAACATGGCCTCTATTTTAGTGAATTTACTGTGGTCAAAGACCTCAGCTTTGCAAGCATAGAAAATTCATGTTGTAAGTATGAATGAGAGTGTAGCTGTCTCACATAATCCTTATAAAGTCGAAATCATTTTAAGTGCTAGTGAAAGGTACAGATTGCAATATTCAAATGGGTAGGTAGAAATAGCCGCACTGGAAGCAAATTATAACCCTGATTTTACCTAATGAACGTTAATCGTTGAGCAAGTTGAGTCAGTGATGTGTTCGGAACTGTTTCTGGCAACCAGCTGAGATTCACTCACATCTTTACCAACATTAGCAAGGTGCCTGTCAAAAGTACTGGTACGTTTGTACTCAAACTGTCATTGTCCCCAGAGAGTGACAACAATAATCTATCAGATACTTATTTGGAGTTCTTTGTAGAATGGCCATGGAAAGTAGATGACTCCTTCTTTTCCAATTTAGTTCCATATCTAAAGAGAAAAATCAAAAGTGATTTCTGTTTGCTCATGACTACATGTAAGGTGGTGTTTGATAGTTTTGAAGTTACTAAGTAATTAGGAAATATAATTAGCCTGCTACCAACCTTGACAAAGCACTCTGACCTTAAGAGGATTAATCCATATGTGGATGTATTTTCAGATTTCTGAAGAATCTCCACACTGCCTTCCATGAAGGTTGTACTAGCTTACATTCCCATCAACACTGTATTAGGGTATCTTTTTCCCCACCCATTCCACTCTTGGAAATTTACCCCAACAAAATGAAATCAGCATATGAAAGAGGTATCTGTACTCCAATGTTCATTGCAGCTCCATTTACAATAGCAAAGATGTGGAATCAATCCAGATGCCCATCAACTGTGATAACTAGACAAAGAAAATGTGGAATGTATGAACTTTAGAATACTATTCAGCTGTTAAAAAAAGGATGAAATCCTGTTTTTAGCAATAAAATGATTGTGGCTGGAAATGGTTATGCTTAGTGAAATAAGCCAGTCCCAAAAAGACAAATACCATGTTTTCTCTAATATATGACAGTTAATATAGTATACCAAAAAAATCTATAGGAATGAAACAGACATCTTGTGATATGATTGTTGTTTTTAGCCCTTGTTTATACTCCTGTGGAACTAGGATCTTCTTACTGTTTTGCTAGTGGAAAATTTTCCTTAGTGGTGAATTGAGCTTGAGATTATAGAGTGGATTATAGAGTGGATTATAGAGTGGATAGATATAGATGTCTGCAGAAATTAAAGAAACAAAAGGAAGGAAAGAAGGAGGAGGATTGAGGGGAGGAGAGGGGGAGAGAGAAAGTATGGTTATCTTCTTAGAACTGTACTTATGAAACACATGAAATCTGTTCTTTTTATATTAATAAAAATTAGACACACACACACACACACAGAAGGTTGATCCGTGGGTAGCTTCATTCCCATGGAGTCCTTTTGTCCATGGAGCTTACAGATCCTATGGTATTGTAGACCAATCTTTGAAGCAATCGATATTTAAATTATTTTAATATTTATATGCACAAGTATCACTTCCAATAGATGCATTGTTTACACAGAAAGGCATAAAAAGTTCATAATTCAAGTGGATATGGAACTCTAGCACTCACAGACCACTATTTTCATTTCTTTTGATTCTAATTTAACTTCTTGACCCTCCCACTCTGAACCTCCCATTCAAATTTGAAACGTTTGTACTGACAGCCATGATGTTGAACTGTCTCGGGATGCTTCATACAGCTTATAGAAAAAAATGGAATTAAAGAGAAAGTTTATGGGGTAAGGGTAAGGACACTCATGTCCACATCTGAGTAATTGATTTCAATTCTCATCTCCAGTTCCTGACTCCAGCTTCCAACTAGTAGGAGACATAGTGATTGCTTAAGTAGTTGGTTTCTTGACACCCACAATGGGAGCCCCAGGTTGAGTTCCTGGCTCCTGTCTCGGCCATCCAGCCTTTGCTGCCATTTGAATAGTGAATCAGCAAGTGGGGGCTGTCTCTCTTTTGTTGGTTATCTCTCTGGCTTCTGTCAAACAAATATCTCTAACTCATTTGCAGGCGAGGTCATTACAACTGTATCTGGTGTAGGGGCTGGGCAATGGGGTATGAGAGAGACTTATGAGAAAGATTGCAAGGAAAGGCTTTTGTCAAAAGCCAGAACTAGGATATGATTTAGGAAGCTATACCTTGTTGCACAGTATAATCGACTTTGCTTAGTTATTTTATTGGTGCTCAGGCTCTGGAGCTGGTCAGCTTCTCGAGAAATCCTCAGCAGAGGATTTAAAAACTGCATATATGGGCCGGCGCCGCGGCTCAACAGGCTAATCCTCCGCCTGCGGCGCCGGCACACTGGGTTCTAGTCCCTGTCGGGGCACCAGATTCTGTCCCGGTTGCCCCTCTTCCAGCCAGCTCTCTGCTGTGGCCAGGGAGTGCAGTGGAGGATGGCCCAGGTGCTTGGGCCCTGCACTCCATGGGAGACCAGGAGAAGCACCTGGCTCCTGCCATCGGATCAGTGCGGTGCGCCAACCGCAGCGGCCATTGGAGGGTGAACCAATGGCAAAGGAAGACCTTTCTCTCTGTCTCTCTCTCTCACTGTCCACTCTGCCTGTCAAAAAAAAAAAAAAAAAAAAAAAAAACTGCATATATGAAAAGAGATAAATAAGTAAAGAAAAACACATGTTGGTTTGAAAAAAGTTGGAACATTTTTGATTTTCGTAAGTCTTTTGTGGTATCGTCTTCTATTTTTCTGTCAAGAAAAATGATTGATTTTTTAGAACCCTACTTAATCTTTCTTTGTGTCAGAACCAATGTTTTCTGAATTCTTTCAAATTCAGCAGTGCCAGAGAAATCAAAATATAAGTCTGTTCAAGGTTATTTGAGAAGTAATCATTCCTGAAATTGACACAAAAGATGAAGGTCTTTGTTTCTTTACTTCAGGCAAAGATTATTTTGATTGCATTGTCAAGCTTCAGTAGAACTAGGAATTGTTCTCCAGTAGAGCATCTGGGTTAGACGGTGGATATGCCTGTCACTGTCTCATGTAAATTGCATATTACACTGACTGTGAGCATGAGTCAATAAATAATATTAACGTTTACAACTGAGAAGGAGATCCATAATAGAAATTCCCTGAGGATAATAGTGGGTAATTTTGAACTCTTTTCTATCATATTTACGCGTGCAATGCTTGGCAGTTGGACTAAATAATGGTGAATTCCTAAAAAAAACAGCTTTGTTTGTAAAGTCATGTGTGCATTGAGGGGAAGCAAAGAGAAAGCTGGTTCATTTGCTACCAGAGTTCCAGCTCCAAGTGCACAGCAGCTGCTTCAGCCGGCTTGGAATGGAGCCCCTGCATCTGAATTGTAAACGCTTCCTGAGTGACTTGTATACTTGTATGTGTTACCATGCTTGAGAACTACAGTGGCATTCTGTCCAATTGTTGCCTTTGGATTCTGAAGCATGGTGTTTATTTCATATACATATTTGCATAAACTATGCATACTGATCCTTTGTGTATACATATGTACATATGCATATATTTGTATACCAAAGGTCTGCAAAAATTTCATGGAAATGCATATAATGAAGAAGCTGTGCATAAATTCCAAAACGTTTGCACCAAAATGAATTTATTTTTAACTTCATTTTTGATAAGCTTCTTGAAGAACCATTATGCATATAAGATAGAACAATAACATTAACATTACATTGGAAGTATTTATTTTTGTTGCAGCTTGGGAAAGTTACATGTTAAGTTTCAGTACTCTACTGTTATGTCATTTATTTTTTTCCATATTTGAAGTCTGTTGTTATTTTCTCATAATAGTTACTAGAAGCACATTATGCAAATTTTGAAAGGTAGATGGTAGAGTTTGATATGTTGTATTTATAAGAATTTAGCATTTAGTTGTTCCGTCATCCTTCTTCTGAATATTTTGAACTAAGATAACTTTAGGTTAGAAGGGAAATTGTCAAAAATAGATACACATTGTATTTGAACTGGCTTTTCATTTAGACAGGTTTGAGTTGTGGTGTAAATATGCCAACTTGTACAAGATTACAACCTTAGGACATTTTTGTGATCATTTACTAGGATAAGCTCTTATTAAAGCACTGAACATGAAAGGAAATAGTGTGAGTTAATTTTATCATAAAAATCTCAGATTTAAAAGGATCTCATCAGGACATCTGGGGTACTAAGTCCCTGTCACATCATGTTCTGCATGATTTCCTCTGTATTTCAGAGGAGTTCTGTTTGTCAGAAAACCTTTCCTCTCCTTCATTATATGGTTTCCAACACTCCCTATGCTTATTCTCGGAGGCATGTTTTGATGCTTAATAATCCAGAATCCATGTCCTCATTTACTAAGGAAAGATGTGACTTCCTCAGTTTTCCATTAAAATGGAACAAAAAGCTAAGAAACATTTGCAAAGCTGGCTTAATGGTTGAATGTTATTTAATTTTTAAAAGTTCCCCAATGTTGTAGAATTGTCTCTCAAACATTTAAAATCTGAGACATTTGACTTTGTTCTCAGAGAAATCCAATCCTCTAGTTTGCAGTTATATGTAAGTATATTAAATTGCATTTAATTCAGTTATGCGAATATGATAGAATTGACTTGAACATGTTTTAGGAACCAACAAAATGATTTGGGAATAAGCATAAAATGTATCAGACAGAAATGAAACAGTTTGGAGTCACGCATGGCTCAGCTGTTTCTTTGGAGATCTGTTGATGGAAAACTTCCTGTATATTTTGTTTTTGTCAATCAAAAATTGTTCATTCAGTAGAAACTAATTAATAGTCTCTTCTTATGTAAATATTACATGTTTAAGTTAAAAATCATTAGCAAGTAATGGGTGAAATATGATTTATATCAGTTCAATATGCAGAATTAGAATAATCAATGAATTATAATTCTTAAATTCTTTCTGGAAAATGAATTTTAACATTTTAGTTTATTTTATTTAATTTTTAATTTTTAGAAAGCTTTTATTTAATAATTATAAATCATTGATACGTCTTTTGGAATATAGCAGTTCTTACACCCATACCCGCTTTCCCACCCCCACTCCCATCCCACCTCCTACTCTCTCTCCCATCCCATTCTTCATTAAGATTCATTTTTAATTATCTTTATATACAAAAGTCCAACTCTATACTAAGTAAAGATTTCAAAAGTTTGCACACACACACAGACACACAAAGTATAAAGTACTGTTTGAAGACAAATTTTGCAGTTAATTCTCGTAGTACAACTCATTAAGGACAGAGGTCCTACATGGGGAGCAAGTGTGCACAGTAATTCCTGTTGTTGATTGAACAATTGACACTCTTATTTATGATATCAGTGATCAACCAAGGCTCTTGTCATGAGTCATGAGCTGCCAAGGCTATGGAAGCCTTTTGGGTCCACAAACTCCACCTTTTTTTTTTTTTTTTTTTTTTTTTTTTTACGGGCAGAGTGGACAGTGAGAGAGAGAGACAGAGAGAAAGGTCTTCCTTTGCCATTGATTCACCCTCCAATGGCCGCCACAGCTAGCGCACTACGGCCAGCGCACCGCGCTGATCCGATGGCAGGAGCCAGGTACTTATCCTGGTTTCCCATGGGGTGCAGGGCCCAAGCACTTGGGCCATCCTCCACTGCACTCCCTGGCCACAGCAGAGAGCTGGCTTGGAAGAGGGGCAACCCGGACAGAATCTGGTGTCCCAACCGGGACTAGAATCCAGTGTTCCGCCCCCGCAAGGCGGAGGATTAGCCTAGTGAGCGTGGCGCCGGCCCACAAACTCCATCATTATTGAGACAAGGCCATAAGCCAAGTGGAAGTTCTGTCCTCCTTTCAGAGAAAGGTACCTCCTTCTTTGATGGCCCATTCTTTCCACTGGGATCTCACTCACAGAGATCTTTCATGTAGGCTATTTTTTGGCACAGTGTCTTGTCTTTCCATTCCTGAAATGCTCTCACAGGCTTTTTAGCCAGATCTGAATGCCTTAAGGGCTGATTCTGAGGCCAGGGTGCTGTTTAGGGCATTTGTCTGCTGTATGGCCTGCTTCCCATTTAACATTTATTTTAGATTCTAACTCTTTTTCTCCTCAATTCTAAATTTATTTTCTCCTCATAATAACATTTTATAAGTATGGAAAATTATAATGAGCAGTTTAATGTTTTGTGACATAACATTTTGTTATCAGTATATTTGAATGTACCCATAAAGGTTAGGGAAATAATTATTTATAGCCATGTATGATTTTTGTGTTTCAGAAAGGAAAGAGAGATTTAAGAAAATTAAGTCTGAACATGAAAACAATGTGCAATTTCTGTGGCAGAATTGTTACTGAAATTGTATTGCTCCTTGTTAAGTAGGGAATTCTTTCAAAAATTCATGGGAAAATGGAATTAAAAGATAATGTGTGTGGATGGGCATTTGGTGAAACAGTTAAGATGCCACTTGGAATGCCAGTGTCTCATATCAGAGTACCTGGCTGCATTTCTAGCTCATTCTCAACTCCAGCTTCCTGCCAGTGCAGACCCTGGAAGGCTTCAGCGTATGCTCAACTGGTTGGGCTCCTGCCACCCACATGGGAAACCTGGATTGGGTTCCTGGCTCCTGGCCGGCCATTGTCAGCAGTTGGGAGATGAACCTGTAGATCGGGCTTTGGCTGTTGATCTCTCTTCCTCTTTGACTCTCTGCTTCTTTCAGGATTTTCTACTTACACCATCATCCTGGTTGGGGCAAAGTATTTATTGCTTTGTGTGGCTTTACTTTAATTTCATTAACTGTTGTTCTGGCTTGACCTTCCAGTTCAATGTTCAATGTATTTCCTTGCCTTCATACCAATTTAGGATTAAGTAAGTATTCAGCATTTTAACGGTTAGGTAAGAAGTTACCTATAGATTTTTGTACAAAAAAATGCAAACCCTTAACATAACTTAAAGCAATGTTAATTGGGTTTTTTCTGTATTCAACATCATAAAATAGATTATACAATATCAGTGTCAATGTTTTGTGTTACTATGTAAGCAAAGGAAGGACATCTCATATACTTACTTGTGGAATTTTCATCAACTTTATTTCTTAAGCAATATATTTTTTCTTCTTTTTAATAAAGATATTTTATAGTCTATAAATTGTCCACAAATTTGTATTTAAAGGGGACTGGTTTCTCCAAAATCTTAAAATATATAGAACATGTTTATTGAAGAGAAATGTGAGAATGGTACTAGACACAAACTAGTTGCAACAATAGAAATTTTAGTATCATTAATAGTAACTGCTAAAGTAATCATTTGATCAAAATCAGATAATATTCACTAATTTAGGAGGTACTAATTTAACCTTTAGTCCTAGAGTCATACCCAGTCTCTAGATAAACAAACCGTTCCACTGGTAAGAAGCAATGCTTTAACAAGGAACCATGGTGCTGTGCAGTGCAATAAAATCACCAGCAAGCTCTCGATTGATGTATCCATAGGTTACATAGGTTTCACCTTATTTGTATCTTTTGCAGTACCAAATACTCATAACTTGGCCAAGAAAAGAGAACCGTGGGGGCCACAGGGAAGATTTTTTGGAGTCATTTGTAACTCCTGAAAAACTTAAATTGCAGCAAGGTAAATAGGGCAACAAGTATGAATATAACTGCGTCAGGTACCAGTCTTATAGTGCGCGTGGGAATTATTCCAGCTGAGACATCCTGAACTGTCCAGGTATGCAACATCGATATACCTACGGCATATTTGGAAAAGTTGTGTTTTGTTTAGTCAAAGGCACACAATTCACACCGACAAAGACGATTTTTTTAAAGATTTATTTATTTATTTGAAAGTCAGAGTTACACAGAGAGAGGAGAGGCAGAGAGAGAAAGAGAGAGAGAAAGGTTTTTCATCCGCTGATTCACTCCCCAATTGGCCACAATGGCCGGAGCTGTGCCGATCCAAAGCCAGGAGCCAGGAGCTTCTTCCGGATCTCCCACGTAGGTGCAGGGACCCAAGGACTTGGGCCATCTTCTACTGCTTTCCCAGGCCATAGCAGAGAGCTGGATCAGAAGTGGAGCAGCAAGGACACGAACCGTCACCCATATAGCATGCCGGCACTGCAGGTGGAGTCTTTACCCACTACACCACAGCACCAGCCCCTAAAAAAGAAATTTTTAAAAACACTGGCATTTATTGAATATCTAATATGTGCTCATTACATGTCTAAGTTAATGTATTTATTTAATAATTAATCAAGTTGGTATATTCACTTATAGATAGAATAATTTATTTTTGTAAGAAGATGAGGACATATGTGCTAATGCTACTCCCATTTTGTGGCATTATAGAATATTGAGTTTCATTTTAATTGTGTGTATATTTATTACTAATTTTTAATACAAAACATTTTTCCCATTTTTTAACTGGATTGATTGTTTTTTGTTGTTGCTCGAGTTTTGGAGTTGCTGATATATTCTGGATATTAATCTTTTGCTCAATAAGTGGTTTGCAAATATTTTCTCCAATTCTGTCTGATCTTTCTTCACTTTGTTTCCTTCTTGGTGCAGAAGCTTGTGAGTCTGATATAATTCAGTGTTTTTGAATTTTGCTTTTTTTGTCAGTGTTTTGGGAGTCTTATCTAAAATATCATTGCCTAAACCAATGTCTTTATTTTTTTAAGATTTTATTTTTATATATTTGAAAGTTAGAGTTACAGACAGTGAGGAAGAGAGACAGAGAGAAAGGTCTTCCTTCTGTTGGTTCACTCCCCAAATGGCCGCCGCAGCTGGCGCTGCGCCTATCCGAAGCCAGGAGCCAGGTGCTTCTCCTGGTCTCCCATGTGGGTACAGGGCCCAAGCACTTGGGCCATCCTCCACTGCCTTCCTGGGCCACAGCAGAGAGCTGGACTGGAAGAGGAGCAACCGGGACTAGAACTCGGCACCCACATGGGATGCTGGTGCTGCAGGCAGAGGATTAACCAAGTGAGCCACAGCGCTGGCCCCTAAACCAATGTCTTGAAGTGTTTCCCCTAGTTTTTTTTTTTTTTTTCCCCAATTTCATAGATTTAGGTCTTATATTTATGTCTATGATCCATCTAGATTTGATTTTGCTTGTATATGGTGACAGGTAGACACCTAATTATATATATATGTATCCTGTTTTGCCAGCATACATTTATCAATGTATGGTCTTCCCATCTTTGTTAAAAAATGAGTTGGGTGTGCGTAGATGGGATAATTTCTGGGCTCTCTATTCTATTCCATTGGTTTTTATGCCAGTATTTAATGACAGTGTCCTGCTGTTTTACTTATTGTAGCATTGTAATATGCTTTAAATCAGGTATTGTAATACCTCCACCTTCATTTTATTACATTTATTTATTTGCTAAGGATTGCTTTGACTGTCAGGTCTTTTTAGACTCTATGTGAACCTTAAAGAATTTTTTTAATTTTGTAAGAATATCATTGGTTTTTGATAGTGATTGCATTCAATCTGTAGATTATTTTAAGTACAATAGATATTTTAAAGATATTTCATTTTCCAACTCAAGGGCAAAGAATATCCTTCCATTTTTTAAATCCTTGATAACATCATCAATTTTTATATTAATTGTAAAGATCTTCCAATGTTTTTGCTACATTTATTTATAAATGTTTAATTTTTTGGTAGCTATAATGAATTGAGTTTCTTTCTCCATTCCTTGTTCAGTAAGATCTTTTTTGGTGTATAAAAATGTTATTCTTTGTATGTCGGTATTGTATTCTGTGGATTTGCTGAATTGATTGATTTATCCAGTTGTGACAGCTTTTTGGTGGAGTGTTTAGTTTTTCATTGTACAACTTTATGTCATCTGCAAACATGAATATTTTGACTTCCTCATTTCCTGTCTTGTTGCCCTTTGTTTTTTCCTTAGTTGCTCTCGTTAATGTTACCAAAACTATGTTAAATCAGAGTGGTATAAGTGGACATCACTGCCTTGTTACAGATCTGAAGTGAAATGTTTTTAGCTTTACCCCATTGAATATGAAATTGGCTGTTTATTTTGTCATATATAGCCTTTATAACTTGTTTGGAAGACTTATTTATTTATTTTAAAGGCAGTTACAGATAGAAAGAAGGAGAGAAAGGGGAGAAATCTCCCATTGTTGGTTAACTCCCCTAATGACTGCCAACGTTGGGGTTAGGCCAGTCCAAATCCAAGAGCCAGGAACTCCATCCAGCTCTCCCAAGTGGGTAACAAGGACCCAAGTAGTTGGGCCATCCTCTGGTGCTTTCTCGGGCACTTTAGCAGGGAACCAGATCACAAACAGTGTACCTGGTGCCCATATGGGATGCTGGGATTGCAGGTAGGGTTAACCCACTGTGGCACAACACTGGCCCAGCTTTCATAATCTTGAGGTATGCTCATTTTACATATAATTTCCTGAAGCGTTTTTGTCATTAAGGAGTTTTGAATCTTATCAAATGCTTTCTTTACATCTAATGAGATGCCGTGTGGTTTTTGTTTTTTATTTTGTTGATGGGATTTATAACATTATTGATTTTTTAATGATGAACCATCTTTGGAGCTCTAGGATAAATCACACTTAATCATGTTGTGTGACTTTGTTGATACAGTGTTGGAATTGGTTTGCCAATGTTTTGTTGATAATTTTTCCATCCATGTTCATCAAGGATATTGGCCTATAGCTTCTTCATGTGCTGTGTCTTTAGTTTTGGAATCAGAGTGATGATGTCCTCATAAAAAGAGTTTGGCAGAGTTCCATTTGTTCCAAACTTTTTGAATACATTGAAAAATATTATAGCTAATTACTCTGTAAATATTTTATAGAAATTAGCAATAAACCTATCAGGTCCTGGGTTTTTCTTTGATAGGAGACTTTTATTATTGCCTCAGTCTCATTGCTTGTTATGGATCTGTTTAGATCTTTTTTGTATCTTCTTGATTTAATATTGGTAGGTTATATGTATCCAGGAATGTATTCATTTCTTAGGGGGTGTCATTGGTCACTTCAATTGGTGACAAATTTTGCATTACCTTTTCTATTTGGATACCGTCTTTTATATGAAGAACTTCCTGCAAGATGCTCATAAATAGTGAATCAGTATCTCTCCTGGAGCTGAGTAAACAAGGGTAGGTTCAGTTCATAGATAGACTGGTTTTCCAATTCGCTTATAATAAATGGCTCCTCTTTGGAGTGACTGCTTGAAGGCAGGGTGTCTGGTCTGTCCTGTTTTTCCCAGCAGCCACACTAAATGCATTCACCTCACCAAATGACTGAAAATGGCAGTGGGAAAGACTTCTGCGGGTGTTGACAGTTCAGGAGCTGTTGCCATCCCTTTCTGTGTCTAGGCCTCTTTGTAAGGTTAGGAGGCATAGGAAAGAGAATGTCTGGGAAGGCAGATCTAGCAGTCAGTAAATGGAAGGCATGTGAAATGTGTCGCACGAGCCACACAAGGCCATTGTGCTCAGGGAGGAAAGATGTGGGGTGTACTGTCTCTTGCTGTCTGCTTCCCCCAATGGTCTTCAGTGTTCCTTTCCCAGCGGTACTTGGTAGTTGTTCTTCCTCTCTCACCAAAGTATTAACGGGTCTCCTTAGTTGATGTGAGGAACTCCTTTTCTGCCAAGGGCTATTTGGATAACATCATTCCCAGATCATTCAAAATTATCACCTACAGGCCGGCGCCGTGGCTCAATAGGCTAATCCTCCACCTTGCGGCGCCGGCACACCGGGTTCTAGTCCCGGTCGGGGCGCCGGATTCTGTCCCGGTTGCCCCTCTTCCAGGCCAGCTCTCTGCTATGGCCAGGGAGTGCAGTGGAGGATGGCCCAGGTGCTTGGGCCCTGCACCCCATGGGAGACCAGGAAAAGCACCTGGATCCTGGCTCCTGCCATCGGATCAGCGCGGTACGCCGGCTGCAGCGGCGGCCATTGGAGGGTGAACCAACGGCAAAGGAAGACCTTTCTCTCTCTGTCTCTCTCTCACTGTCCACTCTGCCTGTCAAAAAAAAAAAAAAAAAATTATCACCTACAAAAGTAGCCTGCTATAGATTTACTGGTTTCAGTTCCCACCTGTGGCCGCATCAGCAGGGCCAGAAGCAATGATTCTGTGGATTTATGTGGCTTGCTGGTGGGATGTGCCCCACCCCTGTGAGTAACTAAAATTTTCCATCTGTTCCTGTCAGTTCCTAAACTCCACACCGAAACATTTCCTTGGGGGCAGCGGACCAGGGGAATTTTGCAAAAATAAAATCCAATTCATTTCCCGTCTGCCCTGCATGGACTACAACCAGATGACTAGGTAGGCAGTGTGACACATAATTTAGTATGAATTCCCAGGGACCATTTTGGTCAGGCTGACATCCAGAGGGTACAACAAAGAGACAGCCTATGGCTGCTTCTAAGGGAAATAATGAGAAACCTTGAATATTTGAAATTGGTGTATATAACCTCCCTTCTTTCTGTTCATTACCTGCGAGACCAGTTGAGGGATATGCTTACTCACTGGAGACAGCATTTCAATAACCAGATTCCCTTTTAAGGTGTGTGAACCATGTGGAGGAGAGGGAGGTGAAGTCAGAAAACTTTTTGAGTCTATTTTCAAAAGTTCATCCCAGGGTTGACTCTGTGGGTGGCTGGTAAAGCCGCTGCCTACAGTTCCGGCATCCCATAGGGCACTGGTTCAAGTCCCCAGCTGCTCCACCTCCTATCCAGTTTACTGCTTATGGCCTGGGAAAGCAGCAACAGATGGCCCAAGTACTTGGGCCACTGCACTCATGTGGGAGACCTGGAAGAAGCTCCAGGCTCCTGGCTTCAGATCAGCCCAGCACCGGCCATTGTGGCCATTTAGGGGGTGAACCAGCAGATGGAAGACATCTCTCTCTCTCTCTCTCTCTCTCTCTCTCTCTCTCTGCCTCTGCCTCTCTGTAACTCTGCCTTTCAAATAAATAAATAAATCTTTTTTTTTTTTTTTTTAAAAAAGACCTCATCCAATGCTTAACAGTATCAGCTGCTTGTGGATCATAGGGAAAATGAAAGGTTCATTAAATACTTCGCTGGTCAACCTCTTATTGGGTTGATTTGGTGACAAGTGTGCTCTGTTGTCAGGGGACATTTGGACATTTGAGTCAAGTCTACTTCTTGCTGCTCAGGCTTGAAACTTTCAGTAGCATAGAACACAACCTTGTTCATGGGGTACATGAAAGCTTTCACTGTGGCCTCACGGGTATCTTCTCAGATTTTCTGATCTGGTCATTGGGACTTGCATTCATTTCACTTCCAGAAAGCCATGTCTCTATCAGCATTTCATCATCTATGCCCAAAACAATCATGAACTGTGAAGGGCCTAAGACTTTAACTCTACTTGTAATATGCCACAGTTTCATTGGATACTGGCAGAACATAAGAGACCCCCAAGCCAGAGAGAGGATATGCTGATATTTTATAGTGAGCTACAAATGAGGCTGCCCCACGTTTGCCCATTGAGAAACAGTGCCTTTGTTGTTGTTGTTAACTGGGCAGCAAACAAGGCTGCCCTGTCCTTCCAAAGAAAACTCTCTGTCTTGCCAATGTCTTTCTTACATACAAAAAATAGAATGGAATAAAAGCTACCTCCATGTATAGAAGCACTAGAGATCTTTAGGAAGCTATCTCTCAATACCATAATTTATAATAGAGTAACTATTAATATCAAGTGAGATTTTCAAAAGTGTTGTAGATGTGGAAGAGGGTTACTACATAATGACTAACGTTAATTCATCTGGAAAACCTAATATAATAATTCTAATGAGTATGTAGGGGGTACTTCAAAATTTGTGGAAAATGAAATTAAAAGATTATTTTAGTGCAATGTTTTAAAAATCTATGCAGATTTTCCTAATATGCATTTTATGAACTTATTAAAGTTCTTTAATAAGATCAGGGATTTTCAAAATGTTTAAAGATGTATTTATTTATATTAAAGTTGGAGTTACACAGAGAAAGGAGAGGCAGAGAGAGAGAGAGAGAGGGAGAGGGAGAGGGAGAGGGAGAGGGAGAGGTCTTCCATCTGATGGTTCACTCCCCAATTGGCTGCAGTGGCCGGAGCTGTGCAGATCTGAAGCCTGGAGCTTCTTCCTGGTCTCCCACATGGGTTCAGGAGCCCAAGGACTTGAACTTCTTCTACTGTTTTCCCAGGCCACAGCAGACAGCTGAATCGGAAATGGAGTAGCCAGTGCCTTCTCTCTTGTTAGCTATGCTTAACCTTCTGTCCTGCATCTCCCATCTTCTTGTATATATACACATACATACATATATATATATATATATATATATATTTTTTTTTTTTTTTTTCTGGGACAGAAGACACCAGGAAGCCATCTCCCGGCTGCTCCTGGGAGGCAGACTTCCAGAAGCGGGGCTCTCAACCCGGATCTGTTAGGACAGGACCAGGAGTGCCAGGGCCGGGCCGCCCACTGCTCTTCAGTTGCCAGGCTGAGCTGCCAGTCCCGAGGCCGCGTTCCTAGGTGGGGCCCTGGCCCGGGGACTCACAGGCAAGCGGTGCAGCGCCTGCGGCCTAGTCTTCCGAGCCGGTCCCTCGGCCAAAGTCCGTGTACTTCCAGGCGGAGCCGCGGGCCAGGTGCACTGGGTAGCGTCGCCGGTTGGTGTCCATTTTGGAGAGCACCGCTCGGGGCAGGTCCACGCGGCAGCGGGCTGCCAACGCCACGAGGTAGATGAGGACGTCGCTGAGCTCCTCCTGCAGGGCGGCCGGCTCCCGGGCGGGCCAGGCTTGCGGGCCAGGCTCCTTGTCCGGCTTCCACTGGAAGAGCTCCGCCAGCTGCCCCACCTCCCCCACCAAGGCCAGGAGGAGGTTCCCAGGCTGGCAGAACCGGTCCCAGGCTCGTTTTGCAGCAAATTCAGCATGGAGGCGCCGAATGTCCTCGAGCATGGGCTCCGGGCTAAAGCTGAACGGGCCGGCAGCGGCAGTGCCCTCTCCTCCCGTGTCCCCACCAGCACCGGGCATGCCGCAGACCCCACCGCAACCGGGACTTTGTATATTCTTTTAAAGTGCATCTCTTACTGCTCACTACAGTTCTTTTTAAAAACAAATTTCAGGCCGGGGCCGCGGCTCACTAGGCTAATCCTCCGCCTAGCGGCGCCGGCACACCGGGTTCTAGTCCCGATCGGGGCGCCGGATTCTGTCCCGGTTGCCCCTCTTCCAGGCCAGCCCTCTGCTGTGGCCAGGGAGTGCAGTGGAGGATGGCCCAGGTGCTTGGGCCCTGCACCCCATGGGAGACCAGGAGAAGCACCTGGCTCCTGGCTCCTGCCATCGGATCAGCGACGTGCGCCGGCCGCGGCGGCCACTGGAGGGAGAACCAACGGCAAAGGAAGACCTTTCTCTCTGTCTCTCTCTCTCACTGTCCACTCTGCCTGTCAAAAAAATAAAAAATTTCCACTTACAGCTGTAAAAATAATTTATTATAAAATGTTATCCTCATTTTCAGAGTACTTGGAATCATAACCTTCTAGTCTTATCACAATATCTTTCCGGAAAACTCTGTGAGTTATCTGTCAAAGCCCATACCATATACTAAGGGAAATAATGAAAATATAAATAATTGTAAGATTAAAATAATTTTATTAATGTTATATATGTATTATATCAATTATTATAAACTTTTTTTTTTACATTTTGTTTAATGTGTATGTATGTGAACATTTCAGTGACAGAGATATACAAAAAACATCATCCAGGAGTTCATTTTTTAAAAGTTGCAACAGCCCAGGCGGGGCCTGGTCAAGGCTAGAACCCAATCAGAGTCTTCCCGTAGGGGCAGGATGTCAATTACTTGAGCCATCACTTGTTGCCTCAGAGGTTGCATAATAATAAGAAACTGGAATTGGAGGCAAAGCTGGACCTGAAACCAGGTAGTCTGATATGCAACGTGGGCATCCCAAGCAGTGTCTTAAACCCTGTACCAAATACCTACTCAATAAGTTTTGTTTTAAAGGAAGGTGCTACTCTTAATTGATAACAGTGTTGATCTGAAATAATTTAAATACTTTTAAAATTTTTATTAATATAAAGAGAACAAGTTTCATGTATTTGATAGATACAGTTCTAAGATGATAATCATACTTCCCTCCCTGTCCCTCTCCCTCCTTCCTTCCTTCTTTTCTTTTTATTTTTGCGGACATAATTTCAATCTCCTCTATAATAACAGGCTTAATTCACCACTAACCATAATATTTAACAAGTAAAAAGTGGGAAGACCACAGTTCCAGAGGAGCATAAGTGAGGGATAAAAATGACGATCAAATTATAAAATGGCCATTTCATTTCTATACTTTTTTTTAAGATTTATTTAATTTATTTACTTGAAAGAGTTATAGAGAGAAGTAGAGACAGAGACAGAGGTCTTCCATCTGATGGTTCACTCCCCAGATGGCCACAATGGCCAGAGCTGCGCTGATCCGAAGCTAGGAGCCAGGAACTTCTTCTGGGTCTCCCATGTGGGTACGAGGGGCCCAAGGACTTGGGCCATCTTCTGCTGCTCTTCCAGGCAACAGCAGAGAGCTGGATCAGAAGTGGAATAGCTGGGACTAGAACCAGGGCCCATATCGGATGCTGGCGCTTTAGGCCAGGGCTTTAACCTGCTGCGCCACAGCACTGGCCCCTCATTTCTATACATTTTTTTGCATTATATATTAACTGCCACATATCAGATAAAACATAGGATATTTGTCTTTTGGGGACTGGATTATTTCACTAAGCATAATGATTTCTAGTTGCATTCATTTTGTTGCAAAAGACAGGGTTTCATTCTCTTTTATGGCTGAGTGGTATTCCGAGTGTATATATGCCACATTTTCTTAATCCATTTATCAGTTCACGGACATTTGAGTTGATTCCACATCTTAGCTGTTCTGAATTGAGCTGCAGTGTATCTGGGGGTACAAATGAATTCATTAAAATCAATAAAAACTAAGCAGTTATGAAATACGCATACTCGGCTTTTGATCTTAAATTTTAAAATGTATTACAATTATTTTTTAAAGATTTATTCATTTATTTGAAAATCAGTTACACAGGGAGAGGAGAGGCAGAGAGAGAGAAAGAGAGAGAGAGGTCTTCCATTCGATGGTTCACTCCTCAATTCAACAGCCGGAGCTGCGCTGATACGAAGCCAGGAGCCAGGAGCCTCCTCCGGGTCTCCCACATGGGTGCAGGGGCCCAAGGACCTGGGCCATCTTCCACTGCCTTCCAAGGCCACAGCAGAGAGCTGAATTGGAGGAGGAGCAGCTGGGACTCAAACTAGTGCCCATATTGGATGCCGGCACTGCAGCTCAGGGCGTTAACCCGCTGTGCCACAGCGCCGGCCCTGTATTAACAGATTTTTAAGTATAGTGTTCCTGTATATAATAATGGCCTCACAAAGAAGAAAATTCAAGAGTAAAGGTTACAAGGGCACACAGATCCCAAAATAAAAGACACTCCCGAGGCAGGCGTTTGGCAGAGCTGTTAAGAGACAGCTTAGGACTCCAGCATCCCACATCAGAGTGCTTGGGTGCGATTCCTACCTCCAGCTACTGACTCCAGCTTTGTGCTCGTGCAGACATTAGGGGGCAGCAGGGAGGGCTTCAGTGATTTGCCTCCTGCCACTCATGTAGGAAACCTCAGTGAGTTCCTAGCTCTTCATGGGCATTTGGGAAGTGATTCAGCAGAAGGGAATTCTCTCCCTTTCCAGTGCTGGTGCATAGATTCCACAGCTGGGGTCCTGAGCCATGGGCGGCCGTGCCCTCCACGTAGGTCCACCATGAACCAGCAGTTCCGGAAGAGTTTCCTCTGCTGTTTCTTCCCTAACTCTTCCTTGAAGTTGCAGTATCTCCACTTTTATTAAACTGTCTTTTCCCAGAATGTCCCTTTCTATTCTGCCATCTTGCCCTCTCTCCTACCATTATATTTTAACTTCTATTTTTTTTTTTTTGATTCCACATATGAATAGGATCTTGTGATATTTGTTTTTCTGCGCTTGGCTATTTCACATAACATAATGACCTCCAGTTCCACTCTGTTGGAAATGCAAGATTCCATCATTTTTATGGCTGAGTAATATTCCATTATATGTACATACCACATTTTCGTTATCTATTCATCATTGGATAGACATTTAGATTGTTTTCATTATCTGGAGATTGTGACTAGATGCAGCTGTCTTCAACAGAAGGGTCTCATTTCCCTTGGATATATATCCTGAAGTGAGATTGCTGAATCATATGGTAGTTCTATTATTTTTTTTGAGGGAGCTCCATCCTGTTTTCCGAAATACCTATAGTAATTTATATTTAGTAATATGCAAGGGTTGCCTTTTCTCCACGCCCTAATCAATGCATGCTATCTTTGTCTTATTGGTAATTTCCAGTCTTACAGAAATGATATCTCATTGCGGTTTTGGTTTGCATTTCCTGATGAATAGTGTTGTTGACATTTTTTTCATGTTTCTGTTGGCTGTTTGTGTCTTTCATTGAGAAATGTCTGTTTACTTCTTTTGTCCATTTTAATTGTGTGTGTTTTTTTTTTCCATTGAGTTCTTTGAGTCTTTTAGACATTCTGGATATAAACCCTTTACCAAATGTGTAGCTTGGAAATATTTTCTCTCATTCTGTAGGTGCCATCCATTCTGTTGATTGTTTCCTTTACTGTACAAAATATTTCTATTTCATGAATTCCCAGTTGTCTGCTTTTACATTATTTCCTGTGCTTTAGTGACTGATCCAGAATTTATAACACAATTCATGATATTCCATATTTCCCTATTTGTTTATTCACTAGGATAAATTTTTTTGCTGTAATAAGAAAAAAAGAACATTATTTATATTTCTTACCTGCTGCTAATTGTAAACTTTTCCTGCATTAGAGTTATACAGCACTTGAGTCCCATTTCAGCTTGTATTTTGCAAAACTTTCTAAGCAAGTAAAAAAAGACTGCAAAATATTTCTATCATTTTTATGATCAAAAGAGTATTGAATTAAGACTGCAGAACATGGATTTTGGCAAACAGTAATACCTCAGTGAAAGCCAGCCATTGTCAATTGTGCATTTTGTTTTAGCTCACTTGCTTTTTGTGTTGTTTTTAGTATATGTGGTTTACTTTAGTGACTACTCAAGAATTTTCTAAGGGAAATATGAAGGCACTCTTGAGAGTTTAGTCAATTCTTTCGTTGTCTTTCAGTATTTCAGTAGATGGATGCCTACTTAGGGTTTCTAAGTCTTGGCACTGTTTTTTTTACTTTTTATTTTTTATTTTTTATTTTTTTTTTTGACAGGCAGAGTGGACAGTGAGAGAGAGAGACAGAGAGAAAGGTCTTCCTTTGCCATTGGTTCACCCTCCAGTGGCCGCCGCGGCCGGCGCACCGCGCTGATCCGATGACAGGAGCCAGGTACTTCTCCTGGTCTCCCATAGGGTGCAGGGCCCAAGTATTTGGGCCATCCTCCACTGCCCTCCCGGGCCACAGCAGAGAGCTGGCCTGGAAGAGGGGCAACCGGGACAGAATCCAGCACCCCAACCGGGACTAGGACCTGGTGTGCCGGCACTGCAAGGCGGAGGATTAGCCTACTGAGCCGTGGCGCCGGCCAGCACTTTTTTTATTTTGTTATTATTATCATTATTATTTTATTTATTTGAAAGGCAGAGTTTACAGAGAGAGAGGGAGAGATGAAGAGAGAGAGATCTTTCACCCACAGGGTCAGTCCCAAAATGACTGCAACGGCTGGAGTTGGGCAGGTCTGAAGCCAGGAGCCCAGAGCTTCTTCCAGGTCTCTCACAAGACTCAGGCCATTTTCTAGTAGTTTCCCAGGCACATTAGCAGGAAACTGAATTGGAAGTGGAGCAGCCAGGACTGGAACTGGAGCTCATATGGAATACTTACATTGCTGGCAGCAGCTTTATCCACTAGGCCACAGCGCCGTCCCTTGCATCTTGGCATGGTTGACATTTGGTGCCAGATAATTCTTTCATTGTGCATTGTAAAGTATGCAGTGGCATGTTTGGTCTCTAACTAGTTGATATCAGCAACAACCACTCCACCCCCTAGTTATGACAAACAGAAATGTCTCCAAATGCCATGGGTAGAGGAGGAAAATTGTCCCCAGCTGAGAGAGCCTTTGATGGAAACCATCGACCACAGCCATGGTGACTGCATGGCATCATCTTCAAAGCTGTGGTCAACAGCCTGTGCCAATGTGTTTAATTGACCTGGATCTCTCATAATAATATCACCCTTTTTCTTTTTGATTCTGTTATTAAACAAGTGATTATAAAAGAGGTTTCCATGACTGGTATCAAAATCATTCTTTTTTTTTTTATTTTTATTTTTTTGACAGGCAGAGTGGACAGTGAGAGAGAGAGACAGACAGAAAGGTCTTCCTTTGCCATTGGTTCACCCTCCAATGGCCGCCGCGGCTGGCGCACCGCACTGATCCGATGGCAGGAGCCAGGTGCTTATTCTGGTCTCCCATGGGGTGCAGGGCCCAAGTACTTGGGCCATCCTCCACTGCACTCCCTGGCCACAGCAGAGAGCTGGCCTGCAAGAGGGGCAACCGGGACAGAATCCGGCGCCCCGATCGGGACTAGAACCCAGTGTGCCGACGCCGCAAGGCGGAGGATTAGCCTAGTGAGCCACGGCGCCAGCCCAAAATCATTCTGAAGTTAAATTTTCTCACTATTCAGAGTCTTGGATAATTTTGGATGCATTAATCATGGCTTTCTCTACATTATTTGCATTTTTTGGTGATTATAGACTAATGAGGATGCCCTTTATGTGATATTTTAGTTCACTTATACCTTTATAAATATTTCAGCTTTGTGATAATTAAGTAAATTGAACATTATTAATTAGAAATGCAATCAGTATGTGTAGCTAAAAAAGTTGGAAAGCAGCATTTTAGTATTTTAATAAGTTTTAGATATAATTCTTTAAGTTTTTTTCTAAAATCAATTCATAACTAAATAAAAATAAGTAGTTTTCAGCACAGTAAACTAAGTTCATGTGATTATGCACACAGGGGGTATTTACTGTTCAATTGATTCTGCTACACCTCAAATAAATGCATAGAGAAATAAGGTCTTTAGTAGACTTATTCTGAAGGAAAAATGTTTCATCTGTAAAGTCACATTTGCAAAGCTATAATTTAATCACATCATGCAAATCTTAAAGACGGCTTTAAATTTTTAAATTATAATTATGCCAAAGAAAGTTAGCCATGGTGAGGTATTTTTTATGAAAATTCAATGAAATTTTCCTAAATACTATGTTCTTTTAATTTCTTAGTGTCTAGCAATAAGAAAAATGATTCACCAGCTTTTGAACTTGCAGATACATGGTTCCTCTTTTTAATAAACTAATGGCTCTGGAAGTTTGCTATTCTTTCAACTCTTAGCAAGACCTTTATGTTTTTAAAAATCACTGTACAGTAAACTACATTTAAAATGTAAATGAGTGTGTCATAATACATCTTTGAAGGGAGCTAATGCATTTCCAAATGGTAAAATACAACATTAACTCTAATTAATATTGACGGGTTTATTTGTATACCACTTAACAACTGCTCTTGAACTTTCTTAAATTATGTCATGAATCAGAATTTCATATGACTATATATAGCATCCTGAAATATTAAGTTAACAGAAATTACTGTAAGGAATATTGAATTTGCTGTCACAAAGTTTCATATAGCTCACTTGGCTTTCATTAAAGTACTCATAATTGCTGAACCATTTATTTCTTCTTCTGATTAGATATTGGAATGTTTAATTACACTCTAAATGATTGTGATTTTGAATGACAAAGCCTCTTTTTCAATTATTGAAATATTCAGTTACATTTAAAAGAGTTTGTTCCTCCAAAGGAGCCACTGCAAGCATATTCAGGATGCTTTATTTTTAATTATTTCTTACAGTCATAGTTTTGTTGTCCACTGAAGAGTTATTGGACAAGGAAAGATGAAATGTTGTGGAGACGTGAATAATCTGATTAGTCACTGGGTGCACTTGGTACTTCTTGGTATCAGCTGAAGCTGAATTAAATTAGTCACTGATGCATTTGTCGATTGGAGCCAGGACGTCTGCCCTATTTAATTTTAAAATAATTTGCTCTGAGTAAATTATAGAAGTAGCCACTAAAGAAATCATATTACTTCAGAATTAGCAAGATCTATTTCTTTTAGAGTAGGGAGATAATTATTGCTTTTTAAAAATGAAGTAGGTTCACATTTTTAAAAATCATGTCAAATGTGCAGTTGGAAAATATTATCTTAACAGTAAATTAAAAGATACCCAGGCTTAAACTTTTACAGTCACGTTTATAAGGGAAACTAAGCCAAACCAAAACAAAATTTAACTGGAAAAAAAAATTATGGGTATAATTTTTTATTGTTTTGCTTTAATTCCATTCACCTTTTACTGACTTTTGTGGAGAACTTGGTTTATGTGATAGCTATTCCACATGGGAAAAAAACTGCGTGATTTTACTAAAAATTATGTATTATACATATTATTATATATAAAAACTGAGACGGAGTTTTGGGAAGGTAACCATAAATTTGACATTTAGGAAATGATCATCATAAGATTAAAACTCAGGAGGGACTATTTGTTCCTTACCCATTGTCCTTTCCTGTCACATGTGTCGTAGAATCATAGATGATTCTGAATTCTTTCTAGTTCTATGTCCGTACAAGCACTGAAGAGAAATATGCTATGCTATATATTTGTAATGAAACAAGGCAGGCAACCTCTAAGCCTTATAGAAACAATCTTGTGTTAAACTATTGTGTTATGACTACACATTTGTCCCCTTGTGAGAATTATTGGGAGCTCATATTAAAAAGCATTTGTATGTGAGGATTAGAGAGGCACTAAAAAGATCATCTTAACAAAAATATATATGAAACGTATACAAGTACAGAGTGTAACATAAATCTGAGTTCTTTACTCATAGAAAGGTTTTACGTATTTATTTCATACAGAAGTGTATGGGGGAAAGAGTATTGTGTCTTTGCTAGAAACCACAGGTAAACATAGATGATGTCAATTTGTAAGTACATACTTTAGAATCTCTTGCCTAGTGTGAGATGATGAACCACTGATGATGTACAAGTCACTGGCCAAACACTGATGCATAGTTTCTGTCTTCAAAACTTAGAGCCCACTGAGAGAGATAAATCATGCTGCTCAAGCAGCTAAAACCCAAGAATGTACTTAAAGGAGGGCTCAAGAGTGGCACAAGGGTGCTTGCAAATTGTGCATAAAATTGAGTCAAAATAGAGGTCTATTGTGGTGCAAAAAATGCAAATCTATCCATAGTTTTTTATAGTATGTATTTTTTGTTTGTTTGTTTGTTTTTTGTTTTACTTGAAAGAGTTACACAGAGAGAGAAGGAGAAGCAGAGAGAGGGAAAGGTCTTCCATCTGATGGTTGACTCCCCAGTTGGCCACAACGGCCCAACGGCCGAAGAAGCTGTGCTGATCCCAAGCCAGGAGCCAGGAGCTTCCTCCGGGTCTCCCACAGGGGTGCAGGGGCCTAAGGACTCGGGCCATCTTCCACTGCTTTCCCAGGCCACAGCAGAGACTGGATCGGAAGAGGAGCAGCCAGGACTCGAACCGACGCCCATAGGGGATGCCAGCACCTTAGGCCAGGGGGCTAACCCTCTGCGCCACAGCACTAGCCCCTATAGTGTGCATTTTTGATGGACATTTGAAGATCCTTTGTACTATCCAACTGTGTGTCAACCTTCTACACGTTTGCTTCTGAAAATTTGTACTCAATATATAAAAGAGCTGACACATTAGAAATAAATTTTGAGACTATTACATTTCTCCATGAACACTCACCAAAATGACACTGAAGCCAACTGTCTCCTCAATAGAGCACTAGATAGTGAGTGTGTAAAATGACACCTTAGTATTGGGAATATATTATCCAGCAGAAAAAATTTTCAAGCTGTACGCAAAATAACTTCCTGGCATTCTAATGTTATGACTAAGTGTATTTTAATTACTACTTTTTTATTCTCTTTTTCTTTAGTGCAAACTAGAATATCAGGCGTGTGTCTTAGGGAAACAGATCTCAGTCAGATGCGAAGGACATTGCCCATGTCCATCGGGGAAGTCCACGAGTACCAGCAGACATGTTAAGAGAGGTAAGTGATGACAATTTATTTATAAAATTATTTATAAAATTGTCCCACTTGTAAAATGCTTTGTGATAAAGTTTGACATTAAATATGCAGTAAGTTTGTTTTTATATATATACTGAACGATAATTATATTGTTAGGGTGATTTTGCCCCCTTAGCCTGAATTGTTGCAGCAAATAATAGGTTTTTATGTATTTTGGTTATAACTCATGGGTGCCTCATCCCTATGTTCTTACCACATATAAGAAATCTAAAACAATGCCTTTTATAAATGTCTCTGAGTGCATGCTTTAGATCAATTCTTTTCATTTTGGAGAAGGTAAATTATTTGTAATTAACTTTTGAAGGATAAAGTAGTTTGATTAGATGTGAAACTGCTCAATTATTACTGACAGTTTTAAATAAAGAGGTATGTACTCCATATAAGTGTGTGTGTATGTCATACCTTATGAAATAATCTCTTAAATTAAAATTGCTTCTGTTTTTATTTTATTTGTGTAATAGCTGATAAAATAATGAAATAAATTTGACATCTAACTTATGTATATAATTTGACTTTGATTAGTTACTAAAGTTTACATAATATTTTTAGAGTTGAGATGTTGTTTACCCTTATAAAATGTCCCTGTGGCTATACTTTCAGTCCTTCACTGCTCTAAAAAATAAAGTGTAGGAAATAGACGTTTCTGTCAGTCAAAACCCATTCCCAAAACATTTGCAGCAATTTATCATGTTTTATTATGTCTGACACGCATTATTCTGGAGTGCCCTTATTAATGTGAATAACTGATTTTTGTCTTTGTTTCCCAGACAAATGTGAATAATGAAAATACATAGTTAGCATGAAATTGATTTAATGTACACTAGGTATTGTTCTGGACATGGTATACTTACTGGTCCATGTTACAGTCCCACAATGACTAGTTCAACTCCTGAACTTCTATTATGACATCTATATTGGTCTTTAATTAAGTAATATTGCACATAAAAATCTAACATAAAATTATGTACCAGTGTTGCCTTTAATAAAGCAACTAGCCAGTTTCTTTTTCATACAAAAGTAGGTTTATTGATGTGAAGGTCAGGGTTAGTGCTCAGACATTAGGACACGTGCAGAATGACAGGAAGCGCTGGTAGAGGGGCAACATGCTGATTTCCAGGAGCTCCGTTCCTGAAGCTCCCTTTTGCTGCCTCACGCCTCTGTAGGGTCAGCTTTAGAGCCCTCTGCCTTCTGTGTTTCCTATCATCGCCTCCAGCATCCGTTCTCTTCAATACTGCCCATCCAGTGACTTCTGGCACCACTTTGGATGTGTTCATCAGCCCTCTTTTTACATGGTGTAGCCAAGTATAGCTTCTTTTCTAAAGGGTTCCTTGATGTTTGTGTCTTCCCCATTCCTACTCCAGCTGAATATATTTTCACAACTGAGTTGGAGACATGTTGAATTCATTTTCCTCTGAAAATCACCTTAGATGTGAAATAAATGGTATCATGTTCAATATCCATGGCCCATAATCTTCCTTGGATGCTATTAAGAACAGCATTTGAGAATTAATCTTACTATGTATATGTACCTCTAATACAGCAGAGTCCTTCAGTAAGATGTCCCTTTAATAGGATTTCCTGCTTTGAGATTGACTTATCAATGAGATTTGTTTGATGTAGTATCAATTTATATTATCATCAGCGAAAAGAAAAAGGAACTCAATACACATTAAATACCAAAAGTCCGCATCTAAGAAGAGAATTATTTGTGAATGAATTGCAATTATGCTCCATATTACTCAAATTCTCTGTATAGTGTTTATATTAAGATATCAAGAAGGAAATTTTTCTTGAAGTCATGTCAAAGGGATAAAGATCATCTGTGTTCAATTTTGTGTAGAAAGAGAGGCAAGAAGAATTTAAACTAGCCCTGCTCTGCCAGATTGTCAGGGCAAAACAAGTACAGGATTTTGCTAACTGCAGTGGAAAAAAATACAGGCAATTTTGAATGTTGTTTCCATACAGTGCCAAAGGACGAGGGACATTGGAAATGTAATACCGAGCTTCATATCAGTTCCAGTCTTTCAGCTGTCATTGACTGGTCTTCAGCACTCTATTAGTACAAACAGTTCCTTTTAATATCATCACTGTTCACAAAAAGTGAGGGAGATACTGCTAAGCATGAAACAGTTCCCAAGTCCTCTGGCTTCCTATATTTGATGTCAACTTGACACTATACTACGTTTTCACTCTGGGAAGAGCAGAAGTGAACCCTTTATACTACTTGAAATAAGGCTTATAGAATAGATTTCGATTAAAAAATAAGAAAAATAAAAAGTTTCCTCTATTCTCCTATTTTATTCACTTATGGATCTGCATGATTGGCCGAAAGATTTACATTCAGGAATCCCAAATAAAAAAGCCTCCGATTCTGACTTTACATAAACACACCCATCCTTTATTTGTTAACTTCTGAGTCACTTTAGTGGATTTCCTCTTTCTTTCCTTATTTTCTTCACTTAAAGAAATAGATTGTACAATCACAAACCAATAGGTATCACTTAGAAGGTAGGTCAACTTCATTCAAAGAATATTGACATTTCAGCTGATTTTTAAAGGTCCCTAATATTTCTGCAGTGGCAAGGAAAATATGAGATTCATAATTGTGAGCCTGGAGTATAAATAGTGTAAACTCATCTGAAATGTAATTCTAAATCTTAGAAGGGACTTGCAGAACCAAATATCAACAGAGTTGGAAAAGACTTAGAATGCACTATGTTGCAGTTGGTAAGTTCAAACTCAAGGAGTCTTCCTGAGATATGTCTAAAATTGTCTGTATCACAGTGATATATAAGCACAGCAGACATTATAGCTATCACAAATCAAAAGTATCCCCTTTGGATATTTGTTTTATGAGTGTGATACAGAATATTATTTCAGTTGAAATTTTCACTCTGTTTCATATTTTATTTTCCTTATTACAAAACAGGTCAGATGTCTTGCAAGTCATATGTGCTTATTAAAGTCTTATATATCTAATCTCATCTCTTAAAATTTTATTAATGTTTTGGGAATCAGTCCACACAGCAGACTCGTAGAATAACAATTGCTTTAAGTAGCACTCTGACCTCAGTATTAGCCCTTATGGCATTCTTGTCTGGTTGAAAAACCTAACGGAGCATTTCAGGCATGGAAAACCAAGACACTCTGGCAAAAAAATGTCCTACATAAAGGACCTCTGTGAGTGAGACCTCAGTGGAAAGAAGCAGCCGCTAAATAAAGAAGGTGTAATTTTCTCTGAAGGGAAGAGAGAAATCCTACTTTGCTTATGGCCCTTTCGACTTAGTGGATCTAAAAGGCTTCAGTAGCCTAGTCAGCTCATGTGAAGAGCCTTGGGTGATCACTGAGATAATACATAAGAGTGTTAATTGTTAAATAAACAAGAGTCACTGTGCACTAACTTCCTGCACAGGACCTCTGTCCTCAAAGAGTTGTTTCATGAGATTGAGTAGTAAAACTTGTTCTCAAGAATCACTTCCTTTCAGTGTATTAAGTGGAGAATATTCTATGTCACAGTTATGTCTAAGAGCTTGCAAAAGATGTATAATTCTTGGGTTCTTCTTTAAAGATAATTAATTTTCTAAAATAAAAGAAGGAGGAGGAAGGAAGGGAAACAGGAAGGGGGACAAAAAAGCAGAAGAATCACCTTTGGATGCAGTAACTGCATCTCAAAGGTGATCTTTGAACAGCCCTTGTCTGGACTGTTGAGGAAGAGTTTTTTGTTGCTGCTGTTTTTTCTTTTTTCTTCCTTTCTTTTTTCTTTTTCTTTCTCCTACTAAGCATCGAACTCTTTACCTAGCATGGAGTTAATCCTCTGTATATACAGTTAGATGAAAATAAAATTAGTGAAAAACAGGACAGGGACCAGGAGAGGGAGGATTCTTACATCATTCCAACATGCATCAAAATACCACGACCACCACCCCTCAACACACACACACACTGATGGTTTGAAATGTTGAATTTGACTGGAGACAACCATGGAGAAGGAGGATAGCCTGAACTATTTCATCTGATAAATCTGAGTGAGAGAAGACAAGACAGAATAAAGAAAATGAAACCCCAGAGGCATGGGCTTGTTGGAGAACCGCACATATTCCATTTGTGCTGCGATGCAGGGTCCTTTTAAAGATGAATTGATGCAAGGTGTTCAGTCCCAGAAATGAAAGTGCTGGGTTGTATTGTTTACAGTTAGACACACCAAGACATTCTTGGGCACAAAGTTATCATTGCCGACATGATTTCTTAAGTTCTACTTATGTTAACTGTGCCATAATGGTAACTGGTTGTTTGGGGGTAGAGGTGAAGGGGCGCATGTAGAAGGTTATTTTCAGTATGTCAAAAAGAAGTCTATCACGTCCCATGAATAAATAAGAGGTGAAAGTGACTCACTTGCTGAGGCAGAATTCACAGAGCTTCAAATGCAATTAAATATGATGGACAAGGCCCAGGAATCCCTCAAAGATAATTCTCAGATTTAGTAAACTGGGTGATTTATAGAATGCTAACAAAAGGATTGACTTACCTGAGCCTCGTGGCTCACAGCTTCTACTGTATCCCAGGCTCAGATTTCCTTATATCAGGAGATGAGCATCTCTAACAAAATATTTCCCTTCAGGCTTTATTCTCTAAAAGTGTCAAAAAATTGATGTTAAATCATGTAACATGGTTAGCCTGCCAGTGAGACTTGCTTGCTCATTATTTTGAATACATGTATGTTGTAACTGTTTTCCAGAGGTTCTTTCCATTTTGCATGTTGTTGACCTAAGGGGTAGTATAATTTATTGGTTACGAATATAGATTTTAGCATCCTGGTTTTGCAATGCTGAGCTGTGAGATCTTTGTAAGTCTGAGCTTCTTCATCTGTGAAATACAAAATACATGTCATAAGGATTTATGGCTGTATTTCCTCAAATTAAAACATCTTTGCTCTTCTATTTCATTTTAATTGATTATACTTGTAAAATGCATTGAATTCTAATACATTGTAAATTTTTCATATATCTAGTGTCATTTGCAATTGTATTTTTATGCTTTTTAATATTTATATTGAATCACCAAAAAGTTGGAATATTTTCAACTTTTTTATAGTCAGTGGCATTTATTTGGAAGAATTATGTATATATTGAAAATTTGAACTAACTCAGCAGTTGCATTCTGTGGCCTAGAAGTTATTATTGCTTACTTACTTTGTTAAATCTTTCACATTCTTCCATAGCTATTGACTTCGCTATACACAACAGAACACACACACACACACACACAATTAGTTATCTATATGCATTGCTTCTTTATAGAATTATGTTAATTTATGGTTTCTCAAATATATTAATCATTTTTTACAGTTTTAAGTGCACTAGTCTGTGCTGTATGATATTACTTTGTAATTGTAAATAACCTTTCTGGGATATTCCAGATCTTCAGGAAAGATACGCTAGTTTTAACTACAAAACCAAACATATTTGTTAATGCCTGTATCTGTATTCTTTCATTGTTTTGCCAGTTATACTTTAGCAGAGTTAGCCTACTTGAATTTTTTAAGTACTTGGTTTTGCTAATTCATTTACAACAGAATCGTATTGAAATGCAAAGTTGGCACTGGAGGTCTAGAAGGAGGGTTAGAAAAATGTGGTTTTGCATGATTTTCAAGTGTTACTGACAGACGTTTTCAAACACCACAATTTGGTATCAGCCACATTATTCTAATCACAAAGGGTTCAAGAAACACAAAGGCGCTGTACTTTTTTCCCCCAGCCAGCTGCAGGTAGAGAAGGAATCGTGCTGAGTCTGGATGGTTGTCATTAGTGTCCAGTGTCCGTGGAATTTTGGTATGAGATCAGAGATCATTCAAGACAAACATAAACAAAAGTCTAGATTTTTTTTTTTCCAACAAAATACACTTCCATCTTAGACAGACTGATATATTTGAAAGAGATGTGGGAGCCACGGCTATGGAATTTTAGTTCTCAGTTGTCTTTCCACATGCTAAACTAGAAAGCCTGATAGTTTCAATCTACAATAACCAAGACATGGACATAGTTCTTTGGTCACCTGCTAGTCATTTTTTCTTCTGTTTTTATTGTTCTGAGTCCTGTGGAGCCCTATCATGGGACAGAGTTATTTCATTATTTGCTATGAGTATGCATCTATTTATATAGGGAAATTATATTAAGAATTTAAGCATGCCTTTTTCCAAGTGTCAAAATTATTTTAACATTTAATTTTGCATAATAGACTTTTTATCTGTTCTCCACATGATGGAACGAACTTTCAATAAAAAACTAACATGAGTGCATTAACATATTTTCACAGCATACACACTTCTCTCAGATAACATATTCATAAATGATTTGTTCTTAGTTTTGTTTTACTGGATTTATACAAAAATAAATACACTTGTTGGAAAATAGAACATGATTTATAATAAAAATTAATATATTGAGATATTTTCTCTTGAATTAGATTAATATATATTCAAAACCTGACAATAACATGAAAAAGGACAATTTTAAATGCAGACATTGTTATAGCTCTTCTGTGGAGAACTAATGTGATTTTAATGAGCAAATTAAAACTTTACACAAATATTTTATATTGTGCATGGTATGACCAAATGTTTATCTTTGCTATGAATTCAAGTTAGAATTCTTTTTTATCTTGAGTCTGTGTTGTTGTAGGATTTCAAGTATGAAAGTGAGCACAACCCTGTATTAGTTCTTATAGCACTAAAGAATTATTTATATTTTCTCTCTTGTTCCAACAAAAGCTGGCATGTTCTCAGAAAATAATTACTTACAACATGCAATATCAGCACTCTTTTAAAAGTAGGGATCATAGCCATGGCATTTAAAGCTGTTATGGACTGAGGCTGTAACAAACCAGAATGAATGCAAGCCCAGCCAGAAGCAGAGGATGGTGTGATATTGCTCATCCCTTCTTACTAGTTTGCACATTAAGCTTCAATAGAACCAAAAGGTTCCATTCATCCTTAGTACAAAGATAGTTATATAGCTGCGAATAAAAGTACAATATCACATATCATTTCTAGGATAGCACATGACCATTAGCCACCTTTCCATCCACTACTTACCTTAACAATAATCTATCCCATAATAAATGTATCTAGCTTCCAGCAATATTAAATATAATATAACATAATAAGGAGATGTTTGCCATTCCACTTGCAATATAAAATGTATTAGCTTTAAAGTTCATGGGATCTATTGACTTATATTTAGGATATCTGTGAAATTCTTGTGTAAGTAAAAGAATCATGGAGCAGGTTTGAAGTCTGCACATTTGGAATCATTCTTCTGAATACCAGGAGACCAGGAGGAAGCACCTGGCTCCTGGCTTCGGATCACTGCAGTGCGCCTGCCGTGGCGGCCATTTGCAGGGTGAACCAATGGAGGGAAGACCTTTCTGTCTGTCTCTCTCTCTCACTGTCTAACTCTGCCTGTCAATAAAAAAAAAAGAATATAAAACCATGCCAATGCACTTTTTCAATTAGCAAAAGATTACAAAAGTACAATTGTATTTGCATTATATTTTATATAACTCGAAAATTAATTTTAAAAGCATATATTGAAAGTTCTCATGGTTTTCTAAGTTTTTACTACAATTTTACTTTTCATTATTAGTATGATAATTTGTTTGGAAAAATCTAAAAGTATATATAGAATAAACAATATAATAAAGGAAGAAATGAGTCTACAAAGATTTTAGGTAAATTCAGCCTTTATGAGAAAAGTTAGGTATGGACTTTTAAGTATTTTATTGGGGATATGTGACTTATTAAATATGATGGCTAATGTGTCAGCAAGAAGTAGCTCTAAAGACAGTCCTGCTACCGCTCCTGGACTTCTGGGACTAATGTAATCCCATACAACTCCTGCTTTATAAAAAACAAAAAGGGGAAATGTTAGTCAAATGGCACAGTCTTATCTATGGCACCATCTACGCCCTGGACACCATCCTAGCCTCTAGCCCCCACTGCCATTGCTGGAAGCCAGGTGGCCACATGGCCCAACCACTGGTTTCAAGCTCCACCCCCATCCTAATGGGATTCACTGCTCCTACTTCCCTGCCCGCCCCCCAGCAAAGTTTTAAAAGGACTTGTTCCGGAACACATGTCTCTCTTGCCCTCTCTCTTCCTTTTGTCTTCTGACCTTTGTCTCTGTCTCTGTCTCTCTCTTATGCTCTCCTTCTTCCTCTTTTCCTTCTTTGCCCCTTCCCTCCAGTCTGTCGGGTTTCCCCCAGTAAACTCTTTCCCTTAAAGAAGAATGAAATAAAGAAGGAGAGAGAGGGAGGGAAGAAGAGGAAGGGAGGGAGGAAGAAAGAGAGGAAGGAAGGAAGGAATAGAAGAAGGAAGGAAGGAAGATGGCTAATGAATGGAGACTCATGATTGTAAGAAGGTTTGTAGTAGTTGAGTTTTGAGATGATGGTAATTAAATTAATGGTGATAAGAAACACATGATGCTGATGCATTCAAGAAATGTTTGGGAAGGAAAATAGTCAGGACTTACTTATTGACTGAACTTAGGAAAGGGCTGGTAATTGATGCAAACTCCCGAGAAGACTGTGGAGATAAAACTGAAGTGGAAAAATTCTAAGAACCTTTAACTGAGATGAGAAAGTTCAATGTCCATGGTGTTGATTGCCCATCCTGATGAAGGTACATTTGTGCTTATAGATCTTCGAGAGATCAGAGTTGGAATAAATTCTGGCAAATTAAGAGGTAGTAAACTATGAGAATGAATAAAATCCACTGAAGTGCAAAGAAGCCGAGACAAGCAGGGGCGAAGTCCCTGGAAGGCTAACACGCAAGAGCTCAGCATAGGAAGAGGATGTGAGGGAGAGCCTATGCAGTTAAGAGGACTGCCCAGCACTGGGGGTGCACTCGGACTTGAAGGGTAGTGAGCTGGACTGTTGAACACAGGGGGAACGTCTGGTGTTAGGAAGCCTGTGAAATGACCACAGACTTCAGCTGCTGAAATGCCAGTAACCGCTGTAGAAAGAGCAACTTCAGTCCAGTGGAGTTAAACAGCATAATACAAACAAAACTCTTGGCATAGATAGCGGGAAGCCAATCCGTGTTTGCTCTCTGACCACTTCAAACCTTGCATTCCCACCGTCTAACTCATTTCAGCCTATATGCGGGGATTCAGAAAATACAGTACAGACACAGAAATGGGAAAATACTATATATCTGGCATCTACTATTTATCTGATACCTGGCTTTGTTATTTCATCAAAAGCTTGCAGTTGTTATTGGTGGGCCAGTTGGGCCCATGAGGAAACAGAAGCTCACAGCATTAAAATAGTTCTTTATTTCAGGGCAGTCATGAGACAGTCTACCTTCTGAACCCACGGTTGCCATATTTCTTTTGAAGAATGAACAAAATGATTTCAGTTAGATTTTCCACTTTTGCAAATATTGATTCCATATTTTAAAGTTGTTGGACATAAATTTCTAGCAATTTTACTGCAAAGTAATTTTGCTCTCACTAGCGTTGGATCAACATACAACTGAGTAGTTTACATCTATTATTTAAGTGCATGCTCAGTTGAGACATGATTAACCAGAACCACGGAGCATGTAGGTAGCCAGTCAAAAATCGCACTGCTAATAAGTAACAGAAAGGATTTGAAACCACGCCTACTACTCCCGGCCATATCATCATCCCAGCTTTTTTGGATTCCTCTTCTACTATGGCCACATGTCATGTGCTTTTTCAATTACAATGTATGAATTTAGTGATATGTATGAAGTGACATATAGTATGCATATTATCAAATAGAGATGTATATGAAGAATGACATTACATTTTAAAAAGAAATTTAGTACGAGAAGAGTTATGCATACATGTAAAAGACACAATGTTAATCATTTTTGGGTTGTTTGTTGAAAGTCTAAAAATTTATTGGCTTATGTTAGGTAGAATCTTGGCCAGCTTCTGATAGTGTATATTTTCTGGAGCCAAATTTTCATAAAATATTACATAATAAACATCTGAAATGCCAACAAAGAAACATGTATCATTTAGTTTCCTTTTCTTAAATGTTTTCTTTGTACCTTTTCCTGTAGTGTTTTTCATGATTCCAGGGTGATGCAGGAAAGATAATCATGGTAGCAATAAACTATTTAACACATTTTTAATTAATCTCTCTTGTGTACTTTCTTCTAAAGTATCTGTGCCAATTTTCTATTTAATGGCAAAAGGACTGTTGTTACTATTATTTTTATGGAATTACTACCATCAGGTTAATGCAAAATAATTTATAACAAAAGTGTGATTAGAAACAAGTCTGTTCAATGATTGTGATATGCCAGGATATTTCAAAAACTTCATGGGAAATGCAGTTAAAATGTTTATGATGGGGACCTGCATTGTGGCACAACAGGATAAGCACCCTTTGTGACACTGGCATCCCACATTGGAATCTTCACTGCTCAGCTTCTGATCCATTTCCTGCTAATTTGTGCCTGGGAAAGCAGCAGATAATGGCCCAGGTACCTGGGCTTCTGTCACCCCAGAAGGGGACCTAGATGGAGTTCCAGGCTCTAGGCTTTGCCCTGGCCCAGACCTGACATCATGGCCATTTGGGAAGTGGAATCAGCTGATGAGATCTCTCTCTCTGTCTCTCTCTCTCTCCCTCTCTCTCTGTCTCTCTCTCTCTCTCTCTCTCTCTCTCTAATGCACACACACACACACACTTTCAAACACAAAATTAAATCTTTTTTTAAAGTTTAGTGCAACATTTTTCGAAATCCATGCAGTTTTCTCACAACATGCATTTTCCTTGAACTTTTTGAAGTCCTCTCCTATTACGTTTTGTGATTCATCTCTAAAAGTGAAGCTACCATACATCTCTGAACAAAAATGACCCAAATAGGAGGAGGATTGTTACATTATAATGTGCTTTCAAATGCAGTGTGCAAAATTACATCCCCTACTATTTCTGTTTTTCATGTTTTTTTTTCTTCTTCTGTCCATCCTCACCAGAGACCTAGTATTTGATAGCATTTTTCTGATTTAAAATTGTATTGTATTTTGTTGAGAACATATTTATTTATTTATTTATTAGCTTAGGTTTCTGAAAGAGAACTTTTTTTAAATCAAAGTCTTTACTGAAGATGTGACAAGAAACGATTTCAACTCTAATAATAGAATTCACCCAAAACACAATAAATTATCAAATAATATTTATTAGAACTGAAGAAAATAGCCACAGCAAAATCTACTTTTGAGTCACAACAAGTAAGTTTGAAATGTGTCCAGATGATTTATAATTTCAACTTCTATATGAGGATTACTTGTGACTTCAAAATAATGTATTTCCGCAGTAAAACACTACTACAATGGAATTAACCATTCCCTGCACCAGCCATTAACATCCATTTTATTTTTTGAAAGAAGTCATTTTAACCACTATCATTTATTCTTCTGGTTGTCCTATCCTAACTCTGATGAGTGTGTGCCTTTCGTTGTGATGTGTCTGTATCTCTTATATTACATCTGCTTTCTTTTTTGAAAAATAAAAATTTATTTCAGTATCCCATCTGAGACTTTGCAATGATGATAGTTTACTATTATTAGTTATTTTATCAGTATTTTGAATTTTCAATAATAAATGTAAAAAACTATTTTTTGTTCCATCAACCACAGAAAACTGTCATCAGTTAATTCTACAACACCTCCCACCAATTTGCTTCTTTATATCCACATAAAATATGTATGACATTTGTTATTATTTACTTAAGATAATAATTCTGTATTTTGTCCAAAAGTTGATTCTCAGTCTCTACAAACCACTAAATACTATTCTATTATCATTATAAATATTTACTAAATGCAATATACTGTATCTGGCTACAGGCTACCATCACTATAACTAATGCTGCACATTCTGATGCAAATAAAATGAGAATGTTAAGATCAAATAAATTAGCTTTTCAGCACTACCGGTTGCTTAAAATTACGTCAAATTTTGCAGATTATTTTTCTGCTTTTACTTTTGTTTACATTTATTTCATGCTGCATTTATTCCCTGCCATACATTTTTGTTTCTTCAGTTGAATTTTTAAGTAGCTTTCCTTTTGTGTGTTTTGCTTTGAAAGACAAAATTCTATTGGCATGTTTTCAAACTGCTTTAGCCTCTTAATTGTAGAAAATCACCATTCACATCGTTCAAGGTGGCAGTGGGTAGATTTTCTCACCATCCCCTCATGGTTGGTGTTTTCCTCAACTGTGCAACAGACCTACTGTGTGCTCAGCATTCCCCTTGGTCCCACCTTACATCACCTTTAGGAAACTTGAGCACCAGTGGGAACCCCTGTGTGCAAGAGCCTCGTGCTACTTGTTGCATAATAACTTATCCAAATTCTTTCAGAATTCCTATTGTTTACTGAGTGACTGATTTATGACCATGTGGCAAGCAACAGTTCACTTTCCTGCTGCTTAGGAGCCTCTTCAAAAAAAGATTTATTTATTTATTTATTTGAAATTCAGAGTTACACAGAGGAGAGGCAGAGAGAGAGAGAGCGGCCTTCCATCTGATGGTTCACTCCCCGACTGGCCGCAATGGCCAGAGCTGTACCAATCCGAAGCCAGTAGCCAGGAGCTTCTTCCAGGTTTCTGACGCAGGTGCAGGGGCCCCAAGGACTTGAACCATCTTCTACTGCTTTCCCAGACCATAGCAGAGAGCTGGATCGGAAGTGGGGCAGCTGGTTCTCTAACTGGCACCCATGTGGGATGCCAGCGCTTCAGGCCAAGGCGTTAACCTGCTGTGCCACAGCACAGACCCCTGGTTAGGAGCCTTTTGCCCTTCACTGGGCATCTTGTATGTTCTGCACCTTGCCACTTTTCTGCCCCAGTCCAAACTGGTATGTGAGCCTGCAACAAACCCTCAACTCTAAGTCTTAGCTTCTGCTCCTACTCCACATATTTTTTCTTGTATTGTTTCCCTTGGTTTTCTTCATACCCTTTAATATTTTCTTGAAATATTTGTGTGGATGTTAGACATGTTGAATACTTCACTACCAGAGTATTTTAATCATTGGATTGGTAAATCATATGACTGACAATTTAATGCTAGATAAAATAATCAAGTTTCCTCAGTATTTAAAGACCTTGACTTTTTATCTTCTAGTGTTATTGATAACAATGATATTCTTTACATTAAATCAAATGCTGTAGGAATAATTTGGAAGGTTACCACTTTTAAACAATGGCACTGGGTCAGGCATTTTTGCTTAGCAGTTAAGATACCACTGGGGGATCTGCATTTCATATCCCAGTGCCTTGTTTCTAATTCCAGCTGCACTTCTGATTCCAGCTTCCTGCTGATGGGAAAACATTAGGTAGGCAGTAGCAGGTGATTGCTCAAGTCCTTCAATTCCTGCCAGCATGTGGGAGATTCAAACTGACCTCTACGCTCCCAGCTTCAGCCATTGTAAGCCATTACATCAGCCATTATAAGCTATGAACGAGCTGTTGGGAGATATATCATGTCTCTTCCTTTCAAATTATAACTAAATGATAAAGGATTGCACCTAATCAATTAGTGTTATAATTGTAGACCGAAAAATTGTATGTACCAAAAAATCCAAAGTTATATCTTAAACTAAGTAGTGACTTATTTTTTTTCCAACTGTAGATATTTTAATCATAGCTTCAGCTTCTTTTTTTTCTCATATATAAAGGTATCACAGATAAGAAACATTGCTTACCAAAGCAATGGCCAACAGATAAATCCTTGTATGTCATTCGAATTTACGTATTGTAAATATGTCAAATATCTCTGTATTTGCCCTTTTAAAAATCTTTGTATATCATCCACTCCTCTTTAAGAGTTTCTAAATAGATTTTAGCCACTTCTCAGAGAGTTGCTAAAGATAAAAACGCTTTGCCATTTAGGCGATTTCCACAACCTTCTGATGTTCCAGTCTATTTATATAAAAAGAAGGTATTGATATAATTATCTAATTAGGTCAAGCGCAAGAATTTTCATTAAAATTCTACAACTTTAAGGACTACTTCTTCTAATAAGATACTGAATTTGCATTTAGCCCAATTTTCTGTCATTTTGCATATATCTCATGTAGTGGATCAAGTTCAGGAATTTATGTTTCTAACATGATCACTGTGACTTCTTCAGTTTAAAACCCGAGTGTCCAGGGACTCAGCTGATCCTCGTTGGTTAGACCGGTGGGTGTGGGTAGTCAGTCATATCTGTGCTTGCAGTGATAAGACTAGCCCTGCCTGGAAGTTTGACTTTGAGGTTAGGGAAACACTTATTATCAGTGTCCTCTTCTGTACTACAGTCAAAATAAAACCTGCGGGTGTCCATGATGGTGAAATTGAGTTAAGTGCATACAGGGTCTTAACACAGTTAGTAAAGGATAACCTCTGTTTGTCAGGGGCCTGTATTTCAGGGGTCCGAGATTTTTTTCCCTACTCAGCAACTTACAAGCTAGGCAGCTGCCATATTTTCATAGACACTGGCAGCAGGAAGGGGACTCCTTTATCAGAGACGTAGACCTACACTGACGACTCCATGCTTGTGCCCGTCCCCAGGACCACAAGCCCCACAGCTGTGAACCAGCGCAGCCCAGAAACACTCTGTGTACACAGTGGGGCTGAGATCCAGCTGAGGATCTGCATTTTAAGGAGACTCATGGCACAAGTGTCCAATCTCTGCCCCAGAGAAAGACATTGTTATTCTAGGAAGCAACAAAATTTGTCTTCTTCCCTGTAGGGAGAAACTGTGTCAGTCTCCCCAGAGTGTTTCCAAGTAAACATTTTGGAAATGATAGTCCGAAACAAAAACTAGGAAATTGTTTTTTAACAACCTCATGAACACATCCTCCCCTGCTTCTTAATGAATATCCGCATGCTTTTGAGCTCTGATGATTCTTTCCATTCCTCTGTTTCCTTCTGAGTCTGCCCCTCCTGCCTCTTTTGAGTGCTACACCCTTCCTCAGTTACTATGCCTTGTCTCTCATATGATCTGCAGTGGCCTGTTTATACAAGATGTTCAGAAAATAACTACTGAGGGGCAGGTGTTTTGTGCAGTGGTTGACATGCCAGTTAGGACAGTCGCATCATACATCAGAGTGCCTGTGTTTACATACCAACTCTGGTCCCAATTTCAGCTTCCTGTTAACATGTACTCAAGTAGTTGAATTCTTCCCATGGAGAGACTCAGATTGAGTTCCAAGCTCCTGGTTTTGTTCCCAGCTGTTGTGGATGTTGGAAAATGAACCACTGATGAGAGATCTTCCTTTGTCTCTCTAGCCTTGTCTCCCTTACAAATAAGTAATTTTTACAAAAGAAAATGATTATTGTAATCCAATGAATTCAGTTGTGAATTTATTATTCAAGGATCTAAATAAAGTGTTAGTTGTGAATCCTAAGGAAGGGAAATTAGAATTTATCGCCTTCATGATTCTCAAAACCAATACTTTTCCCCAATGGTACTTAAAATGGATGCTATAATTTTTTTTCAAAGTAGACTTTATTTGTGGAGCAATTTAGTTTGATTGAAATACTGGGCATAGGGTACAGAGCTTTCCTATAAAGCTCCTGTACTCACACATGTATATCCTTTCACTGATCAATGTCCCATATGAAAATGGTATGTTCATTACAGTTGATGTAACCTCATTGAGATATCATTATCACCCAATGTCCACAATACGTCCATAACTTAAATTCAGATTCACTCTCAGTAGTGTATCTTCTAGGGATCTGGACAAGTTGCTAATGATATATACCAAGCAGAGTAGTTCAATTCTGTAAAAAGCCTCTGTGCCCTGCGTCTGCATTTCTCTCTCCCGATTCACCACTGGCAGCCCCTGCTTGTCTTTTCACTTTTTTTCTTAGTTTTGCCTTTTCCACAATGCCATATGGTTGAAAGCATACCATGGTATCTTTTCAGGTTGTCTTCTTTCACTTAGTAATAGCCATTTAAGTTGTCTCCACATATTTTCATGCTCTGATCACACATTTAATTTTGGTGCTTAATAATATTGCCTTGTCTGGGTATACCCATTTATCCATTGACCTACGAAGGACATATACGCTGTTTCCAATTTTGGCAGTTCTAAATAAAGCTGCTGTAACATCCATGTCTACGTTTTAATGTGTAGATAAATTTTGAATTCATTTTGTTAAATAACCATTGCTCAGTAGTACAGTCAGATGGTGTTTAGTTTTGTATAAAACCATCAAAATGTTTTTGCAAAGTGGCTATACCATTTTGCATCCCCATTAGCATTAAATGAAAGTTCCTGTATGTTCACATTTCCTTATTCTCAGTGTCCTGGAAATTGAAATTCTAACCTAGATAGTATGCCATTCTTGTATTCATGTACACTTTTCTGAATACGTATGATATGTAACATATTTTAATGTTATTTATTTATTTTCATTTTTACTTGAAAGGCAGAGAAAGACAGGGAGAGAGAAATTTTTCACCTGCTGGTTCACTCATGCACATTCACTCCTCCTTGCATATTAACAGGGCTTTGAATGACAAGTGGAGGAGCCTGGGTTAGAACCTGGGACTCTGAGATGAGAGGCAGATGACCCAAGTGACTTCTCAATGGCTTCCCCAAACGCCTGCCCTGTAGTTTGCCTTCTTTATATTATATTTGGTAGAGCAGCTGTCCCAGTCTTTGGCCCATCATTATACTGGGTTGTCCATTCATGTTGAGTTTTAATAGTGCCTTCTATGTTTTAAACAGTAGTCCTGAATGAGATCTTTTCATACATTTTCTTTCAGTCTGTTGTTTATCTTTCATTCTCTTGCAGTATCTTTCAGAAAGCATACATTTTTATTTTAATGAAGTTTGGCTTATTATTGTTTTCCCTCCTAAATCATGCAATCAGTCTACATATAAAACGTTATTTGAAAACCCAGAATTATACAAAATTTCTTCTGTGTTACTTCCAGGGATTTTAAGTTTGGATGGTATAGTTAGGCCTGTGATCTGTTTTGAGTTAATTTCTCTGAAGGGCATAATATCTGTGTCTAGCTTTATTTTTATGCATGGAAATGTCCAGTAGTTCTATCACAATTTATTGGAAAAACTGCCTTTGCTCCATCATTTTTCTTTATTCTTTTATAAAAGGTATTTCACTATAATTATGTGGGATGTCCATTCCGTTCTGATCACTTATTAATTTTTATTATAGATTTATTATTTTATTTTAAAATATGACAGTTTTTAACATTTTGCCACATTAACCCCAAATGTAAGCATTATATATATTTATGCGTGTATAGGTATATACACATTTATACACACACATGCATCCTATTTTTTTCTTGAAAACAGAGATATTAATATCACAAATTGAAGAAATTGACGATAATAACATGAGGAAAGAAGGATATATTTTCATTTTTATGGCATAATTCTGTGAAGTAATATTTATAACTATATGTCAAATGGTATGGCCCATACACAATTTTTATGTTGTCTCTGTGTATTAACTTCTATAAATAAGAGAAAACACATGATATTTGTCTTTCTGGGTCAGGCTTATTTCACATAGCATAATGATCTCCAGTTCACCAATGTTGTTGCAAATGTTAGAATTGCATTTTTTTATGGTGGTACAATGTCTGTTGTGTCTATATATAAAATTGTCTATATACCCATCAGTCGATGAACATCTAGGTTGATTCCAGATCTTTACTACTGTGAATTGAGCTGCTAAACATGGGAGTGCAGGTATCTCTTTCATATGCTAATTCCATTTCTTTTGGATATGTTCTCAGGCAGGTGATAACTGGGTCTTATGTTAGATCTGTTTTTTTAGTTTTCTGAAAAATCTCCATATGGTTCAACATGATGGTTGTAAAAATTTGCATTCCCACCAGCAGTGTGTTAGCATATGTTTTTCTCTACAATCACCAGCATTTGTTATTTTTTTTTAAATTTTTGGATATTAGCTATTTTAACTAGAAAGAGGTTTTTATTTGCAAGTACCGCTTGGCTAATAATACTGAGCGTATTTTCATGTGTTTGTTGGCCGTTTGCATTTCATCCTTTGAAAAATATCTGTTCTTGTCCTTTGCCCAATTCTTTACTGGATTGTTTTTATGTTGCTGAGTTTCTTGAGTTTCCTATGTATTCTGGATATTAACCACTTATGGGATGTACACTTTGAAAATATTTTCTCCAGTTGTGTCAGTGGCCCCCTTGCTGTGCAGAAGCTTTTTGGCTTGATGTAATCCCATTTGTCTGTTTTTGCTTTTCTTGCCTGTGATTCCCAGTCTTACCCAAGAAGTCCTTGCCTTGGCCAATGTCTTCAAGTGTTTCTCCTCTGTTTACACTAATAGTTTGATGGTTTCGGGTCTTAAGTTCAGATCCTTGGTCCAGCTTGATTTGATTTTTGTATGGGGTATAAGGTAGGGATTTTGTTTCATGCTTCTGCATGCGGAGATCCAGTTTTTTCAACGCCATTTGTTGTTGAACAGATTGACTTTCCAAAGGGATTGGTTTTAGCTTGTTTCGCAAAGATTGGTTGGTTGTAAATATTGGGTTAATTTCTGGGTTTTATTTTCCATTCCATGCCTCTACATGTCTTTCCTTATGCCAGGATCAGGCTATTTTGATTGCAATCACCCTATGTAGTTAAGTTTAAAAATCAGGTATTGTAATGCCTTGAGTTTTTTTTTTTTTTTCATTGTTTAAAATTGCTTGGTTGTATGGGGGTCTTCTGAGTTGTCCTATGAGTTGTAGGATTTTTTTTTCCAGATTTATGAAGAATGTCATTAGAATTTAGATTTGGATTGCTTTGAATCTGTAAATTGATTTGTAGTGTGGACATTTCGGTGATTGTACTTCTGTTGATGTGAGGTGTCAAGTTTATTGATTTAGAATGTTGAACCATCCCTGCTTCCCTGGCATAAATTCCAATTTGTTAGTGTGGGTTATCTTTTTCATGTGTTGTTGGATTCAATTTGATACTGTTTTCTTGGGATTTTTGCATATATTTTCCTCAGGCATAATGGTTCATAGTTCTATTTTTTGTTGTATTTTGTTTGTATTTTTGTTGTATTTTTTATTTTGTAAATAAGATAATGCTGGCCTCATAGGGTGAGTTTGACGTGTTCTTTCCATTTTAGTTGTTTTGGATAGTTTTAAGAAAAATTGACAATAGTTCTTCCTTAAAAGTTTAGTTGAATTCAGCACTGGAGGCCATCTGGTCCTGGGTTTTCCTTTGTTGGCTTTATTATTGATTCAGTGTTAATCCTGGTTATGGGTCAATGCAGTATTTTTATGTCTTCATGCTCCAATTTTGGTAAATTGTGTGTGTCCAGAAATCTATCCATTTCTTCTAGGTTTTATAATTTGTTGGCATATAGCCATTTGTTATGATTTTTTTTGTATTCCTGTATTATCAGTTATAAAATACTTTTTTCAGCACTGATTTTGTTAATTTGGGTCTTTCTTTTTCCTTGTTTGGTTCTGCCAAAATGGTTTGTCAATTTTGTTTATTTTTTTCAAAAAACATCTCACTTATCTTTTATATAGTTTTTTTAATTTTGATTTTTTAATTTGTAATTTTTATCATTTATTTCCTTCTACTAATTTTCAGTTTGATTTGTCCTTATTTTTCTAAGTCCCTGAGATGCATTGTTAGATTACCTATTTTATGTATTTCTGAAGTATGCAGGCATACAGGTTAAAATTGATCAGATTTGTGAACTGGAAGACCACACCTTCACCACGCTCCTGTGTGACCTCATGGCCCTACCTGATGCCTTTGCCAGCACCTGTGTGGCCTCATTCCCCTACCTGGCCACACCTGGGTGCCCACCAGCCAATTAGGTTAATTAACCACTCCCCTTTGGAAGCGGGTTAAAAGCCAGGCCACGCTGTGGCCCAGCCGGCTCTTTTTCCCTGGCCTCTTGCTAGGAAGGGGGCTTGCTGTAGCCCCATGCCTCCAGGGCACATGGCCTTGGGGCCATGTGCTCTAGGCTTCCTGACCTGATGCTCTTCCATGTGGCTGGTTCCTGGTGCTCGGTATGAACCCCCATTTACCTCTCTCCCTTAAATAAGCTCTCACTCTCCTATCTATGCATCTTTCTCACTAAATAACAGCCTAAAACGTACCATGGTGCCTTGTTTATCTGTGCTGGTATTTAGAATTCTTCTCTAAATATTAGGCAAGAACCCGCTTGGGTTTATGCTTATTAATATGGGGGATTTAGTAATAAGCCTGTGGTGAAATCGTAAGGCACCCCAAATTCAGGTAGCACATGTGGCACCCCGCATAGCATCTCTAGGGAACTTTAAGGGGCTACATTTCAGTGTAAATTTTAGGGGGGGTCTTGTCCGATTTCACTTCTAATATTTTTATGTAGGCACTTACTGTCATAAAGTTTCCCCTTTACACAGTTTTACTGTATCCCATTTTGATAAATTTTGCTAGATTTTGATATGTTGTATTTTAATTTTCATTCATTTCAAGGAAATTTTATTTCCTTTTCGTTTATTCTATTACTCATTGTTCATTCAAATCATGTTGTTCAGTTTCCATGTGTTCATATATTTTCTGGCATTTCTTTTGTTAATTTCTAGTTTCATTCCATTTTAGTCAGAAAGTGTATATGATATGATTTGAATTCTTCTAACTGTGCTGAGACTTGTTTATGGCCTAGTATGTGGTCTATTCTAGAGAAATATTCCACGCACTGATGAAAAGAATGTATGTTCAACTTCATAATGGAATGTTCTGTAGATTTCTTTCTTTCTTTTTTTTTTTTTTTTTAGATTTTTTATTTATTTATTTGACAGGTAGAGTTACAGACAGCAAGAGAGAGAGTTAGAAAGGTCTTCCTTCCATTGGTTCACCCCCCTCAAATGGCCGCTACAGCACGTTATGCAGATCCGAAGCCAGGAGCCAGGTGCTTCCTTCTGGTCTCCCATACAGGTGCAGGGCCCAAGCACTTGGGCCATCCTCCACTGCCTTCCCGGGCCACAGCAGAGAGCTGGACTGAAAGAGGAGCAACCAGGACAGAACCGGCGCCCCAACCAGGACTAGCACCTGGAGTGTAGGTGCCGCAGGCAGAGGATTAACCAAGTGAGCCATAGTGCCGGCCCCTGTAGATTTCAGTTAGGATCATTTGGCCTGAGATTTATATTAGCTCTGTTGTTTCTTTGTTGACTTTGTCTGGTTGGCCTGTTCACTGATAAAATGTGATGCAGAGGTCTCCTGGTATTATTGTATTTGAGCTTACGTCTCCCTTTAGATCCATTAATTTTGTTTTAAAAAACTGGATTCTCTAATATAAAACTGTGTTCTCTGACGTTAGTCAAATCTTCTCGAATTGATGTCTTAATCATTAAATAATGACCCCCTTTGCCTCTTTCAACAGTTTTTGTCTTAAAGTCTATTTTTTTTAAACTTTTATTTAATAAATATAAATTTCAAAAGTACAACTTTTGGATTATAGCGGCTTTTCCTCCCATAACCTCCCTACCACCCGCAACCAGCCTATTTCCTATTCCCTCTCCCATCCCATTCTTCATCAAGATTCATTTTCAATTATCTTTATATACAGAAGATCAACTTAGTATACTAAGTAAAGATTTCAACAGTACCCACATAGATAAAAAAGTATAAAATACTGTTTGAGTACTAGTTTTTTCATTAATTCGCATAGTACAACACATTAAGGACGGAGATCCTACATGGGGAAGCAGGTGCACAGGGACTCCCGTTGTTGATTTAACAATTGACACTCTTATTTATGATGTCAGTGATCACCCGAGGCTCTTGTCATGAGTTGCCAAGGCTATGGAAGTCTCTTGAGTTTACCACCTCTGATCTTATTTAGATGAGGCCATAGTCAAAGTGGAAGTTCTCTCCTCCCTTCAGAGAAAGGTACCTCCTTCTTTGATGGCCTGTTCTTTCCACTGGGATCTCACTCACAGAGATCTTTCATTTTAAAGTCTATTTTTTTCTGACATAACTACAATTATTCCTGCTCAGTTTGGGCTTCCGCTTGTATAAAATATTTTTTTCATTCTTTCACTTTAAATCTATGGGTATTTTTACTGGTGAAACATGTTTCTTATAGACCACATGTATTTGTGTATTGTTTTTAAATCTACTGGGCCTGCCTTTATACTATAATTGGGTAATGCAGTCCATTTTTATTCAGGATTATTATTGATTAGTAATGAGTTGGTCTGCCATTTTTCCATAAACATCTCTATAACTTGTTTTGAATCGCCTTTATTCTTTTACTGGAAGCTTTTCTCTTCACATTATTTCACGATGTGGATTATCATCCCTGTTTCTGCATTTAGTGCATCCTTAAATACCATTTGTAAGTCTGTCTGGGTAGTGACAAATCCTTTCAATTTTGGCTTGTCTTGGAAAGTCTATTTCATCATAATTTATAAATGAGAGCTCTGCTGGGTAAAATATTCTGGGATGGCAAGTTTTTTCCTTTTTAGAACTTAGACTATGTCTCTCCATCATATTGTTTCTTTTGAGAATTCTGCTGTCAATCTGATGAGGTTTACTTTAAAAATGACCTGGCATTTCAATGCTGAAATACTTGAGATACACTCTAATTTTATTCTTGAGGGTTTGTGTATATTGTGTCATGGTGAGGATCTTTTCTGATACCCCTATCTGTGGTTCTAAGTGCTTCCTATATTTGATGTTGATATCTTTCTCCAAATTGGGGAACTCTGCTGATATTATTTCACTGAATAGGTATTCCAAGCCTTTCCGTTTTTTTCACTTCTTTGGGAATTCCTAAGACTCCTAAATTTCACCATTTCGTGGTATACCATAAATCCTGAACACTGTATTTGTTTTTTCCAATTTTTTCTTATCTTTTTTTTTTTTGTTTTTTTTTGTTTTGTTTTGTTTGGTCTGACAGATTTATTTGAAAAAAGTTTTCTAGATTGAATAATCTTTGTTTTTCCTCATCAAGTGTGTTTTTTTGGGCTTTCCACTGTTTTTTTTTGTTTTTAATTTGTATTACTGAGTACTTCATTTCTTTTTTAAAAAAATATTTATTTATTTGAAAGAGTTATAGAGCGGTACATGCAGAGAGAGAGAGAGAGAATCTTCCATCTGCTCATTCACTCCTCAGATGGCTGCAATGGTGCCAGTCTGAAGCCAGGAGCTTTAAGCTTCCCCCCAGGTCTCCCACGCAGGTGCAGGGGTCCAAGGACTTGGGCCATCTTCTACTGCTTTCCCAGGCCATAGCAGAGAGCTGTATTGGAAGAGGAGCAGCCGGGACTTGAACTGGCACCCAAATAGGATGCCAGCCCTGCAGGCAGTGGCTTTACCTGCCATGCCACAGTGCTGGCCCTGAGTACTTCATTTTTATAATTTTATTCAATCCTTTGCCAATATCTCTATCTCTGCTGAATTTCCCGTGCATGTTATGTACTTGTTACCTAACTTCATTTTTCTGGTTCTTTGTATTTCTGGGTACCTTTCAGCAATTCTCTTGGATTCCTTTTCAGCATTTTGCCATGCCTCTCTTCACAGTCCAACAGTAATGCATTCCTTTTAGGGAGTCACGTTGCCTTCCTTGTTCATGTTTCTTGCATTTCTACACTGATATTTTGTGCATCTGGGTCATCTCTTGCTTTTAGTACTTCTGGGGGATGGTTGGTATTAATTGAAGGCTTTATTCCGGGGTGGGAGAAGGGGTGCCGGATTCTGTCCCGGTTGCTCCTCTTCCAGGCCAGCTCTCTGCTGTGGCCCGGGAGGACAGTGGAGGATGGCCCAAGTCCTTGGGCCCTGCACCCACATGGGAGACTGGGAGGAAGCACCTGACTCCTGGCTTCAGATCGGCACAGCACGACGGCCGTAGCAACCATTTGGGGGGTGAACCAAAGGAGGGAAGACCTTTCTCTCTGTCTCTCTCTCACTGTCTAACTCTGCCTGTCAAAAAAAAAATTTGAAGGCTTTATTCCTATAGCTGTATCCCTGGGTTTTGGTTTGGTAAAGTGCTTTATCTTTACCTCTGGTTAGATTTCGTAGTATTATCTCCCTATGCCTTTATCACTTCAGTGGATGGTAGCCATCGTAAGACTCTTGGTTTTCCTGGGGCTCAGTGTGATGACTGAGATTCTTGTTACACAGGTCTCCAACTGTTTCTTTAAGCATGGGCTGCCACATGAGATTCTCAGGTGTGAGACTTAGGCCTTGCTGGTGGTGTTGGTCTACTTGGCACAAAGATTCCCAGGCAGTATCCAAGTCAGGCCCTGGAGTTGAAAGGTCAGTTCTGGTTCTAGGAGCTCAGTGGATTTTAGAGATCCTAGTCACTGCCCAGATCCAGACCTCCAAGAGTTACAATAAAGTTGGGTGGGGAAGGCAAGACCTACAGGTGCACAAATGCTATCTGAGATAGTGGCTGAATATGTTAAAATGACTTTCTGTGTAGCAGCAGGGGAAGCTGTGTTGGGTCATTCTGTGTTTCTTGCAGGTTTGAGCCAAATGCAGGTCCCTCAGGCCTGAGCATCAGATGAGCAGAAGTACCCTTCTGCTTCTGTGGCAGGGGCTGGAGACTTAAGCCCTGAGCCACCTGCAAGGCATGGGTCAAGCATGGATTCTACATGCCAAAGATCCCTGCAAGCCATAATGTTGTTCTGTGTTAGCTCAGCACACAGAGCACTGATTGTGAGTCCCAGTGAGCAGGCTGTTTCTGGGCTGGAGGGAGTGCTTATGGTTTTCACCTGAGCTTCAGCCATGTGCAACACTGTGTGGGGCCAAGGAGCTCTGGCCGCCATTCATGGGTGGAGCTGGAGTCCAGAGTTTCAACCAGAAAGGGCATGCTGGCGTACCTCTGGCTGTAGTCAATAGAAGGAGGGGTTTTTGGAGCCATCTGGTGTGTCTTTCAGAATCTTCCTATGTTGGCAGTGAGGGCTAAGCCATAGAGTTTGGGTCCATCCTGCATGAGAGAGAGGTAGAGCTTGACCAGAGAGTCATTTCCAGGAGCTGTAGCTGTAGGCTGTGGGAAGGGAAGAACCTAACACTGGTCGGAGTGCCCTTCAGGGGTCAGCTCATTTTCCTTCAGTTCTGCAAACATAATGCCCTTTCCCAGGTCAAAGAAGATTTCACTTGTAGCAAAGCAGGCCCAGTTAAAGTCTTTGTTTTTTTCTTTTTAAAATATAAGCTTCTCAGCCTCTAGAACCTGTTTTTCCGACTTACTAGTTTTTGAGATACTAAATTTTAATTTGCATTACAGACCAAGGCTTAATGGTTCTTCTAAATAAAGAGTCCAACAAATACAAAATAAAAAAAGGCTATAGTCCAGCAGGAAAGCAGGCAGGGACTATAAACAATAATCAAAATGAATAGATGACCAACCTCCCTGATTTACAATTTTAAATAGTCACAAGATCGTTATAACTCTACTAGCATGTAATCCTATCAATTTGCTTGATAAATATTTTCTTTTAAAGATTTATTTATTTATTTGAAAGTCAGAGTTACACAGAGAGAGGAGAGGCAGAGAGAGAGAGAGAGAGGCTTTCCATCCACTGGTTAACTCCCCAGATAGCCACAATGGCCAGAGCTGCGCTGATCCGAAGCCAGGAGCCAGGAGCTTCTTCCAGGTCTCCCACGTGGGTGCAGGGGCCCAAGGACTCGGGCCATCTTCTACTGCTTTCCCAGGCCATGGTAGAGAGCTGGATCAGAAGAGGAGCAGCCGGGGCTAGAACTGGCTCCCACGTGGGATGCCAGCGCTTCAGTGGGCGTTAACCTTTGCACCATAGTGCCGGCCCCTTGATAAAGATTTTTAATCATACTTAGACGAAGCATTGTATTTGTGGAAATAAAAAAAAAAGTCTAGTAAAAGCAAGAAGGGTTATGATTGATTGACTAAAAATGCTACAAGATAGGGAAAATTTCCAGAGATCCAAAAGAAGAAGGAAGGGGAGGCGGTGCTGGCATCCCATCTGGATGCTGGTTCAAGCCCTGACTGCTCCACTTGTGATCCAGCTCTCTACTACTGAGCCTGGGAAGGCAGTGGAAGATGGTCCAAGTGTTTGGGGCCCCTGAACCCTTGTGGGAGACCTGGAAGAAGCTCTTGACCCCTCTGACTTCGATCTGGCCCAGCTCTGGCCATTGCAGCCATTTTGGGAGTGAACTAGTGGATGGAAGATCCCTCCCTCCCTCTCTCTGTCTCTCTCTCCTCTCTTTCTCTTCAACTAATAAGTATTTTTTAAAAAGAAAAAAGAATTGCTAGATGACTGATAACTCAGGGGCCAGATGGCTACCATTCATCCTCCTTCACCTGACCTGCCAAGGAGTTTGGAAAGGGCCCCCTCCATGTTCCTGTCCCAAGAGATTCTGGGGGCACTCCTCAGAGGTGACTGTGGGTTGCTGCTGCCAATGCAAGAATCATTTTCAAGACTTCTCTCTGTTGTGCTTGCATTATTTCTCACTAGAAGTTGGGTTGAATTCTTGTCACTGTGTAATTTAATTATTCTGTGTAAGTGATTATTTCACATTCCTTGGTTATCTACAGACAGTGGTGTGCAGTGTTTTTGTTTTTGTCTATTTCCATTTAGGATATTTATATTGCTTGATATTCTCTGAGCTTCTTGAATCTATGGTGTGGTATCTGTCATTCATTTTGGGAAAAAGTGATGAGCATTTCTGAAAATATGTTTTTACCTTGTTCTCCTGAGGTTTTCTGATTAAGCAGTGATTACAGACTTTGATATTATCCAATATTCAATGGTTCTTGCATGTTATTTTGGTTTTCTTTGTTGTTGTTGCTATCGTTTCTCTTTCATTCTTTTTTGTTTTCTTTGTGTTGCTGTTTGAGAAGTTTCTGCTAACCTCTCTTAAAGCTCATTAATTCTTTCATTAATTGGGTCAACTTTGAAAGGATTCTTTATTTTATTGTGATTTTCAAATGTTTCCATCATTTCTTTTTGATTCTTCCTTGTATTTTCTATCTCTATGCTTCTATTATTCATATGGTCTTTCATGTATGCTCACTTTTATTACAACCTTTAATATGTCAATCAGAGCTCTGTTAAAGTGCCAATGTATTAATTTCCAATACCTATGTCAAATTTGTCTTGAGAGCTTTTGTGTAAACTTTGCCATGATCTCTTAACTTTCTTGAGGAAAGATGGCCAAGTTGTGTATAGTAGTAAGGACTAAGGTAAATGAACCATCAGGGTAGAATTTTATATTACAGTGATGAAGACATGGACAGGGAATCCTTGTTTATTGTGGCTGCAGACCTCAGAGGCTTCTGGTTCCTCCTGTGTCCTTACTTTGTGCTCTACTTTTGGATTCAGGTCTTCTCTGTGTATCACGTCTCCCTCAGAGAGGGTCTGTGTCTGCCATTTTGTCCAGTCGCTGTTTCCTACTGTTGCTGGAAGGGTAGGCATGAGAGAAGGGAGCATATTCTCATTTTTCAATGAAATATTTAGTTTATAGTGGCCCTGTATTGAGAATGTTGCTTTCCAAAGACCCTCCCTCTATTCCAGACACAGGGTGGTGGTGATTTTATCCTTTCCTGGCCTATACTTCCATCTCTAACTTGAGGGTTCCCAGGCTATTTCATAAGACTTTATCCCCCATCAAAAACAATTTATTTTCTAGTTGGTAGTATAGTGTGTTTTCTTAGCTGAAATAGGAATTTTGGAGAGGGCAGAGCATGGAAGAATTCCTTCCCTTTTGCTGGGCTAAGGCTCTGGAAATGCATTTCCCCATGGAGAGCTGCTCTCTGTCTTAGAAAAGACTCTGGGTTTATTTCATAACAATTACTTTATTCCTCCCCCTTCTGAAGCCATAAAGTCATATTCCCTTGTGAAGCTCCTAAAGAAATTCCATGAAAGTGTAGAGATTCCCCAGTCTTCCAGCCCCAGGAGTTTCTCATTCTCAAGCTGGTCCACATTAGCCTTCAGCATTTTGTCGAAATTGCAAATGCCTCTATCAGTTTATTACACCAGTAACTTCTATTCCAAGTGGGGAGATTCCAGCTTTCCGTCTCTCTGGATGGAGAAGAGCAGAGCTCCCTAGCTGAGCTGTGATTCTGCCCTGAGGTGAAGGCCTGTAGGAGGCATTTGCTAGAGAGAGGAGACCGACAAGTTTTCCCGGGGGTGCTGCTTCCCTCCCTGCTTCCGGAGCTATGTATGGAAACCCTTCTCAGTATCTCAGTGAATAGCTGTGGGATTCCTAGAAGAGAAGCTACAGCAGCATGAGCCTCTCCACTGTTGGCCATAGCTTCCAGGAGCTTCTCATTTTATATCTAATCCACACTCAGGCTCCGGAACAATCAGATGTTCCTTTCTACTTACTTATGATACTCACCCATTTATGCTTTAATAAGTAAACACCACGTCAGGTGTCGTATCTCTGTGGATTCGCCTGACTACACTTCAGCGTGATGTTTGTTTGCATTGTCAGTATTTTCAGTTTCTTTAGGTTTTTGTTTGTACAAGGACAGTGATGACTTTTGAGCCGTGTATGCACTGCAGCTGAAATTCAAAGTCTCTGAAAATACTTTCAAAATATAAAACACCACACGAGTGTTAATGCATCGTTAGTTATTACTGTACGATTTATATCAGTCTGATGCTGATCAGTTGCCTTTTGAATAAAAAGCTAGAGATACCATGACGCTATGCTGCAAGACAAAACAAGAAAATACTGACATTTCCTCTCTATGAAAATATCCTAGATGTTTTAGTATAGTCAATTTCAGGCCCAGATTTTCTCAAAACCAGTAAAATGCACAGAAGAGCTGTAACTGAGGGTTTAGCTTATCCTTCTAAACAGTAGGAGAGGCAAAAAGTGAATCTTGCCACCACACTCAGACTTTCCACTTCCTACTTTAAGACTTCGGATGATGCAATTTGGCCTATGTTTAACTCTGCCTGCTTTGACTCAGAAGACAAAAATATTAGCAATTTGCATTTTGTAAAAATTAGCAGCACTATCCTTGTAACAGTTCCTGCTGTTTCTGCAAGATCAAGCCCCAGAGAGCAGCCTCCCAGGTGTTTGTCAGCAGTCCCTCAGTGGAATCAAATTGAGATCTCTGCTCCATTAGCGTGGGAGCGGTTTTGTAATTTTCTAAGTAATGAATGAAAACACCCGCTCACAGTTCTGTCTCACTAAAAATTGTGTGTTAATTTATCTTAGCGTGACAGTCTAAAAGACTTTATTTTGAAAATATTAGACTTGAATATCAAAAGTATAATTTTTATTAACATCATAGCATAACAAAGAAGACAGTGGATATTATTTTACATAATTTGGGGCAGAGACAATTTAATTTGCTATAGGAAGTTCCTGACTTCAAATAGTATGGAAAATATACGTTTAGAATATAGACATTGTTTTGCTTTTGCTTTTTGGAATTAAAGGAATAAAACTATATTGATAGAGATTGTTCAGCAAGATTGTCCTTTTTACTTATTTATAAATAGATAAAAGAATGAATAAGCTAATAAACTGGACTATTCTTTCCCAGGGGAATTTGAGCTTGCTTAGATTTCATATGGGGATTATACTTGAATATTATGTGTGTTCCCCTGAGAGAATCTGGATTTAGCTTTTAATAAAAATTAAATTTATAACCCCAGCTTATTCCAGATGGTAGTGTAAGATTTAACTCAGACATTTTACTTCCAGAATGCATAAGTTCAATGGCATGAAGCAACAGCAACACAAACAGCAGAAAAGTTCAGAATTATGTGGTTGTTTGCAGTTATTATATCCTGCTTTATTAATAAATTCAATATTTATTGAAATTTATTGCCATTTTATTCAAAGAATTCTGAACACTGGCTCAAATAGAGAAGGCAACATGGTCAGATTTAAGGATTTTATTCAGTGAGAGAAATGTGCAGGAAAGTGAGGGCTTTAATTAGGGGAGAAAGAAGTCTAGAAGCTAAGTTGGGTCCATAGCAGGCAGATAGCAGGCCAGAGCCACATGGAGAAAGCATGCAGGCAGAAAAGCAGAGGCAAGGTGGAGGCCATGAGGCCTAATGCCCAGAGGCCTGGTGCAACAAGGGCACAAAAAAGGGAGGGACCCACTGTGCTACAGGCCCTTTATCTACTCCCAAAGGGGCGTGGTCACATAGTCTGATTGGCAGGTGGGTGTCCAGGTGAGATCAGGTAGGGGCATGAGGTCACACAGGGAGCAGGGTCTCCAGCTTACAAATCTAATCAATTTTATTGTATCTGCCTGCCTATATCATTTAGCTAATTTTTTTCTTAAAATTACAATTAAGGGGCCAGTGCAGAGGCTCAATGAGTTAAACCAGTATCCGCAGTACCAGCATCCCATTTGGGTGCCAGTTTGAGTCCTGGCTGCTCCACTTTCAATCCAGTTCCCTGCGAATGTGCCTGGGAATGCAGTGCAGAATGGCCTGAGTGCTTAGCTCCTGCACCCTAACAGGAGACCCAAATGGAGTTCCAAGCTGTTGGTTTCTGATTTGCACCTAGCTCAACCCTGGCTGTTGCAGCCATCTGGGCAGTGGACCTCTTTCTCTTCTCTCTCTCTTTCTCAATTTCTCTCTAACTTTGGCTTTCAAAATAAATCTTTTAAAATTTATAACAAAGATGAAAGTGGACCTGTTTAATTCTTCAAAAATTACTTTAAAACAAAATTAGTTTTTTTCCTCTCTCAGAAGCCCCCCTCCATACCACCCCGGCTGGAGGTCTTTGACGCTAATAAATCTTTTTAAATCTCTCTGCTTGTCCACTTGGAAATTCTTCCATGTGAGACAAAGAACCAAGGTAATAATAATTGATCTGCCTTCATTTTCCCATAACATTCTGGAGTTGTGACTCGGATTGCAACTCCAACATGACATGGATCCCACTCAAGTTCAACTCCAGCCAGCGTTGGATCATCCTACCGGACCAATGAGCATGGGGACCTCTGTTGCTTTTTTTCAGAGAGTCTTGCTCTCCTTCATAGTAACTTGCATTTTCTCAAAAGCACCGGGTCCCTGTCAGCCAGTGAAAAGCTATGAGTGCAGCTGCAGGTCTTAAGATTCAGCGGGGAGGCTTGCTGATTAAGGCCAGATCACTCCCCTGGAGCTGAGACTCTGTCCTAACACCTCCCCTCCCTCTGGCGTGGATGGGCCTTTCCGGTGGGACTGGAAGGAGGCCTTGAGACAATTGCTGAATTCTGGGTGGGGCTACCCCGCAGTGTTTCCAGGTCTCTTGGCCAGGCTCCAGACTGCCCCTGCCAGAACGGTGCTGGGCTGAGAAACACACTTTCCAGCAGGGAGCAAGACCCCTGCCCTTTTGGGGTCTACCCACCCCACTCCCCACCTCAGAACTCTGTCTGCTAACTGGCATGTTGCCTGCATGTGCTCCAATATGCATCAACTTTTTTCCCAGAGTAGCAAAGAGTCCTTGCGTCTATTCAAGTGAGCCACCAGGGCTCTTCTGTTGTCACTGTGACTGTTGCTGAGGCTTTAATCCCAGTAGAGGAGTGTCGCTCCCCGTCTTCGTGGAGGAACGACACAGGACCCTGCGCTGTTCTTTTGTCTGCTCGGCCCTCCCCGGGTTTGCTGCTGGTTCTTCCCGGGTTGGCTACCGTCCCTTCCACCTCCGTGGAAGGGCGGTTCCCCCTGCCACTTTCCCCACTTCCGCAGGGGAGCGGCACACCGCCGGCCGGCTCTCTCAGGGGCTGCACAGGTGTTCCTCAGGTGTTCCTGGTGCATGGTGTCTCTCTCCTCCTTTATAGTCCTCTTCCACCAATCCCAACTCTGCTACCCACACGCTGAGTACGCTGCTCTCCTCCAATCAGGAGCAGGTCCTACAGTTTATTGGTTGAACTGGAGGCAGCTGTGTAGAAGCTGTTTCCTCCTCTCCCAGCGCCATACTGTGGGAGAGCAGATGCATAGAATAAGTCTTAATTCCAGTAACTTAGCTTAGTTCAAGTTGCTCCCCACAGAGGAGTCTTTATTTTTTATCAGGTGACTATTGTCCCCATTGTGTCAATTTTGTCTGTGGGTTTCTAGGCCCAGTAACTTCAGATGTGATTGAATACCTATGGATTAACCCACATGATGACTTCTTGAGACACCTCCCGACCTGACTCCTCATCCCTGAGACTGGTGTGACTGACAGCCCACAATTAGACACTCCCAGTCCTGGCTTTTGGACTTGGAGTATAAGGTTATTATCTCTTTGCAGGGCCTCCAGTTTCCTTTTTTTTCCCTTAGCCTTCCCTTTCAAGGGGCAGGAACCTCCTTGTAGTTATTGCCCTCTATTCTGCCACCTATCAAATTCTCCTTAGGAATCCCCAGAGGGTTGCGCACCTGCTTGGTGGATGCCCTCTCCCATGAAGCCCTACATAATGGTAAACATTCTCCAGTGCACTCTCATCCCTGGCATATCAGTCCCTGTCCCACAGTCATCCTTGAGACCATCTTGTAGCTCCTGAAGCTTTTGTTTTGGAGGCAGTCCCAAGTAGCTGACTGCTAAGTAGGCATCGACTGGCCAAGGCCCATTGGTGGCAGCCATTTGAGGAGTGAACCAATAGATGGAAGATCTCTCTCTCTCTGTCTCTTTCTCTCTCCCTCTATCTCTAACTTTGCCTTTCAAATAAATAAAATCAATCTTTAAAAAACTGTTTTTGAAATATTTTCCAAGAACAATAAGCAGCCTCCTTTTGTTGAAAATGATGATCATAAAATTATAAAGTCATTATTGAACACAGCTAAGAATTAAAAAAAAATATGACACAGGAAACCAGAGAAAACCTAATTTCTAGTAACAGTGCAATGGCTAAATAAAGCAATTGCATTGAATGAAACCATTATACTTTGGAAATATTAGATGCTATGTAAAAAAACAAAATATGTAGGACCTCAGTTATATTACTTCATCTATATCAATATTTCTTCAGGAAAAATATAATTTCCCAAATATTACACATATCAATCAACAGACTTCTCTGCCAAACAGAAGACTTTCTTCTTTATTTCTGTATTTACAGTTTTTCCAAATTTCTGAGTTGCCACATGTTTTTGAACGAAACAATAAAAAGATTTATTTTTAATAATATGATACTTTCAGATTAGGCATGCATTTTCTCATCAAATAAAGTGGCATTTATTACAAATATTCCTGATGTTTAAAATAAAAGTGGAATCAAAACATGAAGAACTTTAATGTAAGTCATATAATTGTGATTAATGTGCTATTAAATAGTGTTAAAGTATAAATATTAGATTAATTACTAAGTTAATACTGTAACTGAATTTTGCACACACAGCTATATTTGAAATCGCTTCTTCAATATATGGATTCCTCTGGAAATTTATCCTACATTTATAATTAGTCTACTTTTCTCTTACCAACATAGCTACAATTATTGACTTGATGGATTCATAAAGAAAAATTGTGACAAGTCATGGTAAAAGTTGAATATATATTATAGTGATACAGAAATAGCATTTTACTACATTTTTTGACTTAATACTTCTTACAATCTTGTGAGATAGTTGGGAAATAAAAATATTGCATTAAAGTCTGTATTAATTGGAGTATCAAAACCAAAATAATTTAAATAAATTAAAATGCTAGCTGATTGATAGTTGTAAAATAAATTTTAGCTGAGAGTCTAATGCCTTACTATAGAACCATTTTAAAGAAAAACTAAAGATTTAGATCAGTCTCATTTTAACTTGCTTTAGTGACCAGAGAAGGGGAAAATCAGCACTAACACATTCTCAAAACAACTCAAGTAAGATTAACGAAAGCATTTCATAGGGCCGGCACCATGGCTCACTTGGTTAATCCTCCCCTGTGGCACCTGCATCCCATATGGGCACGGGGTTCTAGTCCCGGTTGTTCCTCTTCCAGGCCAGCTCTCTGCTGTGGCCCAGGAGGGTAGTGGAGGATGGTCCGAGTGCTTGGGCCCTGCACCCGCATGAGAGACCAGGAAGAAGCACCTGGCTCCTGGCTTCGGATCTGCGCTGCGCCGACTGTACCAGCCAATTGGGAAGTGAATCAATGGAAGGAAGACCTTTCTCTGTCTCTCTCTCTCACTGTCTATAACTCCACATGTCAAATAAATAAAAAATAAAGCATTCCATAGTGTTTAAAAAGATTTTAAGAAATGCTTTATTTTACTTTTTTGAGAGGCAGAATTAGAGAGAGAGAGAGAGACGGAGACAGAGAGGTCTTTCATCAGCTCATTTGCTCCCCAGACGGCCACAACAGCCGGATCTGGGCCAATCCGAAGCCAGGAGCCACAAGCTTCCTCCAGGGCTCCATGCAGGTGCGGGGGCCCAAGCACGTGTCCCATATTCTACTGCTTCCCCAGGCCATTAGCAGGGAGCTGGGTTGGAAGAGGAGCAGCGTGGACATGAACCGGCACCCACATGGAATGCCGGTACCACAGGCAGAGGGTTAACCTACTAGGCCTCAGCACTGGCCCCAACCTTTCACAGCCTTTGTAACAGCTATTGAAGAAGGTTCAGTGATTAGCCTAATTTTTATGTACCTAACAAATATAACTAGTGAAAATTTTAAGAGAATTTTTAAATGTTTTAACTTCAGGTTATTTTGTAATAAAATAAAAGTAAGTTAATACCCAAACTAAATTATAACTAAATTGACTGTCTTTCTTTTTATCTTCTCAAATTCATGCCACTTCCATATTAGTACATGAACTTGACAAATGCATTCTCACTGTTATTTTCTTCAAATTGACTATGTTCATGTTTTTCACAGCTTTACTTTCTTCCAGCTTTATTACTAAAAGTTGGGGTGGGGGGCGGGTGTTATTTGTTTTCTTTTTGATTTTGTCTTTCAAAGATCTTTAACTTGGTTACCTTCTAATATCTCAAGCCTCAAAAGACATATCAATTGCATGGAGTAGGAAGCCTAGCTCCCACCTGCTTTTCCTAAATTTAATCACGGTGCTCATTTTATAGGCTTCTATTTCTGTCCTTGAGGAAACCTGATCCACTTCCACCGTCCGTGCTACATAAACTCCTAAATGTATACACATTTACGGGGTTGAAGTTGCTGTGCTGAAAACACATGGCTGACAGAACCGAGATTAAAAACTCAGTCTGTCTAAGAAAAATATTGAACAAATGCCATCATTCAAGCTAGCGAGGACAGACAGTACACATGTCTCTGGGGGCAGAGGGAACAAAATATTATCAGGGAACTACTGAAGTAGAGCTAATGAGCCCACAGATGTAAAAGCCCACTTTGATCACATGGGAAACCAAAAGAAGAATGAGAATCTCAAACCAGAGAAGGGTTGAGGAGGTTTGCAGCTGATACCAAAACACACTACTTGTGCTTCTTTTCTGAAGTTTTTACTGCAATATAGATGTAGTAAAAATGTACAATCAGAATGGGCATTTTGCCTCGTGGTCAAGATGCTCCATGGGACACCTGCATCTCTTACGGGGTTGTCTGGATACAATTTCCCGTTCTGCTTCCTATTCTGACTCCCTGTTAATGTGCATCATGGGTGGAAATAGATGATGGGTCAAGTATGTTGGTCCCTGCCACTCATGTGGAAAACTCGCATTGAGTTCCAGGGCCCCGCTTGGTGGGTATCTGGGGAGTGGATCAGCAGGATGGAAGTTCTCTCATTCTTTCTCTGTCTCCTGACTTTTAAAATAAAGTGAAAATAAATTTTTAAATTTTTCAAAAGAAAAGGAGGTGTAGAGCAAGGAAAGGAAATGTACCACCTCTGAGGCTGAACAGCCGGGGCACTGTGGAGAGGTCACGTGTGTGGGAGGGTGCTGTGGATGTGCGGGTCTCACTGGAGGAAGCCACAACATAAACACAACAGGCAGTGGAAACCCCACAAAGGAGAATGACGCCAGGAATTTATTTCACTTGGTGTCATCTGAAATTTATTGTTCAAGGTAATCTCGGCACTGTTCCATACACTGATAAAAACAATGTGTATTCTGCAACTGTGAGATGAAAGATCTTGGAGATATCAGTTAGATCCATTTGGCCCATAGTGTCAGTTAGCTCTGTTGTTTCTTTGTTGATTTCTGTCTAGCTAATCTGTCCATGGATAAAAGTTGTTGTGTTGAAGTCCCCTATTACAATAGTATTGGAGTCTATGTCTCCCTTTAGATCCATTAACAGTTTTTCTAAATAGCCAGGTGCCCTGGCAGTGGGTGCATATACATTTATTATTGTCACATTTTCCTGTTGAATTGAGCCCTTTATCATTACATAATGCCCATCTTCATCTTTTTTAACATTTTTTGAGTTCAAGTCTATTTTATCTGACGTTAGGATAGCTACACCTGCTTGTTTCAGCTTTGCATTTGTAAGGAATATTGTTTTCCATCCTTTCACTTTCAATCTGTATGTATTTTTCTTGGTGAGGTGTATTTCTGTAGGCAGCAATAGATAGGTCTTATTTATTATTATTATTTTTTTTTTTTGACAGGCAGAGTGGAAGGTGAGAGAGAGACAGAGAGAAAGGTCTTCCTTTTCCTTTGGTTCACAACCCTCATTGGCTGCTGTGGCCAGCGCACCGTGCTGAATCCATACATCCAGAGTTTATCTTTTAATTGGAGAGTCTAGGTCATTTTCACTCAAGGTTGCTATTGATAAGTAATGACTTGGCCATGCCATTTTCCATAAATATCCCTCTTGTTTGCTTTGGGTTTCCTTTGTACATATACTCAGAGATTGTCTGCCTTCACATTCGTTCATAGTATTGACTGTATTTCTGTGTTTCTGTGTCTAATCCATCATTAAACATCTTTTGTAAGGCTAGACAAGTAATGACATTTTTTCAGTTTCTATTTGTTATGGAAGGTCTTTATTTCACCTTTGTTCATAAATGAGAGCTTTGCAAGGTACAGTATTCTGGGTTCACAGTTTTTTCTCTTAACACTTGGACAATATCTCTTTAATTTGTTCTATCCTGTAGTGTTTCTTTGGAGAAATCAGTTGTGAATCTAATTGAAAGTCCACTAAAAGTAATGTGGCATTTCTCTTTGCATATTTTAAAATCTCTTTTCTGTTTTACAGTTTAAAGTTTGATTACAATGTATCATGGTGAAAATCCTTTCTGGTCATGTCTATAAGGAGTTCTATGTGCCTCATGTACTCGGACCTCTTTCTTTCTCCAAATTTCTTCTTCTTTTTTTGGTCTAAGAAATTTCCAAAGATTTATCTTCTAGCTCAGTATTCTTTCTTCTGCCTCACCAAGTCTGTTGTTAAGGCTTTCCACTGCATTTTTTTATTTGACATATTGGTTTCTTAATTTCTAATATTTCATTTTGATTTCTCTTCAAAATCTCAATTTCATGAGACAATTTTTCATTCATGTCATGTATGCATTTCCTTATTTCATGTATTTGCATCTCATTTCTTCTGAATCATCTTGTGATTAATCTTTTGAATTCAATTTCAGATATTTCATCAATCTCTTCATCCTCACACTCTAATATTGAAGTGTTATTGTTTTACTTTTTCGGGGGGGTCATGTTGTCTTATTCTTGTTTCTTGAATTTCTGCATTTATTTTTATACATTTGTGGAAATACTTTTTTTCCTCTGATGTCTTTTGTCTTTGAATTGTGACTCTGTCTTAGTGGGGTGTCTGCTTTTTCAGTGAGTACTCAGACGTGTGTGCTGGGTGTGGCTAGGGAGCTCTGGTCAGTGCCCCACTGTGGGATGAGTTCCAGGATAACACCCAAGTTGTGTGTGCTGCATCTCCTCTTGTTGACAGAAAGGAGGGTATGGTCACCTCTGTTTGTGCAGTCACACCCTCACCTTTCTTCCAAGGTGATCAATGCCCCAGTGTCAGCTCACAGTGGGTGCAGTAGTCAACTGTGCTGCTGCCTGAATCGCACAAAGGAACTGTGCAATCCTCGGTGTGAGCGTGGATCCCATTATAATGACCCACCCCAGACAATCAGGGAGCTCTGAGCCTGGGTAGCTGCCTTCTTTGATTGCCTAGTAACCTAGCTGCACCCTACACCCTCTCATGCGGTCAGAGTTCCCACAGTCTCAGCACACAAGGCTCCCACAGTCATGGGGTACAGAGGTTTTGCTCATCTCTGCTAGCCTGTCCTGTCCACAGTGAGGCAGAGATGTTCCAATAGCCAGCTTTCTGTGAGTTCTCCACTTAACTGGTTTGAGCACTGGAGCCCCAGAGCCTATGATGTGTGGAAATGCTGGGGGTACCTCACAGTCCTGCCTGGGTGCCCAGCCACCTGTCAATCCTCCCAGCCAGACTCAAAGTCACTGGGGATCACATAATTCTCCCTCTGGATCATACACATGCGCAAGAGCTGCTTACTGCAGAGCCTACTCCTTTCACAATGGTGCCTTCTCCCTACAGATTGCCAGGTACACACACCCAAGCTGCTACACTGCAAATGCTGACAAGGTGGCATCTTGTCCCAGCCAGTTGCTGGACATGGTTGCAAGAGCTTCTGCAGCTGCTGCTTATGCCCAAAATGGTGCCCACCCTCTCTCAGCTGGTTGACAGGCACCGTTGTGGGGGGAAGATGTGGAGAGACAAACGTGCCCCTCCCTTTTTACACTGGGTTAGCAGATACCCTATCCCTCTTAGGGCCCTAAGCCAAACTCTCCCTCTAGCTGTATTACCAATGGCATGGGCTACTCCAAACAGGTGCTTTCACAGCTCTTGGCTGCTGGGGTAATGGACTGTGTCTGTCTTCATGCTGCTCATCTGCACCTTCCACACCAATCCAGTGTTCCTCTTCCTTCTGTAGAGTTCTCACTGTGGTTTTCTAACTGTCCCCTGAGAATGTACTACTTCCATCCCCACTTTTATTTACTCGTAGGCTAGAGAAGTATGAACTTCCCTATTCTGTCATCTGGGACTCTCACCTTTTAACTTCTTTTCCATTGTGTTTCATGTTGCCTCCTAGTGGAATTGCAAAAAAAAAAAAAAAATCTATTGGTATCTTTCAGTGATAGAAAATGTTGCTAGCTACTCACACTTGAAAATGACTCCAGTACAGAGAAGAGGTTGACATTATGACACTTATCAAAGAAAGCATTTAATGCAAACAACACCTTCTTGGCCAAGTGGGCATCAATGCTTCTGTGTGTTGTTCAAAACATAGCCTTACCTGGAGAGTCCTAGAGACTCAGTGCCAACAGGTTATTATTTGACCATTCTTAAATGATATATCACCTACCATACCTGATTTATGAAAACACAGAAAATCTGTCATTCACTGCTGCATAGTTGAATGGATTGTAGTTTAGAAGATAAAACAGCCTTTTTTCTTACTGCAAATAGATCATGACAGATACTAGTACATATTTTTATCGGTAATATACTTGTAATTAGCTCTTCTCAGCTTAGTTATAAAAATCTAATATTTCTGCTGTTGTTCAGTGTGTAGGATTTTGGTAAGTAACTGCTTTTGGAAAGTGATATTTTCAAAGTTGTTGCCATATTTCCTTTTTTATTTTTTTAACTGAAAGGCAGAGTCACACCACACACACACACACACACACACACACACAGTCCTACATGTCTGTGGAGAGAGAGAGAGAGAGATATTCTATTTGCCGTGTCATTGCACAAATGCCCTCAATAGCCACTGCTGAACCAGCTGATGCCAGTAATCCAGAGTGCCATTTTTCCATCTGAGTCTCCTGTGTGGGTGACAGGGACTCAAGTACTTGAGCCATCACTTGCTGTCTCCCCAGAAGCACATTAGCAGGAAGCTGGATAGAAGTGGAGCGAGCACTTGAACTCAGATATTTTCAAATGGGATACAGGCATTAAGCAGCATCTTCATGGTTGTGTTAAATTCCCACCCCAGGGGTCATACTTCTGAGTAAGTATACTATTTAGAACCAGGACCTCCCTGAATATCAGCTATACTTAAAGCATCCCTCCTCCAATCTTTCTTTACAAAGAAAAATCGTGGTTTGACTATGCTCCCAAAGTGCAGTGGGTAACTTTTATTCAATTCACAGCCACAATTTCATCTAGTTGGGTGTAAGATGCCTGAATTGTCAAAGAGTCAGCTCATGTTACTGGCATATGGGTGTGATTAATGATATTAAAATGTTATGACCCTAAAAATACACTGCTTATGGCATTTTATCTATTGTTTGTCAAATACTAGCTGAAATAACCCAGATCAGGCTGTTGTAATTGATGCCTAAAGAAGGGTAAATACATCATGCATTTTTTTTTTAATTTTTGAAAGCCTTTTTTATTCTTTCTCTTTGCAAATTTTTGTATAACAATTTTAATTTACTTTGTAGTTAAAGACTGAATGCTCCACAAAGAGTTCAAGGAAAAAAATGTAGAAAAAAACAGTGTAGCAGGAATATGGGCAAGGACTATAAACAATAACCAAGTAAATATATATATGACAACATGTGTTCTCCCTTATAAATGGGAGCTAAAATTAAAAAAAAAAAACAAATGCCTATATGTTGTCACAAATATACTGTGTTATGAAACTTCATTTTAAATTTTTGTCAAATTGTTAAGAATTTTATTATAGTTTCAATGATCTGTGACTATTTGACTATTTAAAAATTTACTTTATATAAGTTAGATTGAACATTTGTACAATTTTAAACTCAAGTTGGCTTAGTAGAAAGTAATTATCCCCACAGAATAGATGTGATCAAGATATAAGTCTCTGTTACAAATGATGTTGCTGTTTATCTTACATATCTGTAAATCAACCCAGACTTTCTATAGGTATATGACTAGGTGTATTTATAACACACAAAAAGACTTCAAAAAGGTCATGGAAAAGTTGCATTGAAAATTAACTTTGTTCTGTTGCAGGAATGTTTTGAAATCCATGTACCATATTTTCATAATACACATTTTCCATTAATTGTTGAAGACCTCTCATACATATTTACAAATATTCTATTATATGTATGTTTGTATTTCATGTGCTTGTGGTAAGAGAGATAGAAAGAGAGCCAGTAATTGAGAGAGAGAGAGGGAGAGAAACTTATTTATACTCAGAATGTAAAGAGGCCAACAGTGAGTAGGAAGGAATTAATATGTGAATCTATGGTTTGTATATTACGTTGAGTTTCAGCAAAATGCAGATGAGTTAAAGGCTTGGTCCTCAAAATCTTATGATAATACTTATTGGATCATGTTAATACCTAATGGATTCAGGGTATAAGCTTGATCCTATTTTGGGTTTAGGAAGTGGGCCTAGTGGGAGGTCCTTCAGTCATGGAGGCATGCCCTGGGAAAGTAATTCTCATGAGAGCATTGGCTGTGTAAGCCAAGTTGGGCTTAGCTTTTCTAGGCTTCCTGGGTACCATGTGATATGTCCTTTTGAAGATACTTTTCTTTTTCTTTCTTTACTTAATTTTAATTAATTTTTAACAGATTCAATATGATTTGTAGACACAAGTCTAAGAAAAAAATGATATTCCCCACCCCGCCCTCCCTTACTTCATCCCACCTTCTTTCTATGGTCCTTTTGATCTTTTGGTCTTTTTGTTTGTTTGATTGTTTTTGAGATAATATATTTAAATTTACTTTGAAAAAGGCTTAATATATCACCAAAAAAGAAGTGTAAAAAGCAAAAAGACTCTAGTTTAGTGGGAATATAAACCATGGCCATTATACCCATATACAGTTTTTCATTTTATCAATTAGTCATTCATAATTTCTTTGAATGAAATAGAACCAATGACAATGTGAAATCGAAATATTTACTTTGTGGTTAGAAGATAATAATTAATGATCATAATGATAGGACTAAGACTCAAAGGGATCACATAAACAAGACTAGTGTCTGAAAATACTAACCCATAGAATAAAAAAAATGGAGAGAATGATCCAACATGGGAAGCGGGATACACAGCAGACTCATAGAATGGCGGATGTCCTAAACAGCATTCTGGCCTCAGAATCAGCCCTTAAGGCATCCGGATCTGGCTGAAAAGCTCATGAGAGTATTTCAGGCATGGAAAGCCAAGACACTCTGGCAAAAACAAAAACAAAAAATGACCTAAATGAAAGATCTCTTTGAGTGAGATCCCAGTGGAAAGAATGGGGCCATCAAAGAAGGAGGTACCTTTCTCTGAAGGGAGGAGAGAACTTCCACTTTGACTATGACCTTGTCTAAATATGATCAGAGTTGGCAAACTCAAAAGGCTTCCCTAGTCTTGGCAACTCATGACAAGAGCCTAGGGTGATTACTGACACCATAAACAAGAGTGTCAATTTGTTAAGTCAACAATAGGAGTCACTGTGCACTTGCTCCTCATGTGGGATCTCTGTCCTTAATGTGCTGTACATTGTGATTTAATGCTATAACTAGTACTGAAACAGTATTTTACACTTTGTGTTTCTGTGTGGGTGCAAGCTGTTGAAATCTTTACTTAATATATACTAAATTGATCTTCTGTATATAAAGAGAATTGAAAATCAATCTTGATGTGAGTGGAAGGGGAGAGGGAGCAGGAGAGGGGAGGGTTGTAGGTGGGAGAGAAGTTATGGGGAGGGGAGCCATTGTAGTCCATAAGCTGTACTTTGGAAATTTATATTCATTAAATAAAAGTTAAAAAAAAAAACAAGATAATAATTAAGTTCATTTAGATTTTCAGCCATTTTCTCCTACAGTTTATGAACAAGAATAATTTTATGTAGATTACAATGCAAATAATTATACATTACAATTTTTGTACTCTGTTAGTTTCCACAGATCAGGGGAAACAAGCAAAAAAGCAGTGTTCCTCAACAGTCAAGACAAGGACTGTTCAAATTCATTGCATCTTAAGTGTCAATTTCATTCCTATAGATTACCTTTTAGGTACTCTGTTAGTTACCACAGATCAAAGAGGACATACGGTGTTTATCTTTTGGGGACTGGCTCATTTTACCAAGTATAATGGTTTCCAGTTGCATCCATTTTGTGGCAGATGACAGGATTTCATTTTTTTAAAGATTTTTATTTATTCATTTGACAGGTAGAATTACAGACAGTGAGAGAGAAAGAGACAGAGAGAAAGGTCTTCCTTCCATTGGTTCACTCTCCAAATGGCCCCAACTTCCAGAGCTGCACTCATCCGAAGCCAGGAGCTAGATGCTTCTTCCTGGTCTCCCATGCAGGTGCAAGGGCCCAAGCACTTGCGCCATCCTCTGCTGCTATCCCAGGCCACAGCAGAGAGCTGGACTGGACGAGGAGCAACCGGGACTAGAACCAGTGCCCATATGGGATGCTGACGCCGCAAGCAGAGGATTAACCTAGTGCACCACTGTACCAGCCCTGGGATTTCATTTTGTTTTAAAACTGCTGTGTAGTATTCCATAGTGTATATACACCATATTTTTTTTACCCAGTCTGCAGTTATGGACATCGGGATTGATTTCATATCTTAGCTATTGTAAAAAGTCTTGCAATTCATTCATTCATATGCTGATTTCATTTCCTTTGGGTAAGTTCCCAGGGGTGGGATTGCAGGGTCATAAGGTAGGTCTGTATTCCGATTTCTGAGATATCAGCAGACTGTTTTCCGCAGTGGCTGCAACTAGTTTACATTCACACCAACAGTGGATTAGGTTACCCTTTTCCCCACATTCTCACCAACATTTGTTGTTTGTTGATTTCTGTATGAAAGCCATTCTAACAGGAGTGAGGGAAAATCTCAGTGTGGTTCAGATTTGCGTTTCCCTGATGGCTCATTTTCCTGAGCATTTTTTCTTGTGTCTGTTGTCCATTTGAATTTCCTTTCTTGAAATATGTCTGCTCAGATCCTTTGCCCATTTCTTAACTGGATTGATTGTCTTGTTGTTATTGAGTTTATTGGGCTATTTGTAGATTCTGGAAATTAATTCCTTATCAGTTACATAGTTTGCAAATATTTTTCCAACTTTGTCTGTTGCCTGTTTACTATGTTAAATGTTTCTTTTGCAGTGCAGAAGCTTCTAAATCTGATTTAATCCCATTTGTCAATCTTGGCTTCTATTACCTTTGCTTCTGCTCTTTTCCAAGAAGTCTTTCCCTGTGCCAATGTACTTCAGGAGTTCCCCAACGTTCTCTAGTAACTTGATGATATGGGGTTGTATATTTATGTCTTTGTTCCCTTTTGAGGGGATTTTTGTGTAAGGTATAACGTAGGGGTCTTTTTCATATTCTACATGCAGAGATCCAGTTTTCCCAGAGACATTCGTTGAAGAGACTGTCTGTGCTCCAAAGATCAATTTCAGATTCTTTGTGAAAGATAAGTTGGTTTTAGATGTGTGGATTGATTTCTGGAGTTTCTATTCTGTTCCATTGGTCTACATGTCTGTTCTTTTGCTACTTCTAGGCAGATTATAACTGCCCTGTAGTTTGTCTTTATATCTGGTATTATAATGCCTCCCACTTTGCTTCTGTTACTTAAGATTGCTTTAAAGTTTTGTAATTTTTATCATAGAGATCATTGATATCCTTGGTTAAATGTATTAAAGGTATTTAATTTTCTGTAGCTATTTTGAGTGGGATTGATCTTAGAAGTTCTTTCTCAGCTATGGCATTGTCTATGTATACAAAGGCTATTTATTTTTGTGTTTTTATTTTATATTTTTCTACTTTACTGAAATCTTTTATGAGTTCCAATAGTCTCTTAGTGGAGTCTTTTGGATCCCCTATTTATAGAGTCATGTCATCTGGAAATAGAGATAGTTTGACTTCCTCCTTCCGAATTTGTATCCCTTTGACTTCTTTTTCCTACCTAATAGCTCTGGATAATATGTCCAGGACTATACTTAATAGCAATGGTGAGAGTGGATATCCTTATCTGGTTTCAGATCTTAGTGGGAATGCTTCCAATTTATCACATTCCATGAGATGCTGGCTGTGAGTATGTCATAGAATGCCTTGATTATGGTGAGGAATATTCCTTCTGTACCCAATTTTCTTAAAATTTTCATCATGAAAAGGTGTTGTCTTTTATCAAATGCTTTTTCTGCATCTATCTAGATAATTGTATGTCCTTTGTTCTTCAGCTATTAATGTGATGTATCACATTTATTGATTTGCAGGGATAAATCCCAGGTATCTATCATGGATAAACTGTACTTTGTCCAGGTGAATGATCTTTCTGTGTTGTTGAATTCAACTGGCTAGTATTTTGTTGAAGATTTTTGCTTCTATGTTCATCAGGGAGATTGTTCTGTAATTCTTTCTGTTTTTTTTTTTTTTTCCTGGCTTCATTGAATGACTTCGGGATGATACTCTCCCTTTCAGTTGTTTTGAATAGCTCGTGAAGAATTGGAATTAGTTTTTCTTTAAATGTCTGGTACAATTCAGTAGTGTAGCCATCTGGTCCTGGGCTTTTCTTTTTTTGGGAGGGTCTTCTGATTTAGTCTCCATCTTGGTTACTGGTCTGTTTAGGTTTTCTATGTCTTCATGACTCAATTTTGGTAGATTGTATGCATTCAGGAATCTATCCATTTCTTCTAGGTTTTCTGATTTGCTGGCATATAGCTCTTTGTAGTAATTCTATTTATTTCTGTAGTATCTGTTGTTATATTTCCTTTTTCATCTCTGATTTTCATGATTTGGGTTCCTTTCTCTCTCTCTCTCTCTCTCTCTCTCTCTCTCTCTCTCTCTCGGTTAGTTGGGCCAATGGTGTGTTAATTTTGTTTATATTTTAAAAACCAGCTCTTCATTACACTGATCTTTTGTATTTTTTGTATCATTCTTGTTTATTTCTTTGAGAATTTTAATTTTCTTTCCTCCTACTAATTTGTGACTTGGTTTGTTGTTGGTTTTCCAGGTCCTTAGATGTATTGATAGCTCATTTATTTGGGTCCTTTCCAATTTCTTGATGTAGGCACCAATTGCTATAAACTTCCCTCTTAAAACTGCTTTTGCTATATCACATAAATTTTGATGTGATGTATTGTGGTCTTCATTAATTTCCAGATTTTTTTCATTTCTCCGTTGATTTATGACCCACTTTTCACTCAGGATCGTGTTGTTCAGTCTTCATATGTTTGTATATGTTCTCGAGATTCTTGACTTACTGATTTTCAGCTTCAATCAATTGTAATCAGAGAAGTTTATGGTATGATTTTGATTTCTTTTAATTTACTGAGACTTGCCTTATGGCCTACTATATGGTCTATCCTAGTGAAAGTTCTGTGCACTGTTGAGAGGAATGTCTGTTCTACAACTGAGGGGTTAAAGGTTATGTAGCTATTGGTTAGACCATATGGTCTATAGTTTCGATAAGCTCTGTTGTTTCTTTGTTGATTTTTCTCTCTGGTTGATCTATCCATTGATGAATGTCAATAATTGAAGTCTCCCATTACTATCTTATTGGAGTTTGTGTCTCTCTTTAGGTCAGGTAATATTTCTTTCAGTCAGGTGTCTTATAATAGGGTGCATGTAAATTTATTAAAGTCACATCTTCCTGTTAAATTGATCCCTTAATTGTTACATAGTGCCCCTCTCAATTTTTAGCAGGTTTTGTGTTACAGTTTATTTTGTCTGATATTAGGATGTTTTCACCTGCCCTTTTTAGCACATCCTTAAGCATCTTGTGTAAGGCTGGACAAGTGGTGACAAATTTATTCAATTTCTGTTTGTTATGTAAGGTCTATGTTTCACCTTCATTCATAAAAGAGAGCTTTGCAGGGTGTAGTATTCTGGGTTGACAGTTTTTTTCTCTTAAGACTTGGACTATATCTTGCCATTGTCTTCTAGGTTGTAGGGTTACTGTTGAAAAGTCAGCCGTGAGTCTAAATAGAGATCCTCTGAAATTATCTGGTGTTTCTCTCACGCACATTTTAGAATATTTTCCTTATGTTTTACTGTGGAAAGTTTGACTACAGTGTGTCATGGTGAAGACGTTTTCTGGTCATGTCTGTTAGGAGTTCTGTGTGCTTCATGTACATAGATATTGCTTTCTTTCTCCAAATTAGAGAAGTTTTCTGCAATTATTTCACTGAAGAGGACTTCCAGTCCATTCTCTTTCCACACCTTCAGGAATTCCTAATACCTGTAGGTGGGTCATTGATAGTATCCAATAAATCTCTGACAGTTTTTTTTTTAGTTTTCCAATTTTTTCTTTTTATTTATTTATTTATTTGGTCTGACTGAAAAATTTCCAAAGATTTGTCTTCTAAGTCAGATATTTTTTTATTATGCTTCACCAACTCTGTTGCTGTGGTTTTCCACTGCATTCTTATTTGCTGTATTGAATTCTTCATTTCTAATGTATCATTTGATTTATCTTATAATCTAAATTTCATGGGAAAAATTTCATTCTTTTCATGTGTGGTTTTCTTTAGTTCAGGGATTTCCTTCTGATTGCTTTTGAGTAACTCTATGATTGATTTTTGAATTTTATTTCTGGCATTTCGTCAATCTCTTCTTCTTCACTTTCTAATATTGAAGTGTTGTTGTGTTCCTTTGGAGGGGTCATGGTGTCTTCTTTATTCTTGTTTCTTGAATTTCTGTATTTATTTTTATTTATTTTATTTATTTATTTCTGCATTTTATTTTTTGGAGTTAATTTTTGTTTTCTTTTTCCCTTCTGATGGCTTTTATCTTTGAGTTATGCCTGTGTGGCTTAGTGGAATGTCTGCACCTTCAGGAAATACCAAGGAAGTGTTTGGTAGGTGTGGCCTGCGAGCTCTGGTCAGTGCTGTAGTGTGGAGTGAGTATCCAGGATAACACTCAAATTTGGTCTGATATATCTCCTCTTGTTAACAGAAGTGGGGTTGTACTTTCTCCACTTTTTTTCCTACTAATTTTGATGAACCTCGAGTAGACAGCACCATTGATATTCCATCATCTTGTGTGGTGTTTTTGTTTGTTTTTTGATACTTGAACTGTGTTTCTGCATTCACTGTTAGCCTGTAGGATGTCTGATGAGAAATCAGCTGTGAGTTTCATTGGAGAGCTTCTTAAGATAATCTGTGTTTCTCTTGGGCACAGTTCAGAATCTTTTCTTCATGTTTTGATGTTGAAAGTTTGAATACAATGTGTCTTGGTAAAGATCTTTTCTGGTCGTGTCTATGAAGAGTTCTATGTGTTTCCTGTACTTGGATGTCCTTCCTTTCTCTGAATTATGGAAGCTTTCTTTATTATTTCACTGAAAAACCCTTCTAACCCATTCTCTCTTTCCACACCTCTAGAACACCTAAGAGCAGTGGGTTTGGTCATTTGATAGTATCTCATAAATCTCAAACACTTTTTTTGTGTTTTCTAATTTCTTCTTTTTGTTTGGTCTGACTGAGATATTTCCAAAGATTTGTTTTATAGCTTGGATAGTCTTTCTTCCACCTCACCCAGTCTGTTGTTGAGGCCTTCCACTATATTTTTTATTTGACATGTTGAATTTTTCATTTCTAACATGTCAGTTTGATTTCTCTTCAACATTTCTATCTTCGGGAAATTTTTCATTCTTGTAATTTATGGATTTCTTTAACTCTTAGATTTTCTTCTCATTGCTTCTGAGTAACGCTAGGATCATTCTTTTGAATTCTTTTTCAGACATGTCATCAATCTGTTCATCTTCACATTCTAATATTGAAGTGTTGTTGTATTCCTTTGTGGGAGTCACGTTGTCTTCCTTGTTCTTCTTTCTTGTGTTTCTGCACATATTTTTAGGCATTTGTTGAAGCACTTATTGGCTTTCCCCACTGACAGTTTCATTTTTGAATTATGTCTCTGTGGTTTGGTGGAATATCTACTCTTTCCATGAATACCCACAGGCATGTGCTTGGTAGGGCCAGGGAGCTCTGGTCAGGGCTCAAGGGTGGGACAAGCATCCAGGTGACACCCAAGTTGGGCATGGTGGATCTCCTCTATTGTCAGCAGGGATGAGCGTATGATCATGCATGTTGGCATAATCACAACCTCACCTCCTCTGTTCCAAGGTGGTCAGAGCCTGGGGTTGTCCCACAGTGAGCACAATCCTCACCCACATGGTACTGGCACATGGACCACACATAGGATCTGTGCAGTCCTCAGTGTTAGTGTGGAACCATCAGCAATGACCCAACCCAGGCAGTCAGGGAGCTCTGAGCCTCTGGCACCAGACAGTGATTTTTCCAGAGATCCAGCTACACCCTGTTCCCTATGGTGCTGTCACAGGATTCCCAAAGGCACGGCACGCAAGGCTCCCAAAATCTTGGGGGTGCAGAGGATCCCCTTTCTGCACCATGAGCCTGCCCTGTCCTAGGAGAAAGCCAAGTCGTTTCTAGAGCCTACTGCCTGTGGGCTCTCCACTCTGGCAGTTTAAGCCCCAGAGCCTCTGATAAGTGAGAGGATGGGGGCACTTCACAGTCGTGTGGAAATGTCCATTCCCCTATCAACACCCCTAGCCAGACTCAAAGTCCATGGGAAATGCAGATTTTTCCCTCTGGTAAAATCTGAGAGCCTCCGCAGCCTCTACTTGGGTCAAGATGGTACCTCCCCACCAGCTGATGGGGACCATTTTCTGGGAGTGAGGAGAAAGACATGTGCTTTTCCTTCCCTGGTTTAGGGGGTACCCTGCCCCCTGCTGAGGTTCCAGGCTGGACTCAGAGTGTGGTCCACAGTGTTCTCCCTCAGGCAGTATCCCCAGTGGCACGGGCTGCCCCAGGCTGCCCTCCCCTCTCTCTCCAGCCCCTGGCTGTGGGAGTCACGTGTGGTGACCCCACTGGCTGCTGCATGCCTGCACCTTGCACACTGTTTCATCGTCCCAGTTCCTTCTGCACATTTTCCACTGCAAACTTCTCTCCAACTCACCTCAGGAGCATCCTTCCTCCCCTTCTCTTCCGCTCTCTTCCCCTCTCTTCCCCTCGTCAGAATCAGCACACCTTTCCCTATTCAGCCACCTTGAATCTCCTGCCAGCTGGTACTTTCTCTGCTCATGCTCTGCCTTTGCCAGCCTCCTGCCTCACAGACAGCCAACATACTTACAGTACCCAGGCACGAATGTGCTCCTCTGAATCATGTGCTGGGGTAATCTCCTTCCTTTAAAAGTTGCTTACTTGTAGTAACAAAAATTGAACTAATACAGGAAATAGGCGCCTTCAGTATTCCCTTCCTCATTTAAAAAATGTCTTCAGCAATATAATTGTGACAACACATTTTTTAGGAATTAAATTATTAAATGAATCCAAAACAGTATGCATTATTCTGAATGCAATGAACAATCCATCAATATTGACAGAAATCTTAAAATGAATTTAGCTCACAGGGAAGCTGTGCCTTTTGATAAGTTTTCCCCAAAGAATAAAAGAATTCAATTTGTTGAAGCTATGTAGGTATTTCTTAATTATACTGCTCAGTGAACTGAGCTCAGCAAATAGTACCAAATATAATCTGTTATTTAAATCAGGATTTGGACAATGGAAAATGGATTATTTTTACATTCCAGATCCAATCGCATGTTTATTCAGAGTCTGCTGTGTACAGATCACTGTGTTAAATGTGGTAGAGAAATATAATGAGTCTCAGAACCCTCTCTGACCTCGAGAGTCTGCACAAAACATGAACTTATACATCACAGCTTCCACCACAAAAACCTTTCATCCCATTCTCATCTGTTTATCATGGTTAAAACACAGCAAATGAGCTGACACACACTAGACTGGCTACTTCATAAGAAGGGTAGAGAAAGAAAGGGAAAGAATTGGAGAGAGAGAGAGAGAAAAGGAGGGAGGGAGGGAGGGAGGGAGGGAGGGAGGAAGGAAGGAAGGAAAAGAGAGGGAGGGAGGGAGAGAAGGAGGGATTGGAAGGGGAGAGGGAGGAGGGGAAGAAAGAAGGGAGGGAGGGAAAAAGATGGCAAAGGAGGGAGGGAGAAAGGAAAAGAAAAGAACAGCTGATGAGCATGTGGAAAAATTCAGTCATTCATTGTTGGTAAGATTATGAAACGATGAAGCTAATGTGTATCAGCATGGCAGTTCATCAGGAAATGGTGAATTGAATTATCATATGACCCAGCAATTCCACTTCTGGATGAGTACTTACAAGAACTGAAAGCAGAATTTCAAAGAGACGTTTGTGCAACCATGCTCATAGGAGTATTATTCCTAGTAGCTGAAAAGTGGAAGCAGCTCAAGTGTCCATCAAGGAATGAAAGGCAAGAGATTATGGTGTGTATACACTATGGAGTACCACTCGGCTGTGGAGAAAAACATGAAATCCTGTCTTGTTCAACAAGATGGGTGCAGCTGGAAACCATTATACTTAGTGAAATAAGCCAGTCCTCAAAAGACAGATATCATGTTTTCCCTTATCCGAGGTAACTAATAGACTACCTAAAATGTAATGTACTAGAGTGAAATGGACATTTTGACATTTGATGATTGTTTACAGCCCTCGTCTCTTCTGTTGAGGAATAGTGCTTTTTTTTCTTCATACTATTTTGAAGTATATTACTTAATGTAGGTTAACCTTATGATAACTAAGTAAACTGAAAATAGATCTTTGTAAAAATTAAGAGTGGGAATGGGAGAGGAAGGAAAAAGTGTTGAGGTATAGGTGGAAAGGAGGGTAGGATTGGTAGTATCACTATGTTCCTAAATTTGTATCTATGAAATACATGAAACTTTTACAGCTTAAATAAGATTTGAAAAAGAAAAGAAAATGTGAATGACATATATGTCATATATACATAATGTGAAGTATCTATGCATATGTATGATATAGTTAATATACATACATATGTATACACATATATATACGTATATACGTATATACATATCTGAGGGTGCTTAAAAAGGAAGAGAATTCTGAGAGATTCTAAAGTGTGAATGAAGTTTGAGGTCACTGTGTTTATTGAAACAAGTCTGTCAGAAAGCGCAGATAGTAATTGATTTCACAGGAGATAACTAAAGTGATAGAATTCAGGAACAGTAAGTGGAAGTCTGTTTGAGAGGAGCTGGGGAGGTGGAGGAGGTGGAAAAATTGTTGTCTAATGGGTACAGAGCTTCAGTTTTGCAAAATGCAGAGTTCTGATGATTCCACAGCAGTGCAAATAGACTGAAGTCTGTGCTTAAAGATGGTTAAGGTAGTAAAGTTCATGTAATGCACATCTTGCTATAACGAGAAAAACTTTTAAATAGCAAATGAGTCAAGATAACTTTTTAATTTTGTTTCTCTCTTTTAATAAATGCTTTTTAAAATTCCTGTTTTTTTTTTTTTCTTAACCGGTCAAAACTAGTATTGGATGATTTTTCTCCACACGTATGTATGTTTAGTGGTGTCTCCACTTGGTTCATACAACACAAAATGCATAAAATAATCTGATATATTACAGGATGAACATATTTGAATTTTTATTTATTTTTGATAGGCAAATGAATTAATATCTCAAACTATACAGCATTATGGGGTAGCAGGGAAAGCCTCTGCCTGCAAAGCCAGCATCCCATACGGGCACTGGTTCCTTTCGCAGCTGCTCCACTTCCGAGCCAGCTCACTATTGACGGCCTGGGAAAGGCGGAGAAGATGGCCCAGTTGCTTGGGATCTTGCCACCCATATGGGAGTTCTGGATGACGATCCTGGCTTCTGCCTTCCACCTGGCGCAGCCCCTGCAGTTGAGGCCATTAGAGGAATGAACTAGGAGATCTCTCTATCTCTGTCTCTGTCTCTGTCTCTATCTCTATCTCTCTTTCTGTAACTCTGACTCTCAAGTAAATAATTAAATATTTAAAATTTATATATAGATTGATATAAGTATGCACTCATCAATAATTTATAAATACATGTGAGGTAACTGGAAATGATGAAACATTTTACTGATGGGACACTAGATAGAAAATAGCCCTATGATTTTGATTATTTATGCTATCTTTCTGCCTTATTTTAAAAAATGTGTCTCACTTCTTTGTTTTATTTTTTTAGAAAGACTTATTTTTTATTTACTTGAAAGGCAGTTACAGAAAGAGGAGGAAAGCCAGAGATAAACCTTCCATTCACTAGTTCACTCCCCAGTTGTTGTTTTTTGTTTTTGTTTTTGTTTTTGTTTTGACAGGCAGAGTGGGCAGTGAGAGAGAGATAGAAAGGTCTTCCTTTACCATTGGTTCACCTCCCAGTGGCCGCTGCATCCTGCGCACTGTGGCCGGCGGGCGCACCGCGCACCGCGCTGATCCGAAGCCAGGAGCCAGGTACTTCTCCTGGTCTCCCATGCAGGCGCAGGGCCCAAGGACTTGGGCCATCCTCCACTGCACTCCCTGGCCACAGCAGAGAGCTGGCCTGGAAGAGAAGCAACTGGGACAGAATCCGGCGCCCCAACCGGGACTAGAACCCAGGGTGCCGGAGCCACAGGCGGAGGATTAGCCTAGTGAGCCACTGCGCCGGCCCCCAGTTGTTTTCAATAGCTAGGACTGGGCCAGGTGGAAGCCAGGAGCCAGGAGCTTACTCAATGTCTCCCATGTGGGTGCAGGGGCCCAAGCACTTGGAGCATCCTCTGCTACTTTTCCAGGAGCATTAGCAAGGAGCTGGATCAGAAGTGGAGCAGCCAGGTCTGCAACCAGTGCCCCTATGAGATGCCAGCATCCCAGGCAGAGGCTTAACCCGTGTGCCACAACACCAGCCCCTGTGCCTTCTTCTACAAGCCATAGAGCCTCCTCAGTGACAAGACCCCGGATTGAGATACCTGAATGTTTCTAAAGTACATAACTGTGTCCATGTGGACTTACAATGTTGGCCTCTGAACTTATGCCATGTACTGAGTTCCTCTAAAGAAATGAAATCTAATTATAATGAGCAAGTGGTAACATTTTACTTAAGCTATTAGGAAACATGGCTAACAAAAAATTGTAAGGAAAATGATCCATACGGGGGTTTAGAAAGAGTAAGAAGCAAAGAGAGGGGAGGAAGCCAGGAAAGCAGCAGCAAAAAGAAAGAATGCACCATGAATGGTGCACATGACCCTTCTCAGACACCGGTGCACACTGGCTCCCAAAGTCCCATCGGTGCTTTCTGGCACCCGCATTTCACATTTAATGCTTTGCACCAAAGAACAGCGAGTCTCACCATTTTCAATTAGTAAGCACAGGGAGTTCGAATGTTGGGTTACTTTTGTTGTCTGGCTGTCTTTGAAGTCAAGCACTGGTTACACAAAGCAACTAGCCTGGAGGATTCAGGGCAGGTAGCTCACCAAAGAGTTCGGATCCAGAACGCTTTCCTACTACTTGCAGCAAAGTTTTATCGACTGTTTCTGTACCGTATATTTTATGTCTCAGAGAACTTCAAAACATCACTCTGTAACAGAAAAAAAAAAAAAAAAAAAAGATTCTGTTTGCCTCTGGGCCAACTGATTCAGGAAGCTACAAATCCTGCCGGAAAGTAAATGGCATGCCACGGTTTGAGCATTTCTCTGCCCTTTTCCTCAGTGTGAGTTTTCTGACTCTTTCCCTGGCATAGGCAGGTACTTATATACTGCAGTCATTTGAAGACATAAGGGGTCTAATTTCTGCTGTATTCCAGCTGTTCACAAGTAATTTGCACTGGAAGCAGTCTTGAACTTTAAATGAAATAAAACCTCATATTTATTTAAAATTAAATGCCAGTAATCAAACAGGACTACCGTAATTAATGTGGTAGTTTTAATGGAATGCTAATGTATTTAAGTTTGGGTTGTTGTCCATAATTTTTAAATGTTTCCATGCAAATACTCCTGAATTTATCTTAAGAATTATTCTGTAGGATCTGTAGGAAACTTGATTGTAAGTGATTCTGGGTTACAAGCTTCTTGCTTTAATTTTCACAGTTCAGATGATATAAATATTTTCCAAGTTTGGCTATGTATTTAAAAATCATTGAATCATTATGTGATTGATAAGATGCATCATCTAAACTTTATTGATACTGCTTGTATTTGTCCCTTGTCACAAATATAGAAGAATCTCTGCCTCATCATCTTGCTTAAAGCTGAGCTATTCAGGGGTGGCTGGTATTCAATTATCAGAAATAATCCTGAAAAGTACCATTGTAAACTTCCAAAAAGTCACATGATTCCTGTTCAGAAAAATCTAGAACTGTCTTCATAAATTATGACTTAACTTCCTCTACAATTGCACTCTCTCTTCTCCAAAATCCGATAGGCTGAACTTTCTTGAACTCCCCGTGAGTTGTGAGCAGTCTGGTTTTCCCTGGGTGGTGAGCACCGTCTCATTCCTGTTAGTTTGCCAGCACCTTGTTCAACCATAAATGTCTGCGCATTCGTGAACAGAACAGAAATGCCAATTCCCCTCAGATGTGTGCATTATAACATTAGAAGCCGTAAGGCCTTGATACATTAAGTCTTTGAGAAATGTTGCATGTCAGTTATCTCAAGAAAATTTAGTAGATTTCCAGCATGTTTTCATATCCTAGATAGCTAACTGAATAAAAATAAATGACGAAAAGGAATCCAAATACTTGCTTCGGCTTTCCCCAGTGGCTCATGGTAAATGAAAAGCACTGGGCCTGAAAAAGAATCTTGTATCTGTCTTTCTTCCTCCATCAGCTGACAGTGAAGTTTGCAGTACAAGAAGACGCATCCGTCTTTCATTTTGATGTAATTGAACACTTGACTCGTGTTCTTCTCTCTCCTTTTAAAACTGTGATCTGTTCATGACCAGCAAGATTACTTTTGCTAAACCACAGGGCAGCCTTTATGTAACAGTAATGAAGGGAACTTTTTGACAAAATCAGGCAAAGACTTTCTTCCTGTGAGATTAACTAAATTGAATATATTGTATGATCTAATCAAATGTTACAGCCATTTTCCTAGATTGAAAGTAGCTAATGTACATTTATTGGGAAATTCAGTTTGGAGTCAGTTTTCTCTTTAAATCTTCTGTTGTCACATTTCATAAACATGTCATGTTAAAGTCTACAGAATTCTCTGAGGCAAATGAGGAGTTCTAAAATTGTCTTACAAATTATCATATACCTAAGAAATCTCAACAAAATGATTAAAATATAAATAAAAACTAAAACTAGCACTCTGTCACATTAAGTTCTTCTAATTTACTTAGGTGTTACTATATTACAGTGTACCTCTTTTAATTGTTTGAAGAAAAGTGATGTATCAAAAAAAGGCTTTAAATTATTATACCAATTACCTTAAAAAATGTAATACCAATAATGTTCTCATTTGTACTGACAATATTCGTTGTAAAAACCTCATTTTTAATGTAGATAGGATAGATTATGTATATTTCCCCAGCCTTATTTTCTTTTTAATCTGTTCACTATTAGTATGCTCAATCATATCTGTACTTAAAAGAATGATCTGTTATAATAATCCTTAATAATTCAAAATGTATATACTGATATTAGACCTTTAATACAATGATAGAATTTTCATTATTTTCCTTCCTTACCATAATCCTTCCCAGACATCCCAGGTCAAAATAGGAGGATCCTTCAAAATGTTCATGGGAAAAAAATGGAATTAAAAGATAATCTTGGAGAAAATTTTTGAAAAATGTACTTCATTTTTTCATAAGGCTCATTTTCAATTAACTTTGTGAAGACCACTTAAATGTATACACTTCAAAATTTTTACACAAAAATAAATTCATATTTCCATTTCCACAAACATTTGAAGTATCTCCATGTACAATTATGCAACAATAATTATTGTGTCTTAAAGCAGTTTTTTTGACCCCTTGTTTTTAAAATCACCTAGTTAATAAGTTGGTGGGAAAAATCCAGAGCAGAGCATTTTGGAGTGTGAGTGTTCAACCATTGCTTGGTAACTATAAATGAAAATTTCAGCCACTTGAAAACTGGCTGTCAGATCCATTTTCCATCCTCTGGTAAAGTCAGGTAATTTGTTTGTTCTCCTAAAATCATTGCTTATAAAATAGAAAACATTTAAAAATTCCTTCCAGGGCTTAAGCAGTACTCAGAAAGTGTTTTTTCCAGAAATGAGAAAATACATGAGATTATAAATTTTGTCATGGTGAAAACTGTTTAAAATAAAGTCACAGCTGTAATTTTTTTTACTGTATAATTCAGAAGTTACTAAGGGGCATTTGCTTTTCCTGCTGAAATTTCACATGTCCAGTATCACATTCTCACATTAGTAAGCCTTTTTCAAAATGAATGATTATTTTGGAGCAGGGGTGGGTCATTGCAATTGTCTTGTGACGTCAAAGTGTGAAGGTACAGACAGAAGAGAGAGTGACTAGTGAGGCAAAGCTTAATGCGGAGAAGTACTCCTGATGGGCGGGGCAGTATCTCAGGAGAGACCCAAGAGCCCAGTCTGCATTCGGATGGGAGATTTTATGGATGTGGTTGCTGGAGAGCCCTGTCTCTTCTCCCTCCTCCCTGTCTGGGATGTCTTGTTAGGAGGAAGGGTTCCTGGGTATGGAGTTTGTAAAATTCCACACAGAAATTCCTAATGGACCTCATAGCTCCCTTGGTGCAGGGAGGGAAGATTCCCCAGAAAGTGTTGGGACCCAGTTAACCAGGTTCCTGAAGAAGGACAAGAATTTTGATGTGTAAATGCTGGTCTGCTCCCAAGGCTTGCTTCTACATTTCTTCCCTAATATAGCACACAGTAATGTCTACAAAAAGAAAATTCCCATTTTCTTTGGCCCCTCTTAGACACATAGGCTAAGATCTACCAGATACCTTAACAATATTAGTACACTGCCTTTTTTTGTTCAAATCACTCAGATTTAAGTTAGTAATTACTGTGCCACTTCAGCATTATTCAGCACTTTTCAATTTAAAATATAATTTCCATGCAGTTAATTTATACTTGTCTGTGATAATTGTTTAATGGAGCTATAATATTACTGAATAAGGTAGATTAGCAAAGGATTTTTTTTATTAAACATGACTCTTTTAGATTATAGCAGATTCAATAACAGTGATTTTATAAATTTTTATACTAGGTTACTTAGTGATTATTGGTACAATTCCTTTCCTTAAAATTGTGAGTTTCATGGTAGCTTCTTCAAGCCTACTCAAAAAAGATTTGCTGGCAAATCTTCTCCCCTATTTCCACACCAATTTCTAAAGAGCCCACCTAATTAGGTCAGGTTCAACTACAGTAATGGCACTTTTGATTGAGTCAGACTCAACTGGATGAAGAGCTTAAGGACATCTGAAAGACCTCTGGACCTTTGCCTTATAACCCAACTTAATCATGGGAGAGATACCTATTATAATCACTGGCCTTGCCCTTACTCAGTGGTGGATAGCATGAGTGATGTAGCTCAGGGGGTTGGAGGGTGAGGATTGTCTTTGAATTTTGCCTACCACAGCAACATGGCAGAATTTGCTTCATTATTGCAATGAGGGGACATTTATAGAAAAGTTCACTATCTCCCATACTAAGAAATTACACAAATGAAGGAAGGGCATGGTACAAGGCATATGCATAAGTGGCAGACGAAAGTAAGAGCTAGGTATCACTGGAAAACTGAACAAATTTCCTTCTAGAAGTGGAGTGATTATTCTTTATACTGTCAAATTGTTTTTCTTTTTCTTGGATCTGCATCTATCACCATTCTTTATTCTGTGGCATCCCACTAATGTGGCTAATACGTGACACACCATATCCTACTATTCCAGACATGATTTAAGAAAATAGCAGTTGGCCAGCACCATGGCTCAATAGGCTAATCCTCCGCCTGGAGCACCAGCACACCGGGTTCTAGTCCCGGTCGGGGTGCCGGATTCTGTCCCAGTTGCCCCTCTTCCAGGCCAGCTCTCTGCTGTTGCCCGGCAGTGCAGTGGAGCATGGCCCAAGTCCTTGGGCCCTGCACCTCATGGGAGACCAGGAGAAGCACCTGGCTCCTGCCTTCGGATCAGCGCGGTGTGACCGCCGGCCACAGTGCGCAGGATGCAGCGGCCATTGGAGGGTGAACCAACGGTAAAGGAAGACCTTTCTCTCTCTCTCTCTCTCTCACTGTCCACTCTGCCTGACAAAAAAAAAAAAAAAAAAAAAAAAAGAAAGAAAGAAAAGAAAATAGCAGTTGATAACTTAGACATCCAGAGCTTTGTGTTCAAAATCCTTATTGCACTTGGGTTTCTCACATGGTCACCTTGGTGTGTAATAATCAAAGAGGCAAACTCCAAACACATAGTTTTGGCAACACCAACTTTCTTCTTTCCTCTCAGAGAATCACTGTTAAATTAGTAGAAGGCACCTGCTTCTGGGGAGATGGGTTGGAAATTCTTTTCCCTATTTCTCCTCCTAAGTGTAATTAGAAACCTGGAAACTGTATCCAAGGCAAACGTAAGAGGATTCAGAGATGCAGGTCCCTAACAGCCTTGTTAGGGACCTAAGGAACCAAGTGGTAGGGGAGCTGCCTGGATTTTCATTTTGCATCATATAATACGCTTGGAGCTGAAGAAACTAAAAAACCATGAAACGTCAATCAGTACATACAAAAGGAAAAAATAATAATGAAAAAGCCTTTCTGTCTCTATTTAAAGAATGAGAATAGGGGACACAGAGAGACAGAGAAAACCTTTGCACAATACTTGTTCTCCTACAGACTTGAAAAAGAATAAGAAAAGAAAATGCAGCCAGTTCCACCCAAACTAGAAAGGCTGATGGGAGTCGAGTCTTTTGACGTCTCCAAGTGATAATGATGCTGCTCAGTCAACCTACAGGGTAGTGTCAGGAAATGAAGCCTAGATAGGAATTCCCCTGGGAGAAAATGAGGGCCCCTTCACTAAGCTATTGGTGCAGACCATGCAGAGAGCGTGAATTTCACCCCCAGCTGGAAATGAGGCACTGCTCTCTCCACCTGCCATAGATGCAGAAGAAGTCTAATAGAAAGTCAAGTCTTTGCCGCCCAGTGGTGATGAGTGCCCTCTGTCTGTTGTCAATGGACACTTGAGCAACAGTAACAAGGCAACCACAGCTGATGATCTAATGGGGACCAGGAACCCCCACCTCCACACATCAGTAACCAGCAAGTGCCGCCTGCACTAACCCTAACCCTTTCAATGTCTATAACTCTACCTGTCAAATAAATAAATAAATAAATACCAAATGGACATTCTAGAGCTTAAAGAAAGGTAATAAGGAAAATAAAAGAAACTCTGTGCATTGACACAATAACAATGTAGGAGCAAAGGAAGCCGTGAGTGAATGTGATGAAAGAGTAATAAGGATCGCATCATCACAGCAAGCTTGGGAAATCCATGAGACCCCGCATGAGGGAAAACCAAAACCCACTTCCCATGGAGCCTTTAACCACTGAGGAACAGGCCACACAAAAAAAGCTTCAATGAAGTAAATCTACAGTGAAACAATTATTTCAGATCACAAAAGGGAAAGGTTGTGTCAGCACATTTAAATGCAAAACAATTGTCTTCCCAAGATCTACAAAAACAATACAAGAGCATGGAGCTGACCTAGCAGTTAAGGTGCCTGCATCCCACCTTAAAGTGCCTGCATTTGACTCCTTGTTCTGTCTCGTTACTCCATCTTCCTGCTGATGTGCACATCTTGGGAAGCAGTGGTGATATTCCCTGTCCTTGAGTTTTTGCCACCCATGTAGGAGAAGTGGACTGAGTTCCTAGCTCTAAGTTTAGGCCTGGACTATTGCTATTTTAGTCATTTGAACCAGTGGATGAAAATGTGTCCCCACCCCCCAGTAAATAAAAAAAATTTTAAGAAAAGTATACCATACTTAACTTTCAAAAATGCCATTTAGATTTTTCTTTATAAATGATTTTTACTGGGGCTGGAGCTGTGGCATAGTAGGCTAAGACTCCTCCTAGGGCACTGGTTAGTCAACTCCCGGCTACTCCTCTTCCGTTCCAGATCTCTGCTTATGGCCTGGGAAGGCAGTGGAATGTGGCCTAAATGCTTGGGCCTCTGCACCCTCGTGGGAGACCCAAAGGAAACTTCTGGCTTCTGGTTTCAAATTGGCCCAGCTCTGGCCGTTGTAGCCATTTGGGGAGTGAACTACTGGATAGAAGACCTTTCTCTCTGTCTTCTTCCTTTCTCTGCCTGTAGCTCTACCTCTCAAATAAATAAATCATAAAAATAATATTTTTTATTTATTCAAAAGGCTGAAAGAGAGAAAGATAGAGAGAGCTGACCTCTGCTGATTCTATTCCCTAAATGCCCGAGCAGCTAAGGCTGGACTGAGGCTGAAGCTACCAACTGAAAGCTCAGTCTAGGTCTCCCACATGCATGGCAGAAAGCCATGTGCTTAAATCATGGCTGCTGCACCTCAGGAATTGCATTAAAGATCAGCTAGAGTGTTGGGGCCAGCGTGGTGGTGTAGCAGGTTAAGCTGCCACCTCCAACAACAGCATCCCATATCAGACCACCAATTGGAGTACAGGCTGCTCCACTTCCAATCCAACTACTGGCTAATAATATGCCTGAGAAAGCAATGGGAGCTGGCCTAAATGTGGGCCCCTGCTGCCTACAAGGGAGACTCAGGTAAAGCCCCTGGTGTCTGGCTTCAGGCTGGCCCAGCCCTGGCCATCGCAACCTTTCGGGGACTGAACATGCAAATGGCAGGTCTTTCTCTTTACTTCCTGCTCTGTCCATAACTCTGTCCTTGAAACAAATAGATCAGTCTTTAGGGGGAAAAAAAAAAAAGCTGGAGTCAGGAGCCGGACCCAGGTATCAAACCCAGGCACTCCAACATAGAATATACATGTCTTAACCACTAGACAAAATGCCTGCCCCAGAGGCTTTAATATGACTCTACTGAAGTAATTTCTTCTGTGAAATTAGAGAAAAAATGAAATAATATTAAGCAAAATATCCATGTTATTTTTTAGATTTTTCTATGAAAGTTGAAGAAATTATGACAAAATGCTATGAAAGTTGAGTTTTTAGTTTTTGAATGCTTGTCACATTATTCTTGAGTTTCTTCATGCCTTAAACTTTGAGAAAATAACTTTAGAAAATGATTGGCAGGGGGTCCTGGATTTAGTTAAACCTGTCACTGTGGACTACCGTGGATCTTCACCTTAGCCATTACTCCTTATTGGATGCCAACAACGTGGGTGCAGAGGACCAACTTAAGATGCTGTAATAAGGCTGATAGAGCAGACACATAGACTTTTTGGAAGGCACCTCAAATATTTCAATAATGAAACAGCATTCTTTGCAGATACATTTATACTGTATCAAGAAATTCCTCTGGTGATAAATAAAAAGAGTCTACAAAGGATAAACAATGCTTAAAATCCACAAAAGTAAAACCCCCTGAAGCTGAAATATAAAACAATTCTGAAGACAACTAACAAATTATTTAAAAATAATTTGACAGAAAGGGAACAGTGAAAGTTCTGTACTGATGAACAGTGAACGCCTAGATCACATTGGATATTCCCATTTGGTTCTCCCTCCATAGTTTTAGATGCAACATAAAAATGACTGCAAATGTTTAAAAAAATAAATGTTGTGTTTGCTCAGATAGCTTCTATTTAAATACCATTCTTGAAATTTTCCACTCGTTGGCAGCAAGGCAATCAAATTAACTGAATCCCAAAGAGAGACAAGTCCGTCCAGTGACGACAGGCCACAGGACCTGTTTCAGATTTGGTGGAGTGTTGGAGAAGCAGGTGGCTGCAATCAGAGTCAGGGGACTTCATGAGTTAGCACAGTGGAAGCAAATGAAAATGGGTCACTTTGAGACACTTGGGAGCCCCGGGGCATAAAAGGAGTTTGCGTTCACTGCTAAGTTCTTTTCCATGGGCTTTCATTGGTGCTCAGGACAAAGATGGGACCAAGGAACCACTGAGTGGTGCCGTGTGCATAATGTGTGGTCAACCAGGGGTGGGTCAATGGACTCTCTGGCTGTCAATGGACAGGGAAGCTCTCTTGCTTCTGGGAAAGGAGTAGACACAGAACTTCATTGTGTGCCAACCAGCTTGCCCCTAGCCTGTTGACTTGTAGAGCTGAGACAAAAGCAAAGTCTCTCTGCATAATGAGAGGGCTATTTCTGAACATAGGAACAAGCAAAATAAGCTACCTGTCACAGAGGGCAGGTACCCATCGTGTGCCCATGTCAGATGGAGCTTGGCTAGCACTGGGAGAAGAAACAAGAACATTGAAAAGGTTGCACCATGAGTTCCATGTGCTCTAGACACACCAAAGAGTAAAAAGCCAATACTGGAGCTAAAATGACACCATAAGTAAGTCAGTTGTTTCCAAAAGCAAGAAAAAAGGAATGGGGAATAGGTGGAGCAAATAAAATACACATAGCAATCTGATGGGTTTATCCTACCTACCAGTAATTACAAATAATGTAGATATAATTCTGAATGTGTGTATATCTAACAACAGAAGTTTGATAAAAAAAAAATAGTCTAAAAATTGATGGAACTGAATAGAGAATGACAGATCTGCTATTATAGTCAGAGGTTTTAACATTTGTCTCTCAGTAATCAATAGAGCAAGTAGTCAGAAAGTCAGTGTTTATGGAAGATCTGAATAACACTGTCAACCAGCTCCCTGTAAATGGCATTTACTGAATGTACCACCTCAGAACAGCACAGAACACATTCTTTTCAAGTGTATATAGAACATTCACCCAATAATCCATACACTGGGCCATTAAACAAACATCAACAGAACTGAAATGATATCATGCCTATTATCAGATCAGAGTAAAATTAAATTAATCCATAGCAGAATGATATAAAAGTTCAGATTTATATTTTACCCTTCTAGCTGAAGAGTTTAGAGAAAGAAGAGAGAATTAAATATAAAGCAGTAAAAAGGAGCGCATGTTAAAAATAAGAGCAGAAATATGTTATATTGAAGAGAAAATAGTGAACATTAATAAAAGCAAATGATGTTCTCATGAAAAGGCCAATGGCGTGGACAGAGATCCACCCAGATGGGCCAAGAAAATAGTACAGAGCACACACCACTGAAATCACCGTAGATAGCATCTGTAAGGACAAAGTGCGTCTATCATGGACAAGTCATGGTGATTAATTTGATAACTTTAATGAAATGGACAAATAATTTCAGAAACAGACTACCAAAGCTTACTCGAGAAGAAATGTACACTCCCTTTTGTCCCTGCACATGTTTAAGAGAATCTAATTTATAATTAAACGTTTTCCCACAAAGAAAACTCCAGACCTAGATGACCTCACCGGCAAATCCTTATAAGCATTTAAGGAAGCACTGATAAGGATCCTGCTGTGCCACAAAGTCATTCCCTGAGGAGGTGAGGAGGTTTTAAAATTTGAATGAAAGAGAAGACATTTTGAAAGTTCTCACAAATGCATATTTCCAAGGGACAAAGGGGGTATCTGCTGAAAAGCCCTGTTTGTTAAACCATCACTTTGAAGCTGTCACACAGGCTTCCGGTCACACCAGGAGCTTTACAGGAGAATTTTCACCATCAGTCAGAACTTGCCAAGAAGATATTTCTGCATCAAGAGTGTTCCTCACTTAGGGGATCTTTCCAGAGGGTGCATGTGGTTTCAAAATTGTTTTATTATTTTTAGCTAATACTCATACTATTGACTCAATGCAAAAGACTGGTAAATTAAAAAAAAGCCAAAGTTAGACAGAAGGGAGGGGGGTTATAATATACACTTAAAATAGTCTATTTTCCCTAAATATTTTTGTATAAAAATTTTAGTCTTATTTACAGAAAGAAATGTGTTGTTGTTGGTAAATAAATACATTTTTTGCCATCTGGCTAGTTAAGGATGCTATTATGCTTTACAAAGGTGGTTTTTAGAATTATCTGTTAACCTCAATAGTATAAACCCCAAATAAACGATTTTGAGTATGCTAAGCTTTGTGCATTGATGTATAATATATACCATCTGATCTGCATCAGCAGCCTATCCTCCACGACATGTTTGTTTGTAGATGTGTGTGTGTGTGTGTGTGTGTGTGTGTGACATCATCCCATTAAGGTTCTCAGGAAGCTGATTGCATTACGTAACTAGATAGAGCCGATTATCAGATATTTAAATCATTTAAATTGGCTTACTAAAATAAACACTTTCACAAGATTTTCAATATTGCAAATCCAATTATTATTTAATGGAGAAGCAAACTAGGAATATCATCAATCTTCTTAAGAGAAATATTTCATCTCAAAATGGTTCTCCCCATTAAAAGCAAAAGATACTGCTCTTGGGGGATTCCACCCATTTAGAAAGAGCTGAGTAAACTGAGGATCAATAGTCAGTAGAAATATTTGCTTCATTCAAAGGCGTCATTTGTACTTTCAGCATTAAGAAGAGTCATTCTGTAGGCATATTATTCTTTCAATGCATTAAAATGAAAAAAAAATCTACCAATACAAGAGCTTGTTCTGCATTTCTGTGATGCAAAATTATCACTTTCCCACCACCACAATGTCAAGGAGAAGGCTTTTTATCCTGGAAATATGATTAAGCCCTGTGATAAAAATAATCTGTGTGCCTTGGGAGATAAGTAATATGATACTACTACAGAAACCCTGGTGTAAAGCAATAACTGGGAAAATTGTTGTCCACATAATGTGATCAGCTACACAGTATTATCTAATTTCTATGTGTTGTAGATAGTAAATATTTTTCTTCTAGAAATACTCGAACAAAATTGTACAAAACCAAGCTAAATTATGTTTTAAAAAACATGTTATTTTCTCAATGAATACAAAGGAAGATTTGAAAATCTTGGTATATAAAAATTCATTATTTACATATGAAATTATCATTCTAGAAAAATGATATGACATGAAATTTATAAACTGTATTGTAACTCATAAGTTATTGTTATATTTACTTATGTTCTACAATATTTAGAAGGTATGAAAGGAAAAAAGTATTGGAAATATAACCAATAATTTTTGAAAAACTGAAGATATACCAAAACTAATAAAGCACATAATTATAAAAAGAAAATAAAAATAATGTTATTAAGTATTATGCTGCTTATGCATTATTCTAAGATGTAATTTTCTTTTGAATTACAGAAATTCAGATTTTTTTTTAAAGATTAATTAATTTATTTGAAAGAGTTACACAGAGAGGAGAGGCAGAGAGAAAGAGGTCTCCCATCCAATTGTTCACTCTCCAATTGGCTGCCACGGCCAGGGCTGTGCTGCTCCAAAGCCAGGAGCCAGGAGCTTCTTCTTGGTCGTGCATGTGAGTGCAGGGACCCCAAGCACTTGGGCCATCCTCCACTGCTTTCCCAGGCCATAGTAAAGAGCTGGATTGGAAATGGAGCAGCCGGGTCTCAAACCCGCGCCCTTATGGGATGCTGGCGCTTCAGGCTAGGGCTTTAACCTGCTGCACCACAGCGCCAGCCCCAACAACAATTCAAATTAATTTTTTTGGAAGATTCAAATTTTAAACTTATGGACTACTAAAATATTTTTCACCAAATGCTAAGATGTGTAATATCTGGGAAGTTTGTGAGTATATACTGTGGTTTTAGAACTATTTACATTCTGTTGCAGAGTTTCTTTTCTACGGGTAGTAAAGTAGCTATAAGCACCATTATTCTCACCCTCGGATTCAAAGCAAGAGCCGGGCACACAATTCTTTGTGTGGGAAGGTCGTTGATTTCAACACACTCTACAGATGCAGAGTCAAGCTGGCAGGATGTATAGTCCTAACAGGTTTTTGTTTTTTTCTGCTTTAAAAGGGCTCCCTCTTTGCTGTTTTCCCAGTTATTTTCCTTGAATACTAACCTGAGCCTCTATCTCCCTCTGGGAAAACCAAATGGTAACTGATGGAAGTCCTATTTTATATAAAGTAGTTGGAATATATCACTTCTGGTCATAAACTCACTATAACTTGCTACTGGAGAACCCAAGGATGCAGAATGATGAAGGTACTTATTAAATGTTGTTAAATCTTATTTAATTCAGTGAAAAGTGATCCCGACTGCCACTCTCTGGGAGCTTGTCCCATGCCTGGTCTTGTTGTCAGCCACTGTACACAACTTTTCAATAAGAAGAGAACAAATCTCTAATTGCCTCTTAGTATCTCCTTTTCAAAACACAGGAAGTCATCTTAGAAAGCAACTATTTATATAGTAATTAAATAACTTGTCAAAGATTAAGGGGAACTTTCACTTTTAATTAGTCCTAATAATTTGACACTATTAGTTCCTTATCAACAGATAAGTTAACTTTAATTTTCAGGCTGTATGCTCCAGAAAATCTCTGATGTTGGCAAAATTAAAACTAAGTAAAAGCACCATCAAAAAGATAAAATGTGGATTGATTTAGTGACCACTGACAGTTTTAAGTTTGCATTTTCTATTAAGCTTCATGCAACTAGATGAACACAAACAAAACAAAATAAAATATAGTTTTATTTTCATAAAAGATGCGGCAAAGTTGTTAAGAAGGTCTCCGTTGCAGTTGGAAGATGCTTTGGCTCCCAAACTCATTTAGGACTTTAAAATTTAAGTTTAATGGTACTAAGTGGATGGAAATATAAACCAGTTACTGTATTTAGAGGATGCAGCCTAATGAGTGTTCCTTTACTCATTGGAGGCATGCCTCTGATGGTGGTTCCTGTGAGAGGATTGGTTATAGAAACCTGAGTTGGCTCAACCTCTAGCTCTGTTTCCTGGATCAGCATGAATACTTCCTCTGTTGGTGTGCCAGGCTTCACCACTGCTGACCTTATCAGAGGCCAGATTGATAAGACAGCCCAGTCTTGAACTTGAACATCCAAAACTGTGGGCTAACTAAAACATCTCTCTCCATTCCTGTTTTTTTCTTGAAGATGTATTTTTCCCAGAAACCTTTTATTTAAGGCATACAAACTTCATGCATTTCATAAATACTTTAGGAATATAGTGATTCTTTCCACAGTGAGCACCCTCCCAACCCACACTTCCACCTTACTTCCTCCTTCCTCTCCTATTCCCATTCTTATTTTTTACCAAGAACTATTTTCAATTAACTGTATACACATATAACTAACTCTATAGTAAGTAAGGAGTTCAACAAATTGCATGAAAAAAAAAAACTGTTCCTCAACAGTTGAGACAAGGGCTCTTCAGTCATTGCATCTCCAAGTGTCAATTTCACTTCTACAGATTTTCTTTTAGATGCTCCATTGATTATCACAGGTCAGGGAGAACATGTGGTATTTGTCCTTTTGGCACTGGCTTGTTTTAGTAAGTATGATGTTTTCGAGTTTCATACATTTTGTTGCAAACGACAAGATTTCATTTTTTTTACCACTGAGTAGTATTCTGTGATGTCTATATCCCATAATTTCCTTATCTAGTCATCAGTTGATGGGCATTTGGGTTGATTCCATATCTTGGCTATTGCAAATTGAGTTACAATAAACATGGGGGTACAGATAACTCTTTCATATGCTGATTTCATTTCCCTTGGGTAAATTTCCAGGCGTGGGATGGCTGGGTCACATGAAAGGTCTATATTCAGATTTCTGAGGTATCTCCATACTGTCTTCCACAATGGCTGTACCAATTTATTTTCCCACCAGCAGTGGATTAGGGTACCTCTTTTCCCCACATTCTCACCAGCATTTGTTGTTTGCTGATTTCTGTATGAAAGTCATTCTAACTGGACTGAAGTGAAACCTCGTTATGGTTTTGATTTGCATTTCCTTGATGGCTAGTCATCCTGAGCATTTTCCCATGAGTCTGTTTGGCCATTGGATTTCCTCTTTTGAAAAATGCCCATTTAAGTCTTTTGCCCTTTTTTTTTTTTTTTTTTTTTGACAGGCAGAGTAGACAGAGAGAGAGACAGAGAGAAAGGTCTTCTATTTGCCATTGGTTCACCCTCCAGTGGCCGCCTTGGCCGGCCCACTGCGGCCAGCACACCGCGCTGATCTGAAGGCAGGAGCCAGGTGCTTCTCCTGGTCTCCCATGGGATGCAGGGCCCAAGCACTTGGGCCATCCTCCACTGCCTTCCCAGACCACAGCAGAGAGCTGGCCTGGAAGAGGGGCAACTGGGACAGAATCTGGCGCCCCAACTGGGACTAGAACCTGGTGTGCCGGCGCCGCAGGCGGAGGATTAGCCTAGTGAGCCGCGGCGCCATTTTGCCCATTTTTAACTGTGTTGTTTTGTATTTGGTTTCTGATTTTTTAAAATATATCTGGTTATTAATCCTTTATCAGTTTTACAGTTTGCAAATAATTTCTCCCATTCTATCAGTTGCCTCTTCACTTTGCTGAGTGTTTCTTTTGCAGTATAGAAGCTTCTCAATTTAATGTAATCCTGTTTGTTACTTTTGGCTTTGATCGCTGGTGCCCCTAGGGTCTTTTTCAAGAACTCTTTGCCTATGCCAACATCTTGCAGGGTTTCCCCAATGTTCTCTAATAATTTGATGGCATCAGGTCATAGATTTATGTCTTAGATCCATTTTGAGTAGCTTTTTGTATAACGTGTAAGGTAGGGGTCTTGCTCAATACTTTTGCGTGTGGAAATCCAGTTTCTCCAGTGTTATTTGTTTAAGAGACTATCCTTGCTCCAGGGATTGATTTTAGCACCTTTGTCAAAGATAAGTTAGTTGTAGACATGTGTGTGTTGATTCTGGTGTTTCTCTTCTGTTCCATTGGTCTTCACATCTGTTTTTGTACCAGCAGCAGGCTGTGTTGATTATAACTGCCTTGTAGTATGTCTTGAAATCTGGTATTGTGACGTCTTCAGCTTGATTTTTGTTGTATAAGATTGCCCTAGCTATTTGGGATCTCCTGTGTTTCTGTATGAATTTCAGCATAATTTATTCTATCACAATGAATCTGTAAATTGCTTTCAGTAGTACACTTTTGATGTTATTGATTCTTTCAATCCATGGACTTGGAAGATTCCATTTATGTGTCTTCTTCTATTTCTGTCTTTAATATATTGTAATTCTCATTGTAGAGATGTTTGACATCCTTGGATAATTTTATCCCTAGGTATTTGATTTTTTTGTAGCTATTATGAATGAGATTGATCTTAAAAGTTCTTTCTCAGCCATGGCATTGTCTGTGTATACAAAGCCTATTTAGTTTTATGTGTGGATTTCATATCCTGCCACTTTATTAAACTCTTTGAGCGGTTTCAATAGTCTCTTAGTAGAGTCTTTTGGATCCCCTATATATTGAACCTTGTCATCTGCAAATAGGGAGAGTTTGACTTCCTCCTTCCCAATTTGTATCCCTTTGATCTCCTTTTCTTGCTTAATGGCTCTAGAACTTTCAGGATTATTTTGAATAGCAGTGGTGAGAGTAGGAATCCTTGTCTGGTTCCAGATATCTATCAGAATGCTTCCAACTTTTCACCATTCAGTAGACTGCTGCCCATGGGTTTGTCATAAATTGCCCGTATTGTTTTTAGGAATGTTCCTTCTATACCCAATTTGCTTAAAGTTTTTTTTCTTTATCATGAAATGGTGTTGTATTTTATTAAATACTTTCTCTGCATCTGTTGAGATAATCATATGGTTTTAGTTTTTCAGTTTGTTAATGTGTGTATCACATTGATTGATTTGCGAATGCTGAACCATCCCTGCATACGTGGGAAAAATTCCACTTGGTTCAGGTGAATATTTCTGATGTGTTGTTGGATTTGATTGCCTAGTATTTTGCTGTGGATTTTGCATGTTATGGTCATCAGGGAAATTGGTCTGTAGTTTTCTGTCTCTGTTGTATCTTTTTCAGGTTTAGGAATTAAGGTGATGATGGCTTCAAAGAATTAGTTTTGGGGGATTCCCTCTCTTTCAGTTGTTTTGAATAGCTTGAGAGAAATTGGAATTAGTTCTTTAAATGTCTGGTAGAATTCAGCAGTGAAGCCATCCAGTCATAGGCTTTTTCCTACTTGGAGAGTTTTTATTACTGATTCAATTTCTGTCTTGGTGATTTGCCTGTTTGTGTTTTCTGTGTCTTCATGGTTCATTTTAGGTAGGTTGTATGTGTGCAGGAATCTATCCATTTCTTCTAGGTTTCCCAGTTTGTTGACATGCAGCTCTATGTGGTAATTTCTGTTGATTCTTTTTATTTCTTTGGTGTCTGTTGTTACATTTTCTTTTTCATCTTATTGATATGGGTCTTCTCCCTCTTTTTAATGGTTAATTGTGCCAGTGGTGTGTCAATTTTGATTCTTTTTTCAAAATATCAGTCTTTCAGTTTACTGATCTTTTGTATTCTTTTTTTTTTCATTCTGAGCAGCTTACCCATGCCCTTTTATTATTTTCTATTTTATTTATTTTAGAAAACTTTTATTTAAAAATTTTGAACACACAACTTTTGGATTATAGCGTTTTTTTCCCCCTATAACCACCCTCCCACCCGCAAACCATCCCATTTCCTACTCTCTCTGTATTCTTTTTTGTTTCAATTTTGTTTGTTTCCTCTCTAATTTTAATTGTTTCTTTTCTCCTACTAGCTTTGGGTCTGGCCTGCTGTTGTTTTTCTAGGCCCTTCAGATGCATTTATAGCTCATTTATTTGGTGGCTCTCCAATTTCTTGATGTAGGCATTTTTGCAATAAACTTTCCTCTTAAGACTGTTTTTGCTGTATCCCATAAGTAAGCTAACAAATTCTTTCAATTTCTGTTTGTTATAGGTCTTTTCTTTACCTTCATTAATAAATGAGCACTTCGCAGAGTACAGTATTCTGGGTTGACATTTTTTTTCTCTTAAGACTTTGACTGTATCTCACCATTCTCTCCTAGCCTGTAGGTTTCTTATGAGAAGTCAGCTGTGAGTCTATTTGGAGATCCTCTGAAAATATTCTGGCGTTTCCCTCATGCACATTTTATAATCTTTTCTTTATGCTTTACTGTGGAGAGTTTGACTACAGTGTGTTGTGATGAAGATCTTTTCTGGTCATGTCTATTAGGAGTTCTGTGTGCTTACTGTATTCGGACATTCCTTTCTTTCTCCAAATTGGAAAGTTTTCTGTAATTATTTCACTAGAAAGGCTTTCTAACACATTCTCTCTTTCCACACCTTCAGAAACTCCTAAGACCCGTATGTTGGGTGGTTTGATAGTATCCCGTAAATCTTCAACACTGTTTTTTTTAATTTTCTAATGTCTTTTTTTTTTTGGTCTGACTGTAAAATTTCCAGTGATTGGCTTCTAAATTGGACATTCTTCTAACTCACTGAGTCTATTCTTAAGGCTTTTCACCATATTTTTTATTTGTTCTATTGAATTCTTCATTTCAGATATTTCATTTTGATTTCTCTTAAAATCTCAATTTTTGGGGAAAAATTTTCATTCATGTAATGTATAGATTTCTTTAGTTCATGAATTTTCTTCTGATTACTTCTAAGTCATCCTACTATCAGTTTTTTTGAACCGCATTTCTGGCATTTTGTCAATCTCTTAATCTTTACATTTCTAGTATTGAAGTGTTGTGTTCTTTTGGAAGCCTTGTTTCTTAAATTGCTGCATTTATTATTAGGTAATTGTTGAGATACTTGTTATTTTTCCCCCTTGCAATAGCTTTTATCTTTGAACCATGTCCTGGGTCTTAGTGGAGTGACCTCTTCAGTGATTACCCAGAGGCGGTACAGGGTGTGGTCAGGGAACTCTATTCAGTGCTCCAGTGTGAGGGGAGTGTTCAAAGTGACACCCAAATTAGGCATGGTAAATCTCTCTTTTGTCTTTAATCAGAGGAGAGGTTTCTTCAGATCTGTTGGTATAGTCTCACACTCAACTCCTCTCAAAGGAGACCAGTCCCTGGGCACTACCCCAGTGGGGACAGCTTTCCTCTGCACTGCCACAAGAACCACACTGAGGATCTGTGCAGTCCTTGGTGTGAACAGAGATCCTGTAGCAGTTACACTCACCAGGGAGTCAGGGAGCCCCAAGCATGTGGAGCTGTCCACAGTGACTGCCCAAAGTCCCAGCCACACCCTGTGTCCTCCCACACAGCCAGTGTTTTCACAGTCCCAGCACACAAGGCTCCCACAGGCACGAGAACCCAGCCCCCTGTCAATTCTCCCAGCCAGTCTTAAGGGTCTCCCCCTGGCTAGTTGCTGGGCATGCAGACATGAACTGGCACAGCTGATACATATATCCAGAATAGCGCCTGCCCTCTCTTGGTTAGTTACAGGACGCTGGTGCCAGGTAGTCAGGGAAGAGAAATGTGCCCCCTTTTTTCTCTCCAGGTGGCAGGTATACTGGTCCACATAGGGCTCCAAGCAGGGTCCACGCCAGGCTCTTCCCACAGCTTCATGACCAGTGGCTCGGGCTACTGCAGTCTGATCTCACCTCACTCCAGAGCTAGTGCCGAGGTTCCTGAGCTGTGCATATCCACATCCTTCACATAGGTCCAAAGTGCCCCCCGCTGTGTGCCAATTGGCATTGTTTTCTCTGTCATTTTCTCCCAAACCCTTCCCTGAGATTGCACTCTCTCCACTATCCTCCCTTAGACTAGAGCAGTAAGTTCTCTCCCTAGCTGCCTTCTTGAAAAAAATTCCAAGATGTATTTTTTTATTTGTTGGAAAGTCCAAAGCCAAGAGCCAGGAGTTTCCTCCAGATCTCCATGGTGGGTCCAAGAGCCCAGGCAATTGGGCTATCTTCCATTGCTTTACCAGGCACATGAACAGGGAGCTGGATCGTAAGTGAAATAGCTGGGACTCAAACTGGCACCTGTCTGGAATGCTGGCACTGCAAGCAGCAGTTTAATTCTTGGAGCCACAGTGCCAGCCCTAATCCCTTCCCTTTCGTAAGTTAGCTTTCTCAACTACTTCATTGTAGTGATGAAAAGCTAACTAATGCTCTCTAATTATTTCGGGTATTTTTGCCCTTAGGTTGATTCCTTATCCAATCTCTGGAGACTAAATAAAATTAGATATTTTGACTTACCTGTCCAAGCCATTTGCCCTATGTATCAGTAATATAATATCACAGACTGGGTAAGTTTTAAAATAAATGTATTTTAGTTTACACTTCTAGAGGTCCAAGATTGTATGGTGACAGCCTGGGCCAGAGCAAGGCATCCCACAGCAAGAGACAGGGAGCCTTGTGTGCCCTGTGATCTCTCTCTCTTCTCATAAAGCCACCAGGCTTCAATCTTGGGATTTCCACCCCAACACTCTTCTCTAATCTTAATGACCTCCCTCTAAACACCACAGTGGGATAAGTTTCCACAGTCTGAATATCTCCAACTGGGAATTGAATTTCAAAACACAAAGGGCCAGTTTTGTGACGCAGTGAATTAAGCTTCGACCTGCGATGCCAGCATACAATATCTGAGTGCCAGTCTGGGTCCCTGCTGCTCCAGTGCTGATCTAGCTCCCAATTACACATGGGAAAGCAGTGGAAAATATCTCAGTACTTGGGCCCATGCCATCCGTACAGGAGACCCACATGGAGTTCCAGGCTTTTGGTTTCTGGCTGGTCCAGCACCAGCCGTTGTGGCCATTTAGTGAGTAAAGCAGCAGATGCAAGACCTATTGCTGCCACTCCTCATCTCTGTCTGTAAGTTTGCATTTTACATAAATAAATAAATCTTAAAAATCAATACATGCCAATACATTAGTCCTTGAGGAACACATCCAAACCACACCCAAGCCACAGCATAGACCCAACCTGGGCAGATGGAAACCCAAACCTAGCTCCACCTGAAACAAATAGATCATTAAGAAGTAGAAGACAAGATAGACTTAGAGAAAAGAAGATTTCAAAAAAGAGCAGCATGAAGAAAAAAATATATTTTTATGTTTACAGTGTTCCTAGAAATAAGGCCATTCTCACACATTAAAAAACATTTATTTTATTTGAAATTGGACATAAGTTTTTACCCAGTAAGTCTGTGGTTTGAAAATCAGCCTCAGTCCGTATTCAGAGGGGTCTGTGCAAAAAAATGGTAGTCAGAGACTGAATGGTGAGAGGACGGAACAACCAGGCTTGACCGTTCACATTCTGAATTAATGCATTTTTATTCAATAGTCAGCTAACTTTCTTATTTCATTTATTCGTAGATGTTGAAGTGATGCACCTTGATTTTATATGCCACTAACTAGTTGGTCATTTGGTTTTAAAAATACTATTGGTGGCCAAATTTTACAACACTTAATTGAGAAAAAAAATCACATATTAAAATTGATGATTTAAATCAACATAGTACAAAATATAGCTCAGAATATTCTTATGGGAAAACATAACTTTGTGCAAGTTGTGAAAAATTATTTTTGACAAGTCTATTATGTTTCTGATGGTCAAACTTTCTAGTAAAACAATTGAACCAAAATAGAGTTCAAATACTTTTAATTTGTATGTCAGAAATCTTAACAGAAAGACATTGGAATCCACTATGAAAGATACAGTGAAGTCAAATCTAAAGTAAATTGGGATCTTCATCGAATGGATTCTTTGTTTGGATACTTTCTTAATATATTATAAAGATTGTTTTTATATCCATGGGCCATATGTATTCAAAGCCCTTAGCTTTTTTTAAGTATAAAATAAATAGAGTACACAGTACAACGTATGAATAAATGAGAAATTCAAGGCCAAATGATTATTCCATAGTTTCACCTAATTAAATATGATTTCATTCTTACTGGGAGATTGAAAAATTCATATTTTCAGCTTCATAGATTAGGTTTAATTTGTTTTTTATCCCGTTGGCAATGCGACTTTAGTGAAGTGTATCGATCAAGGTAATTTTCCCTTCAAGAATATGAGAAGTCTAACCAAAATACATAAAAATAATAGGATTTATGATTTCTTACAATATTTAGACAGGTGTTCCAGAACTGATGAATTCGGTGTACATTGAAGCCAAGGTGTAGATTCTGGCCTTTCCACTCTTGCATATTTAGTCTTCTCTAGCAAGTGTACAACAAAGCAATGGATGGTCCAGCTCCATGAATCATAGGAAGAAATAGCAGAGACTAGCAGTGATGAGGAAAATGCTTGTTTCTTCCATGTGTGTTTATTTCCTCTTAATGTATTTTTATGACAACCAGAGAAACCCAACTTGGAAGGTTCCCAGTAGACGTGAAGTGTCTCTGGTCAGAACTGTCATGCCTTCATTCAGAAATATGTCACTAGCAAATTTCATTAGGTCAGTTACATGTAATTCTGTTTGGAAGAGAAGATAAACTCGGGTATAAGATTCAAACTCTGCAATTGTGGAACAAAGGGAAAGTGCTTTGGGGTGGTGATCACCACCATGAGTTTAAGCAACTCAGTGTTTGAAGGCTCCACTGTACTGGTGTAAATCTGGTGGACCTGTTTTAGAAGTTTCAAGTGATTTGGATGTGATCTACAAAAAAGACACAGCTATGAGAGGCAATGATCAGCAAGCTTTATTGGATAACAACTGAATGAGTTTGCATGAGACGAGAAGTCTCTGCATCTCGAGACTGTCTGGAGACGTGGGCCTAGGGGTCACTCTCCAGAAGAAGAGCACACAGGAACAGAGAACACAGGCATTAGGCAGGCAGCTGACAAGTCTAGGTGCTATTGCCCAGCCACCTCTGGGATAGAGAACCCCAATGGGCGGTAGTGGCTTGCAACCTTGTGACCTTTTAACTGCAAGGCTCTATTGTAGTCAATTGATTACACCTGTTGGGTGAGGCATGCTTGAAAACCAGGTGGGGGCTACCTGTTAAAATTCTGCTTGTTTGAACTACTTTAAAAATAATTGCATGTGTATAAATTTGGTATCAGTGGGGTTTTTGAGATAATGAGTGACATCCTACAGTGAAAAAAAAATCAAGAATGAAGGGGCCGATAAATAAGAGCTATCATTTGTTCACTGGTACATTGTCCATCTCATAAAGTCATTCTGTGGTGGTCAAATGATAGATGACATAGATAGTCACAGTGGAAACACTGGATACCCACATTTTAAAATCAGTAACACTGAGTTTGTCTCCGTGCTGACTTGCTGAGTCAACTGGTCAATCCCATGTTCCCTGGCACATAAAGCCCATGTGTAATGAATAAGTCAGAGTTTTGACAGGTAATATAAATAATCTTCCTTAGTCTGGGTAAGAGAGTTATTGCAATAAGATAACTCCTAGATCTCAGCAGCTGAACAGCATCAGCATTTACTCGGTGCTTCAACAAATGGGCACAGTCAGCCTTCCACACTGTGATACAGGCGTTGAAAGCATTTTCACTGAGTATCTGATTTTTAGCTCTCCATCAGCTCATCTGGATTTGGCCAAAAGATGAGGGAAGCTGGTATGGAAAAGGTAAAATTCCTCTTATTTGTCTAAACTTGGAAATGATCAAAACTTTAACTCACATTAAATGGTGAAAATGCAGTATTTCTTTTTTTTTTTAACTTTTATTTAATGAATATAAATTTCCAAAGTACAGAATATGGATTACAATGGCTTCCCCCCCATAACGTCCCTCCAACCTGCAACCCTCCCCTTATCCACTCCCTCTCCCCTTCCATTCACATCAAGATTCATTTTCGATTCTCTTTATATACAGAAGATCAGTTTAGCATACATTAAGTAAAGATTTCAACAGTTTGCTCCCACACAGAAACATAAAGTGAAAAATACTGTTTGAGTATTAGTTATAGCATTAAATCTCAATGTACAGCACACTAAGGACAAAGATCCTACATGAGGAGTAAGTACACAGTGACTCCTGTTGTTGACTTAACAAATTGACACTCTTGTTTATGGCATCAGTAATCAACTTAGGCTCTTGTCATGAGCTGCCAAGGCTATGGAAGCCCCCTGAGTTCACTGACTCTGATCATATTTAGACAAGGCCGTGGTCAAAGTGGAAGTTCTCTCCTCCCTTCAGAGAAAGGTACCTCCTTCTTTGATGACCCGTTCTTTCCACTGGGATCTCACTCGTGGAGATCTTTCATTTAGTTTTTTTTTTTTTTTTTTTTTTTTTTCCCCCCCCAGAGTGTCTTGGCTTTCCATGCCTGAAATACTCTCATGGGCATTTCAACCGGATCCGCATGACTTAAGGGCTGATTATGAAAATGCAGTATTTCTTTAAGACTTAGTTTATTTATTTATTTGAAAGACAGAGTTACAGAGAGAGGTAGAGATAGAGAGGTTTTCCACCTGCTGGTTCACTCCCCAAATGGCCACAGCAGCTGTAGCTGAGCTGATCCGAAGCCAGGAACCAGGAGTTCCTTCCGGATCTCCCATGTGGGTGCAGGGGCCCAAGGATTTGGGCCATCCTCTGCTGCTTTCCCAGGTATGTTAGCAGGCAGCTGGATTAAAGTGAAGCAGCCAGGACTCAAATTGGCGCCCATATGGGATGCCAGCGCTGTAAGCCAATGCTTTAACCCACTGTGTCATAGCACTGACCCCAAATGCAGTATTTTTAAACCAATCAAGTATTTATATAACTTTTCAAGTTCTTAAACATGTTATAATTAAATCAGCTTTTTTAGAAAGTACAAATAAGGAGGAGAGGTCTAGTTACTCTGTAAAATTTTGAGGAAGTCATTATTTGAATCCGGAGTATCAATTCCATTAACATTTGCATGTGGCATCATAAATATTCACTTTCATTAGTTGCTAGTCAATAAAAACTTATTTTTATAGTTATTTTTACTGTTGTCCTCTCTTTTTTTATCAGTAATGTAACAGAAAGAGAAAAAATATGAGTTTCTCAATCAAGATAGTCAACCAAAGAAAAGCTCCTTAATAAAGAGCACAGATGAAAAGTTAGCCAAACAATTTAGAGTAACTTTCTAAGGTTAAAGGCTTGAAACTGTTCACTTTTGTTTTTTTAAGATGCACTGTCCATGAAGTCATATGTGCTCTTAAAGGGAAAAATGAGTGTAATTTCAAGAATAACATATTTTAAGAACAAACCTGTTATCAAGATATTGTTATCCTGATATTGGGTGCTCATGATAGCGAAATAATGCGCAAGGAGTTCTACCTGGAATGGTTTCTATGATTCCCATAATTGCTCCATGTGACAAATACTGACCCACACTTTCAGAGGGCATGAGAGACAGAGAGCTAAGGAATTTGTCCAAGGCTATTCCATTGATGAGCTATTCCATTGAAAAGCAAGAGATCAGATTGTCCAGCTTTCAAATGAATCCTACACATGGTTGTGCCACAGAGATAAGGGAAATAAAATAGCTTCATAATGAAATAATAACTGATATTATTAGTCTGATTATTTAATTAAAAATCAAAGAGCAGTATTATTTTAGTTGACAGAACAGGTTGGTGAACACAAGGGAAAACACTGTCCAGACCATTTAGTTTTGAAAAACTTTCTAAGAATGCTATTCTGCTTTAATGCCTGCTAGGTCATTTGCATATATTCACAAACATTTTATAGTATCAATTATATTAAACAACATGTGCAGTTTTAACAATTTTATGTAGATGTGATTGAGATACCATAAAATTCATTCATTTTCAGCGTATAATTAAATAATTTTCATAAATTTATAAATGGGTGCAACCTTAACTGCAGTGTAATTTTAGAATACTACATAATTCTAGATATTTCCTGTGCTCACTTTAGCAGCACATATACTACATAATTCTGGATATTTCCTGAATACATTGCTTCAATAAAATCATCTAGCATGCATTCTTTTGCATTTAGATTCTTACTTTTTTGAGATTCTTCTGTGTTGTATTGTCTTTCATTACTCTGTGCTTTTAATTGCTGAATAATGATGTGTTGTGTGGATGTACTATATTTTGTTTATCCATTTATAAGTCAATGATCATTTAGATTATTTCCACAATTCTTGTATTGACATTTTTGGAATTGTCAGGTCATATGGTTAATATACACTGAGCATTTTAAGGAACTACCAAATTGCTTTCTAAACTGTCTTCATCATTATACATCTCTCATAGTAGTTGATGAGTGTTCTGTTTTGTCAACACTTGCTGTAGTCTGTAAAAATTATAGCTATCTTAGAGGGTGTAAAGCAGTATCTCATTGCAGTTTTAATTTGTGTATCCTAAATGCTGATAATGCTGGGAATCTTTTCACATGCTTATTAGCCATTTCTTTATATTCCTTAATAAATGTTCATTTTCAAACCTTTATTTTTGATTGGATTGTGTTTTTATGAAGTTGTATGATTTTATTATATGTTCTACTAGCCCATTATCAGATACACAGTTTGTAGCAATTTCCTTTCAGTGTGTGGCTTAGCTTTTTGCATTCTTGATGATGCAGAAACTCTAAACTTTTATGGGATTTAATTTACCAATGATTTCTTTTGGGTTTTGTAGCTAAGAAGTAATCACCTAATAAAAGTCATTTTTTTTTTTCTGAAGAGCCTTACACTTTCAACTCAAATTTGGGTGTATGATCCATTTAAACCATTGTTTGTGTTTGGTAATAATATTTTTTCAAAAATCAATTGACCATAATTCTTAGGTGTTTATGATTATAAATATTGGGATTGATATCTGGATCCTTAAATTTGTTCCATAGATCAAAATATCTACCTTTATGGCAGTGCTGCACTGGTTTATTGTATTTTACTTGAGAAATAATAAGCATATATATTTATAGGGCATACTGTGATGTTCGACGTATGCGTGCATTGTGAAATCATTAAATCCAACTAATTACTATCCCCATTATCATTCCACCTTCTTATCATGCTTTTTGTGATTAGAACATTTTAAATCTACTCATTCAGCAACTTTGAGTTATATAATACATTATTATTAAATAGAATGTTGTTTTATTATTAACTCAAGTAATTAAGAAGCTGTGCACTGTTTTAACGACTGCAGTAGTGTAGCAAATCTTGAGACTGGAAGACCTCTCACACAACATTGGATGTAAGTAGTAAGAGCAGACACATTGCATTGTTTTTATCTTGGGAAGAAAGCAGTATTTTATCTTCAGTTAGGATGTTATTGTAGGTTTTTTTGCCGCTGCTTTTGTTAAGTTATTTATTTATTTAAGAGAGAGAGTTACAGACAAAGGGGGAGAGACAGAAAGAGAGGTTTTCTAAGGTCTTCCATCCACTGGTTCATTCCCCAAGTGACCGCAATGGCCAGAGCTGAGCCAATTCAAAGCCAGGAGCTAGGAGCTTCTTCCAGGTCTCCCAAAGGGGTGCAGAGCCCTAAGCACTTGGACCATCTACTGCTTTCGCGGGCCATAAGCAGAGAGCTGGACTGGAAGAAGAGCAGCTGCATCTTGAACTGGCGCCCATATGGGATGCCGGTGCTGTAGGCAGAGGCTTAGCCTAACAGCGCTGGCCCCTTGTAGCTGCTTTTATCAATAAGAAATTCACAATTAAGTACACAATGCTGGGAATAGATTTTTAAGCCTCAGATTGTAATAAAGCAGACAGGTTATTTTGTTGTTTTGTGTGTGTGTGTGTGTGTTTATTTGACAGGTAGAGTTATAGACAGTGAGAGAGAGAGACAGAGAGAAAGGTCTTCCTTCTGTTGGTTCACTCCCCAAATGGCCACTATGGCTGGCGTGCTGCGCCTATCTGAAGCCAGGAGCCAGGTGCTTTCTCCTGGTCTCCCATGCAGGTGCAGGGCCCAAGCACTTGGGCCATCCTCCACTGCCTTTCCAGGCCACAGCAGAGAGCTGGACTGGGAGAGGAGCAACTGGGACTAGAACCCGGCGCCCATATGGGATGCCAGCAACGCAGGCAGAGGATTAACCAAGTGAGCCAGGGCGCCGTCTCAGCAGACAGGTTTTGTAAAAGCAGCTCACATCCCTGTTAAATTTTTATTTATCAATCTCTCGGTTTTAAAAATAGAAAATTCATACGTTCGTGTGGTAAATTTTTTATTGAAAATCATGTTTGTCTGTAGTTGCAATGAGATTAAAACTAAGATAATGTGTCTTAAGATAGATTTTAGTATAGCATAATGTTATATTTTCACATTCGTAAAAGATTTATTTATCTGTTTGAATGTCAAAATTAGAAAGGGAAAGAGAGAGAACCTTTCATCTTCTGGTTCACTCCATAGGTTAGCCGCCCTAAAGGCCAGCGCTGGGCTAGGTCTCCCACATGGGCAGCAGGAGCCCAAGCACTTGTGACGTGTTCCACTGCTTTTCCCAGGCCATGATCAGGGAGCTATTGGAAGTAGAACCCATATGAGATGAGATGCTGGTGTCCCAGGTGACAGCTTTGCCTGCCCCCAACAGAAGAATTTTTAAAAGGATGTCTGAGTGTTTGGGTCAGTTTCCCAACAGCAATTTTTAGCATCAGGTGTGATAAGTGAAGTGTGTGCCTAGTTTATTGGTAACAAGAGAAAGGGGAAGAGGAACTTAATAGACACAACATTCTAAGTATGCATTATGTAAAAAGCAGCATAGCCAGTAACATGACTCAAATAACACTCTCCATAAATAGTTAGTTTAACCTAATCCTGCTAAGAGAAGAAAAAAACAGACCTACTTCTTTTTAAAATAAAATATTAATTGTTTCATAACTTCAATCAAATATTTTCATTACAATGTAAGTTATTATACAAAGACATTGATATTATACTAAATATATTACATCCTATAACATAAGGTAAGATATATTAAATATCTTTTCAGGTACTCTATTGAGACATTTAAAAGGATTGGGTACTTTTGCTTTCAAAATAGTTGTTTATTTATTAATTGTATAATCTTGGATAAATCATTTAACTTGATTTGTTTGTGGCTTTTTATTTTTATAGATGAACATAATAATAGTAACCTACTTAATAGAGCTGCTAAAATTATTAAAACAGCAATTTTACAGAATTTCAAACAATACCAGACATATTATATACATTAACCAACTAAATTGTCCTTATTTTGTATTTTAGGGCTGACTACTCTGTGGGTATCTGTCAGTTCCTATTATGTTTTCTTGATCCACTGTTCTTAAATACATTTATTATTCCTCTCTGCCCTTTATACTGTTTTTATTCTGGCGTTCTATTTTGTTATATATTAATATCATTACTCAGTTTCCTTTTTTTTGCCTATTTTTGTTTTCACATTCCATCATTTTTCCATCAATCTTGGAGCTTCCCTCTTTCTTGATTCAGCGACTTCATCCTCAATGTGGATGAGGAGGTGATGGCTAGGGACCATTCAGGCATGGATGTGTTTGTAGTAATTGTAATTTACTTGTTGCCCATATTTAATTCTGATGCTGCTTGTTGCTACCCTGTGACTCAGGGCAGACTCAGGGTACGATCAGGTGGGCTGCAAAACTCCACGGATCCTTTCTGCTTATAAGCCTGTTGTGAGCAGAAGCACCGACCACCCCTGTTCTGGCCTCCCTCTCCATGCAGCTCTGGAAGAACAGCTTTCGGACAGGAAGGGAATGCATTCTGTCAGAGTAAACGGCAGGTGTGCTTACGGCCTTGAGAGTGAAGGGTTAAAGTTGGTCTCCCTGTGACCGATGCAGGTGTGGCTATAGCCCACTGTGAAGGGTTAATGTTGGTCTCCCTGTGACCGATGCAGGTGTAGCTACAGCCCATTGTGAAAGATACAGGTGTCCTAAAGCTCAAGTGTCCTTTCTCGGGATGCAACCCAGGACACGACATGAGCAGGCATCTTTAGTGCTGCATAGGTGACCTGATCCTTAGCACTTTGCTATGCGTGCAGCAGGCCTTGGGAAAATAGAAAAAATTAGATTATATTCTGGTTGTTCTTAATGCTTTGGGTAATCAATTTACCCCTCCTCTTTTTTTTTTCTTTCCACTGAGTCTGAGTGGCCTGCTGGTCACCATACCACTGCGGCAGGCCACTGTGTGAACTGTGAACATGCAGCCCTTCCCGTCACTGACCCTGTTCTTCCAGGCCGTCAGGAGTGAAAGGACAGGAAGTGGTGCACCCAGAACAACGTGGACGTCCCCATTTCTCTGAGTTCCAGACAGGAGCTGACTCTTCCGTTGATAGACAGACAGAGCCTCTGTCTTCCAAGGGTTCTCTCACAGTGTCCTTAGGTGCTTCCATCCATGCCCAGTTCTTACTGCCGCGGTCTCTGTAGGGTTTCTCTGGAGGAAGGAATAGGATTAAGTGCTTTTATTTAAACATCCTGTAAGATCACGTAGAATGTTTGAGCATAAAGTGTGCAATTTTTATGTAACACCCTTTCCAATCCCCTCCTCAACACACAGTAGACCAGAAAACTGCAGACTTAACAAAGCACGTGGGGCATTTTATAAAAATGCTATTTGATGGTGATGAAGTTCATTAAAAACCTGTAAGGCCAAGATGCATACAGCCATAAGAACTATTTTTGGCATGCATTAACAGAATGAGTAATGAAGTTTAGGGCACCAGTTACTCAGGATATAGAAAGAAGTAGGAGACAGACTAGAAGAATTATGCATATTTTAAAATTCACATTCACACAGAGAGTAGAGCATCTATGCAAGCAACTATCACATTTTTAAGGCTAAAATAGAGATGGACAGATAATCATTAAAAATGGGCTATTTATATGAAAATAACCTTAAATGGCTTTGAAATGAGTTAGTTTCATTTCTTAAGAATAGAGAAAAGGGACAAATTAGCTTCAATTAAAGCAGAAATTATTTAAGATCCTCATTAAATACCTACTTTATGTTATTAGTGGAATTCTTCAATAGTTCCTACCAGATTATGCCATTATTTTTAAAAATCTTCTGTAGTTGTAAGGATGAAATAATGTAGTACTAAGAGTAATAAGTACTGGGGCCGGCACTGTGGCACAGCAAGTTAGCGCCCTGTTCTGAGGCGCTGGCATCCCAGATGGGCAACAGTTCGAGACCCAGCTGCTACTCTTCTGATCCAGCTCTCTGCTATGACCTGGGAAAGCAGTAGAAGATGGCCCAAGTGCTTGGGCCCCTGCACCCACGTGGGAGACCAGGAACAAGCTCCTGGCTCCTGGCTTCGGACTGGCGCAGTTCCAGCCGTTGTAGCCAACTGGGGAGTGAACCAACAGAAGGAAGACCTTTCTCTCTGTCTCTTTCTCTCACTGTCTGTAGCTCTACCTCTTAAATAAATAAATAAATAGAAATCTTTAAAAAAAAAAAAAAGAGTAATATGAACTGTAAAATCCTTAATAGTTGGATCTGTTACATAGTTATGCAATTCAGCCATGTGTTTGGATTTGGGTTAACTATGTAAATATGCTTAGCCTCAGTTTGCTCATCTCTAAAGTGGGGAGAATGCCTCTCAGGGCTGATTAAAATGAGTTGCTCATGTTGAAGTCCTGTTCTAAGACCTATGATAAAACTTCAAAATATGCACACCTTTTTGGCAGGTCATGTTCAACAGATGCAGGCATTTTATAGAAGACCAGATATTTTTTCCCAAGTTTGTAACCATATCAAATATGAATTTCCCTATTACTGATAAATAGGCTCCAAGTACAGAAAATATTGTCCCCTGAAATCAACTATTTTTAGCAGTTCTGAGGTGGAAAAAATCATGCATTTTTGAAAATTAAATAGTTCTACACTCTTATCAACAGCCACTGTTTATCAATGTATCTATCTTCAATTATATATATATATTCTTATTTTCCCAAGTATAATTATATAGTCAATATATTATAAAAGTAGTAAATATTATATAATGTATTATATTATATAAATATATTAAATTACATATATTGCTCTATCCCAATCATACTCCTATTTCGGGGTATGCCTTCTGATATTTCCTTACTGAAATAAATTATTATTCTGATGAATGAATGAATATTTGAGTGTAAACTTCTAATTGCTTTGCAACATGATTTTTAGTTATCACCTTTTCAATCTGAAGTAAGGGGAGTGTTGAAATAATTTCAGACACACTCCTCAGAGCCCACCGATATCCTTGAGGCCTCCACTGGCTGTCCGATTTCCATCTTCAGAGTAGAATCTCGGGATGTGGCTGTGATATTTGGGAAGAGATGTAGATCCTTCCTTAGCCTTCCCTGTATATTTATTGCTTGTTCCTCTACATGGTCATCTAGTTTTTGTCCTGCAAGCTTAGTGTTAGTAGTCTTCCCAGTTGGGTTGAGACAATGAGATCAGATTTATTTATGCAAATGTAATTTAATTTAAATCATTTTAAGGTTTATGATGCATTAATCAGGGACAGAAAGTGTATAAGGAACATTAATTTGAAACACGGATAATAAGCAGTTGAGCTTTCCTGATATGAAAAAGATAGTATGATGGTATTTATTTAATTATCTAATGGAATGGAATTATTAGAACAGAAAATTTACTGTGCTTCATTAAAGAGAGATGAAATCAAAACACTTATATTTATCACTTGCAAAAAGTCTCCCCGGACCCATAGGACTTTTAATGGTAAGTTAACTTACCATTAACTAACAGGAAACATAGAATGCTGTTACTCTGAATGTGTTTGTGTACATAGGTGTGTATGGATAAATGTTGAAAAGGTATAGATGCCAAGATTTTAAAATTAAATTATTCTGATCAAATTCTTTTCTGAAAGAAATATATTCCAAAATTTAAAAGTCCATTCCAATATATATTATTGATATATTTTGAATATTTTATTACTTTAATACAAAATAAATAGAATGTAAATATGGACATTATTTCTAAGAAGTGAGGACATTTCACTGGAACCCTTCCAGATCATTCAACGGATGTGTCCTCCTGCATATATGGGAAAATGTTTATTTTAAATTTTCTGGGAGTGATCACTTTTATGAGGGGAAATCTAGTCATTTGCATATTTCTCTCAAAAGAAGATTACATATACTACTTTTTGCTTCTGTGAATGAAATTTAATTCTGTTACTTTTTAATAAGGCTGATTACTTTTCATTTAAATTTGATTCATAAAGCATTTATAAGCATATTGAAGACCTCACTGAAAGTGAGACGAATATTAAGTATTACGTGCCATGCTGGTATATTGGGTCAAAGGAATGCATTTTGATGGAAGGAATCCTTGATCGACTTTGTTCAGTGTATGAATTTAGTGCAGTGCTGTCCACTCTAGGTGCGAGAGAAACCACAGCGCCACGTCTGTGTTGCAGCCGTAGCTTGACCCCTGCTGGGATCGAATCTAATCTGGAATTTCACTGCTGTCGCTTTTGGAAATGTCTGAAAGTCTTGCTTCTCCAGCTTCTTCATAGTACAAGAAAAACACGAAGGCACAACTGCTCCCTGAGTCACAAATAGTTATGATGACACTGGAGTTCTATCAAAATTATTATATAGGAGAAACATTTTAAACTGCAAATTTCTGCAGAAATAAAACTTTGAGGTAGAAGAAGGATATATCTTACATGCCACCTGGGATCAAGAACTCAAAAGCATATAAAATCTGGGAAGGAATGTAACTAGGAATAAGGGCTTTTTCCTTACTGGATAACAGAGGGATTGGGACAGAAGATGATTAAATTTTCAGCTTTTTTCATTCAAACTTTAGTACTGGGAAGAGGAACTAACATTTGAGTTCCATTGGAAAGCACTGGTGAATACATCACTCAGTTCAAGTAGAAGCAGTGTCTTGAGTTCCTATTTGATGGCCAAAATAATCAGACACAACAGGTTTTAACCAACACACACTCACTTTGATTTAATAAATGATGTGGGGCGTGCAACAACATGCAAAGCGACACCACGGCTGAGCTCTCAGGAATCCAGGCATGAATTTTGTTAATCAGTCACTCTAGTTGGGACAAGCAAGGAACTCAACTGGTGAAGATGAGAGGCTGATTCCTAATCTAATCTCAGGACCTGGAGAACATCATGTTGAGCCAAAGAAGCCAGACACAAAGACAAGTGTGTCATGTTTTCCTTTAAATGCAAGAGCTCAAATAAAAAAAAAAAAAAGACACGCAATCTGAACACAGGTTATTGATTACTAGAGGTTATTGATTACTAGGGGTGGAAGGCGTAAAAGGGTTTGGGTGAAAAAATAAGAGAAACTGAGTGAGGTTCTTTAGTGGGACAAATATACTGTGATGAGATGTTAATAATGGGGAAATGAGGTGAGTGATATATGAGATCATTTTCCATTACTAGGTCACAATTTTTGTTCCACAATTTAAAAACTATTCTGAAATAAAATATGGAAGAAGAGGAAGTCTCTTAGGTAGTCATACAACCCTTTGGGAATATTGTGCCTAGCTAGAAAGAGAAAGGAGAAAGAGAAAAGAGAAAGACCAAGCCAGTTGTATGACGTCACATCGCTATAGATCCATTTCTTACTGGAAAAACTCAACAATTAAGTACAAAGGCGGCCAGTGCCGCGGCTCACTAGGCTAATCCTCCACCTGCGGCGCCAGCACACCAGGTTCTAGGTCCGGTTGGGGCGCCGGATTCTGTCCCGGTTGCTCCTCTTCCAGGCCAGCTCTCTGCTATGGCCTCAGAAAGCAGTAGAAGATGGCCCAAGTCCTTGGGTCCCTGCACCCACATGGGAGACCAGGAGAAGCACCTGGCTCCTGGCTTCAGATCAGCATGGTGCGCTGGCTGTGGCTGCCATTGGAGGGTGAACCAACGGTAAAAGGAAGACCTTTCTCTCTGTCTCTCTTTCTCTCTCACTGTCCACTCTGCCTGTCAAAAAAAAAAAATTACAAAGGCTTGGTCTGGCACACGTTGCCTGTCTGAATTCTCACTGGACGTTTACCTGATAGGGATACACTACCCCAACTCCCTTGGGTTAGTGGTACAAGTACGTTAACTTTAGTTATAGGTATATATACTTTAAGATAAATCAATTAATAGTTAGAAATAATAATCTAAGCAATTGTACTCCTTGAGATCATTAAAATTTTATTGCATATCTTGTATAATATACTCACACATTTGATAAATTTTAGTACATGCAATGTTTAAATTCATTGAAATGACATTTCACTTTGTACAAAATATTTTTTATGAAAACAGACTTTTCAATTTCACCATTGTTTAACTAAACTCATATATATGCAAAATAGAGGCATATCCCCCATCTGGTGGCAACTCCTCTTAATTAGAGGTAAATTACCCAATAGATAAACAATCTCCAAGGAGATGACGTGGTAAAACCAAAAACTATTCCTTTATGATATACTGTGAAAAGGGAGGTACATGGCATGCAAAATTATGCATTGCTCATGATCAAAAGACAATTTATTATTGAGATCTGGACAAAAATTTGAACCACATGAAGTCTTTTGAGTATTTTGGTTGTGGATTCAAATTAATAGTGAAACATATTTGACTATTATTTATGTATATGATATTTAACTACTATTAAAATGGTAATTCACAGAAATATACTTATTTGTTAGCAATATTGCAGAATTTTAAGAATTATTCAGTGTTACCTTCAACTAACTGTACTTTCCTACAAATCTCAATAGTCTTTGACTCTAGTATAGGAAAGATAAAGTTGTTAACATTTTACTGTTCTGACCCATAAGCAGTAATTACATTCTATTGCTTTGTTTGACAATGTATTTTATAGTAAGTGGAAGAAAATTAGTTCAACTATTAAAATAGTATTTATTACAAAGGGTTTTTTGAAACATACATATGTTCTTTTATGAATTTGAAAATTCATACACGTTTCAGTTATACATGTTTCTCTTGCAAAGTTGATCAGCTTTTATTATTTCATGTGATTGCTAAATGGAGCAACCTTTGAGCTGATGTCTTCATTCTTACCCCATCATAATTTTCTTAATGGCTACTGGAATTGATTTTAATAGCAGGCATGCGTTCCATTAATATTATGCAAGAGTAAAAGCAGTTCTTGGCAGGTTCCTGAATGGAATTCATCTGATTAAATATGCATTTTTTGATTAATGTCTAACCTTCTACAACCTTTACTGTCTGTCTTATGCCTTTAAAGATTAATCTGCCCATCCATCAGATGAAATAATAATCTGAATGTATCTGCATTACTTTGTCTTAACTATAAAATCAGTTCAACCTGTTGTTTTTACTCTGTAAATACATATGATCATAAAATTATTACACACTAGGAAAGAAAATCCACTAGATTTCAAATGCTATGTTTCTTTTTTTTTTTTTTTTTTTTTTGACAGGCAGAGTTAGACAGTGAGAGAGAGACAGAGAGAAAGGTCTTCCTTCCGTTGGTTCACTCCCCAAATGGCTTCTCCAGCCGGCGTGCTGCTCTGATCTGAAGCCAGGAGCCGGGTGCTTCCTCTTGGTCTCCCATGCGGGTGCAGAGTCCAAGCACTTGGGCCATCCTCCACTGCCCTCCAGGGCCACAGCATAGAGCTGGACTGGAAGAGGAGCAACTGGGACAGAACTGGCGCCCCATCCTGGACTAGAACCAAGGGTACTGGTGCCGCATGGCGGAGGATTAGCCAAGTGAGCCGTGGTGCCAGCTGATGCTATGTTTCTAAAATATATGAATTATGAAGCATATTTCTGGGTATCCAAAATTGCCACAGCTACAAAAATAGAATTTCAAGAGAAGTAAAAAAAAATTTAACACTGCAGTTTTAATTGATTTACCCATCCATCCATTCATCTATCCATCCAATAATCTTGAGATTCTATTTGTTTGCAGTGTATTTTGACTATTCATATCAGGCATTAGTGCAAAAGGTATGGAAAGCGTAGTTTAATTTCTCTTTTTTGAAATATATTTTATATATTTCCATGTAAATGTTATTTAATATATATAAACCAAACATATATATTCTTATCCATAGAACATTATTATTTAGAAGAAAATATTGTTCATGACAAAAAATTAAAGTCGTGATATTAATAAAAATATCACTTTTGAAAGTTCAAGACAGTTAAAACTATATAAATGTCTTGATGAATTTTATGACATAAATTTGTTCCTAAATCATGGATATTTAATATTTTATTTATTTTTAATTAGTTTTTAGCAGATTAAATGTGATTTGTAGATACAGTTCTAAGTACAGGATGATATTCCCTCCCTTCTTCCCCCACTTCCAATTCACTCTCCTTCCTTCTCCCTTTCTCTGTACTTTTTTTCTTTTTGAGATAATATATTTTAAATTTACATTACAGTAAAAAGGCTTAATATCACTGAATAAGAAGTTTAACAAGTAAAAAGCAAAAAGACTATAATTTAATGGGTATATAGACAGCAGCTATAAACAATGATTGAATAACAAAATGACCACTTAACCCATATGCACTAATTTTTAAGTTAATCACAGATCATTAAAACTATAGTAGTATAGCATTCTTAACCACTGGCTTGACACAGGTATAAAACAAAGTTTTACAAAAATACAAAAAAGTATTGCAGTAATACTGATACACACATACACTTCTTTTTAATTTTTTTTTAAATTTTAGCTCCCACATATAAGGAAAATCATGCAATATTTCTCTTTATTTCACTCAACACTATGTCCTCCAGTTGCATTATTATTTTTGAAAGCTGAATTGTATTTCATTGTGTATATTTTCCACATTTTCTTTATCCATTCATCTGATGATGGACACCGTGGTTGATCACAAATGTGACCAGTGCTGCTATAAACATGGTGGTGCAGGCACCTCTTTGTTACACTGTGCTAAAATCTTTTGTGTATATGCACAACATATATATCCAGTAGTGAGATTGCTGGGTCATATAGCAAATCTATTTCTAGCTTTGTTTTTTTTAAGAAATCTTCACACTGCTTTCCACAATGGTTGCACTAATTTACATTCCCACCAACAATGTATAAGTGTTCGCCCTTCTCCACATCCTCAGTGGTATTTGTTACTCCCTGTGTTTTGGATTTTGGTCATTTTGACAGGGTGAGGCGATATTTCATTGTGGTTTTGACTTACCTTTCCCTGATGGCTAGTGATGTTGAGCATTTTTTCATACACTTGTTGGCGATTTGTATTTCTTCTTTTTAGAACTCCCTATTGAGGTCCTTTGCCTCAATGAAGCCCTGGGTTGCTTTATTTTTTGTTGTTATTGTTGAGGTTTTTTTTAAAGTTGCTGGTATATTCAGTGTATCAATCCTTTGCAAATGTTCATCTCTATATTTGGAACTCTTCACTGACATTGGAATTTATTTGTGTGAAACAAAATGTAGCATTCCAGACACCATAATCCCTGAGGCATTTCTTGGGAAAGACTGGTGAACTTGACTGCTTCTTCAGCGTACTTTTCCTGTCCTAGAACTGACCAGAGACCACTGCATTGTCTCTAGACGCAACATCATCAGTTGGAGTTGGGAATAAATAAGAAATGTGTATGCTCTTTTTTCCCGTTACTTTCTTCAATATACAGTTATGAGTGGTTATTGTCAAGAAAATACAATGCTTGAAAAAGAGGCAAATAACAAATGTTTAAAACGTATCTGGTACAGTCATCCTTCTGTATCCTGTTTGGCTCCAGGATACCCATATTCAAGGATGCTCAAGCCCCTCATATAAAACGGTGTGGCATGTGTACAGAATTTACATGCATCCTTCTCATATTCTTAATCATCTGTAGATTATTCATAATCCCTGCACAATGTGAATGTTATATAAATAGCTGTTATACTGTGTCGTTTAAGGAATAATGACACCAATGTCTGCAGATGTTCAGTGCTGAGGCAGTTTGTTTTACTACAAGCCTGCATTGCTCAATGGTCAGGATAAATTCTGAGAAATGCAATCAGGATTGTGCAGATATCACATGGTGTGTCTACACAAGCTTTAGATGGACAATATAATCATTTTGTGGAAACACCATGATATATGTGGTCAGACATTCACTGAAATCTTATTATACCCACATGACTGCATTTTTAATCCTGGTAGTCTGAATCCCTTGGAAATGCAACACATGGATCTGGAGGGCCGTCTGTATTTAAGAAGAGTTTGTAGTGTGCACAGTATTTGTCCAGGTTGGCTTAACTTAGATTCTGTGGCACTGAAATGTGCCTCCAGCTCAGTGTATGCCTGCTGTTACGGGCTGAATTGTGTCCTCAACGCTCAAAGGCCCTGTGTTGAAGTCTTTACCCCAAGACCTCACAATGACTCTGTATTTGGAGATCAACCCTTTAGAGCAGTAATTAAGATAGTATAAGGTTCTGTACTTTCCCAGATAACATGGAGTTGGAATTAAAATTTGTGGAGGGCTGGCGCCGCAGCTCAATAGGCTAATCCTCCGCCTTGCAGCGCCGGCACACCGGGTTCTAGTCCCGGTCGGGGCGCCAGATTCTGTCCCGGTTGCCCCTCTTCCAGGCCAACTCTCTGCTGTGGCCCGGGAGTGCAGTGGAGGATGGCCCAAGTGCTTGGGCCCTGCACCCCATGGGAGACCAGGATAAGCACCTGGCTCCTGCCATCGGATCAGCACGATGCGCTGGCTGCAGCGGCCATTGGAGGGTGAACCAACGGCAAAGGAAGACCTTTCTCTCTGTCTCTCTCTCTCACTGTCCACTCTGCCTGTCAAAAAAAAAATTGTGGAGGATTTTTCCTCTGATCAACTCCACAATTGTATTAAGAAGAGAAAAACAATCATATATGCACTCAGGTGAATTACATAATTATATCTCATTGTTCTTTCAGAATGCAAATTATTAACAAGGCTAGGCATGGAATTTTGTCATGGGGGTACTTCAGAAAGTTTGAGGAAAATATGCATTGTGGAAAAAATGCATTGACTTCAAAAATTTTTGCACAAAAAATAAACATCTTTTCATTTCATTTTTTCCACCAACTGTTTGAAATACCCTGGTAGCATTTTTGATTATGTTGTAATTAAATATCATGGTTAAGCTAAGCTTCCATGTCATGTTCTGTTAGTAGAAAAGATCAGCATATGTCTGGAGTCATGAATTCAATGATTCACATGCATTAGTTTACAGAGTACGGACAGCCTCATGTTCATTCTTTTCCTATCCTCAGGATAGAAATGGATTCATCTGTGTTTTGCAGGACATTAACTATTCCAACAGGGTTTGTCATCCTTAAGGCAATTTGCCTGGAATGACACTTCGTCACTTGATCCTGTCCCTGCTTGCTCCTGCTTTTCAGGGAGATCTTTTTAGAACCCCAAATGCCACCAGCTGTCAGAATGTAATGAATCATGTATTGCGGCTGCCCAAGTGCCTGCTTAGAAACTTGTCTGTTCAACTTGTACTCTCTAATGTCTGAGCAAAATGCCATCAGTGCAGAATACCATCCATCGGCCCGTCCTCAAAGAGCACATTATTTATGAATCACAAACTTTCACGTACACTTGTGAGCATCAGTGTTCCTTTAATGGCTGTAGACATTATTGTTCATGTGTTTTTAAAAGTGTATGATTTATAGATATATGAAGACTCACGCTTCCACTTACATAATGTATCACTTAACATGTTAGTGTGATTTTAATATATAGAAAAATTAGATTGAAATAATACTTAGCAAGGAATTATTCTTTAAGATGTACGTGTGGATGTGCTTTGACACTGTGTTTTATTTGTCTGAGGATTTGGAGAGAAACTTAAACTGATCTGACACTTTTGTGCTGCAGAATCATCATCATCATATTACAGTAAGATCTACGCCAAGTCCATCTGTCTGTCTACAACAACATCTGTGAGCTTTTTTTATAAAAAAAAATTAATTGCTTCCCTCTACTATGGAATGAGGAATATGCATTTTATCCTGAAACCAGGCATTCCAGTGTGTACACATAGACTTATGTGTGTGGACATATGCCTACCCTAACAAATAACTCTTGTGTTTTAAATTTCCAGTTCCACTTCCTTCACCAGATGAAACTCCTAGTAGAGTGCTTTGGTCTGAATATTTGCATCTTCCCAAAATCCATGTGTTGAAATTATCATCCATGATTATAGTAATTGGGAGGTGGGACCATTGAAATGCTGGCAGAGCCCTCACATGTAGGATTAGGGACTTTTTTTAAGTAAAACAACTTAAAAAAAGAAAAGGAGCCCAGGGGAGCTCATATTAGCCCTTCTACCAAGTGAGCACCAAGCAAAGGTTTGTCCGTCTGGGAAGCAAACCCTCACCAGGTACCAGTTGTGCCAAACCAGCCTGAGCCTGGTGTCCACTTCTCAGCCACTAGAACCATGAGAAATAAAATTCTTGTTTATCAGCCTCTCACTCTAGGGGATTTTGTGACGGTGGCCCAAATGGTGTAAACAGTTTCTGTTGATCAAGTGAACAATGTAATCGCCTTCATTTCTGAGTCCATCCACACTTACTCTGTTCCTCATATCGTGAGCTTCTGCTTAGGACTTTCTCATAGACTGTATCTATTGATTTTATTGATGACTGCTCCCTCTTACATACCTGCAGTATGTTCATAATTATTTACTTGTTAACTAGGAAATGTTCTCTCATTCTCTGATTATATTTTTCTCTAATTTGTGTGTTGCATGGATTTTATGAAACTGTTTTGTATCTCAGGTTGGCATTGGATCTGTTTATCTGCTTCAGGAGCCACTTTCTGACTGGGCTCCATTTTGGAAAACCAGCTCACACCTGAACAAAATGCATAAACTGCCACTTAGGTTAAAGCTTCATGGTCGTATTGCTGGAGGGAATTCAGGCATTTGTCTTTCCTTGTCTGGTGCTGGTTAGCCTATGGACCACACATGCTACATTCATTTTTATTTAGATTGTTCATCATAAACATGTAATTCACATCATTCATGCTGTTTTCATAATAGAACATTTTTAAAAACTTAATTGAGTTAGTTTAAACTGCAGCAAGCATGTATTATTTCAATTCTCAACAACTTTAATTATAAATAAATAACTAAAACACTGCACATCCTAAATATGTTTAAATATTTTCTAGAGTTAACAGTTTGTATAATATTAAAGCAAGCTGTGTATGTGTACTAAGAGCCTTAACCATTCATATTTCATGACCCAGTAATTCCATTTCTAAGATTTTCTAAAGAAAATAAAAAAGAATAGTACATTGTTGAATAAAAATTTACCCTAGTTCTTTTCACAGACACACAAACCAGAAGCAATATGCATATAATTAATGCACAATATAAATTGTAGAGTTGTAGAACATGTTATGATATATTAATATAATGGAATTTTCACATCTAACAGCTATTTCATTATCAGATTTTAAAAATTAATTATGGGGCCGGCACTATGGCATAGCAGGCAACAGCCGCCGCCTGTAGCGCCTGAATCGCATATGGGCACCAGTTCGAGTCCTGGCTGCTCTACTTCCAATCCAGCTCTCTGCTGTGGCCTGGGAAAGCAGTTGAAGATGGCCCAAGTCCTTGGGCCCCTGCACCTACATGGGAGACCCAGAAGAAGTTCCTGGCTCCTGGCTTCATATCGGTGCAGCTCCAGCCGTTGCGGCCAATTGGGGAGTGAACCAGCAGATGGAAGATCTCGCTCTCTCTGCGTCTCCTTCTCTCTCCTTCTCTCTGTCTCTGTCTCTGTCTCTCTCTATGTGTGTGTGTGTGTGTGTGTAACTCTGACTTTCAAATAAATAAATAAATCTTTAAAAAATACTTATGTATTTATTTATTTGAAAGAGCAACATGGGTTGAAATTGAGAAAGAGAAAGAGAGATGGAGAGATGTTCAATTTGGTTGTTCACTCCCCTAAATGCCCACAACTGCTAAGACTGCGTCAGACCACATACAGGAGACTAGAGCCCTGTCTAGGTCTCCACGTGGTTCAAGGCCCAAGTACTTGTGCCGTCTTCTACTACCTTCCCAGATACATTAGCAGGATGTAGGATCAGGAGTGGAGCCGCCAGAACTCAAATTGGGACACTGTGGATGCAGGAATGACAAGCAGTGTTTTCCGTTTTTCTTTTATTCCTAAAGATTTATGTGTTTATTTGAAAGGCAGAGTAACACAGAGAGAGAGAGAAGGGGTAAAAGAAAGAAAGACACACACAGAGAGAGAGAGAGAGAGAGAGAGAGAGAGAGATCTTCAATCAATTTGTTCACTCCCCAAATGGTTGCAACAGTGGCCAGGGTTGGGACAGATGGAAACCAGGTGCCTGAAATCACATTCAGGCTCCCACCCGGGTGGCAGGGCTCCAAGGACTTGGGACAACTGCTGCTGCCTTTCCAGGCACATTAGCAAGGATCTGGATGGGAAGTGGAGCAGCAGGGACTTGCAAACTGGAACTCCAACAGAGATACCTGGTACACTGGAGAATCAAAGTTGTGTCTGGTTTTATATAAGCTATGGAACAAATGCATAATGGATACTCACACTAAATATTTTCACAATGCCTACCTATATTGGTGGCAATGTTAAGATTTGTTCTTATTCTTGTAAATATGTATTGTAAATATATACATTTACAAAACTGCCATCTTTTACTTTGTTAATCAGAAAAGAAGAATGTTAATGCTGCTATAAAATTATGTGAAAATTCACATTGTTCATATAATGTGAACTAGAGTTGAAAATTTCTAACAGATGATTCATAAATGGCCCTTCAAATTAAAGAATAATATTATCATTATGGAAAGTTGGAACCTAGGAAAAGAAAATTGAAATTTTTGAATAGAACATAAGGTAAAAGTCACCTAAAATAATCTGAGTTTTTCAGAGTTATATAATTTTATCTTTTTATTTAATTATTTGAAGCCAGCTTTTCTGAATATGGATTGAACAAAAAAAGATAAATTAAATAAGTACTTAAAACTTTGTGAAAATCCATTCAGCAAAATAGAAATCTATGTCATTTTTCATAAATGCACATTAATCACAGTTTTGTGTATCTGGCATGGCTAAGGATACTTCAGGAGTGTATAATTACCCTTACTCAAATAGCTCAGAGTAGAGTTCACTAAGTGATAAACTCACTGTCCTCCTCATCACTCTGAAATAAGCCATGGACTACTCTGAGAAGTGTGTCTTGCATTGTCTTTTTCTTGTCTCTGGGTCATCATGGCCTTACATAATAGGAGTATAGGAGTTTGACACACAGAGAGACAAATTCCTTGGGCTTTGCTTTTATAATGGGATTGATCTTGCAAGAAGATATTCACATCACGGCAAACTTAAGTTGTCTTGCCTTTAGAGTCATTGTATTCTGCAAAATTTCATCATCCCACACTCACATTTCTACCTGATTCCATCAATGAGACAACACAGTCTCTATACTTGAAATGTTTGCAGGAGAAGAATGACAGCTAATGGTTTTATTTGCCAACAATGAGGAGTGGTGATGTTTAATTTCTTCATCTCATAAAACCAGAGGCTTAGGGAAATTTTTTCAGAGATTATTTTTTTATTTGAAAGGCAGAATCACAGAGAGAGACAGAGAAAGAGAGAGAAAGACCTTCCATCTGCTGGTTCACTTCCCAGCTGACCATAACAACCAGGGCTGGGCCAGGCAGAAGCCAGGAGCTGGGAGCTTCTTCTTTGTCTCCCACTTGGGTGACGGGGACTCAAATAGTTGGGCCATCTTCCACTGCTTTTCCCAGGCCACTAGCAGAGAGCTGGATGCTGGCATCTTAACCCAGCACTAACTCCAGGGAAATTCCTTTAACAAAAATCATAAGAGAAAAAAATATCAAATTAAAAGTCTGCTACTTGAGGATTAAGATTCATTCAAGTCATTTAGCTCACTACATGCCAATGCTATTCTATTTTAGCATTTGTTACATAAGGTAATTATTTTCTAACATTCATCAAAAGTGAATGATATTCTGAAAAATGCTTTCAAAACTTTGTAAATTGGGACCATTGCCTTGGCACGGCAGGATAAACCACACTTGCCATGCCAGCATCCCATAGCACAGGGCGTTGGAGTCCTGAGTGCACCACTCGTGAGCCAGCCCCCTCCTAATGCACTGGGAATGCTGCGCAAGGACTTGGGCCCCTGCCGCCCATGTGGGAGACCTGGCTGAGGTTCCTAGCTCCTGCATTTGGCCTGGCACAGCCCTGGGTTTTCCAGCCATCTGAGGAGTAAACCAGTGAATGGATGATCTCTCTCTTGCTCATTCTCCCTCTCCCACTCTTTGTCAGTCAAATAAATAAATAAATCTTTAAAAAAATTGGTAAAGCAAGCCTAATAGAGATAGGAGTTGGTTTTTTCAATCTTCTGTTGGAACAAAGCTCATAGAACTCTCTCAAAGGTAATGCACCAGGGCGTGCAAACTCTGTCTCTGATACCGACATTCTCAGAGCGACGTCTCTGCCTAGACTCTGCACTTACACCAAAACTTCCTTTTCATATAATGTAATCTTACCAAGAAACTCAGTCTTCTCAGTGTTCATTCTTCAACAAATGCATTTTCTTAATATTACATTTAAGTGTGCTGCATTGCACCTTAGAACTTGAAATGGCTATAACACAATACATAGAGCAGGTGTCTCATAAACAATGAGAACTAATGGCATAAAGTTCTGGATACTGGGGCATCTAAGACCTAGTCACCATCAGGTCCATTGTCTGCTCAGTGCCAGATTCCTGGTCAGTAGATGGACTTCCTCTTGCTGGGTCCTGGCATGGTGGAAGGAGTGAGGGATCTGCTTGCTTATGAGGGCACGAATCCCAGTACTGAGGGTTCTCCCCTCGACATAACCACCTGCCAAAGCCCCATGTCTTAGTAACACAACTTCAGGAAGTAAGTTTCAACAAAGGGATCCTGGGGGAGATAAGCATTCAGTAAACACAGAAGAGAATTTTTAGTTGTTTTCTGATAGACAGAGCTTATCTATTAAAATGTAAGAATCTGGCTGGCGCCGCGGCTCAATAGGCTAATCCTCCACCTAGCGGCGCCAGCACACCGGGTTCTAGTCCCGGTCAGGGCGCTGGATTCTGTCCCAGTTGCCCCTCTTCCAGGCCAGCTCTCTCTGTGGCCCGGGAGTGCAGTGGAGGATGGCCCAAGTGCTTGGGCCCTGCACCCCATGGGAGACCAGGAGAAGCACCTGGCTCCTGCCTTTGGATCAGCACGGTGCGCTGGCCGCAGCGCGCCGGCCCCGGCGGCCATTGGAGGGTGAACCAATGGCAAAGGAAGACCTTTCTCTCTGTCTCTCTCTCTCACTGTCCACTCTGCCTGTCAAAAAAAAAAAAAAATGTAAGAATCTATGTAAATGCTTGAGACCTGAGAAAAAATGCTTGAGACTTGAAAAAATATCCAAAGTGAAAAGGAAAATCAGTACTAATGAATGCTAATTTAATAGTTATAAAATATATCAACTTTGTTAAATTTTACATATATGAAATTTAATTTTCAGAAAGTGTATGGTTTGAAGTTTCTGACTTGGTAACAATCTCCACTTTGCCCAGTGATTTCAGATAAATCATTACCAAAGCTAAAATTAAATCAGTTAATTGTTGGCACAAAAAAATGATTTGGTAGACAGTGATACATGAATATCATGCCACAAAAATATTGTATTTCAATATTCTATAAACTAAATATTTACTTTCTTTTGTTTGTAACAAGGACAGATTGACTCATAATTTAAAAAAAAATAGCACTATCATGATCTTTCTTAAAAGAAATTAAAAACTTGAAATCTGTGTTATTGTTAACCTGTTGGATGAGACCTTTGTCAGCCGCTGTGGAATAAGTGGTAACAAATACTATAGCTGGGGCTCAATACCATCTCTCCGATCTGTTCCCGTGGGCAATAATGATCGCCCCTGAAATGTGATTCCTGTCACATCCAGACAGTATAATAATACTCTGCAGGTTTTGGGTTGTCTTCTAAAAGTGTGGTTTCCTATCAAACATTTCTTCAGTGATGATCAATCCCACACCCCTATAATCATGACATGTTGGTTTTGAACTGCTGTTCACTACAACGTTAATTTTCTTAGCACAGAATTGGTTTGCTGTAGTGATTAGGACCTTGGATTTCAAAGTCTGACTTTCTGGATTCAAAATGCGGCTCTGCCAATTGTCTGTCTGCAGCCAACTTCTTTGGTCATCTGTGCCTCAGTTTCCTAATATTTTTTTAAATGGAAGCTGTGATAGTGTAACTTCTTAGAGTTTTTATGAGGATTGAATGGGTTCACAGATAAAAGTTCTTCTAACAATCAGTATGCATCCTTACCTGCTGTTACCATTATTACTACAAGATTCAGAGTTCCTAACACATGTTCAACCAACTTTTTATTTCATTCTTTAGCAGGTAGTTTATTAGATAAAATTTTTTTCTTTGCTGGGTTGGTGTGTGAAAAACAAGATTGTATTAGAGAAATAAAATTCATTTTTAAATGTTTGTTTAAACTAGATAATGAAGAAGTATACTTTAACTTTTAAAAGTAGAAGAGTTCAATACATTAAGTTTTCTATATTCTTACTTCCCATCTCCCAATTCCCATTGCAGAGATGAATGTTTCACTCTCTTATTCATTTGCAGAGATATTTTAGGCGTATATAAGCAAGTGCATCTTTCTTCCCCTTTTACACAAATGGAAGTATAATAGACGCACTTTTCTGCTTCTTACATTTTTTCACCCTTATTTTAGTTATTGTTCCATTTCAGGGCATAGTAAGCTTTTTACTTTGATTAATAACTCAGAGCTTCATTGGATGTACCTAATTAATATTGCCGGACCACTGATCATGGGGAATTTTGTATAAACAAACTTTCTATCCTAAAAGTACTAAATAAATAATGTTCCACTATTTGAATAAATGTTTTGGATAGGTATTGGGTATCTGCATGATAAAGTTTCATAGAAGAGAATTTCTGAAGTTAAAAGTTAGAATTTCTGAAGTTAAAAGACACATTCATAATTATTAAGGAAATTGAAAATCTTTATTTTTGAAAATTAATGCATACATACAGCACATGCTTCAAAATAAAAAAAAAAACAGAAAAATGATAAAAACTGAAACTCCCCTACATTTTCTTCCCTCTGTTAATCTGGGTTCCCTCACTGAAGTAGTTTAATTGGCTTCACATATCCTTCCATGTGTGCAAGGGTACTTCCAGAAGTTCATAGAAAAATAGAATTCAAGAAGGTTTAGCTTGTTGTAAAACAATTTTGAAATCCATGCATAGTTTTTTTTCATAATATTCATTTTTGTTGAACTTTTCAAAATTCCTCCATGTGAATGAATTTAAAAATTCTTTTCATAATACAACATTACCTTTTAATTCCATTTCCCAAAAACTTTTGAAGCCCCTTGTTTGTAGAAAACTTTCTTTTTTTCTTTTCAATTTTTTTATTTTTTTGACAGGCAGAGTGGGCAGTGAGAGAGAGAGACAGAGAGAAAAGTCTTCCTTTGCCATTGGTTCACCCTCCAATGGCCACCGCGGCCAGCACACTGCAGCCGGTGCACCGCGCTGATCCGATGGCAAGAGCCAGGTACTTATCCTGGTCTCCCATGGGGTGCAGGGCCCAAGCACTTGGGCCATCCTCCACTGCACTCCCTGGCCATAGCAGAGAGCTGGACTGGAAGAGGGGCAACCGGGACAGAATCCGGCGCCCCGACTGGGACTAGAACCCGGTGTGCCGGCGCTGCTAGGTGGAGGATTAGCCTAGTGAGCCGCGGTGCTGGCCTGTAGAAAACTTTCTAATACTGAAACAAAATTTCATTTTTTTTCTTGTGCATAGTTTTGGATTTTTTTTTTGATTGTTTGTTTGTTTTAATAGGGAGCATATAGCCCCTACCAAGATGCTACTGTAAGAGGTACTGGCTGGAGATACCATGTACTGTCAGCACCATTCTGGGGACATAGCATTCACTACCTTACCTCTCAGCCTCACTAATGTGAATTTTACAAAAGTGATGCTTTCCTTGATTTTCACTATAACGAAGTTTCCCCCAGGTGAAGGAGGGATAAATTCAGCCTATCATTCCGGGCTTGGCCAAGAATTTTTAGGCCACCACTGTCTACCTTGACACTTGGCACATGACATGAGCTTAGGAACTCTTCTACCATCTTCTCAGAAATTTCCTTCTTTGCTCTCCTCCGTCTTCTAACTCCTGTGCCTGCACCATCCACTTCCTTGCTTTTCTCTCTGGACTGTCATGTTTTCCAGTTGCCTCCTAGGTAAAGATTATATAGGTGCTAGTTACTTGGATTTTACGTATGTAAAAATCATTAACTTACTCTCCTACCTGATGTTTCTGGACATGGCGCTCTTGATTAGAAGCATAAAGTGACTTGTCCTTGTCCAGGTGGCCCTCTGATGTTGCTATTGGAAACATTGGAGGCATTCTCCCCATATGCTTTGTATATGACAGTTCTTGTCATCGTACAAGTTTCCAGGATCTTTTCTCTCCTGGGTGTTCTCAATGACTTGCTAATCTGGGTCATTCACTATTCTGTCTCACTGGGGAAGGTCTTTTTAATCATTTTAATCTTTTGCTTTAGTGGTAGGGAAGTGTATAACATTACATTATATTGTGTTATGCTACACTACATATGCTGCATATGCTAATATATGCTAATATAATGTGTATAACATATATTAAATATAATGTAATATGATACAGTATCCTTGTATAAATTATTATTTTTAACAAAATGAACAAGAAGAATGTGAGTATAGAGTGCTTGTCAGTTGAAATGCTACATTGGAAGCATGCACGAGAGACCTGCAGGAAAAATGACATCTAAATAATGCAAACAAGGGGACATTTAAAATATTTTTATAATATTTTTAATAGCCAATAACTGAATTTGAAACCTGTATTTAAGCAATTGTTATTCATACGCATATTCTGTTATTGCTTATTTTGTAGGCTATTTTAAAGAATATAATTATTGGTAAATAATACATTTGAAAAGCAGACAAAGTCAATTTCACTCCAAGTGTCATTTTTCAATATTTTAAATTCCAAGCGTCATTTTTGCAGTCTTTCCGGTATCAGATAATGTCATTCTTATTATTCTACACTTAACAAACTTAAGAGGCTAGCATTAAACACATGTAAAAAGGTAGTATTTCTATATGGATTGAATATGTGAATGAAAAATTCTGAATCATAGTTTATTTAGTAAATCTAACCAATAAATATGCATTTTGGATTTTGCAATTTTGCTTTCAGAGATGGCCCACAACCTCTTATCACAAAAAAAATCACATAAATTTTGTGATTTAATTTGTATTATATTCCCAGTTATAATCCTCAACCACGTATTTTATGCCTGAGAGAAGAAGTGGAAGTAAAATTCTTTTAATCATATTCCTCTTTGAAATAAGATGTGATCATTGCATTATGTCTTACTATGTTTGAAGTACTTATTGATCGTTCATTTTAAAAACATTTCAGTACACTTAGGCATTTTATTACTTCTTTCAGTCATTGTTGCCTTTGGTGTATTGGAATAATTTGAGAGGCAGCATTGGCGCGGTGCTGAGTTATTACTCAACATGTGTGTCGCTTCTCTTTGCTTCTAGCATGCAGTGACCTGGAATTCAGGGAGGTGGCGAACAGATTACGGGACTGGTTCAAGGCCCTTCACGAGAGTGGAAGCCAAATCAAGAAGACCAAAGCCTTACTGCGGCCTGAGAGAAGCAGTAAGATTTCTAACTGGGATGAATGCTTTTATCTCCAACAGGAGGTTTTATTTCCAGTGAATTCCTCAGAACAAAACAACATCCTTCCGTGTTTATTCTTTCCTTAGATGCTGAGCAAAACTCAAAACATTATCATTACTTCCAGCATACCCATAATATTTTGCAAGGATATAAAACATTGGCAACAACTCTGATTTGTAGAAAAGGGGGCATCTCCCTAGAAGCCATTTAGCTTCCTGTTGACTAAAAAGAATATTTTTCAGTGTTTTACCAAAGAAGTACAGCAACACAGGTAGTAAAAGTAAGAATTTTAGGGTAACTAGATTTTTAGAGAACAAAGCTAGACTCTCCCAGATTTTAGCCTTTGGAAGATTGCTTTGCTGATTCAAATCTGACTCTGTGAAATGGGTCGGTAGACAAGATGGGTTATCAACAAATCAAAAAACTTAAATACAGAATGCCACAATAGTGGCACCTGAAGGTGATATTTTGATTGTGACTCCAATATCAAATGCTTTAAGAATAAGACTTGCAGCTATGGAAGGTGGGAATTGCAAAAAATTCCTTAATTCAACGAAAGCAATGGAGGCATTTTAGGAAGCAGATTATGTACTGTGTTATTACTCCTGGATTTTGTTCAAGATTGCACTTCCACATTGAAGGTGACAGCAGAAGAATCATGTCCCCATAAGCAAGGAAGGTCATAATTTGGTTCCGTCGTCTTAAATCTTTGAATGTGTGATGACTACTCATAAGTGCCTTCTAATGAATTTCACTGAAAAATTACACTATTTTCCCTATCCTAGAGAAGAGTGTCTTAATTTTGTCTGTGGGTTTATTGAGTAAATTTTGGTTAATTGTAGCATTTTTGGATGCCTTTTAGACTGAGCTTATGTTCTAGAAATCACAGCAGTTAAGATTCACCTCTGAATGACTGGGGTGTGTAAAAGATCTTACATCCTGGTCTAAAGAAAAAGCCCACGTCTTCACTTCTGCCGATACCATAGTTGAATATTTTTTTGCTATCAAATTTCTCCTTTGGCCTGGAGTTCAGACTAATGATCCCTTCCAGATTTGTAGAGGGAACTATCTAGCTCTTTGAGGAAACATCTTGAGACTCTTTGGAAAGGGAATCAATCAGAAGCAGCTCCTCTGGCGTTGGGTATCTTGGGACAGGAGAGAAAAAAGTGAACCTCAGGATTATTGTCATGATTGAAGGAGTCAGAGACCAGCTAGAAGTAAATGCCCAGAAATTAGCCTCCAGGGAGCAGAGGGGTGAAATTTTAATTCCCCACGCTGCTCAGATGTGCACGGCACTGGGCGACTCTTTCTTTGACTCGATCATAGTTAATTTGTGAACCAGTCCTCCAATACCACCCTGCCCTTATCTTTTCCGTCTTTCCTTCATAGCATTAATTACTATCCAGCACAGTGGTAATCTACATGTGCATTTTAATCATCCTTCTCGCCCTATAATCTGCTGGAGACTGTAAAGATAGTTTATCCACTACTCAATTACCAGAGCCTAGCATAGAATTTGACGCAATGTTCACAATATAAAAATGAATGGAATAAGTGGACACACAATGCAAAAACCATCTAATATACATTGTGTGGCTATCCCATAATTAAAGCAAGAGTAGTCTCCTGTCGCTCCCCCTCTTCGTGGAGGAACGACACAGGACCCTGCGCTGTTCTTTTGTCTGCTCGGCCCTCCCCGGGTTTGCTGCTGGTTCTTCCCGGGTTGGCTACCGTCCCTTCCACCTCCGTGGAAGGGTGGTTCCCCCTGCCACTTTCCCCACTTCCGCGGGGGAGCTGCACACCGCCGGCCGGCTCTCTCGGGGGCTGCACAGGTGTTCCCTCAGATGTTCCTTCAGATAGATGTTCCCCTTAGATGTTCCTGGTGCATGTTGTCTCTCTCCTCCTTTATAGTCCTCTTCCACCAATCCCAACTCTGCTACCCACATGCCGAGTACGCTGCTCTCCTCCAATCAGGAGCAAGTCCTACAGTTTATTGGCTGAACTGGAGGCAGCTGTGTAGAAGCTGTTTTCTCCTCTCCCAGCGCCATATTGTGGGAGAGCAGATGCATAGAATAAGTCTTAATTCCAGTAACTTAGTCTAGTCCGAGTTGCTCCCCACAGTCTCCCAGAAATGATTATTTGTTGTGTCATTGTTTTCCCCGTGATAATACTGCAGTCAGGTTATATTTCTTTTTTTTTTTTTTTTAATTTTTTTTTTTTTGACAGAGTGGACAGTGAGAGAGAGAGAGAAAGGTCTTCCTTTTGCCGTTGGTTCACCCTCCAATGGCCACCACGGCCGGCGCTCTGCGGCCGGCGATCCGGTGGCAGGAGCCAGGCACCTATCCTGGTCTCCCATGGGGTGCAGGGCCCAAGCACTTGGGCCATCCTCCACTGCACTCCCTGGCCACAGCAGAGAGCTGGCCTGGAAGAGGGGCAACCGGGACAGAATCCGGCGCCCCGACCGGGACTAGAACCCGGTGTGCCGGCGCCGCAAGGCGGAGGATTAGCCTAGTGAGCCGCGGCGCCAGCTTATTAGTTATGTTTAGTTGTCTTTTTTAAAATATAACCCATAGTTGTTTTTTTGTTTAATGTGACAGTGATCTGATTTTGTTTTGTTTGTTTGTTTTCAAATAATTAATGATGTGAAGAAGATAAGGACATGACAAAGTGAACTTGAAGCACATGAAAATATTGTGATAAGACACAAAATGTTTGCCTTTCAAGTATATTACCCAATTTGAAGAAAAACTAACATTAAAATATCCTACTAATGGCAGACCAGAAATCCAAGAAAATTTGGTCAAATTCTAATTTTGTACCAGTATAATAGTTGATTCTATTTTTTAAATTCTTATAAATAAATCCTTTAAATAGTGGCCTATATCTACCATAACAAACAATGTTTTTGGTTTAATCTTTTATAATTTTTTATTGGCTTAGGTTTTTGTTCTTCTTGTTTTTGGAACATTCAATTTGTTATAAAACAGAAAAAATACCCTGTGTATCTTGCATAAAGAGTTGTCTTGTTTCATTATTTTTCCTAGGAGAGTATATATATAAATATTCATTGCCTTATTTTTTACTTCATAGAGAAAATTCTGAGGTAGATAATTTAAACAGTCATGTATCAGAATTGTGTAGTAGATTAACACAACCTATAAATACACATTTTATGTTTTTATAGCCTTATGCTTCTTTGTCATATATCTTTTTAGTGTGGCAAAAAGAACATGTGGCAAAAGGAACGTGTTTATTAACATAATTAAGTATATAGAAAACACTTGACATAAAAATAAAAGACACAAATGACATAAAAATAAGAGACAAGATGCTATATAAATTAAAACCATGCTTTATTGTTTTCACTGTTTTTAGAGATAATTTAGATACTAGATATTCATCAGAGAATATTCATCAATTATCTAGCATAAGTCTAAGATTTTAAATTAGCAGAAAGTCTTGGAAATTATTTTTGAGTTGGTCAGTTAAAAACATAATTACTATTGAAATAAAGTTTGAGATCTAAATGACTTAATTTTACTAAAAACAAGTTTATGTATTTTTATGATCTTACACATTTAGTAGATATAATATCAGCTAATGTAATCAATACATTTATGTAAGTTTAGGGAAATATACCAAATAGAATAGCATATGCATGTGCTATTATAATTAATGACGATAATGCTAAAGCTGTGGCTCAATTTAAAAATATATTTATTTTGCTTATTTGAAAGGCAGTGTCATGGAGAGACAGAGAAAGATATGTCCGTTCACTCTGCAAATGGCCACAATGGCAGGTCTGGTCAGGTGGAATCCAGGAGCCTGGAACTCCATCTGGGTCTCCCATACGGGTGGCAGGGTCCCAAGCACTTGGGCCATCTTCTGCTGCCTTCCCAGGCACATTAGCAGAGAGCTGGATGGGAAGTAGAGCATCTGGGACTTGAACTGGTGCCCATATGGGATGCCACCATTGTAGGTAGCAGCTTTGCCCATTAATCCACAACACTGGCTCCACCATTTAAAAAAAATTCAGCTAGTCTCTCTTATTTAAATTATGCAAATTCAATTATTACAGCACTTTTCTAATAAGACTTTTTTTTTTTGGCACCATGGTCGAGATGCTGCTTGGGACACTCACATCTCGTGTCAGAGTCCCTGGGCTCAGGTCCTGGCTCCTGCCCACGTTCCGGCTTCCTGCTCTCCTGCACTCTCGGAGGCGGCAGTGATGGCTCAAATCGCCGAGTCCCTGCCACCCAAGTGGAAGACCCAGATTGAGTTCTATTCTCCCGGATTCAGCCTGGCTCAGCCCTAGCTGTTATGGGCTTTTGGGGAGTGAACCAATGGATGGGGGTATTCTATCTCTTTCTTTCAAATAAATAAAATTAAAAATAAAAACTAAAATTTAAGAAGAATATTTTTGAAAGAATTAGTATCTTTTTAATTTCCAGAAATGTTAAGATATAATTTATACAAGCACTTAATTACCTCTGAGTCAAACAGAATCAAATTTTCATAAGAGATTTTATAATCTAATTTGGTTATACCATCTGGAGGCCTGTAGAATAACATAGGTAACACGCACACACTAGCCTTTTTGTGTAATAAATCTATATACCAATTTGTACCCATTTCTCTGGATTACAATACCCATTTGACTGAAAAGATAGAGAGATGTAGATTGAAGTTGACGTGCATTTTGGGTGGTCAGAATATCTGCTTAATTGCCCAACTTCAAATTTAATGCACAAAAAAAATGACTGTAAATCTGACAAAAATATGCTTGATTGTGTTTGTCATTAAACTCTGTTGATTTACTATGATTTTGTTTTTCATTCATTGACTATTAAATTATAACCCAAGTACTTAAAATGAAACAATTCATCTGAATCTTCTAAGTCAATCACATTTTTAAGTCAATAGAATTTGCAAAGTATGCTGCACTTGTTGTTTTATTTAAGTTTCAGAATAGTGATGGTAGGGGCAAATATACAAGAGAGGGCCAAAATACACATTTTTTAAAAAAATATTTTAAAGACAGGGAGATGCATAGAGAAAGGGGAAAAGAGGGAGAAGGGGAGAAAGACAGACAGGAGAGCAAGACTGAGAGAGCGCTCCCATCTGCTGGCTCATTGCTTAAATGCCCACAATGTTCAGGGCTGGGACAAGGCTGAAGCCAGGAGCTGGAAATGCAACCATGGTGTCCTTCATGGGTTGCAGGAACTCGATTACTTGAGCCATCATTATTACCTCCCAGAGTTTGCACTGGCAGGATGCTGGAATCAGGAGCCGGAACCAAGAACTGAACCCAGACACCATGATGTAAAGGATGTAGGCATTTTAATTGCTAGGCTAACTGCCTGTTCTATAACCTGCTTATTTTTGTGATTGTGCAAAGATTACCTAAATGTCAATGTCTATTGTTTAATGTGCACACAGTTACCTTTGAAGTAGATTTGTCTTTTGATAAATCTGCCTCTCCAATGACATTTGAATTACGAATGCCTTTTTTATTAAAATTGCCAATTTGCATTATGTGAGTATCATAGATCTACTTTGTATGAAATTAAAATAAATGTAAATAGAATATGTAGTTCCTTGCAAAGTAATTTCTTGCAAAATAACTTTTAAAACTTAGATGTATTTGACCAGACTATATAAAGTCATATATTATATTATATATAGTATATAAAGTTAAATATATATATTATATATATAAACATACAGTGAAAAGCTAATGAATGGTATTGAGAGGTCCATATAAGTTGGCCCTGCACAGCTGGGCATGGAGGAGGAGGGTAGAGAAGGGTGGTAGTGTATGCCTTCTTTGTTAATACTTTATATTCTTTAATAATCTGAATAAGTTAGCACTCCACCCCACTGCAGACCCTACCTTTGTTATGTAATATTTCCAACTCTAACACGTACAACTATTAAGGCTCAAATGTATAGTCCAGAAAAGCTACATGTAAATATTTGCCAAGAGAGAAGAACCAATATTATGAATCCACTGTTTAAGTTCTCCTTTGTAAAATTACCCATTTTAAAACTACCAAACAATAGTTTTTTTAAGAGTGAATCCAATAAAAGTCATCTAAAAATTCATTGCTTTTTATATGTGTTAGTCTGTAATACTCTCATGGCCTAAATTGCTTTCTCAGGTAATACATACATTTTATCTGCTTGTGTAATTTCCCTGTTTTGTTCTAATGAGTTAAGCTATACCATCCTTCATTTTCTTTTATGCTAATCTTACAACGCAGCATCAAAATAGAAACTTTAGCACTTATACACACACACACACACACACATTCACGTAAGATTAATTTATTTACTTGAGAGGTAGAGTTGTGGGCAGACAGAGAAAGACAGAGAGAGAGGTCTTCCATCCTCTGTTGCAATCCTGGAGCTGGGCCTATCCAAAGCCAGGAGCCAGGAGCTTCTTCCGGGTCTCCCACATGGGTGCAGGGGCCCCAGCACTTGGGCCATCCTCCACTGTTTTCCCAGGCCATCAACAGGGAGTTGGATAGGAAGTGGGCAGCTGGGACTCCAACCAGTGCCCATATGGGATGCTGGCGTTGTAGGTTGAGGCTTAACCCACTGTGCCAGAGAGCCGGCCCCAAGCAATTAAGTGTAAACTACATGGCTACAAATGATACTTAAGCTGAATACAGAATGGGTACTGTGATCTCTAATTCCACTATTTTTTCCTACTCATAAAGCTGATAGGCAAATGCTATTAGTACATATCAGTAATGGGGGCTGACCACTGCCGGCTGACCTGACCTTTCTCTGGGCTCTCAGAGGTATTATAATATCTCTTTTGATGAACATACTTTCTTATGGTAGATACTGGCTGCACAGTTACTGCTCACTTTTCCCAGAACACTCTCCACACAGGCTCATGCATGCATGGTCGGGCGCCTTTCCTCCACCCCTTAGGAAACAGCCACACCACTACACAGCGGTTGCCTCCTCATGCTGCTTTGCTCCTTAGCACACATTGCTCCCCAACATAAGAATATCTGGGGGCTGGCGCTATGGCGCAGCGGGTTAAAGCCCCGGCCTGCAGTGCTGGCATTCCATCTGGATGCTGGTTCGAGTCCTGGTTGCTTCACTTCCCATCCAGCTCTCTGCTATGGCCTAGGAAAGCAGTAGAAGCTGGCCCAAGTCCTTGGGCCCCTGCACCGGTGTGGGAGACCTGGAGGAAGCTCCTGGCTCCTGGCTTCAGATCAGCCCAGCTCTGGCTGTTGTGGCCAACTGGGGAGTGAGCCAGAGGATGAAAGACCTCTCTACCTCTCTCTTTCTCTGGCTCTACCTCTCTCTGTAACTCTTTCAAATAAATAAAATAAATCTTAAAAAAAAAAAAAAAAGAAAAAGAATGTCTTAGGGAGTTACTTTCTCTGGCTTCCCAATAACATGTAAGCTCTCAGAAGCCCCAGCTTTTCTGCTGTGGAATCTTTAGCTACTGGAAAAGAACATGTCACATCATAGACTCGGTAAAAATTTGTTTAATGATTAAGTAACAAGTCTAACACATTTTTTTTAATCTACACATTCCCCTATTTCCAAAGAGTGATAAAGAAATCTGGAGCTGCTGTTTCAAGCCCACTGAATGATAGGAGGGCAAGCGTCTAAAAAATAGCATCCAGACTTGATAGAATATGATTGGAAAGATACTTCATTGATTTTTCAAAGTTAATGCACCCTAAATGTAGAAGATGGTTTTATAAAGAAAGAAGAGCTGGCTAGACCTTGTACACTGGCTATCAGATTAACATTACTGTGTATGATACATTAAGTAAGCCTGTCTTTACTCTGCTAAAATCTTAGAACATGGTCACAAGAGTACCTTTTCTAGTAATTGTTTTAGTAATCATACATAACTGTCAAACACTGACACAAAACGTCAATAATGGCATAGGTTTTTTAGACACTCAGCAAGCTGAAGTCTGTGATTATTTTTGATAACTTAAATTTTTCTCATGTTTTAAAAAAGGACTTCTTGAATATATCTTAGAGCTATCAAGGAAAAATAGAAATATCCAAGAAAGAAACTAATAAGATGTAAAAATTATGTCTTATGCTAATATTTTGAAGAAAATTTAAGTCATTGGGCCTCTGCTAGTATTATTCCCGTGAAAATAATTTTTGAGACTTTTTCAATAAGTATACATTGCATCTATTGTAATTTCTATCTTTATTTTGTTTTGTTTTTTAAAACCCAAAATCAAAGAACAGAAAGACTATACCCACGTTTTTTGTAAATATAGTTGCAATCTAGAATATGTACTGCTTTGAAAGGGATGTTGTGTTAATTTTCTTTTATCAATTCAGAAAGCATCAGGAAACTAGTGTCATATGCAAAATCCTCCGATTAACAGCCTGACCTAGATTAAGATCATGTCTTATTTTTGCTTTCTTACACACCAAATGTTCTCCTCAGTCAGAGAAAATGAGAGAATTACTTAAACCCCCAGGGTAAATAAATACAGTCTAATTTCTCACCAAGATATTGCTCTCTTTGTGTCATGCTGTCTTCATGTTGTGAGGAAGATTGAATTTGGAATCAGAAGGCTTAAAAACAATGCATCGTTTTAATGCAATTAGGAGCCTCCCAGGAATAGCAGGGAACTTCATCTTCTGAAAACAAAGATTTGCAAAGTCGGGAGATAAATTTTATCTTCTTATTTCAAGTAATACAATGAAAGACCCAGATCATTGCCTATTTTGGTAGTTCTAATTATTGAGACATCTGGCATTTTCTTCTTTTATTAGGTAGACACAGTAACTGTCATAAAATTTGATTATATACTTTAGTATTTCAATTTTGTAGAATTTACATATTTCAAATTTAGCTGAAATGGTATAACCTTTTATGGATTAAAACTTTTACAGTCCACTTAGGGAGCTCCGTGAATGACATAATACAGGAGCTCTGTGTTTTGTTACATCATCATGGCCTTGGAAATTCCTCTGTGTAATTTGTTAGCCTGTAGACTTTAGGACTTTGTTTAACCTGTAGTCTTTAGGAAATATTTTATTTATTTATTTAGCTTATAGTCTTTAGGTAATATTTTATTAAAAGACAGTGGGGGTTACTTTTAGCATTGGCAATTTTGGAATCACTGATAAGTAGTAATAACATTTTTCCCTCAGTGAGTGAAATATTATAAAATTTATTATGTTTTCAATAAAATGAATACCTTAATTTCTAAATATAACTCTGTTGGATGTTCAGAACAAGGGTTAAGCTGTGATCTCAATGGTCTAAAATTAAGCAATACTCTCCCTACAAAGACAACAAAGAGGGTAAGAAATTATGTTTTTGATGAAAAATAAAACAATACTGCAAATATGCCCGGTCATTTATTACATAAGCATTTTCCTGTCTAATTTGATTCCAATGCAGTTGTGTAATACATAAAAATCCTTGAACACTGAATATAAGATGTTTTAGAAAAGTGATCATTAAATCTAAAGGCAAAGGTAGAAATAAAAAGCAAATGAAGTATCTCAGAAGCAGTATCATCTAAGGTTGTTTAATGGGGAAACAAAAGAGCCCACGCACCATAACTCTCCTTAAAGCATATGTTGAGCAATCAAATAAAAACAATTAAGTTTATCATGATTCCTTTGAGATGTTAATGAATGTTAAATTATTTTCAACATATCACAATTAGGAAGGAACATACATGTAACATATTTATTCATTTTCTTTATTTTTGTAGTCTATATGCTAATTATATAAATAGTATAGGCTTATTTAATAATACAGTAGGTGAAGACACATGAATATGGTTTCCTTTTGAAGTCGACCGCATACAGGTTACCATTGATTAGGTTTGTGAGCTTGAAGACTATGGCTTCACCACGCCCCTGTGTGACCTCACACCGCTACCTGACCACACCTGAGCGCCCACTGGCCAATCAGGTTACTTTAACCACTCCCCTTTGAAGGTGGATTAAAAACCTAGGACAGGGTTGTCCAGGCCTTTCCTTCCTTTCCCTGGCCTCTTGCCAGAAGGGGGCTGGCTGCAGCCCTGTGCCTCCAGGGTGCTTGGCCTTCGGGCCAATCCACCTCATGCTTCCTGGCCTGGATGCTCTTCCACATGGCTGGTTCCTGGTGCTCGGTATGAACCCAGATCTACCTCTCTCCTTTAGACTTGGCCCTCACTCTCCTCTGCATCTTTCACACTGAATAAAAGCTTAAAATGTACCGACCGTGCTGCCTCGTTCATTTATGCCAGTATTCAGAATTCTTTGAATATTAGGCAAGAATCCATACAGACTTATTAATATTGGGAACTTATTAATAAGCATAGGGTGATATCATATGGCACCCCAAATTCCGATATCACTCTTACCAGCTCCATTCATTCCCCTGGTCACAGAAGAGGCCATGGAAGCTGTGGGGTCTTGTCTTCAAGCAAGAAAGAATTCAGGTCTGAGACAGACCGCAGAGTGATAAGGCTTTTTGGGGATAGGGCATCCATCAGAATGGGAGGGGCAGACAGAGTGCCCAGCCACTAGGACTGGGGGAGAACAAGGTTACATGGTTGAATGGAGAGAATACACCTGGGCAGGCCAGGCAGGCGGCTCAGCAGAGGCAGAGGGCTAAGCCCTGAGCCCACAGTCTGTTTGGACTTCCTAGGTAAACCCACCTCCCCCTCTCCTCATTTTATATCTGATTTAATTACTGATACCGTTTAACTGCAATCTAGCTTCTTGCTGTTGTTTTCTATATTTTTCCAACTCTTCTTTGCCCATTTTTCTTCTCTTACAATGCCTTATTTTGAATCAATTAAGTATTTTTATGATTTTATTTTATTTGTATTTTGGTTTATTATACTTTTTGCTTTTAAAAATCGCTTTTAAAATCTTTCATCATTGTCCTAGGGTTTACAAGATGCAAATTTAATTTTTCATGATCTTCCTTTATATAACATTTTGCAATTTCAATATATTTAAAACAGGACTTAAAACTCCCCATTTTTCCATGTTCTGTGCTATTTTTCATCAACATTTTGCTCTTACATGCTATAATTCAAAATATATAATCTAATAATTTCAGAAGAGATATGTATTTTTAAATGATTCCAAGTGAAAGTTATAAATTTATATCTTCTCTTATGCTATACCCAGAATCCGTCAGTTGTCTCTGTTTGTTGAGATTCAAGTTTCTGCTTCACGTTGCATTTAATGAATCCGTAAAGCCCGCTTTTTTCTTATGGTTCACTTCTACTTGAAATAAATGCATGCTATTTGCCCGAAAGCTAGTCCTCCTTCCTTTTGGAGAGACATTTCTCTGGGAGGAGAGCCGCTTTCTTCTTTCAGCGCGTTACTCCTGTCGGTTCATTTTATTCTGGCTTGCAGAGTTCCAGCAGCAGGTCTGCTGTTGTCTTAGGGTCGCTCCTCTGGGGGAACATAGATTTTGCCTCTAGCTGCTTTAAATTTCTTTCTCCTTATCACTGGGATTGAGCAGTTTGACTTGGTGTGTCTCGGTTTTGTTTGCTTTTATATGTTTGGTTGGTATTCATCCTGGTTCATGTTCTGGAAGATTCCTATTTCTAGTTAGATGCAGGTCTCCAATTTTGGAGAATTTTCTTTTAACCCCTGAAATGCTTCTTCTACCCCATTTTCTCTCTCCTGCCATTTCAGTTGCTTCTCTGTTAAATTGTTGGATAATTACCCATAGCTCCTTTATTTTCTGTGCTCTTTCTCCTCCCCTCCTCTTTCCTGCCTTCACCCTCTTCCTCCTCTCACCACCCTCTCCCTCCTCTTTCTACTTCTTTGTCTTCCTCTACACCCTCCCTTCTCCTTCTCCACCTCCTACTCCTTTGCCTAACATTTCCATTTGCTTATTGCTCGTGTTGCCATTTATTATTTTAATGCAAATTTTCATCATTTACACTACATTTTGAAATTTTCTCTTTTTCTCTGATTCTTGTACATCTGTCCTGAACATAGTTCTATCAGTTGCTTTGTCCTTTGACAGGGAGGTGATTTTTTAATACTTCATTCCTTTTTCTGTGCATCTCTATCTTTTTTATTTTATTATTATTGTACATATTGTGCAAGACAGTGGAGACACTGTTAAGTATTGCCTGTTACTAAAAATGAGGATTTTTTCTTTGCCTGAGTTATTAGTAATTTGGTTGGGCCAATCGAGTTAGATATTTGATCTAGGTTACTTCCAACAACCAGATCATCTCAGATTCCTTCTTGGTTAATTATATAATTTTCTTTGAGAATAAGTTTTAAGTCCCATTTTCCTGGTGCTTAACATGTCTGCATTTACTATTTGCAGACCTTGTGAATAATAATAATAATAATAATAATAGAGTGCATTATTTTTCTCTGAACACTGATTTATTTAGCATATTGTTAACTCTTTTGGACTCAGAATGCAATCTTACTGTGTTGTGAGTTTGTGAAATGTCTGACTTCAAGTTACTCTTGCAGTCTCTGGTGGAGCTGACTCAAGTCCAGGAAGTGCACGCCTGTTTGACAGATTATCAGAGTCTTGGCAGACAGTATTTTCTGGTGTCCCTCTCATTTACTTCTTGGATTTCTCTGTCTCTCTTCAGTGGTTCTGCACAATTGTATGAGTCTCTAGGTTGGAAGTATACATTTTTTTTTCTGCCAGTGCCTTTGCCACCCTCTACCATGAGAACTCTGCCTTCCCCAACCTGAAAAACATTAAAAATTGAGAATTTACTTCATATAACTTTCTTCTTCAAAATGTGAATTCTTGTAAGACTCATCCTACTTCTATTAACTCTTTATTTCTGCACTGCTTAAAAAATCAGATCTTGAATGTAATGACTTATCTGCACAACCATTACTGGAAACGGAATCTAAAGTAGCTATTTAAATGAAAACATAAAGAGAAGAATTTTGCCTTGTCAGCCTGTGAAACTTCAAACCTGGGAACACGCATTGAATCTGCCACGGGCTACAGTAGTGCTTATCCCCCCACACACCACCTATTTCTACTTATCCTTTCCCCTTCCCAGATCCAACTATTATAAAGCTTTTAAAAATAGCAAACTCACATCAACAAGGACAATCTAGCAATGCTGAATTTGTATTAAAGCATGCATTTACCCTGATTTTGCTTTCATTTAAATAAATTGATTTATATAAATCTCAGTTATGCTCATGGTGCATTTGCTGGCTCAGCAAATGTAATTGATCATAGAACCTTGCTATTTCATAAAGACCAGGAGGTGAACTACCTTCATGCCTACAATCTGGAAGCAAATATCCTCATCTTACCCAAAAGCATTAACGTTCAGGGACTGTTAGTGTTTCTTGTTTCTGTTTGGTAAAGATTTTGTATTGATGTCTTCTTCCTTTCAGAGGTCTTTGGAGTATTTGTAACAGAAAAGTCATGGTTCGACATTTCTTGCAGGAGAGTTAGATTTAGTCCCATGAGGATTCTGCTGCCCCTGAAAGATGACAAAGATTAGAATGTGGAAGAGGACAAAGGCAGGAGGAGCACAGGGGTCCTTGTCAACAGTGAGAACAATGTGGTGGCCTGCGCCGCGGCTCACTAGGCTAATCCTCCGCCTTGCGGCACGAGCACACTGGGTTCTAGTCCCGGTCAGGACGCCAGATTCTGTCCCGGTTGCCCCTCTTCCAGGCCAGCTCTCTGCTGTGGCCAGGGAGTGCAGTGGAGGATGGCCCAAGTGCTTGGGCCCTGCACCCCATGGGAGACCAGGAGAAGCACCTGGCTCCTGCCTTCGGATCAGTGCGGTGCACCGGCTGCAGCGGCCATTGGAGGGTGAACCAATGGAAGGAAGACCTTTCTCTCTGTCTCTCTCTCTCTCACTGTCCACTCTGCCTGTCAAAAAAAAAAAAAAAAAAAAAGAACAATGTGGTTTGAACCTGGAGGTGCTAATTCATCCCCAATCTCTTGGGATTCAGAAACTAAAAGCATTCCCCATGTATCATTTACCTTAAATCGTGTAATTTTTGTAACAGTCTGTGAAGTAGGTCTTGTTGACCCCATTTTATAGTTATGCAGGTTAGGAGGTAAAACCTAAGGTCACACAATTAGTTAGTGGGAGAGCTGAGATTTGAGTCCAGGTTCTACGGACTTGGAAACCTACACTCTTTGACTAATTATGTGATCTCCCAATAGAGCCCTTGGAATTCAAGTAATTTTGAATCAGTTTCCAGTATGGGATTCATCCAGGTATCTGTAATCACCTCTGCTGCACACAGCCACACAGCTAGATGGGCTCGTCTGCACACAGGCTCTCCACCTCTCTCACTTCATCTGAATATCTAAGGAACGTTTTCAGAAAACTTTGAGCCATTTTTATTATTCTGCTTCTGAATGAGTATTTTAATTTATTTTGTGTGACTGTAGATAACATAGACTGAGATAAGTCAATACATGCACTTAAAACTCTAATTGGATTATATTGATAACCACTATCAACTTTCACTTGAGTGATTTTTGTTCATGTAAATCTTTTTTTTTGTTATATTTACTATTGATCTTTTTGGTAACTATTCAGAAATTGAGAATTTTACCCAAGGTTTAGAATCTTAGCATTTAATTATTGTAACCATGTTCATAATATTAACATGCCTTACACCTAAGCAAATAGATATTGTCAGTGCCTCGCCACCTTTATCGTTTTGCGAAGGAATTATTTTAAATAATTGCTTTGAAAACAGTAAGACATTTACTCCCTCCATAGTTTTCTACAGAATTAACTGAAGATCTTTCCTGTTAATATACATTCCATCAGAAACAGCATCTCTAAGTAGCTGAAAAATTCCGGATGGTGATCCTTTTCTTTCCACAAATGAAGGATCATCTCCGTCATTTGAGCAGTACTCCTGTTGACACGCGGGATATTGGTTTTCTCTTTAAATGAGTCCCCGAGTGAGTGTTTTCTCACTGTTTTTCTCCCACATCACTTCCTTAGCTGCAGTCTGACACTAATCATGAAGAATTTATACTGCTTCGGGTGGCATTCACCACCTGAATACTCACTTCACTTCACCACCCAGGATTTTCAGTGTGAACTAAGAAGATGATAAATCTACTGAATATTTTCTTAGAGATCATTTTATAAAACAATTTTTTTAAATTCCATATGAGACCCAGCAGAAAATGTCTCGTGCACCCCATGCTTGCATGCCCTTCTGGTGCCAGGTGTCCTACCTACCGTCACAAAGCACCAGTACTGGTCCAGCTCCTTTCAGGTTTTCAAATTTCACCTCAGTTGTTAGACCATCAAAGTTCTGTCAACATAAGGACAAAGTTTGTGGGCAAGGAGTTTTGCCTGGCAACAGGATGCTTGTGTCACACATCAGAGTCCATGGATTCAATTCACAACGCCCCCCTCTTGATTCCAGCTACCAGCTAATGAGGATGCTGGGAAGCAGGGGTGAAGGCTTAAGTAACAGGTTCCTGCCACTCCAGTGGGAGACCAGGATTGAGCTTTCAGCTCCTGGCCTCGGCATAGCCCTATCCTGGCCTTTGTGGGAGTGAACCAATGGACAGGAACTCTGCTGTATGTCTTTGTCTTTCTGCTCCATGAATAAAGGAATACATAAAAAAATAAACAAATCAAAGCACATGAAAAGTGAAATTTATAGATGTTTATTTTGGTGCATAAAATTTTGAAATTCATGCATAGATTTTTCATAATACCCACATTCCAAGAACTCTTTGAAGAACACTCTTATATATATGGATTTCAATTTTTTCTTTCAACCAAACAAATGTATCTTGATTTCATTTTCTAAAAACTCTTCAATCTACCCACAGGTCATGTGGAAGTTATTGCTTCTTATGCATTAGTTATTTTTTGTAAATAATAGTATTTTAATTTCTTAAATGATATGCAATTTAATATGCTTTCACAGAATATTATCAATAATATTAACATATATAACTAATAAGGATTTTACCAAAATTTACTGTTTATGTAAAAGAAACTTGATAATAATGTAAATCATATATCATCACACTACTAATTGGGACTAAATGAATGGGTGGCTAATAGTAGTAACAGATACTTTCTGGAAAACTTTTAAAATGAATTGTCTTATCTACAAAACAGATTAAAAGACAGCTAGCTCCCCTGCAGTGATTCACTCACTAAGGACCTGTATGGCTTGTGGGACCAAAGCCAGGAGCTTTGAATGCGATCTAGGTCTATCCCACGGGTGGCAGGAACCCATTCACATCCACCATCCCCACTGTCTCTTCAAGTTCACATTAGCAGGAAGCTGGAATGCCCAGTCAGAGCTGGATATGAAACCCAGGCTTCCCGATGTGAGACTCAGGCATCCTAACTGTGGACTTCACTGTTGGACCAAGTACACATCCTGTGCTTTTTGGCTAAGTAAGCCTCACAACTACCCTGAAAGATAAATATCAGTATATACACTCTACTTGGAAGCAAATGGCCCAAGATTAATGTAAAATCCTACTCTCTGATGCTTCAGTAGGTGCCCTGCACTGTTTACATATTATAGTGGCTTGCTTTGTCTTCCCCTGCTGGTATCTTTTATACTTAGCTAATCATTTTCTGTCTTTGTCTTTAGGATTTGATACCAGTATTTTGCCAATTTGCAAGGATTCACTTGGCTGGATGTTTAACAGACTTGACACAAACTATGACCTGCTGTTGGACCAGTCAGAGCTTGGAAGCATTTACCTTGACAAGAACGAGCAATGTACCAAGGCATTCTTCAATTCTTGTGACACATACAAGGACAGTTTGATATCTAACAATGAATGGTGCTACTGCTTCCAGAGACAGCAAGGTAAATGATGAGAAATGCACAGATGTGAATAGCTTACCTACATGTCAAATATTACCTATTCCTTCACAATTAAAAAGAAAACAGCACATCATGCCCCATTCATTTTATAGTCTTTATCCGAGTGGTGAACAGAAGAGTAAATAGGCAGCTTGTTGAAAAATTAACTCTGCTAGGGATGCAAACATGCTAAACAAGATAAAGATAGTGATGAATATTGTGTGTTAATGCACTTCATTATAGTTTCTATTATGAACCACCAAGAAGCAGAGTTCTCATAGAGATATGAGAACACAGATATTAAGAGTAGTCATTAAAAGTAATTTGCTATCTGCTTTGCCCATGGTGTAAAATAAATGACTTTGTTTTGGCACCATACTATGGAGTTTTAATGTTCTATGTTGTGATCTTATTAAATGAACTAGATGAACCACAACATTCACCAGACAGCTTTTAAAATGACTTTAACTTTTCAAAATCATTTAGCATTTAAAAAATTCACTAGCAATAACGGTGTTTTCACACTCTGGAAGAGGTGAGTTGTTGGAATGGTGAGAATCCCTTTATGCCTCTTTAGGAAACGTAAATGACAGTAACACTGGAATAATGGGCATAGAACCAAGTGGATGATGGTTTCTATTAACTATACAGGGAGCTCCAAGATGGCGGCTGATAGTCTGGGAAAAGATATTTTAATAAAAGTGTAGATACTGTAGTTTCAGGGAAGAGTTAGGGAAAAAACTGCAGAGGAAACTCTTCCAGTACTAGTGGGACATGGTGGATCTACGTGGAGGGCACGGGCACCCATGGCTTGGAACCCCAGCCACTGAGTCTACGCACCAGCACTGGAAAGGGAGATGAGGCAAAACCACAGTAGCCAGAGACACTGGCAGAAAAGCAGCAGGAAGAGCCTAGAGGGAATGAGGCTTGAAGTCTCATGGGGGAAAGTTCACCAGGCTAACTAGAGGAGAAATAAAATTAAAAAAGGGACCAGTATGCACACGATTCTCTCTCTGTAACCACCTTACAAAGGCGAGCAAGACAAAGAGCAGGCTCCATTTTGGACATATATAACAGCTGCACCAGCTCAGGGCTAAGCCCACCCTCAGCCTAGCAGAAAAACCTGACTCTGCTGGGAAGAAGTAACAGGAGGTTAAGACATAGTGAATGTGTGGAGCTTATGAACTGGGACTGTGGAAAAAAACCAGAGTGTGTGTGGGAGAATTTACGAGTGACTGAGACATACTCTCTCGGTGGGAGACACCACAAACTCGGTAACCTTGGCAACCCGGTGTGAGATTGCAGGGGAATCTGAGCTTACACTGAAGACCGCACAGATCCTTTCTGTGGTCCCTGGGACAGAGCAGACCAATAATATACCCACAGGGGCTAGTGTTCAGGCACTGATTGCCTTCAAGGAGAATAGCTCAGCTGTGCGGAATCACTTCCCTTCTGAATAAAAAAAAAAAAAAAAGAGAGAGAGAGAGAGAGAGAGAGATTTACCACGCCAAACCTAGGCGTGTCACCTTTGGCACACCCTTAACCCTGAAGAACTGAACAGAGCTCTCTGTCCACACCCACCAGAAACCTCTAGAGATTCACCAAAAGCAGACAGTCCTCTTAATCTAGAGTCATAGTATAACGGGAAAAGACACCACAGCAAGGAAGAAAAAAAAAAAAAAAAAGAAGAAGAATAAACCAAAGAATATTTCCACAATGACAACCAACAAACGCAGAAACCAAGGAAACAAGAACAAGGAAGACATTATGATGCCCCCAAATGAACATGACACTCCAATACAACATTATGAAGATGCTGAGATAGAAGAAATGCAAGATACAGATTTCAAAAAATGTGTGATAAGAACATTTAGAAATTCTCAAAAACAAATGCATGAACTACAGAAATCCTTACTGGACAGGATAGAAAATCTCTCTCTCATAAAAATGAAATCTTAAGGAGGAATCAAAATGAAATGAGGAATCTAGTAGAACATGAAATTGTGATATGGAAGAGAATCGAAATGAATAATTCAATAGGTCAAATGACAAATGCATTTGAGAGCCTTAAAAACAGAATCAGTGAGATAGAAGAGAGAATATCGGACTTAGAAGACAAAGCACAGGAAATTATACAATCAAACCAAAGAAAAGAAGAGGAAATTAGAAATCTAAAAAATATTGTTGGGAATCTATGGGTTACTATTAAAAAAAAAAAAAATTCGGGTTCTAGGAGTTACTGAAGGCATGGAGAGAGAGAAAGGATTAGAAGGCCTTTTTAGTGAGATAGTAGCAGAAAACTTCCAGGGTTTGGAGAAGGACAGAGACATCCAACTGCAGGAAGCACATAGAACCCCCAATGAAAATAACCAAAAGAGATCTTCACCACAACACGTTGTAATCAAACTCAACACAGTGAAACATAAAGAAAAGATAGATTCTAAAATGTGCAAGAGAGAAACGTCAGATTACTCTCAGAGGATCTCCAATTAGACTCACAGCAGACTTCTCATCAGAAACCCTACAGGCTAGGAGGGAATGGCGAGATATAGCCCAGGTAGTAAGAGAGAAAAACTTCCAGCCCAGAATATTATATCCTGCAAAGCTCTCATTTATGAATGAAGGTGAAATAAAGACCTTTCATAGCAAACAGAAATTGAAAGAATTTGTCGCCACTCGTTCAGCCCTGCAAAAGATGCTTAAAGACGTGTTACACACAGAAACACAGAAACACAGCCGTCAATATGAAAGGAGGTAAAGGAAGAAAACCTTCCAGTAAAAAATCACAGGAAGCTCAAAGCATATACTAGAAAATATCTTTGGGGAAATGGCAGGGCAAAGTTACTACTTACCAATAGACACATTGAATGTTAATGGCCTCAACTCTCCAGCTAAAAGGCACAGACTGGCTGAATGAGTTAAGGAACAAAACCCATCTATTTGCTGCTTACACATCTTTCCAATAAAGATGCATGCAGACTGAAAGTGAAAGGTTGGAAAAAGATATTCCATACCAACAGAAACCAAAAAAAAAAAAAAAAAAAAAAAAAAAAAAAAAAAGCTGGCATAGCCATCTTAATATCAGACAAAATAAACTTTAACACAAAAACTGTTAAGAGAGAGAGACAAAGAGGGGCACTATATAATGATTAAGGGATCAATTCAACAGGAAGGTGTAACTATTATCAATAGGTATGCACCTAATTACAGGGCACTGGTTTATTTAAAAGATATGCTAAGGGACTTAAAGGGTGACTTAGACTCCAATACAGTAGTACTGGGGGACTTTAATACTCTGCTTTCAGAAATAGATCAACTGGACAGAAGATCAACAAGGAAACGCCTATTTAATTGACACTATAGACCAAATGGATCTAACAGATATCTACAGAACTTTTCATCTTACACTTAAAGAATTTACATTCTTCTCAGCAGTACATGGAACCTACTCTAGGACTGACCACATACTAGACCATAAAGCAAGTCTCAGCAAATTCAAAAGAATTAGAATCACACCGTGCAGCTTCTCAGACCACAGTGGAATGAAGTTTGAAATTAGCAACTCAGGAATCCCTAGAGAATATACAAGCACATGGAGACTGAACAACATGCTACTGAATGAACACTGGGTCATAGAAGAAATCAAAAACTTTCTGGAAGTAAAGGAGGATAACAACACAACATATCAAAACTAAAGGGATAAAGCAGTGTTAAGAGTAAAGTTTATAGCAATAGGTGCCTACATCAAGAAATTGGAAAGGCACCAAATAAATGAGCTTTCAGTGCATCTCAAGGATCTAGAAAAACTGCAGCAAACCAGACCCAAAACTAGTAGGAGAAGAGAAATAATTAAAATCAGAGAAGAAATCAGAATTGATCCAAAAAATATTACAAAAGATCAGCTAAACGAAGAGCTAGTTTTTTTGAAAAATTACACACCATTGGCCCAACTCACTAAAAAAAAGAAAAGACCCAAATCAATAAAATCAGAGATGAAAATGGGAATGTAACAACAGACACCACAGAAATAAAGAGAGTCATCAGAAATTACTACAAAAAGTTGTATGCTAGCAAACAGGGAAATCTGTCAGAAATGGATAGATTCCTGGACACATGCAACCTACCTAAATTGAACCATGAAAACATAGAAAACTTAAATAGACCCATAACTGAGACAGAAATGGAATCAGTAATAAAGGCCCTCCCAACAAAGAAAATCCCAGGACCAGATGGATTCACTGCTGAATTCTACCAGACATTTAAAGAAGAACTGACTCCAATTCTTCTCAGACTATTCAGAATAATCGAAAAAGAAGGAATCCTCCCAAATTCTTTCTATGAAGCCAGCATCACCTTAATCCCTAACCCTGAAAAAGATGCAGCATTGAAAGAAAATTACAGATCAGTATCCCTGATGTACATAGACACAAAAATCCTCAATAAAATTCTGGCTAATAGAATGCTGCAACACATCAGAAAGATAATCCACCCAGACCAAGTGGGATTTATCCCTGGTATGCAGGGATGGTTCAATGTTTGCAAATCAATCAATGTGATACACCACATTAACAGACTGCAGAAGAAAAACCATATGATAATCTCAATAGATGCAGAGAAAGCTTTTGATAAAATACAACACCCTTTATTGATTAAAATTCTAAGCTAATTGGGTATACAAGGAACATTCCTCAAAAAATCAAAGCAATTTATGAAAAACCCACAGCCAGCAACCTATTGAATGGGTAAAAGTTGGAACATTTCCACTGAGATCTGGTACCAGACAGGGATGCCCACTCTCCCCACTGCTATTCAATATAGTTCTGGAAGTTTTAGCCAGAACCATTAGGCAAGAAAGAGAAATTAAAGGGATAAAAATTGGGAAGGACAAACTCAAACTATCCCTCTTTGCAGATATGATTCTTTATTTAGGGGATCCAAAGAACTCTACTAAGAGACTATTGGAACTCATAGAAGAGTTTGGCTAAGTGGCAGGATATAAAATCAATGCACAAAAATCAACAGTCTGTGGGGAGCAACTAAGACTAGACTAAGTTACTGGAATTAAGACTTATTCTATGCATCTGCTCTCCCACAATATGGCGCTGAGAGGGAGCAAACAACCTCTACGCAGCTGCCTCATCAGTTTGACTGATGAGCTGCAGGAACTGATCCTGCTCCTGATTGGAGGAGAGCAGCATGCTCAGCGTGTGGGTAGCAGAGTTGGGATTGGTGGAAGAGGACTATAAAGGAGGAGAGAGACAACATGCACCAGGAACATCTGAGGGAACACCTGAGGAACATCTAGGCAGCCCCCGAGAGAGCCGGCCAGCAGTGTGCTGCTCCTCCGCGGAGGCGGGGGGCCGGCAGCTAACCCGGGATAGCGTCGTTCCTCCACGAGTGAGGGACCCGCAGCTAACCTGGGAAGAGCCGGGCAAAGAGAAGAGCGCAGGGTCCAGTGTCGTTCCTCCACGAATGGGGGAGCGACACAGTCTTTGTATACATAGGCAATGTCATGGCTGAGAAAGAACTTCTAAGATAAATCCCATTCACAATAGCTACAAAAATAATAAAATACCTTGGAATAAACTTAACAAAGGACGTTAAAGATCTCTGCGATGAGAATTACAAAACCTTAAAGAAAGAAATAGAAGAGGATACCAAAAAATGGAAAAGTCTTCCATGCTCATGGATTGGAAGAATCAATATCATCAAAATGTCCATTCTCCCAAAAGCAATTTATAGATTCAATGCAATACCAATCAAAATACCAAAGACCTTCTTCTCAGATCTGGAAAAAATGGTGCTGAAATTTATATGGAGACAGAGGAGACCTCAAATAGCTAAAGCAATCTTGTACAACAGAAACAAAGCCAGAGGCATCACAATACCAGATTTCAGGGCATACTACAGGGCAGTTGTAATCAAAACAGCATGGTAATGCTACAGAAACAGATGGATAAACTAATGGAATAGAAAGAAACACCAGAAATCAATCCAAACATCTATAGCCAACTTGTAGTTGATCAAGTATCTAGAACCAATTCCCAGAGCAAGGACAGTCTATTCAATAAATGGTGCTGGGAAAACTGGATTTCTATGTGTGGAAGCATGAAGTAAGACCCCTACCTTACCCCTTACACAAAAATTCACTGAACATGGATTAAAGACCTAAATCTATGGGCCGGCACCGCAGCTCACTAGGTTAATCCTCCACCTTGCAGCGCCAGCACACCAGGTTCTAGTCCCAGTCGGAGCGCCGGATTTTGTCCCAGTTGCCCCTCTTCCAGGCCACCTCTCTGCTGTGGCCAGGGAGTGCAGTGGAGGATGGCCCAAGTACTTGGGCCCTGTACCCCATGGGAGACCAGGATAAGTACCTGGCTCCTGCCATCGGATCAGTATGGTGTGCCAGCCGCAGCACGCCAGCCGCAGCGGCCATTGGAGGGTGAACCAATGGCAAAGGAAGACCTTTCTCTCTGTCTCTCTCTCTCACTGTCCACTCTGCCTGTTAAAAAAAAAGACCTAAATCTATGAACCAACACCATCAAATTATTAGACAACATTGGAGATACCCTGCAAGATATAGGCACAGGCAAAGACTTCTTGGAAAAGACCACAGAGGCACAGGCAGTCAAAGCCAAAATTAACAATTGGGATTGCATCAAATTGAGAAGTTTCTGTACCGCAAAAGAAACACTCAGGAAAGTGAAGAGGCAACTGACAGAATGGGAAAAATATTTGCAAACTATGCAACAAATAAAGGTTTAATAACCAGAATCTACAAAGAGGTCAAGAAACTCCACAACAACAAAACAAGCAACCCACTTAAGAGATGGGCCAAGGACCTCAATAGACATTTTTCAAAAGAGGAAATCCAAATGGCCAGCAGACACATGAAAAAAATGTTCAGGATCACTAGTGATCAGGGAAATGCAAATCAAAACCACAATGAGGTTTCACCTCACCCCGGTTAGAATGGCTCACATTCAGAAATCTACCAACAACAGATGCTGGTGAGGATGTGGGGAAAAGGCACACTAACCCACTTTTGGTAGGAATGCAAACTGGTTAAGCCACTATGGAAGTCAGTCTGGAGATTCCTCAGAAACCTGAAATTAACCCTACCATTCAACCCAGCCATCCCACTCCTTGGAATTTACCCAAAGGAAATTAAATTGGCAAATAAAAGCACTGTTTGCATCTTAATGTTTATTGCAGCTTAATTCAAAATAGCTAAGACATGGAATCAACCTAAATGCCCATCAACAGTAGACTGGATAAAGAAATTATGGGACATATACTCTAAAAAATACTGTACAGCAGTAAAAAAAATGAAATCTGGAGGAATCTGGAATACATCATGCTGAGTGAAATAAGCTAGTCCCAAAGGGACAAATATGTGTTCTCCCTGATCATTGATATCTGAGCACCAAAGGGGAAACCTGTTGAAGTGAAATGGACACTATGAGAAACAGTGATTTGATCAGCCCTTGTCCTGAGTGTTGATGAACAACTTAATACTTTATCCCTTTCAGTATTTTTTTTTTGTTCTACTTAATACTATTGGTTGAACTCTGTAATTAACACATAATCATTCTTAGGTGTTTAAATTTAACTGAAAAGGGATACCTGTTAAATATAAGAGTGGGAATAAGAGAGGGAGGAGATGTACAATTTGGGACATACTCATTCAGACTTGCCCCAAATGCTGGAGGTAGAAAAGTGCCAGGGATTCCAATTCAATCCCATCAAGGTGGCATGTACCAATACCATCTCACCAGTCAAAGTGACCAGTTTATGTTCACAATTGATCATAAGAATATGATTAAGGGTCAAAGGGATCACATAAACAAGACTAGTGTCTGCTAATACTAACTGATAGAATTAAAAAGTGGAGAACGATCCAACATGGAAAGCGGGATACACAGCAGACTCTTACAATGGCACATGTCCTAAACAGCACTCTGGCCTCAGAATCAGCCCTTAGGCATTTGGATCTGGCTGAAGAGCCCATGAGAGTTTTTTAGGCATGGAAAGCCAAGACACTCTGGAAAAAAAAAAAAAACCCTAAATGAAAGATCTCTGTGAGTAAGATCCCAATGGAAAGAACAGCCATCAGAGGAGGTACCTTTCTCTGAAGGGAGGAGAGAACTCCCACTTTGACTATGGTCTTGTCTAAATATCATCAGAGTTGGTGAACTCAAAAGGCTTCCATAGCGTGGTAGCTCATGACAAGAGCCTTGGGAGATTACTGACGCCATAAACAAGAGTGTCAGTTGTTAAGTCAACAACAGGAGTCACTGTGCACTTACTCCTCATGTAGGATCTCTGTCCTTAATGTGTTGTACAGTGTGAATTAATGCTATAACTAGGACTCAAACAGTACTTTATACTTTGTGTTTCTGTGTGGGTACAAACTGTTGAAATCTTACTTCATATATACTAAATTGATCTTCTGTGTATAAAGATAATTGAAAATGAATCTTGATGTGAATGGAGTGGGAGATGGGAGGGTTGAAGGTGGGAGGAAAATCCTGGGGGAGGGAAGCCACTGTAATCCAAAAGCTATACTTTTGGAAATTTATATTTACTAAATAAAAGTTAAAAAAAACTATACAGGGAAATACATCCAAGAACCCCATTATATGATAATTTTTGTAAAACTAATTAAACAATGATATGCAAAATTCTGATGCTAATTTAGGAGGAAAAATATAAAACAAAAATCCTGGGAGTTGTGGTAAACCTGCTGTTGTCAATGCTGTTTCAAATTATTAACCAAGAGTGTGAACAAAATATTTTGTATGTTAGTCTTTTTTATTATTCTTTATTTATTTATTTGAAAAACAAAGTGAAATAAAGAGAAGGTGGGGAGGGAGGGAGGGAGGGAGGGAGGGAGGGAGGGAGGGAGAAAGAGTGAAAGAGAGAGAAAGAGAAAGAGAGAGAGAGGAAGATAGAGAGAGAAAGAGAGAGAGAGAATCTTCCATCCCCTGGTTGACTGCCCAAATGGCTGCAGTGGGCAGGGCTGGGCCCAGCAGATACCATGGGCCTGGAGCTCCACCCTGGTTTCCCATGCTGGTGACAGTTGGGCCATCCTCTGCTGCTTGCCCAGGTGCATTAGCAGGGAGCTGGAATGGAAACATGGTTCTCTGAGAGGGAACCCTGACATTGCAAGCGGCGATTTAACCCACTGTGTGAAAATACAGGCCCCACTACTGTATTTCCTATGGCAATCGAATACATTTTACAGGGCAGTTACTTTCTCATATTTAGTACTAGTTTATCAGTTAGGGATGAATTGATTATGCATGAATTGATTAGTGGGGAGTCAACATCAGAGTTAGCTAAGTATAGTAGCTTAACTATTCAAAACAAGTTTAAACAAAGTTAAATAGATTTTCTGTATTAAAATATTTTAAGTCACACACATATAAAACACAAGCACACATTATTGACTTTACTAATACATGCTGTCTAGATAATTGAACATTTCTAAAATATACTCTGATATTAATGAAAAATATGCATGTAAATAAATAATAGAGAGTATTCAATTAAAGTAAATTCCCATAGAAAGACTGGTACTCAGGCAATCTCTTATTATGTCACATGATAATTTTTGTGAATGTTATCATTGCATGTTTTCAGTGTTTGTACATGAACAGTTAAAACTATTCTGAAAACTGAACATTTCATCTACAGAAACAAATACTTTCATCTTAGAACATTCTTGAATTTTGCAGCTATATTTTTAGAATTAATAAACATTCCCCAAAGCAAAATTTTTCTACACATACTTCATGTACGAAGCCACATTCTTCCAAATTGTTACAGTGTTCATGGTCATATGAAGATTCATCCTTTGAGATCATTTAATGCATGATAGAACATAAATTATTAATTTTTTTTTTTAATTTCTGCCAGGCATCCCCTGGGATTCAGCTGAAGAGTGGGGGTAGGGAGCATGGGTATGAAAAATACTTACAAAATAGAAAACTAAAATATTTTTATAGTCATTTATTTGAAAGGCAGAGAGAGAGAGGTAGAGAGAGACAGAGAGAGAGAGACACACAGAGATCTTCCATCTACTGATTCGACTCCCAAGAGCCCACAACACTGCAGGAGCTGGCACTTGGGCCACCACCTGCTGCCACTAGGGTGTGCGCTAGCAGGAAGCTGGAGTCAGAAGGCCTGAGTTCTTGAATCCAGAAGTGTTGATATGGGGGGCAGACATCTGAAATGGTGCCTTAACCACCATGCCAAATGCCTGCCTCAGTGAAAGGTAGAAAAAATGCATAAATATTACTGAGCAGGTAAAAAAGTTTACCCAACTTTGTTAGAGCTTAGGAGAGCTTGGCTATACTCTTAATCAAACTTTTTTTTTACTTTTATATCCTAGAGAGCATTGCCAGTATAACTGAGCAGAGTAGGAATATGACACTACTATGCTTTTATGCATTATTTTAATTGTTAGTGATTTCATGAGAAAATAATTATAAATTTAAAAATATTTTAAATGATTTATCTTATAAAATAAGCTATTTTCCTGCCCTTCTTAACTTCATTATGATTAGAACCATATACACACTCATGCACATTGACTTAGGATTGCAATCAAGACTATAGGTATATATGGCTGGAAACTTTTTTTTTAATTTCCAAAAATATAAAACCAAGGTTAATTGGGAAAATTGATAAATGATGCTGAAACGGTACAATTTTGAGCAAGTGAAATACTTGTAGTATTCCAACATAAAAAAAAAATACATTAAAACATGTTTCTGTAGCTAGTTTTCTGAAATCATGGCAGTTAAACAGAGACAATGAACACAGCAGTAATTGGTAGAACTCTTTAGTCTTCGTAATCCTGAAAGAATAAGTAGGGTCAACACTGATGTGGGAAGTTTGGTTATCTTCATTGTTAATAACTAAATTCCATATAAAGTATGTCTAAGTCTCTAGAAAAAGAGTAAACCAATTATGAGGTCCTATTTCATTTAAATCCTGTTGTGTAAGGTGTCAAAGAACAAGAAAATTATCATTTAGAAAGAACAAGAAAACTATGATTTATTCAGCTCCAGTATTTATGTGTCAGATGGCCCTGCGAAAGCATTGCTGTTCCCTTTATATGGCTACAGACGGAAGCTTATTATCTCAGATAGCTCACATGACAGTGCACGTGCAGAATCAGCTGGGATCTCACCCAAGGGGCCCTGGTGTCTGGTTCAAGGTAATTTTAATTCCACTGCCAGGATTGGCGAGGTAATGATGCGGAAGCCTCACTGTGCAACGTGAGGGGAAGTGCTGTTTACGGGCAGCGTCGACAGTTTGTTCAGAATGTTTTCCAGGAATGCAGTGAAAACGGATGACATCTTCAGAGTTTACACATTTAATCTGCAGGAGGACATATCAGAGCCTGTGTTCTGAAGAATTAATGTATTACTTATCAATGTGCTTCCTGTCAAATGGAAGACATGTGAGCAGTTGGTATTGTGAATATTTGAAATCCCTATGAACAAAATAAATTCAGTAAAGTTTTGCAAGTAGACCCACTCTGTGACAGGAGCTGCAACTAACAAAACACTGAAAAGAATGGGCAGAGCAGTGACTGATTTAGAAGGAAGTCAGAGGCTGCCCTACTGTAAAACCCAGGACCTGATTCACATTGCAGTCGGATTCTGCTGTCCTTGGGAGTTGCACAGCCTGTGTAGTTGTGTTCTGCCAGTTTCAAGATTCATTCACAAAGCTCCATAAAACCCACTTTCTTTTCAGTTTTCACTCTGAATTGTTCATCTACTTTGACACCTGATACAAATAGATCCCTTATAAATTACTACTTGCAAACGTTGGAAAATATTTTCATATTTGTGTAACTATTGCAAACATACAGATGCTCCTTGATTTTCCCTGACACTCTATTCTGCTGAAAAATCACACATGCAAGTAAAATTGCATTGTTCTTGTTGCATTGAAAATGATTGATTTTAATATAGATAGTGTGTGGAAGTTCCCAGTGTAGAAATGTGTGCCAATCGATCCAGAATACCGAACAATGAAAAATATTTGCAAAAACAACATCTTGAAGATTAACCCACATTTTTTTCATTTTCCCCTTGATATTATTTTATGAATTCCAGTGACTAAATTAAATATCACACCTTACTAATTTATGATATTCATACAATCATAAGTACATAAATCAGGATTTTCCGTAAACTTAACACATTGTGTGATAGTAGGGACTATAAACCTTGTGATATCAATCTGTTCCTGTTCCATAACCTGGACATCCACAGACCTATTGTGTTAAAATCTTCAAGCATTTTGTTGGGTTACTAACCTTTCATCTGGGTTAATGAGCAGAATTACAGTGATGGCCTATAAATAATGAGGATCTAGTTCAAAGTCAAATATTGTCTGTGATTGAACAACCTAATTATCCATGGTTTCTCCTCAAATCTTTTTTTTTTTTTTGACAGGCAGAATGGACAGTGAGAGAGAAAGGTCTTCCTTTGCCTTTGGTTCACCCTCCAATGGCCACTGCAGCCGGCGCGCTGCGGCCAGCACACTGCGCTGATCTGATTGCAGGAGCCAGGTACTTACCCTGGTCTCCCATGGGGTGCAGGACCCAAGCACTTGGGCCATCCTCCACTGCACTCCCAGGCCACAGCAGAGAGCTGGCCTGGAAGAGGGGCTACCGTGACAGAATCCGGTGCCCCAACCGGGACTAGAACCCGGTGTGCCAGCGCCACAAGGCGGATGATTAGCCTATTGAGCCGCGGTGCCGACTCTCCTCAAATCTTAAAAATGTTCCCTTAAACCCAGCTGGAGGTACTAGACACTAGGTTATTCATTGAGGTTCTAATCAAAAGTTAAAGATAAATTTACCTGGATGTTCAACTGGTGAAATATAAGAAATAATGCCGCCACTGTGCAGTAACTAGCCCATATCAACTAATATAAAGCTGCTTTCGTAGTAATAATTTGACATTTCAGCTCAGATCTTCCCTGTTGGTCACCAAGGTCTTCTAACCTTATATGACACTCTATTTGTAATAGGATCTCTGACATCATCTGAAAGAAGCATTGGCCAGCGCTGCAGCTCAATAGGCTAATCCTCCGGCACACCGGGTTCTAGTCCCGGTCAGGGCGCCGGATTCTGTCCCGGTTGCCCCTCTTCCAGGCCAGATCTCTGCTGTGGCCAGGGAGTGCAGTGGAGGATGGCCCAAGTGCTTGGGCCCTGCACCCCATGGGAGACCAGGAGAAGCACCTGGCTCCTGCCATCGGATCAGCGCAGCGCGCCTGCCGTGGCGATCATTTGGGGGGTGAACCAACAGAAGGAAGACCTTTCTCTCTCTCTGTCTCTCTCTCTCACTGTCCACTCTGCCTGTCAAAAATAAATAAATAAAATAAAATAAAAAGAAAGAAGCATTAAGTTTTGTTTTGTTTTGCTTTTGTCTTTTTCTTAGAAGCATTACATTTTTTCGCAGATTACTTTTGTAGTGTGGAGCTATTTCTCTGTATCATCAAGCTACTTTGAGTGAGGGGGGAAAACAGTTTCCTGGACAGCAGCTCATTGGGTGGATTCCCATTGCTAAGTTGAATGATATTTTGAAAGTGAATAAGCATTTTTCAATCTATATTATGTATCATTTCTATATTTTACCTAATTCATTCATTCTGAGAAAAACCAAGGTAACCTACTACTGATAATACTTAGGAAATTTTCTCTCTAGATAGATAGATGATGAAGGTTTCTCTCTCTATGGATAGATGATGATGACGACAGATGACAGATAGATATGATAGACAATAGACGCACAGATTTATCTATCATCTATCTGTTTCTATCTAAATGTGGCTTCATGGATAATCCAACCATTAGGAAATCTGTGTCTTCCACAGGCATGCAAAGACACACTGACCTTTGGTAACCTAGAAATGCCTCTCTCCTTGCTTACCCATAATCCTTGAGGTAACGTTTCCATGTCATTGCAGACCCACCCTGCCAGACGGAGCTGAGCAGTATTCAGAAGCGGCAAGGGGTAAAGAAGCTCCTAGGTGAGTAATAGATCACTCTTCTGAAAGGTTTATTGCTTACATAAATAACCCCAGGGAAACAACAACATAAAATCAATATTAATCCAACAAAGATAGACTGTACTAAATTTCAGCAACAAAATTTATGAACTTTCTGCAAGCCATTAAACTTACTTTTATTATCTTACCTATTGAAAGATATTATGTCTGTTTTATTACCCTAATATAATGTTCATTTTGAAAGTTATTAAGTAAAAAAATGATTGGAGCAACGCTAAAGTGAAAACATCAGCAGAAACTTTAATTTTATTTCCATGGCTAACAATTTAAGAATTGATAGCAAAAATGTGCAAATATATATATGATGGTCAAAGCAAGTACTTGTATACGTGGGATGAAACAATTCTGTACATACTTCCAAATTTAAACAAATTCTAAATGTTTTTATTAGTATTTTCATCTACTTTTAGATATGTAATCAGGTGGATAGATAGAGATTATAAGTGAAAGACTGATAATTTCAAATTTCACCCAAAGTCTGGCATGTTTACATGTCTGGCTATAAGTAGATTATATACTATTACCCCTGATAATTGTTTATGCTTGTGCACATGCAACTTTTAAATGAACTCTTCTTAGGAAAAATTAAATTCTTAAAAGGCTGCAATGATAGTATGTCATTTTCATACATTCTTCACCAAGCTTCCCCTAACGATAACACTTTGCATGTACAAAAATCATCATGCATTTGTAAAATCCCCTGAGAATTCACCTTACTATAATCCTACTCACTAGGCCTCAGACTTTATTTGGATTTCACCAGTTTTGCCAGTGGTGTTCTCTCTCTATGGTAGGATCAAAGCAGGACTTCCCATGTATGATGTTTCTTTCCATGAATCTTAATGTACTTTTTTAGGGGCACATGACTTTATCGTATTTCTTGATATGATTAATCTGTGTTATATTATATAGTATGTTTTGATTAAAAGATATTTCATATCCATTTAAATTCTTAGTTTAATGCACATTGTACAAAATGAAAAAGCTTAACGCATTATAATAAGGAATTTTTGTGATAAAAGCTCCAATTTACCCTTGACTCTGTTATAAGATACATGAGCTATTACAGCTCCCAGTGTAAATGTTCCATTCTTACATAGTTTCTTTCTGCAAATCAAAGTTTAGTCATATACAATGGGGAAACTTTTTCAGTTCAACTGAAAGTGTGTTATTCTTTTTTACTAAAATAAAATCTACTTTGGTTGTTTAAACCTACAAATAAAAAAGAAAAACTTAGGACCCAATTGGGATTGAAGTGAAGGTTGTCCTGTGTTCCAGTTTACGGCTCAGTATTGGTTGATGTCTATAGTTCTGGCAACATTCTTTGCGGTGTTCTCTCTCCCTTCCATATTGCACTGCCACTAGGCAGAATTACGTGGACATACTATGTATCATAGCATTTTGGTGTCAAATACGCTGTGATAATGTTTTAGGAAGTTGATATCAGAAAGTTTACGTTCTCTGGCCGGCGCCGCAGCTCACTAGGCTAATCCTCCGCCTTGCAGTGCCGGCACACCAGGTTCTAGTCCTGGTCGGGGCGCCAGATTCTGTCCCGGTTGCCCCTCTTCCAGTCCAGCTCTCTGCTGTGGCCAGGGAGTGCAGTGGAGGATGGCCCAGGTGCTTGGGCCCTGCACCCCACGGGAGACCAGGAGAAGTACCTGGCTCCTGCCATAGGATCAGCGCAGTGCGCTGGCCGCGGCGACCATTGGAGGGTGAACCAACGGTAAAGGAAGACCTTTCTCTCTGTCTCTCTCTCTCTCACTGTCCACTCTGCCTGTCAAAAAAAAAAAAAAAAAAGAAAGAAAGAAAGAAAGTTTATGTTCTCAGGTTATTATTGGTGATACTCTGTTCACCAAACAGCATTCAAATGAATTCTAAGTTTTAGATTAAATCGCATTATCTGTGCCAGAATTTTGAAGTTTTTTGCAAGAGTAATACTATGATCTCCTCATATGTTTATGAAACGAATGAGCTTCATATTTCATCTATTTATTCAGTTATTTTTTCTTTCATCTTTTTTTAAAAGATTGATTGATTGATTTGAAAGTCAGAGGTACAGAAAGGGGGAAGAGACAGAGACAGAGGAGAGAGACCGTGCATCTGCTGATTCACTCCAGTGGCCAGGGCTGGGTGAGGCCGAAGCCAGGAGCCAGGAGCTTCTCTGGGTCTCGCACCTGAGTGCGGGGGCCCTCACATGTGGGCCATCCCCTGCTGCCTTCCCACGTGCACTAGCAAGACACTTGATCAGAAACGGAGCAGTGGGGACTTGAACCAGTATCCATTAGGGATGCTGGCACTGCAGACAATGACTTAACCTGCTGTGCCACAGTGCCAGCCCCATCATTCATAAAATAACTATAATATTTCTGGCCACAGATAAAAATGATAAGATAAACACAAGAAAACTTTCCAACCTCTGAGAGCCAATATTCTAGTGTTAGTGTTGGCTGAAGAATGTGACTTCACTTCTAAATCACTCATTAAACATTTTTCATCAACAGTATGCCATATAATATGTTAGATACTGTAGTTACGAAAATAAATGTCTAGCTTTCCCACAATCCCTGCTAGACTGTGTGCTTAAGAGCTGTTGTTATAACAAGTAAAAGCATGAAGAACCTAAATATATCCAGACAAAACCTACCAGACCTGTGATAAGATACGCAATGACAATAGAGTGAGAGCGAGAATGAGAACGAGAGAGAGAAGGAGGGAGCGGGCAAAAGAGAGATGAGAGAGAGAGAGAAAGCATGATACATCATCATAAATTTTCCAGCTTAAGAGAGGGCTTCCTGGTGGGGACATCATATTACAGTCATCTTCCCATGGAGAAGGGAGCTGAGGAGAGGGGTTCCCAGTGAGATCAACAGTGTAGGTAGAAATGAAGCTGCATGGAAACACAGAAATGAGGACCTTGATGTGGAAAGAGCTTGGGACACGAGTGTGAGATGTGGGGTAATGAAATAAAAGGTGGCAGTGATGAGATGGGGAAGGGCCTGTGTGCTGGCTAAGCAGAGGGCGTGGTGTAACATGACTGTGGGAAGCAACTCGGACTAGACTGTTACTGGAATTAAGACTTATTCTATGCATCTGCTCTCCCACAATATGGCGCTGAGAAGGGAGTAACAACTTCTATACAGCTGCCTCTCACCAATTTGATTGACTGAGCTGCAGGAGCTGATCCTGCTCCTGATTGGAGGAGAGCAGCGTACTCGGCGTGTGGGTAGCAGAGTTGGGATTGGCAGAAGAGGACTATAAAGGAGGAGAGAGACAACATGCACCAGGAACATCTATCTGAAGGAACACCTGAGCAGCCCCCGAGAGAGCCGGCCGGCGGTGTGCCGCTCCCCTGCGGAAGTGGGGAAAGTGGCAGGGGGAACCGCCCTTCCATGGAGGTGGAAGGGACGGTAGCCAACCCGGGAAGAACCAGCAGCAAACCCGGGGAGGGCCGAGCAGACAAAAGAACAGCGCAGGGTCCTGTGTCGTTCCTCCGCAAAGAGGGGGAGCGACACATGACCATCACAAGATTTAGTTGTATGTCAGGAAGCACTACCCTTTCACAGTGAGAAACAGGAAGGTAGTGATTTTCTTGACAAGGAGATGGGTTAATGAAATGTCAGCAGGTTGTCTCAGCAATGCTAGCTCCAGGACAGCAAAGGCCTCCTCCTGCAGGTATTTCTTGTGCAAAGCCTGGAGTATGGTGGGCGCTCCATCTCCGTATGTCTTGACTATACTATAATGAGACCTTATCAAAAAGCAGCACAAGAGTGTGCATTTGGTGTTGTAGCTAAGATGCCACTTGGCCTCCTATTGCAGTACCTAGCTTTGATTCCCAGCTCCACTCCTGATTCCAGCTTCCTGCTAGTGGGCATTCTGGGAAGCAGCCGTTGATGGCTTTGGTAGTTGAGTTCCTGCCCACGTGGGAGACCTGGCTTACATTCCTGGCTCACAGCCTTTGCCTGGATCCGTCCCAGCTATTGCAGGTATATGAGTAGTAAACAAAAGAATAGAAGCTCACTCTGTCTCTCTCCCACTCAAAAAAAAAAAAAAAAATCAGCCAGTGAGCCAATCAATCACTCATTTTTTAAAAGGCAGTATGACTTACTCATAAAAATATATGCGTGTGTTTGTGTGTGTGTTGTGTGTTTCACAGGACAGTACATCCCACTGTGTGATGAAGATGGTTACTACAAGCCAACACAGTGCCACGGGAGTGTCGGGCAGTGCTGGTGTGTGGACAGATATGGAAATGAAGTCATGGGATCCAGAACAAATGGTGTTGCAAATTGCGGTAAGAAGTGTTTGCTATTTAATGATTTTCCAAGCACAGGATGAAGTATAAGAATCTACCATATGCAAAGATCACAGAATATGTAGGGATAGGAGGAGTGATAAAAATACTCCTTGCAGGTGAGAAACGTGTAGGGGTAATATATAGGATATATAATTTAGATACAGGAGGATAATTACAGGTGGGTTCCTTTTCCGACTTTAAATGCAGACAGCTGTTACATAGTTCCTCTTTCCTACTCAGGTTAGGCAGGTTATTTTCATTCATTCTCCAGGTCAGTGAACTCTAATGTGTGCTCTGACCCCAGATGACTCCCTATTGTCTGTAACTCTCTTTCTGAAAGGGGCCAAGAGGGAGTAGATGATTTTTCTAAGTGAAGAGAAGTAGACTTTTTTGAAGTAAAATTTCTTTCATTGCAGCTATATGAGCCATTTTCCTTCTGTTTGAGTGAGGAAAATGTAGCTTGTTTAAAGAGTGATTATAATCAATATTCAAATTATTTTTATGAACATGCATTATATGTATACCTAAAATACTGTAATAATTAAGTCAAGCATCATATCCATGCATTTTAATGCTTTAAAATGTGTTAACTTTCATGCTTCAGAAACCATTCTTCCAGATTGCAGGTTTCATATCAGTATTTTTGTTTTTATTGTGAAAAAATTTTCACTACCCAAACCAGTTAGTGGTTCAGACATGTTCACACACACGCAAACAGCAGGGGATAATGGATTGTGTTTCAACTAACACGAACGATCATAAATGAAAACAAAGTGCTTAGTCATGCATCTTAGGTGCTTCCTTTATATAATTTTTTTAACTGACAGACCAACATTATTTAGGAAAAGACAAATGGTAAATAATAACAAGTGCTCTCATTTACTGCTTCAATTCCTCTTGTACATTTATTGATTATATAATTTTTTGGTAGCTTTGTTTTGGTTTTCTGGTCTGATCAATGTGATCGGGTTTAAGGAGGAAGAAAATAATATTCAATGGTTGCTCACGCCACTTTAAGATGTAGAGAACATGTCTTTGCAAGATGTTGTTTAAGGCAGTTGCATTGTTGATGACTTCAATTACCAGTGATACCAGTGATGGGAAAAAAGTTTTGATTTTTGTATCTTGGTGAAGAAAATTCTGTGGAGTGGAGTCAAATAAGTGAACAAGGAAATGGCTTGGGAAACATGGACTTGGCTTTCTGGATTTTCTTTTCATGTTGCCATTAAGAAAATAAAAGTTGGGTAACAAAAAAAAAATTTGTTCACGTAAGATGGAAATTTCAGTGAGTTGTTTTACGTGATCAAACACTTTAAAAATATTCAATTATGTTGTTAGAATCTGTTGTAATTAGCTGCCAAATAATAACATTAAAATATTAGAACTACTAGAAAACAAACACATGAGCATATGAGGACTTGAAAAGTAAACACTTGTCAAGATTCATGTGCATTATTATGTGCATAAATATTCACAACTAATTTTAATACATTTTTAAAACTATTAACTAGTCATTCATTTTCTATTGCTGCAGTAACAAATTCTTGCTAACTTGGTTGCTTCAGCAACAAAATGTATCATCCCAGCAGTTCTGTATGCCAGAAGTCTCATTCAGATATCCATAAGCTTACCATCAGGATCTCAGAGTGGTACGCTCCTTTTTGTGGGCTCAAGAACAAAATCTGTCTCCCCACCTTCTCAGCCGTCTAGAGTAAGGGGTGTGCACACTCAGGGGCCTCCCCTCCAACTTCAAACCAACAACTTGCACCTCACTGACCATTTGTCTGCCATCCTATTTCCCTCCGAATCTGTCTACAAGGGGTTGTTTGGTTTTAACAATCCAGTTGAAACTACAGCCCCACCCAGATAACTAAGGATCATTTCCCTGTTTCAAAGTACTTTATTCCCACTTGCAAAGGCCCTTTGAACGTCAGGTAGCATTCTCATGGATTCCAGGGATTAGAAAGTGAGCTTTTTTTTTTTTTTTTTTTTTTTTTTTGGTGGGGGCAGGGGAAGGAGGGATTGGGTAGTGCATCATCCTACTCACCACACTTGTAGGAGAAATGTTAAATGCTTTTTGAGACTAAAAATGAGGCTGATGCCAGTATTACTTTGCAGGAAATGTCAAACAGCACAGATTCAGGGATTACTCTGAGTTTTAGCACCTCGGTTTTAACAAACCATAGAGTTTTACTGTAAGAGTGTTTTATGGTGTGTGTCTTTCCTTATCTTCATTAATTAAACTGCAGCACAAATTAGAATTGCACTAATTTCTTCCATTTTCATCAGAATTTTGCATTTCTCAGAAGTTATCCCGTAGCTCAGGCGAATAAAAGTAATGTTTACTGTTTTAAAGCTATGGATTTTGAGATCTCCGGAGATTTTGCGAGTGGCGATTTCCATGAGTGGACTGACGATGAGGATGATGAAGATGACATCATGAATGACAAGGATGAAATTGAAGATGATGACGAAGATGAAGGGGATGATGATGAGGATGGTGATGACCGTGATGGATACATTTGATTGATAACAGTCGAGATTAAAAATTCTACATTTCTAACATTTACAAAACGATAGCCTATTGAGACTTACCCTCTTGTCCCAAAATAAAATGATTCCAAACCTCACATATATTTTGTATAATTGTCTCAAATATTGCAGCTAAAGTCATAGAACTTTATGTTTAAATAAGAATCATTTCCTTTGAGTTTTTATATGCCTTAGGAAAAAAGAAGAGCTTAAGGAGTCCACCCAGACAAAATAAGTCATGAAGAGCTATTACAATACATTTTTCATCGGAGCAAACCTTGTAAATCTCTCTTAACAATAACAGACAATGCGTGCTTGGGATCATAGATGTTATTTCTCTGAGATATATTCTAAGCTGATGACTCGTTAGTGACCTGGGCCCCCAGAGATTTAATGAAAATCCTTAATTGCAATTCTAAAGTAGCATCTTGCAAACCATGGAATGAGACAGGGAAAGTGAAGGAGGTAGCACAGGGTGAGAAAAACAAGATGAGGATTGCAGGACCTTCCATTGCCTTTGCTTTGTGAGACTTAATTATGAGGCTGTTTTGGTTATGATGGGGTGTTTAGACAAAATGGCAAATATGGAAAACCATGGAATCTGAAAGTTAAAAAGTTATCTTTTGTACTTTTTATTTTAATTTGGATGGCAATGTCATGTAGTTTTGTTTTTGTTCTGTGAATATGCTTAAACAGCATGATTTCTTTACCTTTCTAGATTTCTGACCAGCAAGGTAGGGTGCAGAATTAGGAAAACAAATGGAAAGATTCATTTAAAGCATATTTTCACAAATAAAGTTTGTCATTTGCCCTAAGGTCAAATTTAAAAATCTTAATTCTCTTTTATTTTCTGCCTTACAAACAAATTTGCATTTAATCTCAGAATTATGCTATAATTTTGTTAGTAGTGCTGAAATGTAGAGAACATATTGTATGGTGCCTTGCAAAAATAGAAATAGAAAGATTTTAGCATGCATACCAATATAGGCTATTAGGCAATATTTAAGCACACCTAATTAACAAGTGAATACCGATACAGGTACTGCTGCTGGAATGAAGAAAATGGAATATGTCTCTTTCCTTTGTTTCTATTGTTACATAATTGCCATGTGGACTTGTTTATGATTCTTGTGTAGAGTAACACTTAAGATTTAACTGTAGCAAAAGTTACTTTAGTTGCTGTATTTAAGTTAGCATGTTAATTAATTGTGTAGACATTTTGGCACACCATCACTTTTAAGTATATCAGACCAATGGTTTCGTGCCCATAATAAAAATGGAACAACCTGTTGAATGTTACACATTGATAGCATTAATTTCAACAATGGGTCAGCTGGTTTCCCAGTTCATGATTCATTGAAAGTAAAATTGGTGGATTCTTTCCATTTAATTTCTACACAGAATAAAAACTTTAATGTTGACCTTATGTAATATTTAAAGTATAATGCATTTTCTTTTTTACTGTTTATGTATAGTTTACAAAATAAAGACTCTTGTAACCAAACCAAACTGTTCCTTTATGGCCTTTCTGGGGTATAGATAGCAGTACAAAGGATTCCTAATCTGCTGCTGGGTTTACTAGCTAAATGGCCACAACAGCTTGGGCTGGGATAAGCCAAAGTCAGGAGACCAGAGAACTCAATCCAGGTCTTCCACATGAGTGGCAAGAAACCGCATACTTGAGCCATCACCTTCTGCCTCCCTGGGTACACATTAGCAAGAAGCTATAGAAGAAGCAGAGCTGGACAGGAATTTGGCATTCTGAAAGACACTTATATATTGCACCTGGGAGGTGTCTTAGCTACTGCACCAAGTATTTATGTATATTCCTTGATTATTAAAATGAATGTATCAAGAAGCAGCGGAAAAATATTTCTGAATTTCAAAACCAGAGTTCTTGACATCTTGAATGTTGTTTTACAAGATATGCTTTGTTTTATTAGCTTTGTTTTAACTTATATTATTTGATAGTATTACAAATTAAGTGATTTTCTTTGGTTAGGGGGTGCTATTTGTAAATCACTTTTGTTGGATTATACTTGACATATTTAGCCACATATTTTTTTTAATTTATTTTACAGATAGAGTTAGACAGTGAGAGAGAGAGAGAGACAGAGAGAAAGGTCTTCCTTCCGTTGGTTCATCCCCCAAATGGCCGCTACGGCCGGCGCGCTGTGCAGATCCGAAGCCGGGAGCCAGGTGCTTCCTCCTGGTCTCCCATGCAGGTACAGGGGCCCAAGCACTTGGGCCATCCTCCACTGCACTCCTGGGCCACAGCAGAGAGCTGGACTGGAAGAGGAGCAACCAGGACAGAATCTTGCGCCCATATGGGATGCCTGCGCTGCAGGCAAAGGAGTAACCAAGTGAGCCATGGCGCTGGCCCCCCAACCACATTTCTTTAACAACGGTATTTTGGACAGTGATTGGATAGCCTTATTTATTTAACAATTTTATAGAAATCACAAAGTGTGAATTGGTTAGGAAAACATAAAACAATGGTATATGGTTTAGCAAATGAAACTAAAGTAACAAATATAGCAGTCTTGAAATTCAATCCTTTTTTTAAGTTTCACCTTTCAAAGCCTCAGGAGAGCAAATATTTGAACATCAAATATAAAATTGAAATTATTTGCATTATTAAACTTCATTTAAATGGTTTGTGTATAGGATTTATGTGGTAGGTCTTTAATCATCATTTAATTAATGCAACTTCAACATTGTTTTCAAAAATATGAATATTGTGTATCTACAGTAAGCCTGTCATTATTCTTGGCACTAGAGATTTCATCAGTGAACAAAATGCTCATGAAGCTAATATTCCTGTGGGGAAGACAGGCAATAAATTTATTTCTAGCCTGTAGCACAAGGTAGCTCTACTTTGCAGTGGAATATATCAAACAAGTATTTCCTAGATTTGATTTACATGAAGAACAAGCTGTGTTGATCTCCAATGAGAGTCCTTAATACAAACCCAAAATCTTGAAAGAGCATTTTTATTAAAAAGAATTCAGCCACCCTAACATTTTGTTCTACCTTAAGTGGAATTCTGGTTTGCAAACATGAAATCAAACTAACAATTATAAATTTTAGCTTAATTTCTCTATTGTTATTTGGGAAGCACACACATGAGCCAAAAATGACATGATACAGCCAATTAAACATTGGAGGAAAAAAGTAGAAACATACAAACACAACATTAAATGTCCCTATCACAAATCTGGTTTATAGGTTTGTGAATGTGGCCCTGTTTTGAATATCCAGCATGGCAGTTTTTAAATGTTGCATAATGTATTTGGGGGAACTAGCTGTTTAAAATACATACAGCATGTCAATAGTAATCAAAATGATATGGGGTCAGAGGCAAATTAAGTATTCCTACCAATACAGTAAGGCTGTCTTAATCAACAGAACTGCTCAGAGCACTTTATCCTCTATGTATACTTTTACAGCATTTTCATTTTCTAGGAAGCTAAAGACATGTAACTCATCATCATGGATCTCTGGCTCACTGATGGTTTGTTAAGAGTGGTTCTAGGCTGGCGGCGCGGCTCACTAGGCTAATCCTCTGCCTTGCAGCGCTGGCACACCGGGTTCTAGTCCCGGTCGGGGCGCCGGATTCTGTCCCGGTTGCCCCTCTTCCAGTCCAGCTCTCTGCTGTGGCCAGGGAGTGCAGTGGAGGATGGCCCAGGTGCTTGGGCCCTGCACCCCATAGGAGACCAGGATAAGTACCTGGCTCCTGCCATCTGATCAGCGCGGTGCGCTGGCCGCGGCGACCATTGGAGGGTGAACCAACGGCAAAGGAAGACCTTTCTCTCTGTCTCTCTCTCTCACTGTCCACTCTGCCTGTAAAAAAAAAAAAAAAAAAGAGTGGTTCTAGAGCATTGTGAATGGGTCTACAGTATTGTGTCAACCATTGCCTCATCACTCCCAAATCCAGCTCTTTCTTAATATATCTGGGAACTTAATGTTAATGTTGTTAATGATGATCCTGAAATGCACACATACCTGTGTTTTAAGTGTGTATACCTTAACCTTTCTCATCTAACTGTGGCTTAATGTACTTATCCTAGAGTTGTGTGATGGCTCCCTGCATTGCAGATTTAAAGCATGAGTACTGTGTGCATCATATAGTAAGTGTCCACTAAATGTTAGCTTTTGGCTTTCAAGCCTGAAAAATAGGTTAGCAGCTGCTATCTTACTAAAGTTTTCATAACTTTGTCATAACTTTCTTCTCTTTTCATAGCTTCATTTGCATTCACCCAAACAGATGATCTGTTTTACCCTATACTAAGTGAATATCAAAAAGTGTGGTTCTGTCACAGGGTCAGCATAAGCATAGAATGGATTAACATGAGGTGTCTGGAATGTAATAAATACAAGATCGATAATTATTTTTGTTAGTTGTGGGAGCGTGACATAGCAAAATCACTTTACTAAATGAAAAATAATTCTAAATCCAAGTATCTTAGCTGGTTGGTTTTTGAATTGGCAGGTTTCAACATAAATGAGGCTAGTGTTTGTGCACATGGCCCAGGTATAATAACATGCTTTAAATGCTATGTAAATTAAATTCATCCACTGAACTAAGAGTTGGGTGTGGATTTTCTTATATGAGCAATGAAAGAGTCATAGAAGTCACTGTTCACCACGGCCAGTCTCTTTCTCTTCCCTGGGCATATGGGATGTCACTCATTTTTCTTCTCAGGTTCGTGCCCTGTAAATAGTTCTGGGCACCTGACAGCTGAAACGATGTGTGGTGCTTGACAGGGCAGGACAGGGCTCTTGACTGTGAGTTCATAGGTTGTTGGATTTAAATAGTGACAATGTGATGGTTTCAACCTGAATCCTCCCTCTAGTTCCTCGGGTCCATTCTCCATGTCATCCTAATTCCATGTACAAATTGGCCACGGTTATATACATGAATGTTTTAATATTATATGTAACATATACCTTTTTTTCTTTCATAAAGTCTATTTTATTTGTTGGAAGGAGTGGAGATTCCTGGCTCAGTCCACAAATATCTATAGCATCCAGGGCTGGGCCAGGCTGAAGCAGTGAGCCCAGAACTCAGTGCTGGTTCTTGATGTGGGTGGCAGAAACCTAGCTACCTGTGCTGTGCGCCTGCTGCCCAGAGTGCATGTTAGCAGGAAGCTGGGATTGGGGGTGGAGCCAGGACTTGAACCAAGGCCCTTCAGTATGGGATGTGGGCATCCCAATACTGCCCTTCACAAACATGCCTTGAAGGCTGTTTCAAATCCCACTGAAGTGCATGCAGCACAGTGTTAATAAATGAATTTAGTTGCTTAATGAAACATACTTGTGTATAGCCATACAGGAAATGCAAAAGATTTCTGAACATTATCTGGTACATATTATAACACTGGGTAAACCGTTGACTTTGCCTCTGCCACTCGGAAGCTGTGTGACCTTTGGTAAGTTAGCGAACATCTCTAACTCAGTTTTCTCATCAAGGAAATAGATATCATATTAATTCTCACCTTATATAGTTGTGTATTTGACTTACAAATTTTACTATGTGTAATTGCACTTAAAAGAGTGGCTACTTAAGCCCTAAATAATTAATATCAAGAAGGGAAAGAAGAAACGTGAAATCAACATACTAGCGTCTATTTTTGTATCCATCCTATTTTTGTGTTAACACAGGAACATAGAATCTATTCTTGTACTAGCAAACCTCTAGTCCAGAGATGTTAGGTGAGTTTTGAAGGTCACCAGAGACATCAATTTAGAAACTAACGCACAGATGGCCCCCACTCAGTATGGCCCAATACTTTCTTTTGGTCTCTTAAAGAGGTTCTCTCTTAAAATGTACTTTCTATTTAAGAGCTAACCTTTTCAAAACATTGATTAGCCACAGTTTTAAGATGGCTCATCCGAAAGATTGGCTAGTCATGGAAATTTCTTAATATAGATTTCCCATAATTGTTACTTTCAATGTGTCTTTTTAATCAGGATATTAAATATTGCCAAATTTCATTATTGTTTTTGGACCCTCTGGGGATATGATTTCTTAAATGCTAGAGTTGAAATATAAATAATAATTAAATACTATATAAATCTGTTTTAGTGTTTAACAGAGGTTACATCAAGATGTCATTTTAAATTTATTAGCTTAAATAAGTTTGTGAAGAGCATTACTTAGAATTTTAAAATAATTTAGCATTTGTTGGGGAGGCAGAGGAAAAAGGAGAGGGGCTGAGCATTAGAGAGAGGGCAGTTTGACTTTATCCATTAGAGCATAACCAGGTAATATGAGTGATTTTGCATTTCTCTAGCAAACCTTTATCATAGGAGTAGCATTAGTATAAAAATGGGACATGACATGATCAGTGAACTCCTTGTCACTTTAATTGAGCCAGATGCGGTCTTCCTGCTCTGACATGTAAATATTTGACATTTTCCCTTTTAGGATAATTTGTTCCATGTTCTTGTCATTTTTATCCAGAACAACAGATACTTTTTCAGGGCTAACTTGATGACCTGGAAAAGGACTGACAAAAGATGGTGGAGAATGCCCAATTAGATAGCTTTGTCAGAAAACTACAAATAGAAATCTCCAATATTGGCATAACTTTCTCCTTATAAAACAAAGATACCGCAGAATAAGTCATATGCATATTAAATTTGGACAAAAACATCTTTTTTTAGGAGTGGTCCAGAAAGCTTTGTGTGTCTAGAAGACCACGGACTTGTCCACTGAAGTGTACATTTGATTTCAACTTCACAATTACAGGAACAGTGCCAGTCTATGTCAATGTAGTTTAGTTTCTAAATTTGTGATTAGTTGAATATGTTTCCGTGTGTGTGTGTGTGTGTGTGTGTGTGAATTTTCTTATATTTTTAATTTTTTAAGAGTTAATTTATTTATTTATTTGAAAGGCAGAGTTACACAGAGAGAGAAGGAGAGGCCAAGAGAGAGGTCTCCCATCCGCTGGTTCACTCCCTAATTGGCCAGAACAGCTGGAGCTGCACTGATCTAAAGCCAGGAGCCAGGAGCACCTTCCAGGTCTCCCACACGGATGCAAGGGCCCAAGTCATCTTCTACTGCTTTCCCAGGCCATAGCAGAGAGCTAGATCAGAAGTGGAGCAGCTGGGACCAGAACCGGCACCCCATGGGATGCCAGCACTGCAGGTGGCGGCTTTACCCACTAAGCCACAGCGCTGGCCCCTAATTTTTTTAATTTACTTAAGGGGCAGATGGAGAGGCAGGGAGAGGGAAAAGGAGAGCCCTCATCCACCGGTTCACTCCCCAAATGCCTACAAGGGCCATGAGGGGCTGGGGAGTGGCCAAGCTGGGAACTAGGAGCTCCATCCAGGTTTCCCAGGTGGGAGGCATCACTGCTGCCTCCCAGGGCCTGCAATAGCAGGAAGCTGGAAGCAGGATGCAGAGTCAGGAAGAACCCAGGTACTCTGATGCGGATTGCGCCAGCCTAACCAATGTGCTAACCACCAGGCCAATGTCCGCCCCCTCTAGTCCCAGAAGGACCCCTGTTTGAAATAAGACTGCATCCTGCCAATTTAGTGTGTGAAGAAACAAGAGAATTAATGAAGCTAAGTATGTTGTACATTAATTACTATAGATGCTTGACACTTAACACATTTAAAGTATTCCAGGGTCATACCAGCATGTTTAACTTGAATCATTCTTACTTCCACATAGATGAGAATAAGCAGCTGACATTGTAAGGAAAGGAACCTAACAATACACTCACCATCCAAAATACCTTCTTTTAAAAAAGATTATTTAAAAGGCAGAGTTACAGAGAGAGTAGGGGTGGGAGAGAGAGTGAGATCTTCTACCTGCTGGTTCTCTCCCCAAATGGCTGCAATGGCCAGGGCTGGGCCAGGTGGAAGCCAGGAGCTTCCTGCAGGTCTCCCACGTGGGTTCAGAGGCCCAAGCACTTGGGCCGTCCTCCACTGCTTTTCCTGACTCATTATCTGGATCGCAAGTGGAGCAGCTGGGACTCGAACCGATGCCCATATGGGATGCTGGCACTGCAGATGGCAGCTTACCCTGCTGCACCACAACGCCACCCCCAAAATAGCTTTCTCAGAGCTCTCTTCTCTTTCTCTGGTTTGAGAGGAATTCTCACTTGTATTTTTACCCCATTTGGTAAAGACAATTGCAAACTACAGGGTGTCAAGAAAACCTTGGCAAATGTTCAATGGGTCCCAAACTACTGCCAGTGGTGTCTAGTTGTGTTTATAATTATCTCTAATGGGAAGTAACTTCATGACTGGTTTTAGCTTGGTAATAACACATTCTCCACTGTGATTATGGGAACAGCAATGCCAAAATGTGGTCCAAGATCTTGCAAGATGAAGACACACTTGATACAGCAGCTCCATTGAATTCTTCCCAGGGTGGCTGCCACCTGAGTCACTTGAATGCCCATAAAGACATTGCCATGTTTTGTCAGCCAGAACAACCTCTCTCTGCCCATGAATTGCCTCGGGTAGATTAATATTAGCCGTGGGCTTTGATTGTCCTATTCAAAGAGCTGCGCATTTGAAACGCAGTCCTAAGATACGTTGTAAGGAAGATCTGTCAAACATTTGTACATACTACAGTCTCTATTTTAATTCTTCATGACGAAGGGGGAAAATGACAAATAATGAAGCCAAAAACAAAAATTAAATTTGTATAATAGATATAGCCTGCTCTCACTGTAGTACCCAGTTACAAATATAGTGTCTCTTAATAATTGTTTAAAAGGCATTGCTAGGCCATTGTAACGATGACTTCCTTGCGTGTAAAGGCTGTAAATGAATTACTGCTGCCACACAAGCACATTAATTTCTGACTGTAGGAGGAAGTTTCCTTTTTGACAGACTGAGTTTGCAGTCCAAGCATTAGCACCTGTTTCAACATAAAAATATATGCTGCAATATAATTGAGTTCCAAGTGAACTTCTTTATGAAGTTAATGAGGAAGTAAGTAATTGGGTATTACAGTAAAATACTGAGTGATTATTTTATAATCACACATAAATTCTTAAAAATAAAACTCTTGGCAAACAATCTACTAAACCTACATAACAATTGTCCTACTGTAATTATGTGAATTGTCTGGTTTCTGGTTTTTTTTTTATGAAGAAAAATATCTAATTAGAACCTATAAGTTCTTAACTAGCAGGCAATAATGTTTTTGAGGCACATTTCCATGGAGAACACTTGGCTCTTTCTCGAGTTGTGAAAAATGTTACTTAATTCATTTTCTTAGGAAAGATGGCATTCCTATATAGCAGAAAAAGAGAAAAGTTTCAAGCAATAAAAGATCCAGCCTCAGCTTATGCCTCATGTGAGCTACAATGTCTTTCCCAAGAACCACCTCCCTTGTCAGACACAGTGAGCTTGCTCCTGGCCCGTATTTCCATTGTAACTTCTAACTTCTCTCATGGAACTCACTGTATTGAAGTTTACTGTCATTTGCTGTCAGTCATTTATCATCAGTCTCTTGGAAATGAACTAGCTTACTTTTCTTTAATTCTAGCAATGGACAACCGCCTGCCAGAGCTAATACTGAAAAAGTGTTAGACAATGAGATTGTCAAACTGCAGAAAGGGCCGCAGAGGAGAGGGTAGGAGGAGAGGGAGTGGCAACAGGGCACATGTGATGCAGAGACAGCCTTGGAATTAAAAACCGGTTATAAAATGTCATGTCTGGTCATTGCTAGGAGCTGCTTTCATACTTCAGGTTTGGAGAAGTTACATGAAAAGATTTTTTTCCAAAAATGCAAATGGCTTTTAAAAAATAAGCAGTACTAATGGTCACAAATATGGCACTAACTACTTATGGATCACAGGAATGAGGTCTACTCTGAAGTGTTTTGATGAACTCTAACACATCCCATTGCTATTTCATGGGAACTGTCCATCGTCAACCCCACATGCATGATTCAGCCGCTCTTGACATCTGTGACATGCTTCATTCATTATGTAGTTCGTGGAATAGAATCGGCTTAACTGTTACAGGAACATTCCCTTAGCCTTTGAAACCTGATGAATGGAAATTCAACTAAATCAAACCATTAGTTCAAGTAAATATCAGGTTTTAGCATACATGATTCTCACATGACTAGAGAATCATACAGTGGCCAAGATAATGTCAGAAAGAATATTAATCTGATTCTTTAGGCCTCAAGTGAAAGAAATGAAACAAACTACAAGAGAAAGAAAAAAACTGAGCAAAAAGAAATTATTGCCTTTTTTTTAAAGATATATTTTATTTATTTGAAAGAGTTACAGAGAGAGGTAGAGGCAGAGAGAGAGGTCTTCCATCTGCTGGTTCACTCCCCAACTGGTCACAATGACTGGAGCTGTGCCAATCCGAAGCCAGAAACCAGGAGCTTCTTCTGGGTCTCCCACATGGGTGCAGGGCCCAAGGACTTGGGCCATCCTCTACTGCTTTCCCAGGCCACAGCAGAGAGCTGGATCGGAAGTGGAGCAGCCAGGACTCTAACAGGCACCATATGAGATGCTGGCACTTCAGGCCAGGGCTTTAACCTGCTGCGCCACTGTGCTGGCCCCAATTTATTGCCTTCTTACAAGTAGAAGTCCAGGGTATGCAGTATAATGGGCCCAGTTTAATGTAAATATTTAGTGTCTTCTAAACCACTATTTCTCTCTCCTTCACTTTGTTTTTCCTTCTATGTGCTTTCTGCTAATTCAAGGCCATTTTGTGTTGTTGCAGAAATGGCATCAGAAGGTCTGGGTAACCCTCGTGTTACCTTAATAGCCAATCCAGTAAGAGAGGTCTCCTCCCTGACCCCCCACCAAAATTCTAAGAAACTGGAATTAACACTGATTGGTTTTACCATGAGATTGCTGAAACTTACGCCAGGGAAATGTGGCTTTCATTGGTTCTGCCTCAACTATTGTGCAACCATAATACGAGAGTGTGATCAGCTCTTCTATGCGATTGAGATGTAAGAGATTCTCATAAATAAATAAATAAATAACAGTGGGAGATGGGGCAGGTGGCAGAGGATCACAGATATCAAACAGACAAAGTTGTATAGACAAAATGCTGGGTTATCCCTCTCTTTCACTCTCTGCCTTTCAAATAAATAGAGAATTTTTTATGTCAACAAATTTCAGGAGACTTTATTTCTGAAAGCATCAGTGGAGAATTAGAGAAATCGTCATGAACCATAGAAAGGTTATTTACTTCCTTATGGGGGGGGGGGGCTGTGAAGACTGTTATCGTTGGTCCAGAGTATCACTTCCATCACTACATTTGGAGTATATGCCTATGCAACTGTTTTCTTTTGTTAATTCTTTTTCATTTTAACTTTTAATTAGTTTTTAACAGATTCAGTGTGCTTTGTACATACTATTCTAAGAAAGTAATGATATCCCCTTTTCTCCCTCCCCTCCCCCCTTCCACCTTTCTTCCTTCTCTTTTCTTTCTTTACTTTTTAACTTTTGAGATAACATATTTTAAATTTACATTACAGTAAAAAAGGCTTAATACTTCTCTGAATAAGAAGATTAACAAGTAAAAAGCAAAGAAGACTCTGGTTTAGTGGGAATACACAATAATTGAATGGAAATAATAAATATTTTAAAATGAATATCCAAAATACAATTTTACACTCTTACAAAATATATATGCACTATAGAAATAGTTTTATATATGTACAGAAATATATACACAAATTTTTGTCCAATTTTATATATATACATACAGAGATATGCACACTACATACATATACACATGTGTGAAAATGAATATAAGTATGCACAGCAATAAATATCATGGGGCAGGCATTTGGCCTGGTGGTTGAGATGCTGTTTAAGATGTGTGTGGCCTAGGGCTGGTACTGTGGCGCAGCAGGTAAGGCCACTGCCTGCAGTGCAGGCATCCTATATGGGCATCAGTTCAATTCCTGGCTGCTCCACTTCTGATCCAGCTCTCTGCTATGGCCTGGGAAAGCAGTGGAAGATGGCCCAACTCCTTGGGCCCTCGCACCCACATGAGAGACCCAGAAGAAGCTCCTGGATCCTGGCTTTGGATTGGCCCAGCTCCAGCCATTGTGGCCATCTGGGGAGTGAACCAGTAGATGGAAGACCTCTCTCTCTCTCTTTCTGCCTCTCTCTAACTCTACCTTTCAAATAAATAAATAAATCTTCATATATATATATATATATATATACATATAAAATACCAAACACCTACCCCTGCAACAAGGAAATTTTAAGAATTTTTTCCTTTTTCATTTTGCACTAATCTCTACTACCTATAGGATTCTAAAGTTGTATTTGATATTTTATAAATTCCAGGTAGTCTTTAAAATTTCAGATGTCGAAAGGACTGATATGAAGAACTTTAGATTTGTTACTGTCCTGCAGTTGGTTGCTCCCTTCCCCAGCTATATAAGCGAAACGATTTATTTTTGAAGACTTCTACGGACACACAGCTGGTTCTTTTTTTTTTAACCATATTTCCTTTTGAACATTTTAACCTGTGAAGCTTGCACTAACATCAAAGAGGGTAGGGCTCCTGGTGGGACGGAAGATAAGGTTTTCTTCCACAGTCTTCCTGGGGCTCCCCGCTGATTCTGAATTTCTCCTCATGCTGACTCACGCATCCCCAGCCCCACTTCCTGGGCAGGCTCCAGTTCCGACAGACTTCACTCAGCTCCTTTTGCTTCCTCCGGCTCTAAGTTTTGCATTTTCCTTTTATGCTTCTCTCCTTTCCACTCCACTTTAGGGAGTAGCTCTGGTCACCCAGTCCAGGCTGAGCAGATCATTTATAAGTCAGAAATATTTTTAAATATCCCCTTCAACAACATCAAAATAATAAGACGTTGTTCTCTATTTCTGTTTGGCTGTATCAGCTGTGGTATAAAATATATACATATATATCAGAAAACCTGCAAATGGGTTAAAATAACATCTCTGGGTGACTCCTCTGATACCTTTGACTGGTTCCTGTTGCTAATGTCGGAGATCTGATGATATCTACGAGGATACGGGGAACCTCTTAAATAGATTTTCCATGGGCATTTTTAGAAAAAGAATTTGGAAGAGAATATACTGGGGAATTATTACCTAACTTTCCCAGTATGTACAGGCTCCCAGTACAGGAGCTGCATTCCAGCTCTCTGTGATCTCTGGATTAAAGTATGGCCATGAACGTACTATTTCCATGCTTAACTCTGATCCATTAGCCCTGCAAGCTCTGGAGAATAGTGCGAGGCCCTCTTGTTTTACTTCCTTTGTATAAAAATCAGAGCATCTATGTGTGACAAAGACCTAGAATACCAGGAAAAGAATAAAAATAACAACTCTCTCTCCCTCTCCCTCTCCCTCTCCCCGCTCCTCTCTCCCTCTCTCCCCCTCTCTCTCTCTCTCTCTCTCTCCCCTTCTCCCTCTGTCCCTCTTCCCCCTTTGATTTACACACTGTGATTATGTGCTATGTAAATTTTGTTGGAGTTTCTTAGAGTAGATGCGTTAGGTAGGAAGTCAGATGTGAGCTTATGTGTGTGTGACAAAGGCCTAAGGAGATGACATCTAGGTCCAGCATATGCATCTCAAAGTCATTCCAATAACCTTCCAGGTGCAGCCCAGTATCTGCACTTGAAACAACCTGCCCTGCCCCTTCTACCCGATAACCTGCCAGGTGGGGGTCCTGCCCCTTCTGCCTGATAACCTTCCAGGTGCAGCCCAGTATCTGTACTTCAAAACATCCTGCCCTGGATCCTGATCTTCCAGGGAATCCTGACCATCCTTCCTCTAACTGGGGCAACGCCAGCCAGGTTTCCTCCTGTCTGATAACTTCAGGAGAAAACTCAGAAAGGAATTTTTAGTATTTACATCCAAAAAGTCCCTTGTTCCAGGAGGAGAAGATGTGGGAAGGCAAGACCCATCCCCTTAAAAACCCCCGGCCTCAACCAGGCTGTGTGCTCAGCCCTCTGCCTCTCTGCTGAGCCGCCCACCTGGCCTGGCCAGATGTACTCTCTCCACTCAACCATGTAACCTCCTCTTCCCCAGTCTAAGTGACTGGGCACTCTCTCTCAGGTTCTGCCTGGAGAGGTGCCCATCCGTTCTTGCGGATGTCCCTACCCTAATAAACCTTGCTATTTTGCTTTCCACTTACTCTCTGTCTCATGCTTGAATTCTTTCTTGTACGAAGACAAGAACCCTTGAATTTTCTGGTAACAGGTTCTTTTATGTTGTAGACAGTACCCTCAAACATCCGATGGGGGAGACACTTCCCCAACCTTCCCATTCAAGATCCAGGGGAAAAATATTAAGTTTCCTTCAGCCTCTCTCTCCTCATCATTTTTCAAGATTGAGAGTCTACCATTTTTTGTTACACATTAAATTGATATGATGGTTGTATAGCAAAATTAATAATGATAATATGTCACAGAAATGGCCATGGGGGACATTTTCTCTAAAAACAAAAGCTACAATGGCCTTTTTGCTCGTTTTAATTTGTCTCAGCTGAGTAATTCCCCTTATGCTAGGATGGGAAACCTGCAGTTGTATTGAAAGCAAGTTACTTGGACTTGCTCAGAAGGTAGTGATTCAAACTGAAGCAGCAGAAGCAAACAAGAGCTCTCTGTGGTCTGTATCTCTGTCTCTTCACATGTTTTGCCAGGATCACTGTAGCTGACTTCTCATGGAAAACTGTTCCTCCAGACGCTCTGAATCCAAAATCTACCAAGTAATTCTTCAAATGGTTGCCACTCTTCTTATCATTGCCTCTCAGCTTGGATCATTTAATAATTTCAGCTACTTCCAAACCCTTGGGATGGTCACTGCAATCTACCCTACTCTATGTCTATCCATAAGCTGTGCATGCTCTGGCAGCCAGAATTAAATGTCATGCTTTTAGTTCATGAACTTCATGCCTTGTCGCTGTGTTTGGAATAGTTCCCTGGTTTCTCCGACTATACAATTCCAACTCCTCTTCTGAGTTTCTTTCTTTCCTTTTTTTAAAGATGTATTTATTTATTTATTTGAAAGTCAGAGTTACACAGAGAAAGAAGGAGAGGCAGAGAGAGAGGTCTTCTATCTGCTGGTTCACTCCCCAATTGGCAGCAATGGCCGGAGCTATGCCGATCTGAAGCCAAGAGCTGGGAGCTTCCTCCGAGTCTCCCACACTGGTGCAGGGGCCCAAGGACTACAGGACATCCTCCACTGCCCTCCCAGGCCATGGCAGAGAGCTGGATCAGAAGTAGAGCAGCCTGGACTTGAACCAGCGCCCATGTGGGATGCCGGCACTGCAGGTGGTGGCTTTACCCGCTTGCACCACAGTGCCAGCCCCTCCTTTGAGTTTCAAGAGAAGATTCAGTTCACCCATGTTCAATACCCCTTTTCGGGGTGACTCCCTGTAGGAGGAGGATACAAGCCCTATCTGATTGGTTCAAATGAAGTGTAGTGACTTGCTTTAACTAAGGACTCTTAATCAGAAGTACCACGCAGAAAGCTTGAGTCGGCACACACACTCCATGATCCTTAAATTCAGATAGAAACTGCTCCACTAGTTTGTGTACCTGAGTGAAAATGATGTGGAGCAGGACATTGGACCTATGATGGACAGATGGTGCTACAGCCCCTGTCTTACCACAAGCATAAACTAACCTGCATGACCAATGCATTATTTGTTTCCAAATTATAATGGGTGGTTTTGCTATTGTTTCAATGTCTTTCCCACTAGGCTTTGAAATCTTTGAAGAAAGAAAGTGCAATTTTCAACTTTTTTTTTTTTTTTTTTACTTTAGCAAATGGCACAATGCATTGAGTATAATAGGAAGAAAGTTAATGTCTGTTGATAGAAGACATGGGAATGAAGCTTTGTTGTGAAGATCAAAGTCGGCTACCCCCCACTAGCTCCAGGATGCAGATAAAACACGTGCAATTACTCATTTCAGCAACAGATCGCCATTGTGGTTGTTTGAACTGGTTTGTTTAGATTGGACAGAGATGAGGTGGACAGACTAAGGCACAGGTATGTGCTCGTATTTCTTATTGTGTGTATATCTCATGCCAAGCACATGCGAGGCATTGTATCTCAGAGATAAACTTCTGCCTTTAATGAATTCATGGGCCACTATAGGAGGATGCCTGCAGTGCTGGCATCCCATATGGGCACCAGTTCTAGTCCCGGCTGCTCAACTTCCAATCCAGCTCTCTGCTATGGCCTGGGAAAGCAGTGGAGGATGGCCTGTAGTCCTTGGGCCTCTGCACTCACATGGGAGACCTGGAGGAAGTCTTTGGCTTCAGATCGGCACAGCTCTGGCCATCACAGCCAATTGAGGAGTGAACCATCGGATGACGGAAGACCTCTCTCTCTGCCTCTCCTTCTCTCTCTGTGTAACTCTGACTTTCAAATAAATAAATAAAATAATCTTAAAAAAAAAAAAACCATAATATGATCACCGCAGTGATGTAGAGTCACCAAAAAGGACAGAACAGGTAAAATTAGCCAGGCAGGGGCAGTGTGGAGCCACAGCAGGTTGGGTCTCCCTTGGGAAGCTGCCATCTCACACCTGAGCTCCAGGCTGAGGACTGGTGGCTCCACTTCTGGTCAGCTTCCTGCCAATGCTCCATGGAAAGCAGCAGAAGACAGACCTAGGGCTGTGTATGTGCCACCTACGCAGGCTACCAAGATAGAGTTCCTGCCTCCTGGCTTCAGCCTGGCCCAAACCTGGCTATTGTGGCCATTGGGGAGTGAACCAGTAGATGGGAGTTTCTCTCTCCTCTCTTTCTCTCTCACTTCGCCTTTCAAATAAATCTTAGAATCAAAGAACAAGAATACACATTACAGCTAGAGAAAGCAGTAGGCCTGAAGGCCCAGAATCAAGACAACTGGCAAATGGTGTAGAACCGGGTGGTTGATGAATAGGATGCAAGGTGGCAGGTGGTGAGCAGAGACTAAGTAATACACGGGGCTGGCACAGTAGGTTAATCCTCCACCTGCAGTGCCGGCATCCCATATGGGCACCGGTTCTAGTCCCAGCTGCTCCTCTTCTGGTCCGGCTCTCTGCTATGGCCTGGGAAAGCAGTAGAAGATGGCCTAGACATTTGGGCCCCTGCACTCACATGAGAGACCTGGAAGAAGCTCTGGGCTCCTGACTTCAGGTTGGCCTAGCTCCAGCCTTTTGCAGCCATTTGGGGAATAAACCAGGAGACTGAAGACTTCTCTCTCTCTCTCTCTCTGTAACTCTATCTCTCAAATAAATAAAATCCCAAAAAAAAAAAAAAAAAAAAAAAAAAAAAAAAAAAAAGTAATACAGCAAAGCATGAGGCACTAATATGCAGTTTGGAGGTTATCACAAAGCTCTGGGGAAAACATTGACTTTTTTTAATTAAAAAGAAAGCAAGACCAAATTTGTGATATAGAAATTGCATTCTATGATATGTGAAGATTAAATGAAGATGATCAGGACAGTGAAACAAAAGACAGAAACCCAAATTTAAAAACAGTGGCCATGTGTGAAAAACATGCATGAGGGTGTGCTTTTTTTCTTTCTCATGCATCCAGGAAAATTTACCATCCACAGTTCACAGCAATGATATGAACCGGTGATGCCAACCAAACTCACCGGGAGAGAGGCTCATTGAAATAAAGACACGTCTCAGTGAGATAAATACACATCTGTCAGACTGAGGGGAATCTAGCAATGACTCACAAAAGGGAGTGAATCAAGTCAGCAGTGGGGCCTTGTATGGAAATGTGCACCCACCCGCCACCATGCAGGCCCTTGATGGCCCGTGATTCCAGCTTTTCTCTCTTTGACATCAAGGGCCATGCCCATATCCTGTATTGCTTTCCATGTGCCTTAAAGTTGACCCACTATTCTGGGATTTGGGATAATTTCTGCTCTTTGTAAACGAAAGATCGTAAAACAGGTGGCAGAGTGGTAACCAATGTTATCACTAACTGCCATGGACTTCGGATAAGCACTCATTTCATGTGGAAGCAATCGCGCAGGAGGAAGCATAGACCATAGGAATGCAGCTTGACATGGATGGTGAAGAGACATGAAAGGAACAGAGATTGTTAAAAAAGGCGAATGTTCTAGAACAAAGATGTTCACCAACCGCTAGGAAGTTCATGTCCCTGTTTCTCAGTGTAGGAGAGTAGCTCAAATTGTCTGTATTGTGGGGAAGCCACTTAAGACACCAATTAAGGCTGGCGCCGCAGCTCACTAGGCTAATCCTCCACCTTGCGGCGCTGGCACACCGGGTTCTAGTCCTGGTCAGGGCACCGGATTCTGTCCCGGTTGCCCCCTTCCAGGCCAGCTCTCTGCTGTGGCCAGAGAGTGCAGTGGAGGATGGCCCAAGTACTTGGGCCCTGCACCCCATGGCAGACCAGGATAAGTACCTGGCTCTTGCCATCGGATCAGCGCGGTACGCCAGCCGCGACGGCCATTGGAGGGTGAACCAACGGCAAAAAGGAAGACCTTTCTCTCTGTCTCTCTCTCTCACTGTCCACTCTGCCTGTCAAAAAATAAAAAAATAATAACAAAAAGACACCAATTAAGACACCCACATCCCGGGGCCAGTGCTATGGCACAGTGGGTTAACACCCTGGCCTAAAGTGCAGGCATCCCATATGGGTACCGGTTGGAGACCTGGCTGCTCCACTTCCTGTCCAGCTCTCTGTTATGGCCTGGGAAAGCAGTAGAAGATGGCCCAAGTGCTTGGGCCCCTGCACCCACATGGGAGACCCGGAAGAAGCTCCTGGCTTCAGATCGGCGCAGATCAGACCATCGCAGCCAATTGAGGAGTGAACCATCGGATGACGGAAGACCTCTCTCTTTCTCTTTGCCTCTCCTCTATCTGTGTAACTCTGTCTTTCAAATAAATAAATAAATCTTAGGGGAAAAAAAGACACTCACATCCCACATCAGAGCGCCAGTTTGAGTCTCAGCTTCTCTGCTTCCAATCCAGCTCCCTGCCAACGCCCCTGGGGAGGCAGTGGATGATGTTCCCGCCACCTGTGTGGGGGATCTGGGTGGGGTTCCTGGAGACTGGCTTCAGCTTGGACAAGTTCTGGCTGTTTTGATTATCTGGGGAGTGAACAATTAGATGAAAGATATTTCTCTCTCTCTCTCTCTCTCTCTCTCTCTCTCTCTCTCTCTCCCCCCTATGTTCTGCATTTCAAAGAAATAATAAATGTTTTTAAAATTGCAAATCTTATTTCACTAAGCATAAGCCTCTCCAGTTGCATCCATTTTGTTGTGAAAGACAGGATTTTATTCATTTTATTTTTTGGTCCCCAAAAGACAAATACAGTAAGTTTTTCTTATTTTGTGGTAACTAATATACAGAATACAAAAAATACAATATGTATGAATGAAATTGACATTTTGAGATTTGATTATTGTTTATAACCCTGTCTATACTCTTGAGGAACACTGGTTTTTCTACTTACTATTTGTTGAATTCTTTATTTAGTGGTGGATTAAGTTTGTGATTTTAAAGAAAATGAAAGTATGTCATTGTAAAAATTAAAAGAAAAATAATAAAAGAAGGAAGGAGAGTGGGAGGGAAGGAGGGGTGGTAGGGTGAGAAGCATCACTTTGATTTTAAAACTATACATAAGAAGTATATGAAATTTGTTCCCTTTTTATAAGTTAAAATTTTTGAAAAATCACCTTGGGATATTTCCAGCTGAAATACATCAGCTCAATAGAAAAGGCTGTTTTTTACTTAGCAGTAATATATATGCTCTTTCAATAAGTTTACCTGCTTCCTGGCAATAGCATTTTTGCACATGTGGCGACATGTTTCAATGTGTATCAGGAATCTGGTTCACCATTGTATCTTGAGATCCCTTTACACACAGTTATTTTGGGCCTGAAGGAAAAGGGATCATGGGTGACAGAATGGCAAATGGAAATGTTTACCAATCTTCCTGCCGCTGTTGATCCCACCGGGATCCAAAGTGAGTAAAATTGTGATGATCCAATTTACAGCACACTAAGTACATCTGCAACACTGCCTTAGGTAGCTTGGGACGTGCCAGGGCAAATCAGTGAGAGATTAGAGATTTTCAGTCTCTTAATATTTTAATTGTACATATTTGTAGAATGTGGTGTATTAATTTGAGACATGTGTACAATGTGTAATGATCAAATCAGAGTACTTGGCTTTTCCATCTCTCTAGATTTTTTTCTTTCGAGTTTTTAGTGACATGTACTAACTGTCCTTTTGGGAGGGGTCCAGGATGACAAATTTTTTGAAAATTTGCTCTGATGATAGGGGCTGGAGGATTTGTTGAAGGTGTGGCAGTGAAATAAGTGGAATCTATTTTTCTGTAAAGCTTTGAGATCTAGATCAGGTCTTGGGCAACCACCAGGGTTGTTTTGCTCGAAGGACAATGCGGTTAAGAGGTCAAGCGTTAAAATAGAAACAAGAACATCTGCTCACCCAGTTGGTCGCATTCCCCTTCATTTCTTTATCTTTTACACCTGTCATCATCTTTCTCTTGTATTGCAGGAAGTGTCACCACTACGAATACAACGAATGCTTTAAGTCACTACACAGGAAGAAAACTGTAAAAACCTTGTGGAGCCCTGAGTGAGGAAGCCTTCCTCTTGCTTGATTAGCTAGGATACGCCAGACCCAGGTCATGAAATAATGCATTTTAAGTAACGGCTGTCGCATCAGCTGATCACTTGTCAACAGCATGATTCGAAATACAAATAACATAAACATTGGAGCTGTGTAGAATATATTGATGATTCGTATATTGTAAAGAGGAATATAAATACTTTCAGATTACTATAAGAGTGATGCATAGGGCTTTTTAATTAGCATGATATTTTTATTTATTATTTGTTAAATTTATTTGCATTTATTGGCAGACAGAGAGAGAGAGAGAATGACAAATCTTTTATATGCTAGTTCACTCCCCCAATTGCCTGCAAGACCCAGGAATGGGTCAGACAGAAGCCATGGCATGTGTGGCAGGAACCCAAATATTTGAGTGATCACCTGGCGCTTCCCAGGGTGTACATTAGCAGGAAGCTGGAATCAGAAGTGAATCCAGAACTCAAACACAGACATTCTCCTCTGGGGGTCAGACATCCCAAGTCAGGGCTCACTATTGTGTCATGATACCTGTCCATATGGCCTTTATTTGACTGGCACAGCCTTTGGAATAATAATTCCTTCAATATGTTTGTACAAAAAAAAATTGTCCATGGAGGTGATACAATGATTCTCTCCAAAATGAGGATACAGAAAATCTAAGTGCTATTGTCTTACACCCTCAAGTAAGATAGCATTAAAAAATCTAAGAACAATCTTTGTATATTTAAAACTTTGGAGGCGGGGGTGTGGTGTAGCGTGTTAAGCCTATGCCTGTGGCACCAGATCCCCATATGGGTGCCAGTTCAAGTCCTGGCTACTCCTCTTCCAATCCACCTCTCTGCTATAGCCAGGGAAAGGGAGTTGAAGATAACCCTAGTGCTTGGAACCCTGCATCCGGAGAAGGCTCCTGACTCCTGGCTTCATTGGCTCAGCTCTGGCTAATCTGGCCATCTGGGGAGTGTCTCTCCCTCTCTCTGTAACTTTAACTTTCAAATAAATAACTAAAATCTTTTTAAAAATTGCATTAAAATCAGAATACCAAGTGTGTTACAGCAAATTCCAGCATCTGCTCTGTCATTCATGTGTGCTTGTCATAGAAGTCGTGCAGTGTCCCTAGCCATGTGGCGACTGAATTCTTAAAATGAGGCACTATATCAGAGGAACCGACTTCTAACATACGTAAAAGACTCAAAGAATTATGTTGTGGGCTTGATCATTTACTCCACACTATGTTTCTTTGTAAATTCAGAAGCCCTTGGAGATAAAAAGTCCCAATACATTAATTTTTGTTTGACTTACATAAAGTTATACACCTTCATATTTTTATATTTTTGAATCAATTAATCTTTGATATTGCTAGAGAAGATTTGAAAATCTTTTATGGTTCTACTGAAGATGTTTCATTTTTAAGACATCTTTTTAGTTTTTAAAGGGAGCTCAACTACAGCTAGATTAGCAAATCAAGAATACTCAAAAGAGAAAGGACTCCCTGCTGGGAAGATCTTTCTGTTGGGGTTGAAGAGAGAGAAGTGGAATCCAAGAAGATGGGCACTGACTTGGAAGGGTAGGATAATGAATGCTGTCAACAAACTTTACACCCTACATCTGGCCACTTGTCTCTCAAAGCTATCCACTACCAATGGGCTCAGTAGAATGCTCTCCACACACCAACTTCATATGCTGAAAGTTTTCCTCACTGTTGACATGCACACCTTTTCTCCTGCATCCAGTTGTCCATTCCAACTCCTTCGCGGTTTCTTCCTTGGCTCAGAGTCCAGTGCTGACTGATGGCTTTTCATGGCTTCCGCAACATCAACCCAACCTACGTCGTGGAACTGGCTCCCTGGTGGGAAGAATCCATTTATTTCTCTGCTTTCCTAACAAGACAGCAAGAGCTTGGACAGCCAAACGTGTGCCCTTTCCAATTTCGTATTCCCGTTGACGAACGTTGTGTAGCTCAAAGTGAACACTCCATAAATGTTTGTTGAAGTATTAAGCTGCCTAGTGAAGCTTGGATTTTGGATGGTTTGTTTGAATAAGCTTTTCTGCATATTATCTTTAGGATTTTTGTAAATTCTAATGACTGCCTCCATTCCCCAGCTTTGTCTGGAAAAAATCCCTATGGGATTATTCAGCCAGTATTCATTCAAGTAAATGGCAGAATGCCAAAAGTGACATATTCAGCCACTGGTTGGAAATTTGGTACTGGATTTAATATTGGCCTATTTCCTTTTAAGAAAAATATATCTCTAAACATTTGGCTATGAAAATTCAAAAATCCAGTTACAGGATTGGCATATTATAAATTAAAGACGGAAATGTAAACATTCGATCAGTAGTACCTAATGTCACCACCAGTAGCAGGAAACAAAAATCATTTCAAAATCAACTTCATAAAATAAGAATCATTGAGAATCAGCCCATCCAAGGCATGTATTTGTTCAAATTAAATGCATGCATGCTGCAGAGTTGAAAGTTTTCTTGTAACCAGTGTTATCACTGCATCTTAATGTATCTTAACATGCCATTATTTCTTTTCAGATGATAAGTGAAATTCCATTACATCAATTAGAGAAATCATTTTTTAGTTCCTCAATGACTTTCAACGATCCTGCTGACTCCTAGGGTTTTTCACCTGCTTTGCAGTGAAAAATGACAAATTAATGGAACTCTTCTCACAAGATATTTCTACAATGTACTCTATAGACTAAACAAGTTGATTGCTTTGTGCTGCCTTAAGACAGAAGCCAGGGCTATTTCCATACAACACAGAAAAGGCAAGAAGAACCACTTCCAAATACCAGCAAGCCACAGGCTGTTCCTGCCAAGAGGACCTTGTCCTTGGGGAAGCATATTCAGGGTTAAGTAGGAAATGGAGAAGCTGTATATTCAGTGCAGAATGTTGCTTATCATGTTATATTAAGAATTAAGAGACTCCAAATCTAATTGATGCTCCTCACAAATTTTTCATTTTCAGCAGACAGAGCTGTACCGGCAATATTATCCAAAGTCGAGGTGTGTTTTGGCAGAGCAGTGTTGTAAAAGCATCACGTACCTGTTCACATAGTGGAGGCCGTGGCTCCAGAAGGCAGGTGTGCTGGCCTCAGGGCCCTCCGTGCACACCCACTTCCCTGTGAGTTCGTTCCAGTCATGGGTAAGTTATTTTTCTCCCTCTTCTTCCTTTCTTACAAAAATGCTTTTTGAGTTCTATTATGGACCAAGTGCCTCCCTTAATAGTGAGAATGAAAAAGTGACTGCAAAAAGTTTTGTCTTTGCCTTCAAGATCCTAGAGTCTTTTTGTTTTAAGATTTATTTATTTATTTGAAAGACAGAGTTACAGACAGGCAGAGAGAAAGAGAGAGGTCTTCTGTTTTCTGGATTACTCCCCAGATGGCTGTAATGGCTGGAGCTGGGCCAATCCAAAGCCAGGAGCCAGGAGCTTCTTCCGGGTCTCCCATGCGGGTGCAAGGGTCCAGGGACTTGGGCCATCTTCTACTGCTTTCCCAGGCCATAGCAGAGAGCTGGATCGGAAGTGGAGCAGCCTGGACTTGATCTGGTGACCATATGGATGCCGGCACTGCAGGCAGCAGCTTTACCCGCTACACCATAATTCCGACCCCGAGCCTAGCGTCTTGTGACTCAAATAGACACTAAGGAGACAATTTCTCAAGCAAAGCATAATTATAGAATAGGATAGGAATCATAAAAAGAAAGGTAAGGGTCTTGGGAATGTTTAAAACGTTAACTCTGATAAACTGTCCTGTTCTAGAGGGTCTAGAAAATGTCTTTCCTAAGAGTCATTGATCTGAGTAATACAAAAAACGTAAGTACATCTAATTAAGTAAAGAACAAGAGGAAAACAAAAGAGCTTCTTGGTGAAAAACCAGCGTGTCGAACAACTCTGAAGAAGGAGAAACATAATGGATTCTAGTAAATGACAGAACTTTAGTGGAGTCTGATTTACAGAATGACAAGTTAAGGCTGCCAGATAAACAGCTCATTCATGTCCTTGCACACTGTAGAGATGCACATGGCCTCCTCTCTCTCTCTCTCTCTCTCTCTCTCACACACACACACACACACACACACACACAAACACCAAGTAGCCTGTTACTTCATTAGCCATGGGAAGATAATAAAGGTTGCAAGAAGAAGGCTTTATCATGAAGACACATTTACCTTTGTAAAAAGTCCACCGTTGGGGCCAGCACTGTGGCGTAGCGGGTTAAGTTGCCACCTGCGTTGCCAGCATCCCATATGGACACCAGTTTGAGACGTGGCTGCTCCACTTCTGATCCAGCTCTCTGCTGTGGCCTGAGAGAGCAATGGAGGATGGCCCAAGTCCTTGGGCCCCTGCACCCGCGTGGGAGACCCAGAAGAAGCTCCTGGCTCCTGGCTTCAGATCCTCAGCTCCCGCCATAGTGGCCATCTGGGGAGTGCACCAGCAGATGGAAGACTCTGCCTCTCCTTCTCTCTGTGTAACTGACTTTCAAATAAATAAATAAATCTAAAAAAAAAGTCCACCATCATCACTATGGTCTGGATAGCAGACTGTAGAAGGGTGGGGTATGCACATGGAAACCAAAGCATGAATATTTTAATCCCTCGGGTAAGCAGTGATGGCAGCATGAGTTACTGTGATGACAGCTGAAGATGATAATAAATGGAAATACTTGAATTTCATTTAAGAAATAAATCGAGGGGGCAGGTGCTGTGATGCAGCAGGTTAAAGCCCTGGCCTGAAGCGCCAGCATCCCATATGGGCACCAGCTCTAGTCCCCGCTGCTCCACTTCCCGTCTGGCTCTCTGCTGTGGCCTGGGAAAGCGGTGGAGGATGGCCCAGGTCCTTGGGTCTCTGCACCCACGTGGGGGACCCGGAGGAAGCTCCTGGCTTTGGATCAGCACAGCTCCAGCTGTTGCAGCCATCTGGGGAGTGAACCAGCGAAGGGAAGACCTCTCTCTCTTTCTGCCTCTCTCTGTAACACTGTCTTTCATATAAATAAAATCAATATTTAAAAAAAAAAGAAAGAAAATCCAGAAGTACATAGTGTGACAGCCCAAAATATGTCAGACTGGCAAGATGTATTCATAGTAATATAGAAATAATAGATTTTGTTATAATGCTATAGAGATGTTTAATAAAGAGGCTAAGGCAGGAATAGTGCATTAGTTTAATCAGAATCAAAATCAGTAATATCAGTAAAGTGGCAAGAAACAAGTATTGCATGCTATTTATAACATATATTAAATTTATAATATATTTACAAAATATATACTTATGTATATGAAATATGGAGATAAGGTTTGGGAACATTGATGATCAAATTATATTTAAGCTGGTCTTTTTTTTTTTTTTTTTTTTTTTGACAGGCAGAGTGGACAGTGAGAGAGAGAGAGAGAGAGAGAGAGAAAGAGAAAGGTCATCCTTTACTGTTGGTTCACCCTCCAATGGCTGCTGCGGCCAGCGCACTGCACTGATTCAAAGCCAGGAGCCAGGTGCTTCTCCTGGTCTCCCATGCAGGTGTAGGGCCCAGGCACTTGGGCCATCCTCCACTGTACTCCCGGGCCACAGCAGAGAGCTGGACAGGAAGAGGAACAAATGGGACAGAGTCTGGCGCCCCGACTGGGACTAGAACCCGGTGTGCCAGCGCCGCAGGCGGAGGATTAGCCTATTGAGCCGCGGCGCTGGCCCTAAGCTTGTCATTTATAAAATAAGTATATGAGTGCTAGATATTTAAATGGTAAAATTCTCTCTTTTCTTTTTATTGCATTCCAATGAAAACTCCATTCCTAAATATTATAATGAGCCCTTACTTTGGTTTATACGTGTTTGAAAAATGTAGTGTGTAATGTGACTTTGATGATACTCAAGCAAGCCAGTGCTGCGTCTCACAGGAAGGAACGCTTTAATTTGTGAAATGGTAACCTTGGCATTTATCTCAGCCGCACAGGATGGGCCATAGATTATTATTTTGAGAGACCTTTGTTTAAGGCCAGAGGTGAATAGTTTGTAGCAAATAGTCCATTAGATGTCTGTTTCAAGACCTACATATAGGCATAGAATTCTTTCCTTTTTTTTTCTTTTTAATGTAGCAGATAGGTTTATCACAAATGCAGTCATGAAAGAACTGGAACAAAGGCAGAGTCGAAACGTTGTCCTTCTTACCTGAAACCCAAGAAATAAAAAGCGAGAGGAATAAAGAAGGGTGGGAGTCTCTTTGGGTGCTCCGGCTGCTCATTCTTAATCAGAGAAGCAGCAGCCGCCGCCTCAGCAGTGCCCACGTCCAATTCAAGGACGCGTCAGAGTACAGCAAGGACAGCTTGGGTTTTAATTGAGAGGCAAACATTTCCTAAGGGGTCTCATTAAAATCATTTTAAAATCCATTGTAGGTAGGTATTTTCCTGACTTAGAGGCTTTGATAGCCAGAGATAAAGCACAGGTATCCGTACCTTCACTGAGGCACTAGTCCAAGTGTTGACACCAAGGCTGTCCCATGGGTCCCTCCAACCCCACTTGGACTCTGGGTCTCCTGACAGACCAGGTAGCGATTATGTAACAGGACAGATAATTCTGCTCAGGGTCTCCCTCCAGTCCTCATATGCTGCTTCAACTGGGGAATACTGTTGGATAACAGTGCTCTTTCTTGTTGGTTTATGAAGGTCACCTGAATTGCTAACTTCTCATACAAACGTGCAGTGCTGCACAACAGGACGTGTGCACGCTACTACACATTCTGGCTAGTCAGAAGAGGTCCCCTGTGAGTCTATCCCCTGTCACTCAGCACATTACCCCACTCTCCCCCAACATGGTGCCAAAAAAATTAAGTTATGAATATGATAAATTTCTTTTAACTTTTAGATTGATACCACGTGGAGCGCTTGTATTAGCACCTGAAACTGTAGCCTTTTTTGTATGGTGGCACTTACCCAACTTCACATGCTTTAAACTATATCAATCTTTTGTGGTTACAACAGCATCACAGGGTGTTACTAGGGTCTAGGGAAGACAGTGACTCTGCCTTTTGAGTAAAAGAATAAGAAAATGCATTTTTTAGAGCAATTAATGGGTTGCTTGAGTCAGTAACCATTTTCAGAAATTTTGTTTTATTTTGCTAAATATAGCTTTCACTCACAAAATAATGAATTAATCACAATTAGGAGAATGCCATATAAGATGATGTCTTGTTTCTAACAACAAAATCTGAACACATAGAAGATTAAAAACATTTATTTGCTTATTTGAAAGGCAGAGTTACAGAGAGAGAGGGAGACATGAAAGAGACAGAGCATGCCCTTATATCCTCTGGTTCACTCCCTCAATGGTTGCAACAGCCAGGGCTAGCCTGGGCAGAAGCCAGGAGCCCAGAACGCCATATGAATCTCATAAGTGGGAGGCAGGACCCCAAGTATGTGGCCATCTTCTGCTGCTTTCCCAGTCACCTTAGCAGGGAGCTGGATTGGAAGTAGAACATCCAGGATTCAAACCAGTGTTCACACAGCGTGCCAGCCTTGCAGGTAGCAGCTTAACCCACTGTGCCACCACCCTGGGCCCAAGGGTGCTCAACTCTTAAGAATATTTTCAGTTTACAAGTAATAATTAGCATTCTTTAAAAAAATAAAGATATATTTTTATTCTGAAAAGCCACATACGTTTCTATACTCTCAATGAATGGTAAATGGTAAAATATGCTTGTGTAAATTTAGGGCTATACAATTTGTTCCTTTTTGAGCAGAACTAAAATGTGAAAATATTAGTTTCGTTTATCAATGTGGCAACATTTAAGTGCACTTACATTTTTGTAATGTATTTCTGTCATTTTGTACAAGAATATAATCATTCAGTCTAGGGCAACACAAAGCAAACAAACGTAGAGCCTTGAGGTAATAACTTTGAAGAATAGTGCAAATTTAATTTAAAATAATGGAGCTATATTTCTTATTGACATTATTTTGTAAGCATCCAAAGTGAGTGATCCTTCTCTCAAGTCCTCTGCTGGTCATTGACCTTCTGATTTGTTTATATGTTTATATCGTCTTGCTAAAGAAAATGGCTAAATTTGCCATGAATTCAATATGAAAAATGGAAAATCGACATTGTAAGTCACCAGTATATTTTGTAAAAAAATTAAAAACCACATCAACTCATCAGTGACCTATGCTTTCCAAACCAATATCTCTTTGAAGTATGTAAAATAAGAACATATTGAGGTGTTGGAAGATTATGTCCATAAAAGATGCAACTATTTATTGTAGCACTTTAACATCGTTCTGTGGAATTGAAGAATCAGTGATATTTCTGTAAATATGCCTCATCTTAAAAAGCAATAACAAGTCAGACTACATATAGCCAGAAGAGCAGACCAAAGTTCAAACAAACAGAGAGGCAGTGGCAGGACTGAGGCCACCATGACAGACACTGATGTTTGAAGTCAAGTCCATGGAACCCAAAAATTGCAAATATGCCAACAGTTGAAGATGGCATAAGGGTGAGTCAGATGGAGGAAGAAGTGCCTGGGACAGGCTCTGACAGCAGGGGATTTGGTTTTGTCTTTTTGGATGATGGCCCTTTGGATATGGGGCTAGCATGTGGTAGCCTAGAAAAGCAACAGAACAAGACAGGAAAGTTTTAGATCAATCATATTTTTCCCAAATATCATTTGATGGTTTAAGAGCAATACATTTGGATTGCATTGAAAGTGTGCAAGACACACAAATCTGTAGACATAAAAAGGTTTAAGATAACTGGAATAGAAGAAGTGATACTACTACATTGTTATTCTTTCTCTCTCTCTAATTTAAAATTTTTTGAGAGGCAGAAAGACACAGAGAGGAAGAGAGAGGGAGAGGATGAAAGAGAGAGAGACAGACAGCGTTTCCCTCCAGTGCCACAAATGTCCTTGATGGCCAGGGCTGGGCCAAGGCTGAAGCCAGAAGCTAGGAACTTCTTTCAAGGTCTCCGACGTGTCTGGCAGGAACCCAATCACTTGAGCCATCACGGCTGCCTCCCAGGGTCAGCAGCAGCAGGAAGCTTGAGTCAGAAGCCAGCGGTAGGTATCAAAGCAGATATCCCCAAAGACAATGCTCTGTTCTCTTCTCTGCACCCGTGACTGTCCTCGTACTGACTTTAGACTTTGATTTTGATTTGTTTTATTTTCTATTTTTTATTTTCAGATTGAGAAAAGCACCTGAAAAAATTGCAGTTTGCTAGGTATCCCAGACACAAAGGACTAGATGAGTTTCTAGAATTCATTTCATCCCTTCTGCTATACTTATATATACGTATACCTTCTCCCAAAACCAAGATCTGTGATGACTTGGCCATCCTGATGTGATTGTGAATTAGGAAATTTCTTAAATATTAATATCAAGTCTCTAATTAGAGAGAAGCAGTCTTCTCCCAAATCAGAATACTAAACACTTTTGTAGAAAGTTTATTTTTAATTGTAATTTCCAGTATCTAGATATTGCAAGCATACCACCTTAATATGCTGTCTCTCCTCCCTACGAAGGCTGTGGAATGCTAACAAAAATAGAATACCTTTCTCATATGTGGTTAAGCTCTTGTATGCTTTCATGCAGTCTTGCATGAACTGTTACCTATGACAGACATCCAAAACAACATCTAACATGAAACTAAGTATTTTGATTTCCTCATGTTTTGTTACACTGGATTTCTTCTTTCAATGTGCTGTTCTTACCTTAGAGTGTTTGAACAAGACTTGAGAGTAGTCTGGGACCTTGCTGACATGTTAGTTTGAGGTTGATGTAATGACAATAAATGAGTCCACTATACTTGATTTCAAGTAACAACACTTATGTAAAAACTACTCCATCAGGCCGGCGCCGCTGCTCACTAGGCTAATCCTCTGCCTGCGGCACCGGTACCCCAGGGTTTTAGTCCTGGTTGGGGTGCTGGATTCTGTCCCGGTTGCCCCTCTTCCAGGCCAGCTCTCTGCTGTGGCCCGGGAGTGCAGTGGAGGATGGCCCAAGTGCTTGGGCCCTGCACCCCATGGGAGACCAGGAGAAGCACCTGGCTCCTGGCTTTGGATCGGCGCAGCAGCCATTTGGGGGGTGAACCAACGGAAGGAAGACCTTTCTCTCTGTCTTTCTCTCTCACTGTCTTAACTCTGCCTGTCAAAAAGAAAAAAGAAAACTACTCCATCAAATATGAATTCAGTCCTAACTGCCCAGCTGGCGCAATATTTACTTTCAGTCCTTGGAGGTTTTCTTCATAGTGCTTCACGTGAAACTGCAGAGGACATAATTCTTAGAAAGGGATTGGTTTTAGGATATTAATGGCGAATAAAATGCTTGAAAGGACAACTCTACACAATACAGGAGAAATTCTCAGGTGGGTGCTCCTGTGTGCTCCCACAGTAGCTACTGCCTCTGAGTTGAGAAACTGTCATGCACCTGCTGGTTCTAGAGCCAAACCCTGTTTCCTGACAGGAATCCTACACATTCCGGAAGCTTCCAACACTACTCTGTTCTAGAAAGGTGTTATCCCACACACCTGAAAGAAGCAGATGGGGCCTACGCTGTGGCCCTGCAGGTTAAGCTGCTGCCTGTGATTCCAGCAGTCCATATTAGAATAGCAGTGAGGTTACTCTGCTTCTGATGGAAGTTCCTTGCTAATGTGCCTGGGAAGGTAGTAGGAGTTGTCCCAAGTATTTGGGCTCCTGAAACCCATGTGGAAGAACAGGATGGTGTTCCTGGCTCCTGTCTTCAGCCTGGGCAAGCCCTGGGCAATGTGGACATTTGGGAAGTGAGCTGGTAAATGCAAGACTTTCTCTCTCTCTGTCTCTCTCTCTCTCTTTCTCTCCCTCTCTCCTTCTGCCTTTCAAATAAGTAATCAATAAATCTTCTTCCTCCTCCTCTTCCTCCTCCTCTTCTTCTTCCTCCTCTTCCTCTTCTTCTTCTTCCTCCTCCTCCTCTTCTTCCTCCTCTTCCTCTTCTTCTCCTTCCTCTTCTCCTTCTTCTCCTCCACTTCCTCCTCCTCCATCTTCTTTACAAAGTAACTGCCCCGCAAAAGAACTCTACTAACACTTATATAGGAGGATTAAATGCCTGCTGGTCTGAGTTTGCGTAATAGCTGCTCCAAATCCTACTTTAACCTAAAGTTTCACCAACTCTTATGTGACAGAATGTGATTGAGCAAGAATGTGAACCTCACTTGTAGCTTATCAAAAATTGGGATGGGGCAGATTTTGTGGTGCAGCAGGTTAAGCCATCTCTTGAGAATTCTTGCATCCTACATTGGAGCACCTGGGATGGAGTTTTGCCTCAACTTCTAATCCAGCTTCCTGCCAATGCACCCTGGAAAGCAGTGGAAGATGGCTGAAGTGATTGGGCTTTTGCCACCATATTGGAGACCTGGATGGAGCTCCTGGCTCCTGCTTATGGCCTAGTTCATCTCAGGCTGTTGCAGCCATTTGGGGAATAATGGAAGATCCCTGTTTCCCTCATCCTTTCTCTGTCACTCTGCTGTAAAATAAATAAATAGTTTAAAATGTCTAGACAATGTCATTTTTAGTCTCCCCGGTGTTCTGTACAAGAAGGAACACTCAAAGGAACCTAGAACAGATGCTGAACTTCATACCATCATATCCACTGTGTATTCTCCCTTCTTCCTGTTGACAGAACTTGTAGGTGATGGAGTTCATGAAAACCATCAAAGATCTCTGGTCGGGTTTTATAGTCATTGATGAAGTACTTTAAGGGCTTTGTGGGCAGCCCATGTTTTGCAACCTCAAACTCCCAGCTGGCTTTGATTTCTGGCCCCAAGCTCTCTTGAGCAGATTTATCATCTCAAAATGTATTTGCCAGTATGCAGAAAGCAATCAGCTGCTTCCCAATTCTCTGCAACCCTAATTCTTTAAATGTAATTTTGATCAAACTTTCTTTCTCTACGACACCTTAGCTTAGTTTGAAGAAGACTGGACCAATTGGAAAATCATTTTTTCATAAAACAAATTTCTTTCAAGTGAAAGTGAAAATTTACTATTTAGTTTATACTGTTTCTTTTCTGACAAATGGCGTCAAGCAAAAAGTCAAGGCAATGCTTAATTTTGCAAAAATTCATTGTTTTGTCTGTGTGCATTGTTAGTGTGGAGCAGGTGTGGAGGCCCACCGTTTTCTTTGGGTTACTGAGGGGATCTGTGAGTGCAGATTTCAAAGCTTCTGCCTTTAGGTGGCCCAGTCCTAAGCTGGGAGCACCCTTTTTGGTTCTTTCCCAGGCTGTAAGTCATTTTCTTTTCTTTTTTTTAAGATTTTATTTATTTATTTGAGAAGTAGAGTTAAGACAGTGAGAGGGAGAGACAGAGAGAAAGGTCTTCCCTCCATTGGTTCACTCCCAAAATGGCCGCAACGGCCGGAGCTGTGCTGATACAAAGCCAGGAGCCAAGAGCTTCTTCCTGGTCTCCCATGCAGGTGCAGGGGTCCAAGGACTTGGGCCATCCTCCACTGCTTTTCCAGGCCACAGCAGAGAGCTGGATCAGAAGAGGGGCAGCCAGGACTCAAACCAGTGCCCATGTGGGATGCCAGCACCACATGCAAAGGATTAACTTACTGTGCCATGGCACTGGCCCCATGGATGTTTTTCTGAAAAGGAATCCAGAGGTTTGTCACCTTCAGGCCCTAAATAACGGCTTACAATACTGTTGGCAATGCAAGTAACCAACTGTCTCAATGGATGTGGATCTTCTAACACCAGACAGGATGTCTGGTCCTCCCATCAGGACTGGGATATTTTCCCAAAGGAGAAGAGTAGGCTTGGGAGCAATGCTATGGTTGCTGGTTGTTTTGTTCTGTTTTGTTCTCTAGAATGCCATGATGTGAACATAGATAAAGCCTTGAACTTACCAGATCTGGCAAGGTATCTCTCTGGGTTATTCTTCCAAGCACCCTCCCCTTCTCTGCCTTCTCTGCTTGTTTTCAACTGTCTTCAATAAAACATGTCACTGCAAGCCTCACACTCCTTGTAGACTACCATGTGATGCTAGGAAATGAAGCTTTTGCATCGAGAGTAGACTGAGAGGAAACTGATCCAAGACTGATCTTCCACAGGAAGATCTCCCAGGAAATGCTTCTCAACAGTATTACTAATTTATTATTCATGCTACAGCAGAAATATAAGTCTTTGGGGTTGATAAGCAGGAATCAAAACTGATGTGTGTTTTCTACTTGACAGAAAAACATTTTTTTTCTTCAAATTCTACTAAATGAATGGGATATGTTTTTATTACTATAGTTGAATCAAAACTATATTTATTTTGGTTCCTTCCCTTTTCTTTGAAATGATATTATTAACTAATTTAAAAACAAAATAATAACTAAAAGCAGAAAATCTCCACAAATACACTTTGACCTACCTACCTGGTGTTATTATAAATTATGATTATTCTAACTGTTTTACCACCCTAGAGTTCTTTGTATCTTTGTATTCACACAATACAGAATTCAAACAGCCATTTTAGTACAAATTTTGTGAATTTCTCATTCACTTTATGAACTGGACATTGTTTATAGAAAACAGCTGTGTCTCTCATTGTCAAGTGAAAGCAAATATTTAGGTTAGCCTGAAATGTGGAATAAAATCCAATCTCAACAAAACACTTGACATTGTCACTTGGAGTAAGGATTTGATGCTGAGGAGAATGTTTTACTGAAATTTTCTTATTTTTGAATGACATTAGGCAGATGCTGTTGGGTGATATGATTTCAAATTGCTAAACACATGGGAGAATTTTATTAAAAGGGATTTTAGTGAGCCAGTTGGAATTATGTATGCATTACTTATTTGTTTCTTCATATCAGGGCAAGGTCGAATTGAATCAAGACCTGATGATGTTTACTGTGCTCTCATGGAGAACCTTTGAACATTTGCCACTTGAAAATAGAAAGCTGTCATTCCATCTTGATTTGTAGGTCTCCTTGGGAAATGCACATTTCTTTGTGGTTGAAAGACTCAAAAAACAAACAAGCCAGATACTTTCTATCTGAAGCACACATCTTTTCAGTCAGGTTATTATATCTAGTAATATTTATTGCAATGACATGTTCTCTCCATGCTGATATTTTATCATTACTGGATAAAACTGATAGAAATCTTAGTCACATCCATTTTCTATGAACCCTGAAGTATCTCTGTGTGTTACTTCTGGGTCTCTCACATGGATGCGGGGGTCAAGGACTTGGGCTATCATCTACAGCTTTCTCAGGCCATAGCAGAGAGCTGGATCAGAAGTGGAACAACTGAGACTCAAAGCAGCACCCATATGGGATGCTGACACCACAGCTATAGGCTTTACCCTCTACGCCACAGTGCTGGCCCCATGATTTCAGACTACATTACCCCTGAGTATTCCAAATACCCCAAGACCACCATGCTCCAATAAAACCTAAATTAGGCCACATAGAAAGATCACATTGTGAGCTATGAATCAAGATGAAGACAAGGGAGAAGGTTCAAGAGAGATGCATAGGACACAAAAGTTAAGGACACACTCATGCTTTGGGTCTTGAAAGTGAAGATTATGCCTTATAAGGCAATGCATCCTTAAATTTGCATTCTAGGTATCTGACACTTAAAGAGGAACCCACTGTTACAGGTTGAGGGGTGCCAGACTGTCACTTTCCTGATCTTAAGAGCGAGTGCCTCTTCTGTTTCTGCCTTAAGCACTTCTCATTTCTCATTCTAGGCAAACTCCTGCTCTGAGTCTATATGTAGAGAAAGTTTTCAGCTGCATCAACAGCCCAAATGCATGGAAATCTTATGCCATAACTGTATAGTCAATTCCTGCATGACTGATGATACACAAAAACTTTATGGATAATAATACATTGTCATTTGAACAACCACGTTTTGAGATTACTTTCATGCATGTGTTGAAAAACAAGAACAGTTCTTTTACTGTGTGCCTGGCAATTTCTGGTTGAGTATTAGGCATTATGCATGCTATTTTCAGAATTCACATTTTCATCTTCCAAGGAAAATTTAAGTTTTCTGGAAGATAAAATACCTACTTGATCAGAAGCATAATGGGGATAACTTGAGGCTTATTCTACTTTGCAGGTAATCTAAGGTGTATTTTTTTTTCCCTGTTGGGGTTTTAAATGTAAATTGGAAGGCTTTCTGCAGAATTGGAAGGCTTTTTCTTGCAATGTCCCACAATTTCTGTGTATGTATGTGTGTTTACATGAGTGTCTACATATGCATGTGAGTATGTACGTGTGTATATGGACATGAGTGTGGATGTATATGAGTGTGTGTGTATATGTGTTTATTGGATTTGTGAGATGAAAAACAGGTCGACTTTCTTCATTAACCTCTTTTGATGTGCTTCTACTATTCCTTTTTGTGACCAGAACAATTTAAGACAATTTATTTGCCTTGAGGACATACAAACCTGAGTGGAATATCTAGTTTACCCCGCCAGTGACCTTTTCTATCTATTATTCGATCTGAGTCCTGTCTCCTTGGTAGTTCTAAATTGTAGTCTTTTTTTACTCCATGCCAGCAAGGCTGACACAAAGCCTGTGCTGCACTTTGAGCTGAGTGTCTTTGGTCTCCAACAATAATGACGAGTGGCCTGGAGGAGAAAAGCAGCAACAAATCTGCAACTCATGTAAAGGAGCTTCCGTTTCCTCTTGGATCTTGCTTCCTAATTTAACTGCATGTTTTAGCTGCCTTGGTTGCTTTGCAATGTAAAGAAAAGGATGTTTTAAAATTTCATTCAGTTTTTGTATTGTTTGGTAAGCTGAAAGTAGAAGTCACTTCCAAACTCTTTGCAATTAGACACATGGTATATAGGTTTCTATTTATGAATTTACTGTGAGCTTTTAAAAGATATTTTAATTTGAATAAAATAATATGCATTTGAATACTTACAATATTATCATTTTTATAATATTGGATAAGACATGTTCCCTTTCATCAAGGACTTCTAAGATCATATTCGTGATAATACTAAGTGGAATAGTAGCAGGAAATTATTAGTAATAGTTTTCACATTCTCAAAGTTATATGACTTTTGGTTTAACCTCATGGTCTAAAGATCGGCTCCTACACATTCTACATATTTAAGTTATATAGACAATTTTTTTTGGTAACTTGTATCTGAGTGAGACAGCCATGCTACCATCTGTTATATTTCTGATGACCGTGACCCTCATTCCATATTTCTGCATGTCTCCAAGGGCTAGACTCTCTGCCTTTGAGCCATTTTCTAACAAAATAAAAATGGCTTGCATTTCCTCTTGTCTCTGCACAAGCTGTACTGTGAAGATAGCCTCAATTATAGCATCACTTATGTTATCTTAAGGAGAATTGATTTTGTTTTCATGTTGTTGGGATGAAAGTTGGCTCAGTAAAAGCTTTTCTAAGTACAATTGCTGTTCTTTCATATACCAGAATCGTCACATCATTCTGATTTTACATGATGATAATGACATTATTTAGTATGTATTTTGGATTTTTACACAGAAAAACCTTGTGAGATACAGTCTGCCATCTGTTTACTACAGCAAGGAGGCATTCTTTAGAGATCATTATCACAAAATTAAAACAACAGGGTAGTTCTTTCAATTTAGCATTAAGACACAAATGTCAATTATCTCTATTATCCTGGCAAGACTAGCGATTTTTATACAAGAACAGAATAGATCTTGTCACTAAGATTTTATGCTTTGATGGATAATGTGAGGGGCATATTGTCTGCATATAAACATTTTTCAGTTATCTTTCTATTTTTTTACAATGGTGCAGCTAAATTACTATTATTATTATTATTACTTTTTTATTTGAGAGAGAGGGAAAGAGGGAAGGAGGAGAAGAGTGAAAATGAGAGAGGGAGAAGGAGAGAAAAGAGCCAAGCTCTCACCTGCTGGTTTGCATCCCATCCCCACCCCTAGCTGACGCCTTCAATGTTAGGGGTTAGGCAAGTGCTGACTTTGGGAGCCAGGATCACAAGCTAGGTCCCCCACGTGAGTGGCAGGAATCCAATTGCTTGAGTTATTATTGCGGACTCCTAGAATGTACACTGGTGTGAAGCTGGCATCAGGATCTGAGGCTGGTGATTAAGCTTATACACCCCGACCTGAAAATGAGTGACTTAACTTCTAGGCGTAATGAAAACTCTGGAAATATTTTAATTTGCTGAAAACCAAACGCCAAATCCTAAACATCTTTAAAATCCCATTGCACTGCTATGCACATTTATTATAAGCCTCAGCTCTGCATTTTCCTATTCATGTATTTCTGGATTAGCCATGTATTGTGTGCAGGCACTTTAAAAATCAATTTTAATAATAATACCATTTTTCTATTAAAATGGGAAAAACCAAAATGTATAATAGTACAGTGACTAAAGGATAAAACTGAGATCCAAGAGATATTCTACTCGTTGCTACAATTTAATGTGTAATCATGATTTGACATATCTTAATTTATAATGCAGGTGGAATCTAATTATTAGTAAGCTCTAAGATTTCTTTTCACAAGTCATGCAAGACTTTTATAACAGCTATCACAGTTCTAGCCACATTTAAACCATCCCATAAAAGTGTTTTGTTACAAATATTATTGATTATTTTCAGCTTTGGAGGTTGTATGTTTTTCTTTTTAAGTGTCTATACATTTAATACAATCATTTTATAGTCAAACTCTAAATTTTTCTTTTCTTTTACTGCTTTTGCATTAAGATTTATATTCCAAACATTTCGTAATTTTAGTTACTTTTTTCTCTAAGGTATCCAAAATTAATGTTCTCAGTTCCTAGGTTTAAGTTACTAATGCTCTACTTTCTTTTATTGTTAGAGAACTCAATCTTGTGCCATGGAGAAATCAGTTAGTTATTGAGACAGGTTGACTTCTGGGTAAAGCTGAATCAAATTTGATGTTTAGAAAACAACATCCAAGTTTCTAATCAGTCTACCCTATGTGTAATAGAAATGTCAGAGAAAAGATAAGTATCTGATGTACTGTCAGAAGAAATACTATGCGGGATGAACATTGTATAATGGCAACAATATTTTGTTATTTGGAAAAGCTTAAGCCTCAGGTTAAATTTTAATTTTAGCAAATATTGTATAGGTGGTGCTGTACATATGTAAATGATGAAATATTGGTCAAAATCACAAATCTACCAAAATATATTGGGCATCTAATGAACAAAATTATCTAAGAATTATATTAATTCTGGGAATTTTAAATTAATTTTTAGAAATATTTAAATATTTAGATTTTTGCATGTTACAGTTTAGTAAATTTTAAATATATTGTTAGAGTCATAACCAGCCACCCAACAACGTCTTTCCTAATTTTCTAAATAATATCATATTCATATATGAATAATCCACCAACTGGTCATATTTTCTAGCTTAAAATATGATTTTCCATGCATAACTCTGCAAATCATTTTATTTATAATTATTTTCAGTGTCCTGTAATATTTCCACCATTCTTATAGGGTTTGATTGGGGGTACAAGGAGATAACATATACAAACTCTAATTTATAATGTCCTTTATGTTTCCTCTTTTTTTAATATTTATTTTATTTATTTGAAAGACAGAGTTACACAGAGAGGTAGAGACAGAAAGACAGAGAGGTCTTGCATCCTATGGTTCACTCCCCAATTGGCCATGACTGGAGCTGTACGGATCCGAAACCAGGAGCCAGGAGCTTCTTCCAGGTCTCACGTGAGTGCAGGGACCCAAGGACTTAGACCATCTTCTACTGCTATCCCAGGCCATAGCAGAGAGCTGGATTGGAAGAGGAGCAGCCAGGCCGATATGGAATGTTGGCGCTTCAGGCCAGGGCTTTAACCCGCTGTGCCACAGCACCGGCTCCATCTGTTTTCTCTTAAATCAGCAAATTCTGTACATAATCATTGGAAGCATTCTCTTTTAATATCTAAGGTGTGGTTATATCCTAAGGCAACCAACCAGTTTTAATTTTGAGATACCGTTTTCTGATAACTTGCTCTTCCAAATAATACTCCATTGACCATCCTTATATCTCTGTATTTCATATTTTAGTATTTAAACTTTAATAATTCCTTTCAAATGATCCCCCAAAACTATTATAATAAAAATATTTACCCACTGTACAGACAATTATGTTTTCCAGCATTTAGCATCTCAAATTTATAACATTACCTTCTCATATATAATGTAATATAACTTAAAATGATACAGCATTAGTATTTTGCCTTTCTTTAGCCATTCTAGGAAAATTTTCTTGTAATGTCCATATACATTTATTAGTTTAATTGTTGATCCTTCTGACTCTTATTTTAAAGGAGGTCTTTGAGCTTTAGGGATGTTAGTTCTTGGTCTATGTTGTATGTTATAAATATTTCCTATTTTTAAATTTTGAAAATATTTATGGCTTATTTTTGACTACTTAAATTTTTATTTTTTGACAGGCAGAGTGGGCAGTGAGAGAGAGAGACAGAGAGAAAGGTCTTCCTTTGCCGTCGGTTCACCCTCCAATGGCCGCTGTGGCCAGCGCACCGCGCTGATCCGAAGCCAGGAGCCAGGTGCTTCTCCTGGTCTCCCATGGGGTGCAGGGCCCAAGCACTTGGGCCATCCTCCACCGCACTCCCTGGCCACAGCAGAGAGCTGGGCTGGAAGAGGGGCAACCGGGACAGAATCTGGCGCCACGACCGGGACAAGAACCCGGTGTGCAGGTGCCACAGGCGGAGGATTAATTTAATGTTGATGCATCCCATTCTTGCCTTTGTTGTTGTTGTTTTTGTTCTTTGGTTTTTGAGTTTCCGATTGTGCTTACAAGGCGAAGCTGTGTGAATCTTTAGCAGTCCGTTCATGCATTCCATTTTCTGTAACAGCAGAACTGATATTCTCTACATTCGAGGAAACTAGTATTGCACTTTCCCCCGCAGACTTCCATTATGACTGTGGAGAGAAATGCATGTTCCTGCAATAGCAATCAACCTCAACAGGGACAAAGTACGGAAGCAGCAGTAATGGCTTTGTAAGAACTGGGAATTTTGAGAAAAACATAATTTAGAAAAACAGAAACAGACATCGAGGGGAAAAGAGAAGTCCATTCCGATGCATTTTACAAGGATATTTCTGAAGATATAATCTGCTGCAATCACATAAGGCTGGGAATGTGTCCGTTAATACAATTTAAAGTAATTGGGGCTGGCCCTGTGGCATGGCGGGTATCCCATAAGGGCCCCAGTTCGAGTCCCAGCTGCTTCACTTCCAATCCAGCTCCCTTCTGATGCACCTGGGAAAGCAGTGGAGGATGGCCCAAGTGCTTTGGTCCCTGCACCCATGTGGGAGACCCAGAAGAAGTTCTTGGCTCCTGGCTTTGGATCACTCCGCTCTGGCCATTGAAGACACTTGAGGAGTGAACCAATGGATGGGAGACCTCTCTCTCTCTGTCTCTAGCTCTTTCTGTAACTCTTTCAAATAAATAAAATAAATCTTAAAAAAAAACCAATTTAAAATAATTCACAGACTTCATCTTAACCAATCAGCTCCTCCCCTACTTAACCAGCATGTTCCTTCACATTTTCCCATTGATTTCACTTTTGTCTCCCTTCCATAAAGTTATTGGGAAAAAGAGTTCTTGTCCTCACTATATTTTCATATAAATTCTTTATCTAAAAATCCCATTAAATACTTCAAGCATATAAACCACCCATGTGAATCTATGGGTAGCAAATTTAAGTTAAAACAATGGGAAACCATTTTAATACATCAGAGTGGCAGAATTAATTATTAAATCCAGGATTATGTTTGATATTGGGGAACAGGTATTTTTGATTTAACTTCAAGTTCAAATAACATAATATTTATAGATTTTTATGTAACACAGTGCAATATTTTAACACGTGTATGTAACATTACGTGATAAAATCAGGCAACTAGGTTTTCTAAGTTCTTATTTATCTTTGTCAGAGCCTACCAGCTTCTGTCCTCAAAAGTTCCCCCTAGCGTTTTTCCTAAGTAGTTTTATGATTCTAGGCCTTACATTTGGATCTTTGGTTCTGTTTGAGTTGGGTTTTGTATAGAAGTATGCAAGGAGAGCTGGATGCAGAGCTGGGACTTTCACCCAATCACCCTGATAGGATAAATGGGTGTCCCGGCCACATCTCAGCTGTTATGGCAAATGTCTGCCCTCCAAAGTTTTTAGTAATAAAGGACTGAAACATATTACTGAAATTGTGCTAATATGCTATTAGAAAGGAATAATTTGTCTCATCTATCCAATAAAAGCAACTTTTAAAAATTACATATGGTCACTGGGAATCCCTACATGTGAGCAGCGAAAAGACTACACATTTCCCTGCAAAGAAAATCAATAGAATTGGAAACAACAGACACCTTAACTAAAATTGGCACCTACTTCCATAGGTACGTACTTATTTTAAGAATGTGTTTAGTACTTAGATGAGCTGTAAGCATCGTTTCTTCACGTGCTTTTGATTTCACGATTTTATTCTCATTGTCACCCGATTTAATGAGTTTTACTGCCATCTTTATGCTGGAAATGCATTTAATAACATAGATGGATATTTTAAGATCAGATGTCAGATTCAAATGAAAGAATGACTCAATTAATTGATGTCATAATACTATCTACTAGAATTTTACAACTTCTACTGCACTTTCATTATTTCAGTAATGATTTTGAGCATCATTATGTGTCCAGCCCTGTTCCAAACACTGCTGGGATGATTAATGAATCAAACAGAAAAATCTGTGCTTGTGCAATGTCTGCTTCCATTCTAATGAGAGGAGAGACTGACAGTAGGGGATTTAACAAGCACAATCCTTTTTATTGTGTATACGGATAGTAGAATGAAGACAACTAAGCCAGGGAGGAAGGTAGAGTGTGGGAATGGGTCCACCAGTACTGTAACTCAGGAAAGTCTCCTTTCGAGAAAGTAATGGAGAGTTAGGTCTTGCACGAAGAGAGGAAACCCTGATCTCTAGTTACATGGTATTTAGGCAACGAGCACAGAAACTTCAAAGAACTTGAAGTGAAAAGAAACCTGGGTACAGTGTACAAAAAATCATACAGACCACTACTAGAGCTTTCTGTCTGTACACCTGAATGGGAACCCATGGAGAAGAGAGAGGCTTGAGAAGCTACCTAGTCTAAAGATGAGTGAAAACTTTATGTGGTATTATAAGAAAAAAAGGATGATGATTCAGATAAAGGTGATATAGGTAGAGGTACTGATGTATTTTGAAGGGAAAAAACATACCCCACACCAGAGGATTGTCTCTTGCATTGGTTAGGGGTGCGACAGAAAGAGATGAATCAAGAATTACTCTTAGATTTTGGCCAAAACCATTGAAAGATTGAATTTCTTCTTGAATTGTCAAATGGAAAACTGTAGGATGAACAGGCTAAAAATTAGTTTTCGAATATTTAAGATACTCATTGCACATTCAAGTGGATATTTAAAAACAATATAGACATGCTTGCCTGGAGTTCTGTGAAGATAACTAGGCTAGAAATGTAATTTAACAGGTCATTAATATATAAGTATCATTTAAAGCATGGGAGTTGGATGAGATTAGCACAGAAGAGTAAGTAGGAAGAGGAGATTAGATGCAAGAGAATTGAGCCTTGGGGAACTCCAATGTTTAGCAGATCAGAGGATGAGAAAGAACAAGTGCAAAGATCTGAGAAGGATATATCAATTTTTTTAAAGATTTATTTATTGATTTGAAAGTCAGAGTTACACAGAGAGAGGAGAGGCAGGGACAGAGACAGAAAGGTATTTCATCTGGTAGTCACTCCCCAGTTGGCAGTAATGGCTGGAGCCGTGCTGATCCAAAGCCAGGAGCCAGGAGCTTCCGCTGGTTCTCCCATGCGGGTACAGGGGCCCAAGCACTTGGGCCATCCTCCACTGCTTTCCCAGGCCACAGCAGAGAGCTGGACTGGTTCCTACCAGCACTGCAGGCGGAGCCTTTATGCCACAGTGCTGGCCCCAGGAGGAGGGATCCTCTAACGGCGTCATTAAGGAGAGCAGACTTCTTGAAATCAATCTAAAAATTATTTCAAGAAGAGAAAATTCTCAAGCCTAAGAATGTAAATGAAGTGTGGAATATGCCGAGAATAAATTATTTCGTTTACCAGCTCAGTGGTGATACCTGATAAGAGCAGATTGAAAAATAAATGAGAAGGAGAGGAATTAAAGTTAGCAAGTCATAACAACTTTGGGAGGACAGAGGAGTAAAGGGACAATTGCTAGGGGGGTTGTGGTATTTCAACAGACAGTAACAGAGTATGAGGCATGTGTCACCTGCTCCAGGTATAGGTTGTGTTTGAATGCAGTGAAAGGAGACCGTGGACAACTCTTCAAATGTCTGTATTTGGAGAATTGTGAATTGGATGCCAGGTCATCGCATAAGAAGAAAGTTGAGGTTGGAAGTCTTGAGAAATGGGAGAAATCATTAGCCCTGATGGGCAGAGTGAGTGGGCCCACACAGGCTTATGATAATCATATTACAGAGCAATAATGGTCAATTTGAAGGTAGACACTCTGCATTTTGAAGTGAGATAGCATAGCTGTTTGTTTTTCTCTAATTATGTGTGGTTACACAGGTGTAGGCGTGGGCTAGGAGAGATATATTTAATCACGGCTTTGACTGACATGCATGTATTATCTGCGGAAGCTAAGACAAGAGAGTTGAAAGTATGGGAAGACTTTTGATATTCATCCTGTTTGGAGAGTGAGACCACAGGAGAGCAGAGCCGGTACGTTGGGATCAATGACTTGTAACCACTGCAAAGTTCAGACCTCATAAACAATAATCCATGTGAAGCAGTATGTATCATTTCCACTTTTGATGACAAAAATCAAGACAGAAATGTTAGGTGAGACACAAGTCTCTGCTTAATGTCAAGCTGAAAGCAAGGATGTTGCTGACTTCACAGTCACTGTTTCATTTATAAGAAAGATAGTATTGACAAGTGCCTTAGTAGGATATACAACTCATAAAAAATAACCACTTTTGTGTTTTCCACAAATTATTAAAACAATCTCCAGAATATAAATATAAAATATAACACTATTTTAATAATTTAATATTAATATTTACTATTTAATATTTAATAATAAATATGAATAATTTCCAGAAATAATTTTAGCAGACATTTTTGAGCAGGCATCTCTTGAGTGAGCTCAACTGAGTGTCTCTGTGATCTTAAATCTCTCTGGGACTTTTCCCTTTATCTCCGTAGCATGACTAAAGAAAAAAAAATTAGAGTTTTTACGACATGCCCGTTGTTTGCCTTCACACTGGGTGTCTGTGTTGTCAATGCCTTATGCCAGCTGAACTTCTTTTATTAACCTGATGTTTCTCTGTAACCATCTGTTGATGTAAAAACTCGGATTTATCACCAGGAAAGTGTAACGTTGATTTATTGCTATTCATGAACATTTGTCAGACTTACATTTTACCCAGGCCCGCAAACTCAAACCTGATTGAGAGTAAGCACTGGGAAATAAGGGTTTGTTAACTAAAATAGAATTAGGTTTTTTTCTTCTATTTCTCGCTCAGTGGCCAGGGACAGATTGGTGTAGAGAGGCAAGGGGCACGCATCCAGTGAAACTAATTGGAAAATGGGACAGCGGGAAAGGGAAAATGTAATCATTTCAAGTGGTTCTACGTGGTGGTTTTTGTAAAAACCTCTGCTCCCCGAGGTTCTCTGTGAATGAAGCCGGCAGCCTGGCACAATAGTGTGTGTGATCAGCCATGGGGAAACCTCACTCCCAGCACGCCTTCAACATAATGATTTCACACAATATTCCTCAACTTATCACCACTGTAAAAGGAATTACGCCTTCTACAGGCATCTTTTCCCATAGGCTTCAGTGAACAGTGTAGAGGCTCTTAGTGTATGTAGCTAAATTTCAAGTGTAGTTTTCTGTTGGACAGTTTTGATCATTCAGTTAAGTCGGTTTACTTCTGAGGCTCAATTACATTCATCTGTGCAATAAAACTTTAATGAAAGTAATAGCAGGTCTACTTATATCACAAAACTCTTTCAAGTATCACAGTAAGTAAATTCCACACAGGAGAATTTTATGAAACTCATGTTCAGTAAGCATTGTTTCTTATGTTAGTTACGTGACATATACACATCTTAAATACCTCCTTTTCTCTGGGAGTTAAAAATGGACCTCACTTGTAATAATCAGGAGATCAAAGTTTACTTAACACTGACAAGGGATATAGTGTCAATGATCAAAGCCAGTGTCATCTAATAGGACTAACGGCACGCTCTGCTCTAGTTTAAAAGCTATGAAAGTAAATTAGCGACTTGGGATGCTTCTCTGGACCACGTTGGCATTCTTTCAGGTGCATCTTTCCTGGGGTGCCTCCCCTGTTTCTTATAGAATTTACATTTTTTAGAAGGTATGTGTAGATCAAGAGAAAACCGCTCCAGAGAGCATTGGAAGAACTACTAGTAATGACCAAAGGGGCAAGTTTTAAACTTTACATGTAGAACTTGGATTCCTGTGGGACAATGAGAAAGCACTTAAGCAATGGATGACCAGCAGAAAGATTAAGGAAAGAAATTGTGTTAAATATAGGAGCATTCACGGTAAGAAAAAGTCCACTCTGAACTCTGGATTAAGGGCTTCTGTACAAAAGGTCATCTATTGTGGGGAGCAACTCGGACTAGACTAAGTTACTGGAATTAAGACTTATTCTATGCATCTGCTCTCCCACAATATGGCGCTGGGAGAGGAGTAAACAGCTTCTACTCAGCTGCCTCCAGTTCGACCAATGACCTGCAGGAGCTGATCCTGCTCCTGATTGGAGGAGAGCAGCATACTTGGCGTGTGGGTAGCAGAGTTGGGATTGGTGGAAGAGGACTATAAAGGAGGAGAGAGACAACATGCACCAGGAACATCTATCTGAAGGAACACCTGAGCAGCCCCCGAGAGAGCCGGCCGGCGGTGTGCCGCTCCCCCGCGGAAGTGGGGAAAGTGGCAGGGGGGCCCGCCCCTCCACGGAGGTGGAAGGACGGCAGCCAACCCGGGAAGAACCAGCAGCAAACCCGGGAAGGGCCGAGCAGACGAAAGAACAAAGCAGGGTCCTGTGTCGTTCCTCCGCGAAGACGGGGAGCGACAATCTATAGCTATGAAAATGTGTACATCTCTGTCTTGTACATTAAGTAGAAATAAAGAAAGGGTCTTTTGTTGAGTAGTTTCTTGTTTATCTTAATACTTATGAAGACTATATTAAAATCTCAAATAAAAGCAAATATCTTAAAACTTTTTCTAGTTAATAAAATTATATGAAAAGCTTAAAATTATATATTATTCCATATCCAAAATATTTATATCCATTATGCTTCATAATCCTACCTATTAGCTTTTCTATTGTTACTTTGTAAATTATTTTCTCTAATTTTGTAACTACAAAAATCATAAGTTTACTTATATCTATGAATCTAAATAATTATGGTTTATGGTATTTTCAGTAAGAAATACTGAGCACTGACTCTTAGATGTACCTTTAAATTTATACATGCATAAAATTTAAGTAGTTTTAAAAATGGTAATAGTATAAACTCCTCCCCGTAAGAATTTGACATAATTGAATACCATAGCAAGACAATGAGTATCTATGCATATGTACACACAAACACAGTTATCTACACACTAATATCAATATGCAGAATGATCAAAGATAGTAACAGGGACATATCTCTGGAAAGAGAATCAAAGGAAATTTAATTTTTTTCTGTTTGCTTTGTAGTATGAAGTTTCTTCCAAGTACACATAACTGTTATCATTTTAAAAAAAAGATTACTCAGTTTTTTTTTTTTTTTTTTTTTTTTTTATCTTTTATTTAATGAATATAAATTTCCAAAGTACGTCTCATGGGTTACAATGGCTTTCCCCCCCATACCGTCCCTCCCACCCACCACCCTCCCCTTTCCCACTCCCTCTCCCCTTCCATTCACATCAAGATTCATTTTCGATTATCTTAGTATACAGAAGATCAGCTTAGTATACCTTAAGTAAGGATTTCAACAGTTTGTTCCCACACAGAAACATAAAGTGAAAAATAATAGATGATTTTTTTTTAAATGATGATGAAATCAGATCAGACCTATTGTCATGTTTAATCCCAGTGAGAGTCAAGTTGGGAATTGATAGTTTCTTTTCTTTTTTTTTTAACAGAAGATCAGTTTAGTGTACATTAAGTAAAGATTTCAACAGTTTGCACCCCCATAGAAACACAAAGTGAAATATACTGTTTGAGTACTCGTTATAGCATTAAGCCTCAGTGTACAGCACATTAAGGACAGAGATCCTACATGAGGAGTAAGTGCACAGTGACTCCTGTTGTTGACTTTACAAATTGACACTCCTGTTTATGGCATCAGTAATCTCCCTATGCACCAGTCATGAGTTTCCAAGGCTATGGAAGCCCCTTGAGTTCTCCGACTCTTATCTTGTTTAGACAAGGTCATAGTCAAAGTGGAGGTTCTCTCCTCCCTTCAGAGAAAGGCACCTCCCTCTTTGAAGACCTGTTCTTTCCACTGGGATCTCACTCACAGAGATCTTTTTGCCAGAGTGTCTTGGCTTTCCATGCCTGAAATACTCTCATGGGCTTTTCAGCCAGATCCGAGTGCCTTTAGGGCTGATTCTGAGGCCAGAGTGCTATTTAGGACATCTGCCATTCTATGAGTCTGCTGGATTACTCAGTTTTAAAAATCCCTGTAAAGCAGCACTTACATAATTCTTGCCAGTAGGTTTTTTTTTTTTTTTTTTTTTCATTCTCTAAAGTCTCATTATTCAAAGCTTGGAATAGAACATTAAGTACAAGGCCATTTCCTAAAAACTATCAAGAGAAAAGTATGGTTAGCAAAATTACCTCCACTCCAAGTAATCACACAAGCTAAAGAAAGGGAAATTTCTTTGGCTTGCCATCATCACAAGTTTAAATTAAATTCTCTCTTCTTTTGGTTGCTTTGTTTCTCTTTTTTTTTTTTTTTTGTTTCTGTGTGGCTTAGAAAGGGATCATTTTGTGTGAATGTCTCATCTCTATGGGAACTCTGAGAAAACAGAAAAACAACTGGCAGAGTTGGAACAAACACAAATAAGAAAATTCATTTTTTGGTCTTTTGTTGTCTGTGATTGTGCAGCCCATCTATATTTTCTATTTGTTCTTATGCTGAAATTCTTCGCTTGCCTACTTTTCATTGCCGCCGCCACCCGAGGGACAGATTGTCCTTCAGCACCGTCATTGTGAACAGGAAGGGACTTGCTATCATAGATAACAGCACCAGCAGGAGCGTGTTTTTCTCTTTACCAGCGTGTTTGGGAATCTGGAGGAAAGGAAATGAGGGCTCTCTTGTTCTAGGGCTTCGCTTTATTTTTCTTTCTCCTTGATTGAAACTGAGGTTCTATAAATGGCTACTTAGTAAAGCAGTTTAGCAATTCTTTCCTATTGAAGCTAGAGGGAAAGCTGGTAAAAGTGTGACTTCTCCCTGCAGGTATTATATCCTACCACACACACACACACACACACAGGGCTTCCAAAAGTTCACAATCCGTGCCGTCTTCTAATTACGTTTTTCCATCAACTTTTTGAAGCCTGTATGTGTGTATGTGTGTGTGTTAGGGAATCAGTGTGTGTGTGTGTGTGTGTGTGTACATGTGTGTGTATATATATATATATATAATTCTCTTCTCCCAGAAGATGGACTTAGCAAAAATGTCAACATGAGATCATTAGAAGCAAAATTTCCAAAATGCAAAGTGATAAAAATTAAAATCACAGAAAGATAGTACTAGATTTGAGAAAAAAAAATTCATATTTTAATCAAAAAATCTGAAAGTTTCATACTTTTGTGTATTGTAAGCTTCACAAAGTAAAGAATGTAACCTGTTTTCATCTTACTTGACGAATTATTTTATGATGCAACATTTTTTAACTACTTTTGGGTAAATACCTGTATAACAATTCTTCTCCAGGACATAAGATCATATGATAATATTAAATATATTCACTGGAAAAATAATAGATATCTTATAAAAGTTCAGCTCGGTGACAAGTTCAATATACAAATGATTCCTGATATGCTATGATTCCACTTAGGAACTTTTATTTTATTTTGTTTGAAAGGCAGAGTGAGAGAGGGAAAGAGAGAAAATGTTCACTTTCCAATGGCCACAACAGCCAGAACTGCACTGAGCCAAAGCCAGAAGCCCAGAACTCCATCAGGTCTCCCACGTGGAACATGGGGACCCCAAGTACCTGGGCCGTCTTCTGCTGCTTCTCACACACATTAACAGGGAGCTGAACCAGAAGTGCAGCAGCCAGGACTTGAACTTGCTCTTAGATATGGGATGCTGGCATCCAAGGTGGTGGCTTAACCAGCTGTGCCACAATGCCTGCCCTAACTTATAATTTTTTTACTAATTAAGGTGCAAACATATACACAATCAGAAGTTGTGCTTGCTGTATGCAATGTGGTACACTCATGAGGTACTAGATAGCAGTGAGCTGCAGCTCCCAATCATCCCCACCATCACAAGAAAGAACATGTACATGCTATGGTGCTGTATGCTGCTAAGCAGTGACGATCAGAAGATTAAGTGTATTAAACGCATTTTTGATGTGTGATATTTTCAACTTACAATGGGGTTTGTTAGGATGGATTGCCACCATAAACTCAGGAGTATCCATACATAAAGAAAAGCAGAATGAAATAGTACGACCCTACTTGTATGTCAAAAAATCAAACAGAATAGCTGATCTCAAACTAAAAAGCACTCCCATTTGGAGAAGGCAATATGTGCAATTATGAATAGGATTTGTCAATGACTGTTACCTACATCACTCTTTATACGAATACTAAGCAAGTGTTTTAAAAGATTTTTTTATTTATTTGAAAGGCAGTGTTACAGAGAAAGAAGGAGAGAGAGAAATCTTCCATTCGCTGGCTCACTCTCCAAATGGCCACAAAGGCCAGAGCTATGACAAGCTGAAGCCAAGAGCCAGGAGCTTCACCTGGGTCTCTCATGTGGGTGCAGGGGCCCAGGGACTTGGGCCATCTTCTAGTGATTTCCCAGGCACATTAGCAAGGAGCTGCATCAGAAGGGGAGCAACTGGGACTTGAACCGGCACCCATACGGGATGCCAGCATAGCATGCCATGACTTAACCCTCTGCAACACAGCACCAGTCCCAAGCAAGACATTGGTAATAAAGTTTAGCAATAGTTTCAATTGTACCAAACAAAAAATGATGAGGAGGAGAGAGTTCCCCATGGGTTTCTTATATTTTTGTATGTTTCTGAGCAAAAACATTAGGGTCCTTTTTTTACACTATTTTTTCAAGAACATTTGTGTAGTTAACAATCTTAGAAGACAGAGATATTACCCACCCAGAACATAGGCCAGGGATTACTATCATCCATTAGAAGCATTCAGATTCCCTTTGTCCAATGTCTTCTCCCATGACAGAACTAACTGTAAGGGCAGAAGTCACCTAATTCTTTGAATTACCCTACAATTATTGAGGCTTAAGAAATAGGCACGAGAAAATATGACAGATATTCCAGTTCCTGCTGTTATTAATTGCATCCTTTGACCCCAAAGTCTATATCTTCAGCAACTATAAAACTGTAGCAGGCTGACTTGTAAGCTTGTAAATAATGTAAAATCTTAGGCCCTTTATAATTCCTGGCATAGCTTTCATAGAAGAAAACAAAATGAAAATTAGTGTCATGCATATTGATATTATAAAGTCTGCAAAGATAATGTCAAGTGCAATAAATGAATCACATGAATATAATTATTATATAATAGTTTACAAAATTTTTTAAATGTGTGGAATTTACTGTGTATGCTTTGCACATATGTACATAATTGCATGAAATTACTCATGCATATGAGAGAGACCTGAAATGGACTACATGTTTGTGCCCCCTTGCCCTGCAAATTCATGTGTTGAAATCCTAATCTCCGATGTGATAAAATTAGGAGGTAGGGTCTTTGGGAGGTAATGATATCACAAAGTTAGGGTCTTCATGAATGGATTAATGTCCTTATATAAGGGATCCCAGAGAGCTGTCTCACTCCTTGAAGATACAAGGAGAAGAAAGCTGTCTGAAGCCCAGAGAGGGCACTCGCCAGCACCTGGACAGGCTAGCACCCTGGTCTTGGACTTCTGGCCTCCAGAACTGTGAGAAATAAATTTCTATAGTTTAATCACTTTAGTCAATAGTTTTAAAACAGCATTTCGCTTAGTAAGACAGATGTTGGTACCAGAAGTGACCATGATACTATAGCTGCTGTAAATACCTACAACTACGGCTGCAGCTGTGGAACTGGGTAATGAGTGGAAAGTAGAGGCTTTGTAATTGCATGCTGGAGAAAGCCTAGTTTGCCAAGAATGCATTTTGATGTTAATTCTGGTGAGATCTCAGAAGAAAAACCAGGAAAGTTGTAGAGATAACTTGCACCTTCTTAGAGAATACCTCAGGAATTTTAAAAAAGATATTGATAGAAATATGGATGCTCAGAGTCATTTTGATTAGATCTCAGATGGAAAGGACTAGCACAGCAACAATTTGGCTACAATATTTTTGTGTTCTACTGTTTTGTGGAATTTGTGAGCAGTGAAATTGGGTATTTGGCCAAGAGGATCTCCAAGCAATGTGTGCAAGGCATGGGTTAGTCCTCTTAACTATTTCTAGTAAAATGGAGGGTAAACAAATGAATTATTCATCAAAGGGTAGCCAGTGGGTGGACATTTGAAACAGAGATTAGGATGTGGGCTGGTTTCCTGCATCCCATGTCAGAGTGTTTGTGTTGAGTCTCAGCCCTGCTCCCATTTCCAACTTCCTGCTAACATGCACCCCAGGAGGTAGCAGCGATGACTGTGTTTGGGTCCCTGTTACCCATATGGGAAAGCCTGATTGAGTTCCCAGATTGTAACTTCAGCTGCCCCAACCCTGGCCAAAGCAGGAATTCGAGAGTGAAGCAGAGGATGTGAGTACAGTTTCCCGGTTAGGTTTTGGACATGCTTGGGACCCATGGCCCCTTTCTTCATCCCTGTTTTCTCTTTTGGTTGACATTGCAGAGGATACCATGTCTCAAGCCGTATTTTATATGAGGTATTGGGAAAACCAAAGATAGAAGAGGGGAAAAAAATAAGGGCACTAAAGGACGTGATATTCTCTGATACATGCAGGGTAGCAAACAGTGAGGACTGGCAGACACATAAAAGCAAAGGCTTGTCCTAAAGCTTTTTTCTCTCAGGTTTTTGAACCTAATACATCATGTCCCTCTATCAAAACAAACAAGTAAACAGAAAAGCAACACGAAAATGGAGAAATGAAAGACAAAACTACGGAAAGAAGGAACAAGTAAATTTCACAAGCAGACATATGGTGGACATTTGCAATGACCTGATCAGGAATTTATAATCATTTGGTAAATACGCCATGGGCTGTAATGGAAAAAGTGCACACCATACAAAAACAGATGGGTAATGTAAGCAGAGATGGGTTCTTTCAGGAACACTCAAAAGGAAATCCTATAACTGAGAAAAAAAATAGTACAATATTAAAGAAACACATGCTCTATGAATTGATTAGATAGACACAAGTAAAGAATCCATGTGCTTAATGAGAAAACCTCCTAAAATGAATAGGACAGGAAGAAAAATGAAAAAAATGGAATAGAATATTTTTTAACTGTAGCACAGTCACAAAATGTACAACATTCATGCAATGAATGAGAACATTAGAAGCAGAAGCAGGAAAGGCACAAAATAAATATTGAAGTCATAACATCTGAAAATTTTCACCAGGCCACAGACTGTAGACTCTCAGAGAAAACAAAACAGCACATACACTAAAAAATCACATTAAACTGCAGAGATTCAAAATTAAAGAGAGAATCAGAGGAGCAGCTGAAGTATGGGGTGGTGAGTAGGTTTGTACAACCTTACTTGTAGAGGAAAAAAAGATAACAATTAATTGGGACTTCTGTTAAGAAAAAAATGATGAGTGAAATATACTGAATGTGTTGAAAAAAATATATATACCAATGTAGAATCCTCAACCCGGTTAAATTAGCCTTCAAAACTGAAGGAAAAGTAAAGACTTTTTTGTTTAAAAAGTAAACACGTTTTTGTTTAAAAACGTATTGCCAAGAGACTGTTACAAGAATAATTAACAATATTTCTTTGGAGTTAAGGAAAATGACGTTGCTCAGAAACTCAAATCAACCTAAGGGCCTAAGGGCATGCACATGACTCAGTAGATGCCACCAGGAACACTCATCGCCAATGTCAGAGTGCCTGGGGAAGGGTGGCGGCCATGTTCCTGATTCCAGGAACAAGTGTGTACCGTGGGAGGCAGCCAGCAATGGATCAAATAGTCGCACCTCTTGACACCCATGTTGGGGACAAGACTGAATTTCAGGCTTTGGAATTGTGCCTGGCCCAGTCCCACTGTTGCAGGCATGTGAGGAGTGGGAGGCAGTCTTATGATACTAAACACTAAAGCTATGGGATCTAATGCTATCTCTAGGTGGATACTGCTAGAATCCAGTCTAATCATAAGACAGCGAGTTGTAAAGTAAAAGTAAAGACTTACTCAGGCCGGCGCTGTGGTTCACTAGGCTAATCCTCCGCCTGCGGCACCAGCACCCTGGGTTCTAGTCCCGGTTGGGGTGCCGGATTCTGTCTCAGTTGCTCCTCTTCCAGTCCAGCTCTCTGCTGTGGCCTGGAAAGGCAGTGGAGGATGGCCCAGGTCCTTGGGCCCTGCACCCCATGGGAGACCCAGAGGAAGCACCTGGCTCCTGGCTTCGGATCGGTGCAGCGCCGGCCATGGCGGCCATTGGAGGGTGAACCAACGGCAAAGGAAGACCTTTCTCTCTGTCTCTCTCTCTCACTGTCTAACTCTGCCTGTCAAAAAAAGACTTACTCAGTGTCTGGGCAAATGCATCTGATGTCAGAAGTGCTGTGTGGTGTTAGACGGTAGTAGCAGAAAATTTTTTTTTTTTTTTTTTTTACATACACTCAAAACACTAACATGCTGTGTTATGTGGAACAAAGAAATTGTTAGGACAAAGAGATCATTCCGTATGCTGTGCTAACCCAAATTGTAAAACATTTGTTAAAGCCCATAGAACTGTAATAGTGTGTAATACATGTAAATTACATAGTGAAATACCTGTTGTGCTCAATAAACACCCAATGAACAGGCAAAACTACTGTGTCACTGTTAAACACTTTTTAATGTTAATACAAACTAAAGACTCTTTATTAATATAAACTATCTCCTAAAATAAATGAAGGAAACACATTGTAATGGCTGTGTGGTGTGCCTAACAGGTATTTCCTATGTGACTTGTGGTGAAATCAATATTCAACATGGATATTACAATGATTTTGGTCCCATTAGAGCTTAATCAGGGATAAATAGCTTAACATGAACTAAAATATTTTTCGTATACTAGTAACACTTCTGTACTTAATCGTAAGTATTAATAAATACTATTACATATTTTGGAATAAAACAATTAACATGATAATTTCTCTAGTGGTTTTGTTAATCATTTTACCATTTTATATTTATGTATTTTTTTTAATTTTGCATAAACATTTATTGCCATTTCTACTGAAAGTTAATATTAAGGGTACCATATGAATACATATAATTATGAAAAAGAGAGAAAAGCAGTTTAAATCAATAATCAACAGATGAAACATACATATGGACACAATATACCAATATCATCTGGAAATATTTGTTGACATCATTGTAATTAATCTATTATAACTTTGTGTGGTGATAACACTCATATCTATTTATCATGCCTGCATGAAATTTTATATTATATTTATGTATTTTAAAGGCAATCATTTTATTTAAAAAGTCACATATTGTTTCTAATCAAATTTTACTTTATATCTTGGCTTTGTTGCCAAGAAGGACATGTTGACCTTATTTTTTTATTCTTAAAAAGAAAAAAGAAAAATGGATGAGATAATATAGGCAGCTTAGTTTGCAAGTCATGAATTTCAGGAATCAAAACTCACTGTGGCAACAAATCCTTTCCTCTCTGTGGTACTTGATACCTGGCTGGTCAATCCTCCGCTTGTACTGTGATATAATGTCCTGCTGATTTTGATGCAGCTATTACAGATAAAAAGAGAGCAACCGTGTGTTCACTCTCAGTGTGTTCAGTTGTGCTCTTGCTATGCCCTCCATCAGAAATACCTAGAGAACCACTCTGCAGCCCTGGCTTTGGATATCTGCAAAGCCTTATTTAATGATCTTATGTAGTCCCAGCCAATTTATTCAGCCTTTCTTGATAATGTCCCATGTTTCAAGTGATTCTGTTTAATTTGCCTGCATTCAGTTTATTAGGAACTAATGATAGAAGCAACCAGGGAAAACATATTTCTACTGTCATTTTAGCAAGACTCATGGATGTAGTTATACTGAAGCTGACTCCTTAAGGATAATGAGAATCTAAATTTTAATTATATTTAAATTTTGTGGTTGAAGTGTTTGACACTTAAAAATGGGATTTTATTATTCTAGAAAACAGAGAATGATAGTGGATTTTTTTTTTTAAGATTTGTTTCTTTGAAAGGCAGAGTTACAGAGAGAGAAAGAGAGGCAGAGAGAGATCTTCCACCTACTGGCTCACTCCCCAAATGGCTGCAAAGGCTGGGACTGGGCCAGGCAGAAGCCAGGAACCAGGAACTTCACCCAGGTCTCCCACGTAGGTGCAGAGGCCCAACCAAGTGGACCATCTTCCACTGCTTTCCCAGGTGTTGTAGCAGGAAGTTGGATCAGAAGTGGAGCAGCTGGGACTGGAACTAGTGCCCATTTAGGATGCAGACTCTGCAGGTGGTGACTGAACCCATTATGCCACAATACCGGCCCCAACAAAGTTTTCTAATGTGATGGGAGACACCATCTATACCATACGCATGGGAGATCCTGACTGAGTTCCCAGCTGCTGCCTTTAGTCTGGCTGTGGCTATTCTGTTCATAAAGATTTCACGCAGCTCTGAGTATGGACCCACGTGGGAGCCCTGAGTCGAGTTGCTGGCTCCCAACTTTGTACCCAGTCCAGTGCCACAACTGTGGGTATTTAGGATGTGAACAAGCAGATGAGAACCCTCTCTTCCTTCTTCATGGTTTCTCTTAGCCTCTCAAATAAAGAAATATCAAAATTAAAAATCTGTATTGAATGGGAGCTCAGCATATATAAATATTTTAGTAATGATTGAAATAATTCCTCTTTTATAACCCAGTTTTCCTGAAACTGCTGTAGATATTAATTGTTTGGTAGGGGGATGACAATTTACCTATTAGCTAAATCAAATAAAACTTAATTCTTCTTATGTTAATTCATCCAATTATTTCCATGGAAAAAGATGCAAGTCAGACATCACCACTTTTCTCTCTCTTCATATATTTCACTCATAAAAATGAACACAGTGACAGAAATTGGCAATACATACGATAACCAAATGAGAATTTCAAAGTGTTCATTTAAGATACAACTGAAAGACGGCATTACAAAGAAAAGGGTGGAAAGACTGACGAAGAGACTGCTGAGTGATTTCATCAGTCTGAGCGTGCACTCTATGTTTAATGGGCCCATAATGATGATAAGCTTCTAATCAGATTGCGCCAGCAGAGTTGATGCCCAGGCAGAAAATGTAATGCTTTAAAAATGTCGAATGTTATTTAGGGAGACTTTATGTAAAAAGGTTAGACACAAATACAGATATCAAATAACACTTGGTCTGTCTGACAATTGTTTACTAGTGTGACCTATGACAAGACCCACTGAATATATGAAAATGCTTTGTGTGAAAACTGAAAGAGGGACATGAACCAGTAGACATGGGAATTTTAATTGGAAAATTGCTAATGAAATATAAGTATGCTCATATAGATTACAATGCGATTTATTTGTATTTTTCTAGATCAGATAAAAACAGAGGGCAGGGTGTTGACTACTACGTATAGAACCAGCTAAGAACAGACAATTTTAGTAAAGGGAGGATATAAAAGAGTAGAGACTTTTTCTGATTCTTCTATCCTTTGTGACTGCATCAAAGGGATACTAGGATATTATGAATCTAAGTTGGATAAGACTCTATTGCAATAAAAACAAGCAGTAACATACAATCTTATTCCTCTGTTGACATGAAATTTTACAAGTTCGTATAAACTCAAGTTTAAAACACTGTTGTTTGCAATGAGTCTCATATATCTGACTTGTGATAACACACAGGAAGTTGGTTAAAGGTGCTCCATTGAGAAAACCATAGTAAATGCTTACAGAGTTTTGTGTAGAAAAAAATAATATTCTTGCACTGAAAACACAAACTCTTGACCACTTAATAATACATTTTATCGCTTCTTGGTGATGAACCTCATGTTGATTGAGACAATTATTTTTGCCATAACTCTAAGGTAATTTCAAATAAACCAATTGGATTCAGGAAAATCTTGGGTAGGAAAGGATCTGAGAGAGCTCTAGATTATACTAATTGATTGAGAAATATTTTCTCTCCTAGCTGTGTGACCACAGCTAATTGCATTTTCTTTTCTCTTCATGTATGTGTGTATATCTAACCATTCACTTCATTTATTTGAAAATTTAAATTTTTCTGCTAAGAATAAAACCTATTGCACACTGGACCCTAGAATTGAACTGGATTTCAGTCTATTAAAATGTTCATATCACAGAACTTCACTGGAGTCCTTCATATCCCAGCCTTACCAGCTCGTCAACAGCACATATTTTTAATAATGCAAGACCCCAAATAAAACAGAAGCTGGAAACCTGCTGCTGACTTTGATTTGAAGAATTTATTATCAAAACAACATTTTAAATATTTATCAAGGAATGGTGAAATCAGAGAAACCTTCTAACTCTGCTGGGGTATAACTGTCAATTTCTGCTAGTTGGTTTTATCTTTAGCACCAGTTTGCAAACACTACTTCAGAACAGATAGATTTGTCTGTCAGAGAACTAATTCTCTGAATGGCATCTGAGCTGGGTCCAGAGCACTCTTCTGTAACTGACACCATTGCAAACAAAATACAAAGCTCTCCTTGCATGAGGACTTCTTCTTGGTCTGTGGGTTGATCAGATTCATTTTTAGGTGGAAGTTGCTAGGGATGGAGGATATATGATTGTTCTGTAAAGATGCCTAAGGAAAACAGAAACCAAGAGAGGGCTAAGGAATTGCTGGTGATCTCCTGGTGAGGTGGGCTTTACCATATGGAAAGAAACTTGCTAGGGTAGTGGGGACCTGGAGCTGGGGGTCATGGCAGGATCCCATGCCACTTTGCCACATTCCTCCATTGCCAACTCAGATAACCAGGAGTCTGAGACCATCTGTGCCTACCTCCACTTCCAGCATACAACAGGTGCTCAATTTTTGTTGTGAATGAATGAGCAACTATCACTCTCCTGAAAAAGAAATCTAAGTGCAGAGCAACCAGCCAGGGAAAAGGATATTTACTGGTCTGCTAAGCTGCATGCTTATACAGTGTGAAAGATCCATCGGTCTTCATTTTACAGAAGGAAAAAACAAACAAGAAAAAAAATTTCTAGAAGTACAGTGAGGAAGGTGAATATGAAAACCTTTGGGCCATGCTTGTGAGTTGCTGTTCTTGCTGCATTTTTCTGTTTAATAAGATGAATTTAAAAGTTATGCATTTGGGCACCGGTTCGAGTCCCAGCTGCTCCACTTCTGATCCACCTCTCTGCTATGGCCTGGGAAAGCAGTGGAAGATGGCCCAAGTGCTCAGGCCCCTGCACCCGCAAGGAGGACCTGGAAGGCACTCCTGGCTCCTGGCTTCGGATTGGCGCAGCTCCTGCTGTTGTGGCCATCTGGGGGGTGAACCAGCAGGTGGAAGATTCTCTCTCTCTCTGTGTCTCTCTCTCTGCCTCTGCTCCTCTGTAACTCTGCCTTTCAAATAAATAAATAAATATTAAAAAAATCATGCATTTGGTAAGCTAGAGTTGTTTTCATTTTTGTGGTTACTGAATTATTTTTTGAGCAGTTTCATGTCCATAGGAAAAGGAGGTGGCAGTATTAGAGCATTCTGACTAACTCCCACACCACCAAAACACTCTCTCTCTCTCTCTATATATATATATATATGTATACACATGTATATATAGATATAGATATAAATATACACACATACCAACATACACACACAGTGCTTCCTCCCCACCCCCCTCAGGAGAGTGGCACATGTGCTACAACAGATGAACCAAATATTGATGCATCATTATCAACTAAACTACATAGTTTACCTCAAAAATCTCTCATTCAGATTGGGCAGTCAATGCATTTTGACAAAATGAATAACGGTGTAGTCACCATTATCACCTCACAAAGAAGAGCTTCACTGCTCTCTGAATTCTGTGTGTTCTGCCTGCCCCCCTGCTTTCTCCCAGATCCTGGCAGTCCCTTTGCTGCTCTGCTGTCTTGCCATTTCTAGAATGTCACAGAGTTGGAATCCTTCTGCCTAAAGCCTTTTCCAATCGGCTCCTTTCACGTAGCAAAATGCAGTTGAGGTTCTGCAAATCTTTTGGGAGCAAATGAGCTTAATTGCTAATTTCTTTGCTTTAGTGAATGATAGTCACGTGTCTGGATATACCACAGCCTATTTATCCATTTGCTTACAAACGGACATCATGATTCCTTCCAAGTTCTGGCATTTATAAATAAGACTTCCATGAACACTTGTGTCAGGTTTCTTGCAGACCTACTGAGATACTCACTTGGGCAGATGCTAGCGAATGTGATAGCTGAATTTTATGGGAAGATGATACTTCAGAAACTGCCAAAATGTCTTCCAAAGTACATGTCGCATCCTCATAAAAAATGAGAGTTCTTCTTGCCAGAAATTGGTTCTGTCAGTGCTCTGGATTTTATCATTCTAATAGATGTGCAGTGGTACCTAGCCACTTTAATTTCTAGCCCCCAGATCACCTATGGCACTCCACAGTTTTTCACATGCTTATTCATCATCTCTATATCTCCTTTAGTGAGATGTATGTTCAGTTTTTTATACATTTTCTTATTCTTGAATTTTCAGAGCTCTTTACATATTTTGAATAACAATTATATCAGATATATCTTTTATCTTTCACTGTGTGTTTCCAGTCTGACTTATTTTCTCATTCTCTTGATAATGTCTTTTACAGAGCAGAACTTTTCAATTTTAATGAAACCAATCTTATCAATTCTTTCTTTCATGGATTGGATTTTTTTTTTTTTTTGACAGGCAGAGTGGACAGTGAGAGAGAGACAGAGAGAAAGGTCTTCCTTTGCCATTGGTTCACCCTCCAATGGCTGCCACACCACACTGATCTGAAGGCAGGAGCCAGGTACTTCCTCCTGGTCTCCCATGCGGGTGCAGGGCCCAAGGACTTGCACCATCCCCTACTGCACTCCCAGGCCACATCAGAGAGCTGTACTGGAAGAGGGGCAACTGGGACAGAATCTGGCACCCCAACCGGGACTAGAACCCAGTGTGCTGGCGTCACAGTCAGAGGATTAGCCTATTGAGCCATGGCACCGGCCTCATGAATTGGATCTTTGGTGTTGAATTTACAAAGTCATCATTAAGAGCAGGCATACTGATGTAGCAGGTAAAACTACCATCTGCAATGCCATCATCCCTAATGGACACACGTTAGAGACCCAGCTGCTCCCCGTCTGATCCAGCTCCCTGCTAATGGCCTGGTAAAAGCAGCAGAGGATGGCCCAAGTGTTTGGGCCCCTGCCACCCACATGGGACACCTGGATGAAGCTCCTGGGTCCTGGTTTGGGCTTGGCCCAGCGCTGGTTACTACTGCCATCTAGAGAGTGACTAGCAGATGGAAAATTCTCTCTTCTGTCTCTTTCTCTCTCTGTAACTCTCTTAAATAAATAAATCTTTAAAAAACACCGATTCATCATCAAACAACATGTCATGTATATTCTCTTCTATATTATGTTCTAGATGTTGTATCTGTTTTACATTTAGCGAATGATCCATTTCAATGTCATTTTCTTTATATGTAGATGTCCAGTTGTCCTAGCAGTTCTGTAGAATTTTTGTAATGTTCTTTTTCAGGTTTTTAAACATCTTGTTTTGTTTCTAACTTGGTAAGTTTTTTTTTTTTTTTGTATCATGAAATGGTGCTGTATTTTGTCATAATATTTACGCATTAATTGCACAGGAAATTATGATTTTTCCTCTTTGGTCTGATGATATGATGGATTACATTAATTGATTTTTAATTTTGGAATTGACCCAGCCTAGATGTTATAAGTCCCATAGTCTAGAATGATTTTATACATTGTTGGATTCTGTTTGCTAATACTTTATGAGGATTTTTACATCTCTGATTATGAGATGTATTTGCCTATGGTTTTCTTTTCTTATACCTTTGTCTGCTTGTGGTATTGAGGTACTACTATTCCATAAAATGGGATAACAGTATTTTCTCTTTCTTTCTTCTAAAAGAGATTGTAGATAACCGTAATTTTTAAAAACAAAATATGTGTTTGAATTTACCAGAAAAATATCCCTTTTGAGGATGGTGTTTTCTGTTTGCAAGATTATTACTGATTCTATTTTATTAATAGATATAAACCTACTCTAATTGCCTATTTCTCTTTGTCTGAATTTTGGAAGATTTTATCTTTCAAGGAATTGGACCATTTCATTTAGATTAAAAAATTTTTAGATGTAGAGCTTTCATTGTATCCTTTATGATCATTTTAATGTCTATGGGATGTATAATGCTATTCCTACTTCTTTTTTGGTGTGAATAATTTTGCGCTTTTCTTTTTTCTCCTAGTTTGCTGTTAGAGGCTTATTGATTTCATTTTTCCTGAAGAACCAGCTTTTGGTTTCATTGATTTTCTATAGTGATTGTCTAGTTTCAGTTTCATTGATTTTTACTCTAAATTTTATTATTTCTCTTAATATACTTAATAGCTCCTCTCAACATATTTTTAATACTGAGTTCCAGAAAATTATCCCTGCTTTTTGAAATAGCAAATAATTGTGACAATATAGGCAGTGTATCTAGTGCACAATGGAGCATGATTGTATCATTGCAAAGTAATGAAATTCCAAAACAAACAAAAAATTTCAACTACACAACCAAATGGATGAGGGTGTCCACAGATGAATACAGGCAAAGGTAAAACTTCTTGGTAAATAGAAGATGACACAAAAAAATGGAAAAACCTGCCATGCTTATGGATTGGAAGAATCAATATCATCAAAATGTCCATTCTCCCTAAAGCAATTTACAAGTTCAATGCAATACCAATCAAAATACCAAAGTCATTCTTCAAAGACCTAGAAAAAATGATGCTGAAATTCATATGGAGAAACAGGAGACCCAGAATAGCTAAAGAATCTTTTACAATAAAATCAAGGCCAGAGGCATCACAATTCCAGACTTCAAGGCATACTACTGGGCAGTTATAATCAAAACAGCCTGGTACTGGTACAAAAACAGATGGATAGACCAATGGAACAGAATAGAAACACTGGAGATCAATCCAAACATCTATAACCAACTCATAATCGACAAAGGACCTAAAACCAACCCCTGGAACAAGGACAGCCTCTTCAACAAATGGTGCTGGGAAAACTGGATGTCCATGTGTCACAGTATGAAGCAAGACCCCTACCTTACACCTTATACAAAAATCCACTCAACATGGATCAAAGAACTAGAGATGCACCACGACACCATGAAACTAATTGAGAGCATAGGGGAAACCCTTCAAGATATCGGAATAGGCGAAGAATTCCTGGAGAAGACCCCACAGGCACAGGTAATCAAAGATAAAATAAACAAATGGGATTACCTCAAATTGAAGAGTTTCTTAACAGCAAAGGAAACAGGAAAGCGAAGAGGCAACCAACAGAATGGGAGATGTTATTCGCAAACCACACAACAGATAAAGGATTAACAACTAGAATCTACACAATGATCAAAAAACACCACAGAATCAAAACAAACAACCTAATAAAAAAATGGGCCAAGGACCTTAACAGACATTTTTCAAAAGAGGAAATCCAAATGGCCAACAGACACATGAAAAAATGCTCAGGATCCCTAGCCATCAGGGAAATGCAGATCAAAACCACAATGAGATACCACCTCACTCCGGTTAGATTGGCTTACATACAGAAATCAACCAACAACAGATGTTGGCGAGGATGTGGAGAAAAAGGGACAGTAATCCACTGTTGGTGGGAATGCAAACTGGTAAAGCCACTATGGAAGACAGTTTGGAGAGTCCTCAGAAACCTGAATATAGCACTACCACAGGACCCAGCCATCCCACTCCTTGGAATATACCCAAATGGAATTAAAGGGGAGAAAAAAAAAGCCATTTGCACATCAATATTTGTTGCAGCTCAATTCGCAATAGCTAAGACATGGAATCAACCTAAATGTCCATCAACGGATGACTGGATAAAGAATCTATGGGATATGTACTCTACGGAACACTATACAGCAGTAAAAAACAATGAAATCTGGGCATTTACAACAAAATGGAGGAAGCTGGAAAACATCATGCTGAGTGAAATAAGCCAGTCCAAAAGGGACAAATATCACATGTTCTCCCTGATCGATGGCAACTAAACGAGAACCTAAAATGATACCCATTGAAGTGAAATGGACACTATGAGAGACAATGACATGATCAGCGCTTGTCTAGACTGTTGAGGAACAACTTACTATTTTGTTCCTTTAGTATTTTTGTTGTTGTTGTTGTTGCTTGGTTTGCTCTACACAAGGCCACTGGTTGAACTCTGCAATCAATGCACAACCATTCTTAAGCGTTTAAAAATTAACAGAAAATTGATCTCTGTGAAACATAGGAGTGGGAATTAGAGAGGGAGGAGATATATAGGACGGCACATACTCACTCAGATCTACCTCCAATGGTGGAACTAGAAATGTGCCAGGGGATTTCAACTCAACCTTACCAAGGAGACAGGTACCAATGCCAGAACACTTGGTAAAATGATAAGTATAAATACACAACCGATCAAAAAGATAGGGTAAGTGTCGAAGAGATTTCACAAGACCAGTGTAAGCAAATAATGAAGGATAGAATCAAAAGGGAGAGAATGATCCTGCGGGGGAAGCAGGACACACAGCAGACTCATAGAATGGCAAATGCCCAAAACACCACTCCTGCCTCAGAATCAACCCTTGGGACATTCAGATCTGACTAAAAGGTCCATGAGAGTCTCACAGGCATGGAAAGCCATGACATAGTGGCAAAAAACAATCTAAATGAAAGATCCTGGTGAACAAGACCCCAGCAGAAGGAACGGGCCATCAAGGAGAGAGGCGCCTTTCTCTGAAGGGAGAAAGGAACCTCCACTGTGATACGGCCTTGACTAAACAAGTTCAGAGTCGGTGAACTCAAGGGGCTTCCATAGCCTAGACAGCTCATAGCAAGCGTCTCGGGTGATTGCTGACATCATAAATAAGAGTGCCAATTGTTAAATCAACAACGGGAGTCACTGGGTTCATGCTCCCCACACAGGATCTCTGTCCTTAATGTGTTTAACTAGGAAACTCAAAAACAACACTACTAGTCAAACAATACCCTATAACTGGATCGGTTGTGTGAGTGCAGCCTGTTGAAATCCCTGCTTAGTATATACTAAGTTGATCTTCAGTATATGAAGGTAATTGAAAATGAAATGTGATGAAGGGCGGGGTGGGAGAGGGAGTGGGAGAGGGGAGGGCCACGGGAGGGAGGGAGGTTGTGGGGGAAGCCACAACAATACAAAAGTTGCATTTTATATTCCACTTATAACTATTGGTTGAACTCTGTAATTAATACACAATTACTCTTAGGTGTTTAATTAATGCTATAACTAGTACTCAAATAGTATTTTATACTTTGTGTTTCTGTGTGGGAGCAAAATGTGGAAATCTTTACTTAATATATGCTAAATTGATCTTCTGTATATAAAGATAATTGAAAATTAAAAAAAAAACACTTCTTGGTGCTAACAAAAATTATAGCAGAATATGATTTGATTAATTTATTGTTTTGCTTATTATATTACCTAATGGGGCAATGTTCTGCCATTTGTGTTAACTTTTTCAATGACAAGTTTCTAATATTTTTTAAATGTGATTTTGTTCTAGTTAGATTTCATTTTATCCTGTTTATGCCAGGAAGTATATATAGCAAGTAAAAGCTGAGTGTAGATCTGTACAAATAATTCAGAGAATCTTGAAAAGCAACACTGGCAAAATGTTATGAACCCATGGCAGAGGAGTGTATGTGAGTGATTGGTTGCCTTGGAGATGAAGCATTCAAGCCTATATAGGAAAACATTTTGGACTTGCTCCCTACCAAGGATTTCCAAACAACAATATTCTGAAGAGATACAGATTTATATATATGTTATATATATTATATATATATAGTTGTTATATAACAACATGTAAATGCTAAGAACAATGAGTATCTCTTATTGAATATTGTTTACCTAACTTATTTTGGCCCAATATCTTGAACTGCTTTTGAATTTTGATATGTTGTTCTTGTTCAAAGCAGAAATTGAGAATGTTACAGTGAATATGCATAGAAAAATGCATGTTAGTGTTTAAAAATGTGTTCAAAGATTGAAAGAACTCTGTCATCACCTTACTTGTTCTTGTTAGAGTAATTGACATTTTCATGGTAGGGTTTGTATGGTGAACTGAGACAAGAAATCTTTTAGATATTCTCTTGGCTATTAAAACACTCAAACGTTCACATTGATAATTTATTTTCAAAATAATTCTAAATTTCTTTTCTTGGAGTAGAGGAAATTAATAAAAATTGAACTATTCTTTTATTTCATACTAGTGTATCTTAAGAGGTATACAGAATTCTCTTACCTAAGGCAATAAGAATAGATAACATTTTAAAATTTCTTCTTCAGTTTGTAATATGTACATAAAATTAAATATGCATAAATCATCCACTTATATTTCACTGAATTTTCAAAAGATGAACACTCTAACATCCAGTCCAAAAAATACGTCACCAAAGCTCACATCTTGTTTCTTGTTAAACGCTCCCTCAGTAAGTTAACCACAATCCTGACTTTGAACACACTAAGGTAGATATACCTGTGTCTTCATTTTATATAAATATAATCAGACAGTACACATGGTTTTGTGTGGCTTATGCTCAGTATTATGGTTGTGGCATACATCTATAACACTTGCAGTTCTTACTGCTTTTTACTGTTTTATTGTATGAACTTTATTTCTTTCTATCTGTTTGCTTATTTTATGAATACTGATTTATTTTCCTATTATTATCCATTCTCTTACTAGATATGTGGTTCTGGAGGATTTTGACTATTCGAAATAACACAGCTGTGAAATGTCAAAGACAAAACAAAGTCCAGACAAAATTAACCAAGAATTTTCATACTTTAATGAGTTACTTTCACTGAAGCAGGGTTAAAAGGTATTACAAAAGACAGTACCTTTTAGAATCAAAATTGTAAACACTGAAAGAATGATTGCCAAGTGTTCCATTAAGGTGAGGGCTTTGGGAGTGAGGGACTTCATTTGTGTTCAGTCCCATCTACCAGCCCTTGATTGCCTACAGGCAGCATTTGAAAGGAGTGTTGTACAGTGGTTGGCATGGAGGATTTTCTGTGTCTGGGCCCATTCCAGGAGTACGTGCTGACCCACTGAGGTGGTCTTCTAAAGTCATAATGGTGTTTATGGAACTCAAGTGGGGAGGTAATAGGCCAAAACAGTTCCTCAGAAGATTCTGTTACATTCTTTATTGGCGGAACCAAAACATTCCCCGAGAGTTCTGGCCTGATTTATGGCCATGGGAGGAGACAACGATTCTCTCCCTGACCTAACTCCTAGTCTGCATCATCCACGCCTTCTAGACCTGGACCTTCAGTGTTAGTACTTACCTGGCCTGCATGATCCAGTTTTAGAAAGAATTCTGATGAGTCAGTTAAGAAAGCACTTCTACCCTTGATATCTCATTATGCTTACTCAATCAAGTCCTGCTGGTAGCTGATCACCCTGGCCCACCTTCAGCAAGAGTTCTGGTAGGTCCATTTAGCACGAATCTACCCTTATCTGATGTTTCTTCTTGGTTTTTCATCCATATATGCCTCCAACTGCTTCTTTGGCTACAACCTTGGCTTGTTGTATAGAAAATCCACTCCAGCTCTACACTAAGGTCTCTTTTCCCATATTGTTATAGCTCCTAGTTAAAAAAAAAAAAATCTGCTTTTACCACTTTATTACCCAGCTCTGGTTTTCTTTTACAGAGGAAAAGCAAAAAAAAAAAAAAAAAAAAAAAAAAAAAAAAAAAAAAAAAAAAAAAAAAGAAGAAGAAGAAGAAGAAGAAAGAAACACAGGCAGGCAGCCAATGACCTGAACTCTGAGCTAGTTAGTCTCAAATTCTCTGGTGGACTCTATGTCTGGCTGATTGACACGAAGATAAGCTTTAGGTTTGGTTCCCAGTGCTTCTACCACAGTAGTGAGAAAGTTGGCTAGGATGCACCTCCTGAACCTCTTACGAGAGCTTTGACCAAGCAAGCTGCTTGGTAGACAATATAACCTGCCGAGAGCAGGTTCGGTTTAGACTACATGGACGAAACTCAATCTCCGCTCATAACAGAAAACTCAGCAGTGCTACCTGAAGCAGGTAGGCTTTCCTTCAGTGAATTGTACTTGAACACAGAAAAATGAGCAGGTAGGTATTTCACACCAGCACAACTAAAAGGCATATTCAAATGTAACATGGCTCTTTACCTAGGAACTGCATGGTTTCCACAGTGAATTTACTCCTACACTTCTGGAAGAATTGAAACATTCAAATTCCTAATCAATTTAAAAATATCAGTTTCCTAAATTAAAAAAAGTCCAGCAAAAACTTCTAATACTTATTCACAATGCTACTGTATACCCTTAGAATATTTAAAATTAAGTTCCTTGTACTCATAGTCAAATGAAAATAAAAAAGTACAATCCTGATTGGAAAAGAAATGTATAACTATAGTACAGATTTGTTTATTTCACTTAACAGTGATCAACAGTTAAATCTATCTTTTTTTTTTTTTTTTTTTTTTTTTTTTTTTTGACAGGCAGAGTTAGACAGTGAGAGAGAGAGACAGAGAGAACGGTCTTCCTGCCATTGGTTCACTCCCCAAATGGCCGCTACGGCCGGCACACTATGTCTATCTAAAGCCAAGAGCCAGGTTCTTCCTCCTGGTCTCCCATGCAGGTGCAGGGCCCAAGCACTTGGGCCATCCTCCACTGCCCTCCTGGACCACTGCAGAGAGCTGGACTGGAAGAGGAGCAACCGGGACTAGAACCAGTGCCCCAACCGGGACTAGAACCGGGGTGCTGGTGCTGCAGGCTGAGGATTAGCCTAGTGAGCCACGGCACTGGCCAAGTTAAATCTTTCTTATTACAAAATTCTAGATTCATTTACTTGGTAGCTAAATAATATTCTGCTGTATATTTTTGCCACCTTCTCTTTGTTCATTGTTCATGGAAATCTAGGTTGTTTGAACACTATTGCAATGAGCAGGGGCCTGAAGCTGTCTGATTGCGTGCTAATTTCATTTTCTTCGGATACATACCACAAAATGGTATAACTGCATCATTGGGAAGATCTGTTTCTCTTTCTGAGGAACTTCCATTCTGTTCTCCATAATGACTGTGCTAATTTTCATTCCCATCAACAGAGTATATAAATTCTCTTTTCTGCACATTCCTGTCAATATTTGTGTGTGTGTGTGTGTGTGTGTGTGCCTTTGTTTAATAGCCATTCTCAATGGAATGGGATCATGTCTTACAGTAGTTTGAATTTGCATTTTCCCAATGGCTAGTGATGTTGAGTACTGGTAAGCATTTGCATTTTTTCTTTTGAGAAATATTTGTTGAGGTCGTTTGCCCACTTTAAATTGAAATAATTTGTTGATTGTTTTTAGTTCCGTGTACATCTTGGATATTAATATTTTTAGATGAATTATTTGCAAATATTTCTTCCACTTACTTTGATTGTCTCTTCTCTCTGTTGAATGCTTTCTATGATGAGAAATTTCATAGTTGAATATATCCCACTTATCCAATTTGCTTCTTTTTAAGATTTATTTATTTATTTGAAAATCAGAGTTACACAGAGAGAGGAGGAGAGGCAGAGAGAAAGGGGGGTGCTCTATCCACTGGTTTACTCCCCAATTGGCCACAATAGCTGGAGCTGTGCTGATCTGAAGCCAGGAGCCAGAATCTTCTTCCAGATCTCCCACATGGGTGCAGGTGCCCAAGGACTTGGGCCATCTTCTACTGCTTTCCCAGGCCATAGCAGAGAGCTGGATCAGAAGTAGAGAGGTCAGGACTAGAACAGGCACCCAAATGGGATGCCAGCACTGCAGCCTTATGCACTAAGCCACAGAACCAAACCACCCCCCTCCTTTAAAAAAAAAAGATTTATTTATTTGAATGTCAGAGTTACACAGAGAGGAGAGGCAGAGAGCGAGCGAGCGAGCGAGCCAATTTTTTTTTTTTTTTTGGACAGGCAGAGTGGACAGTGAGAGAGAGAGAGACAGAGAGAAAGGTCTTCCTTTGCCGTTGGTTCACCCTCCAATGGCTGCCGCGGCCGGCCCGCTGCAGCCGGCGCACTGCGCTGATCCGATGGCAGGAGCCAGGTACTTCTCCTGGTCTCCCATGGGGTGCAGGGCCCAAGGACTTGGGCCATCCTCCACTGCACTCCCTGGCCACAGCAGAGAGCTGGCCTGGAAGAGGGGCAACCGGGACAGAATCCGGCGCCCCGACCGGGACTAGAACCCAGTGTGCCAGAGCCGCAAGGCGGAGGATTAGCCTAGTGAGCTGCGGCGCCGGCCGCCAATTTCTTTTCTTTCTTTTTTTTTTTTTTTTTTTTGACAGGCAGAGTGGACAGTGAGAGAGAGAGAGACAGAGAGAAAGGTCTTCCTTTGCCGTTGGTTCACCCTCCAATGGCCGCCGCGGCCAGCGCGATGCGACCGGCGCACCGCGCTGATCCGATGGCAGGAGCCAGGAGCCAGGTGCTTTTCCTGGTCTCCCATGGGGTGCAGGGCCCAAGCACCTGGGCCATCCTCCACTGCACTCCCGGGCCACAGCAGAGAGCTGGCCTGGAAGAGGGGCAACTGGGACAGAATCCGGCACCCCGACCGGGACTAGAACCCGGTGTGCCGGCGCCGCTAGGCGGAGGATTAGCCTAGTGAGCCGCGGCGCCGGCCCGCCAATTTCCTTTTGATGTCAGCGCATTTGGGGTCTTATACAGAAAAAATCATTGCCCTTGCCACTGTCTTGAAGTGTTTCCAATTTTTCCCCCTAGAATTACATGGTGTATAACTTTTTATTATATTGGTTTAGAGAATTATCTGTTTTTTTCTTCACATTTATATTTTGTCAAATATTTTATAAATATGTGTGAATAAAATATGCATTTTTATAAATACATATATTCAACAGAATTTCATAGATGAAAATTCCTTGAAGAGTGCTGCTCTTGTGTACTATTTTTAATGGATGCATGCTATTCTTGTTGTGAATTTGACTTAAGTTATTTAGGCATTTCTCATTTACTCATATCCTAAGAGTCTAGGTTTTGCAACAGTGAGAATTCCTGCAATAAATATCTCTTTGTGGCCATTATGGTTTTATTAATATGAGAAAGATTCCTGGAGTGAGATTACTGATTCAGAGTATACATATTATTCATTTTAATAGATATTACACAATCACTTTCCAAACAGACTGTAGCAATATATCCACCATTAATATGTGAGATTATTCTTTTTCCCATATTGAACACAGTAGATATGGGATAAATCACAATACCTTTCCATTGGATGCTGACTTCTGGTGGGGTACACATAGCTAACAGTTTTGGTGTTTAATATTCAACATTAACTTTCCACTAGATATATCAAGTTTAAAAAGATCAAAATTGTTATTATCCTTCAAAATTAAATAATAACCATGATAATTGGAATAAGTTAATATACTTTCTCTAAATAATATTTCCATCCAAATATATAGTATGATTTCCCATTTGCTGAAATTTCTTTTATGTCTTTCAACAGGATTTTTTAACTATTTTCACGGGTACCCTTTCTGATATGCACTATTTCTAATTACTTTATTGTTATGTATCCATCATAGAAGCAGTTTTTTCCCCAATTCTGTTTCCTGGCATGTCTTGTCAATCTAATCTATTGATATGTGGATCTGTATATTTGTCAATTTCACCTTAGCAAAATACTATCAGAAAACACCATTGAACAATCAAAACTTATTTCCTTGGATTTACTAAAATAAAGAAAGTTACTGTGGTTGATTCTTAGCACCTCAGAAAAGGAAAGTAGAAAAGGATGAGGCTCTGAGATGTGTTGACTCTATGCCAAATCTATCAAGGTTGGGAACTCCTTGAGATTGGGCAAGTGTGACATGGTAATTTTAAATTCATGAACATAATGAGGTGAAGTCTTAAACCAGGCTTGGTCAAACAGATTGATTGTTCACCTTGAAAAATCAAGTGTCGTTCATTGATTTATATTGTATCTTCAGAGCAGAACTATTTTATAGAGCTGGACCCTCAGAAATCTTACGTTTTTCTGTCTTGATACACTGACAAGAAATTATCCTGGTATCTACATGTTCTTAACAGAAAAAATTTTCCTTGGTTTAAGTTCTTACTCACTAGTTGGCCCAAGATGTAGATTACTTCATGGTCTCAGAATATAATTAATTTAAATTTTCACTGCTTTTTGCTGTGTTGTGGGTACATGAGATGGCCCTGTGGGTAGTCTTTCCAATATCTATCAATGCCATATTTTTTTTTGTTTGAAGATCATTGGTTAGGTCACTTAATGGAACATTGTCCCTGAAGCATTTTTCACACATGGGCATGACATATCCACACACATTAGCAGAGGAAAACATTAAGAGATTTAGCTACAAATACTAGCACTTTAGTATAGGAGAGTTTATTTTATGATGACACTTCTCTGTCTAGGCATGATTTGATAGAGACATATGCTTCTGATCATCTGGCCTATTGCTTTATCATCTAAAGTCATTCAGTGGTCAAATCTAATTATGCAGAAAACCATCTTTCTTAATACACCAGACTTACATCAGCGGAAGATGGCTCTCATCCGAAGGGATGTACGTGTAAACACTGTAATTGTATAGGAAGGGCATTTTAATCAGAACACAGGCACTGGAAACATGCAAAGGAAGTGACCAAAGGTTCCAATAGCAAAATCAAGGTTAGAAAAAAGTACAGACATCGTTGATAAGAGGCAAAATAATCATTAGTGACAGATGGAATAATGTATAGGTGAAAATGAAATAAAATAACCATGAAAGATCAGAACAGATTAACATAAGGTACAGCAGACATTAGATGCAGTGGTGAATACGCTATTTGAACACCTGCCTCCCATGCTGGAGTACCTTGGTTTGAGCTCCGTCTCTGCTTCTAACTCCAGCTTCCTGCTGATTTGCATCCTGGGAGGCAGCACATGATAGTTTCAGTATTTAGGTCCCTGCTATGCATCCACATTAAGTTCCTAGCTCCTGACTACAGCCTAACACAGATCTCTTTCTTTCTGTCTTTCTCTGTAACTTTCTGCCCCTTTCTCTCTGCCTTTAAAATAAATAAGAAAATAATATAAAGTCAAACTAAAATAAAATATGGCCATCTGTGTCTCTAATCATTTAGAGCTTTTTTCCTGGATGTGGTATAGATGGCGTTTCCCTCTGGAGTTGCTATGTTGATTAATGTTCTTGGTGAAATGCTACATCTGTTCCAAAATTGCCTGAAGCTCCTGCAGGGCCCTGGCCTAAGGTCTCCAGCTAAGACCATTTCTCATGATTTGAAGATGGCTTAAATCTCTTCCGCTGCGAGACAGCAGTCTATGCCTCAGCAACTTAAACGTTCATTGTTGCTGTAGTTGTGGAAAACTCAAAATCCATGCAATTCTCTGATGCTTCATCCAGAAGATGAAATTTCCTATACCACAGGCAAAACTGGGGGGTGGGGGGGAATAATCTCTCGAAGTGTAACACAGAATTTACAATGATCAAGTCACTGATACTCTTGGGGTATCAGCTATGTGAAACGTGGAAATGGAAAATAACCAGTTTCTTAACCATATGATAAAGTATGTCATGATTATCTCAGACAAACAATGTAAATTGGAATTTAGCAATCTAAGCATAATCTTTCAGTAAAAATATTCTTTAGTCTGCGAGTATGAAAACAGGTATTCCTTGGGACGTGCACAATCACTGACATATGCTGTGATTTTTAATTTACCTATAATTAACCTAAGACTACTGAATTTTTTTTCTTTTTTGGGGGGAGAAGGGTTAGGATTTTTATCTTACAGTTGATTAACTACAGAGCTCTCACAGCAGTATTAATTAAAATTTAAATAATACTTAATCTCCCCACCCTTGCTTACAAAATTAAAGTTCACATTTTTTATTTACTTTGAAATTTGGTACTTGAATTGGGAAAAACCAAATTACTAAGAATAGTGGTTAATGAGATAAATGTTAACAGTCACAGTATCTAAGTAAAGGTGTCTTTATAGAAAATATTTTGAACATACCTAATAAATAACAGTTAATAAAAAGAAAATTCTTTCAAATATAAGGAAATTTCACCACATGATTCAGAATTATGACAAAAATTTTGCAGGGGGGCTCCAACCCCCTCCTCTTAAGTAGGACTTTAAGGGTATCAAGGGAGGGATCGAGTTTGGAATTGTGCTGTCCTATATTTTATGGGAGTACACTCACCTGCAGTCCGATTAGCCCGTCAGCGACTTCGTGAGTCCTCACACGGGGCACCAGTTGCTGCTCGTCACGGGGTAGCAGGTCCGATAGAGCTGCTCAGGGCCAGCCTGGGGAGCTCGGGGCCGAGAGGGATGAAGAGTGTCGGCGGCAAAGGAACCACACCAGAGCCGGGAGATCAGCCAACGCCCAGGGCGTAGCCGGGTTCTCGACTTTATTGGGAGGGGAAGCGCTTTTATAGACACAGAAAGGGGGCTGTCCAGGGCACAAGGGAACTGAGCCAATCAGCTGAAAGGTAAGGCAGGACATGAGCCGGGCATGCTCTCAAGGGCCAATCACAGCTGAGGACACGTACTGTCCACGAATACAGAAGTCTCCTGTCAGGCTAGGTACCGCCCCTGGGGGCCATCTTGGATGTTGGAAACGCTGAGTCACTGGGATGCGGAAGTGTGGAAAACTCCAGCAAAGGCTTAGAGGCCTTGTGGAGCGAAGGCTTAGCAACTTTGTTTCCTTTTCGGTTGGAGACCCCTGCAAAATTTCAGCTACTATGGTAAGTACTTTGATAATGCAAAGAAGCTTGTCTGGAAATGTAATAATCTTGTCATTTTACAAGAAAAGAAATATCAACTCTAATTTTGTCTTTTTAATATATTCTATATATCTTACTATTGGATAATAGCGTTATAAATAAAAAAGTAAGACCATTAACACCTAGTCTACTTTATAAAACTTCAATCAAATCCATCCGTTTTTATATTTGAAATATTTTATTTTTTTATTTGATAATTCATATATATTTTTAAAGTTAATCTGAGAGGCAATGAAACAGAGAGAGACAAGCAGAGTTCCCATACAGGGTTAATTCTCAAATAACTACAATAGTCAGGGCTGGACCAGGCTGCAATTAGCAGCCAGGCACTGTGAAACCAAGGAATGCAGCTTTGCCTGGCTCAGACCTTTTAAGATTTAGTGTCATCTCAAATTTGTCTTCTATGGCTTTTTAAAACTCTTTATCAGTGTTTCAAATCTTTCAACGTACAAAGCACAAATGTATGATAGAATTAAATCTTTCTATTTTAGCATTAAATCATGCAAATTATAAAATTATACCTATATTTTTATTTTGAAATTGAGTCATATTTAAAATAAACATTAAATAAAATTTAGCTATATGCATGTAAAATCTCCTTAATGAAAAGTATAAATCTCACTTTGCTATGTTGGATATGTATATCCTATTGTCAAAAAGTATTTAAATTAGTTGCTTATGTCATAGAATATTGTTATACTTTTTTGTTTACAATATAAAACTGAATAACTAGTTAGTTTGTCATTGTTATACCTGTGGTATGTACTTTATAACTTTACAAATTTGGGGTTCATAATTCCTATGTGTAGGCACAAAATTCAGTTAGTATATAGTCATTTTTCTATAAGTGAAATAATTTAAATTATATTTAGTCAATAATGTGCACGTATTTGTAATTTAGAAATGAGCATCAATTATTAATCATTTTAATGTAACATTAGTCTAACTTCTTAATTGATCAAAATCTGGAAATTACAATTTAAACCAAAACATCAATTACTTAATGATTTGAAGCATTACTAGATGTCATTAGAGCCAATGCTTTAAACTATTTGAATAATGTAAAATATTAAATTTCATTAAATTAAGCATACATTTATGTTTTGTAATTTAAGCAATCTGTGGAAATAATAATTTACCCTGGAGCTGTGATTACATATAAATGTCCTGGAAATGCAATGTAAGTTATGAAATTTAAATGCAGATCTTGTGTGAAGTAAACATATTCCAACATTACTTTCCCACTGTGATTATATCAGAGAGAAAAGAAAGTTATTTTAAAATAAAATTTTTCCAATTATGCTTCTGTTTATCATGACTACAAATGAATTATTTTAATATATTTTTATGCACATATAAAATTATATTTTTGTGAAGGTGTAAGTATATAGTTTTAATTGTTAAGATGTTTATTCAAACTTGATTGTTTCACAACTACATAAAATGCTTAGTAGTTTTAATGAATTTTAATTATTCCTGAAAGTGGACTTGATTAGATCTTCTAGAGTATAAACAAAAATCTCGCAGCTGGGGTAGGTTAAGCCATTGTCTGAGATGCCAGCATTCCGGATTGGTGCCAATGGCCCACATACTTGGGTCCCTGCCACCAGTATAGGAGACCTGGATGGAGTTCCAGGCTCCTGGCTCTGGCCAAGCCCAGCCTTGACTATAGACTAGGCCATTTGGGGAGTGGACCAGTGGATGGAAAATTCTCTCTCTTTCTTTCTTTCTTTCTCTGTGTGTGTGTGTGTGTGTTTGTGTATTCCTTTCCCTCTCTCTTTCTCTCTGTAATTCTGCCTTTCAAAATAAATATAAATAATTCTTTTTTTTTAATGACTTCCAGGAGCTTGGAACTCTATACAGGTATCCCACATGGGTAGCAGGGGCCCAAGCCCTTGGGGCACCACCTTTGATTTCTTAAGTACATTCGGATGGAGATGGATTAGAAGCAGAGCAGCTGGCATTTGAACCAGCACTCTGATATGGTGTGCCAGAGTCGTGGGTGATGGCTGAACCTACTGAACCTCAACATTGGCCCCATAATGGATTAGTTTTGCTTGCTTGTTGAAATTTATGTACGTGTGTGTGTGTGTGTGTGTGTATGAGAGTACTTTGGCAAGTTCACGGAAAATGAAATTAAACTTTTTTTGGAAAAAAATCTTTGAAATTGTGTATTAGGTGCCTTCAATGTGTTCATGGAAAAAGAGTATCGTGAAAAAAAAATTAAGATAAAAAATGCAACTCCTGTCATTGCCAGCACTTGAATAAACCAGTGGATAGGGGCGCTCTCTCTCTCTGCCTCTCAAATTAAATAAAAAAATTAAAGACCAAAAAGAAAACCTATAGATGATAAAGAGGATTTTATACCACTGTGCTCCTATGAGCAAACAAAAAGATGTAAAAGCAGTTCTTGCAGGAACATCTATATAAGTAATTTATCTTCTTTCTTTAAAACTTACGGTTTGAGAGAAAAAGTGAAGTACCAATAAATATGTCAATGTCAGTTTATTTTGCAATCAGAAAAAAGTCAAAAAGGCATAAATGGAGGTGAAGAATTTTTACACTAAGTTCTTAAATCTCCTGAGAACTGTGTGTACGTAAACATATTTCTAGTATAGAAAGAGGTTAATGAAAAGCCAGTCACCAGTTAATGAATCTGCTAATCATGTTTTTCCATTATTACATTAGGCTGCTTTTGCTCTTCCGCTGTGGCAATCAGCTCTACATATCCCAGGTGATTGTGTGTGTCAAACGCAATCTTTATGATATCTGGTATCTCTGGGAGAGGAAAACAAAATAAAATGCTTCTTGCCTCTGTCATTGTGAAAGTAGGCATATTCCTATATCTGATCAATCATGCTGATTAGCAACAATGCATTTACTAAAGAGTTTTAGAAAAGATATAGATATTACTTATTCAATCCTAATAAGTGACACTTGTTTCTTAGCATGCTATTAAAAAGCTGGAAGGGAGCCTGCACAGTGGCTCACTTGGTTAATCCTCCACCTGCGGTGCCGGCATCCCATATGGGCACCGGGTTCTAGTCCTGGTTGCTCCTCTTCCAGTCCAGCTCTCTGCTGTGGCCCAGGAGGGCAGTGGAGGATGGCCCAGGTGCTTGGGCCCTGCACCTGCATGGGAGACCAGGAGGAAGCACCTGGCTCCTGGCTTCAGATCAGCGCAGCGCTGGCCGTAGTAACTATTTGGGGGGTGAACCAACGGAAGGAAGACCTTTCTCTCTCTCTCTCTGTCTATAACTCTGTCCAAAAAAAAAAAAAAAAAAAGCTAGCAGAAGATGTCTCAGCAAAAAAATCTTTTTAAGATCAAAAATTATGATAAAGAATATATTCTCAGCTTGTTTAAAATAAAAGGGGGAGTCAAACGATTGTACTATGTCAAAATGTAGAAAGCATGTGGTAATGGCACATTTTAAAATGTTGGTTTTAGTAAGCAGCCTTCTCCATTTTTATAGAAAATAGTGTCCTCTCTAGACAAGTGTTACATAGCTTCAGCTCCGAGTTTCCAACCACATCTCACAGATGCTAACTTTGATTCCCACTGCTCTAAGAAAATAACAATCACCAGAAGAGAATTCTTACAAGGTTCGCACACACACATATATTTAGCTCACAATCATGTAATAACAGGGGCATGAATCATTTCGATGGCAGCTAGATTTTTTTTTATTTTAAGAGCTTAATAATAACTTTCAACTTTTCTCCGTCAGTCCTCCACGACCTGAATAACAGTAGCTTCTGATGGTGTTTGACCACTAGATCATTAATTTCTTTGTTTTTTTTTTTTTTTTACTAGATCATTAATTTGTCTCAAGTCCCTTTACTGAGTCACTTTTTCTGGTTGTTTTAACTGGGCGTACTAAATCTCGCACAAATTGAGCATTAATTGAGTGCAAATGCTTGACTAAGGAAGTGAGGGAGAGGGAGAGACACAGCCTGATTTCAGCTTCTAAGCCTGTGTTCCTTGGGTCAGGCTGTCACTAACCCAGATAAAGGGACGTCCAAGGAAAGTTGCTGAATGGACTTGAGGATATTCTCAATGACTGCCCATTAAATTCCAGAATATGTCTTTGTAATTTCATTAGTGATGCCTGTCAACTACTTTGACAAATACGTAGTTTATGGAAAATGAAAACATATGGCAAGGGCAGACATGGCACCTGTGACTATAAAGGAGTTGACACGCACAGTTGTGGAGCAATGACGTCAACATCATAGCAACCTAAGGTACACTGATGGCCTGGCACATTATGCCATAGAATTTTTATCCTGTATTATTTTAGGGCAAAAAGCAAATTGTTTATGAAAGTACTTTTTTTGTTTGTTTGACAGGTGAAGTTGTAGACAGAGAGAGAGAGAGAGACAGAGAGAAAGGTTTTCCTGCCGTTGCTTCACCCCCCAAATGGCCACTACAGCCGGCGCGCTGCAATGATCTGAAGCCAGGAGCCAGGTGCTTCCTCCTGGTCTCCCATGCAGGTGCAGGGCCCAAGCACTTGGGCCATCCTTCACTGCCTTCCCAGGCCACTAGAGAGCTGGACTGGAAGACGTGCAACTTGGACTAGAACCCGGCACCCTTATGGGATGCCAGCGCCATAGGTGGAGGATTAACCAAGTGAGCCACGATGCTGGTCCACATGAAGGTACTTTTAAAAGCTCATGGGAGGGGCCAGTGATGTGGCACAGTGGGTTAAAGCCCTGGCCTGCAGTGCCAGCATCCCATATGGGCGCTGGTGTTAGTCCTAGCTGCTCCTCTTCCAATCCAGCTCTCTGCTATGGCCTGGGAAAGCAGTAGAAGATGGCCCAAGTCCTTGGGCCCCTGCACCCATGTGGGAGACCCAGAAGAAGCTCCTGGATCCTGGCTTCAGATCAGCACAGCTTAGGCCGCTGTGGCCATCTGGGGAGTGAACCAGGGGATGGAAGACCTCTCTGTCTCTACCTTTCTCTGTAACTCTTTCAAATAAATAAAATAAATCTTTTTTAAAAAGTTCATGTGAAATGTAGCTAAAAGGTTATTTTGATGCAAAAAATTTTTTGAAATTCATGCATAGTTTCTTTATAATATGCATTTTTCCAAACATTTTGAAGACCCTAATATTTAAGAATTTAACGTTTTTAGCACAAGAAAGGCTTAACTTTAAATTCCATTTTTCGTGAACTTTTGAAGTAGTGTCACATTTATAAAAATGCTCAAGACATATAAAATCATAAATATCATGTACCAATTACTGTGAAACACTACAGGAAATTGAGCAGGGCTTTTAAGCTATTAAGAAAAAAAAAACTGAAATGATTTGTTTGCTCTTGTTCTTTTAGGATGACAATTCAAAGAAACACAAAGGTCATTTCTTTCCATATTAGATAAGAAAATTGTTTTGTGAGCATGCATTGTTATTATTCTATGTGAGTATTTTCTATGGAAGGGAGATCATCATATTATGTAACTATGATATGATATTATGTAATGCATGAGTGTTAAACATCAGGCTGTTGTAGAATCAAACATTAAAACCCACACTCAAAAATTCCTCCTGGTTTCTGCACTACAAATTATATCCTACAGCAGTAATTCTCTTAATGGTTGGCATGTACATTTCTAAACATTTCTCTATCTGTTCACAGACCCTATAGACACGTGTGTACTGTTTTCCCCAGAAAAATTGAGTCTTGGTATAAATAGCCTTTATTAATTTCTTTGCTCTTCTTTTAATAATATACTGGGGGCATTTCTCAGTACTGAGTAATTAGAGTCTATTTCATTTATTTCAAATATTTTCCATATAGTACATTGAATGTAAAATATGTAATGTTTCATTAATCAGTATTTCAATTGTTTTCAATGATTAATAAGTAACTATTCAATAAATTATCATTCATATATTCTCCTGAATAAAGATACTTTTGGGTATTTAAGTGGAACACCGTGGAGTATGTGGTAGAAACTTTCCCCGCCCCTTCAAGAAGCCCATGTCTTGGAGCCAGCACTGTGGCATAGTGGGTACAACCACCACCTTCAATGCTGCATCCCCTATGGGCACTAGTTCAAGTCCTGGCTGCTCCACTTCCAATACAGCTTCCTGCTAAAGGCCTGCAAAATCAGCTGGTTTCGGCCCAAGTATCTGGTCCCTTGCCTCCAACATGGGAGACCTGGAAGAAGCATGGCGGTCATCTGGAGCGTGAATCAATGGATGGAAGATTCTCTCTCTCTCTCTCTTTCTCTCTCTCTCTCTTAGTAACTCTGACTTCCAAAATAAATAAATCTTAAATAAAAAAGTCATGTCTCAACCCCTAGAACCTGTGAATCTTACATGGCAAAATGGAATGTACAGAGGTGATAAAGTTAAGCATCTTAACCTGGGGAGACTTTGCTGCATCCTCCATGTAGGCTCTGCGTGTAATTATAATGATATTCATAAGAGAGAGAGAAGAAGGTGAAAGTGGAAGAAGGTGAGAAGGAGGGAAGTAGAAATTAAACACAGGTAGATAGATTACCTCTAGATAGAGGATATAGGTGATAGATGATACACAGATTGAGACAGCAAGTGATCAAAGTTAGCATCAGTGATCCACTTATTGTCAGGTATACTTATTCATCTGCATGTTATTCTTCCCCAATCCCATAACAGAGCCAAATCATGAGAAAACATCAGACAATCTGAAATTGAACAACGTTCTACAGAATACCTAACTAATGCTCTTCAAAATTGTTCAGGTCCTGAGATACTAGGAAAGGCAGCTTAACATAGATTTGGAAATGGGTAAACAGACATGTGACTACTATAATTGACTCAGAATGGTAAAAATGAAGAAGAGGAGGAGGCATCAGTGGAGAAACATGATGAAATCTAAAATCTATAGTTCAGTTAATTGTCTCACACCAAGGTCCAAGGTCAATTTCTTGTGACCAATATTTTTTTAACTTTTATTTAATGCATATAAATTTCCAAAGTACAGCTTATGGATTACAATGGCTTCCCCCCCCCAAAACTCCCCTCCCACCTGCAACCCTCCCCTTTCCTGCTCCCTCTCCCCTTCCATTCACATCAAGATTCATTTTCAATTCTCTTTATATACAATATATTATATAAAATAATTATATAAAACTGTCTGAAGAGTACACATTAACTCTGAATTATCTTTACAACTTATCAGTAATCTAAAATTATTTCAAATAAAAGGTTAAAGGAGAAATAATTCAGTAGTTGAGTATTTAACTACAAAATTTCTTCAGATCTCAAAGATATTGTGGGAAAATATTATCACCTTTAATGCTGCCAATTATTCTCCTTAATGTGGCAACCAAATAGTAATGGTACTTTGGTCATTTTTCTGGCACATCTGACTTACTTATTCCTGGTTTCTCCATCATAGGGATATTTCCAAGAGCATGAGATCAAAGTCTACAATATTATTGAAATAGGTATAAAAATTTTCTATTTCTTAAATAAAATTTTCTATTATTGACTAATCCTACTACTTCACATAAAAATATAACATTCATTTACTCTGCAACTGTGTTAAATACTTTCTCTTTATAAACTTTTCCTTTGATGACTTTTTAGACTCTGCGAATCCTGCTGAGATTAGTTCAGTGAATATTTAATTTTTCTCTAAGATTGAAAGAACACGCAGTACTTAAGTGTAAGGTACTATTAACTGTTCTATGCTGAGACATACTGACTTCTCCCCCAAAAATATTCAAGCTTAATAACAAAGCAAAAATTGTTCATGTTGTCACAAAATTCGAAAGTGAACCCATGAAAGCAATCAGTTTTCAATCTCTCTGATTTTTCATTCTACCTGAAAGCTAAACACAATACTTTGAAAAGACTGTTAACAGAAATAAGAACTTCCCATGGATTCAAATGTATGACTGGTGTCATTATAACCTGTGTGAGAGAAGAAAAAAATCTCAAAATATTGCTCACACCAGAGGAGACATTTATAACCTTGAACTTAGAGATTATGCAGCTCTCCTTAAAATGTATCATTAAGCTACATGGCAGCTTAGTCTTAGAATTTTGCCTTTTCATCTGGCCAAAGAGCTCAATCCAGATTTCAACTTCTCACCCTCACTCCCATCTCTTGCCCTCAGGTTGTCATGAATATCGTCCTCTGCTTTTTGTATTATTGTTTTTCTCTGGTATTACTAGTATGGCCCTGACCTAAAAGCAAAAAAAAAGCCATAATAAATCTTCCTTCTCCAAATCATTTGGGAATTTTTATGAATCAAAATTTTGGCAATTATCTTGAATATCTTACTGATTCTGACAGTTGTATAATTTTTTTAAAAAGATTTATTTATTCAAAAGTCAGAGTTACAGAGACAGAATGAGAGACACACACAGAGAGAAAGAGCTTCCGTCTGCTGTTCACTCCCTAAACGGCAGCAAATGTTGGGGCTGCGGCAGACCTAAACCAGGAGCCAGGAGCTTTTTCTGGGTCTCCCACATGAGTGGCAGGGGCCCAAGCAAGTGGGCCATCTTCTGATGCTTTTCCCAGGCCATCAGCAGGGAGCTGGATCAGAACTGGAGCAGTTGGGACATGAACTGGCACCCATTTGGGATGCTTATGTGGCAGGTGGGAACTTTACCCACCTGTGCCACAATATTGACCCCAGACAGTTGTATAGTTGATGGAGCAGTAATCAAAGGTTTAAGATGAAAGGTGAATACAACATGCCTGATTTTTTGTTTTTGCCATTCAAAGACATATGCAGTACATTTCCCCCTCTTTTTTTTTTTTTTTTTTTTTTTTTTGAGATTTACTTATTTATTTGAAAGGGAGAGTAACAGAGAGGGGAAGAGAGAGAGAGACAGAGAGAGAGAATCTTTGATCTGCTGCTTCACTCACAAAATGGCTTCAATGGTAAGGAGTGGGCCAGGTCAAAGCTAGGAGCCAGGAATTCCATCTGGGTCTCCCATGTGGTTAGCAGGGCCCAGATACTTGGGCCATCCTCTGTTGTCTTCCCAGGTGGATGAGCAGGTAGCTGGATAGGCAATGGGGTGACCAAGATTAAAACCAGTGCTCTTGTGGGTTGTGCCTTAAACTATTGCACCACAATGCTGGCCCAGGGGAGTACATTTCTAATTACATGCTTCATCAGTCCCTAGTTGCTGCAAATAACACTAAATTCACAACGTCAATCTGTGAATATTGTGTAGTTTCATTATCTTTCATATTTTTTTAAAAAAAAATTTATTATTTATTTGACAGATAGAGTTACAGACAGTGAGAGGGAGAGACAGAGAGAAAGGTCTTTCTTCAGTTGGTTCACTCCCCAGGTGGCCACAATGGCCGGAGCTGTGCTGATCCTAAGTCAGGAGCCAGGAGCTTCTTCCCGGTCTCCCATGCGGGTACAGGAGCCCAAGCACTTGGGCCATGTTTTACTGCTTTCCCAGGCTGTAGCAGAGAGCTGGATTGGAAGAGGGGCAGCTGGGACTAGAACCAGTGCCCATATGGGATGCCAGCGCCGCAGGCATTGGATTAACCTACTGCTCCACGGGGCCGGCCCCATCTTTCATACTTTTTTGTCACTAAAGATTTATTGAGAATGTTCTAGGAACTTAGCAATGTAAAGAAATGGAAAGATGATTACTAGCCACGGGCACTTATGGTATCAAGATTTGAGGTGGGGTTGGTACTGGAGGTGATGCCGCTGTTTGTGACACCAGCATTCTATATCAGAGGCCAGTTCAAGTCTCAGCTGTTCCTCTTCCCATCTAGCTGTTGGCCAATGTGTCTGGTAGGCAGGAGTTGATAGCCCATGTGCCTCCATTCCTGCCCCCATGTGGGAGACCTGGATGGAGTTCTGGGCCCCCAGCCATTGCAGCCATCTGCAAGTGATTTAGTGGATGGAAGATCTCTTTTTCTCTCTCTTCTCTCTCTCCTTCTCTGCCTTTTAAATAAATAAAATCATATTTTTATGATCTATTATCTTACATACTGTGAATACTAATCACAAAAAAATGTAAGTATATTAAAAATTAGAAAAATAAAAGCATTACAATGTTGATAAGTAATTTGTTTAATATAAAGAAATGATAAAATATAAATATTCATGTTTTTGCAAAAGATAATCTCAGTCTATCAGTTCATTTCTTCCTTAAGTAACCAAAACACAACTGCTTCCTATGTGCTTGCTGCTTATCTCAAGTAGGCTGCTTAACACTCACCATGATTTAGGAGGCAGATTTTTATGCAAATTAGTGTTGAATTGGGCACAACAACCAGAGCCAATGACACAAGACTAGCAAGTGGTACATTTGAATTTAAACCCAGATCTACCTGGCTTTGAAGTTTTCTTCAGTAACCCACAGCATGATGCTTCTTTCAGTCTCAATTTTTAACCATGAAATTATCAACATAAAAAGAAGTTAAATATCATTGCAAGTTTCTGGTTATTTTAAAGATATGAACAGGTGGAGGCTTAGCCTACTACGCCACAGTGCTGACCCCTAGGATTGTATTATGTTGGGTCACTCTAAAATCACATACTTTCTCTAAGTCCTAGGATCTCTCAATACTTCAAATCCAGTCAAGATTTCCTGAATTCTTACTGAATCTTTCATTCCTTGAACCTAACGGTGCATATCACATAAAAAAGAGATGGTGAAAAATTGTGGAATGAATTTTTGCAAGAACAAAAAATACAGCTCTCTTTTTTCTTCATTTTATATGATACTTTCATGTTACAACAAATTTTAAATGTTCATAAATTACATTCTACATATGTGAAAACCTACCCATTTAACTGCAAGCAGTAGGATGATTTGTGAGACCCTTTTCTGAGGATGACCCAGAGAGATGAGCTCCTGAGGAGGGTACTGTAAGTGGTGTTGGAGAATTTAATCTATTTACTGAAGCCTTTTGAGAGACTTCTAAAAGTAGTTTAAAGTTAGAGGATTCTAAATGTGTTCCTTCATCATTCAAATTTAATATTTTCAATATCATGTCTACTTATGATAAGTTTATTGCCGATACTGCTACATTTCCACTTTGCTACATTTCATAATATCAACATAACACAATTTCAGTAACTTCAGCTTAAATTGCCTTGAAAACTTAGCATGAATATATTTTACTTGGTAACAATATTCTTCTTTTATGCAAAACCTTATATTCCTTACTTTATCCTTTCATAGATGCAGAATCTGGGGTCATTTTCTTTTTTTATTTTCAACTTAATGAACTTAAATTGTTAAAGAAAACACTTCATTCAGTTTGGCATTTGAAGCAGAGCTCATTATTTTTAGATAAGCAAATGAAATGTTGACATATTCTACGTAAACTGTTTGAACTTCAAGGAAATTTTTGCCTTGAGTCTCTTTAGCAATAACAACCACCAAATGCATCTATCAGAGCAAACTTCACTTACATGCTTTGCTGAAAAAATAAACACACCCTTTCCCTTTGCTACATGAATATCTGCCAATCATGACTCTCTCTAGTTTGGTCTCCAGGAAACTGGCAGTTAAAACCCTCAAATGCTTATAAGGGAACAAGTGACTCTGATATACATATTGCATTTTTTTTTTAAGGAAAAGATTTATTTACTTATTGGAAGGCAGAGAGAGAGAGAGAGAGACAGAGAAAGAGAGAGAGGGGCCGGAGCCTTGGCCCACTAAGCTAATCCACCACCTGCAGCACTGGCATCCCATGTGGGCGCCAGTTCTAGTCCTGGTTGCTCCTCTTCCAGTCTGGCTCTCTGTTGTGGCCCAAGAGGGCAGTGGAGGATGGCCCACTGCTATGACCAGGAGGAGGCACCTGGCTCCTGGCTTTGGATCTGCGCAGCTCCGGCTGTTGTGGCCATTTGGGGAGTGAACCGGCGGAGGGAGGACCTTTCTCTCTCTCTCTCACAATCTGTAACTCTATCTATCAAATAAATAAAATAATTTTTTTTTTTTAAAAAAGAGAGAGAGAGCAGGGACTCAAGTAGCAGGGACCCAAATCCTTGGGCCAGCCTCTGCTGCCTTCCCAGGCACATTAGCATGAAGCTACATCAGAAGCAGAACAGCCAGGTCTCACACTGGCATTCCATTGCGGGTGCTGCTGTCGCAAGCGGTGGGTTAATCTGCCGCTTCACGCTTGCCCAGCACAACACGTCTCTAAGGAGTAATAGCTGCACTATTCCTACTTGATTGGTTGATCTAACTGTGTTTATTTTCTCAAGACAACGACCCCTGGAACTGCCTTATTTTTCTGGTGAGCCACTGGAAGCTAGCGTAGGGACTATTTCAAGTGGTCACTGTCCCCAGGGTACTGTGGGTCTTCTGAGCCATTGTGGATTCCACAGTCACCTGTGCAGATCTTAGCTTCTGGAACCCAGCCTGCCATCAGGGTAGAACTCAATGCCCTCCTAGTTGCCTAAAGTGCTGCACAGAGTCCCACTGAAAGGCGTCTCCGGGCTGCTTCTGGTAAGTAGAGATTTGTGATTTCTTCATATTTGTCAGAGTCAACCCAGCCTGAACCGTGAAGCCTTGAAAACCATGCCGTTCCACAGAACCAAAGAACGCTTCCTTTGGGTGGGCAGACCAACACAATTTGTTCGCCTCAGGACAGCAACGCATTAAAAAGTCACACATTACACTTTGTCTGACTGAGTTACGTAGTAAGCCTTTCTCTTCCCAAAAGTTGGGGTAGAAATTTCACAAGCTAAAGCACAGTATGCTAGAGAAAAATAAATGTTTGAGGAGTAGAAAAAACTTAAAAATACTTATCAGTTTGTGCAGATCCAATAGCTAAATAGTTCATGAAGTTTTCACTTTTCTTTTTAAAATATTTTTAAGTCTATATCAGCAGTTTTAAATTCATAAAACAAAAATTGTGAAGTAATACAAAGAGTTTCCATAAACCCTACCTCTAGTTTCTACTATTTTATATTTAGCTTAATTTAATCTTTCACTATGGTTATTTAGATCAAAACATCACATTTAGACTTCTAGCCTATAATATAATTTTAGATTTATAGCCTATATGTTATTATATGGCAATTGAAATGAAGAAAAATAAAATACAAAACCTATAAATTAAAAATAAAAATAAAAAAGAAAATTAGTTGATTTTGTTAATTAACCAGGTATAAATAACAGAAAAGTAAATGAAAAAGATGAGACTTTGTTTTTTCCTAATGATTAATGATATTTTTCTGAATAGACTGTTTTTAAAAAGTTTTCACTTTTTGAATCATTAATTTGCAAAACAGAAATTGTTAATTAGTACTTCAACATGTTCTCATATACCCTTGTCCCCATTTCCCATAGGAACATCTCATATACTAGTATCTTTATTACAATATATGAACCACAACCAGCTTCCCCTACTTTGTTTGCTTGTTTCTTTCTTTCTTTCTTTCTTTCTTTCTTTCTTTCTTTCTTTCTTTCTTTCTTTCTTTCTTTCTTTCTTTCTTTCTTTTACTTCAGACTGACTCAAGAAAATGCTGTTGGTAGCTTTCATAGGTCCAGGATGTTTTTAATTACTGAGTCATAATTCAGAAATGCAAATCAATAGACTTGTGTATGTTGTGTACTCATTAAAATTTCCTTTTAAATTCCTATTCAAATGTTTTAAGGTCAGTATACCAAGTGACCATATTAACTCTTTTCCTCTAAGGAAAATTTTCGTTTCTGTTTTCAGTACAAAATGATCAGCTCATTAACTGTAGAAAAAGGGTTTCACAGTTCCACATCCTTGAATAAAAGCTATTATCAAATTAGGTGGAGTAGAAACATACCTCAACACAACAAAGGCCAGTTATGAGAGGTACGTAGACTCTTTGTGTACTTAATGGTGAAAAAATAAGTCTTTTCTCTAAGATCTGGAGCCACACTAGAGTGTCAACTCATCATTTTTTTAAAAAAGATTCATTTATTTGTTTACTTGAAAGGCATAATGAGAGTAAGAGACACAGACGGAGAGACAGAGAGAAAGCTTTTCCATTCTCTGGTTCAGTCCCCAAATGGCATCAACGCCCAGTGCTGGACCATGCTAGTCAGGAGCCTGGAACTCGATCCAGGATTCCTCTGGGCAAGGCAAGGGCCAGGAGTCAGACCACCATCCACTGCCTCCCAGACACATTGGCAGGAAGCTGGGCCACAAATGGAGCAGCCAGGACTTGAACTGGTACTCTGTTATGGGATGCAGGAGCTGCAAGCAGTGGCTTACCTCTCTACTTGCTACAATGCAGACAACCTCACTCTCACTACTTCTATTCAACATCATTTTGGAATTCTTTGATAGAGAAATTAGGCAAGAGGAAGAAATTAAGGCATCCAAATAAGAATGCAAGCTGTGATGTGTCCCCTGTTTGCTGATGACATGACGTTATATAAGAAAATCTTACCAAAAATGGAAACAAAAACTAAACTGTTAGACCTAATGGACAAATTGAGCAAAGTTGCAGGATATAAAAATCAAGACACAAAAATGAGTAATTTTTTTAACAATAAACCTCCCAAAAAAAGGGATCAGATAACAAAAAACATTTACAATAGCTACAAAAACAAACAAACAAAAACTTACAAATACATTTAACAAAGGCAATGAAGGACCTGCATGCTGAAACCATAAAACATGATGAAAGAAATTGAAGAACACATGAATAAACAGAAAAATATAGTATGTACATGGATTGGAAGAATTAATTCTGCCAAAATGTCTACACGACTACTTGATTTTAAGTGTAACTAAAAAGATATACTAAGAGAGTGTGGTATTGACAAACAAGGGACACGTCAAACAAAGGAACAGAATAGAAAGTTGATAAATGAATCCAGCCATGTATAGTTAAGTAATTTTCAACAAAGTGACTAGAAATCATAATAGAAAAAGGACAGTTTCTTCAGTGAACAATTTTAGAAAAATTGGATTTGACATGCAGAAAAGTAAAATTGAACCCTTAGATCACCTTATACAAAAAAAAAAAAAAAATCAACTCCAAATTGATTGAAGAGTTAAATGTGAGACCAGAAGCTGAAACTTCTAGAAAAATCATTAGGGTAAAATTATCCACTATTGGTGAGAGGCTTTATTTATTTATTTATTTATTTATTTATTTATTGTATATCAGCCCCCAAAAAGAAGGCAACAGGAAAAATAGATATATGATATTATATCAACTTAAAATGCTTCTGTAAACCACAGGAGATGATTAGCAGCATACAGTGACAATCTATGGATTAGGAAAAAGTATTTCCAAGGTGTATATATATGATTAAGCATTAATCAAAAATGCAAAGGTACCTCAAAGTGTTCATAGAAAATGGAATTAAAGATAAGTCAGTTGCAGAAAGACAAATACCATATATTTTCACTTACTCATCGAATCTAAAACAGTCAAACCATAAGCATGGATTGGATAAAAGCTGGGGGTTTGGGGGAATGACTGATGATGATACTCCTTTGGGTACAAAGCTTCAATTATTCAAATAGAAATGAGGTTTTCATTCAAATATCTTGCAAAGTGTGATGAATAGCATAAATAATAATGTATTGTGCATTTCAAAATCCCTAAGAGTATATTTCAAATGTTCTCACCACAAAAAAGGATAAGTAATCGAGATGTGGATATATCATCAGATTGACTTAATTATCATAATTTGTATTTATAAATCATAATATCACCTTGTACCTCATAAATTAATATAACTATAATTTATCAATGTACAGTAAAATTATTAAATGACTATAATTAGTGTGCTTAGTTGAGCTGAATAAAGATATCATGGGTTTAGAAAGCAATTGTATGTGTGTTTTTTTAAACAAGTATTTGCTGTTTATTACAGCAGAAGGCTGTGCAGAGGGTGAGAAAAGGAATGACTCATCAGGCCGGTGTTGGAGAGTGCAGGGAGAGAGAGGCTCAGGAGGACAAGAAACACACTTGTTCCCACAGGAAGAATTGTAATTCACGCAGTCTTAAAAATATTTATTTGTTTGAAAGAAAAAGTGACAGAAAGGGAGAGACAGACAGCCAGACACACACACACACACACACACACACATAGATAGATGAAAGAGAGAGAGAGAGAGAGAGAGAGAGAGAGAGAGAATCTTCCATCTATTGGTTCACTCCCCAGATGGCCACAGTGGGCAGCACTGGGCTCAACAAAAGCCAGAACCCAGGAACTCCATCCAGGGTTCTGTTGCTCTCTAGCCATATTCAAGGGAATTAAATTAAAAGTAAAGTATCCAGGACTTGAATCAACCTGCAAACCAGCACTCCAGTGCGGGGATGCAGGCATCCCAACCTGCAGCTTAACCTGCTTAGCCCCAGTGACAGTCCCGTAATTTACATGGTCTAACTTCAGTATTCAATGAATAAGACAGTGAAATGATGGGATAAAAATAAAGTTATTTTCAAAACTGTCACAGGAGAAATATCCCATTATTAACTTGATAGCATTAGAAGTAACTGCCTTAAGGTCTGCACTCTGGCATGGTAGACTAAGCCTCCACCTGCAGCACCAGCATCCCATATGGGTGCCGGTTCGAGACCCGGCTGCTCCACTTCCCATCCAGCTCTCTGCTATGGCCTGGGAAAGCAGTAGAAGATGGCCCAAGTGCTTGGGCCCCTGCACCCAGGTGGGAGACCTGGAAGAATGGCTTTGGATTGGCCCAGCTCCAGCTGTTGTGACCAGCTGGGGAGTGAATCAATAGATGGAAGACCTTACTTTCTGTTTCTCCCTCTCTGCTCTCTTTATCGGTAACTCTACCTTTCAATAGCAAAAAGAAAAAAGAAGTAACTGCATTAATAATAATTAGACATTGACTGAAGTTATATTACAACTAAAAATATAAACACAAGCCCCTTTATTCAGGAAGAGAGTCAAAGTAATAACAATACAAGTATTGTTTCCCTTTTTTAAAGTTGACGTGACTTTAAAAAATTCATTTCTGGGGTCAGCATTGTGGCACAGCAGGTAAAGCTGCTGCCGTAACACCAGTATCCTATATAGGTACCTGTTGGAGTGCCGGCTGCTCTGCTTCTGATCCAGCTCCTTGTTAACGTGCCTGTGAAAGCAGTAGCAGAGTACCCAAGTGCTTGGGCCCTTGCACCCACATGGAACACCAAGAAGCAGCTCCTGGGTGCTGACTTTGGCTTGGCCTAGCCCCAGCCATTGCAGCCATTTGGGGAGTGAGCTAGCAAAGGGAAAACTCTCTCTCTCTCCCCCGCCAGCCTTCCTCCCTCTCTCACTGTAATTCTGCCTCCCAAGTAAAGAAATAAAATTTTCCAAAAATCCCATTTATTTATCTATCTTGTGGTTAATTGTCAGCTATTATTAAGATAATGGAAAATAAAGTTTTTTGTCAATATAGTCATCTTACCCAGTCACATCATTGACTATTTTCAATTACATTGAACAAAACCTTATCATCTTGTCCTCATGGACACCCATCGGAAAGCACATCCTTTCTAATATTTTCTGAGACAAAGAAGAGCTCAACACAGAAGAACAGCCACGTTTCTTTCAATGTTGTGTACTTGTGAGTTGGCAGTGACTTCTGATTTCTTCCATTACCTGAGTTTGGCTTTCCCTTATTGACTTTTTCCTCACACCTTTAAAATGTGCTAAGTTTTCTGATAGAAAATATTGGTTTTTTTTTTAGAAAAGTTTGTCAGGGTGTGAAAAGAACATAAACCATGCGGAACAAATCTGAAACTGTGATATCGGAACTTTGTTACTCCAAAAAGAAAGAAACAAGTGTTTAAGAACAAAGACTAGTAATATAATGAAAATAAGACTGGGGACCACAGAAGGACCAAAAAGGAAAATTAGAAAAAAAAACCCTGAACCTGGGATTGTGGCTAATGGTTTAAACCGCCATCTACAATGACAGCATTCCATCTCCGAGCACCGGGTTGAGTCCTGTCTGCTCCACTTCTGATCCAGCTTCCTGCCAAGTACCTTCAAAGGCAGCAAATGATGGCTGAAGCGGTTGTGCCCTGCAGCCATGTGAGAGACTGGGATGGAGTTCTTGATTCCAGGCTTCAGCCCTTCCCAGACTCTGGTACTGCAGCCATTTGGGGAATGAAACAGTGGATGAAAGATCTTCCTTTCTCGGTCTCTTCCTTTCTGTAACTTTGCCTTACAAATAAATAAAGTAAATCCTTAAAAAAATCTTCGGCATGGGAAATACAAGGTTAACAAAATATCCAAAGGTAAAATTAATTTTCCAAAAAAGTCAGTGGTGTCCAAGGATTAACAGGAAAATTCTGGTGGATAAATTAGCAAAGATGAGTTATTTTTAAATTTTTTTCAAAGGCAGAGAGCCTTTGAAAGAGAGAAAGGAAGAAAGAGATTTTCCATCCACTGATTCACTCCCTAAATGCACACAACAGCCAGGACTGGGCCAGGCTAAAGACAGGGGCAAGAACTCCATCAAAGTCTCCAATGTGTGTGGCAGGGAACCAAGCATTCAAGCCATTTTGTGTTGTTTCCCAGGATGCCTGTTAGAAGTGAATTAGACCAGAACCGGAGGTGGGACTCAATCCAAAGTACTCTGATATGGCATGTGATCACCTACTGGTCCAGATTCCTCAGAGATTGAACCCAATAAAACAGGTGCACAGCCCTAAATCATATAACAATGTTTCAGTCAATGATGGACTGTTTATATGACAAGGGCTTCACAAAACCATAACATGTCTGAACATACCTGTTACCCAGTTATACTGTGGGCATAATGTAGTCACGGCTCACATGTTAGTGGTGATGTTGGTGGAAAAATCCTACTGTGCTCCCATTCATATAAAACGTATATCACCTGATCATATAGTTATATGCTGTACATAGTAATAATGGGTAATGACAGTCAATGGCTATATTACCGGATTATGCATTTTCTCTACTACTTTATCACTATAGTATGTGCTTTCTCTATTTATAAAATGAAAAGCTTACTGTAACACAGAATGCCTTTTTATGTGTGCAACAAACTCACACCTTGCATGTTTACTGAATATTTTCATTACGTAATTTTTCCTAGTGCTTGATTTAATCTTGCATGGTTTTGCTCATAGTGGACCTATGCATACAAAATCCACTGCTCATGCTTCCAGTAAAGGCCATGTGGACAGATGACCTGGAAATGAGATTTCAAGTGGTTGAGGAGTGCAAGGGTGAAAACTCAGTGCTGGTTATTGCCTGGCAGTCATGCACATCTCATTTGACCACAGCTTTCAGCTTGAAGAACAAGAGCAAAGTCATTGAAGCCTCTAAAGGATCTGCCTCCATCAAAGAAGGAGGTACCTTTCTCTGAAGGAAGGAGAGAACTTCCACTTTGACTATGGCCTTGTCTAAATAAGTCGGAATGTGATGTCCAAGGCAGCAGAAATTCTATCCCAGCTCTTACAGAAGATTTCGTTTGCCTTCAGTATTTGCTGTTTCCTGCCCTCTCTGATAAGATGGTGCTGCTCAGAGGCTGGGATTTCCCATCTACTCCGTGCAGATTCGCACACTCAGCTCCTCTGGAACCACGCTCAGACACATGAAAGCAATGTCCACCCAGGCTTGTAGGTTTTTCCAGGCAAGCAGACACCCAAAATTAATCATCACAGTCGCTTAGCAGACATATTTCCCATTTTATTCTTTTTCTGAGTCTGAAACCCATGTTCATGATCATTTTATGATACTAGTTTTTTTTTGTCATAAACAGAAATATAAGGAAAATTACTTTAATGACTGTTTACAAACACACAATCCTGCACTCAAACACATACTCACGCATATATCCCTAAAACCAAAAGAGCTTCAAGAGAGCACTTCGTCTATACTTAGCATTTACAATCAACTTTAAGAATTAAAGAGGTGCGTCCTTTTCTAAAGTCCTTATAGCTTTTAATGGTATCTTTCATCCAATGAGGTGTTAGTCTATCTCCTGAAACCTTTTGCTGCCCTGGGTTTTATTTCATGCCATCTTCTCTCTCCAGGAAATTAAAATAGATCTTTATCCCTGTTGCCCATATCTGCTTTGTAAAGACCATAAGACACATTACTGTGATGTAACAAGTGCAGAAAATAGGTCTTCCTCTGCCTTTTCTGTGTTATTCAGGTTATTTTCTTCTAAATTCAAGTCCATGTTATTCCCCTCTTGTGTCCTCTGGCATATGAATATTCTATTCTACTCTGGGTTCTTCTCCACACCAAGGTACATTCTGATTTCTTTCTCATTCTACTTTTGCTCTGCTTTTGCTGACATCTTTGATGGGCACACTTCCACATTGGCAATACTTAAAAAATATCTTGTGTTGATTTACATTAAATCTCACATTATCTTCCATTGTCATTTGATATTTTGTTGAGTTTGTTACGCAGAATTATATACACATATACGTATACATGTATGTATTTTCCTGCCTACACATGTGCGTGTGTATATATATATAAATGTTGCATACAATACTTATTCCTGACCATATATGTGTGCACATGTACATGTTTATATATTCTATATGTTGTATATGTTCATTATATATAAACATGTGCATACATACATATAAACATGCATGTATCACAGGATATTTCTCAGCAAGACAAAGCAAAAAGTAAGCTTAACTCAACATGTTAATATTTAATCAGTGAAGAATGTTTACTAAGCACTGATTACACATCAGGTTAACATGGTGCCAGTTGACATGCTGTGCCCTGTATATCAGAGAACCCAGCGCCAACTCCTAACTGCAGCTTCCTGCTGGTGCAGAGCCCGGGAGACCCTGGTACTTACTCCAGTATTTGGTTTCCTGCCACCCACATGAGACACTTGAACGGAAGTACTGGGTTCTGTCTTCAGCCTGGCCCAGCCCTGGCCATGTGGGTATCTGGAGACTGAACCAGCACATGGAATCTCCCTCTGTCTGTCTCTGCCTCTGTTGCTCTTTTTCTACTTTTCAAATTAAATTGAACAACATAAAATGACTCTTAGGTAGGAGCAGGCTGCCATGAATTTTTGAAGCATAGCCTTTAGAATGATATTTAGCATGCAGTTTGATTACACAGGATTTTGTTTTTTCAGTTTCTAATAAAATTGTAAAGCCAAGTGTTTAGTATTGTAGAAAAGTGTCATGGTAAATAATAAATACTGTCAATATGTTGATTAAGCTTACTGTAGCTTCTGCTGTTCTTAAGGTGTTTACCCAACATCCACGAAGAAGATTAAATATTGTCATCTGTTATTGTATTTCTATATGTGGTGTACTTCTTACATGTGTAAAGCTTTATATATTTTGTTCATAACCACATTGTTAAGAGCCACTGCACATTACTATAATTCTTGTATAACCTATTCCAAGGGAATTTTACTCCAATTAATGACATCTAGTTATTCATTAACATGGAGAAGCTCAAATGAACGAAAAACTAGAAATGCCCAGAGTGGTTTTGTGGCAACCACAAGATGAGGTGTTGTATGTGTCTCATGAACATAAAAAATCTTCAAAAACGATAATCCCAGTTGCCATTATTATTCTTTTAAGCCCAAAATCCCTTTTGTAACCACAGTGTTCTCAAAGAATCAGTTTTCTCATTTTACGTTTTCATATATTTTTTCTGTTGTGGATTACCAACTTTAGTATTAACTGATTTTGGTGGTTATTACTGGAAAGTATTTTCTTCAATGGAAAGTTATTCCAGAGGAAATTATCAACATTTTTTTAAATCTTAAGTTATACAAGTTTCTTGTGTTTCATATATAAAGATTAGGAACATAGTGATACTTCACAGCTTAACCTTCCTCTCACCCACCCTCCCATCCTTCCTCCTCCCTCTCTTAATTGCTACAAAAATCTACTTTCAGTTAAACTTATGATTGTCAGGTTAACCCTATACTAAGTAAAAAAGTTCAACAAATATTCCAAAGAAAAAAAGATTAACTAAAGGTAATTAAACTCATTCATTTATAAACCTGTCTTTGGGGTGGTTAATTAAACTAATATGTTTACTTGTTTATCCTTTTCACAAGTCACAATTTGTCTATATAATTCTGTATTATTACATGTAGCACTTGCTAGTCTTAATATTTTGACAACATACCCCTAGATTTTGACACGTTGATTTTCCATCATAAATGCATCAGCTCCTAGCCTCTGTAAATCTGAAATTTAGGGCCCATAAATTTCGTGTTTTTCCATGGGAAGGAGGGTAGCCTCACTTGACAATGACCCTCCCCTAAAGGATTGTCGTGGTGGTGTGAGGGATGAAGATTGTCCACTTAATCACTGAATTAAGCAGAAGATATCAATACAGGAATGGGAAGTGGAGAGTTCACAGGGAAAGTTTCTTCAATATTGCCTAAAAAATGTACATGATCCTGGCAATATGGAAACGCTTAGTATGATTTTTATAAAAAAGAAGTCAACTTATTTTTCTGAGTGCAGAGCATAAAGGATTATGAGGCACCGAGTTCTTTCTTTCTTCATCTCATACCCTTGGTCCCAGTGCCAGATAACCTTACAGCTTCAACTCTGCGGAAGTAGGTGATTGGTGATGGATGCATGTAATATCAGTGCCTCCATTTGTTTGTGACCATCTGGCTGCGTGTTCAATTAGAGGAATGCCATGAAGTGAAGTATGTCCATCTAGGCATCTAAACAAATAGAATGCTTACCCCTTCAGCCCAACACCATTAATGCTTACTCCTTCATCAGAAAGGGGACCCAATGGCCATCTACTCCCCAGGATTGTATTATTATTGTATTAGAAATAAGGACTCAATAATTATGAACGTATTTACTTCTGAAAGTCAATCTCTGTAAGTGACCCTCTAATTGTTATTGATTTTCAAACACATTGTGTTGCTTCTGAATACTGCTGTATTGTGTAACACATCAGGCAAACATTGAAATATATTTGGTTAATGGTTAATGAGAGTAAGTTTAATTTGCAATGGTGTTGCATTATTAGTCATGAGCACGTAAATCTAATCTTTGTTCCTTATATTCCTAGGCAAATCAGAAGAAAGTATAAATAATTATCTAAAATGTGTTTGACACTGAAACTGTGTTGAAAGCAATAAAAATTAAAATACAGCCATTGTTTTTGTTCTAATAAGCCTACAACAATAAGCCCATAATTCTTGACACTGGCATTGTCTTGAGGAGTCACTCCTGACAATAGCTCAACTTTTGATCCTATTATATTGTATTTTAATAGTGGTTTTCCCAACTAGTCTTTGCTTGGAAACCATCACGTATTTCAAAGGACAAATATTCTGCATTTTGTGAATTTATTGTGACAAACAACCAGGATTAGAAGTGAAGGTTATTTTCACTTGACTTAGAAAACCGAGGAGACCCTGATAGGTTTTCTAAAACAGGGTCAACTTGCTGGAGATCTCTAGAGAACATTTCAATGGAGAACTTTAGTTTAAGTTGAATAAGATGACATAAAAAAAGTAAATTACATAATGAAAACAGGGTTGTTTTTGTCTGCCATGGCACATATAGGATGTTTGCAATCAAAGAATGGTTATTTAGCTTATTTACATTGAAGTGTTTAAATGTTATATTTTAATAAAAGTAGTGCTCTCAGCATACTTTGGCAGTATTAACACTATTGCATTTCTTTGCAAGTAAATAACGACATATGAACAGTACTCAAATTCTTAGTAAAATTATGTGCAATATTTTTCATTGATCCAATGGTTCCTACCCATTTTTTCTCTATACTTCTTATTTTGTCTTGAGTATTTGTTACATGTAAATACATTTCAGACTATGGTTCTAGATGTATATACTTTTGCTGGATTGATATATTGAGTTCTGACTACATGCCTGGGTTTTGGAGATGGTAGGTCTTGGGGACAGAATGATAAAATATAGAGAGAGTGGGGATGGCATTGTGACATAGCAGGTTAAGCTACTAGCTGTGACACCAGCATCCCATATGAGTCCCAGCTCCTCCACTGCCTTTCCATCTTCCTGCTCGTGCTCCTGGGAAGGTAGTGGAAGATGGTCCAAGTACATGGTCTCTGCCACGTATGTGGGAGATCTGTATAGAATTCCAGGCTTCTGGCTTTGGCTTGGCCCAACCCAGGCATTGCATCCATTTGGGAAGTAAACCAGCAGCTAGAAGATTCTCTCTCTCTCTCTCACTCTCTCTCTCTCATTTTCTCTCTCTCTCTCCTCCTCCACCTCCTCCTCTTCCTCCTCCTCCTCTTTCTCCTCTTCTCTGTAAGCTATATGTTTCAAATAAATAAACATTTTAAAGAAATGTATATAGAACTGAATAATGCCGTAAACTCAGTTTTCCAAAATAGAGTGTACAATTTATTCTTCCTTCTTTCATGTTTCATTCAGTCATTGCATCCTTGGGGGAGACACCAAGCAGAGTTGGTTCAATAGAGAATAGAGCCTAACTACTATTCCTTAGACCATATTTTGTTGTTATTAGGGCTATTAAGGTAAATCCCAAGAATAGTCTTTGGCCTTCCATGTGGCCTTCCTCTGAATACCAACCTCCTGCCTCAGAGTTTCAGTGGTATCTCTTCTTCATAATTTCCACCTTGTGAATCTCATTCATTTCATTCTTGAAACTCAAATATTTCTTGGTCTCAGATGTCTAAAACAATGTGTAATTTTTCCTTCATATCTTCTCATTTTTGCACTTATGATGTTTCCTTTTGTTTGCCTGGAAACAGCCATATCCATCAAGAGCTAACTGCTAACTTTTCTGAAAGGCTTTCTTTCTTTAAGTTCAACATTACAGTAGTATTTTTTTCAACAAACACATTTTTAAAAATTTTTTAATTTTTTAATTTATTTAGTGAATATGAATTTCCAAAGTACAGTTTATGGATTACAATGGCTTCCCCCACCCCCAATAATTTCCCTCCCACTCGCACCCCTCACATCTCCCACTCCCTCTCCCCTTCCATTCACATCAAGATTCATTTTCAATTCTCTTTATATACAGAAGATCGATTTAGTATATATCAAGTAAAGATTTCATCAGTTTGCACCCACACAGAAACACAAAGTGTGAAATACTGTTTCAGTACTAGTTATAGCATTACTTCACATTGGACAACACATTAAGGACAGATCCCACATGAGGAGTAAGTACACAGTGACTCCTGTTGTTGACTTAACAATTTGACACTCTTGTTTATGGTGTCAGTAATCTACCTAGGCTCTAGTCATGAGTTGCCAAGGCTATGGAAGCCTTTTGAGTTTGCCGACTTTGATCTTATTCCGACAGGGTCATAGTCAAAGTGGAAGTTCTCTCCTCCCTTCAAAGAAAGGTACCTCCTTCTTTGATGGCCCCGTTCTTTCCACTGGGATCTCACTCGCAGAGATCTTTCATTTAGTTGTTGTTGTTGTTGTTGTTTTTTTTTTTTTTCCAGAGTGTCTTGCCTTTCCATGCCTGAAATACTCTCATGGGCTTGTCAGCCAGATCCAAATGCCTTAAGGGCTGATTCTGAGGCCAGAGTGCTATTTAGGACATCTGCCATTCTATGAGTCTGCTGTGTATCCTGCTTCCCATGTTGGATCATTCTCTCCCTTTTTGATTCTATCAGTTAGTATTAGCAGACATTAGTCTTGTTTGTGTGATCCCTTTGACTCTTAGACCTATCAGTGTGATCAATTGTGAACTGAAATTGATCACTTGGACTAGTGAGATGGTATTGGTACATGCCACCTTGATGGGATTGTACAGGAATCCCCTGGCACGATTCTAACTCCACCACTTGGGGCAAGTCTGATTGAGCATGTCCCAAATTGTACATCTCGTCCCTCTCTTATTCCCACTCTTATATTTAACAGGGATCATTTTTCAGTTAAACACCTAAGAATAATTGTGTGTTAATAACAGAGTTCAACCAATAGTACTACAACAACAAAAAATACTGAAATGGATAAAGTATTACATTGTACATCAACAGGACAAGGTCTGATCAAGTCACTGTTTCTCATAGTGTTCATTTCACTTCAACAAGTTTCCCCTTTGGTGCTCAGTTAGTTGTCACCAATCAGGGAGAACATATGATATTTGTCCCTTTGGGACTGGCTTAATTCACTCAGCATAATGTTTTTCAGATTCCTCCATTTTGTTGCAAATGACTGGATTTCATTTTTTTGACTGCTGTATAGTATTCTATAAAGTACATGTCCCATAATATCTTTATCCAGTCTACTGTTGATGGGCATTTGTGTTGGTTCCAGGTCTTAGCTATTGCGAATTGAGCTACAATAAACATTAATGTGCAGACAGCTTTTTTGTTTGCCAATTTAATTTCCTTTAGGTAAATTCCAGTGAGTGGTATGGCTGGGTTGTATGGTAGTAACAAACACATTTTGATGACCTGCTTTCAAAGTGTTTATACTCTACCCTTGAGGAAAATAACAATAAATGAGATACTTCCTCTGTCTTTGAAACTGCACATATTAGTAACTGAGTTCCCTTCTCTACTGTCCTATGTTATCTTGTATATATCATAAATACAATATCAATAGTATGAAATTATTCAACAATGGTTAACTTATTTATATGTCTCTCCATTTGAAATTTAAATGCCATTGGTTTACTGATTATATCTTATCCACCAGAGTGTCTGTAAACTCTGGGATTGCTTTACTAAATATTAATAAATGGATATAAAATGGAACTGTTTTTACATAACTCATTTATAGTACTTGATAAGTGGAGATTGACTAATTTCCATAAAGCAAAATACCATATTTTCCCAGTTTGTCAACATTATGGTTGTAAGCTGCTTAAATTTTATAGTCATAACTACTATTTCTTTTTAATCTCTTTAAATTGCCTTTGAGCTCTCTACTTAGTGGATTCTCAACATGTGTTCTTAATGGATTAAAGATGATCATAATTTGAGAACACTGCTGAAAAATCAAAAGCATCCATGTGAACAAATAATTTCTCTGGGCTGCAAATATTTTAACAATTTATTATTGTGTGAGAAATGACATTGTCACTCTGAGGGACACTTGATGTTCATTAAAACAAATGCAGCTCAGTTGAAAGCTATTTGACTTTATGTAAATCTGAAATAAAAAGAATAATCCAATATCATGTAACAAAAAACAAAATTTCAAATATTAAAAATTAAACCACTAAAGAGGGAAGGAAGTTGTTTTTATTATTGAAGATTTAATTTTATCCTTGCCCAATGATTATTACTTTTAATATTTTACTCTTTGGTAATATATGACTTGAAAATTCGTACAAGACTCAGCCACATCAATGTTTGATTAAATTTCTTGACTTGATGCTACAGTTATTCAATTAGGGTAACTTTTTTTAACAGCACTACCTGAAATTTAGTTCATTTTGCTTAAGCATTTAAAGGACCATTTTCAGATTTACTTTTATTTTAAAGGAAGAGAGGGAGAGAGATTAAGCAAGTTTCTATCCATTGGTTCACTCCTAAGATGCCCACAATATCCTAGATCTGGCTGAGACCAAGCCAGGAGCCAGGAACTCAATCCAGATCTTCCATGCAGGTGGTGAGGATTCAACTACTTGAGCCAAAACCTGCTGCCTCCTGGGGCGTGCATTAGCAGAAAGCTCGGATTAGGGATTAGGAGCAGATCCAGGACCCCAAACCCAGGCACTTTGATATGGGATGCAGACCTCCCAAGTGGTTGTATTAACTGCTATGCCAAACATGCAACCCCCCCAAGATTTCCTTTACAAGCCAATAAAATGGATATTTACTGTAAAATTTCCTGAGACTTTCAGACGTTAAGTGCGTAAAAGTAGCTGAAGCCTGAATGGAGGTTTGGATCCCTACTTGCTCTGTCTTTTTTTTTTTTTTTCTTTCTTTTTTTTTTTTTTTGTCTCCTTAGAAAGAAAGTGAGAAAAAAGGAGAAAGAAAGAGAGAAATAAATAAATAAATAAATCTCAGAAATCTTAAGTATTATCTGGAAAATATGGTCACGTGGTAGATGCCAAGACAAGGGCATGGGTCCCAAAACTTCTATTATCCATGTAGGTTGATGGAAACTGGCATGTTTTAACACTTTTCAATTATATAAAAGATTTTATGAATTTTAAGCATGCCAAAGAAAGTCTCTGAAAAAAAAATGAAAAGAAAACAAAACAAAACAGGACTTTTGATAGTCTTCTGTTTTTCTTTAGCCATGTTATTTTTCATTTCTCCTAAAATTTGGAAGGGTTAATCAAGCTTACAAATCAACTTCTTTCCATGTGCTCACTTGTTAATTCTATATGATTTGTAGTTCTCTTTTTCAAATTTGTTAACACATAATTCATCAAATAAAAACTACTCTTATTGAAAGTAAACAGTTTGTGGGGCCGGCACTGTGGCACAGTAGGTTAATCCTCCGCCTGTGGTGCGGGCATCCCATATGGGTGCCAGTTCTAGTCCCAGCTGTTCCTCTTCTGATCCAGCTCTCTGCTGTGGCCTGGGAGAGCAGTAGAAGATGGCCCGAGTCCTTGGGCCCCTGCACCCACGTGAGAGACGTGGAGGAAGCTCCTGGCTCTTGGCTTTGGATCAGCACAGCTCCGGCCATTGCAGCCATCTGGGGAGTGAACCAGTGAATGGAAGACCTTTCTCTCTGTCTCTCCCTCTCACTGTCTGTAACTCTACCTCTCAAATAAATAAATAAAATCTTAAAAAGCAAAAGTAAACAGTCTGTGCACTTTTAACACTTATATGCAGCTGTGAACTCATTAATGAATAAAGAAAAAGGAGTATGTCCATTCCTCCATCCCCACCCAACACTGAGTGGTTTGCATTTTTTAGATTATATATTAATATAATCACATAGTAAATATCATTTTGTACATAATTTCTCACTTGAGATAATTACATTGAGTTTCATTTGTGTTGTTGTATGTGTTGTTATTTCATTACTTTCAACCGCTGAGTAATATTCCATGGTATAAATATGCCTTACTTTCTTTATCTACACACCTCTTGTTAGACATGTGGGTTGTTTCTAAATTTTGACTGTTTTCAACATAAGTACCATGAACATTTTAATCCAGGTCTCTGGGAAACACAAATGCTTTCATTTCTCTTGGATAAAACCTAGATGTCGAGTGTCAGGACATAGCATGGGTAGGTTTGTTTTAGATTTTTAACAAACTGTCAAGAGACCAGCATTATAGCAGAGTAAATTAAGCTTCTGCCTGTAATGCCAGCATCCCATGTAAGTGCTGGTTCAAGGCCGGCACCGCGGCTCACTAGGCTAATCCTCCGCCTGCAGTGCTGGCACCCCGGGTTCTAGCCCTGGTTGGGGCGCCGGATTTTGTCCCAGTTGCTCCTCTTCCAGTCCAGCTAAATTACTATTAGTTTTTTACAAATGAGATCAGTTTACTTGGTAACAATTTAATTCCTTGGAGACTTGTTTTTTTTTTTAATTTATATTTTTGACAGGCAGAGTGGACAGTGAGAGAGAGAGACAGAGAGAAAGGTCTTCCTTTTGCCTTTGGTTCACCCTCCAATGGCCGCCGCAGTCGGTGCGCTGCGGCCGGCGCACTGCGCTGATCCGATGGCAGGAGCCGGGTACTTATCCTGGTCTCCCATGGGGTGCAGGGCCCAAGCACTTGGGCCATCCTCCATTGCACTCCCAGGTCACAGCAGAGAGCTGGCCTGGAAGAGGGGTAACCGGGACAGAATCCGGCGCCCCAACCGGGACTAGAAACCTGTGTGCGGGCGCTGCAAGGCCGAGGATTAGCCTAGTGAGCCACTGCGCCAGCCGAGACTTGCTTTTAAGATTTCTAAAGGCAACCCAGAGGAATCCTTAATCCAGTTCTTCATTAGAAGAGATGTGCAATTCGGGACATGCTCAAGCTGACTTACCTCAAACGGTAGAGTTAGAAACGTACCAGGGGATTCCAATTCAATCCCATCAAGGTGGCATGTACCAATGCCATCTCACTAGTCCCAGTGATCAATTTCTGTTCACAATTGATCATAATGATAGGACTAAGAACCAAAGGGATCACAGAAACAAGAATAGTGTCTGCAAATACTGGCTGGTAGAATCAAAAAGGGAGAGAATGATCCAACATGGGAAGTGAGATACACAGCAGACCCATAGAATGGCGGATGTCCTAAACAGCACTCTGGCCTCAGAATCAGCCCTTAAGGCATGCGGATCCGGCTGAAATGCCCATGAGAGTATTTCAGGCATGGAAAGCCAAGACACTCTGGGGAAAAAAAAAAAAAAAACCTAAATGAAAGATCTCCGTGAGTGAGATCCCAGTGGAAAGAACGGGTCATCAAAGAAGGAGGTACCTTTCTCTGAAGGGAGGAGAGAACTTCCACTTTGACCATGGCCTTGTCTAAAAATTATCAGAGTCGGTGAACTCAGGGGGCTTCCATAGCCTTGGCAGCTCATGCCAAGAGCCTAGGGTGATTACTGATGCCATAAACAAGAGTGTCAATTTGTTAAGTCAACAACAGGAGTCACTGTGTACTTACTCCTCATGTAGGATGTTTGTCCTTAGTGTGCTGTACATTGAGATTTAATGCTATAACTAGTACTCAAACAGTATTTTCCACTTTATGTTTCTGTGTGGGAGCAAACTGTTGAAATATTTACTTAATGTATGCTAAACTGATCTTCTGTATATAAAGAGAATTGAAAATTAATCTTGATGTGAATGGAAGGGGAAAGGGAGTGGGAAAGGGGAGGGTTGTGGGTGGGAGGGACGTTATGGGGGGGAAGCCATTGTAATCCATAAGCTGTACTTTGGAAATTTATATTCATTAAATAAAAGTTTTTTTTTTAAAAAAAAGAAGGGTGAAATCCTTCTTAGAATACTACCCCATGTTGAGATCATTACATTTGCTCAGAAGAAATGTCAGATATTCCCAGCCTTACAATACTCTTTTTGAATTGTTTCCCCCCTGTTATTTGGTAGTTTTATTTCACAAAAATTTTACTAATATTCTAGATAACCCAAAACACAGTTGAGTTTGGGATTTTAATCAACTGGAGACTCATGTATACTAAAGAATCAAAGATAAGTATTCCAACACCTTGTTAACGAAGTAACGGAATAGCAAAATAAAATAAAAATTATTGCAGCTTATTAAGTTTCTTCTCTAGAGTAAGCATTTAGTTGTGTGAAATCAAGTGAATCAACACCTTCCTTTTTAATTGACAAAGAGAAATTATTTTCTCACAGCTATCATAAAACAACATTGATAGCTATTTTCTATGTAGAATATTTAGGATCAAGGGATTTTTTTAATTCTTTATATTTTGCTATAATAATTGGTGTGTTGACTGAAGAAACGGAATTTTCTAATGAAACCTTTTTTATCATTGAGATTTCTTTATCATAGTAAAGATTTATTTAATTATATTAGTTCTAAAAATAAGGGTTCAGAGCTTAGGTTTAGCGAGCACCTATTTCTTGATAGATCCCATGCAGATCTAAGTGAGATATGTCCCTGATAATGACTCAATTAAAGGGCAGAACATGTAGCTTGACACTGAATCAAAATCAATAGCCAACAACTCCAAAGCAGATGGTCTGTGCTAGTTTTTGGAAGTGCATCAGTTGATTGATTGCATAATGATGGCTTGGCATTATGTCTTTGCCTGACTGCTGTTACTAAAGGTTAGTTAAATTTTCCTGGGGAAATTAACTTTAGGAGAAGTCCTTTTATTTTAATGGATGTTTCAGACTAGCCGTGATGATGGGTAACTGTATGCAGAGTGCTCATTCCCAACACCAGGATTACTTTGTTCAGGAGCTAATCAAGCAAGCAAAGGTGTCCAGGAGTGGAAGTTAACTGATAGTCAAGAAGCAGTAATCCAGAGTAGGTGATTGACGAAGATATTCTTCCCAGATGCCATTTTGTGATCATTTGCTTAAGACACTGCTAAGCTTATACTCTCAGACTGTGTGCATGGCCTCTAAGCATAGCTCTTTTCAATGTATCTGAGTTATGATCCTCCAGTCTTTATTTCTCTAAGAACAACTGCCCATGGGACAGAACAAAAGGACAGAATTTAAAAGCACAGAAAGGCCATCAAACTTAGTATTTAACCACGTTGATATATCTTTTAAACATGTATTTATCTATTTGAGAGGTAGAGCTACAGAAAGGCACAGAGAGAGGGAGAGGAGAGATATTCATTTGCTGGTTCACTCCTTAAATGGCTGCAATGGCCAGAGCTGGGCCGATCCGAAGCCAGCAGCCAGGACTTTCTTCCTGGTCTCCCACATGGGTGCAGGGGCCCAGGCACTTGGCTCATTCTCTCCTGCTTTCCAAGGTGCATTAGCAGGGAGTTGGCTTGGAAGTAGAGCAGCTGGAACTGAAAGCAGCACCTTACAGGATGTGGGTACCGCAGGACGAGGCTTAACCAGATGCTACAGAGCTGGCCACTCAATTCATTTTTTTTTCATTACTCCATATTGGTAACTTGAAATGCAACTTGAAATACTAAGAATGTAGTTTAAGACAAGATGTTTAATAATGATATTTTATTATGATATACACAATCATCCTCTCGCTGCTGAATCTTGTATCAAAATATTATTTGCTTCTTCTTGTTCCAAATGTCAGGAAGGCCATAATTTTCCAAGAATAAAGCTTTTTTCCTCTTTTTTTTGTAGCTGCTGTTTTTTATGAGTCTATCATATACAAAATTGCACTCAACTGAAAAATAGCATTGAAAATAGTTTTTCTCTCTTTTACTTTAATGGGAAAAAAAACATTTCTTTAGTATTTGTCTAAGTGAACTTCTTTTTACTCTTCAGGTAATATACAAGAATAGTTTAAAATAGAAAAATACAATGCAATACTATACATTCAAATCTTTTATATTTCTCTCAATTTCAAAATTTTAAGCTCTCATTTTAGTACATGTGCAGTGTATAAAACATTTTTTTTTAAATGACCATTTTGCTTTCCATTTCAAAGAATAAGGCATTTTGATGTCATGGTGCTGCCCTTGACTTGTTTGAAATACATAGTTCTGAATAACATTCTTTCGCTTCAAAAAGAAAGAAAATCAAATTGCTACCAGAATGAATTAGCAAAGGAAGCTGGGGCAGAGGAGCTGTGAACTAAATTCCTGTGAAATGTAAGCTCACTGCTGCTTTTAGAAATATTAAAATCCATGGTCATGTGTGGAGTTTCACCAACTTGAGAACTGTTGTGTGATAGGCACAACTGCCAGAAAATAAATACTTAAAACATAACCCTCATGGTCCTATTCTCTCCATAAAGAATCTGGCTTAGCCCTAAATTTTATTATGCAACCTGCCTTTTCCTTTCCATTAGACAGTTTTCCATTTCCTTCAGACTTTTCTTCCTTTGATTACACAGACTGGAAAGAATTGTCACACTTTCTTTTTTTTAAGCTCTTTCCAAAAGGGTCAGTTTTAGTCTTCAATCCCTTTCTTGCCCAACTGTACTTGTAACTCTTTTTGAAAACTACAAAGTGGTAGAAATGATCGTATGCAAGTTGCTAGCATTACTCTCACATAGTCTCACCTAGTATTGCAGTTGGAAGTCTCTGTATTGGGCAGATTCTACCATGGGAGCCAACGCAAGCTACCTTGCAGAAGAACGGGATACCCTCTGGGTAGAAGCCCAGTCATACCAGCCTTTCCAGTAGAGGATCCAAATGCGTAAATGAGCCTAGGCAGTTTGGCGTGGAGTACACAGGCCTCGGTGAAGAGCCCAGACCCACTTGTACACTCACGGGACATAGGCAAATGTTTTATTTTCTTTTTATGATAAGTGTTAGAGCAGTTATCTTATCCATCAATAGATACTGAATAATGTTGTCTCTCAGAACATCTAACTGGGTTTTCCTCATAGCCCTCTAGATCCTGCTTCTTAGTCTATTTTATTAATCTTTTTTTTTTTTTTTTTTTTTTGACAGGCAGAGTGGATAGTGAGAAAGAGAGAGACAGAGAGAAAGGTCTTCCTTTGCCGTTGGTTCACCCTCCAATGGCCGCCGCGGCCGGCGCGCTGCGGCGGGCACACTACGCTGATCCGATGGCAGGAGCCGGGTACTTATCCTGGTCTCCCATGGGGTGTAGGGCCCAAGCACCTGGGCCATCCTCCACTGCACTCCCGGGCCACAGCAGAGAGCTGGCCTGGAAGAGGGGCAACCGGGACAGAATCCGGCGCCCTGACCGGGACTAGAACCCGGTGTGCCGGCGCCGCAAGGCGGAGGATTAGCCTAGTGAGCCAAGGCACCAGCCTGTCTATTTTATTAATCATTCTTTATTTCTCTTTCTTTTTGACGCATGGAATTCTCTTTTGTCAATCACTATGCTGACAACCACAACATTTATATATTTAGGAGACATTTCTCCTAAGCCCTAAGTTCATGTATATGTATCCAAATACATATATTTTTCCACTTAGACACGTAATAGCTATCTGTCTTGCACATGTCCAACACCATCCCCCTGGGTTTCCTCTCCAAGGTTGCTCTTCTGAGGGCCTTCATCATCTTATGGACTGACAGCTCTATTAGACTAGTTCCTCAGCCCCAAATCCTCCCTGGCTTTTTCCCATTGGTCCCTTAATCTTACACATCACAACCAATTCAACAGAAAATCCTGTCTCTATCATAAAATTATCACTTCTCATCATCTTCAATGTACTTTGGTTCAAGTTACCATTTCTGGCATCTGGATTGTTGACAGAAGCTTCAAGGTGGTCCCCTCATGTACTCTCTTAATACGTAATCCTCTCTCCCGTGTATCCTTCGGTCTGTTCAACAGATGGTGTGATGTCTTTCCATTAAAACACAAACCAGACTGACTTACTGATCTTAAAATGTTCCCTTCTTTTAAAGGGGTCTACATCATCAACACCCCTACAAAATGCTGTAACATAATCTCTTCTTTCTTTTCCTTCCTGGCTGCACTCCATCTTCAGAATTCTTCTTCCCTCTCTGAGAAATTTCCAAGAACAAACCAAGTTTGTTTCTCCCTCTGGAAATTTCTTTCCTGTTTTATGTTCATGCATCCTGAGCTTACTCCCAGTCTTTGCTGATATAGTCTCCCAGTGAAGTTTTCTCTGATCATTTTATCTGCAATCATATTGCAATAGATATTCAACTCTCTGCTATCTATCTTTTCTGCTTCATTTATTTTTATACCACTTATTGCTATCTAATCTACTGTTACAGATTTTATATATATGGAACACAGATAATATAGCATTTAAAAATTTTTCTCAACTAGAATGCAAATTCCATGAAAATAGTGATTTTTATCTCATTCAGTATTCTAGCTCAAGTGCTTAGAATAGTAACTTGGATATAATGGTCACCCAATATTCTTTAAGCAAATAGATTAACAAAAGAATCATATCAAAAATAGATATCAATATCTGAATGGCTACAGTTCAAAGTGATTTTTTTAAATGTATGTGGTTATATTAGTAACTGAATTAGAATTTTGATGACTTCATTATGCAATGACTTGTCATTAAGATAATTACAATTTCACTTTCTTTACATTTTTTTTGTTTTCACTCTGATTTTATCTTATTTCCATTTAATGCATTTTATTAACATAGTATGTGTATCAGATTTTTTATATCCTTATTAAACATTTTTTCTTGCATTGTTAAAAATAAATTCAAAGGGTGCTTCATTGTGATAAAGCAATAAAACTGCCACCTACAATGCTCCACTTTGGATCTGGGTCTCTGCTAGTGGCCTGTGAAAAACAGCAAAGATGGCTGAAGTGTTCAGGTGCCTATAACCCACGTGGAAGACATGGACTAAGCTCCTGGACTGTGGCTTCTGCTTGGCACAGACCTGAACATTGCAACCATCTGGGGAGTGAACTAGTGGATAGAAGATTCCCTCCCTCTCTCTCCCTCCCTCTCTCTCTCTCTCTAGTTCTGACTTTCAAATAAATAAATAAATATTTTAAAAATTAAAATAAACCAAAATCATATTGTGGCCAGACCAACCATTTTTAATTCTTGGTGTAAAAATAAAACAATACACTAGTTTGAGTAATTTGTTGAATGGCTCTAAGACTCATTTCTGCATATATAAATCAGGAATAACATACTTACCTCAAAGAAATATGTGAGATTTCAATATGAATACAAATATTGTGGGTACTAACATTTATCATACAAAAATAGTTTTCTTTCTTTAAAAAATATCATGCTATATAATTCACATATAATCCAATTTATCCAATTGAAGTTTACAGCCCAACCTTACATTCTTTTAATGGTTGGATAGTATATTTTTAATGATTGATAGTATATTTATGTGATACATACATATGTAATACTGTATTTCATTATGTATTTATCTATTAATTAACACTGAGGTTGATTCTACATCTTAGCTATTGGGAATAGGACTAATATAAACTTGGAAAGATTGTTTTTTCAACAAGCTAATTTTCTTTGGATATATGCACGATATGAAGATTGCTAGGTCACACGTTAGCACTGTTTTTAATATTTGAAGCATATTTTAAACACAGAGCTTTGAAAATGTGATTAAAGTTATCTGAGGAAAATAACTTGTTGCAACTCTTAATATTGTACAGTAAACAAAAAGCAAAAACCTATAGTGGACAGACTTAAAATAAAAAGGAAGGAATCAAAGCATACTACTACAGAAAATCAGCTTGCCCCACTAAAGAAGACAGTAAAAGAAAAAGGAAAAATTTATTTACAACATAACTAGAAAACAATAAACAAAATGGAAAGAAAATTCTCCCATATAAAGATTACCTTGAAATGCACACGGATTACATTTTCCAATTTAGAAACCCAGATTGACTGAACAGACTAAAAAAAAAAAAAAAAAAAAAAAAAAAAAAAAAAAAAAAAAAAAAAAACAAAACAAAAAACACATAAAACCAGAAGCAGAAAACATAACCCAACTCTGCTGCCCATGTGAATTTCCATTCACCAGGAAGGACCCACAAAGAGTGAAAATGAAAGGGTAGAAAAATATTGTCATTGTAAATGGAAACTGGAAGAGAGTAGGAGTGGCTATACTTATTTCAGGCAAAATAGACTTCTAAGTCAAAAATTGTACAAAGTGACAAAAGAGGTTTAATTGAATGATAAAATGGCCAATTCAGCAAGAGGCTGTCACTGTTGTAAATATAAACTCACTCAACATCAGAGGACCCAAATATAAAAGTCAATATTTGTAGCCCTAAAAGATGAGGTAGATTGTAACACAATATTAGTTGCATTACACTTAAAGCAATGGCTTGATTATCCTGACTGAAAGATCAATAAAGAAACATTGAATTTAAATTGCACTCTAGACCAAATAGACCTAACATACATTTATAGATGATTTTATCCAATATCTACAGAATGTCCATTCTTCTCAATTGAACATGGAACATTCTCCAGGATAGATCATATGATAGGTCACAAAAAGAGTGGTGACAAATTTATGAAGATAGACATTATATTGAGCAGGTTTCTATCTGGTCACAACGGTATAAAGCTGTAAATCAGTAACAACATGAAGTCTGGAAGTTGTACAAATACGTGGAAATTGAACAACATGCTCTTAAAAGACCAATGATCAATGATGATTTTAAAAAGGAAATTAAAAATTACATCCAAATAAAATGGAAACACAACATACTAGAGATACAGAAAAAAGCATTTCTTTTTTAAAGATTTTATTTATTTATTTGAGAGATAGAGTTACAGACAGTGAGAGGGAGAAACAGAGAGAAAGGTCTTCCTTCCATTGGTTCACTGCCCAAATGGCCACAACTGCCAGAGCTGTGCTGATCCAAAGCCAGGAGCCAGGTGTGTCTTCCTGGTCTCCCATGCAGGTGCAGGGGCCTAAGGACTTGGGCCATCTTCTACGGCTTCCCCAGGCCATAGCAGAGAGCAGAATTAGAAGAGGGGCAGCCAGGACTAGAACCGGCGCCCATATGGGATGCAGGTGGAAGATTAACCTACTGTGCCACGGCGCGGACCCCAGAAGAAACATTTCTAAGCGGAAGTTCATAGCAATAGACACCTAAATTAAAAAAGAGGAAAGATTTCAACCTAATGTTGCACTTCAAGGGATTAGAAAAAAAAAAACAAAAATAAAATGTAACCCAAAATGAGTAGAAATACAGAAACAATGGAAGTCAGAGCAGATGTTACCTGAATAAGAGTGGGTGTTTAGCACAGCTAGGTAAGATGTTGCTTGAAATACCTGCAACCCATATTAGAGGGACCACATTTGAGTCCTGTCTCTGCTTTCAAATCTAGCCTCTGCTAATCTGTACTTTGGGAGGCAGCAGATGATGGTCCCACCACTTAAGTGCCTGTCACCCATGTTGGAGGTAGGGATGAAGTTCCTGGCTCCAGCTAAGGCCTGACACAGCCTTAGGAACTGTGGGCATTCGGGTAGTCAGCCAGCAGATGGAAGACTTCTCTTTTCTTCCTTTTCTCTCTGTCTGCCTTTCAGATCAAATTGAATTAAAAATAAACAAAATTGATAGACTGGTAGCTAGACTACAAAAAATTATAGAAGGCTGAGTTAAATAAAATCAGAGATAAAAAAGGAGACACAACCATTGTTGTTTTTATAATCTATAATACAAAATGGGAAATAAAAATATTTTTGTAATAGCAACTACAAATATTGGTTGGACTATCAATGTCAAGAACTCATAAAGCAAGAAGGCACATGCAAGTGGGTGAAGATCAATTTCACAGCCAAAGAGAGAATCCAGGGACTATCAGGGAACTCAGGGCTGAAGATACTCAGATTTCAAGACCAAGAGAGGGAGCACGTGGTAAGAGTCTGTTGTGCCTGGCTAAAACCATTCCAGAATCCTTGCTCTTCCTGGGCAACACCCCACCACCTTCAACCTCTTCACACATTAAAATCCTGAGAAAGTTCAGTATACATGGAACGAATATGGTGTGCAAATATTTACACTGAGAATGAGCCATGTGTGTGCTTATGCCGTTCGAATCTAGACTGTTTGGCATCAGATTCAGAGGGTGTATCTAAGAACGTAAGTGTACTCCTGACTTATACTCAGATTGGTTATATCATACAACACTCTAGGAGGAAAAAAATCTTAGCAACCAACTTAAAAATGACCTATTAGCTTTATTTTTTTTTCCCAGTTAGAACTGTTATAAATACCACTTCTACTGAAATTAGCATGTAAGTCTTTGTGAGGTCATATGTTTTCATTTCTCTTGGTGGAAATGCAGAGAAGTATAACTGCTGGGCCATACAACAACCTGCTTTAGGATCTTCATCTGCTAAGTCCCCTTGCTATGTCCCCTTTGAGTCACGTTAGATGAACTGCCCATTTTCCAGAGGGCCACCAAGGCTTTCGTGTGTCTTTCATATCTGCCTGTTATAAAAAATGGATATTTAGACAGTAATTTAGCAACTGTGGATTATGTTTTATTTTCCTTCTCACTGGACAGCCTAAATTGATGTCTCTGCTCAATTTGTTTTTCCCATTTGATTTTTCATCTGGACTCCCAGTGGTCAGCCACTTGTGTGGTTTAGTCAATGTTTACTGCTTTGGACAAAGGTTGGGTTCATATACCTGGGGCCGGAGAGACTTCCTTCCGCTGCTGACTGCACAGTGTGTGGGCTGGGAACACAGGCAATGTTGCAGTCTGTTCTGAAGGCCCCCTAGGATTTTATGGTTTTGGACTCCATTGGGTCTCCAGTGTGAAAGTGAAGTGGAGGCCGGCGCCGCAGCTCAATAGGCTAATCCTCCGCCTTGCGGTGCCGGCACACCAGGTTCTAGTCCCAGTCGGGGCGCCAGATTCTGTCCCGGTTGCCCCTCTTCCAGGCCAGCTCTCTGCTATGGCTCAGGAAAGCAGTGGAGGATGGCCCAAGTGCTGGGGCCCTGCACCCACATGGAAGACCAGGATAAGCACCTGGCTCCTGGCTTTGGATCAGGGTGGTCCGCCTGCCGCAACGTGCCAGCCGCAGTGACTATTGTGGGGGTGAACCAACGGAAAAAGGAAGACCTTTCTCCCTGTCTCTCTCTCCCACTGTCCACTCTGCCTGTCAAAAAAAAAAAAAAAAAAAAAAAACAACACCACAAATGTGATTGTTTTTTACTTTTCTAAGGAACTCTTCACCTTGAACTCTGTAAAGCCATGTATTTTCACACCTTTGATTCTGGGTTGAGTTTTCCATTTCTGACACCAAAACTGCTGTTATTTTACATCTAACTCCAATCTAGCCAAAGCTACAGTTCATATCTGTGAACCGATGGGGATATGGGGTGTTGACTAGCCCCCACAAGAAGACAATAGACTCTGGCTTTCTCAATTTCTCCAGAACACATTCCTCTCAATTTGTTATCTGATTTTGGTTAATTTTCATGGTCCTGAAGTGTTTGTGTGTATTTGTGTGTGTGTGTGTGACAAATTTTCCACAATTTTTGTACTTGTTTTCTGTAGAGAGGTATTACTTGAATTGCCATCTCTTCAGCAAGCTCTCTCCAAGACTGCTTCTTAAAGTTTCCTTATGAATAACTCATGTGTGCCACATTTTCAAAAATAATCCCCGAATTTTTTCAGAGGTTTTAATACATATATGATAAATACAGATGTAGATAATATCCTGCATTATCAGGAGAGCAGATAACTAGGACAATAAGACCAAGCAAAAATTTTAAAATGGTTGGCAAACTGCATGGTGTCATCAAACCTGACTAAGGAATTATAGGAGGATAAATCCATTCCCCTACTGACTTGAATTAGACATGCAGCTCCATGAAGCATATGTCTCCAATCATAACAAAAATATTTATGGAAAGCAGTGTCTCAAAACTTGAAGTATCAGAGTGTATCCATATGTTACTATCTGAAACGCATGTATATCACACAGATGTCAACTTGTCTATGAAACTGCTTTCTCCTTAGCTGGCTGTGCCTCTGGCACTTTGTTCCAATGACAGAATATGAGATAGAAAAAGTGAAGACTAAAAATCAATGACCTCCTGCTGAGGAAGGAAATCATGTCAAGAATTTAAGTGAAGAAAGTTGGAGCACACACACACACAGAGAGAGAGAGAGAGAGAGAGAGAGAGATTTTCATGCATTGTTTCACTCTCAAAATGCTTGCAATAGTTGGGGCTGGACCAGGCAGAATCCAAGAACCCAGAACTCACTCCAGGTCTCTCATGTGAGTGGCAGGGTGCTTCCCAATGCGCACATTAATAGGAAGCTGGAATTGAGAGTTTTTAAGCCACAAGTGAGAAAAAAAATCTTAAATCAGCTTTACAAAATTTCCCTAAGAAGTAACACTAATACCCTCTCCTTATTCTTCAACCAGCCATCTTGTAGGTATTCAACTTGACATGACTGCAGCCATTCTCTATGTAACCTCAATTTCTGGGTGTCCCCCTAATCCTATAACAGAGTAAACAAAGCCATGAAGCTAACCTGCTGGATCTATCTTCCCAGAACAAACCCTGAAATACCTCTTATCTAATGCCGAAAAGGTTCATGCTTCTTTTTCCAATTTAAGCAAATTCCTTACCATGGACTGGGGATGTAGGGATCCACTGTCTTGTGGCCATCCAAGACCATGTTTCTGTCTCTAAGTTAAACCAATATGTTACATTTTGTGTAATCTTGGATTCGTCCCATTTCTTCCATCTCACTGAATCTTCTGCTTTCAATGGCTGGTTCTTATGCATGAGCTTTTCCAAAACAGCTTAAACTTGTTTTAAAAATTCTAAACAGCTAGACGTCTTGGTAGGTACTGTTTAACTCAATAAATTTGTGGTAAGTTCATAGAGCTAATTTATAGTTTTCACAAGATTCACCTGATGTCATTTATCAACATGTTAGTTCCTCATAATGAGAGAAAGATTTTTTTTCACATTTCTAACATTTGAACAAACCTCAAATAAAGTAGACAACAACCATATTGATCCTTAAAAAATTAAACTTGTTTTCCTTTTATTTAACTAGACACAAATTATTCCATAAGAATAGACCTAAGCATGAAGTTGATGTGAGTTTTCATTGGAAACTTAGTTTGCCAGTCATGAACAGCTCTTTAACTTACTTATTACTTTATCATCTTGAGAAAATTTGTCTTTCTCTTCCCTCTAAATAGTAAAATGTGGTGATGATTCACATCACAAGATAAATTTCAGTTCTAAGGAAATAATGTACAATAATTACAATGCATCTATAGATTTTGGGGCATAAGCCATGAAATGCTGGAACAAGAAATCATCTCATTTATCACTTTCTGATGTGAAAGATTTTTTTCTGCCTTTGACTGTTGCTTGTTTACAGATAGTATCAGCAGGTGGTGATGAAGAAGCAACTCTGCCTGCTTTGCCTCAAATTGATTTACACAATTCTCAGCAATACAGACAATCTATGTGATGGATGTGCTGTTTAATTAGCCTGTTGTAAAAGCTGTAATTACATCTACAAAGTGCACTTCTATGTGTGCACACACAGGCCATTTTAAGGAATGCCATTTATATTCCATCAGGCATTGTCTGGACTTCTGGAATTGGTTTTTGGGTATATGTGTGTGTCTTCTGGATTTTTATTTTATAATCAATAATGACTTTTAAATGAAGGGATCTATTCAGACATATTCTTGGAAAACACAGAAGACAAGGGAAATACAAAGAATCTCTAATATAAACTATAGTTTTTGGGACCCAAACATGAGTTCTATAATTTAAATTAAGCCACTTAAAAGCATCCATTTTGAACGTGTTTTTTTTTTAAAGTCTGTTATCTCAATCTGTTGCTTAGCTTATATAGGCATAAAAGTGAAGTCTAAAGGACTAATGGCATTCATGATACTCAATTTAGATTAGCATTTGTGTCATGTTCTTACCCTCTTTGTGATCCATTAGTAAAATAGCTTTGCCTTATTATATGGAGTAAAAGTGATTTATTTTTAAGATTTCTAAGAGTGTTTGGACTCATGCTGCATCTTCAGCTGTTGGAGAGCTACTGCAGCCAATAGAAACACATTCAGCATCTAAGCAAATGGAAAACATTTGCCAAAAGGCAAAAGAAAATTGATTCAAACAATTCAAAGATTCTTTGTAAATGAGCTGCTACTCTTCTGATGTTTTTGTTTCCAAATGTTACATTTTATGGCAATCTATCAACAGTTCAGGTAGGATAATTACATGTCTAGTATTATGGAACTTTCCTTTTAAAACTATTTTTAGAAAATTAAAATTTTACTATTTCAACAAAGGCTACATACAAATAGAGTATTATCACTTAATAACATTAGATGGTTTTATTTGAATGGTATAAGCAAAGAAAATAATTTACAGAAAGGACAAACTTCCATCTGGAGACTTAAATTATATTACCCACATTATTGTTTTTATGAAGTTTTTAAATGTTGGCCTCTGGCCCCACAAAACAACAACCCCTCCCCAAATCTTGCTCCCTCTGTTCAAAACTAGGCTGGGCTTATTTTAGGCTTCTAGACAAACTCTATAAAGAAGTTTTTGCTTCGTTATTCCTTTAAGATTTATTTATTTATTTGAAAGGCACAGTGTCAGAGATAGAAAGATCAGGAGAGAGAGAGAGAGAGAGGGAGGGAGAGGGAGAGAGAGAGAGAGAGAATCTTCCATCTGCTGATGCATTCTCTGACAGATGAGGCTGATCCATGTGGATGCTAGGAAATAGAAACTCCATTTGGGCCTTCCACATGGGTGGCAAGGGCACAAGTACTTGGGCCATCATTCATTGTCTTCTTAATTGACTTGTCAGGAAGCTGGATCTGAAATACAGGAGTTGGGACTCAAACCAGCATTCTGATATGTGATGTGGGCATCCAAAGTGGTGGCTTAAAAACCAAAAAACAAAAACCAAAAAAAAAAAAAAAAAAACAAGCCACATGGTGGTTTACCTTGCCACACCATAATGCCTACTTAAAGCCTTTTTTGGGCACGCTTTATGTGATTGAGGCACACAAGGACAAAGTATTGATTGACAGTAGATCTACCTGATTTATGTGGTTATGCTTTCTATGAATAAATGTTGAATCTGTAAAAATTGACAATAGGCCCTCCTCCCTAATTAGTTATGTTTTCCTGAGTTCATTTTTGTTTATTCACTATCGTAATTAGAAAAGCCTAAAAGTAGACATAGGCTGTAGCTGAATGTGACACACTTCATTCTTTCACAGTCCAGTTCTCTGCTGCTGTCATGCCTCTATGGCATAGAAGTCCTGTCTGAGAAATGATTAGCTGTATTCATTAAAATTGTGTAAGAAGTGATCTCTGTTCAATGTAAGAGTGGAATAAGAGAGGGAGGAGATGTACAGTTCAGCACATGCTCACTCGGACTTACCCGTAATGATAGAGTTAGAGACGTGCCGGGGGATTCCAATTCAATCCCATCAATGTGGTGTGTACCAATGCCATCTTACTAGTTAAAGTGATCAGTTTAAGTTCATAATTGATCAAAAAGATAGGATTAAGTGTCAAAGGGATTACATAAATAAGACCAGTGTCTGCAAATAATTGATAGAATTAAAGGGGAGAAAATGATCCTACATGAGAAGCAGGATACACAGCAGACTCATAGAATGACAAAAGCCCTAAACAGCACTCTGGCCTCAGAATCAGCTCTTGAGGCATTTGGATCTGGCTAACAAGCCCATTAGAGTGTCGCAGGCATGGAAAGCCAAGACACTAGCAAAAAAAAAAAAAAAAAAAAAAAAAAAAAAAAAAAAAAAAGACCTAAATGAAAGATCTCTGTGAGTGAGATCCCAGCAGGAAAAATGGGCCATCAAAGGCAGCAGTACCTTTCTCTGAAGGTAGTAGAGAACTTCCACTTTGACTATGGCCTTGTCTAAATAAGATCGGAGTTGGTGAACTCAAGAGGCTTCCATAGCCTTGGCAACTCATGACAAGAGCCTAGGGAGATTAATGACATCATAAATAAGGGTGTCAATTGTTAAAAATCAACAACAGGAGTCACTGTGCACCTACTCCCCATGTAGGACCTCTGTCCTTAATGTGTTGTACTATGCAAATTAAAGGTAAAACAACTACTAAAACAGTACTCTCTATGCCTTGTGTATCTGTGTGGGTGCAGTCTGTTGAAATCTTTACTTAATCTATACTAAGTTGATCTTCTGTATATAAAGATAATTGAAAATGAATCATGATGAAGAATGGGATGGGAGAGGCAGTGGGAGAAGGGATGGTTGTGGGTGGGGGGAGGTTATGGGGGGAAGCCGCTATAACTCAAAAGTTGTACTTTGGAAATTTGTATTTATTAAATAAAAGTTGAAAAAAATGTAAAAATAACAAGTATCTCTTTTCCGTGTTTCAGTTTTAGTAAGTGGCATTGTCTCATGCCCAGAAGCTTGAGTTTGGAATAGCCTCTGACAATTAAAAGCAACACAAATATGTTCTTGAAATGCAATGACTTTTGCAAACTAGAAAGTATCTTGTCACTTTAGACACCTTTTCTTTCTGTTATTTCTCACATATTTCTATCAATATCAAATAATCATAAACTCTGTAAGGTACAACGTTGGGCTAGAGGTGAAGGAACCCACTTTTTGTTCAACTTGTAAAAGACCAGCAAGTGAGAAAGGAATGTGGACCCTGATCACACCCTCTGCCCACACCACTTCCTGTAGGAGCAACATGGAGGCAGGCGCCCAGTGCCCTTCAGGAGTGGCTGACTAGGGGGCTGGACACGGGAGAAGGAGGAGAAGGGCATGAGGCAGTGGTGACAGGGTGGGGACCGAAAGTGGGTTCAGCGGAACTGGAGAGGGCAAAGTTGGAATGAAGATTGGGTTTGCAATAAGGCAAAGGGCATGGAGGGAGGTATAGACATGGGCAGGGACTGATTTTGAAGAAAGGACAAGCAGGGAATTTGAGATGAGGTGGGAGAGGGGTACAGTGAATGCTGGAGTAGAAGCCAACACCACCTCCTGGAAATCCTGGGCAGGAGGGGAGGTGCTGACTAGATAGTGAGGGCTGGAGCAGGTAGTGGGATTTGATGCTGTCAAGTGGGAGATGATGGCGTGGGGGCCTGAGCCACCGGGGCCCCAGGAAGTGGCAGAGCCCATGCCTGTGCATGGGAGCTGGGAGCAGTAGGGTGGAGGCTAATCAGTAGGATTGCAGGTAGAAGAAAGGGGTTTCGGCTCAGGCTCTGAACAGAAGGTACAGAGAGAAGGTTTATATCAGAGGTAGAAAAAATCTTGACCATATGGGATTTTCTTCCACTTTCCCAAACATTCACAGAACTGATAGGGATCTTGCATGATGTCAGGGTCAAACGCGTGTTAAGCTGCCATTTGTACTCATCGTCGAGGTCATACATGGGCCACGCATGATTACAAAGAAAGACAAGGGGACAGCATTTGAAGTCTGGGCCAATTTGAGAGGAACTAAGTTATTTAGAAGAAAACTGAAAAGAGAATGAGATGCACGACAGGGAAGCTCCCATGGTGACCCAAGCAGTTGGACTGGCGGATATCGGGCATCCCTGAGGTCATGGCCATCCGACAGGGGAAGGTACAGCAGAAGAGAGTGGGGCCAATGTCCACACCCACTGGAGCCTGGGGATAGCCCATAGAAGGAAAACAGGGGGTTGAGCTGTCACCCACACCTGCTGCTGCCCGGGACACAGAGTCCATAGAGGCATGAGGTCGAAGGAGTTGAGGTGTCTGGTACCAGGACTTCGGGGGCAAAGTCACGGAGAAAGTCTTGATGAGAGGTTCCTCCACCTACCCCCTCTTACCTAAGGATGTTGAAGGGCCGGTGTGGAAGGGAACACCAGACCATTCGGTGGTGAAGAAGGAGGACTAGGGGTGTGCTTTGTGGCTGGCAGGTGTCCGGAACCCTGAAGCAGCTCAAATCCCCAGGGGAGAGCAAGGTCTACTGGAGATCCTGGGTCCGAGTCACAGCACCAGTGAAAGGCCACCACAAAACACACCAAATGCTGGAGTAAGGGGAGGGGTTTACTGACAGAGGGAAACCCGACAGGCTGAAGAGGGAGAGCAAAAAGGACTGGGTCAGAAAACAGGCCTTGTGTAGACTCGTAGGGGTGAGGGAATGGGGACAGCATATCCCGTTAGAGTGGGAGTGGGGTTGGGCTTACGGTTGGCCTATTTGGTCACCTGACTCCTGGTAAACCAGGCTGAGTCCTGGAGAGGCCAAGATGCCATCCAGGGCTTGCGTTGGTGCTTTTAGATAAGGTGGCACCCTTTGGCTACCAAGCTCCAGGTACTCGTCCTTCTATTCTATGCTTCCATGAGTTTAACTTGTCTGCACTCCACCTCAAGTGAGACCATTCAGAGCTGTCCTTCTTGACCTAATTTCACTTAACACAGTGTCCCCTGGGTTCATCTCTCTTGTCACAAGTGGCAGCGTTTCCCTCTTTGGGGACTATCCATCATGTACACTTTTTCTTTGTCCATTCATCTGTTGACTGACACTTAGGCTGTTTTCAAATGTTTGGCTATGAATAGTGCTACAGAAAACATAGGAGTGCAATTAAGTTTGATGTACTGATTTTATATTTGTTGGATATACACCCAGTACTAGGATTACTGCATCATAGAATAGATTAACTTCTAAATATTCCGAGTAAACTCCATACCGTGTTTCATAATAGATGTTCTAATTTGCAGTGCCATCAATAGCATAACAGGGCTCCTGTCACTTTAAGTGCTCACAAATACTTATCTTTTGTCTCTGATAAAATATTTGATGTGTGATTTCATATCCTCTTTTGGACTTTATTGCATTTCCTTGAGGATTTCTGGTGTTGAGCATTGTTTTTTTCCTTGTACATGTTGACATTTGTATGTCTTCTTTTTAAAAATGTCTTTCACGATCCTTTGTTCATAATTTATAGTTTTAATTCTTTGGGTTCAGTCAGTAAGACAAAAGGGAATTAAAAAAACTTTTTTGGCCAGTGCTGTGGAATGGAAAAGCCAGGAGCTGTGACACCAGCATCCCATATGGGTGTAGGTTCAAGTCCTGCCTGCTCTGCTTCTAATCCAGCTCCCCACTAATGTGCCTGGGAAGGCAGCAGAGGATGGCCCACATATTTGGGCCCCTGCAACCAGCATAGGAGACTGGAAGGAGTTCCTGGCTACTGAGTTTGGCCTAGTCCAGCCCCGGGCTATTGAAGCCATTTGGGGAGTGAACCAGCAGACGGAAGATCTCTCTCTCTCTCTCTCTCTCTCTCTCTCTCTCTCTCTCTGTGTGTGTGTGTGTGTGTGTGTGTGTTTCTCCCTTTCTCTGCCTTTCAAATAAGTAAATGAATAAGTCTTTAAAATATTCGTCTTCTTGAAACAATACAGCAAGTGATTTGTCCCATTAGAAGCAGCGAGGCTTGGATTTATTACCACTGGCATGTATAATAAAGTGTAAAACCACGAACAGTTTCTAAGTGGTGGTTCATGTCATGGAGCCTGATCTTTTCCTTTCGGAGGGACAAGTGCTTTAGTAATGGTTACGGAAAACCTCCTCACCTCTTGCTGAATATGAATCCCTGTAACATTCTGGACACTTTATTTAATGAGTTTCTTGTGTCCTTCTCATGCTACTTCTTTGTTGATTGACAGTGATCTATCGCCCCCAAAGCTAAAGCTCTGACAGAATGATGAAACGCTGCTCTCTTGCTTCTTCCAGCTCAGTGTCATGTCGTCGCTTTCTCTATCTGCTGCTCATTGTTCATCATGGGCTTCATCAGTCACCAAGCAGAACATTTACAAAGATCAGTGTGGCAGGGGAGAAAACATTGCTGACCCAATATCATGGAGTCTATCAAATCCCTGTCAGGCTGCAGCCAGGATGTCCATTCCAAGTCCCAGGCAAGGGTATAGCAGGCCTTCCATAACTGTTCTTCTTCAAAAAGCAAATGGACTCCCCCCTCCAGTCTCTTTGGGGAGCTGCTCTAAGTGAGATGGCTTATTCAAGGCCCTGGTCTTCCCTAGGTGGATCAAAGCTGATAAAATTCTCTAAATAATGGAAAGAGAGCCAATAACACCTGAGTTTTTCTTTGTTAGAGAAAGCATGCATGTGCCCTATAAGAAAAACTCACATAAGTCTTCGCTTTCAGAAAATTATAATTTAATGCCTGCTGCTATGTTTGAAATGAAAACAGAGTAAACTTGTTGTAGAATATTGTGTTTCTCAAAACTCGCAGATTTTTTACACAGAGCTGGAATAAAGCGCTGGAAGGATAATAAACTCCCACTGTTATATGAATGTCTTTCATTTTCATGACTGATTTCTCTCCTAAAAGCAGGCCAATTTTGATTGAAAATATGTTGAATTGGGTATTTATTCAGTATTATATGATTTTGCATATTTTATATGGAGATTTTTACTGAAAAAAGGCAATACAACTTTAAAAATAGGAAAAATACCTAACATTCTCAGACCTGTTGTGGTAAATAAATGAGGTAATCCTACCTAGGATCCAGCATTTAAAATTCTCAATTAATAGTCACTATTATATTATAATTTTGTTAGTATGGTCTTCACTATCATTAAAAATTCTGAAACATTAAGAAATTTGCTGAGTAACTAAAATTGGAAAATATAGCACATTGCACTTAGAAAAAAAAAAAAAGCCCACTTCCTAAGACCTTGGACCTGGACTGTTCCGGCATAGCCCCGTGCACTGTGTAAAAGCCAAGGGGTCTGCCATCCCAGACTGTGTGTTGATCTTAATCTAACCATCTCTGCACATTGTGTGGTGCTCTTCATATAACTTTTTTTAAAGACACACACAGGATGTTCTTTCACTTAAATACATGCAAAGTGATTATCTAGTGTTGGGAGATCTGTAAAACATACCATGTAAACCATGCTGTAGAGAAACATATAATTGTAGGGTAGAAGAATCTTAGTGAGGAAATCTTGATTTTCTTTAAATGTTTAGCCTATCATGCAGGAGTGATTAGGCATAGTATGTGAAGCAGCAAAGAACAAAATTAGAAACCATCGTGGTGATAAGGACTTGGGTTCAATATTAAAGGGGAGATTTTATTTATTTTTTATTTATTTGACAGGTAGAGTTATAGACAGTGAGAAAGAGAGACAGAGAGAAAGGTCTTCCTTCCATTGATTCACTCCCAAAATGACCACCACGGCTGGCGTGCTGTGCCAATCCGAAGCCAGGAGCCACGTGCTTCTTCCTTGTCTCCCATGTGGGTGCAGGAGCCCAAGCACTTGGGCCATTCTCCCCTGCTCTCCCAGGCCACAGCAGAGAGCTTGACTGGAAGAGAAGCAACCAGGACTAGAACCAGCGCCCATATGGGATGCCAGTGCCACAGGCAGAGGATTAACCAAATGAGCCATGGCACCAGCCCCAAAGGAAGCATTTTAAAGATGGGGAGAGCTTGCTGCTCACCAAATGTAAGATTCTGTGTGATCCACCCTCTGGAACAAGACAACTATAAATTCTGCATAACATGTAAAACCAAGAGCAGGTGTTTGGCACAGTGGTGTGATGACATCATTTGTGACACCGACATCTCATATCAGAGTAACTGATTTTTTTTTAACTTTTGTTTAGTAAATATTAATTTCCAAAGTACAGTTTATGGATTACAACGGCTTCTCCCCCCCATAACTTCCCTCCCACTCACACCCCTCCCATCTCCTGCTCCCTCTCCCATTCCATTCACATCAAGATTCATTTTAAATTATCTTTAAATACAGAAGATCAGTTTAGCATACATTAAGTAAAGATTTCATCAGTTTACACCCACACAGAAACACAAAGTGAAATACTGTTTCAGTACTAGTTATAGCATTACTTCACATTGGACAACACACTAAGGACAGATCCCACATGAGAAGTAAGTACACAGTGACTCCTGTTGTTGACTTAACAATTTGACACTCTTGTTTATGGTGTCAGTAATCTCCTTAGGCTCTAGTCATGAGTTGCCAAGGCTATGGAAGCCTTTTGAGTTCGCCGACTTCGATCTTATTCAGACAGGGTCATAGTCAAAGTGGAAGTTCTCTCCTCCCTTCAAAGAAAGGTACCTCCTTCTTTCCACTGGGATCTCACTCACAGAGATCTTCATTTAGTTTTTTTTTTTTTTTTTTTTTTTTTTTTTGCCAGAGTGTCTTGCCTTTCCATGCCTGAAATACTCTCATGGGCTCTTCAGCCAGATCCAAATGCCTTAAGGGCTGATTCTGAGGCCAGAGTGCTATTTAGGACATCTGCCATTCTATGAGTCTGTTGTGTATCCCACTTCCCATGTTGGATGGTTCTCTCCCTTTTTGATTCTATCAGCTAGTATTAGCAGACACTAGTCTTGTTTGTGTGATCCCTTTGACTCTTAGACCTATCAGTGTGATCAATTATGAACTGAAATTGATCACTTGGACTAGTGAGATGGCATTGGTACATGCCACCTTGATGGGATTGTACTGGAATCCCCTAGCACGTTTCTAACTCCGCCACTTGGAGCAAGTCTGATTGAGCATGTCCCAAATTGTACATCTCCTCCCTCTCTTATTACCACTCTTATATTTAACAGGGATCATTTTTCAGTTAAATTTAATCACCTAAGAATAATTGTTTGTTAGTTTCAGAGTTCAACCAATAGTACTAGATATTGGAACTCATGGAAGAGTTTTGCAAAGTAGCAGGATATAAAATCAATGCACAAAAATCAACAGCCTTTATATACACAGGATTGCCATGGCTGAGAAAGAACTGCTAAGATCAATCCCATTCACAATAGCTACAAAAACAATCAAATACCTTGGAATAAATTTAACCAAGGATGTTAAAGATCTCTACGATGAAAATTACAAAACCTTAAAGAAAGAAATAGAAGAGGATACCAAAAAATGGAAAAGTCTTCCATGCTCATGGATTGGAAGAATCAATATCATCAAAATGTCCATTCTCCCAAAACCAATTTGTAGATTCAATGCAATTCCAATCAAAATACCAAAGACATTCTTCTCAGATCTGGAAAAAAATGATGCTGAAATTCATATGGAGACACAGGAGACCTCGAATAGCTAAAGCAATCTTGTACAACAAAAACAAAGCCAGAGGCATCACAATACCAGATTTCAGGACATACTACAGGGCAGTCGTTATCAAAACACCATGGTACTGGTACAGAAACAGATGGATAGACCAATGGAACAGAATAGAAACACCAGAAATCAATCCAAACATCTACAGCCAACTTATATTTGATCAAGGATCTTAAACCAATTCCTGGAGTAAGGACAGTCTATTCAATAAATGGTGCTGGGAAAACTGGGTTTCCACGTGCAGAAGCATGAAGTAAGACCCCTACCTTACACCTTACACAAAAATCCACTCAACATGGATTAAAGACTTAAATCTACAACCCGACACCATCCAATCATTAGAGAACATTGGAGAAACCCAGCAAGATATAGGTACAGGCAAAGACTTCTTGGAAAAGACCTAGAAGGCACAGGCAGTCAAAGCAAAAATTAACATTTGGGATTGCATCAGATTGAGAAGTTTCTGTACTTCAAAAGAAACAATCAGGAAAGTGAAGAGGCAACTGACAGAATCGGAAAAAATATTTGCAAACTATGCAACAGATAAAGGGTTGATAACCAGAATCTACAAAGAAATCAAGCAACTGCACAACATCAAAACAAACAACCCACTTAAGAGATGGGCCAAGGATCTCAACAGACATTTTTCAAAAGAGGAAATCCAAATGGCCAACAGACACATGAAAAAATGTTCAAGATCACTAGCAATCAGGGAAATGCAAATCAAAACCACAATGAGGGTTCACCTCACCCCGGTTAGAATGGCTCACATACAGAAATCTACCAACAACAGATGCTGGCGAGGATGTGGGGAAAAAGGGACACTAACCCACTGTTGGTGGGAATGCAAACTGGTCAAGCCACTGTGGAAGTCAGTCTGGAGATTCCTCAGAAACCTGAATATATCCCTTCCATACAACCCAGCCATCCCACTCCTTGAAATTTACCCAAAGGAATTTAAATTGGCAAACAAAAAAGCTGTCTGCACATTAATGTTTATTGCAGCTCAATTAACAATAGCTAAGACCCAGAACCAACCCAAATGCCCATCAACAGTAGACTGGATAAAGAAATTATGGGATACGTACTCTATAGAATACTATACAGCAGTCAAAAACAACAAAATCTGGTCATTTGCAACAAGATGGAGGAATCTGAAAAACATTATGCTGAGTGAATTAAGCCAGTCCCAAAGGGACAAATATCATATGTTCTCCCTGATCGGCGACAACTAACTGAGCACCAAAGGGGAAACTTGTTGAAGTGAAATGGACACTATGAGAAACAGTGACTTGATCAGACCTTGTCCTGAATGTTGATGTACAATGTAATACTTTATCCCTTTTAGTATTTTTTTTTGCTCAGAGTAACTGGTTTTAAGTTCCAGCTCCACCCATGGTTCCACCCTCCTGCAAATGTACACTTTGGGATCTAGTAGATGATAATTCAACTGTTTTGTTCCCTGCCATCTGAGAGAAGGGGATTGAATCCTCATACCTTGGCTTCTGCGTGTCCAGGCCCCTAGCTGTTGGGGCAAATGAGAAATGAACCAGCAGAGGGAGTCCCTCTCTGTATATTAAAAAAAAATAAAAAAAATAAAAAAATAAACAACTAAAACTAAAACCAACCATCTGAATGTAAAACCAACCAACAGAATGAACAAAAAAAAGAGTCTGTAAGAACTGACACTTGAAAGAAGACAGTAGCTGATTTGCCTCGACAGAACTTGGGCTTCCCAAGCCAGGCTCATCTCAGATAGAAAATCCAAAATCTACTGACTACAAAAATCAGGGACCAGGTTTATTAGTTTTCTGTTTGTACTGTGGTATATTATCAAAAAGAATGCAAATTAATTGCCATACGATTCTGTAGGTTAAAAACCAGACATGGATTTCACAGGGCTGAAGTCAAGGTGTTGGCAGGGCTGTTTTCTTGTCTTGAGGTCCTGGGGAGGATCATGGCTTGCCTTTTCTCTTTCTAGAGACCATTCTTCTCCTAAGCTCAGGACTCTTTCTCATTCTTCAGAACCAGAAACATAGCATCTCTGACCAAAGCAAAATGATTCTCAACTTCTAAGCACTCATGCAAATAGATTGGGGTCACTCAAAAAACTCATATAATCTCCCCCATCTCAAGATCCCTAACCTTTATCACATCTTTAAAGCCCCCTTTGCCATGGAAGGTAATTTACAGGTTCTAAGGGAGTAGGTTACAGGCATATAGAGTGGAATTGCACATAATTCTGCCTGTCACGGTGGTGGCTGTGGCAACCTCAGCTACCACTAGAAATCTAGTCTGGAAAGAGACAGAGAAAGATGTTGTCGAATATTGTGTGTCTGCTTTCTCAGTTCTCTGAAGCATCAGTGTATGGCACAGTTTCCAAGCAGTCTAGCTAGACTAAATTAAAGAACTCTGCCATAATTTAAGCTCCCATGCACTAAACAGGAAGTGTAGCTTTTGGCTAAATTGAACTAAGACAACAGAATGCTTAAATTAAATTATGATAATGATAATAATTAAAGTTGCCAAATACATAAAAAAAGCAAAACACAATAAAAGATTAATATCTTATTACATGAAATATCCGGAGACTTTGATTGACACACTGTAGAAAGCATATCATCACATAGAAGGTATCCAAAATCCAAAATCTTTCCTTCATGTTTGTTTCGTAACTAAGTTTTCATTATTTATAGCTTATGTCCTTAAATTCCTTATGCATTAAGGCTTCAGGCTTTTTGGAGATTCCAGGTTTCCTACAAGAATTTGGAAGAAAACACTAGACTATCGAGTTGACGTTATTAAGAAAGCTGTCAAAAGTCCGAAGTTATATCATTATGCATGACTGAAGAGGAAAATTATCACCTATTTAAGTCCTACAACCAGGAAATGAACTAGAAGATTTTCATACAAGATTATTTATTGTTTAAAAACTTCCTTTGAAGATTGCATTATTTAAAAAATTTTTTAATTGTTCTTTATTTGAAAGGCAGAAAGAGAGAGGCAGAAGATAAAAATGAAGATAAAGGAAGTCAAGCATATCCTTGGAAGTCACAGGCTTGGGAAGCAGAAGATACCTAAGACCATTCAAATACAGTCTGCTTGGTTTCACCACCTTCTACCAGAGGGGCACTAAATTGGCCAACTGGAGTTGTTACAACATTGAGAATAAGATGATGACAAAACAGCTTAAAACTCTGTGTGTGCATATATGTATATCAGAATAATTTTTGTGTTTTTACCAACATATTTATTTATTTGGAAGATAGAGGGGAGGTGGCTTTCCATCAATTGGTTCACTCCTCAAATGACTACAACAGCCAGGGCTGGGCCACAGTGAAGCAGGGAGCCAGGACCTCCTGTGTGTTTCTGACAGGAAAGCAGTAGCAGACTCTTGTATCTAATTTTCCAGCTTATCCTTAATGTTTATTTCTCATTATATTTCGTGCATATTCTGTTCTTAAAGTTGCTGTCATTTTGAAATATTTTACTTATAATGTTAATATGTCTGTCACATTTTGAAAAAGCTTATTTGATTATATCTTCTTCTTTGTATCTCTTGCGGACTTTAAGTAAGATGCTCAAGAACTTCTCTTCACAGACTGTGAAAGGGGAAAAATGTAACAACTATTCAAATGTAACAACTATTCAAATGTAAAAACTATTCAAGTGTGTGTGTGTGTGTGTGAATAGTTGTTACAAGAAAGATAAAGCTGAGGCCAGTGTTATTGCATAGTCAATAAAGCCTGTGATGCCAGCTTCCCGCATGGGTGCTGGTTCATTTCCCAGTCGCTCCATTTCTAGTTCAGCTCCCTGCTAAAGGCCTGGGAGAAAATGGTGGAAGATGGCTCTGCCACCCACTTGGGAGACATGGATGAAGCTCCTGGCTCCTGGCTTCAGCCTGGCTGAGCCCAGGCCATTACAGCCATCTGGGGAGTGAACCAGTGGGTGGAAGATGTCTCTATCTCTCTGTTATAAGTCCGCCTTTTAAATAAATTTTGCCATGTACATGACCTGGCAGAAATTTGATACTGAGATAAAAGGAAAAAAAAAAAAAAAAAAACAAAGAAGGCAGTGCTCCAAAAAGAAAGGACTTTGTATAAAGGAGACAACCTGAGTGGGAACCATCTTACTTGGGAGGTGGAAATAAAAGCCCATCATGAGAAGGCAAGTGGACATAATCAAGGATACTCCGAAAAGTTCATAGAAATGGAATTAAAAGGTAAATCTAGGGTACTTTCCGAAATACCCTTGTACTTCAGTTCCCTTTAGAAGGAGCAGAAAGCACACATTGCTACTTGAGCAGAAACATATCATTTAAGACATGAAGGCAGCTTACAGTACATACCAACTTTAAACATTTTCCATAGACTAGGGGTTGCATAACTGCAGCACTTAGAACACTCGAGTGGCAGAACAGGACATGATTTAGGATCTCCAATATAAAGTGGGCTTTAATGCTCACGCACGATCTCTCTCCATTTCCCTGATCTATTTGCTGTCCCAGGGATTATTTCAAATATCTTTTAAGTTTTTCAAACATCCATCTGCCTTCCACAGTGTCTGACTTCTCACTATATAGCTTCATAAATAATATCAGATAGTGTTCCTCTCACCTTTCAATCACAAAATTGGTTAAAAGCAGCATTTTGTAGATAACTTTATCTGAAGCACTCATCAAACATTGCTAACTTGCAGCAAAGGAAATAGAAATACAGCCACAATTTTGCCATCAGAAAGAGCAGGAAAAAAGGGAGACATTTCAGAGAAAGCATGAAACATGTCACTCATATTAGCAGCTGGTTTGCTAGGTTTTTTATTTTAGTAAGACTATTTTGTTTTATTTCACACATTTAAAATGTTTGTGTGTGTCTATGAGGTACACCCAAAACAGTTGTTAGAAAGGAAGACTGGCAAGATGATTGAAGATTGTATCTTTATCTTCCGTCAGAGGAAAGCAGCACATAGAAAAAGCAGCTGTTCAGGATGCATCTGACTATGGAGCCAGAGTTACAAGGTCTCATGCCCCAGCGCTGGTGCATGGGAGAGTCAGCTGACAGGAAACCGTGAAATGGGATCAGACAGAAACCAGAGGCAGGCACCAAGCAGTATGACCTCCTTGTAAACAAGACGCCACTGAAGACTTGTTATAGGCTGCAAAGGTGCAGGCTTCAGCGTGTACTCATTTGTTATGGCTGGGACCCAAACTTTTCCTTTGACAAAGCTGCCACTGTACCAGGATCAGGTGTTCTTTCTTCCCTGTAATTAACGGCTGTGGAAGTCAGTTTCCCTCCTCCTTTTACAGTCAAGTCCTTTTTCCCTCTCGACTGATTTACTCCAGCCACCACTCCTGAGTTCTCTTCAACCTTCAGTTGCTTCAGTACTGCATAACCGTCAGCATTTTCACAGACTCGACTCTCTTCCGAATCCAATGACACCCACCCTACACTTTGTGATCTTTCTGATTAAAAATTCTTTTCTCCTTTAATTCACAGCCAATTACTGAAGAGAGTTTTCTGACTTTATAAATGAATGCACATATTCTTTTCAATATCACAAGTGTTCCAAGTGTTCTTCCTTTTCTTAAACTAAATATATGAATATATCTGCATCTGTCTACCCATCCATATATCTATATACAAGTTCAGCCCAACTATCACTTGAGGGCTTGGGAGCATTGGGGATATTCAGTGGAGTAAATCCTTTCTTTCAAAGCTACTAGTGATCCCTCCCACAAACCACAGTAACACCTCCATCTCCCTGTGGAATTCAGGCTGATAATCTAAACTTGTATTCATTCCCCACCTCTGCAGGTCTCCCATCCTGTGCTTTCCCTACCAGAAGTCTGCCTCCACATCTCTCCTCTCTTGATGTCCGCCCACCCCCTCCTGTGGAGGCTTTCTTCTCTCCACAGCAGGAAAGATGAGCCACAGCCGATCCCATGTCTTGCTCCGTTTTCTCCTCAAAGGGGCTTCTCTAGCTTTAGGTCCAGATTGAAGGACCCATGGAGTTTTCTTAGCTTCACCTCGCCGCTCAGATGCCTGTTCCTGCGACCTACAGAGGGAGGATAAATTGGTGACCGGTATTACTTAGAATCATATATTGGTCTTTTCCAAATTTTCAGAAGAATAAAGGGTATTACGTGAAAGAAACACCTGATTCCGCTGCAAATATCTTACATGATTTCTGTCTCTCCCATTTTATAGCCGCACTAACTCTAATTTCTCTGTGTGTTCCAACCGGACTCACAAGTTTGATTACCAACCTTTAGCTTTTTATATTTTTACATTGTTAATCTTTCCTTTCAGCTACAATTCACATAACAATTTTCCTAGTCATACCTCGAATACATCACAGCCATCGGAGACTATGCCCTGCTCACCCTATCACTTCTTCCACGGTGCTTCCAAAGCTGGTGATCTTCTGGGGTTTTCCATTACAGGTAATGACAATCACCACTTAGAAATTTAAATAAGGTATGATCCTAGAAGTCATCTACAGAAACTCCTTTTGCCTTCCCACATAGCTATTCCATCACAGCATCTTATCAATTCTCCATCTTCTTCCATGTGCTACACCTCCACTTTCATCCAAGATGCTTCCACACGATCTTGGGCTACTGTAATAGCTACTTCTCACTACAAACTATCCTCTCTGGCTATAATCTAATCTGTGGTAGATTTTTAAAACATGCCCACAAACTACTTGATACTCCTCTTTTCAGAGGTAGAACCTAATTCTTCTCCTCTTGAATGTTTGTTACACTAATGAATCACATCTAAGAGTAAGATTTTGAGAACATGCAACTTTGGAGACTAGGTTATAAAGGTTACTGAAGCCACCCTCTTGAATTACAAGGTCTGGGGAAAAGGGAGCTGCCATTGTGTGCAGCTAATACAGAACCCATGGGAAAATCCCTGGGGTGGGGTACTGAGACCTCTGGCCAGTAGTCATGTATGCAGATGAATTCCACTGCAGGCAGATCTCCCAGCCCTGGTTTAAGCCATCAGTTGCCTGTGACATTGCCCCACATCCTGATTGGAGGTACAAAAAGAGCCCAAAGTCAGTAGTACCCAGTGATTCCAAATATGTCCTGAACAAACACTGAAAAAATAAATGCTTTATTAAGCCATTAAGTTCGTTATGAAGCAAATGATAGGTGTTACTGTATTCTAACAGTTCAACTCATGCTATCAGCTGTTGCCTTCCCACCCTTGCTCACCCTAGCCACAGTCATCTTCTTTTAATCCAAAGTATTTTCTGTCATTCCTCTCACCACAGAACTTTATTCACATGACATTCATTCACTATTTTTGAAATGTTTTTCTTATTCTTTGGTTACCATAGTAACACCAACTCATCTATTAAATGCAGCTCAGTAAGTTTTCTTGTAGAGCTTCCCTGGACCTCCCCATAACTCCTCTTACTGTACCTGTAAACCTGTACCTGTGTTTCTTTCTGCTTCTTTTCTTTTCTTTTTAACAATTTATTTATTTATTTGAAATGCAGAGTTACAGAAAAAGAGGAAAGACACAGAGAGAGAGATCAACCATCTGCTGATTCACTCCCCTGAGGGTTGCAATGGTCAGGGCTGAGCCAGGTAGAAGCCAGGAGCTTCATCTGGGTCTCCCACATGGATGGCAGGGGCCCAGGTACTTGAGACATCCTCTGCTGCCTTCCCTGCCCATTAGCTGGGTGCTGGATCAGAAATGGAACTGCCAAGACGTGAACTGGTGCCCACATGAGATGTTGGTGTTGCAGGTGGTGACTTTACCTGCTAGGGTACAATGCCGACCACGGTGCTTTTCACATTGCGGCTTTCTGAGGGCTCGTATAATATATTTCATTAATATTACTACTAGTAATAGGAAACTCTGTGAGTTTATTCCTACCATTATTTGCTCAGTGTCTAGTGAAGCACTGGTAGCACAAATAAGTCAATGGATGACTAATATCAAAACTCACCACTGTAAAAATAAACATTTGATCCTGTATTTTGGCATATGTCCAGTTATATAGTACAAAAAGATTGGTTCTTTTAGAAGCGTATTCATTTATACAGGCTACAAATATACTCTCATTTCAAAAAATGGTAGGAGAAGGAAGGATTAAATGTCCAGTCTTAAAAACTGAGGCAACCAGTTTGATTAATGGGTGCATCTAAATTTGTTGTTGATTCACTAGATCAATGCTTTTTTCAACATTTTTAGATGTGTTTACAGTTGGAATCATTTCTTCATGAAATCTGTAGATAGCCTGCAAAGAACACTCTTGTAGAAACTCACGCATTTCAAAGTGAAGGGAGTAAAACTGCCTATAGAATCCCACTAATGTCAATGAGAATCACTCACAAATTCCCAAGCAGTACTTTGAAAGCATCTTCATTGTTGCCTTGGGGCTATTGCTAATGCTGTGCACAAATAAGATTTAGCTCTTAAAGAGACAATTGCTTTTAGACTGCTGAGCCTGTGTCTTCATTGATGTTAAACAGAGATGGCAGCACAAGAATGTGTTGTTCCTTTTACTTATCTGAAAGGCTTTATTACACTTTTTCTCCACTGTGTCCTAATTTGAAGCAAGCAAAACAAATCTTTCTCAAAACAAAGCTGCAATATGAGTAAATACAGATGACTTCAATTTTTTTCTTATTTTCATCCAACAGCATACACATCAAAATACTATTGAACCACTCTATTGATGAACCAGTTGCTGAAATTTCTCCACAGATACATAAAACAATAATGAAGAGTCAAATTTGATTTACCATACCCAAAATTGAAAGCAACACAAATTGTCTTTGATTTTGGTACAAATAATAGATTGCATGAATTAAAAAATCTAAAAGGAAAGGACATTTTTATGTATTCTCTACCACTCTGCTCTCTGTTGTGAACTTGTAAAGAGGCCCTTTGTACATTAGTCACAGCAGGTTTTCAAATACCAGGCTCCAGGTTTTGAGGGCTCCTGTTCAAAGCATTTAAATGAGAAGGAAGCAATGGAACACAGATCTCCAGGAAAACTTTCAAGAGCATGAGTGACTGTTGCATTTTGCTCTGCCACATCTTCCTTGATTGTTTTCTGGGCTTTCCATTTACCATTGGGAAATGAGGGTGCTGAAAATAAGCAAACTTGCTTTTTCTAACTGATTAATTGGAGTGGAAAGAGAAAAGGAGGAAATGCTCATTAATAGAAATCATTGAAAATCCCCAGTGACTACAAAATGATGCTGGCCTTTTTTTATTTGTCAAAAATAATTTTTATATGCATTAATATTTAAACAATTTTATTTCTATTTTGATGGTGGTCCATAGCATTCATTGTACTTTACAACAAAATGTACTAAAATGGACTGTTGAGTGATTGCCATGAAGAAACATCTGAACATAAATGGATAGGATGAGTGATGGTGATAGGGACAACTGAACCGAATCACATGGCTTACATCCTGGAGTCCTGGATGACAGCTGGAGATGACAGCAAGCCTACTGCAAGTTGCCATCCCAGGTGCTGTGCAATAATAAAGGAACCTGACAAGCAACCTTGGCCCAACCATAATTCACACTCAGGTTTTCTGGAGCATTTCTACAAAATACAGCCTCCTACCCACATACCACCACCACCACCACCACCACCACCGCTGCTGCTGCTGCTGACTTTTTCTTGGACCATATTTTCAACTTCTTGGTAATAGCATTTTTGAGATACAGCACAGCATAACATCATGCTACTGGCATTCTCTGCTTTCTGTCGTGATATTTAACTTGGGGTTTATTCTCCTCATTTCCAGTAAAACATACAACAGAACCATGTGGATGCTTCTTACGTAAACATTTAATATCTGTCTTAGCTTACCCCCTGTTCATTCCCATTTGTCAATGGTACCATACTCTATCACTGGTATTGATTCTGGTGGCTTTGCTATGCTAAGGCCAACAAATGAAAGAACAATATTATGTTTTTACTATTAAACTATTAGGTTCCATGGAGTTACTAGTCTGCATGGCCCTGATTCTTTCTGCCTCCATAGATCCCTTCCCCCAAACAAACTCCAGAACTTCATTTGTGAATCATCTTTCAGAGATACTTTCTGCATTCTAGTTGTGGTCCTACAACCTTGCTGGGCCTGAAGGAAGCCTCAGGAGTGGATTCAGTTTCATGTCCTTGCTGGGGAAGGCGGAAGGACCACAGGGATTCCAAGAGGCAGTGAGAAATCCTCTCTGTTCTTCTGTGTAAGAGTAGTGGACTGTCAACTCTTCAATGCCATCTACATCTGATGTAGATGCATCTTCAATGCATCCACATCAGAAAATGTACTGCAGTCCACTTGCTTGTGTCTGCTCCTATTCTAGAGAGTCAAGGAGCGTCACCTGTGGAGGTTCTAAGAGAACGTAGAACCATGAAAAGATAAAAGGGGAAATAGTCACTGATGGAACTTCAGTGGGCAGAAGAGAGAACTCTAACCTTATTATATAGCACAGATTGTTCTGAATTGCAAATACAGAATAAGAAAGAGGGCAACAAATTACACCATTAAGTTATGTCATTTCTGTTTGTTGCATGCATTAAGTTTCATAAGCTAGGTACGCTTCTCACTAAAAGAAATTGGGGCAGATATTGTGGGGCAGCAAATTAAATCCCTGTCTGCAATGCTACCATCCTGTATCAGATCTTGTTTGAGTCCTAACTGCTCAGCTTCTAATCCAGTTCCCTGAAAAGGCACCTGAGAAGGCAGTGGAAGATGGTCCAAGTGCTTAGGCCCTTTGCCACCCGTGTGGAGGACCTGGAAGAAGCTCCTGGTTCCTGGCTTCAGTCTAGCTCAGCCTGGTGATTGCAGTTATTTGGGGAATGGAAGTAAGATCTTTCTAACTGTCTCTCCCTCTCTGTCTGCCACTCTGCTTTTTAAATGAAGAAATAAATCTTAACTATATTAAGTTATATTTAGTGAAAATTATAGTTTAGATCTCTGTGCAAAAGTGGATAAACCTTCAGTAAAAGATGAACTACAAAAAAAAAAAAAAAAAAAAAGCAAGCAAGCAAGCATGCACTGCCTAAAAAGAGGCAGTTGTAGGGGAAGTGTGTCTTCAAATTTCAGAATCACAGCCATGCCCTCAATCGGTTTGTGAGGTGAATATATGTTACCAAGTTGCTTGGGAAATGCCTTGCAGAATAAATAACACATAAGGCAGGAGTCCTAAGGCAGAAAGAGCCTTAGACACTTGGCAAAAGTAAATGCAAAATTGATTTGGACAGATATACCCTCAATCCAGGTCACATAATGTGCAAAAAGAGGATGATATAAAATCAGAAAACAAACACAATCCCTCATGAACCAAAGGCATCACATAGAGTAAACTATTATGCATTTCAGATAACAGAATAATTAAATGACAATTATAAGTAAGCATATTCATAGTGATGAAGACAGTATTGTAAAATGGAAGAAATAGGAAAGAATGTTTAAGAGATGAGATTTACAAAGAAAAATGTAACAACTTCATATAAAGGATAGCTGCTGAAATGATAAAATAAGTTCATGACTTTAAACAATAGACTAAATTCGGCTAAGAATAGAATTAGTGAACCAATCAATTGATTATTTCCTTAGAATGCAACATAGAATGTGATCACAGCAGAAATATATGGGAAAGAGATGTGGAGACATTGAGAGATCAAGAAATCCAGTGAATATCTAATTGAAGTTTTAGATGAGGGGGCAGGTCTTTGGTGCAGTGGGTAACACATCACTTGGGACACCAACATCCCAAACTGGAGAGTCTGATGTGAGTCCTGCTACTCCGTTTCGGATTCTGCATCCCTGGGAAGCATTAGGTGATGGACCAAGTACTTAGGTCCCTGCCACCCAGGTGAAGGCTCTAATTTCAAGGGTCCTGATTTCCGCCTGGCCCAGCCCTGGCTGTTGTAGGCATTTGGGGAGGGGACCAACACATGGAGGAGGATCTGTCTATTTATCTATACCTCCCACAACACCTCCCACTACAGCCTCTCTGCTTTTCAAATAAAATAGACAAAAAAATTAAAAGATTGAAAACGAAGGGACCCAAATACAGATAAGCTTCAAATAAATAGTGATTGAACATTTTCCAGACTCCATAAAGATATTGTTGTTCACACAGGGTCCAGAATGTATAAAAATTATTCCATACCTGCTCACATTGTAAAACTATAAAACATCTAATAATCAAGCATATTGTCAAAGAAACCATATACAAATGAAGTTTCCTTAAAGAGAAAGGATGGAAATCGACCAACAGATGACTTCATACAAATACAAACTTGTCTGAAGAAAATAGAGTGCATTCTAAGTGAAGAGGGGAAAAATTACCCACCATGTGGGTTGTGTGGTGCACCGGTTAAGATGTGGCTAGGAACGCCTGCATCTCGGATCAGAGTGCCTGGGTTCTGGTCCTGCCTCCACTTCCAATCCAGCATTCTGCTAATGCAAATCCTGGGCCTCAACGGGTGATGACCCGAGTATTTGGGTCCTTGCCACCCACACTGGAGACCCGTATGGAATTCCTGCCTCCTTGTTTGGCCTCACCCAGCTCAGGGTATTGTGAGCATTCGGGAATTGAACAGCAAATAGATCTCTCTCTCTCTCTCTCTCTCTCTCTCCCCCTTTCACTCTGTGTTACTCTGTCTTAAATAATTCCATCTAACACCCATCTATTCCACATGTTACACACATATGTGTAAACATGTATATATGCATATATAGTCATATAGTGCAAACATGATATATACTATTTGTATACATCATATATATTTTATATTATTATTACAGCATAAATACTGCTATTAGATATCTTCTTAAATATATACTATAGCATTTTTTCAAAATCTCTGTATATTTTTATATAGTGAATATAGTCATTCAAAATAGCATCGTACATTGGCTGTCTTTAAGTTTTTTAGTCTTGTTTCCCTGTAAGTTCTCCTCCCATCAAGTGATGGGAGCTGAGCACTCTACTTCTCTAGAGCACTTCTTGCCCAAATCTGTCCACATTCATCTTGACCTTGACTCATGTAACTTCCTCACAGCATCACTTCTTCAAGAGACCTCCAACATTAAGCACTTGCAGCATCTCCTCTCCCCTGAAATGCCATCCTCTGTCGTCATAGTGGGTCCACACTATGTTCTTACCTCCTATACAAGACCCGTGACCCACGTGAACTTTCTTTAGATGTGTGCCGTAAAAGCTCTTCCAGCCATTTGTCTTGGCTCTTTTTTTTTTTGTCTTCTCCCAGGTTAAATGCAATTTATAAACACTTTCATCTTTTCTTTTGTTTCTCTTCTAGCCCCCACACATTCCTATGAGACTCAGTTTATGAGTGTGAATTTGTTTCCTGGGTCCTGTACCACCAGGCATCCAGGTGCTTGTATCAGCTGGTTGCAAGGCAGCCGCAGCCCATGTCAACTCTTTAAACTTGTTATTATCTAAATGCTGCTAGTTCCTTAATCTTTTTTTTTTTTTTTTTTTTTTGACAGGCAGAGTGGACAGTGAGAGAGAGAGAGACAGAGAGAAAGGTTTTCCCTTGCCGTTGGTTCACCCTCCAATGGCCACCGCGGCTGGCGCGCTGTGGCCGGCACACCGCGTTGATCTGATGGCAGGAGCCAGGTGCTTCTCCTGGTCTCCCATGGGGTGCAGGGCCCAAGCACTTGGGCCATCCTCCACTGCACTCCCGGGCCACAGCAGAGAGCTGGCCTCGAAGAGGGGCAACCGGGACAGAATCCGGCGCCCCGACCAGGACTAGAACCCGGTGTGCCGGCGCCACAAGGCGGAGGATTAGCCTAGTGAGCCGCGGCGCGGCCAGTTCCTTAATTTTTACCCTCAGTTTAGAGGCCTCTTGAGCCCTTGATCAACATTTTTGACTGATTGTTGTCTAGGCAGACCCTCTTCACAATGCATCAGGTGCTTCATCCACCACATCTGAAACTGAGCTCTTTTTTGTGTCCAATCTGCTTCTTAATACCTCTTCAGAGTGGATGTTAACATGATCTTATTCATTAATGTATAACTTTGACAAAATCCTTTATCCTTTATTCTTCTAACACCTCTGTACAAACATTCACCAGGCCCTAACATTTCAACATCTTAATCTCTATGAAGTGTATCCACCATCCTGCATATCCCTTCTCCTGCCTCAAGAACAAGCATCCATCAATCATATTGTCCTTGCTACTTGACAATGAACTTGATCCATCCATATCATTCCACTGTGGATGCTGCCTCTGAAGAGATGCTCACAGCATGCAAACCTCATCATGTCTTTCCCCAACTGAATAGTGCTGAGTTGATTTGCATTGTCTGCAGAATAATTAATAAATACATTAGACTGGTTCACAATATATAATTCCTTACTTCCTCAGGATTAACTCCACGAACTGCTTCCACATATCTCTTGCACTCAGTTATGTAATATATTATAAAGATGTATAATATCTAAAGCAAATTTTCTCTTCTTTTCTCTTTTGTCTCCAATTAATTTTGGATAGCCACGCTTTATTCCTGCTCTGATAATTGAGGGGGGGAAACCCTTAAATAAGTTTATCAGGCTCTGAAAATAAAATCATAAAAGGTATTATACTCAGGATTTTGATGTTTTGCTTAAGGACACATTCTGTCACTTCAGATGCACATGTTCCAGGGTCTGTGAGAGAACACTGAAGTACATAAACCTTACACAGTAAACAAACAAAAAAAAGTGTGTGGCCAAAGACCACCAGGAACATTACTGTAGTGGAACAGGGAGATTTCTCTGCAATAATATTAGATGAGATTTCTTAAAGGGTAATGGTTTGTTCTGGATAATGATTTTTTCCCTAAGGCTGATGGAAGCAGAGGTCTGCTCTGAACTTGGTGATCTCAAGACATGGAACTAGTTCTTTCTCTAAGCATCTTAGGTGTTTTTGTTTGATTTAAATTAGAAGAGGGGAATAATGGTGGTAGTTAAAACCACAATTGATAAAGAAGCAGTAGCATTCAGCAAGGTGAGTGAGAGAGTGGTTGGTCACAGTTGTGCTTTTTCTGTGTTAAAATTATTATTAATTTTTTTTTCTGAGAAGCAGAGAATGAGAAAGAAATAGAAACAGTGTGTGTTTCCATTTGCTGTTTTACTCCCCAGACTCCTGTATGGGCAAGTGCTGGACCAAGATGAAACCGGGAGCCAGGCATCCAATCCAAGTCTTGCACATTGGCGGCAAGGGCTCTTGAGCCATGACCTGCTATTCCCCGGGATGCAAATTAGCAGCAAACTTGAATTGAGAACAGTGCTGGAACTCAAGCCCAGGCAGTACAGAATGAGATGCGGGCATCCCAATGGAAAGCTCAACCAATCAAAATTATCGCCTCTGCACAGGCTTTTGTCTTAGGAAGTTATAGGTAACCTCCACGCATCTTGGTCTTTGGGTGACTTCTAGAGATGTATTTCCTGAAATTATGGATCAAAGGGACATGCCATGGCCTAGTTTTTAAGTGTTATGACAACTCCCAAATAAGAATTTTCAGAACTCCCATTTTCTTTCTCAGAAACAAAGAATCACAGTCCACCTGGGACAAGAAAATTAAGAATGTGTGCCTTTCTGGGAGTGATGACTCCAGCCTCCTTTTCTATGTACAATGAATGCGAGTGACTGCAAGAGAGGTGGAAGAGGAGAGATGCTTCTGAAATGTAATTTTACTGCTCACAGAATCTTGGTGGAAGTAGTTCTGTGAGTGGTTTCTGATTTGGGGCGGTATTAACTTCCAAGTTATGTAGGATGCTGAGTGTACAATTATCTCTCCTGGATTTCTGCTGTCTATTTGATCCTGTGACCATAGAAGCCACAGAAACAGGGTGGGAAGGGGTGTTGTGTAGATCTCGGGTGAAAAAAATTTGTATCTGCTTGCATAAACATACCAGTCATAGAAATTGTTCACGTGTCATTTCTCACTTTTGAGCAATTTTCTAACTACTCCCTCTATCAGCTGAAGCCTGCTTATATTTTAGACTGCAGATTAAATTTCTGTTCCTCCCTTTTTTATGAGTACAGATAGGGAATCTCAAATTATGTTGTGGAGACTGAGAGCACTGTCTGGGTTGGAGAGATTCCTGGCTAGACTAAATCAGGTTCTTGTCTTCCCACAGGTAAGAATATGTTGGGACGCATAGGTAGAGGTGGACATAAGAGCTGGATTTATTGAAATGCAAAAAGATAGTAGACATAGAGACCTGAGGCATTTCTCTCCTCTAGAGAGAAAATTACTTTTTTTTTTTTTTATTTGACAGATAGAGTTATAGACAGTGAGAGAGAGATAGAGAGAAAGGTCTTCCTTCCATTGGTTTACCCCCCCAAATGGCCACTATGGCTGGAGCTACGCTGATCTGAAGCCAGAAGCCAGGTGCATCTTCCTGGTCTCCCACGTGGGTGCTGGGCCCAAGCACTTGGGCCATCCTCCACTGTCTTCCTGGGCCACAGTACAGAGCTGGACTGGAAGAGAAGCAACCGGGACTAGAACCCCGTACCCATATGGGATGCTGGCGCTGCAGGTGGAGGATTAACCAAGTGAGCCACAGCGCCAGCCCCTGAGACAAAATTACTGTCATCCGTGCTGGGGTTGTCCTATTTATAGTATAAGGCTTCGGACTGTGTTGCATGTGGTTACCTCAAAGATGGTATTTTGGTGCCTACTGCCTGACACAGGGTGACATGTGGGTGTGCCAAGTATTCACCCCTGTGAAATCCACATGGAATTTGATGGGATTAGTGAGATGCTCTTGCCTGAATGTTGATGGTCCTTAGTTCTTTGTTCCTCACTGACTCCTATATAGTTCACATCACCTTGGCCATAACAGTTACTTTCTATGCCTTTTTCAGAATCCTGACTTTGCTAATCAAACACTTGGCATGGTTTAGTCTATTTATTTAACTGTCTGTCTCTCTACGGTGAGAATCATTGTTCCATGAGGGAAGAAAAGGCATCTGTTATGTTGGGTCTTATTCGTTCTGCAATTAGTATGCACCTGTGCCCACAAGTTGAAAATAATTACACAAATTTGCTGAATCAAATTATTAATAAAACAGGTGGAATGGAACCTGGCCAATATTTAGAAAATGGAAATGTTTGTTTTTATCTCTTCCTCTTCCGTATGTTATTCAGCGTGCCAGTAGCATTCATTCATTTTTCTTTCAATAGTCTTTACAAAGCCATAATACCTGACAAACATTCCGCTTTGCACTTGGATATGATGGTAACCCTGACCCACACAGAGCCTCGTTGCCTCAGAGAGCGTCTGGTTGCCACGCAGGAGCAAAAGAGTAATATAAACTATGGAATAAACACTTGGCTGGGAGAAAGTTCAGGTTGTTATGGAAACAAATAGGAAGGTGCTGAGGCGGACTTGTTTGTGAGAAACAAAAGCATACTTCAACTACCTCAAGCAAACAAGTGCTTACTATAAAGACATTCCTGAATGGACAAGATAATCCCTTTGAAATGCAAAAGCAGGAAGGGTAATATTCAACTCAGTATGATATGAGTTCAAAATATAGGCTCTCAAAAGTGAAGGGGAGGGTTAGATTCCCGGAGACATAATTTGCTAACACTGTGTCCTTGAGAAGTGTTTGACATTGCTACTATTTAGAATGATAGTAATTGTTGTGTTACCCTCATAAGCTAGTTGGGACAACAAAACGTCTTAATCACAGAAGCGTTTAGAATACCACCTGACACAGACTTCACTTTCAGTAAATATTTTTGGTTGGTTTGAATAATATGGTGTTTTATTAGCAATGTAGGTTCATTATAAAAGACACATCTGGGAAACATAAAAAGTCATGAACCCTGATAATCGTTCTCAGCATACCCAATAGTTGTTGCTAAATCAGAATTGGCTTCTCCAACTGGTTTTACTTCAACTTTCCAAGGGGGACTCTTTTGTCTGAACACTAAACAAAACCTTAGATCTGTGGCCTCTAACAATCACTACCTAATTCTGTTTCTATTTGTTATCTCCAAGAGAGAAAATTGTTTTCTCTGCAACACAGGTTGCAAACATGAGAGGTTCCTGGCTATCCTTTAGTCTGATGAAGGATCTGTGGTCCAACCATCTTTATTCGTGGAGTACTTCTATGACACAAACGAGATAGTAGTCTACAATGAACAAGGCATACAAATCCCTCAAAATTGAACATGTTTAATATCCATTTCTGAAAAGAAAAAGGTTGGATTGGTGCCGTGGTGTAGTAGGCTAAGTCTCTGCCTGAGGTGCTGGCATCCCATATGGGCTGGTTCATATCCCAGCTGCTCCTCTTCTGATCCACCTCTCTGCTATGGCCTGGGAAAGCACTAGAAGAGGGCCCAAGTGCTTTGGTACTGCACCCACATGGGGGACCCGGAAGGAGCTCCTGGCTCCTGGCTTCAGATCTTTCCAGCTCCAGCCATCTGGCCATTTTAGGAGTGAACCAACAAATTAAAGACCTCTCTCTCTCTCTCTCTTTCTCTCTCTCTCTCAGTAACTCCACCTCCTATTAAACAAATAAATAATTAACTTTTGGAAGAAAAATGTTACAATTATTAGGAGAAGCAATGCCAACAAATTAAATTGAATTATTTGTAAAGTCATTTTAATTCTATGTATAATATTTTTTTGTTTGTTTTTTTAAACTTTTATTTAGTAAATATAAATTTCCAAAGTCCAGCTTATGAATTACAATGACTTCCCCCCCATAACTTCCCTCCCACCCGCAACCCTCCCAACTCCCACTCCCTCTCCCATTCCATTCACAACAAGATTCATTTTCAATTATCTTTATATGCAGAAGATCAATTTTAAACAAGTACTAGATATACTTTAAAAATGTGTTTGGAAGAAAAAATATGTCACTACAGAATCATCTTTTTACTACCCATTAATACCAATGATAAGCATGCTCAAGCTGACTTGCCCCAAATGGTAGAGTTAGAAATGTGCCAGAGGCCAGCACCGTGGCTCACGAGGCTAATCCTCTGCCTTGTGGTGCCGGCACACCAGGTTCTAGTCCCAGTCGGGGCACCGGATTCTGTCCTGGTTGCCCCTCTTCCAGGCCAGCTCTCTGCTGTGGCCCGGGAGTGCAGTGGAGGATGGCCCAAGTGCTTGGGCCCTGCACCCCATGGGAGACCAGGAGAAGTACCTGGCTCCTGCCATGGGATCAGCGCGGTGCGCTGGCCGCAGTGCGCCAGCCACGGTGGCCATTGGAGGGTGAACCAACGGCAAAGGAAGACCTTTCTCTCTGTCTCTCTCTCTCACTGTCCACTCTGCCTGTCAAAAAAATTTAAAAAATTTAAAAAATTAAAAAAAGAAATGTGCCAGGGGATTTCAATTCAGTCCATCAAGGTGGCATGTACCAATGCCATCTCACTAGTCAAAGTGATCAGTTTCAGTTCACAATTGATCATAATGATAGGATTAAGAGTCAAAGGGATATATAAATAAGACCAGTGTCTGCAAATACTAACTGATAGAATAAAAATGGGAGAGAACGATCCAACATGGGAAGCAGGATACACAGCAGACTCATAGAATGGCAGATGTGCTGAATAGCACTCTGGCCTCAGAATCAGCCCTTAAGGCATTCAGATCTGGCTGAAGAGCCATGAGAATATTTTAGGCATGGAAAGCCAAGACACTCTTAAAAAAATAATAAAAAAAAAACGAAATGAAAGATCTCTGCAATTGAGATCCCATTAGAAAGAACAGGCCATCCAAGAAGGAGGTACCTTTCTCTGAAGGGAGGAATAAACTTCCATTTTGACTATGACCTTGTCTAAATAAGATTGATGTCCATGAACTCAAAAGGCTTCCATAGCCTTGGCAACTCATGAAAAGAACCTAAGGAGATTACTGATGCCATAAACAAGAGTGCCAATTGTTTAATCAGCAACAGGAGTCACTGTGCATCTACTCCCCATGTAGGATCTCTGTCCTTAATGTGTTGTTCAATGTGAATCATTACTTAATTCTATGTATAATATTAAAAGTATGTACTTTTTACATTCTACAGCCTTATTGAGATATATTTGGAAAACAAAAATTTGTATTTTTGAAATGTGCAACATGATGTTTTGATATATGTATACACTGGGAAATGACTACCAAAATTAAGTTAAAATATCCATCAATGACACTGTTATATTTTTTGTGCATGGTGAGAACACTTAAGATCTATTCTAGTAGCAAAATCCAAGTATACAATATTATGTTAGAAACTGTAGTCAGTGTACTAATTTTAGACTTCCAGAAATTATTTATCCTACATAAATGAAATTTTTAAAAATTATATTTTAAATGCATCTCTGAGCTACCAAGAAATTCAGGAAAATCTCTATATGCAAGCAAACAACAAAAACTGAGGAAACCAGGAATTCATAAAGATAAGAAAATGCAGAAGTCTGTGTCTCTCCGAACCCTGCAAATCTGTGGTAACTCAGAACTTCCATTTTGATGTCTGTGAGGTGGTAGTGACAGGGGAAAAATCTCAATATTTGCTTAAAGGTGTCACTTCAAAAGCTCATCAGAAGGCCCACCTCAGCACTGGGTGGTGGGAAAATTTATCTATCGCCTGAGAATTGCTATAAACTATATATAGATTTGAAGCCTCACACAAACTTGAGACCTATCAAAACATCAAGCAGGCCATTATTGCAGTAGGCCCCATAATATGTAATGACTAACTATTTCAACCCATGTAAGACACCATATCTAGGAGCATTAATCTGTTTAAAATATGATGATTCAGATTCTTCAATTATTACTGAAATTATTTTGCAGATATTTATATTTGCAATCATTTCTGTATTAATATTCATAGTTTTTAACTGTAGTTTGGGTTAGTTAATGTCGATATTTTCTGTTCCTACAGAAACATCTATAAAAACTTCTCTAATCTTGAATCACTGGATTTCTCTCACATATTCCCCTGACTACGTTCCATTTTATATATTATCCAGGGTGTCTCAGTTACCACACATGGGAGCATGCCTTTCTTTTCCATGAACACATGGAATGATGGAATATGCTATTCCTGACACACATATTTTCTTAGAAATCTCTGTCACTGCACCACGAATTTAGTACTTAATCTTTCTCAGTAAAGCGTGACTTCCATTGTATTCTAGATTTCTGCTTGTTTCTGGAAATCTTTTACCTCTGAATGAAACATTTCGTCATATTAATTATAAGATTTTAGATTGTTAATTCAGATTTCAACGTGGACCAATTAATTGAAAGAAATACTCTTTTGTATTTTTTTATCAGAAATACTTTTTATCAGGATAGCTAAAGCATTATTCTGCAGGCAAAAATACTGAATAAAATCCTGCAACTTCATGGAAATATATGTTATGAAGAAATTAAGTATTATTTCAAATTTTTTTCATCAAAAAATTTACCTTCTAATTCTATTTCCTTCTATTTGCCTATTTACCTATTATTCTATTTTCCTTCTAATTCTATATATTCTTAATAAATATATTTTTTTTGTCAGGCAGAGTTTGACAGTGAGAGAGAGAAAGAGACAGAGAGAAAGGTCTTCCATTTCTATTGGTTCACCCACTAAATGGCTGCTACGGCCAGCGCACCGCGCTGATCCGAAGGCAGGAGCCAGGTGCTTCTCCTGGTCTCCCATGGGGTGCAGGGCCCAAGCACTTGAGCCATCCTCCACTGCACTCCCGGGCCACAGCAGAGAGCTGCACTGGAAGCAATCAGGATAGAATCCGGCACCCCGACCGGGACTAGAACCCGGTGTGCCAACGCCGCAGGCGGAGGATGAGCCTAGTGAGCCGTGGCACAGGTCACTGAAATATTTTTGAATAAAGTTGATCAGAACAGAGTTGTTGTCTGTATAGAATTTATTTATTATGTACATAAAATTCAAATAAAGTTCTATTTCACAGGAATAAATGGAGAACTTTAGATATTAATTAAAATCTCTCTCCTTTTCTTTTGCCTGAAAATCACTAAATTGAAGGTTGCACACACTCACCTCTGATAGAAAATATCTTAGGTACAGATATTGCCTGTTATGTGAATTTCCTTTTTATCTCCCTGTTAGACAGTCTAATGCATTACCCCCTTCATTTAATCGATATTAGTTATTTTATATACAGTTTATCATGGTAAAGTGATTGAAAAATAAGCTTATTTTCCCCTTATCTTTATTATAAACCATTGCAGCTCAGTGAACCACTAGCTGTCATAGTGAAAAATAGTTTAATGTTTACATCTTTTTGTAATCTCTTAAAACAAGAAAATGAGTTGGCTAACGTCAGTGCTGAGTCAGCCAAGTATTCAGCTAATGCTGTGCTCAATGCTTAATCTTTTCCTGAATAAATGATTTTACTAAACACATGGGGGCATCTAGTTAGGTCACAGGTACAGAGATCTCTCACCACTTCTGCAGAGAATCGTTTTAACGCTTCAAAACAATCCTTTGAGAAAAGCATAGACATTTAGTCTTACATTCAAATGAACTCCATAAATCCCTCATTTCTGGATTGAACTGTCATCTGGCATAACTTGAATCAGTTTATATGATAAGCATTAAAATCTCTTGTGTAGTCAGTGAACTTCATCTGATGGATTTTCCCAAGGATCCACCATAACTTTATATAAATAGTTTGAAAAGGTCTATCTTGGCATATCTTTTACTCTTTATATAGTCTCCCCAATGGTCAGTTTAAAACTTCCAATTCAACATGTATACACTGTTTATCATCTGTGACCCTTAATAGAAGAGTGTGTTCATGGGACAAGTTCCAGGTTAATAGAAACGATGGAATCTTTATTTTGTTTCCTTTTTAAAATTAGAAATATTTTATTGACAATAATTATACATATTTATGGGATACAGTATGACTTTTTATTTTTTGCACCTAGAAACACTTTAAAAATTCATTTTGATGGGGTCAGCCTTGAGGCACAGCAAGTCAAGCCACCACTGCAATACTGGCATCCCACGAGCACCAGTTCCAGTCCCAGCTGCTCCACTTCCTACCCAGCTCCCTGCCAACATGCCTGGGAAAGTGGCAGAGCATAGCCCAAGTGTTTGGGCTGCCACTAGCCACATGGGAGACCTGGATGGAGTTCCAGGATCCTGGCTGTGGCCTGGCCCAGCCCTGGCCTCTGGGACCATTTCAGGCCAGTAAATGGAAGTTACCTCCCCCTCTCTCCCCCATCTCTCCTCCTCTCTCTCACTCTACTTCTCAAATACATAAATCTTAAAAAAAATTAAGACAATGACTTGCTTGCAGATGATGGTCTGTGAAAGACACAATCTCTAATGGCTTTTCTTTTCTTTTTTTTTTTTTTTGGAAAAACTGAAGACTTTATTTCTATGTATGTGTGAGCAGGAGCTAGGGGAACACAGGAAATAGTTAATCTTGAGGGAACGGTACCACAGAGAGCAGAATATAAGTCTGGATAGGGGAGAGTCTACTGGAAACTTCTTGGCTTTTCTAATAATATATATTCTGCAATTTTGGATAAGAGAAAATGTACTTCCATGTTTTCAAAAATGTTGCCTAATAATTGTAATTATGATGACATAACTATATAGAAGTTTGAAACATTTATTGGTGGAACCATTGTAAAATCCTATAAGACATGATATAATAAGTTAGAGGAGATCCACCTGCTTTATTTCTTAAAAAGAAGTAAAATAAAAGCTATAAATGGTACAGAATAAGCATATAGGAATTGTATTCATTATTGTAATTTTAGAAACATACAAAAGAGTTAAGCTTATATATATATATGCAAAGAAATGTTAATGATGATTGTGTTAATTAACAAAAAATGAATTTTATTAAATATTGATTTTGCTTACATTACACTTCTACTTATAATTGTTTAATGTTTAATTTAAATGCATTTATTTAAATAAATTTGTTTTTTCTTTCTTTTTTTTTAACTTTTATTTAATGAATATAAATTTCCAAAGTACAATTTATGGATTACAATGGCTTCCCCCCCATACCATCCCTCCCACCCGCAACCCTCCCCTTTCCCACTCCCTCTCCCCTTCCATTCACATCAAGATTCATTTTCGATTATCTTAATATACAGAAGATCAGCTTAGTATACATTAAGTAAGGATTTCAACAGTTTGCTCCCGCACAGAAACATAAAGTGAAAAATAATAGATGATTTTTTTAAAATGATGATGAAATCAGATCAGACCTATTGTCATGTTTAATCCCAGTGAGAGTCAAGTTGGGAGTTGATAATTTCTTTTTTTTTTTTTTTTTTTTTTTTACAGAAGATCAGTTTAGTATGCATTAAGTAAAGATTTCAACAGTTTGCACCCCCATAGAAACACAAAGTGAAATATATTGTTTGAGTACTCGTTATAGCATTAAATCTCAATGTACAGCCCATTAAGGACAGAGATCCTACATGAGGAGTAAGTGCACAGTGACTCCTGTTGTTGACTTTACCAATTGACACTCCTGTCTATGGCATCAGTAGTCTCCCTATGCTCCAGTCATGAGTTTCCAAGGCTATGGAAGCCCTCTGAGTTCTCCGATTCTTATCTTGTTTAGACAAGGTCATAGTCAAAGTGGAGGTTCTCTCCTCCCTTCAGAGAAAAGTACCTCCTTCTTTGAAGACCTGTTCTTTCCACTGGGATCTCACTCACAGAGATCTTTTGCCAGAGTGTCTTGGCTTTCCATGCCTGAAATACTCTCATGGGCTTTTCAGCCAGATCCGAATGCCTTTAGGGCTGATTCTGAGGCCAGAGTGCTATTTAGGACATCTGCCATTCTATGAGTCTGCTGAGTATCTCACTTCCCATGTTGGATCACTCTCCCCTTTATTTATTCCATAGGTTAGTGTTAGCAGGTACTAGACTTGTTTATGTGCTCCCTTTGACTCTTAGTCCTTTCGTTATGATCAATTGTGAACTGAAATTGATCACTTGGAATAGTGAGATGGCATTGGTACATGCCACCCTGATGGGATTGAATTGGAATCCCCTGGTATGTTTTTAACTCTACCATTTGGGGCAAGTCAGCTTGAGCATGTCCCAAATTATACATCTCTTCCCTCTCTTATTCCCACTCTTATGTTTAACAGGGATCACATTTCAGTTAATTTTTAACACTTAAGAATAACTGTGTATTAATTACAGAATTAAACCAGTCATATTAAGTAGAACAGACAAAAAAACTACTAAGAGGGATAATGTATTAAGTTGTTCATTAACAGTCAGGGCTATGCTGATCAAGTCACCGTTTCCCATAGTGTCCATTTCACTTCAGGAGGTTTCCTTTTTGGTGTTCAGTTAGTTGTCACCGATCAGGGAGAACATATGGTATTTGTCCCTTTGGGACTGGCTTATTTCACTCAGCATGATGTGTTCCAGATTCCTCCATTTTGTTGAAAATGACTGGATTTCGTTGTTTCTTACTGCGGTATAGTATTCTAAAGAGTACATATCCCATAATTTCTTTATCCAGTCTACCGTTGATGGGCATTTAGGTTGGTTCCAGGTCTTAGCTATTGTGAATTGAGCTGCAATAAACATTAGGCTGCAGACCGCTTTTTTGTTTGCCAATTTAAATTCCTTTGGGTAAATTCCAAGGAGTGGGATGGCTGGGTCGAACGGTAGGGTTATCTTCAGGTTTCTGAGGAATCTCCAGACTGACTTCCATAGTGGCTTGACCAGTTTGCATTCCCACCAACAGTTGGTTAGTGTCCCTTTTTCCCCACATCCTCGCCAGCATCTGTTGTTGGTAGATTTCTGAATGTGAGCCATTCTAACGGGGGTGAGGTGAAACCTCATTGTGGTTTTGATTTGCATTTCCCTGATTGCCAATGACCTTGAACCAGTTCAGTTTGTCATCTGTAAATGTCATTTGCTAGTAGTTGCTTTTTGCAAATTATCATATGTACAGGTAAACCCTATGTGAAATCATGTTAACAGATAAATGAATTTCTATCAGTCAAGCTCAGGGACCAATCTGATTAATTTCTCCTATATTCTTTCCTAAGTCCTTTATGCACAGGTCCGTGTTCAACGTGTTATCACTCTTGTCTTTGTCACCTTATCACACTACACATTTTGAGTGACTTTCCTCAGGGATACAGAATGCTACCAGCTCATCAGTGGAAGCGCTGACTCATAAAACCACCTACAGCTAGGGTAGGGGATGGTGTTGGCTAAATCTCCACTCAGTCTCTGCCTTCCTGATAATAGATGGTACAGAACAAAGTGAAGAAAGGAAAAAAAACCTCAGATATACAAGGCCAGGGTCACAGGGAAGGATGCAAAATCTGCATTAATATTATAGGTGGACATGAAGCAGCAGGGAGACAACAAAACTAATAGAAGGCAAATAATAATTGTAAGTTTTGGATAGAATTCTGTGATCTCTATGTATCTGGAAAATTTCCCCCAAATCTATGAGATTCATAAATATCCCTTAATGTCCATAGTATAATTAAACTAGTCTCAAGTACTTCATAATCATAAGCACATTTTGTTGAGGGGTGGGGAGTGAAGAGGAGGGAAGGAGAAATAATCGTGTTGCTGAACTTCATAAATCGATTGTCCTAATCTAAGTTTCTAGTTCAGTTTTACAAGTAGGTTGCTGCTTAATACGAAGCAGGGGTTTTGGAAACCTCATATGCCCCATATTACACTTTCGTCATTTACTTGCTGACCCATGAAATTATCTTTACACAGGTCATTGAAGTTAACCTATAATTAAAATATAAGGAATTACGTGATAAATGGTGGCAGCCAGATTGCACTGATTATTTAAGCACCTGCCTTCTTTCTTGAGAACTGATTGATCCTGTCTGAGTAGAGTGTAAAGGAGGCCAAAGAAAGGAGCCAGGAACAGCATCCAGCTCTCCCACGTGGGTGACAAAGAGCCATGCACTAGGACCATCATCTGCTGCCTCCCAGGCTCATTAGCAGGGACCTGGATCAGAGGTAGAGCAGCTGGACTTACATGCTGGCATTTCAGGCGGGGACTTAGCCTACTGTGACACGCCTTCTATGCCTCTTTTTGAGAAATTACAGAAGAAATGTTTCTTTCTAGTCTTAGGAAAAAAGATGCAGATTTGAGTACAAGACTGAGCACAAGCCATTTAATCAACTGGGGTTCTGTTCTGGAAAATAGATCAACTGAAGAATGGTCTCTGGTACATGGAATCTGCATGGCCCTCTCCCTCTGCTTTTCCCATTCTCCAGGTTTGCTGGCCTGTTTAGTGAGTCTCATATATGTAATAGGGAGTACTCCGCACGCTGTAGCATCAGGCAGCTCATTAAGGCAGTATTGTAGGTTCCAATGCCATGTTGTGCAAGTGAAGATGTGGAAACAAATGTGAAGTCTCTGCAATCTATACTCTTAACTACTACTCTAAAGACCCACGTTACAAAAGATGACTCGTTTCAGCTAAATAAATCTCATGATTTGTTTATTTCTTCTTCTTTAAAAATATTTCCCATTTGCCATGATCATATATTTAGACTCTCAATACACTACAGCTGTGGGTTTTCCAGCAGATTCTCGTGGGATTTCTGTTTAAGTAAAATCACATGTTTTTGTTTCTTTACTGATGTGCAATACTGGAATGGGCCTTACTTCTTCCTTCACATACTGGGTGTGTTCATGGTTGCACAATGAGCTCTTTAAGGACAGGAAATACAAGAATATCTGATTTATGTTTATATTCCTTTGCATTATACAAAGTCAACAATCAATAGATATTGAATTCTTAAGTAAATGAATTAATAAATTAATGGGGGCAAAATAAACCACATTGGTTCAGGAAAGGTAAGGGTATATATCACAATTAAAGTGAATTTTCCATTACCCATATTGATAAATCAAAAGCATTAGTTATTTTTTTTTATAAACAGGCAGATTTAGACAGTGAGAGAGACAGAGAGAAAGGTCTTCCTTCCGTTGGTTCACCCCCGAAATGGCGGCTACGGCCGGCGCTGTGCTGATCCTTAGCCAGGAGCCAGGTGCTTCCTCCTGGTCTCCCATGCAGGTGCAGGGCCCAAGCACTTGGGCCATCCTCCACTGCCTTCCTGGGCCACAGTAGAGAGCTGGACTGGAAGAGGAGCAACTGGGACAGAATCCAGCGCCCCAACCAGGACTAGAAACCGGGGTGCTGTGCCACAGGTGGAGGATTAGCCTAGTAAGCCACAGCACTGGCCAGCATTAGTTAATTTTTAAATTTAAAAATACCAAGCATATGTGTACATTATTTTTATTTGGCTTTTGCTGAATCACTGCCAAAAGAAATTGCAAGAAGACATACGGAGAAGAATGCTAACAGATCACACTGAACTGCGGATATTGACCAAGGTCATTTTCCACCAGGATATGAATTATGCACATAATTGGACAATTTCCTTGTGAAAAATCTACATAAGTATGTAATCAAAGCTTAAAGCAAAATGTTAAGTTTCTATATGGATTAAATGCTTTAGTTTTCTATCACAACAATTTTCCCTTTTTTCTAAATTAATTACAATCTACATTTACATTTTCCAAAACTATCTTGAGTTTATCTCAACTCAAATACTTGCCGTCGGTATTCTTAGGACTCTGAATTTATTTTTATAATCCTGTCTTTTAAAGGAGTGGGTAGGGAGGGATAGGGAAAGGTAGTTGCTATAAACTAGATTTTCACTCAATAGTATTAGGGTGTTCTGGTTTCTATGGCACGGTAGAGTGAAGTTAGATATTATGAATGTTCTGTATGTTTCTTTGTAGAATTTTTGATTTTTTCCTTTTTTATTTTATTTAAGGTATACAACTTTCATGCATTTCATACAGATACAGAAACATAGTGATTCTTCCCACCCTATACTCTCTCCCACCATGCTCCCACCCTCTTCCTCCTAGTCCCACTCTTAATTTTTATAAAGGTCTATTTTGAATTTGCTCTAAACTCATAAGATTAGCCCTAACCTAAGGAAGGAGTTCAATAAATAGTATGAAGAAAAAAAAATCACTGCTCAACAATAGAGATAAGAACTGCAAACAACCATTGAATATCAAAATGTCAATTTCACTCCTATAAATTACATTTTGGTACTCTTATTAGTTACACAGATTGGAGAAAACACATGATATTTGTCTTTCGGGGACTGGCTTATTTCACTCAGTATAATGGTTTCCAGTTGCATGCATTTTGTTGCAAATGACAAGATTTTTTTTTTCCCACTGAGTAGTATCCCACAGTGTATATATGGCATAATTTCTTTATCCAGTCATCAGTTGAAATGGACATCCTGGTTGATTCCGTATCTTAGCTATTGTGAGTTGAGCTGCAATGAACATGGGAGTGCAGATAACTCTTTCATGTGCTGATTTCATTTCCCTTGGGTAAATTACCAGGAGTAGCATTGCTGGGTCATATGGTTGATCTATATTCAGATTTCTGATAAATCTCCACACTGTCTTCCATGATTGCTGCACCAGTTTACATTTCCACAAACAGTGGATTCGGGTATCCTTTACCCCATGTTCTCGCCTCATTTATGCTTTGTTATTTTCTGTATGAAGACCAATCTAACTGGGGCAGATAGCTCTTTGTAGTAATTCCTGATGATTATTTTTATTTCTGTGATATCTTTTGTTACATTACTTTTTTATATCTAATTCTGGTGACTTGAGTCTGCACCCTCTCTTTTTGGTTAGTTGGGCCAATAGTGCGTCAATTTTATTTATTTTTCAAAAACCAGCTCTTCATTTCACTTATCTTTTGTAATGTAATTTTGAGTTCATTTTATTTATTTTTATCTAATTTTGATTATTTCTTTCCTCCTATTAATTTGAGGTTGGTTTTTTGTTATTCTAGGTCCTTGAGATGCTTTGATAGCTCATTTATTTGGTACCTTTCCAATTTCTTCATGTAGACACAAATTGCTATAAACTTCCCTCTTAACACTGCTTTTGTTGTAATCCATAAGTTCTGATATTATTTACTTAATTTGTTTCCAGAAATTTTTTGACTTCTCCTTTGGTTTCTTCTATGACCCCCTGTTCATTCAGCAGTTTGTTGTTTAGTCTCCTTGTGTTTGTCTCTGTCCTAGAGAAACTTGAGCTGTTAAATTTCTAGATTCATTCCATTGTGGCAAGAAAAGATGCATGGTATGATTTCAATTTTTTTGAGTTTGCTGAGACTTGCTTTAAGGCCTAGCTTATGGTCTCTCCTAGAGAATGTTCCATGCACTGATGAAAAGAATGTGTATTCTGCAACCATGTTATGAAAGATTCTGTCAATATCAGTTAGGCCCATTTGGTCTATTGTGTTCATTAGCTCTATTGCTATGTCTGGTTGATCTGTCAATTGATGAAAGTAGGTGTTGAAGTGCCCCATCACTATTGTTTTGGAGCCTATGTCTCCCTTTAGGTTCATTAACATTTGTTTACATAACCAGGCACCCTGGCACTGGGTGCATATACATTTACTACAGTCACAACTTCCTAGAATTGATCCCTTAATAATTGCATAGTGTCCTTTTTTGTCTCTTTTAACAGTTTTTGTGTTAAAGTCTATTTTTCTGATATTAGGGTGACTATACATATTCTTTTTTGCTTTCCATTGGCATGGAATATCTTTTGTCATCCTTTTACTTTCAGTCTGCATGTATCTTTATTGATGAGGTATATTTTTTGTAGGAAGCAAATTAGATCGGTCTTGTTTTTTACTCCATTCAGCCAGTCTGTATCTTTTAATTGGAGGGTTTAGGCCATTTACATTCAAGATCACTATTGATAAGTAACAATTTGGCCCTGCCATTTTTCCACAAATATTCTTATTATTTGCTTTGAATTTCCTTGTACTTTCACTGGGAGATTTTCTGCCTCCACATTCTTTCATAATGATGACTGTCTTTTTGAATTTCTGTAGGTAGCACATCTTTACACTTTTTTTGTAAGGCTGGGTGAGTGGTGACAAATTCTTTCAATTTCTGTTATGGAAGGTCTTTTTTTCTTTTTTTAACCCTCATTCATAAATGAGAGCTTGGCAGGATACACTATTCTGGGTCGACATATTTTTTCTCTTTAGACTTGGACTGTGTCTCTTCATTCTCTCCTAGCCTGTAAGATTTCTGATGAGAATCCATCTGTAAATATCTTTGGAGATCCTCTGTTTTTTTTAGTTACTTTCCTATAATAATTCTATACAGTCTGAATTTGTTACATGTAGTTACCAAAGTCTATGTTAGTTTAGTGGCCATCTAGTGATTAGAAAAAAAATCAGTTTATTGTCTTGAAGCAAGAATTCACGGCCTTTGCTGAAAAGATTGGGTATGTGTTGGAGTTTATCTTCTATGGTTTACTGCTCAGCCATAGCCTTCACCTTTTGCCTACTCAGGGTCCCCTTGTCTCCCTGAAGTGAGATATTAGGGTCTTATCTGGTAATTCCTGGTCTAAGCATAGAATTACAATATTTGGGGCACTCTAAGTTTGCAGGATTATGTTAGAGATGTCCAAAAATCCCTTTCAGACATTTCATTCTTTAGCTATTCCTTTTCAGTTTTATGGTCATCCTATTTTTGGCTCCAACTGGTATGACCTAAGGCATCTGCAATGTCAAACAATTTCCACTGATTATTTGTGACAAGTACCCTGGGGATGGAACATTTCACATTGAGTAAGCTTTGGATAGATCTAATAAAGACACATGGTATGACATGGGCTTTTCCAGACAGCTGTCAGACAAGCCAGATAAGTGATAGGTTCTGAGGATGGAGCTTTTGGAGCAAACTTTAAACTTCTGTATGCCCTCCAGTAACTACCAGTTTCCTGGTTTTTCACAGCTTCCTTGATGGCAAGGATGCAATTCAAGCAGGTTCTGGGTTATTGGAGATAGGAGGATCAGAATAGGGCTGGTGAAAACACAGTATTATTTTGTGTCTTTCCTGGACTTTATCCATTTTTTTTTAAGATTCATTTATTTTTTTGAAAGGCAGAGTTTATAAAGAAGGCAGGCAAGACAGTGAGCACTGTATTGTTTAAAGTTGTATTTTATAATAAATTTAAATATTTTGGTTTTCCTAGCAGATATCACATAATTAGAATATGCCATACAAATCCAGTGTGACAAACCTTCCATACTAATTGCACATTTAATGGAATTATTAGTACAATTGAAACTGTATATATCATTTTGTCGTTGCTTTCTATTTGTCTTTTTTTGTTTTTCTTCAATTGTCCTTCCTTTGTTTTGGATATTTTACTATTTTTAGAATTTTATTTTTTAAAGATTTATTTATTTGAAAGGCAGAGTACAGAGGCAGAAGGAGAGACAGAAAAAGAGAGAATCTCTATCCACTACCCGTATGGCCTCAACAATTGGAGCTGGGCCAGGCTAAAGTCAAAAGCCTAAAACTTTCATGAAGGTGGCAAAGGTCCAAATATTTGGGCCATCCTCTGCTTTTCCAGGTTATTAGCAGAGAACTGGGTCAGAAGTGGAGCACCCAGGATTCAAACTGGCACTCATCTGGGATGCCCGTGTTGCAGACAGCAGCTCTGTAAGATGTGCCACAACATCAGCCCCTCTATTTTAATTTTACTTTTCTATGATTTGTGATTGTTCAGGGAACTACAATATAAATCCTTTACTTCCACATTCAAGCTACTGTTATTACTATTTATACTACTAAAAATAGCATATATAAACTGCAGCCACAAGTACCTACCTACCTCTACCTTGTGATTCTGTGACAGTTTCCATGTTTTACACTTTCATGTTCTGTAATCCCACAGAATAGAATAATAGTATAAATTTAGCTTTAAACATATTTCTAAATTGCATAGACATGAAGAGGAAAACAGCAGAATAGTTCCGATGTATTTATGCAGACAGTTGCAATTTCTTTGCTCTCCCTACTTTTCTGAGTAGCCCCTCCCCCACATGTCACCTCCCCATCACGATTTAACTACTTTTGTTTAACAGCTTTTTGTTCACTCTTCAGTGACTTCAGTAGCTGCTTTTTCACTATGTCCTGGTTTTATGGCTGTTTTCTGCTGACGGAGCTGGGGGTCCTGGAGCAGACTCTTGCACTATAATAGCAGAATTTCGGCTCAGTCATATTAAGCTTTCCTTACATTACTAAGGTTTATGGGCCTGGAACTATGGTTTTCTTACCGGTATTTCATGCTTTATAAATAGTGTTGGTTAATGAAGAATAAAAATTCACATGCACAACATTCAAAACAGTGAGTATGGGTGTCTTAAAAGAAATGAACATGTTCCTTAAACAATGTGCTATTGTCACTGAAAGCTTGGTCCCTGTCCCTAGTGACAAATCAAAATAATAAGTGCAAAGTTTAAGAGTAAAGAAAAAGGTCAGTCTTTCAATAAATGAAGGGGTAACTGACGCCGGAGTCTCAAGGACAACTGCCCTCCTGAATCAGGGTGCAAGGACAGCCGCATGATGGCCTCCAGCCACGCTGTGAGGGGCTGGCTGGAATCCAGCTTAATGTAAGCTTGTGTCCAAGCTTCCAGCTGACAGCAATGCCACACTCTTCAAGGAGTGTTTACGATGACCACGTGGGCGTCGCCATCATCAAGGTGCATCTGATTAGAACCTTGTAGGGCTGGCTGTACCACAGCTGGGGCCTGATTGTACCTAACATTCCAGGCACGTCCTAGGGCTCAGTTTCACTAAAAGTGTTATCTGGTTTAAGCCTAACAGTGTCAATCAATCTGTGCATGAACTATTTATAATTTAGATTTTATCACCTGGGTAAACTGAAATTTAAAAACATGTTGGACTTAACAACCATTTAGCCTCAAAGCTTATGTCTTTTTTCCAGTATATTCTGTTACAGTGATTACGTGACGGGGCCATCGTAATAGAAAATACATAAGCAGATGTTAGGAAAAACCACACGTGACCCTGAAAAAGCAGTTTGGATCCAGAAACTTAGAATGCAGAGATTCTTTAGCCCTCTTTTTCATTCTGATCCATGACAACTTCTATCCATTGTCCAAGAGCGATGAAAAGAACATCTTTTGGAAGCAAATACATGGGTTTTTCAGTTGCTTCAAATTAAAATTTACATTTCTTGCTGATACACAGATGTCAATTTTTTTCTTCTAGGTAAAAGCTCAGATATGGAAATTCATTTATGGGAAATGAAATAGCATTTTCCAAATACAGATATATGCATTGCTTATAATAGAAAGGCTTGAAACCTTGAAGCTTTCTGAAATTCACTGATTTGTGTATTCCAAGCCTCTTAGCCTGAATGGATCTATAGTAGATTCTGTCAACTTATATTTTTGCATATTTTCCTAAGAGTCCAATGAGCACTGAATCTTGTAAACCATTGGAATGGAAGCTGTAGTGAAGGTGGATATTTTAAAAAGTTTGTTCTTATAATAAATAAACATTCATTCCTGCCTATGGAGAGTTGCTTAGAGTTTTACAATTTGAAGAATCTGGTGTCAGAGATGGATGCTCAACTGTGAAATTATGGTAAATTAGGAAACTGGCAAAAATAATTTTCTACTTGAAACTGATCAAGCAGTTACCTTAGTCTTAACCTGGGATCTATTACAGAGTCTACTTATGCACATTAAAAAATATCCTATTGTGGTCTTCCACAATTTGGGACCACAGTTTTTTTTTTTGTTCAAGTAGGAGGCACAAGACCTCAGATTGTCTCTCACATCCAGGAAGGTGAGGTATTGTACTGTGTCCCAAAGGCTCTTGGGGCTGCAAGTCACAGCTTGACTTAGGAAGACAGTTGGTGCTGCAAATTTCTGCTAGAAAAAAAAAATGGCCACTCAAGACAATCAGTCTTTATCCTGTTCCTCCGAACAGCAAACCTAAATAGGTAGGGTTTCTTCTCCCTTTATGAGCTGTCAGGTAGCTTTTTTTAGGTTACTTTTCAGAGCTAAAAAAGAAGCCATTGTTATTTAACTTGATTTATCCTGTGTTAAAATTCTCGAATCAATAGGACTGGGGAAGACTCAATAGTGTTTTCTGGACCTCAATTTATGTAGTTAAGATCTTAAAGTTTACTGTTATATAAAGCAATGTGCTAAAAGTATACTGTTAGATAGAATTCATAAAAAGAATAAATCCAATACAGAGCACTGAGATTTGACGATGACCAACCATTCAGTCCACCTGCAACAAACGAGTAAGAATTGAATTGATGCTTCGGTTTAGGCCACAAATCGTATTAGAAGTTAACTAAAAGAAATAAAATGAAAAGTTCAGACATTCGCACTCACTGAGAAGCAGCCTTATGGTTAGAAAATTAGGAGTCGATCATGTGCCATGCAGCACTGGAGAAACTTGAAGGTATAGTTCATGACTTCACAGATTTGTAATCTAGCTGGGGATTGCCTAGCAAATAAAATTATTGGAAATTCTCATTAAAGAAATTAAAAGATGCGCACAATTCTCTTATCAAAGGAAGCAATAGCATAGTCAAGAGTTGGACTTTTGCATAAGTTATTGATGTCATGCAGTTCTTTCAACCACTCTGCATAAAGCTATTCCTCTAGATTCAGGACTACATATAGGTTGTGCAGAAGACTTAAAATAATCCCCTAGCCAAAACACAACCCGTATTAGACATACTAAATAAGTGCTCGTTAATTTCCTTTATCATCGCGTAAGGGTGATTACAAGGGGCTGGTGCTGTGACACAGTCAGTTAAGCTTGGGACTGCTGCATGTCATCTTGGAGCTGCGACTCAATTCCTGGTGGCTCTGCTACAGATCCATCTCCCTGCTAATGCTCGTGGGAAGGCAGCAGAAGTTTGCCCATCTGTCGGAGACTTAGATGGAGTTCCAGGTAGCTGGCTTCAGCCTGGTCCAGCTCCAGCGCTGTGCACATTTGGGGAGTGAGCCATTGGATGGAAGATCCCTTTTCTCTTGTCAGTCCCTCTCTCTGTCATTCTGCCTTTCAAACAAAATACAATAAGTCTTCAAAAACATACGGATTAAATTTGAGGGGACAAAACTAAAAGCAATGACATAGAAATGTAGATATCTGACCTGTATTTTTGGTTTGCCTATTTACTGTGTTCTTATGCAGTCTCCAAACGCTCCTTATTCTTCAAATTCCCATCATTAGACTTCGTATCCACCCCCTAAGTACCATTTACATTACATTTGCTTTTTTAAAAAAAAGCCTAAAACGCCATCCAAGAATGCTATAATTATTAAATGGAAAGTTGAAGAGGGAACACAAAGTATTTTGATGTCAAAATGCACCAACACAACCTGTATTTCAGTTTAAATGATCTAGATTCTCTGCCCATGCTGACCACAGTGGCCAGGAGTAAAATGTTCCGCACTGCCACTGTGGTTGCTGCTGTAGGTGCAGCCATTGAGTTCACAGCACAAGGTGTGAGAGCAGGTCAGAATCTGCTGGGGCATACAGGTACATGTGAGCTCTGAGCTGCGGTTCTACTCCTTCCGGAAGCTGTATTTAACTTGATTTTTAGTGAGTATTGGTTGAGTTTTAGAATTATAATATGTTTCTTCTCTTTTCTTACATTCAAGATCTCTGAATTATGAGTTTCATGTCTACAAAGGCTGTCAATGAATTACACATTTAGAATACTGAATAAATGTCCAGTTTTTAAAATAATAATACTTAATAGGAAATTTCTGCTGTATACTCCGTCCCTACATATGTACTATACAAAAGATTTAATTTACAATTATGTATGTATTTTTCTTAGGAATTAGATACCTTCAACAATATGAACTGTGTGTAGCTAGCATCATGAAATATAGAAGAGTAAACTACTTCCAATCTAAAACCAAGTAGACTGATAGAAATAAACAGTTCGGATTTATTAAAATTCTGTCTATGACTAATCCCTTCCATTGATTCCTTTGTTTAAGATTTTGTTGTAGCTTCAGTAGGAGACACAACAATGGATGATTAGATAAGTTGTATTCCATGAAGAGGTGAGAGAGGAGTGAGACTGAGACAGATATGTAATAGCAATCTAAAGGAAGAAGCAGTGTATGCTGTCAAGGGTGTAATACTACCATGGAATTTCAGAAAAGCAGGGAGAGAGTACATTTCTTTGACTCCTTCTTTGAAGGATTGCTAACAGTGACACGCAGAGAATATGCATTAAACATATGGATCATTATGGAAAACTTACTCTGATGCCTAGTACTCGAAAAACAACCCCTTTTAAGCATTTTCATACTGATTTCATAGTCAGTTCCCTGCCATAGAGAGGAATCTAATGCAGAGTGAAGTAGACTTACAGGTATTTTTCAAGTTCAAATTGATTATCTCTGAAGATTAAGGACATAAATAAATGAGACAAAAAAAATCACAAGGCTGAGTTTTGACAGGCTTGATTCAGGATGAATGCTGAGCTGGTTCCAATGTAGCCAGGGTTGATAAATTTGGGACCCATGTAACATAAAGGCAGCACAACATTGATACATGAACCTCTACTAAGAAATAACTGGAGTAACAGTACTTGTGGTGGCGCTATGGTGCCGTGGGTTAAGCTGCTGCTGTGACACCAGCACCCCATATCAGAGTGCCATTTCAGTCCTGGCTGCTCAGCCTCCAATCTAGCTTCCTACTCATATGCCTGGTAAGGTAGCAGAGGATGGCCCAAGTCCTAGGTCCCTGCCACCACCCATGTAGGAGACCTGGGAGGAGTTCTTGGCTCATGGCTTCAGGCTTGCCCAGCACTATCTGTTGCATGCATCTGGGTGGTGAACCAGTGAATGGAAGAGACTCCCCTCTCTGCTTCTCTCTCTCATTCTCTTGCTCACTCTTTCCCTCCTTCTGTCAGTTTACATTGCAAATAAATAGAGCTTTAAAAAAGAATAGTTATGGTGATTGTGGTTTCCATGTTCAAAATCTGTTTTTGTACATTGTCTTTACCTACATATCCCATTATGTACAAACAGAGAATGATACTCATTTCCTTTATCTTATATCTAAAAGCTAAGAAAAGGGCAAATTACTTGAGTTAATACAGTCATGATTAAGGGAAGTAAGTCACAAAGCATGGTACTAATATGTTTTGAACTTGGACAAGAGGTCAATTTTTAGAGATTAGCATATTTACTATTGGAAAACGCATTATTTTATTATTCAATTCTCCTGCTGTTTTGATATAAAAAGAGTAATAGCTCTAAATGCCCTTTCCCTCCTAAGTACAGCTGAGACACTGTTTGCTGAAATGATTGATTCTGATAAGCTTTATTTCAACCATGAGCAAAATCAATCAAGGATGTTCAGTGGAAACCACAAAGAGAGGATTATTTAGAAGAAATAAGCCTTCCTGGGACTGGCACTGTGGTGTCGCGGGTAAACCACAGCCTGCAGTTCCAGCATCCCATAGGGGCGCTGGTTGGAGACCTGGTTGGAGACCTGGTTGCTCCATTTCCAGTGGAGCTCCCTGCTATGGCCTGGGAAAGCAGCGGAAGATGCCCAAGTCCTTGGGCCCCTGCACCCACATGGGAGACCTAGAGTAAGCTCCTGGCTCCCACCTTCGGATTGGCACAGCTCTGGCCATTGTGGTCATTTGAGGAATGAACCAGTGGATGGATGGACTCTCTCTCTCTCTCTCTCTCCCTCTCCCTCCCCTGCCTCTGCCTCTTTATAACTCTATGCCCCTCAGATAAACATAAAACTTTTTAAAAAAGAAAGAAAAAATAAGATTCTCTATTTAAAGTTAATATCACAAGTGTACATATAATGAATGGTTTTCTGGATTCTTCCTTTGCTTATGCTATTTTTCATTTATGTTATTCTTCAGTATAGAAATACTGAGTCAGTGAAGTATTTGAGTCTAACTCATTTTTTGGAAACACCACAGAGGCAGCTTCTAATTCACGTTGATTTTAGCAGAAGAGTATCTGCCCATTCACAGAATGAAAATCAAGTTTAACTGTATTAGCTGCATACTTTCATGAAATTTTCTACTTACTGCATTCAGGTTTTTGAAAGATTGCTCCATGGTATAGTAACATTTAAGACAATGTAGTGATTATTAACAGATTTATTTAGTTATTCAAAAGGCAGAGGGAAAGAGATAGAGAGCTAGAGCTAGATGATAGATAGATAAACACCCACCCAGAGAGGGGGAAAGAGGAGGGGAAGATATCTTCCATTTGCTGATTGACTCATCAAATGGCCACGACAAACAAGGTTGTGCCAGGCTAAAGCCAAGAGCCAGGAACTCCATCCAGGCCTCTGGATGGCTCTACCTTCCCCGGCCCAGGAACAGGGAGCTGGATCAGAAGTGGAGCAGCCAGGACTCAAACTCTACTCCTATATGGGATGCTGGTGTTGCAAGTGGTGGCTTAACCTGCTGTGCCACAATACCAGTCCCCATCCAGTGATTATTTTATCACCATCGAATGGTTTTTAAAATCAAACGCTGTTAAGTTATCCATTGCTATGTTTACAAAGCCTGGGCAATGAACATTTACCTGGATCATATTAGGGTATCCCAATCAGGATTTGTGGTTTTTACCTACAGCTAGCTCAGTTCTTTGTAAAAGATTGTGCACGTAATGTCTTCAAAGAGTTCATAGCAAATGCATATAATAAGAAAATTGTACACAGAAGTCAAAATTTTTGGCACCATAATAAACTTATCTTTTAACTCTGTTTTCCAAATTTTTTCTGATACACTCTTATATGCTAAAAAGCTGCCCCTGCAGGTCCTCTAAATTCATGAACCCTAATTACAAACTCAACTGATATAAAAAAGTTTATATATTTAGATTAAGATTATTAAATGCTACGGATAAAGGCAAATTAACATGCATTTCAAAACAGAAATAATTCAAGTTATATTTGAAGTTAGAACAGGAGTGGGCTTTGCACTTATGCCCATGAATGCTGAAAGTCTAAAGATTAGCACAAAGTATTTATACAAGAGTAGACGTTGTGGCACAGTGGATTACTCTGCTGCTTAGAAAGCCTGAACCTCACATCAAAGTACCTGGGATGGAGTCCCACCTCTGGTCCTGATCTGGCTTCCTAACACACAGCCTTGGTGGCAGCAAATGATGGCTTAAGTACTTGGGTCCCTGAGACTCATTTGGGAGACCTAGATAGATTTCCTGGCTCTTTGTGTTTTGATCTGGCTCATACCTGGTTTTTGAGGGCATTTGGGAAGTGAACCAGCAGATGGAAAATATTTCTCTCCTCCCCTCTCCTGTCCTCTCCTCTCCGCTCCTCTCCTCTTTTTCTATCTTTTACAGTATCTTTTTCTCTCTTTTTGCCTCTCTTTCTCTGTCTTTCAAATGTCTTTCAAATAAATAAAATTCAATAAATGTTAGAAAAATTTAGACAAAATGATTAAATTAATAAAAGTTGTATTCTTGTATTCTAGGCATGCTGTATTCAAAAGTAATGGCAAAATATGTGGGTAAATATACAAACACATAGAGGGTACACAATCCTTGTCCACACCATATGATGAGAATATTGGGGTTCATGGAGGACACTCATCAGTTAATGATCCAAAAGAGTTCTCAGAATGTGGGAGACAAAGAAGAGAAATGGGAAATACACAATTGTAATAAAAGTACAAAATAAAAATAGTAAGCAGGAAAGAAATAATAGTAATGGTAATAATATTGAAAATGTTAGATAATGACTATGTTAATAAACAAAGATGTTTGTCACAATGAAAATAAATAAGGGAGGTAACGTTTGGTTAAGGATCTAACCCTTAAGTGGAAAAGAAAACGATAAGGAATTATTGAATTTTTTTCATACTTACGTGATAAGAAAAATAGGCACGTAAGCAGAGGAAGTACAGAGTAATGTGTAGGTCAAATAATCACCTGTTTCTTCTTAGTAGATGCATGATTTTCCAAGGATCACTACGTTTTCTAGTTATTCTAGTGTGTGCCGGTGTGGTATATATCCATAGTATACACTTTTATAATTATTTGAAAACATCACAAATCCTGGGCTAGAGCTCTATCTTTCCACCTAGATTGTCTGGTTTTTGTCATTATTTTAAAAAATTACTGAGGCTCTCAAGACACTAACTGATGTTTACAAATAAATATTACAGGTGAATTAAAGATTTCTGCAATTTATTTGTTCTCTATTAAACAACATCAATTTTTATCTTTGTTAAGATCTGCTTTTTGTCTTATCGTGATTTTCTATCTAATGACTTTTTCTTAAATTTACTTATTTGAGAGACAGAGACAGAAAGAAACAGAGAGAGTGCCCATCTACTGGTTCACTTTCCATATGTACATAATGGCTGGGACTGGGCTGGGCCAGAGCAATGAACTAATAACTCAGTCTCCCAGTGGGTGGCAGGGACCCAGTTGCTTGAGTTAGCACGGCTTCTTCCCAAAACCTGCTTTGCCAGGAAGCTGGAGTTGGGAGCTGGAGCTAGGGACTGTACCCCAGCAATCCTCTGTGGCAAGTAAGCATTCCAACTCGCATCTTAATCGCTAGCCCAAACACCATTCCTCTTTCTTATTTTTTAATCCTAGAATCCTATTACTTCATTTCTAGGAGCATAGTTTTATGGTGAGAAATGTTTTACTACATCTCATTGCTTTCTCTCTTATATTCAAACAGCAATAGTATCTCAAATCTTTTTAAAATTATGCCTTGATCAGTAGTTTTGTAGTTGTAACTTTCTTAATTGTTAATCCATCAACATTTTTCTGTGAATTCATTATTATATTTTCATAATCTAACTATACATTAATTAAATGGTTTATCTACCTAAATGTATATTTAGAATTAATGAAAAATTCAAGGAAACTTTTTTTTAAAAAAAGACATTTATTTATTTGAAATGCAAAGTTAGAGTGAGAGAGAGATCTTCCATCTGCTGATCACTCCCCAAATGGCCACAACAGTTAAGGCTGGGCGAGGCTAATCCCAGGATCCTGGAAATCCATCCAGGTGTCCCATGTGGGTGTAGGGACAAATGCTGTAACAATCATATAATTTCAAAATGTCATTTTTTTTGTATTTTGTTAGTTACCACAGATCAGGGAAAACACATGATATTTGTTTTTTGGGTACTGGCTTATTTCACAAAGTATAATCATTTCCAGTTGCATACATCGTGTTGCAAAAGACAGCATTTCATTCATTTTTATGGCTCAGTAGTTCTCCATAGTGTGTATATACTGTAAGTTCTTTATCCAGTCAATAGTTGCTGGACATATCTGTTGATTATATATCATAGCTGTTGTCAATTGAGCTTCAGTGAACATGGGGGTACAGATAACTCTTTCATATACTGATTTCTCTTTATTTAGGTGCATTTGCAGGAGTCAGGAGGTTGGGTCATATGGTATACTTATTTCCAGCTTTCTGAAGGTTATCCATATTGTCTTCCAATATAGTATACTAGTTTACATTCCCACCAACAGTAGATTAGGGTACCATTTTCCCGACATCCTCACCAGCATTTATTATTTGTTGATTCCTATATAAGTGCCATTTTAACTGGAGTGAGGTGAAACCTCATTTTGGTTTTTATTTGCATTTCAATGATGGCTGGTAATCCTGAGCATTTTTTCATGTGTGCATTGGCCATTTGAATTTCCTCTTTTAAAAAATGCCTGTTCAAATCTTTTGCCCATTCCTTAACTGGATTGTGTTTTGTTGTTGTTGAGTTTCTTGAGCTCTTCATAGATTCTTGATATAAATCCTATATTAATTGCATAGTTTGCAAATATTTCTCCCATTTGTTGGTTGCCTCTTCACTTTGCTGAGTGTTTCCTTTGCAGTGCAGAAACTTCTCAATTTAATGTTACCCCGTTACTCAATTTTGGCTTTGATTATCTTGCTTCTGGGGTCTTTTCTAAGAAGTCTTTGTCTATAAAAATTTCTTACAGAGTTTCTCCATGTTATTCTCCAGTAATTTGATGGTATCAAGTAATAGATTTAATTTCCTGATCCATTTTGATTTTTTTATAAAGTGTAAGTTAAGGGGCTTGTTTCTCAGTTCTGCATGAAACAATTCTCCCACCTCCATTTGTTGAAGATACTATCTTTTCTCCAGGGATTTATTTTAGCTCCTTTCTCAAAGATAAGTTGATTGTAGATGTGTGGATTGATTTCTGGAGTTTATATTCTATTTCATTGGTCTACATGTCTTATTTTTTGCCAATATTAGGCTGTTTTGACTATAACTGTCATGTAGTGTGTCTAAAAATCTGGTATTGTGATACATCTGGCTTTGTTTTTGTTATATAAGATTGGTTAGCTACTTGTGGTCTCTTCATTTCTCTATGAATTTTAGAATCATTTTTTTCTAAGTCTGAGAAGAATCTTAGGAATTTTGATTGGGATTGCTTTTTGATTTTTATAGTATAGAAATTTTAATATTAATTCTTCCAATATGTGAATATGGAAGGTTTTCCAAGTTTTTGTGTCTTCTAGCTCTTTATTTAATGCTTTGTAATTTTCTTCTTAGAGATCTTTTGCCTCCATAGTTAAATGTATTCCAAAGCATTTAAATTATTGTATAGCCATTATGAATGCGATGGTCTTAGAAGTTCTTTCCAGCCATGATATTGTCTGTGTATATGAAGGCTATTTTGTTTTATGTCTGCTAGTTTTATATCCTGCCATTTTACCAAACTCTCTGTTTTATGAGTCCTAATATCCTCTTAGTGGAGTCATTGGGAGCCTCTATATGTATAATCAAGTCATCTGCAATTAGGGATAGTTTTATTTCCTCCTTGCCAAATTGTATTTCTTTGATTTCTTTTTCTTATTTAATGCCTCTTGATAAGGATTCCAGGACTATATTGAATAGCAATGGTGAAAGTAGGCATCTTTGTTGGGTTTCAAATCTTAATGGAAATGCTTCCAACTTTTCCCTATTCAATAAGATGCTGGCTGTGGGTTTTTCTTACATTGCTTGATTGTGTTGATGGGTACTCCTACTATACCCAATTTGCTTATGTTTCTAATCATGAAAGGATGTTGTATTCTCTCAAAGGCTTTCTCTGTGTCTATTGAAATAATCATATGGTTTTTATTCTTCAGTTTGCTAATGTTATGCATCACATTTATTGATTTGCAAATGTTGAACTATCCCTGCATACCAGGATATAACCCACTTGATCCATGTGAATGATCTTTCTAATGTGTTGTTGGATTCAGTTAGTTAGTATTTTGTTGAGGGTTTTGGCATCTATGTTCATCAGGCATATCAATCTATAGTTCTCTTTCTCTGTTTTAACTTTTTTCTGGTTTAGGAAATAAGGTGATGCAGGCTTTATAGAAGGGCTTTTGGAGGAGTCCCTCCCTTTCAATTGTTTTGAACAGCTAGAGAAGACTTAGAATTAGTTCTTTAAAAGTCTGATGGAATTCAGAAGTGAAGCCTTCGGCCTGGGCTTCTCTTTTCTGCGAGGGTCTTTATTACAGATTCAATCTACATCTTGGTTATTGATCTGTTTAGGTTTTCTATGTCTTTGTGAATCAATTTTGGTAGATAATATGTGTCCAGAAATCTATCCATTTCTTCTGGATTTTCCAATTTGTTGCCATAGAGCTCTTTAAAATAATTCCTGATAATTCTTTTTATTTCTGTGCTTTCCATTGTTACATTTATTTTTTTCATCTCTGATTTTATTAATATGGCTCTTCTCCCTCTTGCAGCTGAAAAATTAAGATTTAGAGCCAAGAAATTGTTAAAACACATGGAATTCTCCTTAGGATAAATTTGGAAGAATGGAGAATATTGACAAAATTACATGTTGACCTATTTTAAAAGTCCTCATTTATAACTACATCACTTTCAAAGGTTTCAGAGGATCTGCCCTATATATTTTCAGGTCAGGACAGCTGTAGAACTAAGAGTTCTCCTGATGGATGAGCTAATTTTTGCATTTCACTAAAGCACAGTTATAAATAGATACTAATGATTTTTAGAAGCCTTGATGGCTTCTAGCACACTATACATATTAATTATCTAATCACTTTGAGCTCTTTGATTTTTCTCAGGAGGAAATTGCTACAGGAAGTCAAAGGATTTACAGCTTGAACCTGTAGATGCATTAAATAGATGCAAAGCCTGGGTCACATGCATCATCTGTGATGGGCAAAGCTGTCAAGCTAAGTGTAACATTTTTGCTACCCATTCTAAATGAATCCATGTTCCTTACAAACTAAATACAGATAATATATATTAGAGAACTGTATTGCCATTTCACAAAGATAAAAGTGTTGCTACAAATCCTGAAGGGAGAATATATCCATCAGAATAAACTAGATTATGCTGAGGCAGCAAGTAATCCTCAAATCTCACTGGTTTCAATTAACAAATATACAATTTTTTTCTCAAGTAATATACCAATACATCTTGTTCAATAACTTGTTATGGACATCATGGTAATATGAAGCCCAAGATTTCAAATACAGGCCACCATAATGAATATTGCCTGCACTCTTTCAGAAAGAAGAGAATTCTGGAAAGTCTCACAATAATAGTTAATGCTCTGCTTAGATCCACATCATATTCATGTACAACTCTTTCACTAGAACTGCCCATGTGACCCTAACGTCCCAAAAGTGCTTTAACCATGGGCTGAAAAGCCCATGAGAGTATTTCAGGCATGGAAAGCCAAGACACTCTGGCAAAAAAAAAAAAAAAAAAAAAAAAAAAAAAAAAAAAAAAAAAAAAAAAAAAACAAACTAAATGAAAGATCTCTGTGAGTGAGATCCCAGTGGAAAGAACAGGACTTCAAAGAAGGAGGTACCTTTCTCTGAAGGGAGGAGAGAACCTCCACTTTGACTATGACCTTGTCTAAACAAGATAAGAGTCGGAGAACTCAAAAGGCTTCCATAGCCTTGGAAACTCATGACTGGAGCATAGGGAGATTACTGATGCCATAGACAGGAGTGTCAATTGGTAAAGTCAACAACAGGAGTCACTGTGCACTTACTCCTCATGTAGGATCTCTGTCCTTAATGTGCTCTACATTGAGGCTTAATGCTATAACGAGTACTCAAACAGTATATTTCACTTTGTGTTTCTATGTGGATGCAAACTGTTGAAATCCTTACTTAATGCATACTAAACTGATCTTCTGTATATATAGAAAATTGAAAATGAATCTTGATATGAATGGAAGGGGAGAGAGAGCAGGAAAGGGGAGGGTTGCGGGTGGAAGGGAAGTCATCGGGGGGGGAAGGGGGAAGCCAATGTAGTCCATAAGCTGTACTTTGGAAATCTATATTCATTAAATAAAAGTTAAAAACAAAAACAAAAAACAAAAGCAAAAACAAAACAAAAGTGCAATGTGAATTATAATTCTTTAGCCAGGACCACTGATTGCCTATCAGTGTAGGAGCACAAGATATGTTGCTTTTAAATCTGACCCAGAAGCACACAAGAGTTTCTGATACATGCAATCAGTTCTCATTAAGATTATGTGGCAGGTGCCCCATCAAATCCCATCATTCAACCTTGAGGGGCATATGGAAAGGACCATAGGAAGGTTCGTTAGACTTCCTGTGGTAAACCACATCTACTTCATTACAACATGACAAGGTATTTGGGGGTTTTATGAGAAATTTTCAAATATTTTTATTAGTAATAATTATATATAAAGATAGACTATAGTCTGACATTTCAATACTTGTATAGAATGTGTACTGGTCAAATCAGGCTAACCTATATTTCCATTTTTGATCTTACTTATAGGTTTACAGTTACTTGCACCTATTTGTTAATAAAATAAAAAGGTCATTGTGATCTCTAGAAGCCCAGTATGGCCTGTAACACTAGGATCTTACTCTTTCTGTCCAACTCTGACTTGGCATCCATTTCCCAAACTGCCTCTATATCCAGCCCCCTCCAAGACTCCACTCACAATGACCAAGATGAGGAACCGACCAAGATGTACATCATCAGATGGATGGATAAAGAAAATGTGGTAGATATATTCAGTACAATATATTCATCAACAAACAAGAGGAAATCCGTAATAAAAATCCAAAAACAAATAATCGAATGTTAGTCCTAAATACAAACATATCAATAATCCCACATAATGTAACTAGTCTAAATCCATCAATTAAAAGACAGAAATTGATCTGTTTTAAAATAAATTAATTCTTGGGGCCAGCACTGTGGCTTAGAAGCTGTGCTGATCTGAAGCCAGGAGGCGGGATCTTCTTCCAGGTCTCCCACATGGGTGCAGGCCAAGGACTTGGGTCATCTTCTATTGCTCTCCCAGGCCATAGCAGAGAGCTGGATTGGAAGTGAAGCAGCTAGGATTTGAACCAGCGCCCATATGGGATGCTGGCACTGCAGGAAGTGACTTTATCTGCTAAGACCAAACCCAGCACACCTCAGCTGCTAGCCATGATAGAGGTGTGCAAATAAACTTTCCCTTTGCTTGTGTTTTCTTTCATTAACCAGTCTACCCCTCCAGGGAAAAGCCCAGGGACCAATAGCCTTGAAGCCCACAAGTTTTCATATTCTCTCTCTCTCTCTCTCTTCTCTCTCTCCCTCCCTCTCTCCCCTACTCCCTTTCTCCCTCCCCTACCTGCAAGTTGGTTCCCTTCTGTCTCAGGATTTACCCTTGGCCTCCCATCAGCATTCCTACCGAACCTCTCTGGGACCTGAGACCTATGATCAACACATTTCTTCAGCCCCATGCACTATTTTCACTCTGACTCATCTATCAGACACCCCAATACCTAACTTTCCCTGCACTCAGGGCGCTCCTGGGGAGTGGTTATGCTGGCTGACATGAACACTCTCAACAGAGACTTGTCCCGACCAAATCGGAAAGACATCACACTAGAGGTCACGACAGAAGGATAACAACTTCACTAAAGAGCCAGAACAGCTGGGACACCTGAAAAGTTGAAACTTGCTGCCAGCATTGTGGTATAGCAGGTAAAGCCACTGCCTACATTGCCAGCAGCCCATGTGGCCTGGGAAAAGCAGCAGAGGATGACCCAAGTGTCTGGATCCCTGACACCCACATGGGAGACTTCCAAGCATCTACATAATTATTTTGCAAAAACATACATGTAGCCTAAAATCATTATCGTGGTGTCTCATATGATCTTCCATCTCAAAGTCTTGTTAGTTTTCTATGTGATGGGTTAAATGTCCCTTAACTCTATTTTTTAAATAAATGATTGTTTATACTTTTAATACATTTAATAGAAAAGAAGGAAATTTTATAATATAAAGAGGGAATATGCATCTATTAATTACAAAATTTGTTTCACTGGAACAATTGCAGAGGTCAAATTTTGATCAAGTTTCTGTCATTACGATAAATTAAGTGCCTTATATTGCACGTTTTTCAGATAATCTGGTTAAAGTACCCAGTATTTACCTTTGCATTTTAATCTACAAACACAATTATTCCCCCCCCCAAAAAATAGAGTCACAGAATTTTCAAGAGGTCAAGATTGTAAGAAGAGTATATGGGAAGCACAGAGTAGGAAATGAAGATTTTGCATATTATGCTATCATAACTAAAGTTAATGAACAATTACTGCATATTTGGCTTTGCAAAAATAGTTGTACATATATTTTAAAATGCAATGTTCTCATAATCCAGTGAGTTAATTTCATTCTTATTTATCTTTTACAAATTTCCCCAGAGCTGTATGGAGAATAATGACAAAATTGGGGCTTTGAGACTAGAGTTAGCTGGTATCACATATGGGCTTGAGCAAACAGGGCACCGCCATCCTCTGCTTCTTGCACTTCTTTCAAAGCACAGAAAAGTCATTCTGTTCTTCAAAAGCTAAATATGCTCTGTAAGTCTGCAAATCTCCATGGCTCCTATAAAATCCCCTGTCCATTTCGACAGTTGTTAATGCATGCTCTTTTCCTCCTTCTAAAATTATTTGTCAATTCGAGTAGTTCTTCGGAGTAGACTGAAATATTTCAGAGGGAATCATTTATGCACTTAGAGAATCTGTCTCAATGTGAATACCTGTGCACAATTTAGTGGGAAACCATTATACTTCTTCAATACATTTACGGTCAGAAAACCTATATGTTAGACATCGTTACAAAGATAAATTACCTCAGTTATAAACTACAGACCATAAAAAATAGCAGCAATCTTGCTTCAGTAGGTAGGGATAAGTTTTCTTGGACTTCACTCTCTTTAAATTTCTGTCACTGTAATTCAACTATGCTACGCCATTTGTTCATGATGTCTGTAATTCTACTGAGATTTGAGAAGCTCATAATGTGTGGGTTGGGACAGTTCTATCAGAGAGTCCTGCACACTGTGGACCTTTTAGTCACACTTTGTGGAAAGAACAGTAACTCTCTGTCTCTGTATAAAACATAGCTGAATTATTCTGTGTTCTGAGAGTGGATGGCCCCAGGGTCACACCCAGGAAGCTCTTAAATTTTATTGCTATTGACAGCAATTTTTTCTCTTGATGCATAGCTATTATATGCACCTGAATTATACTAGGAGTTATATGATTTTATAATGGGAGTTATGATTTTGTCTACCAGTAGTCTTTACATTTAAATAGTAAGCTATTGCTGCAACCAGAAGTATAGACATACGACTCCAGCCTGTAAGAAGATCATCAGTTAGTATGAGAAAATGCACACAAAGCAAATGAAGATGACAGTAGATAAACTGTTTAATGAGGGAGGAGAGACAGTGTAATAATATACCAAATAAATGAGAATAAAAATTGGTATAGATCTGGCTGGAAACTGATTGTGAAAGGTTGTATTTCACTAAGTCTTAGTGTAGGAGCATGTAAAGAAAATAGTTGATAAAAACATTAGATGTATATTGAAATTGTTCTTGGATAATTTGGACACCTTGGTCAGTAGTGTTGGAACATAATATAACTCTACCTCCCTTAAGGTCCATGTTATCTGGGTTGTTCTCCAGGAAGACAGAACACAGCCCTTCCCTGTAGACTGAACAAAATAAATAATTACTTCTCATTGTCGTTTTCAGCAGGACAAAGCGGCAGATACTTGGCAATTTTAAATCTTTGTTTAACTGAAAAATTTCCTTCATTCAAATCTGTGCTGGGGCTGGTGTTGTTACACAAACAGATTAAGCCGCCCCTTTCAACTTTGGCATCCCATGTCAGAGGACTGATTCATGTCCCAGCTGCTCCATATCCAATCCAACTCCCTGCTCAGGCACCTGGGAAGGCAACAAAAGACAGCTCAAGTGCTTGGACTCTTGCCCCACGTGCGAGACACAGATGGAATTCCAGGCTGAGTTCTCTCTCTCTCTCTCTCTCTCTCTCTGTAAAATAAATATTTTTTTTAATTTTATTTATTTATTTATTTGAGAGGTAGAGTTAAAGACAGTGAGAGGGAGAGACAGAGAGAAAGGTCTTCCTTCCATTGGTTCACTCCCCAAATGGCTGCAATGGCCGGAGCTGAGCCGATCCGAAGCCAGGAGCCAGGAGCTTCCTCCTGGCCTCCCAAGCAGGTGCAGGGCCCAAGCACTTGGGCCATCCTCTACTACACTCCCGGGCCACAGCAGAGAGTTGGACTGGAAGAGGAGCAACCGGGACAGAATCCGGCGCCCATATGGGATGCCAGCGCTGCAGGTGGAGGATTAACCTAGTGAGCCACGGCGCCAGTCCCAATTTTTTAAAAATCTTAAAAACAGGAAAAATATTCATTCAGGACAGTTTTTCTTCTCTCTTCCCTCTGCACATTGCTATAATAAATAAAGTGCCCCTTTCTTTATTTTGAGGGTAAATATTTTGAAAAAGCTCAATGGAACGAGCATGAGATATCCCAGGAGGCAAAATTTTAAGTTGAAGTAGCTGTTTCCTAAACTGCATTCTAAACAGTGCAGGAGCCAATGCAACTTGCGGCTCCAGTGTGTTGGGTCGGTTGCTTGTTGGGAGGGGATTACAGCAAGCCGGCTTGCACAGAGATGCCTTAAACACTGAGAACCTTCTGAGGGGAAAAGTTTAAACAGCAAAGAAAACCAACCTTTCCTTTGAGAGAGGCATAGAAAGAGATGTCTACAGACACATAGTTGAAATGAAAAGTTTGGTGCATTTTGTAGCTAAATCACCCTTCATTCTGTCTTGAAGAATCTTCAGCACATTTTAAAAAATGTTTTTGATATAGATTTGTTTCCAATAATATTGAAAAAAGTTCAGTCCCACTTTGGAGCTAATACATGCAACATCCGTGGCCATTCATAGGAAGCCACACACAGGTGCCACACAAAACAGACACTACCCAGTGAGTGCTAAAAGGCCTCTTTTTTTTTTTTAACTTTTTTTTTTTTTTTTTGGACAGGCAGAGTGGACAGTGAGAGAGAGAGACAGAGACAAAGGTCTTCCTTTGCCGTCGGTTCACCCTCCAGTGGCCACCGTGGCCAGTGCGCTGCGGCCAGCGCACCACGCTGATCCGATGGCAGGAGCCAGGTGCTTCTCCTGGTCTCCCATGGGGTGCAGGGCCCAAGCACTTGGGCCATCCTCCACTGCACTTCCCTGGCCACAGCAGAGAGCTGGCCTGGAAGAGGGGCAACCGGGACAGAATCCGGCGCCCTGACCGGGACTAAAACCTGGTGTGCCGGCGCTGCAGGCGGAGGATTAGCCTAGTGAGCCGCGGTGCCGGCCGCTAAAGGGCCTCTTGACAGATGAGTTTAGAGACCTAGATAAGTTTTCTCAAAGAATTTTGAACAAAATTGAAGTTTGGGAAGGCTAAATTGAAAAGCAATATTTGTCAATTGTATTAGACTAAGCATGACATATACAGCCCACCTAATAAAAATAGATCCTTGTATATGTTAAGAAATAGAAAATTTGAAAAAAATATATTTATTTCTCTTAAATTGAGAATTTAACCTTTACCTGATAAGAACACATGTAATTCTCAAAGCATTGTTAAAATAATCAATTTTCTTCAGAATAAAAAGTGGTAATTGCTAATTTATAGAAGTAGAACTCCTCATTTTCCAGTTAAATCATTAAAGTTCTTCTTACAAAGGGTTTATCCTTTAGGCACAATATTTCCACAAACAATGTTTTGTGAAAACATTACAATTTCATATATATTTATAATAAATATCTAAAATCACCAGCAAAAGTTGTATTGAATAAACAGCCCTCTGAGGTATTTCTAAAAGCAGTCATATTTTATAACTAAATGTATTTTTTCTTCTTTTTATTTTTGGGTCAGTTTATGTCAAACCTTTAAAAAGCATTATATATGACATTATCTACTCGAAATAATTTCTAAATAGATTATAAAATGTTCATTAACCCTTTGATTTAAACTATCAAAATATAAATGGATTTTTCCCATTTAACAAATTGTTTAGAGCTGTAGCTGACATTTTCTATATATGAATTACAATAAATAAAATAATTTGTAGCTTTTGTATCCCGATTTCTGTGCAGTGACCTTGCAGGAAAAATACTTTCAAGAACACAGCTTTTCCATTTAAAGTACAGCAGTGTTTGCATATACTGTAAATAATTTAAGCAGTTAAATTATTATAAAAATTCAGAATGCAAGCAGTATTTCTGAAAATAGTGAAGGAAAATGCTCTGATTTCAGTCTTCAAAGGTCAAGTCCCCCTGTTTATCACAGCACTATTCACAGTCTCCAGGACACGAGTCAACCAAGGTCCATCAGCAGACACCAGGATAAAGAAAATGTGGCGAATACATAGGACAGAAGATTACTCGATATACAAAGGAAACTGTCGTTCTCAGCAAAATGGATGAAATTAAAGACACTGTGTAAGAGAAAAAAACCAGACACAGACAGACTAGAACAGCACATTCATATTTGGAAGATAAAAAAACTGAATCTGAAGGTGGAATCATGATTACTAGAAACTGGAGGGTAAAGGCATATTGAACAACAGGCTCCAAAACACAGAAAAATGAGTTCTAGTGTTCCATAGCATAGTGGAATGGCCACAGTTCCCATGAACACATTTAATATTTTAAGAAGGATGAGAACAGAGGAGCAAAAGTGTTCCAAAGATGAACAAATAATAAGGGCATGACATGCAAATTACCCTGATTTGATCAGTACTTTTTGTATATACCCTATGTTCCATAAATATGAAGTCTACAAAATATTGCTGAAAATAAACATTCTCCTTTAATTTCATTTTCACATGAGTTTTTTTGAAGGATCCTCGTATGAACAATTATTACACACTAGTCAAATGCTTAAAGGTGTAAACATGTTTTTAAATTACAAAATAAACATTTTGGTCTGGCTTCATTCCCAGGCATGGAAGTCCCTCCATTTCTCACAATTAAACACCACTGAAGGAGACTTCAGAAAATTATGGAAAATGGGGTACTGGCATTGTAGCATAGTGGAAATAGCCAACGCTTGTAGTGCCGGCATCCCATATTGGTGTTGGTTTGAGTCCTAGCTGCTCCACTTCTGATCCAGCTCCCTGATAATGCGCTTGGGAAAGCAGTGAAGATGGCACGAGTCTTGGGCCCATGTACCATGTGGGAGACCCTGAAGAAGCTCCTGGCTTCCAGCTTCTTCCTGGTCCAGCCCTGGCTATTGCAGCCATTTGGGAAGTGAACCAGTGGATAAAGATCTCTAGATAGATAGATAGATAGATAGATAGATAGATAGATAGATATAGGTATACATATCTATGGATATATAGATATACATCTCCATTTATAGCTATATATACATATATCTCTCTATAACTCTATATCTAGAATACTGATATATATATATATAGAGAGAGAGAGAGAAAGAGAGAGAGATGGAGATATATCTGTAACTCTGCCTTTCAAATAAACAAAAATGAGAAAGTTGTAGAAAGTGGAATTAAATATAAGCTGGCTTTGGTGAAAAAAATTTTTAAGTCTTAATCATAATATTAATTTTCCATTAACTATTTGAAGATTCCTTCTCTAATAAAAAAAATGAATAAATAAAATAAATAAAAAGAAAACGCCCCACTATGGAAAAGCTTCAGAAATAGCATTGGTCTGTTTACAATCAATAGATATTGATTACTGTTAACTAATAGAAAAATAAAATTTAGAGTAAGAAGATTTAAAGTTTGGTTTGAATTTAGAGAATGGCAGTAGTAAGACAATACATTGGGGAAAGATTTTGGGGCTACTGAAAATGTTAATTTCCATACTATTACCGGCAATTAATTAATTCCACAAAGGTTTAGAATCTACCCTGAGAATAGAACTGTTCTTGGCCCAATTATCTTAATAGCACCTATATGTAAACGGAAGCAAAAGAGTCTCAGACTAAACTGTGAAGAATATGATCTTTCAAGAACTTTCTTTTAAGACATACATGGCACACATAGGGATTCCAATTTTAATTGCGATTACTTTTCCTGATGTTTTCACTTTTTTTTTTTCTGGAGAGGAGTGTGCACTTGAATGGAGAGGATGGAACTATGCTGCTCTTCTGTTTTTTTTTTTTTTTTTTTTTTCAGGAACACAAAATGCATCATGGAATTTGTAGCAACTTGCTTACTCATGAGTGAAGGGGTTTCTTTCAGTTACTTTTGCCAAATCTAATCACTGTCCATAGAGTTGCTTAGAAGTTTGTAGTTGGTGTTGTTGCTGCTGTTACTGTCTCTGGAAAGAACTGAGTTACTCTATGCTTTTGATGACACGGCTTTCTGGCTTCAGGAAAGCCCTTTACATCTCTTCTATGTGGTACAGCTACCACAGCATCCCTGAGACCTGTGGTTTCATGTTGCCTCCTTAAGCACATTAGCACAGACTATGTTCACAGGGAGAACAGACCTACTTTTGTTCTAATTGGAGTACATATTCAAGGTTATTTGGTTGGTTCATTACTACCTGTCCTTTGTACCATCCCTTCTCCCTGCTCAGCTGGACGAATATACTCACGCATCAGATCTCAGCTTCAGTGTTATTTCCTTATCTTGCAGTTTTCCTTAGCTCTGAAATTGGGCCACCTGTCTAACTTGTGTTCCACAGCACCCAATAAATATTACATTTGATTAAACTTTCCTGCTTCTCTGTCTGTAACTTCCAGCAAGCCATAACCTTCAGGTGATGCTGGAAATCCAGCATGAAGCACTTGATCCAGTATACGTAGAACCCAGTGTTTATTGAAGGGATCACTGTAGGGACTTTTTAATGATTTCTATTGCGTCAAGAAACAGAATCAATGAATTATGCAGATTTCTAAAGTTTACATCCTCCTCATTACATTGGCTTTTTTAATTGTCTGACTTACCCACAATAGGTGGTGTTCCCTGCACCTAGCATGTGGTTGATGCTTAATATGTACTCTAAGAGTTATTGAATTTATACATTCAGGAACAAATAGATACATGATGCTGGCTAGGCAAGCAAAAGTAACCCACCTCTGTGATGCAAGTGTATTTCCCTAAATTCTTGTTTGAAGAGTAGGAGGAGTCGGGATCTAATGGGAGGTGCTTAGATTCTGTGCACTCTGAATGAATTAATGCTGCCATGAAAGGAGCTTGTATGGTACCCGATGAAGATGAAAATGCAAATGTATTACAGGTAAATATTCATTTAATACATTGTTTCTTAAGAATAAATGTGAAAATGAAGTTATTTTAAGTTTTGTGTGTGTTTGTTTTCTCTTTCACTTGTCTGCTATTGGAGAAGAGCCTTCTACATTCTGATGGAAACACATTCTTTCTGTTGTCTTTGAATCCTTTATTTTTGAGATTTTATTTATTTATTTGAGAAATAGAGCTACAGAAAGTGAGAGGAGGAGAGACAGAGAGACAGGTCTTCCTTCTGTTGGTTCACTCCCCAGATGGCTGCAATGGCCGGAGCTGAGCCAATCCGAAGCCAGGAGCCAGAGCTTCTTCCAGGCTTTCCACGTGGGTGCAGAGGCCCAAGGACCTGGACCATCTTCTGCTGCTTTCCCAATCCACAGCAGAGAGCTGGATTGGAAGAGGAGCAGCCGGAACTAGAACCCGGTGCCCATATGGGACGCCAGCGCTGCAGGTGGAGGATTAACCTACTGTGCCACGGCGCCAGCCCCATCTTCGAATTCTTTTAAGTGAAAGTACCACACTGGACTAAAATCACTCTTTTTCCATTGTATTCTGCATCTCCGAATGTATGTTTCCTCGAGTTTCTATTCCTCTGTACTGCCATAAACAGGTCCAAGTTTAACCCCTGTATTCCTTCAGAGGAGGGCTCAGTGGACCAAGGGTTAAGTCCAATCTGGATGGCAACTTGTCTGTAAATTAAGTTTTCCTGGAGGGAAAAAAAACCTGTTGTGCTCCTTCCTTTAAAAGGCGAAATATTTATAGGATCTGAAGAGAAACCGGAGTAGCTGCACCTTCCTTTAAACACTATTCTGCTTATTCCTTTATTCCTCAGTGGCACTGTGTACCAAAGGCACAGTTGAGTTGTTGAGATAGAGACAAAACCTAAAATATTTCCTATTGTCCCTTACAGGAAAAATTTGTCAATTGCTGTTCTAGCCTCTTCATCAAGTAAAATTCAGTTGATAAAAGTCAGTGTTGAGGGGCCAGCACTGTGGCGTAGTGGGCTGAGTCTCTGCCTTTTGTGCCAGCATCCCATATAGGCGCTGGTTCGAGACCCAGCTGCTCCTCTTCTGATCCAGGTCTCTGCTTTGGTCTGGGAAAGCAGTAGAAGATCGTCCCAGTACTTGGGCCCCTATGCTGGCGTGGGAAACATGGAAGAAGCTCCTGGCTCCCGGCTTCTGATTGGTCTCGCTCAGGCGTTTGTGGCCATTTGGGGAGTGAACCAGAGGACAGACCATCTTTCTTTCTGTCTCTCCCTCTGTCTGTTTGTAACTCTACCTTATAAATAAATAAATAAAAATCTTTTAAAAAATCAATGTTGAATATGACCTTTATACTGATCTTTCATCTGCTAATGTGCAGAGAAGGGTGAATTAAGGGTAAGAATGCAGTAAGTTCAGTTGATGTGAATGCATCTGCATATGACTAACATGACCTTAACCAGTAGCACGTAATTGAAAATCTTTCATTTTTAGCCTTCCGTTGTGTGATGTCAAGCTCCATCCTATAAGCAATGCAAAATTGTAAGAAGGCTACTTACTACATACATCACAAACAGCTTTCTTAAAGAAATGATATTTCTATATGCTTAGGCAATTTATAGTCTATAACTTAATTCTGTAACATAGGACCCATTAATGGTTGACAGGTGTCAGACAAGGCCAGACGAAATGATTCACTCTAGTTTAAAAAAAGTTTAATAACTTTTTAATTTCTATGGTTAGTTACTGTTTTTCTCTTGTTTAGCCTTATGGGTTCACAGAGTAAGCAAGCATCCTCGTGATATGAATCTAGTCATATTGGAGACATTTTTAAATACCCATACTGGAGAAAATTTTGGCATCTAGGGTAAAAATAAACATAATTAGATTGATTATATAATTGCATGTGTGGGTGTGAAGGAGCCAATGCTGGAGCACATGATTTTGTTAACTTGGAGCTAGGGAAGCTTGATTGCAACATTTAGTTAATTTCTTTCATGTTCGGGTAACAACCACATGAGAATTTTAAAAAATACTTATGGAATAGCTAATTAATTAATTTAAAAGTGAGAAACTTCTAAATAAGAATGACTACCCTGACATTCTGACATGACAATAGGTTTCATTATGCAGTGTGTTGTGGTATTTGTCTTCCATCTTGCTCTATCAAGTACCAAGGGATATACATTCATGACTAAGAAAATCGCCTCTAAACCTATCTGTCTGGCAAGCGTTTTTATTATTTCATGCTGTTAACATTTACAGTTTTAGCTTGTACACTCATTCATAATAGTCTTTGCACATTTCTCAGTTGCTACACTCCCTCTTCTTCGTTGGGTAGCGTCAACAACAGAAACGTATTTCCTCACAGACCTAGAAAGCAAGTCCAAGATCGAGGTGCCAAACTGTTCAGTTATGGGTGAGGACCCCATCCTGATTGAAATGCCTCCCTTCTTGCTATGTTCCCACGAGGCTTTTCCTCAGTTGAGTGGGTGTGCTCTGTCCTATGTGTGTGTGTGTATGTGCATGGATAAAGTAAGAAAGAAAAAGCTGACTGGTGTCTCTTTTTATCAGAACCTGTTGGATTTTAAGGGCGCTGGAACTGTTAGATCAGAGCCCCACTCTTTGGTCTGATTTAACCTTAGTTGCTGCCTTAGGAACCATCTCTGAGTGCAATCACACTTGGGATCAGGGCTTAGACACTGCTGTGCAGTTTATTTTGTGCCGTTGTCGCTACATAATGGGAGTCACCTGCTTCGTTTGCTAAAGGAATTTTTTTTATAGTCACTTTTTTTAACTTTTATTTAATGAATATAAATTTCCAAAGTACAGCTTATGGATTACAATGGCTTCCCCCCCATACCGTCCCTCCCACCTGCAACCCTCCCCTTTCCCTCTCTCTCCCCTTCCATTCACATCAAGATTCATTTTCGATTCTCTTTATATACAGAAGATCAGTTTAGCATACATTAAGTAAAGATTTCAACAGTTTGCTCCCACACAGAAACATAAAGTGAAAAATACTGTTTGAGTACTAGTTATAGCATTAAATCACAATGTACAGTACACTAAGGACAAAGATCCTACATGAGGAGTAAGTGCACAGTGACTCCTGTTGTTGAATTAACAAATTGACACTCTTGTTTATGGCATCAGTAATCACCCTAGGCTCTTGGCATGAGCTGCCAAGGCTATGGAAGCCCCCTGAGTTCACTGACTCTGATCATATTTAGACAAGGCCATGGTCAAAGTGGAAGTTCTCTCCTCCCTTCAGAGAAAGGTACCTCCTTCTTTGATGACCCGTTCTTTCCACTGGGATCTCACTCGCAGAGATCTTTCATTTAGTTGTTTTTTTTGTTGTTTTTTTTTTTTTCCCCCCCCAGAGTGTCTTGGCTTTCCATGCCTGAAATAGTCTCATGGGCTTTTCAGCTGGATCTGCATGCCTTAAGGGCTGATTCTGAGGCCAGAGTGCTGTTTAGGACATCTGCCATTCTATGGGTCTGCTTTGTATCTCACTTCCCATGTTGGATCATTCTCTCCCTTTTTGATTCTATCAGCTAGTATTTGCAGACACTAGTCTTGTTTATGTGATCCCTTTGGTTCTTAGTCCTATCATTATGATCAATTGTGAACAGAAATTGATCACTGGGACTAGTGAGATGGCATTGGTACATGCCACCTTGAGGGATTGAATTTGAATCCCCTGGTATGTTTCTAACTCTACCGTTTGAGGTAAGTCAGCTTGAGCATGTCCCGAATTGCACATCTCTTCCCTCTCTTAACTTAATGTTATCCCTCTTAGTATTTTTTGTTTGTTTGTTCTACTTAATACTTTTGGTTGAATACTCTAATCAATACACAATTATTCTTAAGTGCTGAAACTTAACTGAAAAGTGATCGCTGTTAAATATAAGAGTGGGCTGCTAAAGGAATTTATTGAGATTTTTGCTACTGTCTCTTCATGGATGCTCTTATGTCTGGAATCAAAGTTTTGCTGTGTTCTCAGGAAAGGGCGTCTGAAACAATCATAGCAAAGATAAGCTTTCTCCAGAAATGCGAGCTGAAAGCAGATCCCTGTACCCTTCCTTGGAGTACTATTAGGCTTCCCACTGGAATCCATGCCTTCAGGATTGATTCCATAAAACAGATGTTTACCCCGAATCACCCAAGAAGAACTTAGTGTAGTCCAAGTTCTACCAAGCAAAAAGACAAAGGTAATACTGCACTGTGTTTCAGGAAGGAAATTTACAATGGTTCCAAACATCAAAACAATAAATGCTTGTGAAGATTTAGGGAAAAGGGCACCCTAACACGCTGCTGGTGGAAATGCAAACTGGGACGATCACGATGGATGACAACATGGGAATTCCTCAGAAAAGTAAAACCAGTTTCACCAGATGACCCAGCTACTATCCTACTTTGTTAATGTATCCACAGGAAACGAAATCAACATATGAAATGGTTACCTGCATTCCCATGCTTAAAACAGCTCACTTCACTTTAGCTATGATATGGAAACGACTGAAATCTCCATCCACTGACGACTGGATAAAGAAAATGTGACACACACACACACATGCGCACACACACACACACACATAAAGGAATATTACTCATCCATAAAAAGAATAAAATGCTGACTTTGCAACAAAATAAATGCAACTGGAGATCATTATTCTAGTGAAGTAATTCAGACCCAAAAAAACAAATATCACATTTTCTCTTACTTGTGGAACCTAATATATAATAGTTAAGAAAACTGTGTGGACATCACATCATTGGTATATGGTTATAAATAATGCTTCCCTGAACCATACAATGTAAATCACTGTGTAGTCTTGTTTCACATGTTAAAACAAAAAGAAATGGAGAGAGAGGAAAGAGTGAGGACTCTCATGGTGTTACTAACTCTTAATTTGAGTTCCAGTTATGAGTAAGATAAGATAACAAAAGAAATATTTATCTGTATACTTACATTTCTTGCTATACATACTGTATTTCAATAAAATGTTTTTTTTTGTTTTTTTTGTTTTTTTTGTTTTTTTTTTTGTTGTTTTTTTTTTTGTTGTTTTGACAGGCAGAGTGGACAGTGAGAGAGAGAGACAGAGAGAAAGGTCTTCCTTTGCCGTTGGTTCACCCTCTAATGGCCGCCGCGGCCGGCGCGCTGCAGCCGGCGCACCGCGCTGATCCGATGGCAGGAGACAGGAGCCAGGTGCTTTTCCTGGTCTCCCATGGGGTGCAGGGCCCAAGCACCTGGGCCATCCTCCACTGCACTCCCGGGCCACAGCAGAGAGCTGGCCTGGAAGAGGGGCAGCCGGGACAGAATCCGGCACCCCAACCGGGACTAGAACCCGGTGTGCCGGCGCCGCTAGGCGGAGGATTAGCCTAGTGAGCCGCGGCGCCGTCCATCAATAAAATGTTTTTAAATGAAGTCAAGTTTTTGTAAAATGGATGGAGTAATTGTTTTCAAAGTTTTTGAGTGACAATTAAAATTACTCTCATTTTATCTGTGGAATTTTGCACAAAATTTGTAGATCTCTCTGGATTTTATTATGGATAAAACAGTTTACTAGTGAAACAATCCGACAAGGAGACAAGTGACTTTGAATGTTCATCTTGTCAGCCAGAAAACAGTGTTGTGTGAGTGGATAGAAGAAGTTTTCTTCACATCTGTAAGTCACAATTGCCTCTGGCTCCATGGGGGACCTTAAGAATCTTCAACTGGACACACAGCACTGTGTTTAAAAAATCGTAGCCAGTTCTATGACTTAAGAATTTTATAGAAATCACTTGATCTAAGCTTTATATTGTTACCTGTAAAGTAGGACTAAGAATATCTATTTTAGGGTGTCACAAATAAAGCCCAAGTCTAAGGACATTGTGACTTGTAAAAAAACTCTAAATAAATAATAAGAACTATTAATATTCCCTCAACCAGAATAAATAACATCTAGGTATTAATGAGTTGGTTATGATTCATATTCAGGGGAAGTGTTACTTTTCCTTCAACCCATCAACCTGTCGTCAATGTAAGGAATAAGATCTGTCCTGAATAATATTATCCATTTTCTTACTTTACATAACAAAATAAAAAGGATATTTTTAAAATTTAAATTCTCAGCAGCGATAAAGGAAATGACTGTGGTGGCTATATATTTTTTAGGTATAAGGACTCTACAGAACCATACATAAAGTATTAGGTTGACTTTTCATATTTTAAACCATGTATTTTCCCCACCAATAGCAAGAAACTAATAAAATACATTTTCTTCTTTTTAAAAATATTTGCTTTGCTAACTAAGTAGAAGATTTATTCAAGTTTAATCCAAGTGAGCCTAGAATTCAATATAGTTCAAAGTAATCCTTTTCAGCAAGTGAAATATGACTTACCTAGGGGATAAATATGTCTGTTAAAGGTGTATTCTTAGATTTGAGTCAAAAGATGAACCCATACTTATGACAATTTCAAAACTGGCTCATTTTGATATTCTCATTTAGAGAAAGAAAAATATCTTTTGATTAAAAAGTGGAAATTATTTCTAGTTTGGAAGCATATTAATAATATTGAGTGGTTTTTTTTTACCTATAAATTTCACCATGGACTTGAAGACTTTACATAAAGTAAATAGCATTTCATGGGAAAAATTTAAAAAGATTAATTGACCAAGCTCCAAATATTAAATAGAAAGATGCTATCCTTTATAATAAATCTTATCAGAAGTAGTGGATGTGTCGGCAGGGAGAGGCTTTGTCTACATGTTATGTGGGTGGGGACTATCAGGATGTAACAAAGCACCTTTCCTGTGGGAAACACACCCAGAAAACAATTTCAAGCACTGAAAATGCACTCCGAGACACTTCACACTGTGTTCACACAGCAGCCAAACAGTGCCTGCAGTCAATGCACAGGGACACTGACTCGAGACCTCTGGAACTTTGAGTTTCCAAAAGAAATGTCACACCAGATTCAGCTTCTTTGTTAATTGATCCGTCAGAAAACTTTCCATTAGGATAAATTACAAACCAGATACAAATGATATGTTAGTTTTACTTATTCTCATCTTTCAGTTCCATGTTCAGTGCAGCAGTAGGTGACTCTGCCAGTAGTATGATAGTCTAGCTTACTTTATTACTTTCTTATAATTTTTAAATTTGTAACTGGCATGTAAAAAATTACACCTTTATATGGGGCACCATGGGATGTTTCTGTACAAGTATACATGGTATCATGCACAATCACAGTAAACATAAATGTCCTCAAACATCTGACATAACTTTATAGTGAAAACATTAAAATCCTCTCTTCTGTGTCTTTGAAATAGAAATATACAGTGCATTACGATTATCTATACTCAGCCTAATGTACAGTATAACTTGAGAACTTCTTACTCTAACTATCCAACTTAGTACCTGTTTATCAACCTTTGTAGCCATCAATGAATCACAGCCGAAATACACATTTTAAAATCACCCTCTTTACAACAGGCAGGGAATAGAAGGCTACGATTCATATCCATTTGCCTCTGAAGTTTGCTGCGTGTTATATACTGAACATATGTATGTGAAAGGCTCGGGGGTATATCTGAAAGCAGAAACAAATCATGACATTTATAATCATTTGCCAACACTTGGCTAGATTATCTCAGGCTGTCGTAAATTTGTAGTGGGTCACCATCTGTGTCTCCTTAAAATTTATAGCAGGGGAGAAAGGAGAATATGTCTCAAGACTTCAAGAATTAACTGTCTGGGCATATATGTGAGCCATCTATCTTGTTCCTTAAACCTAAGGACTTGCGCAGTTGTGAGTCTTCCTAGGTGCTCTCGATTGCCACTGAACATCAGTACAGACATGTTATGTACTGCATAGTCCATTTCTCATAAAATCTATGTTCAACAGCTGGAAATTCTCTTACCTCTGGTATTTTTTATTATCTTTAAAATGAATGTAGCTCTTGCATCTCTACTAGACTGTATGATTATTAAAAAAAATTCATTGCAAGTTAGTTAGAAAAAAGGTATGCAGCGGATGTTTTAAACCCATTTGATGCAACTAATCTATTTTTTTAGTTATTAATACTTCAAAAAACTATGCTATTATAAAAGAAATTTTAAGTCATCTAAATTAGAAATGTCAGTGATAATAATCTGAGGACTTTTAATTTAATTTTAACCATACAACCCCAGTGCATAAATTGAAAATAGAAATAAAAGAAAATGAAGTTTTTTTATTTTCTTTTAAATAATTTAACCCTCTTAGACCATTTCTAATACTCATTACTTGTGAAGTACTTGTGAAGTGAAAAATGTCTCCTGGGAAGAGGGAAAAGCGATTAGGCACTGATGTTTGTGCTAACGTAATTATCTTATCAAAGGTTACTAACTTCAGTTTAGTAGTTGGGGATTATTAGAATTCTACTCTTCTGTGTTTTTGCATAATTGTATCACTGGAATGATTTGAGGGGAGTTGCCTTCTATAATGTCTATGAACAAGGCACTCTACTCTCAACCTAGTGATCAGTTGCTTAGCAACTCTGGGGTGGACGAAACCTGTCAGATCTGATGTCTCCTGAAAATGCCAGCAACAAGATGATATGGGTTAGGGATTCCACAATATTTGAGCATTTGCGGTCACTGAAGGATTACTAATTCTATTTTCCAATAGAATTTATTTTTGCTCTTCAAAGACACATACCCTCTCACATTCATTCTTTCAAAGATGGTCAGACCTCTAGTAAGCAAACAACCAGGTTATTTTACTTGAACACCTGTTGTGCTCAAGATATTATTATACTACATTATTGATTGGTTGGCATAATCTTATCTCCATTCAAGGGTTTAAAATTTTGAGATCATTCATGTTGATAGCACAGTTAACAGCAGAGGCAGTGTTTTCTATCCAACAGGTGTAGAAAATGAAATTGTTACAGGAAAAAAAGAAACATTACTGCATTTAATCTGTTTCCAGAAAGAATAGTTATGATTGATTTCCTAGACACTATACCAGAATAAGAGAATGGAAACCTTTCCAGCTAGGAAAAATATAGCTTTCCTGAATTTCTCTTAAATGTATAGCAACACATAAAAATGGTAACACTTGTAAAGACAAGTGCCTTTTTCTATTAAACTATTTTATTGCACTTAGTATTCAATTTAAAATAGAATTGGTACTTCTTACACCTGCAATATCATTAATGAAATAGCTGAATATCCGGGGTATCACCCAAGTTAAGCATCATAGATCTCCTCTTGTTAACAGAAGGTGGAGAGGAATGGTCACCTCTGTTGGTGTGATCACACCCTCACCTACTCTCCTCCAAGGTGATCAACGCCTGGTTGTCAGCCCCCGGGGGTGCAACACTCTTCTACACCCCCATAAGGAAACGCACAAGTGATCTGTGCAGTTCTCACTCCGGGCACAGATCCCACTGCAATGGACTGCCCCAGGCAAGCAGGGAGCTCTGAGCGGGTAGACTGCACACAGTGATGGCCCAGAGACCCAGCTGTACCCTGCACCCTCTCATGCAGGCAGAGTCCCCACAATCTCAGCACACAAGGCTTCACAGTCGCTGGGTACAGCGGATCACTGTGTCCCACCAGCCTGTCTGGTCCAGAGAGAGGCTGATCCCGGAGCCGCTCTCCGTGGTGCTCCACTTACACAGCTTGAGCCCCAAAGCCTAGGTATGCTGGGATGCTACTTTGGGTTTTCCAGTGGTCACTGCTGTGGTTCTTTTCTATAGATTCTGCTACTGAATTCTTTGTGGCTTGTGATTATCTGCATGTTTTGAATCATTAATAAAGTCTGGTTATTTGTTTTTTTTTGCATGAGCGTACTCTAACAGTTCAACTCTTTTTGCTCACAGAAGGTATAATCCTAATATAAGACGAGATAGAACTCAAGCTAAAGCATCCACAAACACAAAGCAGAGCCTTGTACTTGTCCAATGCCAAAGCCCATAAATTACAGTCAAGGTGCAAGAATTTATATAGAGGCCGGCGCCGCGGCTCAATAGGCTAATCCTTACCTTGCGGCGCCGGCACACCGGGTTCTAGTCCCGGTCGGGGCGCCGGGTTCTGTCCCGGTTGCCCCTCTTCCAGGCCAGCTCTCTTCTGTGGCCAGGGAGTGCAGTGGAGGATGGCCCAAGTGCTTGGGGCCTGCACCCCATGGGAGACCAGGAGAAGCACCTGGCTCCTGGCTTTGGATCAGCGTGGTGCGCCGGCCACAGCGGCAATTGGAGGGTGAGCCAACGGCAAAAGGAAGACCTTTCTCTCTGTCTCTCTCACTATCCACTCTGCCTGTCAAAAAAAAAAAAAAAAAAAGAATTTATATAGATCCATCAAAGAATGCAGAAATCTCCTCCATAAAACAAGAACAGAAAATTGAGGATAAATTTCAGAAATCCTGCCATCTCCATTCGTATCCTCCTTTTTTCCCATAAGAGGTTATGCTTCGTTTGAGGATTACCACCAGTGCATTGTCACTGATGGCTCTGCAACACTGCACAAGGGAGAGATGTTGATGGAGGAGCAACCCTACTTTATACCCCACCCATGGGACAGCCTGTGGGAATATCCTGTGTTCTACAGAACCACAAAATACAATTTTGTTAACTATCAAGAAGGCTAGATAGATCATGAATACCCTGTGTAACACTATTACATATGGATTAGTGTTCTTACTATACAAATGGTTAAAAAAATGGATGTTGTGTTTGGGATGGGTGATCATTTTTAGACTAAATAAGTATTTAATAACACCTGAAATTGCTGATCTATCTTGTGATTGATTGAGAGTGGAATCTTGTTTGGGTTGCAAAAGTAATGGAATTCAGATATGCTTAAAAATATGCTGTATTGCTATGTTAAATATAATAATGACTGAAACCAACTGGAATGTTAGATGTCAAGAAAAATAGAGGATTTTGCTGGTATTAAATTTGTAAGACATTATAATTCACATGTTCACATTTCAGTTCAGAAGGTGTAACCTCAAACTTTGTTTTTCTTTTTCAAGGCTGTTTTGGCTGTTCAGAGTTCCTCCAGATTCCAGATGAATTCAAACATTGTTTGAACGCCTTTGATGATATTATTTTAATATAAAAGTCATTAAAGTAATATATCATTTCATCTAGTCTTAGAAGTTAAATTCAACAGATTTAGAATAAATCAAAAAAAATTATTCGAATGATTTATCCCATAAGCCTAGTTCATGAAATGATTATTTAATTGGTCATTTTAAAAATAATTACCCTACTTTTGCTAGCTTATGTAAAATGTTGAGTGCGGAGCTTCCGTCTCATACACAAACATTAAAACTGAAACACCCATCAATAGTCGGGACTCTGATTACCTGATCTGGACTGTGTTGTCTACGTCATACTTCCAAAAATAGCTGAGCGAGACCATGAGTAAAATGACTTGACAGTGGGTCCCTAAGCTTCATGAGGGAATGAAATACCGATCTACTGTCACATCTAAAAATGTACGTTACTTATATTGTTAACTTTTGTACTTGCTTTACCAAACTACATGTAGTTGGATATAAGATTTATGACTCTGAGACATGAGAAATATTTGTTAAATGGTGAATTTGTAATCGCAGACATTTTTTATATAAAGGCTTTTTAATGTGTGGGAAGAGAGGATACACAGAATAGGCTAATTATATGCATTATTGCCTGCATTACTGTAAGTTCCCCATTAATTCGACTTTTAAGAATTTTTCCTATAGATGCATTAGCACAAGCACAATATGCCTATATGAGGATACTTCAGAAAGTTCATGAAGAAAATTCAATTGCAAAATAAATTTATTTTGGCACATTTTTTAAAACATATGTGATCCTTTAGTAATAATATCCATATTCTGTGAACTTCTTGAAGAATCTTTGTATATAAAGAATATCTCTGCTGCTGTTTGTAATGCTGAACTTTGAAACAACTCAATAAGCAATAAGCAACAAACAAACGTGAATTTATAAAATGAAATATTATTTATGTATTCAAAGGAATGTGTGAGACAAATATTATTAATTTTAAATATTTCAGAAAATATACATTGAAATATTGCATTTTCTAAACATATGTGTATATTTGTTCATCTAAATGTGACATAATTGTGCATTAATATCCCAGTGATATTTCATTAAGAGACAAAAGCATTGGAATCATAATAGATCTGTATGTCACTATCTCTTAGGAAGGGTTTTGATGTGGAAATATTTAACACTTGGCAATTTTATAAGTTAAATTATATAAAATTTTAATAATTTAAAGTGTTACTTTTTCATATATTTTCTTCCTGCTGCTGCTGCCACATAAGAGGAAAAAACCTAAAGCAAAATGCAAGCATAAATCTAAATGGGTTTTCAAAGCACTTTTTAGCAATATTTATTATTCAGTACTGGTTAACTGTCTGAATCAATTTACCTAAGAAATACATTCTCAAGAAGATAATGCTGGAATTCTTTAAAATAAAATATTACAAAAACAACTACCAGGAGTAAGTTTATAGTGGGTCTCCATGCTACCCCAGATTTAAAATGATCATTAACTTTGTTTCAGAATTTAAGCAAGCATTGTGTCTAAAAGAGCCCTCTTGTATCATGAATAAATAATTTGAGGCTGGTGTTGTGGAAGAGCAGGTTAAGAGGCAGCCTGCATCACCATCATCCCTTATGGGTGATGGTTTGAGTCCTGGTAGCTCCACTTCCAATCTAGCTCCCTGCTATTGCACCTGGAAAGCAACAGATGATAGCACAAGTACTTCAGCCTCTGCCACCTATGTGGGAGACTCGGACGGAAATTCCAAGCTCCTGGATTTGGTCTGGCCCTGTCCCAGCCATTGAGGCTATTGCAGAAGTGAACCAGAGGCTATTGTAAGAGTGAACCAGAGGATGGCAGATCTCTCCCTCCCTCTCTCTCTCTCTCTCTCTCTCCCTCTCTCTCTGTCTCTCTCTCTCTTTCAAGTAAATAAATGAATCTTTAAAAAATAAATACATAATTTAAAATATATTAGAATATTGAAGATCCTTGTGTAAACATTATGTTTTAGGGGTTGGAAGAGTAACCACAGTTATTTCATTAGAATTTATGGCTAACCAGGTGGTGCTGTTGACCTTGTCCTGAAAGAGGATGGTTCTCTTCTCCCATCTCCTGCATGCTGTTTGAAAATCAGATTGACAGCTGATGGATTCCACTTGGAGATCAGCCCTGACAACCTGCAGAATCTCTCAGTTATGGCTTCAAGGAAAATTTTAATGCCAGTACTCTTTTTCAAGGTCAAGTAGGTAGCTGTAGTTTTGCTGCAGTTTAAGAACTGACTTGGTAAGGAGAGACAATGAGATGTCAAGGAGCCCTGATTTGCAGAGCTGGCTGTTCTGTGACAAAAATGCTCCCATCAGGACTGACTCTTCAGCTAACAATGTGAAGTTCTTGATGAACGTGAAGCTGGAAAATAATGGGAACAAATAACTCTTAAACCACTGCAAGCCAATGTCAGTCCATCTCTGATTTAAGAAATGTTTGGTCTCTTGTTCGTTATAGAGCTAGAAACTATCATGCTGTTAGTTTCTTAAAATGGCTTTCTAATTATGTATGCATTCAACATATACACAAATTGATGCATCAGTATATATGTATATGTGTGTACATATATGCACGTGTGTATATATGTGTACATATATATGTATATGTGTGTGTAAAATCCTTTCCTTCTTCCAGGATGATGTAACCCCTGCTGCTATTCTAAGAACAGGCTGCTGACAAAGGTTTTGTCCCCAGGAGAAGATGGCACAGACCAGGGCCATTGCTGAGTTCAGTTGGAATGTGTTATGAGCAGGCAATAAGCCTTTGTTACAAGCAAACGTTCTTTGAAGGTCATATCTTACCACTACATAAGTTAACAAGCTGTATGTAAGGTGTGATCTCCATGGCGTGGCAGGCTACCCATGGAAGAGTGATAACCTGGCACAGTCAGAGGTTCAGGCTAATATTTCCTATGAGATGAAACAATCTTTCTGAAATTGGTTCCCAAGTTGTCTGGCAGTGTGCTTCCTCATATTTTCAGCTACACTTATCTCCTTGTTAAATAAGTGAGAATTAGAAATAACACTGACAGCTTACAATATCTTTCTAAGTTGTAAGAAGTTAGTCTCCTAAAAGGCTTTACTTTGCAATCTCAGCTGAAGTAAAATTTTATTAACAAGTAATATTACCCCGGTTTCTTTTCTAAAGCATCTCTGAATAAGGTATGATTTAGGACCTTTATTTAAGCTATCATAATCCCTTTTACAACAAGAAGTCTCCTGTGTAATACAGACTGAAATGCACTGCTGCTCTCTCATCAAGATAAGCCTTAAAAAATTACTCTATCGTCAGCACTCCCTGCCTACTTCCTCCTGTAAAAACCTGAGCTCAGTCTTCCATTACCTGCTATTCTTTCTATTAACCTAACTCTTTGCAATGGTGTAATGATTCAGAGTACGGAAGGTTTGCAAACTTTGCAACATTTCAAAAGCTATCACCAAGGCTTCCTAAAAATACCGCAAAATTCCTTTCATAAATATGACATTATTTGAATAGGCACATTGAACTTGGCTCTTCCTATTATTCCATCCTTTTATTTCCTTCTTAGAATTTCTCCAAGTTCCCAACGCTATCTTCTCATTTTTGTTTGCCTGCATTATTTTATTTTTATCCTCGATTAGAACTTATTTTTCCAAGTGGTTTTCTCCTTTGTTTTACCACGTGTTTAATTCAGTGGTGAGAAAAAAAAGGAAGGAAAGTAAAATTCACCTCACAATGTTTTTCCAATAATAAAAATATTTTTTTATTTTGTGTGTGTGTGTTTAAGATTTATTTGAAAAGCAGAGTTACAGGAAGAAAGAGGAAGAGATACATAGATAGAGAGATCTTCCATCCACTGGTTCACTCTCCCAATGGTCACATGGTTAGGGCTGGGCCAGGTGGAAGTCAGGGGCTAAGAGCTTAATCCATGTCCCCCACATAGGTGGAGGGGTCCAAGCACTTGGGCCATCCTCAGCGCTTTCCCAGATGCACAAGCAGGGACCTGAACAGGACGTGGACCAGCCGGAACTCAAACTGGCGATCTTATTGGATGCCAGTGTTGCGGGCAGCACCTTAGCCAACTAACCCTACAGCAGAGGCCCCATCACACATTTTAAAATCTCAAGTTTCTGAAGTGGTATTACTACCCAACACAGAGAGCTTATAAAGTGTAGGTGAGACATCCGATGAAATTTGAACAATAAGAACATCCCTAGAAAATGCTGGTTTGCTCTTTCTTCACACCACTGTCTCCCAAACTGCCAGAGTCTATCCCTTGGCAATCACTGGTGCTCTGGTTCAGCACTCCCCCAATTGGGAAGCATCAAAATCATATAAGAGTTGAAGAAACAAAGAGAGAATGTGTTTAGGCTCAGGATGATGGACTAAATGTGGATCTCTTCAGTTGAAGCTGGAAAGTTGGAGTGCCCAAATCTTACAAACCATCCTGCTATGGACTCATTTCGTTAGATTATATGTGGAAGGCAGGTGCTATGGGTTATAATCTTATACTCTATCTTCTTTGACTGAACCCGTGTAAGGTCTGCGTTCTATTGAATGGGAGTCATTTCAGGTTAGGTCCCTCTTCATACCTCCCCTGAGTCTGCCCCACCTCTTCCCCTTTTAGATACCTAAAATTATGTTGAGTTCACGTGGATTATCCAGGATAATATCACTATTTTAAAGTGGGCTAATTATGAAATTTATCCATCTGCAATCTCAATTTTCCTTTCCATGTAATCTAATAATGTTACAAATTCTGGTGGCTAGGACATAGAAATTTTGGGTGGTTATACACACCCCCTATAAAATGGATAAAAATAATTTTTTATGCATGTACATGTGTGCCTGTGTGTGTATGTGTTTTCGAGTCCTGGTGTAGACATTATTTTTGAGTAACATAAACCAGTAACAAATACAGCATCTATTTATATATCCGTATCTATAGCTGTATCTATCATCTACCTTCCTCCTTTTCTATCTACATGGACAAACAATGGCATAGTGTGCATTATGCTCACAAGGACCTGGCTGGGCCAGTGCCAAAGTCAGGAGTCATTAACTCAATCCAGTGATGGCAAGAACCCCATTACTTGAGCCATTACTACTACCTCCTGGAAACTGTATTGACAGAAAGCTGCAGTCAGAAACCAGAGCTGAGAATGCTCATACTCCGATATGAGATGTGATTATCTTAACAGCCAGGTTATGCTAGGCTCATGTACTTGATTAAAAATGCTGTAATATGAGGCCAACAATGTGATATAACTGGTAAATCCACTACCTGTGATGGCGACATCCCATGTGGGCAATGGTTCATGTCCTGGCTGCTCCACTTCTGAGCCAGTTCCATGCTAATGACCTGGGAAAAGATGTAGAAGATGGCTCAAGAGCTGGGTCCCCACCACCCACATGGGAGACCCAGATGAAGCTCCTAGCTCCTAGCCCATTCCTGGCTATTGTGGCCATCTGGGGAGTGCACAAGTGCATTGATGATTTCTCTCTCTCTCTCTCTCTCTCTATCTCCCTCTCCTTCCCTCCTTCACCCCCCCCTCCCCGCTTTGTCTGTAACTCTGATTTTCCATAAATAAATAAATCTTTTAAAAAATGAAAATTCAATTTCAGAAGTAGTTTGAAGCCTGTGAGTATGATAATCTCCATATATAGTAAACCGTGCTTATTTATTGCAAAGCCTATGCTATCCAATTGATGTGAGGTTATTTGATAAAACAAGCCAGAGACATACTAATGTGAAGAAATAAATACATTTAATATCATATAATTTTAGTTTGGATGAGTTGTTTAGTTGCCAAGAAAAAAATGAAGAATGTAATTTTTATTATCTACTACAAGAAAAAACTCAAATTGTCTCTCATGTATCCCTAGAATCAGAGGGAAGTTATTTGCATGAATACACAGACAAAGAATTTGAGTAACAAAGCATAGTTTTTTTACATTTATTAAATAGTCAAGATTTTCTTTTTTTGAAATATTTATTTTATTTAAAAGGCAAAATTAGAGAGAGAGAGAAGAAAGAAAGAGAGAGAGGAGAGAGAGGAGAGAGATGATTCTGAAATTTCTATGGAAACACAGGGAGACTCTGAATAGCTAAAGCAACTTTATACAACAAACAAAGCTGAGGTATCACAATACCACATTTCAAGACACGCCACAGGGTAGGTATAAACAGCTTGGTCCTGGCAAAAACAAAACAACTACAGATGGGTAGATCAGAAGAGAAACTCAGGAAATCAATCCACAAATATAAATAACTTATCTTTGACAAAGGAGCAAAAACCAATTGCTGAAACAATGACAATCTTTTCAACAAACGGTGCTGGGACAACTGGATCTCCATGTGGAGAAGTATGAAAGTAGACCCTTACCTTACATCTTAGCATAAAAATGCACTCAAAATGGAGTGAAGACCTAAATCCATGACCCGATACCGTCAAATTATTAGAGAATATTGGGAAAACTCTTCAAGACATTAGCACAGGCTATTTTATAATTAGCATAGGCTAAATTAACATAATATAGCCCAATTAACAAAGGCTAAAGATTTCTTGGGAAAGATTCCAGACATACAGCAATCAAAGCCAAAATTGACAAATGAAATGACATCAAGCTTGAAGCTTTTGCACTGCAAAAGAAACACTCGGCAAAGTGAAAACACAACTGACAGAATGGGAGAAAATATTTGAAAACTATGCAACTGATAGAGAATTAATATCCAGAATCTATAAAGAGCTCAAGAAACTCAAAAACAACAAAACAATCCAGTTAAGAAATGGGCAAAGAACTTCAAACAGCCATTTTTCAAGAGAGGAATTTCAAATGGCCAACAGACACATGAAAAAATGCTCAGTTTTAGGCCGGCGCCAGGGCTCACTAGGCTAATCCTCCGCCTAGCGGCGCCGGCACACCAGGTTCTAGTCCCGGTCGGGGCGCCGGATTCTGTCCCAATTGCCCCTCTTCCAGGCCAGCTCTCTGCTGTGGCCAGGGAGTGCAGTGGAGGAAGGCCCAGGTGCTTGGGCCCTGCACCCCATGGGAGACCAGGAAAAGCACCTGGCTCCTGGCTCCTGCCACCGGATCAGCGCAGTGTGCCGGCCGCAGCGCGCCGGCCGCGGCGGCCATTGGAGGGTGAACCAATGGCAAAGGAAGACCTTTCTCTCTGTCTCTCTCTCTCTCTCACTGTCCACTCTGCCTGTCAAAAAAAAAAAAAAAAGAAGAAGAAGAAGAAAAAAATGCTCAATTTCACTAGCCATCAGGGAAATTCAAATTAAAACCACAATGAGGTTTTGTTTAACCCAGCTGTAATGGCTTTCATACAGAAATCAACAAATAATAAATGCTAGTGAGGATATGGAGAAAATGTACCCTAACTCACTGTTTGTGGGAATGCAAACTGGTGCAGCCCCTGTGGAAGACAAAATGGAGTACCTCAGAAATCTCAATATTGACCAAATCTACTAAATGACCCAGCCATCCCACTCCTGGGAATTTACCCAAAGAAAATGAAATCAAAATATGGAAACATTCTCTGCACTCATTGCAGCTCAATTCATAGTAGCTACGATATGGAATCAACCCAGATGTCCATCAACTGAAGACTGGATAAAGAATTTATGGTATATGTACAGCATGGAATATTACACAGTGGTAAAAAAATGAAATCCTGTCTTTTGCACCAAATGGATGCAACTGGAAACCATGATAGTTAGTTTCTGTAGTAAATGCCATTGAGGATTTCATAGAAAATGCATTCGTCTGTAAGTCACTTTGGAGAGCATGGACATTCTGATAATATCCCATCTCCCAAGCCATAAATATATATATATATATATATATATATATATATATATATTTCTCTTTTTTCCCATATGCCATGTACCAAATACTCAAGCCCTAGCCACCCACATGGGAGACCTGGATGAAGCTTCTGGCTCCTGGCTTTGGTTCAGCCCTGCACCAGCCATTGCAGCTACGTGGGTGGTGAACCAGCAAATGGAAGAGCTCTCTCTGTTTCTTTCTGTAACTCTGTCTTTCAAAAAATAAATAATATATTAAAAATAAATCAATATAGCTAATGGATGTTTTAATGTACATGATCTTAATGCAGTTTCCTTAAATTTTTCAAAATGCAAAATTATAAATTATAAAAGTAATATCTGTCCTGTTTATTCCTATAATAGATTTACCCTCCACTTCCAATTCTAACTTCTTACTAACGTAGACCCAGGGAAGCATCAGTGATGGTTCAAACATGTGGGTCCCTGCCACCCATATGAGAGATCTGGAGTGGGCTTCTTATCCATGGCTTCTGCTTGGCTCAGCATTGGTTACTGCAGGCATTCAACAAGTGAACCAGCGATTGGAAGTTTTTGCCTGTCTTTTTCTCCCACCATTCAAATAAATACAAAAAATAAAATAAATACAAATAATTGTATGTAGAAGTGTACATTTGGCTTACTGCAATTCCTGAGTTCGACTTCCAGTTATGCTCTGGAATTCAACTTCTTCCTAACATGTACCTTAGTAGGCAGCAGGTGATAACTCAATTAGTTGGGTTTCTAGCCTTTGGCTTCAGCCTGGACTATTGCTGGACAGAGTGAGCATTGGGGAGTGAACCAATGGATGAGACTTCTCTCCTTTTCTTTCTTTCATTCTCCCTGTGTCTCTGCCTTTCAAATAAATGAACAAAAAGAATAACTAAATTTAAAATTAATAACAACAATTATACAAAGGAAACACAAAACTATGATATTTATGCCCTTGATTATACTATTAAAAGAAAACAGCTGTGATGGGCTCTTGTATAAAAACTCAATTCTATTTAGAATTCAGAATGTTACCTTATTTAAAAAGAAGATAATTGAAGATATAATTAAAACATCAGATGAGATCCACTTGATTAGCATGGTCCCTAAATCAAATGACAGTACCCCCATAAGACAGCGAAGGACACAGAGAGACAAAGAGAGAGCCATGTGCAGACAGAGGCAGAGACTGGAGTGATGTTTGTATCTATGAGCCAAGGAACACCAACAACACCGAGCAACCAGCAGGAGCTAGGAGGACTGCAAGCCACTATTTTCCTTCAGTGCCTCCAGAAGGAACAAGCCCTGCTGACTCTTTGACTATGCACTTCTGCACTAGTGAACTATAAGAATATTTCTGATATTTTATGGCACACAATTTGTTGTAATTTGTTATGATAGCCCTGGGAAACTAATACATTAGCATAACCTTATTTTCAAAATCAGTGTTCTTTGAGGCAAGAAATGATAGCATGATCTCACTCATAAATATGAAAGTAAAAATCACAAATGAAATCTTATACATGCGATTTAGGAAATAACAAAATAGATAATGCTTCAAGGCAACTGGGATTTATCTCGAGATTTAAAGATGATGTAAGCAAGAGGAAGTTAAACACAGGACTAGGCAAAAGATGAATAAACAAATGATTTAAATAGAAGACAGCATAAGTTAAACATATATTCTTATTTTTCTTATTCTTCCACAAATTCACTGTATGTGCTACAATCTTAATGTTACAATATACAATAGATATAATAAATATCAATACTTTGGACACTTCAGACATCTTAAAATTATTCCTTTCATTTATTTGTAGAGCAAAGTTCTGATTTTTCCTCCACAGCTCATTCTTCATTTTTATTGGATAATTTATCTTCCTCTTCTTTCAGCTTTTAAAAGCTTTCTTTTCATGGCCTTTTTTTATACTTGTAATATTTTAATAGGCAGAATGTGTAGTTAAGATTAGATCACTGAAAAAAATCAACTATTCTTTGGGATTTAGTTCCTTTTCCAAATTTGTAATCTATGTATCTAGAATAAAGTAGTTGAACACTTCACAACTGTATCTGTTTCATGTATTCCTTATCAAAAGCATAATGTGATTGCAAAAATTTAAAAACAGTAATGAGAATGTGAAGACTTTAGATAACAAAGAAAAAAGGGAACACAGAGATTTGTTTTAAAGAAGCTATTTGTCATTCTTTTTGTTAGAGATCACAACATACATACAATAAGTGAATTTTATCAAACTACAGCACATTTCTTCTACTATCTCCATAAAAATTAATTCCTATATAAATAGTACTGAAAATGAACTAAAATGAGTTAAAATTTACAAAGAGCTGTTAAAGGGCTTCAATCAAAATTAGTAAAACTACACAGTACAATAATGAATTGACAACATCTTGAAAGAAGTGTAACATTTGAGTTCATTATTTTAAAAAGTGCTATCTGGTCCTGCGCCGTGGTTCACTAGGCTAATCCTCCGCCTTGCGGCACTGGCACACCTGGTTCTAGTCCCAGTCGGGGCGCCGGATTCTGTCCCAGTTGCCCCTCTTCCAGGCCAGCTCTCTGCTGTGGCCCGGCAGTGCAGTGGAGGATGACCCAAGTGCTTGGGCCCTGCACCCCATGGGAGACCAGGATAAGTACTTGGCTCCTGCCATCGGATCAGCGCAGTGTGCAGGCCGCGGCGGCCATTGGAGGGTGAACCAACGGCAAAAGAAGACCTTTCTCTCTGTCTCTCTCTCTCTGTCCACTCTGCCTCTCAAAAAAAAAAAAAAAAAAAAGTGCTGCCTATTTACTTTGGCTAGCATATACGTGGAAAATAAGTCCAACTTACTCTTGCAAAAATAACGCAGGTCAGTGTTTTATCACTAACCCTGTAATAATTTTTATTAAATCAAAGTAAAAGAATAAAGCATAACATAGTAAAATTCCCAAGTTCTCATAGTAATTAAAAATGAATTGCAAGAACTGAATATTGCTCTAAAGACTAGCCTCAACTAAAATATTTATTGGTCTTCTATGGCTCTGGTGCAAATAACCATACATTAATTCTTACCATTGCATGTTACCCAAATGTATTTGATTACATAGAAGAAAAATAAAAACTAATGGTTTGGGAAAACAAAATTAAAAAACTTCTATCATCAAATAGTTGTTATAGTAACTAGAACAAAAGGCAATTGGTGGTGAAACACTATTACACTGATGCACTTAAGAAACGCTTTAAAGACTGACGTGTAGAGTTCTCATTTAAGGTTACCTGTAGGAACAGCCCTTTATTTGAATGTCTTCACACACGAGCAGGCCTCAAGGTCCGTCCCTTTGCTCTACAGCTCTCCACAGCGATTCTCACTGTGCCAGTTTCACAAGCTTGCTTGGTATCCTAGCACCATAGGTGCTCCATGTTTCCTTTTACTTTACCAAGGCAATGCAAGGAAAACAAAAATCAAAAGGCTTCCCTACAGAAAACCCAATCTTAAAACTGGTCATTTTAGTTTCACTTGCCGCTTAAAATAAAAAAAAAAATTATGAATTAGATTTAAATGGGGTACTAGTATAAAACAGATTGCAGGTACCACCATTTACATAAAACAAACAAGAAAAGTGGGGGGATTTCCATAGCACAGAAAATGCATGGACATGCATCCAGAGTAGAGTGAAAAATGTCCTGAGATTAAAAACTTAAAAATTGATAGAGAATTTTATTCACAGGTTTTTACATGGTGACATATAGAGAGCATTTTAGAGAACCTGTGGTTGAAAATCATTATGGTTTCTCCTGCTTTCCACCAGCCAAGACAATGTTGTGCATATTTGTGTTTTGTACTTTAAATATTCATATCATTAAACAGATTTTTATTTTTTAAATACATGGTCTGTTAGGCACCATAATAAAACTAAATGATCTTTTATAACCCACACACTTAATTTGTACTCCCAAAATTCAAATACATACTTCAACAAAGGAAGCACCTTGTAGTTAGCAATCACCATCATGTTTGCTTTAACACTACTTTATTCACTCTCTTTCTTCGAACAAGCTATATTTTGACTATTCATGGATACTTATCACTTCACCTGATCCCTTTCCTGAACTTCATATCAAAATTTCAAGCTTCATATTAGATATCTCTAACAGAAAAGTCACACACCCTCATCAAAATCAGTGTATCCAGTCTTAGTAGGCCTCATTAAAAAAAAAAAAAAAAAAAAAACACTACATGTGTAGCAGTCCATATCTTGATTAATGGCATAACTCGAAGAGAGTTTTCAAAGAAAAGTTTTCAAAGAAAGCTCTCAAGAGTTATCTTTATCTTCCATTTATCTCATTTTTGTTCTAACAGATGTTGAACCTTATCTTAATAAAGGCATTTATTCTGAGTCATATTCTCTGTCTCTGCCCCCAAACTGGAGTGTAACAGTAGCACTTGTGTGATATTGTGCTGTCCATATTTATTTCACAGCATTCATTCACTGAGTGTAGAACAAAGTGTGTCCTGAATAAACAGTGCAATCATTATTCTTATATACACATATGTGAATAAATGGATTCTTAGAATCAACTTGATGGGAACATGAATTTATCTGTTTAGTGGAGGTTGAATGCACTTCCCATGCATTCCAAGTTAATCATTTCAGTTTTTCAAAAATGAAACAGTAAATGTAGCAGTAAGTAACAAAACAGTTTGTAAGATTACAACACCGAAATTTTCCTGTCTAATGATTTAATCATACAAAAACTAAATCTGTCAGAAATTTGTACACAGCACAATTATAGTATTTATGCAGAACTGCATTTGGCAATAAGCACTGCTCTCTTGAACAAAAATTTTAGTCATGCTTTACGACACTAGTATGTCAGGAACACATTAAGGATCTATCTATAAAAAAGCAAAATTTTCAGAGCCCCCTTGATATCTTCATTGTGAATTACTTTAAACTGCTGTGAAGTAAACTACAATGAGTCTTTAACAACAACAAACGAAATAGACACACAACATAATGACATGAAAATCAAGTGTGCTGGTGTAGTCAGATGGGGCCTTGCTAAGGTTTCACTCAGAGCGCCGAGAGGAAAAGCTATTTGGTATCGCTCTAGACAACTGCACGCTGTGTACTACAGAGGAATAGACAACTAGAAAGAGGGCAGGTTACAGCTTCTCCATTCAGTTACAAACATCACACATTTCTTCTGATTTCTGCTAGTCAATATGTAGAGTTTAAGCATTTACCGCATATGAGTTAAATTGACATCTTTAGATTAAATTATTTTATAGTCCTTGTCTGTATTCCTGCAGCACATAGGTGATATTTTTATTTTTTACTAGTTGATGTATTTTAGTAGTACATTGTCTTTGATTATAAAGTAAGTTATAAAAATTATAAAGTAAATTATCTCAAAAACTAAGGAAAGAAGGAAGGAATAAAGGAAGGAAGGAAGGAAGGAAGGTGGAGGGAGGGAGGAATGGAAGTATCATATTCTTAGAATCGTGTCTATGAATTACATTAAATCTGTTTTAATAAAAATGCAACCAAAATAAATCTTTCTCAAAGGTTAAAAAATAAATATCCATATAAATGAGAAAAGTTATTATTGAGTAAGTACTTGGTGCTTGGGGAGTAGCCACTTGTCAAAAACACAATAAAACAGACAAAATTTCCTCTTCATTGCAGTATAAACCCTAGTGGAGGGACTGATCAACTAGAACCAGAATAAATATTAAATATGTAGAGTGATAAAAGTGAGGCAGATGTGAAGAGTGAAAAGTGAGGCAGATTAGAAGTATTAGGTAGATTGTGTGTGTGTGTGTGTGTGTGTGTGTCAGAGAGGGAGGGAGAAAGAATGTATGTGTACAAGGATAACATGTTCAAAATAATTCAGGTCTGTCTTCAGCTGGAGCTGGATCCAAAGCCAGGAGCCAGGAGCCAGGAGCTTCTTCTGGGTCTCCCATGTGGGTGCAGGGGCCCAAGGACTTGGACCATCTTCTACTGCTTTCCCGCCATAGCAGAGAGCTGGATCAGAAGTGGTGCAGCTGAGACTCAACCCGACACCCATATGGGATGCTGGCACTGCAGGCGGTGGCGTTACCTGCTAAGCCACAGCACCTATTTCATTTAACACTGAGATCTCCAGTTCCATCTATTTAGTTTGGAAAAAAAAAAAAAAGAATAAAATCGTCACATGGCATTTTTTAATGCAGAAGTTTGTGTGCAGAATAAACAAAAACACTACCCTGATCTGTTTTCCCAGGACTTCTGCAACATCTGGGAAAGCCCATCTGAGACCTCCTTAGCCAGTCGAAGCCTGTCTGGAGAAAGCTCATCCTGGTGTCGAAACGGCCCTGAGAACATAACACACTGGGAACGACGAAGACACGGCTGCTTTCACACTCTTGGAAGTCTCTCACACGGATCAGAATCCTTCTATGTGGCCCCAAACGGTCACACTGAGCAGTTCATGATGTATTTGTGCCGAAATGAAAGAAAAACAGAATCTCTCCCAAATCACCTAAAACTGGAACCAATTCTGTAAGGAAGCTAAATGGATAAATTTTGTTTGAGAAAATCTCTAAGGTCCTTGCTGTTGGTGAGAGACCGTGGCTACTTTGTTAGCGTGTTTGCATTCTGAGGTCAAAGTAAGCCTTTCAGCTCAAGGCTTAAAACACACGCACCTTAAATTCAAGTCACATCGTCGCAGAATAACTGCTAGAAACTCGAGTCTCCTGTAAAACATTGACCTATTTGTAGAAACAAGAAATGTCTCAAGTGGCTAATTCAAGCTGTAATCTGGGACTCATTCTTTAAAAAAAGTAAGGTGATTATGTATCCTAAATGGTGTTTATATATATGTATCTTATAGAAACATAAAAGGAAAAGTCTTAAATAATATAACTTGACTTCTATAAGTCATTAAATTGCATTAATATACTTTTTGGGATAAATTCTTCAAAGAAGATGTAATACCTAATTTATATTTGATAAAGTGAAATTTTCTTCTTGAAAGGGGGAATTATTAAATTCCCTACAGTGCACTGAAGCATGATTACAAATGTAGAGAACCAGGTATTAGGATCATTGGAGCTTAAATGTATTTTAAGTAAATGTGGAATGATGAAAAATGCACACATAGTGATTGGAATTTCACACATTCATAAACACTAATGTTAATATTTAATATTTGCTGCAAAGGTATAAGATCCCAATATGTCAGAAACATATATCATAATCATCTTGGGTCTCTTTTCCTTCCAGTAACAAATAATGTTAGTTAAAATTATGTCTGAAATCTCCCTTGATGAAAATAAATTAATTATGGCTTAAAATATTTGTATTCACATCCAAGTTGTGTTTCTCAGTTAACCTGTGGTTATACTTCAGCAACATCAACTCAAAGATAATTATTTACCTATCCTAACACGTATAGTAATATGTTCAAATGAGTTCTTGGATCTGCTTCATTCTTTCATGTGAGATAACTTCATTCAAAAATTCAGGTGAAATGTTTGTAAAGCCTTTTGCAACCTAAATGATCTCTGAAGTATTCTGTTTATTTGTATGCAGTGGAGCCTCATATACTTGCTTGGAGCCTAAGAAATAAGGTCACGAATGAGTATCAATGGCTCATGGGGGAAAAAAGGGAGAGTTCAGCAGGATTCTAGAAGAATGAGGTGGTGGCGAGGAGGAGGGGGAGGAGGGGTGGGGTCCTCAGGGCCTCGACCTAATTTCCTCTGACCAGCGGCAATTACTCTAGGAGATGAAACTGCTCTGACCTCAAGGCTCTCGCCAGCAAAAACGTAGCTAAAGCTGCTTTGTGCTTACTTCATTCAGAGTGGAGACTCTGACGGGACTATCTGCTCTGAAGGGGAAGGAGAAACCCGTGTCATTCTTTCCCTCCAGATGTTTGCATTGGAAATTTTTACTTTACATGATTCGTATTTGGCAGAATTATGTAAATATGCTATTCTGATTCCAATAGCAGTGCATTCTCACTACAGAACAACAAATAACTATAGTCTAAATCACTCTCAGACTTGTGAGAGAGATGGAGAGAGAGGGGGAACACTGTTGTAAGAGATGACATCAGAATTCCAGTCCTGGTAACTCTCTTTGTTCTATAACATATCATCATGTGTGACAAATCATGAGAGGATTGCATAAAAACTACCAAAACCAACAACAAACGGTAATATAAATTCAGTACTTAATATGCATCATGCTGTTCTTAGCATAATGGAATAATCCTAAGAGCAGAGGGGAAGAAAGAAGCAAGGACAGATTACAGGAATGGATGCTTGGTTAAATTAAGACACCACGTAGAACGCCTGTATCCTGCATCAGAGTGTCTGGGCTTGAGTCTTGCCTCCATTTCCCATTCCAACCTCTTGTTAATGTGTATCTGGAAGGCAGCAAGTGATAGTTGGGTCCTTGTCACTGTCACTGGGCCTCTGAGCTCAGCCTGGTCCAATCCTGATTGTTGCTGCAATTTAGAGAATGTATCATTGGAAGGAAGCTCTCTGTGTGTCTGTGTCTGACTCTGTTTCTCTGTCTTTCAAATAAATGAAATAAATAAGTAAATTTAAAACAGGGTTATAGCTATTTTTTCACAAGTTTTCAAATTTACTAAAGAATTATGAAGTATACTTTTACAATGGGTGAATTGATCATCAGATTATACTTCAATAACGCTGTTTAAATATTCTACCAATCCTAAAATATTTTTAAGATTTATTTATTTATTTGAAAGTCAGAGTTACAGAGATAGAGAGGAAAGGCAGAGAAAGAGATCGAGATCTTCCATCTACTGGTTCTCTGCCTGAATAACTGAATGGTCATGCTGGGCCAGTCTGAAACCAGGAGCCAGAAGCTTCCTCTGAATCTCCCATGAGAGTCCAGGGGCCCAAAGCCTTGGGCCATCTGCCACTGTTTTCCCAGGCACATTAGCAGGGAGCTGGATTGGAAGTGAAGCAGCAGAGACTTACTGGCACCCATATGGGAAGCCAGCATGGCAGACAACAGTTTTCCCTGCTCCTGGCAAAATATAATTTTAAAAAATATTTAACTATTTAAGGTCTCAGCAAGGGTGTCCTTTATGAACATAAGTTTATAATGAATAATGTAAAAGCTCTTTAGAGTATCCCTCAGATCCAGTTAACCCAAGTTAAACTGGTGGTATCTATTTCCCATTCTTACCTCCATCATATAGATGTTTCCTTAAGAGAGATATTTGCTTCTAACATGTTATGAAATTATTCCATGCTTATGTCTATTATAACATGACCATTATTACACCTCATAATATATTCTTTTAAAATGTGATTTTATTGCTGCAGAGTGTTCAACCAAATCGGCATAATTAATTACTACCTTTTAAAATGTAGGCCATTTATAAAATTTGTAATGCTATGATTTTTATAATAAAATACCCTATGTTAATATTCTGAGAAATGTCTGTGATTATTTTCTTAAGTTGCTTTCCTGAAACAGGTACCACATTTTCTAACAAGAAGAAGCAGAGTGAACTAAATGTCCATAATATAACCTTGCAGGCCATGTATCTAGAAGACTTAGCTGTGAGCTCTGTAGGAGGAACATGCGACTCACATGTGATAGGCTGTGTTTTGTTCTCCCAAATCATTTGTTGGAACTCTAACCCCCAATTTGACTGTTTTGGGAGAGTGGATCTGTAAAACTGCAATTAAGTTAAACTGAGGTGAATGATACTGGACCTTGGTGAGTAGCATTCTTGTAAGAGAGGCTCATACACACACACACACACACACAAAGGAAAGAACACGGAGGGGATATCATGTGTAAGCCATAGCGAGGTTTTGGAGGAAGCAATCCTGCAGACCCCCGAATCAGATGTCTAACTGCCCCCCCAAATGTGACGCATCACACCAGCCTGTCTGTGACACTGATTAGAGCAGCCCCAGCAAATAACATACCCTATAGAATCTAAGTGAGATTGACATGTAGTATTCATCTGTCATGCTGCTGCGATACTCATGTTTGTTGTTAATAATCAGCATTGTTTAATACTCAGAGTTTTATGATCAATGAAGCTGGATGTCATTTCATGTTGCACATTTATAATCTTTTTTTCTGAAAACAAAATTTCCTTGGTCATTTGTATTTTCTCTTCAAGTTTTATTAGTTTTATTTGTATATTAGTGGAATTAATATATTATTTATTGTATATTTGATAGTAACGTGTATTTTTCTTAGTGTGTTTGAATTGAAATTTTTATAGCTTACAAACTATTGATTACCATGCAAAGATTTAAGTGGAAAATTTAACAAATTGAACAACAGCCAATTTTTCAAAATTTTCCTTCATTACTTCTTTTATGGTTATTGTGATAAAAGTCTTCCATAACCTAAAAGAGGACACACTTCCTGCCTATCTCTTGTCATGTGATGCCCTGTGGCACCTCAGGGCTCTGCCAACAAGAATATGATAGCCAGACATGGTCCCCTGACTTTAGCCTTCTAAATCATGGACCAAAAATGCTTATATTCTATATAAAGAAACCAGCCTGTGGCCAGCATTGTGGCACAGCAGGTAAAGCAGCCACCTACAATGCTGGCATCCCATATGGGCTTGGATTGGTGCCCCAGCTGCTCCACTTCCAGTCCAGCTCCCTGCTGGCTCGGGAAAAGCAGTTGAAGATGTCCCATGTGCTGGAGCCCCTGCTATCCACTTGGGAGACCTGGGAGAATCTCCTGGCTCCTGCTTTTGACCTTGCCAAGCACAAGCTGTTGTGCCCACCTGAGGAGGGAACCAGCCAATGGAAGATCTCTCTCTCTCTCTCCTCTCTCTGTAACTCTGAGTTTCAAATAAATAAATAAATCTTTCTTTTCAAAGGAAACTAGCCTTACAATATCTCAGCACACAAAACAAAACAAAACAGAAAGCAGTCTAATATACTTAGCAAAAAAGGAATGAAGAAGAGACAGAGTCCAAATAGGTCTTAACAAATAAGGAATTAAAGTCAGGAATCAAAATGATCCCAATAAAGATAAGTCCAGGCCAGGATAGTTCCCCAAGTGAACCCTACCAAAGGTTTAAGGAATGGCTACCAACTCTTCTTAAACTTTCACAAGAAATAGAAGATGAGAGAACATTTCCAAACAGTTTCTGAGGCTAGTATCACTCTGATACCAAAGACAAAAGTAGCATAAGGATAGACGACTACAAGTCAGTATCCCTGATAGCCATAGACAAAAAACCTCCTCAACAAAAATACAAGCAAACCAAATGCAGGAACATTCAACCTATTGTACACTCAGACCAACTGAGATGCACCCTTGGCATGCAAACATGTTTCAGTTATTCAAATTATTCTGTGTGACATAACACATTAAAAAAAATTGGGAAAATCTAAATGCTCATCCTTATTGACACAGCAAAAGCATCTGACTTGGTTAAATTTTATTTGCATCTAAAATTCTCAACCAAATAGATACATAAAAAACGTGCTTCGATACAATAAGGGTCATCTATGAAAGCCCATAGTTACAATCAGTTAACACAGAGAAACCAAGACCCTCTGTCTGAGATTGGGTATAAAGTAAGGATGCCCACATTCAGCACTTATTAAATATAATATTGGCAGTCCTAGGAAAAATGATTAGACAGAAAAAGAAGTGAAAGTCATCCAAATTGGAAAAAAGAAGTAAAATTACACCAGCCTGAAAGACAGCAAGATCATATGTAGAAATCCCCATGGATTCAACAAAAAAATCTCTTAGAACTAGTAAATGAATTCAAGAAAGTTACAGGATATGAAATCAATATACAAAAAACACTTGCATCTCTCTATACACAGTGAACTAACTGAAAAGGAAATTAAGAAGGCAATTCCATTTACAATAGCAACAAAAAAGAATAAAAGAACTGACTGGTGGGTATAAGACGGCTGAATTGAGATGCTCCATATCTGTCTGTTCCACAGAAAATAAGCTGGAAAACAAAGGAAGGACAGTGTGTCAATGAGACTGACTGAAGGAGAACTTCAGTAAAGAAGTAATGGGGGCCCCAAACGGCACAGAGACTCAGGCAGCCAACATAGAGGAACAAAGCACATCACAGCCCCGACCCTGACTTCCCAGACTGGGGCCATGAGAGGAGATCCACACTGCCCGGAAAAGATGAGCAGGAGGCGCCATGACGCTCATCGTTAACTGCTTTGCTTCCAAAATGGAAACCACATTGCACCCTTTCTGTTGGCCATAGAATCCAGGCTGCTGCGTCACAGCCATGGCTAGATTCCATTCTGTCTCAGGGGTCCCCAGAAGCTCTGGCGCTAGCGGATCTCACAGGCATAGAGGACAGGCTCCACTGCAGGGTGCCTCTGTGGGATCGGTGCTGTACAAGCCCCAGAGTTACACTTGCTTGTACCACAGGGTCTCAGGAAGACCCCACCGCATCTCAGGGACCAAACTTCTTATGCCAGAACACATGCATTGGTATCACTCTAGCCCACCTCCGTTGGACATGAGGAAGCTTCCTATGGATCTTCCAGCTCTAAGACTGTATCTGTTTGTTTTAGCAGCGCCAGCATTACCCTCACACACCCTATGAAGCCAGTGTGTCCTACAATGCTGGGGCAGTGACTATTGGTGCCACAATTCCCCAAACCACCTACATTTGTCCTGTGCACCCTGGAGAAGGCCAAATTTGTTTCTTACATCTCCTGTCTAGTGGTTGACAATGTACAATTCCCAGAAAAACATGCACTAACCCTGTGGAAGCGGGGTAAGCTACCCTCTGCATCCTTCACGCTGAGACTGAGATGGTGGTTCTACAAGCCTTGGGGATGCCTGTTCTCATGCTGTGGTACCGGTGGAAAGCATTGTCTATATTCCACTGCTCCAGGCCTGTTCCTACCAGTGCACAATGCCCAGCATAACCTATATTGCCCTAAGAGACCTGGTAAGGTCTGTGCAGCTCTGCGACTTGGATTAATACTCCCATATTCCCCAGAGTCACTAGAACGCCCCAGTGGGTCTTGGGAAGGCCATAACTGCATTACAATACTCTAGGACCACGCTTGTCAGCACACAATCCCCATTGTTACCTGCACACACAGACAGGGGGGACCTGGGAGAAGTCCCTATTATACCCTGCAGATCTGCAGCTATGACTGTTTGTACAGTGTTTCCAAAAATCATCTGAGGTAATGCCATGGAACCTGGAAAAAGTCCTGTATGCATTCTGCTCCATACCTTTGGCTGGTATTGCAAAAATCCTCTTTCCAAGCTTATGAGCCAGTACATCCATATTAGGAGACACAAACAAGTAAGAACACAGGCTACTGTTCCCTGCCTTTTCCACTGAGTGGCCAGCTAGCAGAGTGGGGGTATCACTCAGAAAGAAACTTGCTCCTCAACCTCCATTATTGGTTCAGTGACTTGCCAGGGAGATGAAGCAGGACATAAAACATATAGCTCCTGATTTCTTGCCAAAGGAATTGACCTCATTAGCAAGAGGACAGAGATTTAGAGTCTTACCCTGATATCAAAACCAGACAAAAACATCACAAGGAGAGGAAATTATAGAGCAATGACTCTTATTAATATAAGAATTATAACTCTTATTAGTATAAGAATTCTCAGTAAAATACTTTAAAACCAAGTCCTGCAATCTAAAAAATGAATGTATGATATAACCAAACCAACAGTATCTCAGAGCCAAAGGTTGGTATAACAGTTTAAAATGAATGTAATATATTTTATATATTGAGTAAACCTCAAAATCATGTCATAATCTCTATACATCCACCCCACTACATATGCAGTATTTGAAAAATCTAATCGCTGCTTTTTGGGGAGCAAATACTTCTTAATGGGCTATTTTATTTTATTTTTTTACAAACACACTGGTGGCTCCTGCAGGGCTGCCTACATTGGATGCAATCATGGGCTACAAGTCTTCACACTCCTTTGCAACTGCTCCAGCGATGGCAGAACCTTTCATCTCACCTTTGTTGCTTACTATGACCCCTGCATTATCTTCAAAATATAGAAACACGCCATCTTTTCTCCGGTATGACTTTGGTTGTCCAGTTACCACTGTACGATGTACCTTGTTTCTGAGCTCTCGTTTGCCTTCTTGACTGTGGCCATCCCCACGTCAACCACACCAGCAATGGGGCATCTGTTCAGCCAGCCCTTGATCCTTTCAAAGAGGTAAACAGATACTTGGCTCTTACGCTGTCAGCACAGTTGATCCCCATGCCTACTGGTAGACCCAGGAAAATTCAGAATTTCACTCCCAAGGACCCACCACTTCCTTGCTTTGGCATCTCGAATGCCAGAAATGGACAGAAAGCTCTAATTACATTTTGTGATAAGCAATCAGCAAACCAGGAAGAGAGGGGACCTGACAAAGGGCATCTTCAAAACTAACATCATCCTTAATGGTGAAAGATTGGAAATTGGCAATAAAATATGAATTTCCACTTTCATTACATCTATTGAATAGTGTACTGGATGTTCCCATCAGGGCAATCAAGCATGAAAAAGAAGAAAAAGGTTTCTAAATCAAAAATTAAGAAGTGAAACTAATTACTAATGATAAGATCTTGATTTTCAATACATAAAACACTAAGAAATCAACCGAAAACTATTAATAATAATAAATCACTTGAAGTGGTTGTAATGCATAAGATTAGATATAAAAATAAATTAGATTTCTATAAACTTGCAAGGAACAACATAAAATGAAATTAAGAAAGCAATTCAATTTACAATAGTATCGAAGGTGCTAACATATTTAGTAATGAACTGCACAAAAGAAATGAATAGCAACCTACAAACTACAAAGAATTTTATAAAATATTTGTAAATTTTTATAAAGTATTTATAAAGCATTTTATAAAGTATTTGTCCTTTTTTAATCAAATGTTTTTCATGTACTTGAAAAGTTGAATGACAGTGAGGAAGGGAATGATGAGAGAGAGAGAGAGAGAGATTCTTCCCTCTGCTGGTTCACTCCCCATACACTTGCACAACCAGCTCAGAGGCAGCCCTAAGCCAGGAAATCAGAACTCCTTCTGGGACTCCTGCATGAGTGGCAGGGGCCCAATCCCTAGAACCATCAGCTGCCTCTTAGAATGCATTAGTAGGGAGCTGGATGGCAAGTGAAGTAACTTGGACTCTAACAGGCACTCTGATGTGGAATGCGGGCATCCCAAGCAGAGGCTTAACACACTGTACCACAAGCACTTCTGAGAGAAGGCACAGAGTACCTTAATAAATAAGTAAACATTTACAATGAAATGTTGTAAGATGATAATACTCCTTAAGCTGATCTACAAATTCATTTTAATTCCTGTCAGATATTCAGCTGACTTATTTGTTAACACTGAGAAACTGGTTCTAAAGCTAATTGGCATTGCAAAGAACCAACATAATTGAAAATAATGCTGGAAAATAAGAATAAAATAGAAGATCCAATATTTCACTGTGTTACAACTCACTCTAAGCAATGGTAATCAAATGGTATGGTAGTGGAACAAATATAAATGTCTACATCAGTGAAACAGAATAGAGAATGGAAAGATACACCCACATGTATATAATCAACTGATTTTCAACAAAGGTGACATTATTCAGTAGGGAAAATACTTGCAAACCATTGATTTTATCAGTGACTGGAATCTGGAAAATACAAAAACCTGCTTAAAATTAATAATAAAAGACAATCTAATTTAAAAATGGACATGTCTGTGCTAAGACTTGTACTCAAATATTTGTAGCAGTATTATTCATGCTGGCTAAAGGGTAGATACAAATATCAATCAGCAAGAACAAATACTGACCAACAATGAATGGATAAACAATGTATATTCATACATTGGAATAAATTCAGTCATAAAATAAATTATCTCAGCATGGATAATTTTTGAGTACATTATGACAACTGAAGGAAGGCAATAAAATCATTTGTTATGTAATTCTCTTCTCATGTTAAATTCCAGGATTGGGAAATCCATAGAGAGTAGATTAGTGGCTGCTTTGGGCTGAGGGATAGTGGACGGCTCTGAGAGATCAGGAAGTCATAGCTAAAAGGTAAAGGATTTCTTTTTGAGATGATAAAATACTGTAAAACTGTGGTGATTGCAAATAATAATGAATATTCTAAAAACCACTGCTCCCTGTAAACTGAAATATTATCTTAATAAAACTTTTCATTTTGGCCGTGCCGCAGCTCACTAGGCTAATCCTCCACCTTGCGGCACCGGCACACCGGGTTCTAGTCCCGGTCGGGGCGCCAGATTCTGTCCCGGTTGCCCCTCTTCCAGGCCAGCCCTCTGCTGTGGCCAGGGAGTGCAGTGGAGGATGGCCCAAGTGCTTGGGCCCTGCACCCCATGGGAGACCAGGAGAAGCACCTGGCTCCTGCCATCGGATCAGCGCGGTGCGCCCGCTGCAGCGTGCCAGCCGTGGCGGCCATTGGAGGGTGAACCAACGGCAAAGGAAGACCTTTCTCTCTGTCTCTGTCTCTCACTGTCCACTCTGCCTGTCAAAAAATTTAAAAAAAAAATAAACTTATCATTTAAAAAAATATATGAACCTTGCAATTTATCTCTGATTCAAAGCAAGACAAATAGAGAGCAATCACAGATTCATCACAGGTTAAAGAAGTATGTGTCAGGTGATTGGGCATGCAAAATTTAGAGAATAATGAAGAGCTGCAAAGTCAGACCAGACTTGGGAATCTCTCTTGAGAATCAGAGATCAAGATCTGCCATGTTAAGGTAGGAAGTCATTTTTCCACCAATAATAAGGTAAATTGTTGGCCAAAATTAGAAGTAGAACAACAAACAAATCAAACCTGGTAAGCAAAAATTAGAGAGAAAGTGAAGAATGGGAAAAGGAGCTGTAAGATAATTTAAAATTAGATAATATTAGAATGTTGAATCCTGTGAGGATGATAATATTTCATTTTGGTGTTTTCTCTAAAATTATTAATAAACATATTTTTGAATGACTCAAATGAATTATTTATTTCATTATAATTATCAGCTGCTTGTTTTTATAAACACAAACTAAATGAGTTTGATGACTGATCAAGTACAGTGATGCTGAGAATTTGCCTTAGGTAATGTGACTTCATTTTTTAACCAAGGTAGAAATCTCATTGAAATAGAGTTTAAATTAAAAAAAATAATAAGTTTAATTGATAGAATCATATCTTCCAACCTATCCACATGAATTTCAGGGAGAGCGATCTGTGCCTATGTTCCCAGAAGCTAAATGTAAAATAGTGAGGCATTTGCTCCATTTATATTGGTTTCTATTTTTCACTCTTCTATTTTAGTAAGTCATGGCATTGTATAGTGACAAGACATCTAAGTACAAAAGAGTACTATTGTGAATGACACCTAAAAACATAGGAAGGCTAGAGATAACTTTCATGCTGTGGGCACTGCAGATTTTAGCATCCTGTTGATTTTTAAGTCTTATACAGGCAACAAATGTATGTATCAATAGAGAAAAGAGAGCCAATTATTAGTGTGGAGAGAACTTTCTGGTGTGCTGCTGTTCCCTGTTGTCCACCGTTGTCATGGTGACAACAGCTTCTGTGTAAACTGGAGTTGGGTAGTTGTCACTGCCCACTGCTTTGGAAAAGTACAATGCAGCCAAGTTGGAAGCACCATTGGTGGGCTTAATATAAGTAATTCAGAGAAAGATCATAATGCTGAATAACAACAGAGGGTTTTTAAAAATGTGGCTAGCATAGGACAAATAGAACTTAAACATGTGATTAATTAGTAAGACCAGATAGGGAAAGGTAAGGGAGAAATTTACAGATCTTACGTACCCATTTCTATAACTTTTGCTGTCTTATCACTTGAACGGACAATAATGAATTGCTTGACTCTAGAAAGAAAATTGACAAAGGAGTACAATGTGAGTTGACTTTGTAGAATATATTCTACAGATTTACATTATGGTTCACCATCTGCTTAATAAAATTACAATGCAGCATAATAAACTCTTGAGGGAAATTTCTATTTCCAACACTTTGTTGGAAAAATATATAAAACTAGATGTATACAGCTTTTGGAATACTGTATTATTTTCTCAATTTTCAATAGTAATCCAATTTCTGTTACTTTTGGCTCAGTAGAGTTTGAATAACAGAAGGTATGCAGCTTAGCTAGCACAGAAGTACTTTTTATTGCTTCTAAGATATTTGTTTCCTACCATATTGAAGGCACTTGCTAGCCCCAACTATATTTTCATTTGCCTCAGGCTCAAATAAGTGGGCCATAAAATTGGGTCATGTGGGGATGATGCTGTTTCCCCTGTTATATATATTACGAGACATCACCACAGAATACACACAACCTTGACTAAAACCAGGTCCTCATCAATTGCAGAGCTCCACCTGCCCTGTAGGATGTGACGTGAACACAGGTTGATATTGACCGCCCCCCCTTTAAATTAACAACCATGAATATTCCTGAGCATAATATATGTGGAGGTTTTGCTGTCTTTCCCTCTTAGACAATTATTTCACATCACCTTCTTACCTCTCTGATCTCATCACCTACTATTCCCACCTACTTATTCTGTTCTAGCTACCATGTCTGTTTTACATTTCTTCACTTTTAGGGAGTGAATCAGTGGATGGAAGCCCCCCCCCCCCCTCCTTTGCCTCTGCCTCTCTGTAACTCTACCTTTCAAATAAAATAAATAAATCTTAAAAAAAAAAGAAGCCTGACTCAGAAAAGATAAGCATCACATGTTTTCTGTTATTTGTGGAAGTTAGTATAGAGCATAAAGCTCTGTGGATGTCGTATCATTTGTACTTAGTTATAAATATTGTTTCACTGACTCATACCCTGTTTCACACTCTTCGCTCCCTACATTGTCATTGTCACGAATCCCTCACTTTGTGACATGAATATCACTGTGCTCAAGAAAAATAAAGTGAAATGCATGGAAAAAGTTGAAACACTATGTGATAATTTCATTTTGGTAACGATGTGAAAAAAAAACTAACTCAATATGAAGAAGCATTAAACACAGAATAACGTTGGGGAACACTGCACAGCCATTTTATATGTATTCGAGGTTTGATTTGCTGACCAATGAGTAGTCCCCTTCTCCTCTCCTCCTCCTCTTCCTCCTTCACCTATTCTCTTTCTCTTATTCTTCTTTTTTTGTTGGTAAGATAAAGCCCAAAGAAGAAACGAAATAAAATTCCCAGTCTCATTTCTCTTAGAGTCTCATTACTCTTAATCCTAAGTTGGAAATTCTTGGGTATTTGCAAATTGTCATATATGTCTACAATGGCACCAAAATCACTCCTCTATATTTTACTTTTATTGGATTCAAAATAAAGTGGTACATTTAAAAATATTATTCAAGGACAGGAATGACAAAATTTCATTTTTTTAGTTTTAATTATTTTTTAAAAATATTTATTTATTTATTTGAAAGTAAGAGAGAGAGAGTCTTCCACCTGCTGGCTCATTCCCTAGATGACCACAACGGCCAAGGATAGGCCAGGCCAAAGCCAAGAACCAGGAGGTTCATCCAGGTCTCTCACATGGAGGCATTGGTCCAACCACTTGGGCCATAGTCTGGTGCATTTGTCAGCCAGTAGCAAGGAAATGGATCAGAAGTAGAGCATTCGGGACATGAATCAGCACCCATTGCAGGTGGTGGCTTTACCCGCCATGCCACATTGCTGACCCTTGATATTTTAATTATTAAAAACTATTTTGCTCTTTGGATTTCTATAAAATTGACCTTTATCTCTATAAAGCACTGGAAACATATTGAATGACAGCTAAAATTGGGCAAACAAAATTTTTTTAATATTCTGCAACTGTGCTTTGCACTATTTTGACTCATAATAATAATCTTTCACTGAGCTGATATTTTTAAATTGTAGATAATATTTTGTACTGGAATAAAATAGTATCAAGGAAACCTAAAACTTCACAAAATTTCAATTTTTTGAAATATATATTTAAATTATAAATAATGACATCATATGTGACAGCTTTTCTCATAAAAACACTGGTTGAGGCTGGTGTTGTAATCTAGAGGGCTAGCTGGTTGCAATGCTGGCATCATATATCAGAATGTGGTTCAAGTCCTGGCTGCTTCACTTCCGATTCAGACCCTTATATTGTACCTGGGGAAGCAATGGAAAATGGCCCAAGTGCTTTTGACCTCACCATCCATGTGGGAGACCCGTAAGGATTTCCTGACCTGGCAATAGCCTGACCAAGAACTGGATATTAAGATCATTTGGGGCATGAACCAGCAAATAAAGATTTCTCTATCTGTCCCTCTCTGTCATTCTGTTTTTCAGACAAATAATCTTTTTTTTTTAAAAAAATACTTTTCAAATCGGTACTCTGAGAGAGGAGAAAAGTAGATAAAATTATTTGAGCTAAAATATTGACATACTGAAAGAGAATATACACTATCAGAATTTGTGCTTGAGACAACCAGGTATTTCTTTTTTTTAACTATTATTTAATAAATATAAATTTCCAAAGTACAGCTTATGGATTACAATGGCTTTTTCCCCCCATAACTTCCCTCCCACCCACAACCCTCCCCTCTCCTGCTCTCTCTCCCATTCCAGTCACATCAAGATTCATTTTCAATTATCTTTATATACAGAAGATCAATTTAGCATATATTAAGTAAAGATTTCAACAGTTTGCACCCACACAGAACATAAAGTGTAAATTATTGTTTGAGTACTAGTTATAGCATTAATTCACAATGTACAACACATTAAGGACAGAGAGCCTACATGAGGAGTAAGTATACAGTGACTCCTGTTGTTGAATTAACAAATTGACATTCTTGTTTATGGCGTCAGTAATCTCCCCAGGCTATAGTCATGAGTTGCCAAGGCTATGGAAGCCTTTTGAGTTCACCAACTCTGATCTTATTTAGACAAGGCCATAGTCAAAGTGGAAGTTCTCTCCTCCCTTCAGAGAAAGGTACCTCCTTCTTTGATGGCCCTGTTCTTTCCACTGGGATCTCACTCACAGAGATCTTAAATTTAGGGTTTTTTTTTTTTTTTTCCAGAGTGTCTTGGCTTTCTATGCCTAAAATACTCTCATGAGCTCTTCAGCCAGATCTGAGTGCCTTAAGGGCTGATTCTGAAGCCAGAGTGCTGTTTAGGACATCTGCCATTCTATGAGTCTGCTGTGTATCCTGCTTCCCATGTTGGATCGCTCTCTCCTTTTTAATTCTATCAGTTAGTATTTGCAGACACTAGTCTTGTTTATGTGATCCCTTTGACTCTTAAACCTATCAGTATGATCAATTGTGTACTGAAATTGATCATTTGGACTAGTGAGATGGCATTGGTACATGCCACCTTGATGGGACTGAATTGGAATCCCCTGGCACGTTTATAACTCTATCATTTGGGGTAAATCCAATTGAGCACAGACAACCAGGTATTTCAGCACGTGTAAGGAGACTACATTCTCCATCTAAAACATCATGGTTAATAGAGAACACAAGTTATAGGCATAAAAAACAAAATTTGTTAAAATAGAGTAAAAATGTATAAAGATTACATACACTTTGGATATAAAATAAAATAGTAAGATCATATTTAAATTCTTACTTTAGGGCTGGCATTATGGTGCAGTAAATTAAGCTGTCAAGTACAATGCTGGCATCTCAAGGCACAGCTGCTCCACTTCTAATACAGCTTCCTACTAATGTGCCTGAGAAAGCAGCAGAAAATGGCCCACATATGTAAGCCCCTGCTACCCATGCGGGAGACCTGGATGGAAGACCTGACTTCTGGCTTCAGCCTGGCCAAGCCCTGGCTATTGCAGTTATTTAGTTTGTGCTGTGAACCAGTGGATGGAAGAGTTCCCTATTTCTCTCTGTCTCTCCCTCTCTCTGTAATTCTGCCCTTCAAATAAATAATAAATAAATTATAAAAATGAAATAAAATGAAACTCTTCACAAAAATTAAAATGACAACAATAAATGCAAACATGGCTAAGAAAATAAGTATATAAGTATCAAATCTGTGTTTTTTATAATCAACTAATTAAAAGTGTTTTTTCCTAGTTTTTGTTTGGAAACCTAAGGTTAACTATTATTGTTGTTATAAAATATTAATAAGATTCAAAATAGTTTTTGCAATAGGATCATTTTATAAGTCCACAGCATAATTAAATGAATTTGAAACAAACTTTTTTTATTTTTAATTTTTTTTTTTTATTAGAGAGAAAGAGACAGAGAGAAAGGTCTTCCTTTTCTGTTGGTTCACCCCCAAAATGGCCACTACGGCTGGCGCTGTGCCAATCCAAAACCAGGAGCCAGGTGCTTCTCCTGGTCTCCCATGCGGGTGCAGGGCCCAAGGACTTGGGCCATCCTCCACTGCCTTCCTGGGCCAGAGCAGAGAGCTGGCCTGGAAGAGGAGCAACCGGGACAGAATTCGGCACCCCGACCGGCACTAGAACCTGGGGTGCTGGCGCTGCAGGTGGAGGATGAGCCCAGTGAGCCAAGGCACCGGCGAAACAAATAAACTTTTAAAAATTGTATATTGCAATTAACCACTTCAGATAATAATTATGTCACAGTGTCCATAGAGGAAATATTGTATTTAGCTTTTAATCATATTGTAATCCTTAAAATTATTTTGCAATAAGCTCAAACAATTTTTGTGACGTCATTTGGTTTAGTTTTCTCTCTAGTCTACCATCATCACACACAGACATTCAAACAATGTCCACCAATTCATTAGTACACAAACAACTTATTTTAGAGCAATCAGTTTTATGAATTGATAGGAAACTAAATGCACACTAATTAAGCACTGGAAAATACTTACATTGAAATAATAAAGACAACAGGCATAATTAAAGTACCAGAACAAATGTAAAAATGGTATTTCTTTATTTTTTCCTTTTAATTTTTACAATAACGTATTTTCATTTTACTTTATAGTCATAGGCTTAGATTTGGACTCAGTAAGGGAAGCCTCTCCTAAACAGACACATATCTGTTTCCAGCTCCAAGCCAGACTGGAGCAAGGAGCTTCCATAACCCTTCTGGCCTTTCAGCAAATTGGGTATAGAAGGAACATACCTAAACACAATCAAGGCAACTTACGACAAATGCAACTGAATGGGGAAAAGCTGGAAGCATTTCTACTAAGATGCTAAATCATACAAGGATGCCCGCTCTCATCATTACTATTCAATAGAGCTGAAGATTTAGCTAGAGTCATTAGGCAAGAAAAAGAAATCAAAGTGCTACAAACAGGAATGAGGAAGACAAATTCTCCCTGTGTGTAGATGACATGATTCTCTATATAAAGGAACCAGAAGTCTCCACTAAGAGACTATTGGAGGCCGGTACCGCGGCTCACTAGGCTAATCCTCCACCTGCGGCGCCGGCACAGCAGGTTCTAGTCCCGGTCGGGGTGCCGGATTCTGTCCCGGTTGCCCCTCTTCCAGGCCAGCTCTCTGCTGTGGCCAGAGAGTGCAGTGGAGGATGGCCCAAGTGCTTGGGCCCTGGACCTGCATGGGAGACCAGGAGAAGCACCTGGCTTCTGCCTTTGGATCAGCACTGTGCGCTGGCCGCAGCGGCCATTTTGGGGGTGAATCAACGGAAAAGGAAGACCTTTCTCTCTGTCTCTCTCTCTCACTGCCCACTCTGCCTGTCAAAAATTAAATTAAATTAAAAAAGAGAATATTGGAACTCATGAGAGTTTGGTAAATTGCAGGATATAAAATTAATGCACAAAAATCAATAGCATTCTCCACTGATTTAATGTAATTATTGTTTTAGCATTACTGTTGTATTCCATTACAACAAAGTGCTATAATTTATACATTCACTTGCCTACTGGTGTGTGTTCACATTGTTTTCAGCAATTTGCTGCTACTCTGAACAAAGCTATAACAAATACACTTACATACAATAAATATGTAAATTCTTACCAAGTAGAATTCACTTCTTAAGAATCAATTAAAATCATTAAACATTCTATCCAGAAGAGTACAACCTTTCAACAGAAATAGGTTCCTGTCATCACACATGTTTCATTTGAATAGGCAGTTCTTTTTGCCAGACTACAGTTGAAACTTTCCCTTGAAAACAAGCAATGTTTGAATTAGCAATGCCACTAACATGTGCTCTGTAATCACCTGAAAATATTTCACGCAGCATTTTGCTAGGAGGAACACTGACCTTTAAAAAGACATTCCAGAATGGCCCCAGGATAGTTAGTCTACTTTGTTTTATTAATTCACATATTGATATCTGCTTCATTTTAGAGAAAGAAATGGAAAGCAAATTTTCGGACAAATGTATATAATAAATAAATAATGTATATAACAAATATAATAAATAAATAAATAAATAGAACATATTAGTGAACTGTTCTGTCATTCAGTGGAAAAAACCACCATAAGATCCAAGAGATCATGGACCCTTCTCTGATTCTGACCCTATCCCAAGTGCTTAGACACTTAGACCCTAGGGCACTGCAGGTGCTCAGTAAACACTCATTGAATGTAGAACAAGCCCCAGGTTAGGAACATATGATTGTGTCTGCTGAATAATATTAAAAAGTATACTGGTAGTTTGTCTAGTGTTTTGGAAGACAAAGAAGGCGTCAAAAAAAAAAATTAAAGTAGAGATGGAAAGGGTGATACCAGGAAGAGGACTTGCAAAGAGACCAGGTCCTGAGATAGTTGAATATGCTTGAGGACATGTACTAAGTAGTACAATTGTAGCACACAGAATGACATGGAAGAAAATGAAACTTGAAAGTTTTAAAGAACTCTATGCAATATCTGCCATTCTCAGAGACCTCCATGAATCAAATCCAGCGTATGACTGAACAAGGTGGGAGATGACTTGTATTTTGTTGTATTGTTGCTGCTACTGCTGCTTTGAATACTATATTCATGTTCATTTGATATTCAAGGGGCTTAAGCAAGCAAATTGGTAGATTGATTGATGCAAAGTCAAAGAACAGAAATCTTCCATCTGCTGATCACTGCCCACATATCTGCAGCAGTCAGGACTGGGCCAGGCTGAAGCCAGGACCCCAGGACTCAATCCAGGGCTCCCTCATGGATAGCAGGAACACAAACATCAGTGACATTATGTAGCCTTGTAGTGAATATAAAGGCACTTCAAAAAGTTTGTGGGAGGTGAAATTCAAAGATAATCGATACAAACATATTTGATATCCATTAATGGTTTTTCCATAATATGCATTTCCATGAACTTTGTGAAGACCCCTTGCATATATAACAAAATATATATACTTTATATCTATTAAGTAGCCAGATACCCATTATCCACATACTTACAGAAGTAAATGTTTAATTATTTGATTCTTACTTAATTTCTACTTTTTACTCCTGATCTATTTCTCATTTAATGCTAAGTATACAGACCTTTTATTGACCATTTCACTCACATTCAGTAATTTTAAAGTAATCACAGATTATTCAAACTATACTAATATAACAATCTTAACCATTGGTTTGAGAAAAGTACAAAACAAAGATAGACAAAACTGTATCTACTGTAATTCTGATGTACTCAGATAATTCTTTTTCTATTTTCTTTTTAAATTTTAGCTCTCACATAAAGTGAATATGTGGTATTTGTCTTTCTGTGTCCAGCTTGCTTCACTCAGCATGATGTCTTCCTGTTGTACCCATTTTGATGCAAATAGTCAAACTTCATTCTTTTTTTTTAAGCTGGATAATGTTCATTGTGTATATACAGCACATTTTCTTTATCAGTTCATCTGATGATAGGCATCTTGGCTGATTTCGGCTGTTGTGAGCAGTGTTGTTATGAACATGACAATGCAGCTATCTCTTTGATATAATATTTTCACGTCTTTTGGATTTATACCCAAGTGTGGGATTGCTGGATCATATGGCAAGTCTCTTTCTAGTTTTCTAAGGCAGAATTAAAAAAAAATGAGCAAGAGAGAGATATCTTCCACCTGCTGGTTCACTCCCTGAATGGCCACAACTGCTGAGGCTGGGTCAGGCTAAAGCCAGGAACCTGGAACTCCATCTGGGTCTCCCACATGAATAGTGGGTGGCAGGGTCCCAAGCACACTTTCCCAGGTGCATCAGTAGAGAACTGGATCCAAAGAGGAGTGGCCAAGGCTCCAACTGGTACTCTGATATAGAATGCAGGCATCAACAAACTTGCTGTGCCATACGCAGGCCCTTGTAACAACTAAATTTTGACAGCAGGTTTCTATTGATAAATTTAGGTAAAACAATTAATTTTTAATTCTTCTTTAAAAGATGAATGAACATGCAGATATATTCTGACAATAAATATTGTTAACCTACCTAATAAAAATAAGAAGCTGATGTAATTTGATTCTGATCCAGTGTTATAAATTCACTGGGTATAAAGGGTGTCTGGACTGGTCTACCAAGGCTCAGTAAGTAGTTTATGTGTTTCAAATATAATGTCCAATGGATAAGGCGATTTTCTGGACTTAATTTTTTAATTAAGTAGAGAATACTTAATTTTATTCATATCTCAGCTTTACCAAAGCTACAAGACTGGAGGAAATATTTATGTTTTTTTAACTTCTGGCAATTTTTAAATGTTCATTTGAGATAGTTTTATTTTTAAAAAGCATCCCACATTTTTTCATATGTGATACAGACTTTGGACAAATGTGCTTAATATAGCTAAGGGATTAAAAGAAAGAACTGAGAAATTTGGCATAAAAATTAACTCTATAGCAGAAAATTATTTTCTTGGCTCAATTCAGATCCAAACAGGAAGTCCAGCATCTGGTAGCTTTTTAAATGTTGAAAAGACTGTATACTACACTGAAGAATCTTCACATTTAGAAAGTTGCCCCCAAAAAAATGACTTTGTCATTCTTTTAGGTAATGATCATAGAATTACCACAACATTGCGATATTGGAAGAGTAGCACTGGCATATTTTAATTTGGGTAAAAATTTCTGTATAATTTGCTAGATTGTGACATATTACAATATTTTCCAGAATAGAAAAGGAGAAGAAAAGGAATTTTATGGGAATTTTATATCTGGAAAGAGCTCATAAAGGTATTGAATAGTCTATTTGTAAAGATAAAAGCTATCAGAAAATAAAATGAATTTATAAATCTCTTAACCATAAAATTTATTCTGCTTGCACAATTTGTAGTACAGTTTTAATGTCATCTATATTCTAAATTATATGCATTAATGTTGACAAGAAAAGGACTTACTCTACTAATACAGTCAGCTTTAAAGATGGAAACAAATGCTGAAACTGTAATATATATATATTCCATATATAACATATATATGTTATATATGTAAATATATATTTATATATAAATATATTGAGAGAGGTTCCATCTGCTGATTAACTCCCCAAATGCTTGCAACAGCTGGGGTTGGATGAAGACAAAGCCAGGAGACAAGAACTCCATCCTGGTGTTCCATGTGGGTGTGGGTAGCATCAGCCCAAGTATTGAACCATTATCTGCTGCTCCTAGGATGCACATGAGTGAAAAAATAAAATTGGTCACAGAGACGTTATTTGAAACAGTCAGCCTCCACACAGAATGCAGGTGTTGAGCAGCATCTTAATTGTTGCACAAAATATCAGCACCCAGTGCTTACATGGAAGGAACGCATTCCTAGACCAAGGGCTATGCTGCAGGCCTAAGGATAAAAATAGAATGACAAAGCTTCAAAGACCAACTGTGTTGGCTGATTTTTAAAAAATCATCCCTTTTCAAAGAAAAAAGCTGAGAACCTTGTCTCTGTAATAGCATTTCTCAGTATACAATGTTATAAAAATAAATTTTTGGATATAAGGAAATCAAAGAAAATTTGACCTGGCATACAGAGGAAAATCAGCCAAGAAAAAAATTTCAGAAAAGTTAAGTACTTAAATTAGGAGCTAAGGATTTAAAAAAAATGATGATTAATACAACAGAGTCTACCAAAAACAATGGGTACAACAGGTAAACATTAAGGGCTTTTAAAATAGATGTAAAATCTAAATTATAACCAAAATAACATCTTCAAGCTAAGAAAATTGAAAATTCAAATTATAAAAAAATCTGTTGGGCATTGGGCATTTTGTGCAACAGTTCAGGAAACTGGTTTGGAAACCCACATTCCATATCAGAATGACTCAGTTCTAGTCCTGACTTTGCCCCTGGTTCCAGTTTCATGCTTATGTGTGCTGTGAGAGACAACAGGTGATATCACAATATTTGGGCCTCTGTAATGCATATGGGAGACCTGGATTGGGTTCCCAGGACTGCTTCTACCTTTCTCAGTCCTGTTTGTTGTGAACATTTGGGAGCAAAACAGTGGATGGGAGATCTGTGTCTTTCTCTGCCTTTCAAAATAAATAAGTGAATAAATAAAAGTATATTGACATTAACAGCATATTGGAATCCACATTTAAAAAGCAAGCATGGAATTGGAGACTGATAAGTAGAATTTATTCAAATAAAAAAAGGAAAAATAGGCTGGTCAAAAACCATATTGTTTCAATGAGGTCTATTGCCAACAGGGAAGCAAAAACAAGAAGTGATTCTCACCAGAAAGAAGGGGGGCCAGACAAAGGCATAATGGCAGCTTTGAAGTGTTGGGAAGACGAACACAAAACAAAACAGAACTGTAGAGCCTAGAATTCAGTGTCTACAGAAAAAAGCCGGTGTTGAAGGGAAGCAACGGCTTGTGTTCCAGAATGAAATTTACCCTTTCACTTAAAAATGGAGAAAGCAGACAATATGAGTTCAACAAACAATATTTTCTAGGCATGGCATACCAGCCAGCGCAGAATTGTGATCCCTGAGGTAGGGGGATAAATGAAGCCAGCGCTCTGAGGACTCTGTGCACTACCAGGAGGCACCCAGAGCAAGAGGGAGAACATAACAGAGCCTGCTGAGTGCTGAGTTGAGCAGGAGCTTGGGGTTTGGAGAAGTCAAGGTGGCCACAGGTTGCAGGGAAGAGAGGCAGAGAGGAGGCAAAGAGGATGCCCTGATGCCATGGGCTCTTGTCTTTTTTTTTTTTTTTTTTCTTCTAATGAGTGCAAGGGAAAGGATACTCCTCAAGGCCCAGGGAACAGCCCCTGTAGATACTAAGAGCCATAACTATTATGTTTCTTGTAAACTGTAGTATCTTACAAAAGTGTCAGTCATATACTGAAAGAAAAATTAAAAACAAAAGGTCAAAATGAAAAACTAGTCCTTTACAAGCGATATTTAGAAGCAAGGTGACCAAAGATGTGACCGTCTAGCCATTCTCTGGAAGAAAATGCCTACTATGGCGTGACTTATCTTACTTGTGGGCCTACTGTGTGCCGGTGTTGCGCACCTGTTCTCCCATGGTCCTGCTGGTGTAAGTGGGCAGGCACTGGCTGTGCAGGCAAAGCGGAGACTAATTTGGAGCATCTCTTTTGAATCTTTGGATCCAAAGTATGGGAAAGGAACAACTCAGATGCTATAGAGAATGGCATTGTTTATAAAACTGTTAACAAAATCAACCATGTCCCAAAAAATGTGTGAGGGGACGATCTAATAAAAGATGACTGGGTCTAATACTGAAATTGAACTTCTTTGGTTTTCTTTGATTTACATCATTTTTCTTCAATGCATTCTTCATATTCCAAAACTTTGTTAGTTACTTGAAAGTTCTTCAAAATATGCTCCCTGGGCAAGTTCACAGTGAGGCTTGTTATTTTAGGGTGTTGCATTTGTCCACAGGCATAAACACTGACTAATTCCAATGATGACACAACTCCGATCTTTGAGGCATAGTAATTATTCAGTTCTGTTTTGATTTCCTCAGACTTTGCCAGAATTTCTGTTCCTTGAAAGAAACAGATGGAGGCAAATGTTCTCCCTGACTAATGTGTTCTACAATAGTCTCAGATACGTTTCTTCTTCCAATTTGTATATTCCAATGTGACCCAATACGAGTACATGATTTGCAAAAACAGCAGTGACTGGTACTGTAGCACAGTGACAAGGGCTGTTGCTTCCTATTGCTGATGGTGGCATCCTTTGTCATTCCTAAGAGTCCTGGCTGCTCTGCCCCTGGTCCAGCTTCCTGCTTATCTACCTGGAAAGACAGCAAAGGATGGCCCAATACTTGAGCCCCTGTTACCCATGTGGGAGACCAGGGTACGGTTCCAGGCTCTTGGCTTCAGCCTGACGCAGATCCAGATGTTGCAGCCAGTTGAGGGGTGAACCAGTGGATGGAAGATCTGACTGTGTGTCTCCTATCATTCTGCCTTTCTAATAAATAAATAATAAGTATGTTTAAAAATATGAATTCATTCAATATGGCCCCCTGTACATACAATTCCTCATTATGTAGTACCCTGTTTGTACTTTATAGAATTGTATATGCCTCAAATCTTGAGATATTTAGAAACAAAACATTTTAATCTAAATTTATTTTCAGAACACAGGAAAAAATGTTTGAAGCAATAGATAGATCTCTTAATACACATTTGAACGCATGGTAAAATATCTCAAATGCCAAATACAAAATAATGCCTTTGACAAAGCATGACTGTCCAGTTAAATGATGTAATATATAAGTGGACCTGGTACTTTTGCTCTATGTGCAATCATTTCTATAATGATAGCTGTACTGTATTGCTTCTTTGAGGTTGCAGTGGGTTGGGTGATTTGTTTTCAAAACTACTTCCTGGCAGGAGATAAAAGATATTGTTCTTTGTTCTGTTTTTCATGCTGGTCTGCAATTTTTCTCTTGTTGCATTTATTTTTAAAGAACTTGTGAAACTGAACAATGATATTCCTTTAGAAATGAAATAGAAAATATATAGAAAATATGGTAAATGTCGCAGTTCTCTAGTTCATATATGCTTTTAATATTTAGTTAAAATGATGTCAGCGTATTAGCCAAGGTGGAGTGTATCTTTACTGCTCTATGAAAGCTATATTTTTTTCAACTTTGTATCTTCACGTAATAAGGTATATTTAAAAGGAACTGGTAAGAACATTTGTATATATGAAATGCTGATGTGGTATCTGTTACTAAGCTCGCCTCCCACCTATGTGCGCACATCCCAATAAACAGGTATGTTCTACAGGCATGTTATACCATGTATGCACATGTGGACAAGTGCTTCTACTTTGCTTCAAACTTGCATATTCATTAAAAACACAGATTGCAATGGTCCAATAAACCCTTCAGATGCCAAATATAATTACAGATTAAAATTCCTTTTAATGATGCATAATTTTGTGAACTAAATCTGAATAACTCGTTCAGATGTTAACTTCCTTGGACCATTTTAATTAGCAAATTTGATTTGGTTAGGAGTTCAGATTTTTAAAAAAATATTTATTTATTTTGAAAGCCATAATTACAGAGAGAGAGCAAGAGACAGGGAAACACATCTTCCATCTGCTGGTTCACTCCCCAGATGGCCACAATGGCCAGAGCTGTGCCAGGCTGAAGCCAGGAGCCAGGAGCTTCACCTAGATCTCCCACATGGGTGGCAGGGGTCCAAACACTTGAACCATCTTCATTGTTCTTCCCAGGCCATGAGCAGGGAGATGGATTGGAAGTGGAGCAGCCAGTACATGAACAGCTGCCTATATGAGATGCCAGCACCACAGATGGTGTTTTAACTGCATGCCATAATGCCAGGCCCAGTGGTTCAGACTTTATTTGAAGAATGCAGGAGTTTAGTTTTCAGTCTTTCTTTTCCTGCTAATCACTAAATAAAACAGCAAAGATAACCAATTAAAATAAACAAGCAAGCAAACTTGGATGACAGCCTAAACAGCACACTGTTGCAGAAAACCCCCACAGAAAACCTGTGCTAGGAGTAGCAATCACCAAAAGACAGCCAGAGCAGAGGGCTGTCAAATCAGTAGAACAGGAGTGATGGAAGAAATGATGTTTCCTGTATGCACGGAATTCAGAAGTAATAAGCATACCCTCACTTGCAGAACGACTAGGGCTCTATCCTGAACGCGGTGAATGGATGTGTGACAGAAAGACAAAACTTAATGCTGTAATGGCGAAGGGGGAAATGCCTTCCAGGCTCCAACTACGCTGAGTGTGAGTGCCAACCAAGATACCATCAAACAGCAAATTGCAATGGAAGTAGCTCAGGCCCCCTGGAAGGCACGGGTGTTCTGAGGCATAGCATCCAGGAACAGTCTACTCTCTTGAAGATTTCAAACCTCCCCAGCAAATATAGGCTGGGGGGGCGCTGGGACCGATTGTGAAAGCAGAGCTGAGATCACGTGGTGCAAAGGCCCTGGAGGGTAACAGGAGAAGACTCCTGCAGAAGGCAGCTCTTCAAGTGCCAACAAAAGACAGATAGAAGCTGAAAGCTTCTCTGTGGAAGTCAAGCCCAAGTTCTACTTTAGTTGCCCAGAGACGGAGCTGTCTCAGACATCTTGGTATCTAACGAGCTAATGGGAGTCGTCGTAGGGAATGGAGAAAGGGCACTGAGATATTCATCTAAAAGTCTGCAGACACCTTCATGACTGGTTGCACTTCCTTCTGTTACAGGACTGTATTTTTATGTTCTTAAGGCTGCATGATAGGTTTCTCTACGGAGTCTCGTGTGTTCTCTCTTTGGAGTCTGGTGAGTATTTCTTCAATGACCTCACCACGTAATATTGCTGCATGAACTTTTCATAAAGAATAGGGTTTTCCAGATTGTTAGAACGTCATTGAGTTAGAGAGCAGATTGGATTGGGTCTGTCAATAGCTACATTACACTTGCTAATACAGCACTGGCTAAACTATGGAAGACTGCCAAAACTACATTCAAAACCCAGATCCCTCCACTGAGATAAAAGAATTCCCTAACATTTGTACTTGGCTGTGTGTTTCACAGTCGATATGCCTCACACTGAACTCACAAACCCTTCCCCTTTGTCATAGACCCCAATGGCTCTCAGTTCCTTCAGTGTTTCCTGAAAGTAGGGGCAAGTAGGGCCCAGGAAGCACTCAAAACCGTACCCACTCCTCAATCTTCCATTCCTTCTCCTGGTCCAGGCACCATCTCAAGTTAAGTCCTCAAACACAGAAGAGCTGATTACTTTGCCTGACTATTGTTCAGTGTGATTGCTGCCAAGTAAGCTCAGGCCACAGCAAGAAAGGATTTTTTTTAAATAGGAAGAGGTCTGGAAGCATTTCCTGTGGGACCCACAAACACTGGAACAATGATTACTGCCCAGCTCAGACAAAAGAGCGTGATTGCTCATAATGAACTCACAACATAATGCCCTTCTGTGCCTCAAAGGGGATTCATGCTCACTGGCACATGTCTCCTGAGGTCAGACAAAGAGATTTGTTTCATCTCCGGTTAAGTATCACTTCTCTTCAGTGAAATGTGGCTGTGGAGACTGGTCAGTTTCACCACTGCACCTAGCAGTGCGATCGCTAACAATCTGCATCATGGTTGAAGGTTTGCTTCTCCTTTGTGAAAGTGAACTCAATGATGGAAAGCATCTCACAAGGTTACTGTTTTAATTAAATACTTTTCTAAGGACAGTTAGACATGGCAATTTCCTAAAAGGTTCTATTTGGCTTATTATAATTATTAAACTAAGGGATATCCATTGCTACCTGAGTAGACTAGTAAGTTTTCTAAACATGCCTGAATACTTAATGCTATACTCCAAACCATATGATACTTCATCTATACTCAGGTTAATTTCAATCCCACTTAGGAAAATCTACTTGAACTTGATACTGTCCTCTAATATCAGAGGGTAACCATGTCTTTCTTTGTCCACAAAACACACTTTTTAATACACTACATTTGGGCATCATATTGTAATTTAACTTTCAAAACATACATGTCCTATACATCTTGTTACCCTTTAAGCTTTACTAGAATGGAGAACCAGCTCCATTTTTCTTTTTATGTTCAAAGCAGCTACTTTACAAGTAGAAACGGTTCAAAAATGCTTTGTTGATTTATGTATTTTGTCAAGGAATGGCTAGCCAGTAGGAAAAAGTAGAAAATATGGGGGTAGCATGGAAGAACGACCTAGAACAGAAGCTCTTACAAAGAGCAAAATTAAAAAATAAAAATAAATCTCAAAGCAAAACTACCAAGAAATTATTTTGTTTTAAAATTGATGTTTTAGTTTTAATTTTTAAATATACTAAGTAAGCAGCCAGCGCCGTGGCTCAATAGGCTAATCCTTACCTTGCGGCGCCGGCACACCGGGTTCTAGTCCCGGTCAGGGCGCCAGATTCTGTCCCGGTTGCCCCTCTTCCAGGCCAGCTCTCTGCTGTGGCCAGGGAGTGCAGTGGAGGATGGCCCAAGTGCTTGGGCCCTGCACCCCATGGGAGACCAGGAGAAGCACCTGGCTCCTGCCATCAGATCAGCGCGGTGCGCCGGCCGCAGCGCACTGGCCGCGGTGGCCATTGGAGGGTAAACCAATGGCAAAAGGAAGACCTTTCTCTCTGTCTCTCTCTCTCACTGTCCACTCTGCCTGTCAAAAAAATAAAAAATACTAAGTAAGCAAGAGCTGGCATTGTGGTGCAGATGTGTTGAGCCAGCATTCCATAATGGAGCACCAGTCTGAGTTTTGACTGAGTTTCTTCTGATGCAGTTCCGTGCTAGTGCACCTGGGAACGTAGCAGAGATGGCCCAAGTCCTAAGGTTCCTGTCACCAACATGAGAGATTAAGATGGAATTCTGGGATCCTGGCTTCAGCCTGGACCAGTACTGGCTGTTATAACCATTTAAGTAGTGAACCAGGGGATGGAATCTCTCTCTCTCTCTCTCTCTCTCTCTCTCTCTCTCTGAGTTTGTGTGTGTGTGACTTTGCATTTCAAACAAATAAAATAAATCTTATAAAATGCAAAGTAAAGGAATTTCAGAGAAAGACATAACTGTGGAATAAAAGTAGAAAATGAGAAGTTCCACCTAAATTCTCAAAGATCACCCCAAAGTCTGTTAAGTTGAAGTTCTTAATTAACCATTATTCAGAAAACATCAAAGACATAAAATACTTAGATGAAAGCAATATATACATATATAAATATACATATTTAGTAATTGCACAGTCTGAAGTTGAAGTTTTTTTACTCTTTCTCCCCAACATTTAAGGTTTCCATTCACTGCTCTACAAATATTTTTGAGGATCTGTTTCCTAAAAGACAATAAATGAAGAAACATAGTAAATGCAGCAAGAGAATTGACACTAATAATAACAAGGACTTTTGTACTTTTATTCCAATGGAGGAGTGAACATGGTACAGTGATCAAGGGCCCAGACTCTCATGGCAATTCTGACCCAGGGTTTAGCTGCAGAATTCTGAGTGCATTTTTCAATTCTCAGTGCCCCTCCCTCATTCATCTAGAAAACTGGGATAATAATAGCAGCAAATTTACACCTGCGGGGAGGGTTAAAGAAGACAATACATATTGTTGTTGTAATTTTTGTCATTTTTATTATAATCAAATGAATTAAAATATGATCATTTGCCCTCTGATAGACCTCTATCCCTTTCAAAAATCAGTTGAGTAAGGCAATCCTTCTCCTACCTTTTCTTCAGATCCAAGAAGAGATGGCTAGAATAATAATCAATTTGACTAGAATAAAAAATCAAGTCAAAAGAATTATTTAAAGTGTTTCCAATCCAGGGGAGTGGACCAGTGACACCTGAGTCACACAGATTTTCTGGCACGAGAACTTATTGTAACCACTGTGATCAGGTGTCCCACTGGGGGCCAGATCCATGTGAGGACTTAATAAATGTTTGATTAAAGGACCAGACTACTTTGCATTTCAAACATTTATTTCTGGAACTTTGTGTTCTTTCATTTCAGCTATAGGCACTTATTTCCACTCTCTGCATACATATGAAGTTTAAAAATGCAAAAATTGGCAGGAGGTTATTCATGAATGGTATTATCAAAATCATTTCAAGGAAACCCAAAAATATGAGAATGCCAATGCATACAAGCGTCATGCAGCATATATTGAAGAAATTAAGAATGGGGAAGATTTACATCCAAGCTTTTCCTAATAAAGATTTTTTAAATAGAAATACACATTTACTATTAAGGTCAATATTTTATAATGTATAAGTTGTTATTAAAGATTGCCTAAAAGAGAGTTTGATATTATCACCTTTCTACTCAAGCTGCTTGTGTTTTAAAGGGAAATAAAGATGCTTCTATAAGCTGAGCTTCTCATAAACCCATGTTTAAAGGAAATTTCAGAACTGAGAAAATAGCTAAGATAGATTTGACTCAAATACTTTGTTTTCAATTTATTTTTGATGACATCAAAATGAAGATCTTCCACAATTACTCACTAATGCAAGACAATGATTATTCTTTTTTTTAAGAGATTTATTTTATTTATTTGAAAGACAGAGTCACAGAGAGAGGTAGTGAAAGAGAGAGGTCCCCCATCTGCCGGTTTACTCCCCAGATGTGGCCGCCACAGCTGGAGCTGTGCTGATCCAAAGCCAAGAGCTTCTGGGTCTCCCAGGCAGGTGCAGGGGCCCAAGGACTTGGGCCATCTTCTACTGCTTTCCCAGGCCATAGCAGAGAGCTGGATCAGAAGAGGAGCAGCCAGGACTAGAACCAGCACCCATATTGGATGTCAGCACTTCAGGCCAGGGCTTTAACCCACTGTGCCACAGTGCCGGCCCCATTTTATTTTGTTCAATAACCCATAATATTTAGACAAATTTATGAAAAAATCATGATGACTTAATTCAGGTATATACTGAGCAATGATGAACTAACATCAATTATCACGCTCGTCACTTTAACATTTTGCTTCTTTATGGTAAGTCCATTAAAAATTCTTTTCTATTTTAAGTTACATGATGCATTAATGGAAATTGTCCATTAATTTGGCCATATTTCCTTTTACTGTTTTACTGTTTGGTGTTGGGATATAGACCAACAGAATGGGTAATAGTTATTAGAACTGTTGTTTTCTGGCTATTTTGTGTTTCACTATGACCTTAGTTGATAGTTACTTATGAATCTGACTTTTCAAGGCTTCAATGGAGTCTATTCTCTCGCTCTAACTCAGTGTTTAAATCCTATCTCTGATATGACTGACAAAAATTCCGTTTCTACTTTAACGTCTTTAGTAATGAATAAACCACCACCGATTTCTAGTCAAAGCTAAATTAGTTAAAATGACGACCCTTTGAAGCATTTAAAAGAGTATGTTGACCTAAACTAAAAAGACTAGAAACCTGATTTTTTCCAAATTAGGCCATCCATGTTACTTTAAACCTTCATAATAATTAGAAGTAATGTATTCTAGCTTTTTTATTTTAACAGGCCAGAAGCTCAGCCAAATCCATACTGAGTAACTTTAAAAAATGTAAAATGTGGCAATTATTTTTAATTGCTAGGTTCAGGATACAGCAATCTAAAATTACTACAGCTTCCATTTTTTCCAGCACTTTAATTTGGAACTGAGTCAAATAACTCTCTACCATAGCAATCTAAATTATATTAAGGCAATTTACAAATGGAACATTGTAAGACTCATAAATGAGGATGAAGACCATTGAAATAAATAAAAATGGATATAGGGCAAAATCAGAGGGTGATTATTTTAGACCAGAAGCAGGAGTATAATCATGCTTTCTATATATATGATACAGAAGGGGTAAGTCATATATCTAACCTTTACTGATTCAGCTACATTCTGAGAATCATGTTCACTTCTTCGTGTTATAATATAAGCATATCTTTATCATTATAAACCACATAAAAAGAACTCTAGATTGGGTCATTAGAAACATTCAAAATATTTTACCTGTAAAATAATTGATGTGATTGGAGCTATTTAGATAAGAAAAAATCAAGAAAGAGATCACAACTGTTTAAAGAATTCCTGAATACCTGTGATATAGTAGTGATCCCTGCTTGTCAATTTCTGAGGAAAAAGCAGATGAAACTGGAACCAAAAATCATGTGACCGCATGATGCATTTGTAATCAATGTGAGAAAAAAATATTAATTAAATTAAAGGTCTCCATCACCAAAATTATATCCATAGAATCTAGAATTTTAAATTTTAAAGAAGATGTAGAGGGAAATATGGACAAAGTAGAATGCCAGGTTAGACATATTAGAGAATTGTAACTTCATTAATATGAGACATAAATGGAGACTAAAAACCACAAACTCAATTTCTTTCCTCCTAGTACAGTAGATTGACATACAAAATTTTATTTTATAGAAAGTTAAAATTAATATGTGTTTTCTTTTTTCTAAATTCATTATTTCTTATCACTTCATATTTCTCTATCAAAAATATGTCAACTTTAAATGCCCAAGAAAAGTTTAAAAGAACACCTGTATAGTATATAGTTTTCTCAAATATTTTCAGTTGAAATAAGCTCCATATCAGAGACAAATCAATATATGTCCCCAGGTGTTGGTATGCAGTTCAAAATGCCTAATGTAGGTGAAAAATTTCTTTGAAGTCTAACCATGGGTCTTTGAAATCTGACCATGGGTCTTTGAAAGGCATGTTAACATCTCGTTCTAAAAGAGATAAGCATTGAATATAATGGTTTCTCAGCACTTTTTTTTTTATAAAACTTATGCTTTAGGAAGATAAACTGTGCTTGCCCAGTAACTTAACATACCTCCACACCCACAAGAAACCCTTGTCCATAGTCTGAGCAAGATAGTAACAGATGAAATATGAGTTGTGTGTGTGTGTGTGTTTTTAAATTTTCATTTGAAAGGCAGAGAGAAAAAAGTGAAGCAGAGACTTCTAAATGTTGGTTCAATTTCCAAATGCCTGTCAAAACCAAGCCTGGGCAAATCTTGGAGCCTGAAATTCAGTGCAGATGCAGTGCTTGGGTAGCAGGCACTGAAGCTTTTGAGCCATCGCCTGTTGCCTCCCAGGGTATGCATGAGCAGGAAGCTGGAATCAGGAGTTGAGACGCCACTCCAGGCATTCAGTATGGGATGTGGGCATCCTAACCAACATCAATCACTGAGCCACATTAAACATTTGCTTTAGTAATTAAAATGCAGTTACTGACATCCAAATGAATTATTGCCGTATTTCTAAATAATTAAAAGCAAAACAACTTTTGTTCATGCTAACAAAGACAAATGAAAGAATTTATAATTATAGGGGAACCATGAATATGAAAGACCATTTTTAGACTTTTTCAAAAGAATAGTTAAAACTATTTTATATGAAGGAATCTAACGATTTATTTTCATTTAGAAAATGTAAAGCACTTCAATTTCAATTACTTGATATTACTCTGAAAGCTTTCTAAAATTGAGTCATTATGGTTTAGAACATTGGAATAAAGAGCTACTTGAAGATCTAAAAAGAAAAGTAAGATTATAACAAATATATTTCATTATTCCTTACTACCTAAGCAACCAAATGGAAGACAGGCTTCCAATAAAATATGACTAAATAATATAAGTGACAGAGGTCTCCATGCAGCACATTGGACCCTAAAGGTTGCTTCACCATCATAAGACTTAAATATTAGATAATAATCACTGGGTGGAGAAATAGAAATTCAGGGAGGAAAATTACTATTTTCCAAATATGTCATGGAGAATAGAGAGAGCAGGTGAAGAGGTTTGTGTTATGATAAATGAATTTTTCTCCATCCATAAGAGTTGTAAGAATGAGACTGACAGGTTCAATTTTTCTTTATTTTGGAAAAATGAACTAAACATTTTGAAAAAGAATATGGTAGCAAGAGTAGAGACAATATAATTGCTTAGGTAAAGGCTAGTGAAACCTTAAACTAGACCTGTGGCAGGTGGAGAAGAGAAGTGGTATTTACATGGTATTAAGTCAGCACACTGAAATGAGCTGGAAGTCATTTTGACATGGAAGTCAAGGAGGCAAAGACTTCACGGGAGGGATCTCATTATCCAAATACATGCCATAGGAAAAGAACAGGGTATCATTCTTAAGAGAGGAGGAGATTAAACAAAAAAATGCATTTGGTTGTTGACACCCTGAATTTGAAATATGTTTGGGATATAGATGGCAGATAATCCAAAGTTAGAAATCTGAATCTGAATCTCAAGAAAATGAGGGTATATCTCTGAATAAGCAAGCTTCGGCAGCATGTCAGAGACCAAGGATGAAAAATATGAGGGCACCTCAAAAATTTCATAGAAAATAGAATTCAATGGTAAATTTATTCTGGTACAAAAATATTTTGAAATTCATGCATAGAAACATTCTTCCAAAGTATGCCTTGATATCCATTTTTAGCACCAAAATAAACTTGTCTTTTACTATGAACTGCTTGAATTCCCCTCATGTACAGCACAGAAGCATTAAAGTGTGTCTCACAAAGCGAAGTTGATTAGGAAAGATTCCAAGTCCAAGTGCCAAAATCAATAGAAGAAATGACAAGGGCTGGCCCGTGGCACAGCCAGTTAAACCGCCACCTAGGGAAGCAGCCTCCTAGATGAGCTCTGGTTTGAGTCCTGGCTGTTTCACTTCTAATCCAGCTCCCTGCTAATGGACCTGATTACACAGCGGAAGATGGCGCAAGGACTTGGGTCCCTGGCTCCATTGTAGGAGACCTGGCTTCAACCGGGTCTAGCCCCAGCTGTTGCAGGCATTTAGGGTGAACCAGGGGATAGAAGATCTCTCTGGACCTCCCTTTCTTTCTGTGATTCTGCCTTTCAAATAAATAAACCTTTTTTTTAAAAATACTAGTGGGTTGAATTCTTCAAAGAGTCAAATAAATTAGGAACTTTGTACATTTCCTATTGAATATGGTGTTCGGAAGATTTTCTGGTCCTGATTCTGCATTGGGGAATGGGAAGCCATATTGCTAAGAATGATGTAATGTGGAAATTCTGTGTTAACTTCTCTTTCAAAAATCTTAAGAGTTAAAAGGAAATATCAACATAGGTCCACAGTGTCTCCAGAGAAATACAGAATGTAGGAAGGACTTTATCAGAAAGAAGAGACTTTAAGGTATTTGAAGTTTAGGAAAATTTATTTACTAAAATTTCCTGCTCCATAATATTTCAACTTTGTGTCCCTATGTGGTAAATGGGAAAATTTAAACTTAAGAATACATCCTGCCTTAGCAAATAGAGCTTGTAAGGAAAAGTTCTAAAACATGAGCCCAGTTTGGTTTGATTGCAGAGTCAGTGCACTCAAAGTCAATGCATCACACCCATATTATGGCAAATTAAACTGAAAATGCACCTTGTCAATTCTCCCGACTCTATTTGCATAGATCACCCTTTCAGATCTTGAGTACTTTTAAAATAACCTTTTATCAAGTTGTCAAACTTTTCTGTCCTCTCATGTGGCATTTCTCCTGACTGAAAATCGAGTTAATCAAGCGTTAATCCCATCACCTTACATGAATGTCTCATAAACTTGCTTTGCACATTCATCCATTTCATTTTCATTCCTACAGTTACCTACATCCATTTGTTTAGTTACTCAAACATGAGGGGGCAATATTCTTGATTCTTATCCATTACTCCCTCATCTGGTTAATCAAGGTAAGTAGAATGAGTAGGTGATCAGAGCTGTCAAATTAAGAGTAGCAGCAATCAATGCCTATTTAATTAATTATTAAAAACAAATCACATGCAATAAATGGGAGTGAAATTATTTAATCACATGGCTTTTTGTCAAGCTGGACTATAAGTTTCTTAAGAACTTCTTTTTCCCAATTTATGCCAAGTACTTAGTATCTGATTTGACTGAGGTTAGATACCTGGGGCCATTTAGTGGGTAAATAACCAATCCTCCACATCAGTGATGCTTAATGTTGCCCTGTTTCTTAAGAAACAGACTTCACTCTGCCTACTCTATGATTTAGTATGGAAAAAATATTCCTCATAAATACTACTCATCCCACTAGTAAAACAGAAGAAGAGAATGTGCACCCCAGCTACACACACACACACACACACACACACCCCTTTGCCTCCAGTCTAATACTTGTTCTTCAAATTCTTAACCAAATAATAATGAAATGTGAGCACATCAAATAAGGATAAAGAAAAATTCAGTGGAGTTATTTAATTTGCCCCTTATGCAGTCTGCATCAACACTGTATAAGCAATACTTGTACATATGGTAAATAATATATCATTAGAAATAAACTATTTACTATACTAAACTGTGTAAGCATTGCTGACCTACTGCTTGGTGATATCTGAAATAAAATAAACAGATTTCTCTGGGGGGAAAATCTTATAAATTTTACAAGTAAATAGAACATTTTTTAAATTAAGATTTTTTTTCTTTTGTGAAAATATAGCTTCCAAAGCTCTCTGTTCTAATGGGAGATACAGTATTAACCACCAAGTTTACATTTTGAATATAAACACGGATACACTAATAATTATAAGACATTGCTGAGAGATCACACTCTAAATAATATAAATAAATAATGAAAAATATATGAGGAAAATGGGACATGTTTCATCAACCAGAAGATAATAGTTTAGAATAAGAAAGACCAATTGTCCTTTAGATGCAAAATGATATTTTCCCTAAATTTTCTGTAAGTATTTCTTTGTATAATTACACAATAGGTAATCTACGTTTGGCTGAAAACGCTAAGAAAATTAGAGATTAAAGTTTTTGGAACAGCTCTGCTTCCATGAGGATCTCACTGCAAAACAAATCTAAGTGATACTCAATGCCAAATACAGAAAACAGAATTACAATTTTACATTAAAAATGTACTTTTACTTGTGCAAATAATCTGTATAATATAGATTCCTGAGGCTTTATACCATATTCTTTCCATACATCCATGCAATTTCTTCTGTTTATGTATGTACTGAAAACTCTAATGCCTTCATATTAATACAGTAGCTGAACCCTTTTTATCTATTGGAACTGTATTATTCTTAAAATCAAGAGGCAGCAGAGTGTTTTAAGTAATTTTTATAAGCAGGAGTGTGTCCTTAAAATAATTATAAACAAAATAGTGTAGAAAATGCATCAATTAATCACAAAATCATTTATTATACAACTGGTGACACAGTGAATTTGTTTATGTGAGTATCCCAGAGGCATGCATGTAATACATTGCACTACAAAATTATGACGGCCATATCATCACTAGGGAAACAAAATTTTTTCTATTTCTTTTAAATTTTGTGGGACCAGCATCATACCGAAGGTCCATCATGGACCAGAACAATCTTTCGTAGAGTGTGGTTGTGTTTCTTTTTCCAATAATAAACTATCTTAATTAATATAGTAAATTTTGAAATCAAACAATGTGAATTCTTCCATTTTCTTATTCTTTTCAAAACACAAGGGTATTTCACAAATTGGAAAGTAAAAGATACGTTTGCTTTGGTGCAAAAAAATTTTAAATCCATGTTCTGGAGGTATCTTCAAAAATTCATGGAAAATATGTATAATGAGAAAACAATGCATAGATTTCAAAAGATTTTTGCACCCAAATAAACTTACACTTCAGTTCCACTCCCCCACAAACTTTTTGGAAAACCCTCATTACAAATAAAGATCATAAGAAAAAGCTCAAACTTTGGTTATAAACTAGCTAGGATAGATTAATTGATTTGTAAAAGTGACATACAATTCAGTTGAGGTAAGCTTTCTCCGCAGCTCCACAAACATAACAATAGTGCTTTCACCACTGCATACTTCCACTGGAAAAAAAAAAAAAAAAACAAAAAACAAAAACAGTTCAGACCACTGAGGCTATTTGGGGAGTGAACCAGCTGATGAAAGACCTCTCTATGCCTCTACATCTCGCTATCGGCACTCTACCTCTAAATAAATTAAATCCTTAAAACAAAAATACATACAGCACGTAGTAATACCTGAATATCTGACTTCAACAATACTAAATACGTTTAATTTTTGTGCCACACAATGAAGAGAATGGAAAGACAGCCTCACAGTGGGAACTGTTAGTTACATTCATCTGACAAAAGCTTGTATCTAGAATTTGTGTGTGTGTGTGTTCTTATAAATCACATAAGGAAAAGCTTTGAATGGTAAATAGAGCATCTGCTGTGATGTGTAGCTTGCTCTGTTATGACTCTTGTGAATCCAAGTAACTTGGCATTTTAATTATGATTTATATGGCTATGTTTTGACAGCAGTAACTTCATTTTGAGTATTTTATCACACAGGCTGTAACTGGGCCAAGGGCCTGGCTGTTAGCAAGGAGGCCCCTACTTCACTCTGGCTGATTGATAGTCACATTGACAACTGTGTGACTGCATGCAAATGAAACAGTTTAAGTCCAAGACTTCCCCCTCCAGTGTTGACATCTGGAAGCTAGGGTAATCTGCCTCCCAGGCAACTGAAACTAGTTTCTTCCAACTGTAATTTGACACACAGCTCGCCCCGACACCACTCCCAGCAGGAATTCACTCTGAACAGGCATGGACCACCGGCAGTTCTCCAGAGTGCAGAACTTTAACTTCATTGCTGATGACTTGATGTCACGTGGACCCGCTGAGCATTGTCTGGAAAGGGTGTTGTTCCAGAACATTTGGAAAACTTGCTCTGTGGACACATCGTGTTTGTTCACTATGTACTGAAATCACGTTTTTTCTCTATATTTACATATATCCTGCCTATTTATTCTACTTATGTGAGCATCGCCATAACATAAACCAATGAAATTAGGAATTGTCTCTGCCACATTTGGCCTATCACCTGATTAAAGTATAAAAAGATCTGCTTGTCATGAAAAAACTATAATAATTTAGGCAGAAATTCTCACCAGGAATTGGAGAAACTGGGTCACCCTGGGTGGTCCAGTGAGCAAGCATGTGAATGCGTATTCTTTCCTAGGACCAATATGAAAAGTATGTTCACCAGAGAATGCAAATTAAAAACCACAGAGATACAATTCATACCATTTAAGATGTCTAAAATAAAAAAAGATTTATGCCATGAGATATTGTGAAGAAACTAAAACAATTCTATCCTAATACACCCCTGATGGTAGTAGAAAATACTACCACTTTAAAAGATTACTTAACACTTTCTCATGAGTTAACTTTCTTCACCTATGCTTTGATCCAGTAATTCAGCTCCTACAAAGGAAAACATACGTAAATAAAAGACTTGGGCAGAATTTGTACATCCTATGTACTCATAAGAGTGAAAAATTTAAAGCTCAATTGTCCAATGGTAAATGTTTACACAAATTATAGGATAAATAGTTCATGCAACAATATACTATAAAAATTATATACTGACATTAGTAAAAATATATAACACTCTGGTGGGCCAACTGGTAATATCTCAGGTAATCATATCTCTGTCATGCGTGAGAAAGCTGCCTCTATCTGTATGTCTCTCTTTGTGTCTGCCTTTCAAATAAAAATTAATTAATTAATAAAAACAGCAAAATAATGTGGACAAAACCCTAACTTATCATGTCAACAGAAAGAACTCAGAAAAAAGAGCACATTTTGGGTGATTTCCTTTCTATGATATCTGAGGTGGGCTAATCTATGGAAGTAGAACTCAGGACATCGACTTCTTGTCGGGCATAGAGACTGTTTTAATGAATCTCTAATAGAAAAAAAATTTAGATTTTAATTTGGATGTTGTTTATATCAATTTTGTATATATTTTCCCAAACTATCAAATTGTATACTTAAGTCTTGTCCTTCTCTCTATATCTAGAGTTTATTTCAAAACTAAATAAATAGGCTGGCGCCACGGCTCACTAGGCTAATCCTCCGCCTTGCGGCGCAGGCACACCGGGTTCTAGTCCCGGTCGGGGCGCCGGATTCTGTCCCGATTGCCCCTCTTCCAGGCCAGCTCTCTGCTGTGGCTCAGGAGTGCAGTGGAGGATGGCCCAAGTGCTTGGGCCCTGCACCCCATGGGAGACCAGGAGAAGCACCTGGCTCCTGCCATCAGATCAGCACGGTGTGCCGGCCGCGGCGGCCATTGGAGGGTGAACCAATGGCAAAGGAAGACCTTTCTCTCTGTCTGTCTCTCTCACTGTCCACTCTGCCTGTCAAAAAAAAAAAAAAAAAAAACTAAACTAAATAAATAACTATATACACATGTACTTACTCAAACATTTACATATGAGAAATCTTCCAAATGTTAATGGAATGCACATATTATTAAAAAAAACTACACATGGATTTCAATTTTTGCATCAAATAAGCTTGCATTTTAATTGCACGTTCTATAAACTTATTGAAGTTTTCTCTCTCTTTATCTCTCTCTCTCTCTCACACACACACACACACATACACACACACACACACACACACTCAGTACAACTGTCCAAGAAATCTGGATTGATTTTACCCTGTAGGTCAAAATCTTTCACTTTTTCCTCCCAGAGACTTGTTACTACAAGATCCTATTTGCCTATTTACTCTTCTTCAAACTCACCATTCATGATCATTCACTGAACTGCTTCCTAGGTTGAACCTCCTCCTCCAAGTGTCTATGAGAAACTCCCTCACTAATTTCAATGATGTATGTAAGTTTTATCACCTCAAATAGCCTGATTCTCTCCCTTGCAGTCTCTCTGCCCTTGTCCTGCTCAAGTTCATTTACCCATAGCACTTACCAGTTTCAAATGTGGTTCTCATATATATCACTTATCTTTCTTATTTCTATAACCACTAGTTTGTAATACTCGTAAGAAGGGGAGATTCACAGTCAAATTTCTGTATCAGGGTATTGCTTGAAAAACGTGGAACTAAGTTAAAAAAAGACAGTTTCTTTCAAATGACATCTTTCTGCCACAATCAGCTATCACTAAAATTTCAGATTGAATAATGACCCATATCTTGCGAAAGGCTGACCAATACCTAGCTGTTTTGTCATCGTCACTTACTCACTCCCTATTTCCTGTATTCCTGTTTCATTTCCTCTTTTTTACCATTTCCCCACCCCTCCCTCCTTTCTTTTCCTTTTTTACTGTTATAAAGTCTGCAATAAATATGATTCTCAAAGAAAAATATTTGGCTTAATACCTTTCTGGAAATGAATTACAGATGAACTAAGGAATAACAGAAAAAAATCTTTATTTCATCGTCGAATGCTTTCCTGAGAGAACGCTTTGTACTTTTGGAAACATCTCTTCATGACAGAGATAGAATATTATTATTGTATAAATTTTTCAGTACCTGGAATTTTATGTTGATTGATTAAAACCAATCTCTAAATTTTATTTTCCAACTAACTTTCTCTTTCTTCATTCCTCACTGAATTGATTTCTTCCAAATTCAGAAAATCAAAATCACAGTTCAGCCAGGAGGGCAATAAACTTTTGTTTTGAGATTGAAATAAATTTGTAACTCAGAAAATACAGCATGCTCTTAGAATTCAATAAGCAGAAAATCCATATAGGTGTAGTGCTTTGCTCTGTGATTTATCAGATTAATAAAGTACTAATTTTCACTCTAAATATTTTAGACACTAAACCAATACAAACAAACAAAAAAGAAACTTTGAGGTGACATTTTGGGTATAGAGTATGAATTGTGTTATTTATAATCAGCTGGTTGATCCCAAAATGTTAGAAAACCAAAAGGTGAAATTTAGAAATGGAGTCACAAGTAAATATTAAAACAAAATGCAAAATGTATAGCAAGTTGGTATGGAAATATAGTTGAATAGCCCTACAAAACAAAAAGTGCAATAAAGTAGAAAATTACACTGAAGTTGTAGTCTCTTATTTCTGAATGTGTATATAGAGATGACCATTATATTTTAAGTCACAACAGAAGGCAATATAAATTGTAGCACACAGAAACGTATTAACTGTGGAAAGGAAAGTCATAGGCTATATACCTTTTCAATCTTTAATTTATTCAGGAATCTTAGGAAATGGAATAAAGGTTGGCAATAGCTGAATTATGCTCTAATACTCTTTTTGTGCACAAAAGTTTGGAGCCTAGAAATTTATACATTGTGCTTTCTGCTTATAGCCACAAACAGAGATTATAGCCAAAGAATGGCAAGCACTGACATTATTCAGTTCCTGGAAATAAGGATACAGCATTTCACTTTCAAATACAGGCAGAAAAATATCTCTTAAAATTGTCTTTTCAAAAATAATCTCAGAAAATAGCTCATGATATTTCAATCAAATTCTCTATAAATCGTATCAATACACAGCCCACCAATATTTGATTAAATTACCCACCGAAGAACAACTCTTAAGAATTCAAGGTCCCCAAGACAATGAGAATTTTTTCACTTGCCTCCTACAATCTGATAAATATCCTTTTAAACTAATCTAACAAAGAAGCACTAGTAATGATTTTCAAAACACTCAAATATCTATGCTTGTTTCACCATCTCTTGGTTGCACCTATACTAATCTGATTTAGAAAAAAAAAAGAGTTATATGTAAATATCTTCATTTAAAAGCCTACAAACTTTTAAGATTAGAATTTTAATTAGAGAACAGAATTATTGCCACATTGTCTTAAAAGTGAACTCTTAGTTTAATTGTAAGTCAAGAGCAAGAGCAGCCATAAAACTATATCCTTACTTTTTCAACAGCAACAATCAGTCAGATTGATTCAAGCTGCCTGCCTTGTACCAAACTGTGAATAGGGGTCAACAAGATCTTAATGAAAAAAAGGATGTGGTAACTTGCTTCAAATAGCCAATAGTTTCAACAGAGAGAAAACCCATCAAATCACAATTATCCTGAGGTTTCATTATGTTTAACCATAAAATGTGATTCTATCAATATCCAAGCTTAGTCTAAACCTTAGACAGCAGCATTTCTGTGCAGGAAATGAACACGTCTCATCCAACAGCAATTGACTAAATACATCATCCCAGATGACCAATTGTGAAATATTTTGTTATTTCTATTGCCTCGATTTGTGTTTTAATTTATTTATTCTGTAATCTGTTGCTTTCTGTGAAAAAGTTTTTAAGTCGTCTTGCTGACATCATTAGACCCATAGTTAAGGACTGGGTTTCAACAATGCACGTCTTTGTGAATTTCCTACTATCATTTTTACAGGGTAATTGTTACTTCACCTCTTAAAGCAGTTCATTTTCCTTTTCCATATCTAACTTTCATTCTCATGATCAGTACCTTCTGCTATCAAAACAGTGAGTCTTACTGCTTGTATAAAGAAAAACTTAGCAAGTGAGTGATCACGTTGGATTCACAATTGTTCACACTGAGGTTAATTGACCCTGACATAATATACTGTATTTCAGACACACATGCAAATAAAGTATGAATTAGCATGTATTAAAGTCAAATTTTATCTGTGGGAAAATATTGTTATGTAGGCATTTTCCCCCCTAAGGTGTCAATTTCTTTTTATCAGAAACCAAGAAAGTTACAAATTCCCTTTCAGGTAGGAATTCTCATGGAAGATTCAGAAACAGGCCTTTGGCAACATGATCCAGAGGGAAATACAGTGGAATCATATCACTGAGGGACTAAAAATTGATCGAAGGCCAGAGAACAACTGGAAAATAGTTAAGAATAAGAGAGTCCTCAAAGGCAAGGCCTGGGAAACCCAGCAGAAGTAGCCTCCTAAATTTGTCGTCTTTGCTGCCACCACAATATTGTCTTCCTGATAGATATATTCGGACCACCCACCTTCAAAGTGGCTGTAATCTAGTTGTATTAACACCTATCCAGCTCATAACAGCTTTCTTCTCATTTTACTTGTTCTCTACATCCTTCTGAAGTATCTTTTTTTACCTTCTCTGGTTTCAGTTCAGTGTTTTCACATGGTTCCAATTTCTTGATTTCCTAAATGCCAATTCCTCTTTTTAAAAATTATTTTCATGGTTTTATCATTTTACTGGTTATCTTTGTTTATGGTATGTATTTTTAAGAAACATAATCCTGCTTTCAGATAACCTATTTTCCATTACCAGGAGTGTAGTTTTCCTAGAGTATTCTCTACGCTTCCTTCCCACCACTCTGTCATTGCAATCCCTTATTTTGCCTATCGGCAAGCTATAATTGCTCAATGCACTGTCAGTTCCATTCCATTGAAAAGGTATGTATCTAATCAATTAGGAATAAGAGAAAGATTATACTTATCTCTACTTCTTTCCTCTCCAAACAATCCCTTTCTTTATGAAGACCCAAGTTTGCAAATCCTTTTTCTTCTCTCTGGAGTACCTAATTCCAACACTTGTCACGGGGCAGCTCCAGGAGTGATGAATTGACCCAGTTTTTGTTTGTCTGACAGTCTTTACATCTCCTCCACTTCTGAAGGAAAATTTTGATGGATATAAAGCTCTAGGCTGGTGGTTTTTCTCTTTCAGTTCTTCAGATATTTCTTTCAGTTCTCTTGCTTACACAGTTTCTACAAAAAGTCTGACACAAGTCTTATCTTTGATCCCTTAAAGGGAAGACTTCTTCCATTTTTGTTTTGCTTTTCTTTGACGTCCTTTGATGTTTGTCTTTCATTTCTGCTGTTTGGATGTGATATAATAATGGACTGATTCACTGGTGTTTAATCTTCTTGGTGATCACTGTCTTTTCCTGGATCTGCCTTTTAGTCTCTGCTAATAATACTGGGGAAAAAATATGACCAATGAATTCATGACCAAACACTTCTTCAGCTCTTTCTTTGCTTCAAGGCATCCCAAATAAATGTATTATCTGTCTTAAAAATGATCTACATTTCTGGGATGTTTTGCTCCTCATTCCTCAGTACCTGTGTTCTCTTTGCATTTCAGTTAAGGAAACTTCTAGTGATAGCCTTAAGAACACCAATAATTTGCTGAGCCATGTCTAGTCTAGTCTACCAACCATGGATGTTTCATATTTTTCTTGTGAGGATCTCAATGATGACTTCACATTCTTTATAAGCAAGAACTTTATCCTTGTTATTGAAGGGATCAATCTCCTATCATGCCAATAACAGAATCCTTGGTACCAGATCCAGAAAAACTAAGTTTTAAAATCAACAAAAAAAAGGAACAACTTTTGCACCAAAATAGTACATACTTTACATCAATATTCCTTATAGATTTTGAAGCGCCCTTATGATTAATGCACCCCCTTCCTATTGTCCTCTCCCTTTTCTCAAGTGATACTTTTGAATACTTTAGCTTTTCAGACTTTATTGCATATTTACTTATCTTGTTTTAAAAACGAGTTCTACCTACGTGTGGGTTTCACTGTGATATTTCAAGATGTGTATACAGTGTATACTAATCTAAAGAGAGTCACCATTTTCCCTTCACTGACATCGCTTTATGATTGCAGGCTTAGAACTTCTTTCTTCTTTTTGTTCGCACAATATACATGAGGATGTTGTGAAATATAGTCTCCCTGCATTGCTGTGTAACACTAAGAACTTACTCCTTCTATCTAACCCTGATTTGGTACCCAGTATCCAAACTCCCTCTATTCTCCTCCCACTACTTCCAGCATCTAATAATCACCATTCTGTGTGCAGTCTAAGGCTTTTTAGATCCCACATATGAGAGAGAATCAATCGTATTGTTTCTGACTCATTCTTCTCCAGAGGCTACTGAGTACTCCACAGAAAAAAAACATTTGTGAAGGACCTGTCATATCTTGTCCTCACATATTTGAAGCAATCTTAGAATAAAGCAGATTATATGTCCAGAGTGGGTAATAAAAGTTGACAATCACACTTGTTATGGAAAAATATATGCACATTATGTTATATGATGGTTTTAAAACAATTTTTCAAATTTTTTATATTTAGGCAGCAGTCCTGTCCAAGGAATATGATATTTGGATGTAGGAGATTAAATATCAACAAAGTTAAACATCTCCCAGCAGGGCTACAATATTTGATGGTTGTGAAGTCTCTAAAGACATTTCAGTTTTATTTATTGGGTAAAGCCATCACAGTTTATACACACTATGAAATTCCAGGGTGACTATTAACAAATGATAGGATGGCTGCCATATGTGAAGCAGATTAGAATTGATAAATCTTATTTGCACAGAGATAAATGAATATATAGAGGAATGTAGTAAAGAAACACTAAAAACAATGGAAAGAGGAGTAGTGTCTTTGGGGAACGTTCCCACACTGATATTATACTCAATTAGCTAACTATTATGTTGTTTATTAAAGGATCGTTCTTCACTTATAGGTATTGAGAAGAAAGTGGACGGATGAAAAGGAAATGTAAACTTCCTTTACAATTAACTGAGTAAACGCACAATCTATTCCTCTACTGCTCTTCTGTGAAAGTCTCGGAGGAGGCTAGGACTAGGGTTCGGAACACAGAACTCTTTCCTTGAACATATCCAGTCTTACCTGTGGTCACTTCACAGTAGCATCCTCACTGTACCAGACACATTCCTATCAATTTCAATTCATTTTTAAAGATCTATTATTTATTTGAAAGAATTATGGGGTGGGGGGAAATGAGAGAGAGAAAGAGAGAGAGAGAGACCTTCCATCCACTGCTTCACTCCCCAGAAAGCCAAAACAGCAGAAGCTGAGCCCCTCTGAAGCCAGAAGCCAGGATCTCCTTCCAGGTCTCCCATGCAGGTGCGGGGGCCCAAGTCTTTGGGCAATATTCCACTGCTCTCCCAGGTACATTAGCAGAGAGCTGGATAAAAAGTGGATCAGTGGGGATGATAACTACATTACCCACATACCACAGTGTTGGCCTCAATTTCAATTCCTGAGATGTTTGCCAGTGCACTTCTTTGGCTTTTGCTTATCTGTCAAGCTACCTCCAATGCAATGTGATTTCTGCCATTTCTTTTTTGACCAACCTTACTCCAGCCCAAACTGCATTCATATCCCATCCCTTCAACTGCATCGTCTCAGCAGACTTCTAGCAAATTAGCCATCCTTTCTCCAGACTTTCTGCTTTTCATAGTGCATGCATGTACATTGCTTTATTGTCGAATTTCTTTCAATGTAATAAGTTTGGAGGCCCGTGTTGTGTGTGTTAGCAGTTTTTTTCTGTTTTTATTACTCAGAAGTATTTTGTTGCCTACTGCAACATTGTTGCATAGCAACCATTTATTCATTCACCTGTTGATGGGCATTTAGATTGTTTCTAGCTTTTGGCTATTACATATAAAGCTGGTGTGAAGATTTATGAACATGGCTTTATGGGAATTTAATTCCTCATTTCCCTTGGATAAATACCTAGGAATGGAATGGTGGGGCCTTATGGCCGATGCATATGTATCAAGCCATCTAAAAAACTAATAACAGCTCACATGTAGGAGCATGTCATCAAATAACCATGAATCCACAACCAAAAGAATATAGTTTTACCTTTATCTCACACAAGACCTGAACCCTTAGGCTAAACTGTGAACCTATTGGAAGAAACCATACGAGTGCATTTTCATAATTTTGGATTAACCAGTAGTCTTTTATAAATGACACAGCTGCAAGCAATAATATCAACAAAAGTAGACACATTAAGGCTACATCAAAATGAACACCTGCGCTCCCAGCAGTAAAGAAATGATACCACTAAGAAAGTGAAAATCAGTGGGACACATCTCAGATGGGTGCTGGTTCAGGCCCCAGCTGCACCACATCTGATGCAGCTCTCTGCCAAAGGCCTTCAAAAACAGCAGAGGATAGCCCAGGTGTTTTGGCCCCTCCCATCCATGTGAGAGACTGGAAGAAGCTCCTGGCTTTGGCTGGCCCAGTGCTGGCTTTTGCAACCATCTGGGGAGCGAACCAATGCACAGATCTCTCTCTCTCTCTCTCTCTCTCTCTCTGAATTTTGAATGAATAAATAAATATTTTTGAGAAAATAAAAAAGTAAAAATCAGACCTAGATACAGATAAAATATTTGCAAATTATGCATACCATAAAGCACTAGAATTAAATTTCAAAGTGGAAAGACAGGACCAGCACTGTGGTGCAATGGGTTAACGCCCTGGCCTGAAGCGCGGCATCCCATATGTGCGCCAGTTCTAGTTCCGGCTGCTCCACTTTCTGTCCAGCTCTCTGCTGTGGCCGGGAGAGCAGTAGAAGATGGCCCAAGTCCTTGGACTCCTGCACCCATGTGGGAGACCAGAAAGAAGCTCTTGGCTCCTTGCTTCGGATCGGCGCAGCTCCAGCTGTGGCGGCCATCTGGGGAGTGAACCAGTGGATGGAAGACTTCTCTCTCTCTGCCTCTCCTCTCTCTGTGTAACTCTGACTTTCAAATAAATAAATAAATCTAAAAAAAAAAAAAAAAGAAACAAAGTGGAAAGTATAATTCAATTGTTAAATGGTCAAAGGACTTGAATGGACATTTCCCCAAAGAAGATATGAATATGGCCAGTAAATGCATGAAAAAGATATTCAACATCTGTATTAATTTCATCCTATCTCTGCAACAAATGATCACAAATTTAGTGGCTCAATATGATAAAATATGATTATTGTATGGTTCTGGAGGGAATTATACTCCTGGCTGCTTACTCAGAAGAGCTGAAAACATATGCTCACAAAGACTGTGCACAAATAATCAGAATCATTTTTCTAACATCCACAAAGTAAAAACAATTCGAATCTATTTCCCAAATTAATGGACAAGAAAAGTTTCTTATATCCATACACTGGAGATCTATTTGCTACAAAAATTAAAGAAATGTTGATAAATACATGCTTCAACATGGATAAACCAGAAAATATGCTGAGTGGAAAATTCACGCCAAAAGCCATATATTACCTAGTTCCATTTGCATGATCAGCCCAGAACAAGCAGATCTATAGAAAAACTTTACCATACCATAGCCTGGTAATAGGGGAGATTAGAGGAAGAGGTGATGAAAATATTCTGAAATGAAATCATGTTATTGGTTGTACACTGTGGGAACATAATAAAAACCACTGAACTGTACACTTTCAAATAATATATTTTATGGTCCACAAGTTTTATTTAATCTTTAAAAGTTTAAAAAGCTTAAATGCAGATGCCCTGTGCTAAGGTGTTAAGTAGGTGTCATGTGTTTATTTGATATCCACAACTGCCCTTCGGTGTGAGTATTATTGTTACTACCATCACATCACATATAGACAAAGAATAAGCAAATGAAGGTGGGTGACTTTCCCAAGGGCAAATCCCACATGGGCAGCAAAAGAAAGAGGTGAATCCTGGCATCTGACTCCACAGCCCACTCCCGGAGCCATACAGCTGTCCAGCTATACTTCTCAGAATGGGAGGGGGGCCCACCAAATAAACTGCAGGTGTTACACTGACAAGGGTTTCATAAGCTATTGTTGCTTCCAGTGGCTAGCACGTCAACAGTTGACTCACAGCTCTACCAGTCATTTTTCTTTGCATTTTTATTTACTTATTGAAATTTCAAGGGCAGGGAGAGAGAAAGAGAATACATTTGAGGGAAGGCTCCCGTCCACTGGTTCATTCCCCAAATGTCTCAACAGCTGTGGCTACACCAACAATAATTAGCTCAAAGCACTGTTGTTTTCAGTAAGGTCTGTATAACCCACTTGTTATGGTATGTGGTATTTATTACACTATTACATTCATTCATTAATTCTTTTAGCAAATATTTTATGCCTAGTCTTCGTGGCAAGCACTCTTCTAAAGGTTAGTGAAACATTTGAGGAAAACTGGCAAAAATATCTACTGCTCTTCTACTTATACTGCGATGACAGACACACAGAATAAAGCAAGTAGTAGAAATGCTTGCAATATTGTCTGTTGTTCTGTCTTAAAATATAAGCTCTAGAGATCATTGAACTGGAGCAGGCTATGCAGGGGCTTTATAATGTGTATGTGGAAAGGTGCAGTTCTGTTCAAAAAGATTTCAACAAAAGCTTGAGGAGCATGAGGGATACATGGATCTGGAAGAAGAGCATTGTGGGTAAAGGGAAGGGCCACCGAGTTTGGGGGAAGAGGTACACATGCCACATGATATCTCTGGCATGTTGGAGTCAAGAAAGTTAGAGGGAGAACAGTAAGACATGAGGCTGGACAGGTCCCTGAAAGATCAAGGCTTAAATTCTGGTGTAGGCCAAGGTTTGATGATCAATTAAATACTAATGGAATAGATTTTGAATGAAATAAGGAGCCACTGGGGGTTTTCAGTAATTGAGTGATAAGAAGTAACTTGGAAATAATCACCCTGCCTACTGTGTTGAGAATACACTATAAGAAGAAGACACAGCATAGAAACTGAGGGACCAACTATGAAGTCCTAAACCCAGGTCAGAAAGAAAGAGATTCAGCACAGGTGATACCTAAGGAGGGGATGAGATAGTGGTGGTGGTAGACTGTTTCTATGCTGGAGCCAACAGGACTGGTAAGATGCTGCGTGACTTGGATGAGTAAGTAACCTGCAGCACTAGAGAGAGACTCCAGCGTTTGTAGCCTTAGATGGTAAGGGCAGGTGGCCCTTAGATAGTTTGTAGCCTTAGATAATAAGGGCAGGATGACATACCAACACAAAAGAACTGAAAATGAAGCCAGCTGAGAAGAGAGATTAGGAGTTCAGTTTTGAAAATGTTAACCCAATTGAAAATTTTTAGACATGTAAAGAGTCAGAAAAGAAAGGGATGCAGTAACTATTAGAATCATTTATCTGGTACTGCATAAACCTTAGATAAATAAGTTAACATTTAACTACAATATTTCTTCCATCTAAGTTACTACTTGGCTTTCATAAGAAGAGAGGAGTTTGCTTGTAGGTAAAAACTAGATGGATTAAATCTGCTAAGGATGCTTCATTCCTACACGTATTCAAATCTAGTCTCGCAGACAAGAAATTCTATAAAAGATGAACAGACATGGTACTGCATTATACCTCAAGGTGACATGTATTTCTAGAGGTTTTCTTAGCTCAAACCATCTTAAAAAGGAGTCATAGATATTATTACCCTGACTTGAGTGGTAAAACTTGAAAGTTACTTAAAAATTAGTAATTTGGCTGAAGCAGAACCACTTTTGTGAAATAGAAAGATAGGGAAATTATTTTTTATTGTCGTAGCTTCCTATAATATATGACAACATCAGAGAGAAAGTCCAGTAAAAGGTCACTCTTCCCTTTCCCAGGATAATGTAATTATTAACTGAACTATCATAGCATGTACAAATTCATGGAAAATGTCATTTCCAGAAACACCTGTACTCTTAATTACTTTAGTATTATTTATAAATTATGCTGTCAAGAAAGAGACAAATGAGGAAATGGAAACCACAAAGTCGGTGTGTGGTGGCAGACAAGATTAGGCTGTGGAAGCCCTTATCCATTCACATATCCTGATGAGTACCTCCCGTATGCCAGCAACACAAAAGAAAAATGCAATTAAGTGGTAGAATGCATTTTTTTTCTGAATAAACTGACATAGAATTGCTTTATGCTGTATTTGTATCAGAAGCAGCTATAAATAATTTGTGGACTCCAATTCCTCCAATAATTAATCAACTTCCTGCCACAAGTAGAGAGAGTGAATTCATCATCTTGTTCTATTTAAATTTTCTTAGAATCAGAGAAGGAATAATAATTCAACATTCTTTGAAGATTAACCTCTTTGTCCATTAAAATTAACATCAAAATCCAATACAGTTCCAATGTCATTAGCATAGTCACAAAAGTTTCCAAAGTAGGCCTGGAGGGACAGAATGAATGTTGATGTGTTCTACCTGGGGTCTCTCTTTTAATGTCTTAAACAAGGAGAATCTGATTAAAAATCAATGGTGATGGGCAATTATTATTAATAACTAAGCTAATCAAAGTTCCATTGACTGGATTTTTTATTTCCCACAGTGAGGCAGGTGGAGATTTCTGAAGCATTTGTAACCATGTAGGCCTCAGCACTGCACTGTTTCTAACTCCAATCCTCTGTCTGTTCCGTGTGAGTGTCTTGGATCAAATACTTACTGTTGATTGAAGAGGCAGATTCAACATCTTGACCTTTTAGAGAGTCTACAAAACTTTTGTTTAAAAACTGTGTAAGCAAAAAACAATCTTTCCAGATCTTTTTCTTTTATAAACTTCTTCTTTTTATAAAATCTTGGCATATTCTTCAGGTAATAGTATAAGAGGCCATAAAAAGTTCGTGGAAAGTGCACATTATGAAAAAACAATATATGAATTTCAAAAAGTTTTATGCCAAAATAAATTTACCTTTAAATTCCAGCTTTTCTGAACTTTTTGGAATACCCTAGTACTTTCCCACCATCTTTATCTCCTATCTCTCAAACCATATCTGAGACTCTACATCACCATGTTTGTCCTGTATTACAAAGTTAATTACTTCTCATTTTTCTCTAGATCTCATTCTATCTCCATTTCCTAGGTTTTGGCTCCTTAATGTCCAGACTTATACATCACAATCTTTATCTTGAGTATCTCTCTCCTGCCTTTCAACATGCATATCTGCCTTAGTGTTTATATTTTTTGCCTGCCTTTGGAGTGTCTGGTGACTTTGCCATTTCCATTTCTTTATCCTAGAATACTATTCTACATTACTCTGTTCCGTATTGAAAAACAAATCACTGAATTCAGGGACTAGTTCCTATTTTTTGAATTTTATGAAATGTGTAGATGTTACTCTCAACATTTATTCAAATGGTGCATTTAATCTAAGACTTTTTTCCTCTAAGAAGAAAGCCTTATTACAGATGTAACCATTACATAGAGATGGGATTTAAATTTACATAGAATTAAAAAACTCAGTATGAACTCATAACATTGAACATCACACATTCTCCCACTTAGTGACTGTGGAAGAGTCCCAGAAAGAGCCGGAACTCCTAACCAGTGTACATGTCTAGTGCACATAGCATCCTATATCCAGATCATGATTTATGCTATTGCGCAACCAGAGACTACTGGACTCCTAACAAGGAAGCCCTTTCCATTTCTTGAGCTGGGTGCTGGTTTTTACACATGTTAATGAAATGGAGTGTTCCATAACACATTTCATGATGATGCATTAGCTAAATGACCTAACAGCAGAACTAAAAGCACAGGCTATGTTTTTATCCCCTAGGGCATGCATGATATTAATAAGACACTTGCAATTTTTGTAATGGTAATAGGTACATACTTATGCTGACAAGCAAATAAATTATGCAGTAGTCATCAAAGGGGACTTTAGGGACTGTGGAAGATGGCCCAAGTACTTGGGCTCTTGCACTAATGTGGGAGACCGAAAAGGAGTTTCTGGCTCCAGGCTTCAGATCAGCCCCTCTCTAGCCTTTGCAGACATTTGGGGATTGAGCCAGTAGATGAAGACCACTCTCTCTCTGTCTCTCCCTCTTTCTCTCTGGAACTCAGCTTCTCAAATAAATATTTAAAAAAAAAAAAAAAGAAATGATATTCTGAGGAATACAACCCATAGAAATACTTAGCAGCATGAGGGCAGGTTGCTAGGATTTTTTTTTATATATTAAAGATTTATTTATTTATTTTAAAGGCAGAGTTACAACAAGAGGGAGAGGAAGGGAGAGAAGAGAGAGATTTTTTTTAATTTAAGGTAAACAAATGTCATGTAAATCATATCTAATGATATTTCCCATACTACCCTTCCTCCTGCCCACACTCCCACTCTTCCTCCTCCTCCTTCTCCTATTCCCACTCTTAATTTTTACATGGAGCTATTTTCAGTATACTTTATACTTATTAGATTAACTCTACACTAACAGTTCAACCAATAGTAAGAAGAAAAATAAAACGAAGGAACAAACAAACAAAAAACAGTGTCCCTCAACAGTAGAGACGAGGGCTGTAAACAATCATCCAATCGCAAAATGTCGATTGTACTCCTACACATCACATTTTTAGGTACTCTATTAGTTACCACAGATCAGGGAGAACATCTGGTATCTGTCTTTTTGGGGCTGGCTTATTTCACTAAGTATATGGTTTCCAGCTTTGTAGCTAGCAGAAGGCATTCTAGGCAACGCAGTAGCCAATGATTGGCAGGGTAAATAGGTAAAATGCTGTGCAGGGTGTATTAAGCAACAATTATAAGCAATAGAGTAAATGTATACAAAGCATTTCATGAAATACATAAAACTTGCACAACAAATAAAATTTTAAAAAAAGAAAATAAGCAACAAAACATAAAATAAAATACAGTGTTTAGTTTAAAAGCAAAGCAGAAGTGGGCATTTGTCCTACAAATTAAGCTACTGGATGAGATACACACATCGCGTGTTAGAGTGCCTGGGTTAGCGTGCCTATGTTCCCAATTCCATCTTTCTGTCAACGTGCTCCCTGGGAGGCAGCAAGTGAGCCTCAGGTAGCTGGGTCCCTGTTTCCCTCATGGAATACCCAGATGCAGTTCCTGGACTCTGGCTTCAGACTGGCTCAGCAGTGGCCTTTGCAGGTAGGTGCTTGGAAAATGAACCGCACACAGGGTCTGCCTGTATCTCTCTGTCTCAATCTCTTTCTCTCTCTGTCTAGGTCTTCCTCTATCTCAAAAATAAACTTTTGAGAGTAATTTTTAAAGATAAAATATGAAAAAGCATTATCTAGGAAAATTACATATGTGTAACAAAAATGCATACATACGGGGGCCAGCGCCACGGCTCACTAGGCTAATCCTCCGCCTAGCGGCGCCGGCACACCGGGTTCTAGTCCCGGTTGGGGTGCCGGATTCTGTCCCGGTTGCCCCTCTTCCAGGCCAGCTCTCTGCTGTGGCCAGGGAGTGCAGTGGAGGATGGCCCAAGTGCTTGGGCCCTGCACCCCATGGGAGACCAGGAGAAGCACCTGGCTCCTGCCATCAGATCAGCACGGTGCGCTGGCCGCGGCAGCCATTGGAGGGTGAACCAACAGCAAAGGAAGACCTTTCTCTCTGTCTCTCTCTCTCTCACTGTCCACTCTGCATACATACAAAACAGTAGCCCATTAGCAATAAGCAAAATATACATCTTTAGTACAAGAAAAATCAACCTACTTATTTTAGAAAACAGTGTTACTTTTATTGGTATTTTAGCGTATTTATAAATTTCTTTTAGAATTGACATTATTATAACATTGAGTGTTCCTATTCAAACACAGTAATACAACTGTCATTTGTTCAAATTGCTTCATTTGTTCTAATCATGTCTGAAAGGCTAGAATATAAAGCCATTGAAAATAAGGAGGCATTGTGAAGTGAAGTTTCAGGAACAGTGTAATTGAGCAAACATCTTGCTGCCCTTATGGTGAGAGTCATAGGAGTAGTTGCATCCTGGCTTTTAGTCATTTGCTGTTGTAAACTCATCACGTGACTGACTAGACTGTAATAGGACTAAACTTCTTGCCATTTCTTTTTCTCTGTTCAGAAAAGCAGAAGGAATATTGAAAAGTGACTTCCTGGGTCCCATTCAGTCTTGTTCCAGAAGCCATCACTGAATACCTTCTTATCCCACAGGATCAGAGACCGTTTCCAATGTATCAGCCTGATACATGCCATGACTTTGGCATCCATGGCAGCACCACACGTTCACAAAGTTTAAATAACTTGGTAAGGAAAAATACACTAACAAAGAGGACTGGATTTCACTTGAAGAATTTTTTTTTTTTTTTTTAACACCGATTTGCTTCTAGAGTTCTTTTTCCCGATCCTTGGCACTTAGTGAATTTGCTGATGCAGATCCAGGTCCCCTTCTCCCTTTAACTCATTATCACTGTAATCACTCAGGTTAAGTGGCTCCTATTGTGATTACACTCTCATTCAGGGCCCTATTGATTATTGATTGTGTCACCACTTCGAAGGCGAACTTTCCATTCCAAAGGCTCCTTCCATGATGAGTGCATCCTCTTGATGACCTTGAGCCCATGCAGCTTTGGCAGAAGCTGAGGATACATTGCTGAGTCTCAGGAGCACTGCTCAGGACTCCCTAAACCACCTGTTAATGAACCTCCACTTCCTGGTTTTTGTTTTTGTTTTTGTTTTTTTGTTTTGTTTTTGTTTTGTTTTGTTTTTGTTTTGACAGGCAGAGTGGACAGTGAGAGAGAGAGAGACAGAGAGAAAGGTCTTCCTTTGCCGTTGGTTCACCCTCCAATGGCCGCTGCGGCCGGCACACCACGCTGATCCGATGGCAGGAGCCAGGTGCTTCTCCTGGTCTCCCATGGGGTGCAGGGCCCAAGCACTTGGGCCATCCTCCACTGCACTCCCTGGCCACAGCAGAGAGCTGGCCTGGAAGAGGGGCAACAGGGACAGAATCCGGCACCCCGACCAGGACTAGAACCTGGTGTGCCGGCGCTGCAGGCGGAGGATTAGCCTAGTGAGCCGCGGCAGCGGCCCCACTTCCTGTTTTTAATTAATTCTGAAAGCCTTCACAGAAATTTGCTCTCAAAAGGCTAACAGAATTTTCAATTTCACTGATGTAATTTTCATATGTGTTTGTTGTGTACTTTAAAATACAATAGTCTGCCTTGTAACAGATTATGTTATCTTTCATTTCTTTTAAAAAATTACAGAGAACTCTTTTAATACTGATTTCCCTGTGTTAAAATACCCAAGTGGGAACACAGTTAATGGAATGCCTGTGCCAAGTGTTCTGCCCCTTCTAGCTATGAGATAGTGGTCAGGTTAAAGCCTAAAATGATCCATTCTCTCACAGATAAACATACTTCAAAAAGTTCATGGAAAAATGGAATGAAGAGACCACTTTATTTGGCTGCAGAAATTTTTGAAATCCTTAAGTAGTTTTTTCATATTATGTATTTCCACAAATTTTTGTAAGCACCCTTATATAAAGTGAATATAATACTGCCCACCTCCCAGGACTACTGAGTACATGGGCAACCATGAATAGAGGGAGTTTGGCTTTGGGCGGCTAAATGGAGGAGATAAATGGTTGCAATTATTTAAATGTGTAATGGTGACAGAAATAAAGGGTAGGGATTCCAGAGCCTGTCATAGATGGATTAAAATCTTAGCTCGGGGTTACCTCACTAACTTCTTTGCAGAAGAATTCATTTCCTTTTCATTATTGTGTATGTATCTGTGTGAGCACTGTGTTAACACAGATTTGTTTCTAGGTCTTTATTGATGTTTTGATGGGAAAAAAAATGGGAAATCTACATTAGTTAAGATTTCTAATGCTGCTGTCATTTATTTGTTTATTTAGAAGAAGAACAGAGAAAGGTAAGCAGAGACAGAGAGAAATAGAGAGAGTTCCTATTTGTTGATTCACTCGCCAAATACTCATGATGGCCAGGATTGGCTGGACTGAAGCCAGGAACTGGGCACTCAGTCCAGGTCTCCCATGTGGGTAGCAGGGAGCCATTTACTTGAGTCATCACTGCTGTCCCCAAGGATGCATGTTTGCAGGAAGTTGGAATCAGGAGCTTGGAACCTACTGCAGATACTGATGTGGGAAGCAGCTGTCCGGAATGCCATCATTATTGCTAAGCCAACATCTGCCCCAGATTACTGTTGCAGATTCTCATCATTTGATTTATTGCCTACTAATATTGTTTGCATTTTGTACCATCTTTTCCAAAAGGGGGCTAGATTCTCTTCAATATTCTTGCAAGTCTTGTGTCATTAGACACTAGTCACAGATAATCAATAAACGTTTTAGTTATATCCATCCACAAAATATGCACACGCATCTTCTTTGAAAGCTATCAGAACCTCACCTGTTTGTGGCTGTGATGTTTCCAACACATCCTCACATTGCTTGCAGTTAGGAAGTTTCTGACAAATTTTGAGATGTGTACTTTAAAGTTATTTTTAAGACTATTTTCAGTTTTCCAAATATGGGAGCCCAATCATCCTTACGGATTTCTGTTATAAAAAAAATCATACATTCAGCAATTTTATTAAGTATTATGTATTCTTTATGTGGCAATTAAAGCTGGCAGAAAGGGTAGGTATTTGGCAGAGTGGTTAAAGGTCATCTGGGATGCCCACCTGCCATATCAGAGTACCTGGCTTCCAGTCCTCTCTACACTTAGAATCCAGCTTCCTGCTAGTGCACACTCTGAGAGGCAATAAATCATGGCTCAAGCAGTTGTGTCTCTTCCTTCCATGCCATGAGGGCGGGGGGCAGAAGGGGTTCTGGGCGCCTGGCTTTGACCTGGCCCAGCTCTGGATCTTGTGGGCATTTGGGGAATGAATCAGTGAATGGGAGTGTAGGAGTTCTCTCTCTCTCTCTCTCTCAATTAGATCATTGAGACTTTAATAAAAAGCTGGCAGAAGATGGGTATGAACAAATGACTTTTGAGATATAATACAGTAGGAAGACATAATTACCTCCAATGTTATAATCGAATGCCATGATGAGTCAGTTTTATTTTCCTTCATCAATGAATTTAATCAAGTTAAAATTTCAGTTTTACTTGAAAGTGTAATACAGATTCTTTAGTTTCTTTGTATTAGTTTAGAGTGAATTCTCATGTCTACTGATAAATATATATAACTATTATACATATTTATTTAGAAAGGTTTTATTTGTAGGGTGAAAAGTGTTGTAGTATGTGATTAGCCTGGTAGTTAACATGCATGTAGCTACCGTTAGAGTGCCTCAGCACAACTCCCTCTCTGCCCTGTGACGCCCGCTTCCTCCTGATACAGACTGGGAGGCAGCACACAGTGGCTCAAATCCTTAGGTTCCTGCCACTCACAAGAAACACAATGATTGCATTCCTGCCTTCATCCCTGGCCCTCTCCCAATCATTGTGGGCATTTAGGGAAAGAGAGGGTTGAGCACTCTCTCTCTCTCTCTCTCTCTCTCTCTCTCCTTCCATGCTTCCAAATAAATTTTTTTTTAAAAATTTTAAATGATAGGACAGAAAAAAAATTATGAGAACATATACTTTAAAAAAAACAAGCAAAACTTACGATTTTTTAAGCAAGTGTATGCACAAGAAATCGATGAAAATTGCTATATAATACATGTAAATACACCAGGACAAAGAAGTTGAATTAAGACACCAATGTAAATGAACGCACGTTACATGTAAGGACACAGGAGAAGGAAGCGGTGCTAAAACACTGACCTAAGGGAATGTGTGTTACATGTAAATACACCAGGAGGAGGAAGTTGGATTAAAGAGACTTTAACTTGACACTGATGTCTTCAACTTCTCTGTTGACGGCTCATTTCTAGATCTATCTAACTGTGATTTTTTTTCTCTTCTTTCAGTTTCCCACTTCTTTACCCAACTTTCCTCATGCTATCTTCTGTCTAGCTGAATCCCAAGGCTGAGCAAATTCTGATTTTCTGACAGAGGCCAGCAAGTGTTAAACTGCTTCTGGATGCAAGGAATCTCTCAATGGCCACAAGAAGTCCCTTTACACAGTATTGTACATTTACATCCAAACGCATGTCTCCAAGCTTCCAAGTGAGTAAATCTACTCACTGACCCTGGACTACTGATGGTCATTTTGGACTTAAAATATTTGAAATGGCTATTTAACTTCAGTTCAAATAACTCCTCATGCTCAACCACCCATTAAAGCTCATCAAAAATTCTACTTCCATTAGTCACCTCCTGGTTGGGAATACTTTCAAGTCTCAGGCCACTTAGTGAAATCATCTATGGTAATTATAATGTTGATAGGCTAAAGAAGATGAATTATTTTAAAGGACAGTTTCTTCTTATATATCTAACATACATATTTGTTGATGATACTCATGTTAAGTATTTTTGTGGTATTTATGGTGCTTCTGATTCACAGGCTTTATCAAAAAGAAAACTCCTCTATTACGGCCTGCTTCTACTATGAAATCTGCATTTTCTTTGCCTTCTATTTAAGAAAATCCTGTAGCAACTCCATGAAGGACAAATATTTTTGGGTAAACAGATTGACAGATATGACCTTTGACTCAATGTTATATTCAACTCTCAGTTGTCCTGCTTACTAACAACCTATTCATTAACAGGCAATCTGTCACCAGACAGTTCCACAGCATTTTTCCATCATGACAATGATCTATGATGTGTTTACCCAAAAAGCCTCACTGCTGAGTGAGTGCCCCCCAGGGAGCTCCCATTGAAGGTTTGAGCTGCTTTGTGTCTGATGCACCCTTATGGGTTGTCATTGGCCTTGTAATAAGGAAGACCACTTCTTAGTAGAGAATGAACTGGTAGTGACCCTGTCATCACAAACTCAGCATGGCTCTCACAGGTACAGCTTGGTCTCTCTGCTTCGTGTTCATCCCAGCACTTTTTAATTAGTTCCTGACATGTCCAAGCAGCTGCTTTTTGGATACATTTCAACTGCCTACAGTTTTTCCCTTGGCTGCTTGAGAGCAACGCAAAGTAATTATGATGATATGTATTAACCATCTGACGGTTGTGAAGTCTTGCTCCAAACCCCATAAGCTTTTCAGTGGTCCTGAAAGTCTGAACCAACTATTTTGCTCTTGAGAGCATTTCCTAGATTTTGCTTGTGTCCTTTAATTAAAAGAATTGTCTTCACACACATGTAAGGGCATAGTGTTAGCATACAGTCAAAGTTAATAGTCGTTCCTTGGCAAATTTTGTAGCTGATCTTATTTTAATAGTTTTTTAAAAGACAGGCAATGAGGAAAATAGTGAAACAAAAAAATGAGGATAAAACAGTTATTAGAATATGAAATCAGTTATGAGGCTAATCACTGTGGCCTTCTCTTTCTATTCCTGTAATGGTTTCATTTGTGTATACTGAGTGGAATAATGGAAGGAGAAATCCTTCCTCCAAATCCCTTTCCGCAATATTGCTATCAGATTGTAATATTCAGTTGGGAAAGGTGTTTATTATTTTATGCAATTGGATAGAATTAAGAAGAAAAGAAATTTTGGATTATTGAGTATATTCTGTGAAATAGCAATGAGGAATAACTTGGTAAACAAGAATAGGCTAACTGTAGGATCACCCCTTTTCAATGTACTGGTATTTAAGAAGAAATTAAAAACTTCTAATTGATAAGTAAAAGCAGATGCAAAGCAGGGAAGCCCAAATAAATAAGTATATATCCAGATAATACAGATTTGCTGGGGAGGATTCAGCTATCAGTTTACACATTTGATGATATTAGAAACTTATAAAGCTAAAGCACAAGTAGACAATTCACTTGTCCATTAATGCATCAAATAGGGTTCCTCTTTCCCATTATCTAGTGTAACATTATTTACATTTAAGAGTCTTGTCCCAATAATATTCACTAATGTTCATCTCCTGTCCAGTAGCCTACATTACAACAAAAAAGAAAGCTCTAGCTCTCTAAAGCCCTCTGTAATGGTTTTATACAAGGGGCATGGTTTTTAGCAAGTATGACTTTACTGGAGAGAGGAATCCATTTTCACTTTGTTCCCACAGGGTCATTTGTTTCCATGATGAGAAAAGTAGGATTTTAGCCATGTGGCAAAGCATATTGAGGAGTGCCCAGAGGATGTTGCCTGAGAGGGATCAGAATGAGACTGAGACTCCGGGCCACTGTGGAAGAAGTCTTTCCAACTACGGCTGGAAGACAGAATGACATTTTGGAAAGAATAAAATGCCCTTGATATTTAGTTAGCAATGATTCCAGCTAAAGCAAATGTAAAGAAAACTAGGTGATTCCTCTACAACACACACAGGCACACACAGGCACACACACTTTTTAAAAAATTTTTTTAACATTTATTTACTTGTCTGAAAGGCAGAGTTACAGAGGGGCGGGGGGGGGGGAGGAAGAGAGAGAGGGAGAGATCCTCCATCCACTGGTTTACTAGGCACATTAGCAGGCAGCTGGATTGGAAGTGGAGCCGCCAGGACTCATATGGGCCCATATGAGGTGCCAGCACTGCAGGCAGCAGCTTTACCCACTATGACAAGTGCCGGCCCTGCACACACACTTTATTGATTTATTAGGGTTTAGCCACTTGACCTTCTTTCTGGTTCTTGAATGATGTGCATACTCTTCCATGCTCCATGAGGTGCCCTCTTTACTCAGAAACCTTTCCCAATATTTGCAGTTTCCTCCAGCACAGAGTTCATTCACTGGACAACATACCGGAAGTCCTTGCTTGCCAAGTCTTTGTGCAATCACATTTTAAAAAATATATTTATTTATTTAAGAGGCAGAGAGACAGAGAGAAACAGAGAGCGAGCTCTATTCTGCTGGATCATTCCCCAAATGCTCAGAAAGGCCAGAGTTGAGCCAGGCTGAAGCCAGAAGCTGGGACTCCAATGGAATCTCCCATTTAGGTAGCAGGGATCCAGTTACCTGAGCTGTCAGCTACTGCCTGCCACGGGGGCATTCGCAGGAAGCTGGAATTGGACGTGGAGATGATACTCAAACTCAGGCACTTTAGGATGGGGAGCAGGTATCCCAAGAGCTTAACCACTATACAAATGTCTGCTCCGACACGGCTGGATATTTTACATTGCATGTATTCCTATTGATAATTAACTTATTTTTACCTGCTAATTTTCTGTTTCCACCATCCCAAAATATAAACTCCTTAAGAGCAGCACTATTATCTATTTTATACACTATTTCACACTTTCAAACAGGCTTGGAGTTCCCTTCTGCATTACAGAAACATGCATTGCTGTTGCATATATGCTGTTGAAAATAATCAGTGTGCTTATGACTGAGCAAAATTAATAATACTTATTACAACCAATATTCAGCATGAACAAACTTCAATGTAGGGGGCTAGTTTCCTACTCCTGCATGTGGGGATCCAGTTTTCCCAGCACCGTTTGTTGAAGAGACTGTCTTTGCTCCAGGGATTGGTTTTTGCTCCTTTGTCAAAGGTAAGTTGATTGTAGGTGTATATCACACGGTTTTTGTTAGAAGTGAATCCTTAAGGTCAATACGTTTTCCATGACAACAGAATTAGAGTTCACCTTTTGGTTGGTGGAGTGTCAAAATTTTGCAAATATGTCCGAATATTCTCAGAGCATTTAAAGTTTTTAATCTATAAATTATTAGAAAAATGAAAATGAACAAATAGGGAGTGATACTCATTCAAGGGTGGGTGTTGTATCCCACAGTAGAGTAACTGGATCCTATCTCCACTTCTGATCCAGTGTCCTGGTAAAGTACACTCTGTGAGACAGCAGTTGGTGGCCATGTACTTGGGTTCCTGCCAACCATGTGGAAGACCTGAACTGAGTTCCTAGCTCCTTGCTTCAGCTAGACCCAGACCCAAGCTTGGATATTTGGAGAGTATATCAGTGCATGGAAGACTTGTTTTCTCCTTCTCTCTCTTTGCCACTCTGCCTTTCAAATTAAAATAAATAAATAAACTTTAAAAAAAATGTGTTTCTCTCCCCCCACTTTATCACTTGCATACAAAAAGTTCAGCTAATAAATACATGCATTAAATTACAGTAACAGACCAAAAAGTAAATATTTATTTAGAACTTTCTAAGGTTATGAAATTCTGAGGATAGCTATATATTATAAATGATCAAAGACATTGTAACATTCAGTTTTTCAAAATACAGTAATTACATATGCAGTTCAACTCCTAGGAAGATGGTATCCACTATCTTATACCATAATGCCAAAAAGTAGGTTTGCTTTCATGTACCCACATGAGACTTGGGGCTCCAGGTTTCTGACATGTTTTCCAACTTTTATTGTGTGCCTTATTTTTTTCAAGGGAACCCTCAGAGGAAGCAATATTCATGTTCTGGTCACTTTCGTTTCCAATCTTTTCATTAATCAAATGCAAAGATCATTTACACACACATTATAGCTAAAATCCAGCTGAACTTACTTGTTTGGTTTTAATTAGGTCAATTGGCATGATTAAATTTAAATGTCACAGAAAGAGTTAAAGTTCAGTCCTCTTTTTGTTAATATACTATATATTTAAAACCTATATTAGTATTTTAAGAATGCATATCTATTGCATAGTATTAGGAAGAGTAACAGGCAAATATGAGACCAATAAAAACAACTATTCAAAATAAACTATTTCTAAAATGGTAAGTTAAGAGAGAGAAATCGGCAGGGAATTTTATTTGTTTTACTCTATGGTAATCTTCTATTTTATTCCTTTTTTATTTTTCCTTTTGTTATTAACATATGAATCTGGCAACAGAATAATAATTTAATTAAATAGTCTTTGGAATACATAATAGCTATTCTTCATCACCCAATAAGCTCTTAATAAAACTTAAGTGAATAAATGAACATCAAAATTGGAATTGTTATTTTATCTAATTTCATTACATTCCAGACATCCAGCTTACATAAAGTTTAAATCAAGTGGGAAAATTAGAATATTAATTTAATACAAAAGAGAAGTAGGAAAATATAACTTCAAATGATAGAGAATAATGGTTCTCAAATGTCTACACCTTAAAAATATTTTTATTTAATAGAATCACTTGGGAATAAGTCTTAAGAAAAGGGCCAAAGAAGAGAAATAATTGACTAGGCAAGCTGCAGCATTTAGAAATGTATTGTGAAATGTGGCCGGCGCCGTGGCTCAATAGGCTAATCCTCCACCTTGCGGCGCCGGCACACCGGGTTCTAGTCCCGGTCGGGGCGCCGGATTCTGTCCCGGTTGCCCCTCTTCCAGGCCAGCTCTCTGCTATGGCCAGGGAGTGCAGTGGAGGATGGCCCAGGTGCTTGGGCCCTGCACCCCATGGGAGACCAGGAAAAGCACCTGGATCCTGGCTCCTGCCATCGGATCAGCGCGGTGCGCCGGCTACAGCGGCGGCCATTGGAGGGTGAACCAGCGGCAAGGGAAGACCTTTCTCTCTCTGTCTCTCTCTCTCACTGTCCACTCTGCCTGTCAAAAAAAAAAAAAAAAAAAAAGAAATGTATTGTGAAATGTTTCCCAGCAAACAAAATGATCTTTTAAGAAAATATCCACTTATTTTTATATTTAGATAAAAGGACAGAAAGCTTACTAAAATGTTACTAAAAATTTAATTTAACTTAATACATTTGAAAAACTGTATTATTGGAAAAGTCATTAGAGTTATAGAAAAATTTTTAAATATATTTGTCCTTGAGTTGTGTAGAAAAATTGATCATTTAAAGATAGAAGGCAACATATTTGTAAAATAGCTTGAGAAGAAAAATTACTGAATTGTAAGTATTCTGAGGATTGGATGATACCTTCTTGATATTTTGTTATTGACGGAATATGTTTTTCTTAAGACTCAAGGTGTGGGTTTTAGTGTTTTATATCTGTGAAAACAATCAGAAGCGACGAATCCTCATGCAGGAGCATCTCTCTTTACTATTTCTACCCAAACAGTACAGTAGCATTATGAGAAGCTGCACATCTTATAAACAAGGTTGGCGTTATGGGCATATGATCTGGGGTCAATGTGTGGGACAGGCTTCTGAGCGCTCTGGAGGTCCTTCCATAGCTTTGAAATTGTGCTTTGCATGTGAAGTTCGCAGAGCAATTGCGCTTCTCCACACATAACCAGAGAGACATGCACTGTACGCGTGTCCACCGTTTCTAGCTACCCGTCTCACACAGGCTTTATCCTGCCCCTGCAGCATTGGATTCTCATGGACGGTGATGTGTGGGAGCTCAGCAAGTCTGTTAGGTCTATGACCGGGTCAGGACTGGGTGGTGACAGCAGGGACAGGTAACTTTCCATTCAAAGCAGAGCTTGTTTGACTCAGTAGAATAAAACATGCTAAGAAACATCAATGACCAAGGACCCCATCACCTCTTTTCTTCATGACACAGGAGGAAAGACATCAGCTGACAGGTTCTCTACCTGTTACGGCTTCCTTTCTCATCAGTAAGCAAAGGTAGAGTTTGGTAGAATGTGTGCAAATTAAGAAGTCAGATAAAAATCAGTTCAGTGCCATTTGTGTAAAATTTCTACTTCCCTGAGAGGAAGGAATTCATATGCATGTCAGAGGTATGAAATATGGATTGTGCAAATGTAGTCCTTCCACAAATGAGTTAAATGGTGTTATACTGGAAAATCACATTTTATACTATAAAGATGAATAATAAAATTAATGCTAGTAATTTAAAATTATATTTTTTCTATTTATGATATTAACAGGAAATTTAATAAACATCATGGTAATGTGAGAGAGTCACCATGAAAAATAGGAAATAATAGTTTTAAACTTTTAATGAATTGACTGAATCATTTTTCTTGTACTTCAACACAAAATACTGCTATTGAGGAGTTTAGAGATAAACTATAATCATTGCAAGAATTCCAAAAATGGAAATCTATGATTTAGTGCGAAGGCAGAACATAAACCACCTATTCTTCATCAACAACTTTATCATGTGTTGTTTGCTGAATTTACCTGTCACCAGGCTTTCACCACTGCCACCTCTCCTTGTTCAAAATTCACGAAATTTTTAAAACTATTCAATTATTTTACTCACAAAACCTCATTCTTCAAACTTTAGTAAGATAGTGTTGTAATAATTTATGGACCTATAGAGAAACGTTGGAGAGGACAAATTATCTTATTAGTTTAATTACTCATTTCCCCATGACAGAGGCATAACCTACTGAGCTGTTCTTCCAGTGCACTTCTCAATTATTAATTATTTATATCTGCCACAATACATTTACTCCATGATAACTGTTTCTCATTAGCTTCATTTCACAGTCTTCTGCCAAAAGATAGGAAAATCTTTTTGAGCCAAGTGCATAAATGGAAAATGAAAAGTGCCTGTAATTATGCAAAGCTTTTGAACTCAATTTTAAGCCAGGCTGCAACAATGGACACAGTATGAAAGAGATTGGAGCTTTATTAATCATAAAACAGTAAAAATAGATAGATAGATGGTAGATATTCTGCCTAAAGACCTTATCTTTATTGCTGGTATCCATTCTTTTAAAGATTTGAATCTGATAGTCTCTAATTGATTCTTCCTGCCTTATTTGGGCCATGATTTTGTGTTGAATAATTTAATTAACCCAGCAGTCATTTTAGTGTTAAAAAAAATGATTAAGCAGACAGTTGCCTAAATGGTACTAGTATGGTATTGAATTATTCGAATTAAAGTGGGCAAATCACAGTACAGGGGACTTCAAAAAGTTTGTGGAAAATGTGATTAAAAGATAAGTTTATTTGGTAAAAATCCATTTTGAAATACAAGCATAATTTTTTTTCCACTAATAGCATTTGCCATTATTTTTTGAAGACTTCTCAAATGCAAGGATCCCAATTTTTTTGTACCATAACAAGCATCTTTTTAAATTCCATTTTCACCAGAATTTTTAAGTCTCCTGCAACAAGTTGCCAAGGGCTGATGTGCAGAACAGCTCCCTCCTTGCGTTACACATCTGTGTCTAACTCCATCGAGATCATCTAACAGTAAGCTTGATAGATTACAAACATATTCAACAAGCTCCCTGTTTATTACTCTTTATCTTTCCTCCTCATAAAAAGTACTTGATTTTCCTTCTATATTCCCCATCTCAATTTTCTTCCTCTCCCCACGTTCTACATGCTTCTGTTTAGCATTGCCTGTTCCTTCTATATCTTATTACCTCTTACTCCCCTCAATTTACTGTCATATCTAATGCCACTGCTTAGTTCATGCCATCATTGTCTCTCACCCTGCCTTAGTTTGTTTTCTTAGTTCATTCCCCAGACTGCAGACAAAGTCATCTTAAGGCCAAAAGATGCATGCCATTCTCCCACTGAGAATTCTTCACTCTCAGTTCCTTCAAGGCACTTCTTGATGCAGCCCTAATTTAATCCTTTCTTAAATGTTTTAAGCTCCAAAATTGCTGAACAATGCTCAGATGATCAGAACTGCTCTACTCCAACCCCTCACCTCTATATATTCTGCTCCTTCTGTTCAAGGCTGCTTTTCTTTCGTTCCAGATGGACAATTCTAATGTTCCTCAAACCACAACCAAGTCATATGCTCTGAATACTTCAATAAGACTTTACCAATCAACTCACATTAGCCATCACCACACTGATGAGAATGTTGTCTGTTATACTTCACTTCTTCCGTAATGAAACAAATCAACAAAATAACATGAATTTTATTAGAAATGGAGCCATAAATTGTGGGTTTTTTTTCAGGAATGGATAATAATTTTAAAAACAAGAATTTAGAAGAAGTGACTAGAAAATCTTTTCTAACTATGGTATCCCTAAAAGTGGAATGACAATGAGAATGGCTGCCAATATTTTTGTGTGATAAAATGATTATTTTATTTATTTATTTATTTATTTTTTATTTTTTGACAGGCAGAGTTAGACAGTAAGAGAGAGAGACAGAAAGAGAGTTATAGACAGTGAGAGAGACAGAGAGAAAGGTCTTCCTTTCCTTTGGTTCAGTCCCCTAATGGCTGCCACGGCCGGCGCTGCACCGATCTGAAGCCAGGAGCCAGGTGCTTCCTCCCGGTCTCCCACGTGGGTGCAGGGACCCAAGCACTTGGGCCATCCTCCCTGCTCTCCTGGGCCACAGCAGAGAGCTGGATTGGAAGAGGAGCAACTGGGACTAGTACCCGGCACCCCAACCGGGACTAGAACCTGGGGTGCCGGCGCCACAGGCAGAGGATTAGCCAAGTGAGCCACGGCGCCGGCCAGATAAAATGATTATTATAAAAGCATTGGCACAGTACCTACTGAGGAATTACAGAAAGCACATTAATATATCCTAGATTATTCTCTATATTTATTGATTAAAGCTCCATTGGAATTTTATTTGGGAAAATAGTTGTGTATAACTGGATTGATTTAAGATGTTTGGAATTCATAGGCATCCTACGCTTACCATGGACAGTAACACTGCCAGTAATGTGACAACCACTCCAACACAAATGCCCCCTGGAGGGACATGGGCAGCACCATCTGTGGTTAAGAATCACAGCCCTGTTTAAAATGCTATATTCTTTCACTCAGTATCTTGAGGCCATATTTTCATTTCGGTCAGCTTAGTTTCTTCAACTTAGACATAAATGCAAAAGAATTATATAAATCAGTTTGCATTCACAAGAACCTATTTTGCTGATGTTTTACTAGTAACATTGTATTAAAACTCTTCCTACAATGCACTTCAACAATGGATCTCCAAACAACTTAATGTCTCTTGGTTTTGCTTTTATTGCTTTTCAAAGGCAAACTCCTTGCAGCGAGCAAGGAATAGAACTCTATGTGCCCAGATCTGTGAGGGAATGCTGAGAAACATGTTTCAATATTGTGTTCAGGAACTAAAACCCAAATACCACAACGATACTAATTTTTAAATCCATCATATTGATTCAGCCTCACTAAATGTATTTAGTTGCTAGACAGAACTAGAAACGTTGGTAGAAAACTACGCTGTAAGTATGTTAGGATCTGCATTGGTTAATTAATTAATTAATTTACTTACTAAATTTTATTTAAGGTATACAAATTTCATGCACTTCATATATACATATTTAGGAATATGATGATATTTCCAACTCTACCCTACCTCCCACCCACATTCCCACTGTTCATCCTCTTTCCTCTTATTCCCTCTCTTAATGTTTGCAATGATCTACTTTCAGGTTACTTTATACTCATAAGATAAACATTACACTAAGTAAAGAGTTTAACAAATAATAAGAAGGAAAAAAAAAACTGTTCCTCAACAGTAGAGACAAGGGCTGTAAACAATCACTGAATCTCAGAAGGTCAATTTCACTCCTATATATTATATTTTTGGTACTCGCTTACCACATATCAGAGAGACCATACGGTATTTGTCTTTTTTTGGCTATTCTTTTTTTTTTGTAATTTTTAATTTCGACAGATATAGTTAGTGAGAGAGAGAGAGAGAGAGAGAAAGATCTTCCTTCTGTTGGTACACCCTTTAAATGGCTGCTACTGCCAGTGCGCTGCGCCGATCCTTAGCCAGGAGCCAGGTGCTTCCTCCTGGTCTCCCATGAGGGTGCAGAGCCCAAGGGCCCAAGCACTTGGGCCATCCTCCACTGCCTTCCCAGACCACAGCAGAGAGCTGGACTGGAAGAGGAGTAACTGGGACAGAATCCGGCGTCCCAACTGGGACTAGAACCCGGAGTGCCGGCGCCACAGGTGGAGGATTAGCCAAGTGAGCTGCAGCACCGGCCCCCGTAAGTTTTTTGACATGTTGTATTGTCGTCTTCAGTAATTTCCAGAATTTTTTTTTTACTTTCCTTTTGATTTCTTCTATGACCTGCAGTTCATTCAGTCTCTGTGTATTTGTATATGCTCTAGAGATTCTTGAGTTGTTAATTTTCAGCTTCATTCCATTGTGGTCAGAAAAGATGCATGGTATGATTCCAATTTTTGAATTTGCTGAGACTTGCTTTATGGCCTAGCATATGGTCTCTCCTAGAGATAGTTCCATGCACTGATGAAAAGAATATACATTCTGCAATTGTGGGATGAAAAGTTCTATAGATATCAGTTACGTTCATTTGGTCCATAGTATCAATTAGCTCTGTTTCTTTGTTGATTTTTATGTCTAGATGATCTGTTCATTGATGAAAGGTCATGGAAGTCTGCCATTACTATTGTACTGGAGTCTATGAATCCCTTTAGATGGATTAATATTTATTTTAAATAACCACATGCCCTGGCATTGGGTACATATATATTAGTTACTATCACATCTTCCTGTTGAGTTGATCCTTTAATCATTACATAGGGTTCTTCTGTGTCTGTTTTAACAGTTCTTGTGTTAAAGTCTATTTTGTCTAAAATTAGGATGGCTACATCTTCTTGTTTTTGTTTTATGTTAGCATGGAATATATTTTTCCATCCTTTCACTTTTAGTCTGCTTGTATTTTTGCTGGTGAGGGTCTTGCTTTTTAATCTATTCAGCCCATCTGCATCTTTTAACTGGAGATTTTAGGCCATTCACATTCAAGGTTACTATTGATAAGTGATGATTTGGCCCTGTCATTTTTCCATAAATATTCCTTTGTTTGCTTTGCACATATACTGTGAGGTTTTCTGCCTTTACATTCTTTCATAATGATGGCTGTATTTCTGTGTGTCTGTGTATAACACATCCTTAAGTATCTTTTATAAGGCTGGATGAGTGGTGACAAATTCTATCAATTTCTGTTTATTATGGAAGGTCTTTATCTCACCTTCGTTCATAAATGAGAGCTTTTCAGGGTACAGTATGCATATAGTTTTTTTTTTCTTCTAGACTGTGTCTATCAATCTTCTCACTGGTAGTTTCTGATGAAGAATCAGCTGAGAGTATAATTGAAGATCTTCTGAAAATCTGGCATTTTCCTTGTGCACATTTTAGAATCTTTATGTTTTACTGTGGAAAGTTTGACCATAATGTATCAGTGATGAAGATCTCCTCTGGTCATGTCTGTTAGAAGATCTATGTGCCTTTTGTACTGGACATCTTTTTCTTTCTCCAAATTAGGGATATTTCTGTAATTATTTCATAGAATAGGTCTTCTAATCCATTCTCTCTTTCCACATCTTCACAAACTCCTAAGACTGATATGCTGGGTCATTTGATAGCATCTTATAAATCTCCAACACTGCATTGGTTTTAAAACATGATCACAAATTGACATACATACCTTTTGTGTAGCAGTCTATTTTTTCTCCCCTCAAATCATGCGATTGTTTTGACACACTGTAAGGTATAGGCAACATTATGTGACTTCTAAGGCCAGGACATAAAAGGTTTAATTCACTAAAATATTCATTATTAAAACTTTGAGCTGCTTTTTAAAAATCCCAATAACCAAGTGGTTGCTATTCTGCAAGAAAGCCCAATCTATATGGAGAGGCATTAAGTAAACATTCTGATCAATAGGCTCCAATTATACCTTCCCAGCACCAGACACACTATTGAAAAGTCTCCACATGATTTTCGCCTCCAGGTGCTCAAGTAATATCAGTCATTTGAAACATCCATGCTAAGATCTCATTCATCAGGGGATAAGGCATACATTTTTAAGGCCATAATCTGTGAGAGTAGCATAACAATTTTATTGATAACATTGTTTATGGTTGTAGATTTTAATGCAATGATAGATTACTAAAATGTGTATCTGTGTGTATGTATGAATGCACCTGTATATACATAAACATATGAAAATTCATGTGTGTTATGTGTCTCTATAGCACATACACACAGCCACATGATAAAATAATATCAACAGGTAGTATACTATGAGGCAACAAGTGATCTAGGTGACAGTCTCAATGTATACAAGATAGTTCAAGCTGTGAGCAAATCAATTAACTACTTATCAAGTTTCACATTTTTAAGGTAGGGAAAACAGATTTTTTCACAAAGATCCTATATTGTGCACATTAAAACGCAAATGTGGAATCTTTGTAGTGGCGTACATGGTGGCACAACCAAATAAGATGCCAACTACCTCAACAGCATCTCACACTAGTGCTGTTTCAAATCCTGGCTACTCTGTTTCTGTTCCACCTCCCTACTAATGTACCCGAGAAAGCAGCAGAAGATGGTCCAAGTACTTAGGCTCCTGCAACCCATATGGGAGACCTACATGGAGTTCCAGGCTCCTGGATATGGCCTGGTACAGTCATGGCATAACCATTGTGGCCATTTGGGGAATTAACCAGTGGATGGAATCTCCACCATCCCCCCCCCCAACTTTTCCTTTCAAATAATAAATCTTTTTTCTTAAAAAAGCCAACTTTAAATGGGAGAATGGAATGAAAAATTGATTAGATGATATGGAGACAAGTAATTTAGAACAAAATCAGGATAGTGATCATGTAGGCAAAAAATTAGTACCTAAATGATAATTATTTCTAAAGAATACATAATCATTTGCATCTGTTTCAGGTTAAGAAGTGTGTGTAGTATAATGGAATGATGTTGTTGACTGCTATTCAAATGTACTGCCTGGAACTATAAAGCACATCAAATTTAGGTTTCTGTGACTAAGTTGAAATATTTGACCACTAGAACTATTTGAACCTCCTTTTAAAGTGTTATTAGGAAGCATAAACAGTATTCTTTTCATGAAATATATTTTCAAGGGAAAACCCTCCATGCTTGGCATAAGATTACCAGTTCCCTAGCTGTAGTTCTTATCTGCCAAAGTCAAGAGAGATGTCAAATATCATTGTTTCCTATCTCAAAACAACACCCGTTGCCTCCCCTGTCTTGAGATCACAAGGCAAAAGCTCATGCTACTTTATGTGGTCTGCTATCCTTCCTGTTTCTGTTAATAGAAAAATCCATCTTTCCATTTGCACAGGCCCAAATTGTAGAATCATCAATGAATCTTTTATTTGCATCATTCATCACAACCCACACCTATTCCTTCAGCAAATTCTTTTTTGCTACCTACAAAAAAGTCCAAGATCTAGCTGCATCTCACTGGCTCCATTTTTCACACTTTGATCCCAGCCACCATCATCTGTGTGAAACCAGTATTCCTCCTTTCACACTTGCCCACAATGTACTAGAAATAACACAGCCATAGAGATGTTTCCAAATATAATCAGAGTATCTTTATTGGCTGAAATTCTACAGTGGCTACCCAACTCGCTTTCAGTGGATTTCTCACAACGCATACACAATCTGCCTTCATTTTCCTTTTTGATGTCATCTGTTAATATTCTCAACTTCTGTCATTCCATTCTAACAACTTCTTACTACTACCAGAACTTTCCAGACATACAACCACTTCAACAGGTTGTAGTCACTTTTCTTCCATCTGGGTCTTTCATCTCTTTCCATTTCAGTATGTATGTATGTGAATGTTATCTTCCTGAGAAAGTGTTTGTGAACCCTGTTTGATTTCACTTGGAGCTGTCATTGTGGCATAGTTGCTTAATCCCCTGCCTGTAAGACTGGCATCTCATATGAACACCAGTTCAACTCCTGGCTGCTCCACTTCACATTCGCTCCCTGTTAATGTGCCTGGGAAAGCAGCAGATAATGGCCCAAGTACCTTGGGCCCTGCTACCCATGTGGGACAGCCGGATGGAGTTCCAGGCTCCTGGCTTTTCACTTGGCCCAGCCTTGGCTGTTGCGGGCATTTGAGAGTTGAATCAGTGGATGGAAGATCTCTCTGTCCCCTACCCCTTTCTCTATAACTCTGCCTTTCAAATAAATAAATTTTTTCAATCATTTAATATGAACAATTTCAACCATTTACAAAAACAGAGATAACAGTATTATAAACACACAGGCACAAATTATCTAAATATAAGAATTATCAACTCATTGACTGTCTTATGTCATCTCTATCCCTTTCTATTTTCCTATGCCTGATCAAAGAAAATTCCAAACATCATATAATTTCATACATAGATACACTACATGACTTAATTTATATATAGATATCTATATTATATATAGATATTTATAATGTGCAATACTCATTTCCTTTGCTTGTTTATTGTCTCTTCATAATTCCTTATGTTTTTTTTTTTTTTTGTCAGTTCCTTCTTTGGTTTACTTCATCTCCCCAAATTCCTTCATAATGCAAGCCATGACAGTAAAGACTTTTACATATTTTTCACTGCTATAAATGAATAAATTATTATGATGTGATAATATTGGCACACAAAACTATTCAATAAACATTTAATGAAAAGGAACATTTGTTCTAAGTTACTCAAAAATATATTACTTATGTGACTTGTCTAATAAATATGCATTGTTCTTCATAGCCACATATAAAATTCAATACACTCCCAAATGTTAAAGCTGGAATTTGAGAGATAAAATTACCTACTGGTGAGAAATGGGGCTTGTTTTTCATTATCCCTGAAAAAATAGTTGAAGCACATAATATTCTTTTCCTAGTAGACTCAGAAGGTGAGCTAAAAATGCTTTAGAAACATTCAATTTACATTTTTGAAAAAGAGATAATCAATAACATACTCAATCTAACAATACTTGTATGCACCTGCCAACAGACAGACACATTCATTAAGCCAGTATGGAGACAGATGGAGTCACATCACTATTAAAAGAAAAGAAAATTTTATACAAATGTGCCCACTGGTATTAGCACCAAATATTAACAACATATCCATACCCTGAAGTGACTAAATGTTTGCCAAAGTCTGTTTGCTGCTTCAATCATTTTTAATGATTTCAACAAACACACATATTTCATAATTCATCCTTCATCCAAAGAGGTATTCTGCAGAATCTCCTCAGGGATTAATTTAAGACCAGCTTTTCTCTATTATATTTATACATAGCCTTGGGCTTATTGTGAATTTTCATGGTTTATTTTATTTTATATGAATGCCAGGATCATACACTTTCATTTCAATTCATTATTTCTGGCCTTAGCATGACCTTTTGTTGTTTTGTTTATTGGCCTTTTCTCAACCATCAAAGGATCCTGGTTTTATTGCACTGCACCAATAATGTTAGTGACTTTGGAAAATAAGGTAACCGAGACTCATTTTAGTTTTAACACAAGTACTTTGAACCACAAAGTTAGTGGACTCTTCAAGGCAGTAAGGGTGTCCAACAGTAACACATGAAAAGGAATCTGCAATGGCATACGTGTGCTAAACCAAAGTGCAGATGACGTCATCCCTATCTCTGTTCTTATTGAGAATAAAGGGGATGCTTGACTTTGCCCTATAGCCTGGTCCATAATCGATAGCATTTTGTGGTCCCTGAGCTCCATGATCCCAAAGCACAAGGACCTTTCATATAAATGTTTCTATAAAATAATTAAATTATCTGAGATCTTGGTCATGGGTATTATTTCTCTGAAAGTAGCTGCATTGGCAACTGTCACTTGTGTCAATTCCCACTGCAGGAATTAGGAGCCAAACACGAAGGGAGTGGGTGAAGCAATCTAAAAAGGCAGTTTAATACCATTTGCAAAGGGTTAAAATAATCAGAAGACCTAAGAATTACGTAAATAAGATGAAAATATTCATATACACTTAAATTGAAATCTAAAGTGTCATTATACTTAGATATAATAGAATGACAAATGATCCAAAGGAGTAATAAAACAATTGACTAAATATTTTCAGTCTTGGGTATTTGTATAGATACCAAGAAAAACCCTAAATGATAAATGGAAGAGAAAAAATTTCAGCAAAAGGACAAATTACTATTCTATGAAGTTATATTCCATGAAATATAAATATTCTATAAAGTTATATTTCTATAATTTAGTATTTTAAGACTCAAATGGCTGATTTTAATTCACTATACACACTTCATGCATATTAATCCAATTCCTGGAATTAAGCAGGAACTTTAAAAATCATGACTAAATAGTTAAGAGTGGAATCTATCAATGTAACAGAAGCATTTGAATTAAGACTTTTTCTTTAAAGGCTGCTCAGTCAAACAAATTTTAGTGATTAATTCAACAAACATTTATTAAGCATCTAAAATAATCCAGTCGTTGTGCTAAGTCCTAGGAATCTCATACATTACTGATAAGCCTCTTATTCCCCACATTGTTCCAATGGAAGGAGATGATGGTAAGTAAATATTTTCAATAGAAAGTGGAAAGGTAAATACAGAAGATGGGAGATGCTGACTGAAATTGAGCATTTGAGGGGAAACAATTGACATCTTCAAAGAAAAACACATAACTCAAATTTTGAACTTAGGGAGAATCCATTACACAATCCATTACGTGAAGGAACATTCTGTAGTCACAGAGGACAGCAAGAACAGGATATCCAGAAGAGGAAAATTGTTAAAAATACATTTATAGGGGCCAGCGCTATGGCGTAGCAGGTGAAGCCGCGCCTGCAGTGCCGGGATCCCATATGGGTGCTGGTTCCAGTCCTGCTGCCCCACTTCCGATCCAGCTCTCTGGCATGAGCTGGGAAAGCAGTGGAATATGGCCCAAGTGCTTGGGCCCCTGCACCCATGGCAGAGACCCAGAGGAAGCTCCTGGCTCCTGGCTTTAGCCTGGCCCAGTCCTGGCTGTTGTGGCCATTTTGGCAGTGAACCAGCAATGAGAGATTTCTCTCTCACCCTGTCTCTCCCTCTTTCACTGTAACTCTGACTTTCAAATAATTAAATAGATCTAGAAAATAAAAATAATATATATTTTCATATACATTTCTTATGAACATTTTCATATTTGCATATTCAGTTAAGTAGCATATACATTCACAAACATATGAGATGGTTATATTTTCTGGCTTAACTGCTGCCCCAAATGCCCAGTACTAAACTTATCCTTTTTATTTTTATTTTATTTTTTTAAGATTCATTTATTTATTTGAAAGTCAGAGTTACAGAGAGGAGAGGCAGAGAGAGAGAGAGGTCTTCCATCTGCTGGTAAACTCCCCAAATGACCTCAATGGCCGGAGCTGTGCCGATCCAAAGCCAGGAACAGGATTTTCCTCCAGGTTTCCTACGAGGGTGCAGGGGCCCAAGGACCTGGGACACCCTCCATTGCCCTCCCAGGCCACAGCAGGGAGCCAAACCAGAAGAGGAGCAGCCAGGACCAGAACTGGTGCCCACATGGGATGCCAGCACCACAGGTGGTGGTCCTACCTGCCACACCACAGCAGTGGCTCAACTTATCCTTTAAAAAAAAAACTTTTATTTAATAAATATAAATTTTGAAAGTACAATTTTAAGATTATAGCCGTTTTTACCCCCACAATCACCCTCCCACCTGCAAACCATCCCATGGGGGAGTAAGTGCGCAGTGACTCCCATTGTTGATTTAACAATTGACACTCTTATTTATGACGTCAGAAATCACCCAAGGCTCTTGTCATGAGCTGCCAAGGTTATGGAAGCCTCTTGAGTTCACCAACTCTAGCCTTATTTAGACAAGGCCATAACCAAAGTAGAAATTCTCTCCTCCCTTCAGAGAAAGGTACCTCCTTCTCTGATGGCCCATTCTTTCCACTGGGATCTTACTCACAGAGATCTTTCATTTAGGTCATTTATTTTGCCACAGTGTCTTGGCTTTCCATGAGGAACTCTCATGGGCTTTTTAGCCAGATCCAAATGTCTTAAGGGCTGATTCTGAGGCCAGAGTGCTATTTAGGGCATCTGCCATTCTATGAGTCTGCTGTGTATCCCGCTTCCCATGTTGGATCATTCTCTCCTTTTTAATTTTATCAGTTATTATTAGCAGACACTGGTCTTATTTATGTGATCCCTTTGACATTTAATCTTATCTTTGTGATCAATTTATCCTTTTAGTTCATTTTTGCCATGTGCTGATGTACTCTCATAATCTGGCCATCAAAAAAGCATAGTGGGGGTCAGCACTGTGGCATAGCAGGTAACGCCGACACCTGCAGTGCCGGCATCCCATATGATCATTGATCTGAGTCCCACCTGCTCCACTTCCAATTCAGCTCTCTGCTGTGGCCTGCAGAAGGCAGTGGATTGTGTCCCAGGTCCTTGGGCCCCTGCACCCTCGTGGGAGACCTGGAGGAAACTCCTGGCTCCTGGCTTAGGATTGGCACAGCTCCAGCCATTGCGGCCATCTGGGAGTGAACCAGCAGATGGATGACTTCTCTCTCTCTCTCTCTCTCTGCCTCTGCCTCTCTGTAACTCTGCCTTTCAAATCAATCAATCAATCTTTTTTTTAAAAAAGAATACATTTGTTTCAACATTTTTTGTTTTAAAAATAACACAGTAAAAACAAATCCTGTGCTTTAATTGTACAAGGTATTTCAAAATGTTTATGGAAAAAAGAATTAAATGATAAGTTTATTTTGGCACAAATTTCTTTGAAACCTACGCATGATTTTTCATATAGGTATTTTTCATAAAATTTTGGAAGACCTATCATATTATTTTCTAAGAACAAACTCTTAAAAACAGGATATTGATCTAGAGGATATAGATTTAACAAATTTAAGACTCTTTACTGGGGCCGCACCATGACGCACTAGGTTAATCCTCCGCCTGCAGTGCAAGCATCCCAAATGGGCACCGGTTCTAATCCCAGCTGCTCCTTTTCCAATCCAGCTCTCTGCTGTGGCCTGGAAAAGCAGTAGAAGATGGTCCAAGTCCTTGGGCTCCTGCACCCGCATGGGAGACTGGGAATAAGCACCTGGTTCCTGGCTTCAGATCGGGGAGTGAACCAATGGAAGGAAGACCTTTCTCTCTGTTTCTCCCTGTCACTGCCTGTAACTCTACCTCTCAAATAAATAAATAAACTTTTAAAGTTAATTAAGTTTCTTTAAAAAAAAAGACTCATTACTATTATGCTTATTGCCAATGTATTTAAAATTGTTTTCCATAATGATTAACTTACAGTTCCTTTTTGTGCAATAATATTAATATGACACAAAATTTTTGGTTAGCTTTCAATGTTACATCTGCAACACTTTTAATCTAATTCTCTATTCTTCAGAAATATATTCTTTCCATTTGGAAACATAAATTTTTTACAACATATGAAAATTTGTGTCTTTTCTTTATGGTCCTTAGAACTCAAGAGACTTTTTAAATAAAGAACTATGTCCTTAAGGGGTGGGCATTGACATAGGGGACAAAATGCTGCTGGGGATGGATCCCACTCCATATCTCAGCACCTGGGTTGAAGTCCCAGGACAACTTCAAATTTGTATTCTCACTAACATGCACCCTGGGAGGCACTAGGTGAAGGCTCAAGTACTTGGGTCTCTACCACTCATATAGGAGACATGGATTGAGTTCCTGTCTCCTGGCTTCAGCTGTTATGGGCATTTGAGGTGTCAACTGATGAATGGACTATCTCATTCTGTTTCAGTCCATGTTTCTCTGCCTTTCAAATAAATTAAATAAATACTGTAAAAGATCTAGAGTCTTCGGTTCAAAACCATTTTAAAGTTAGTTCTTGTACACTTTCTCATTATTTATTATCCTTTTCTAGGACTTCTTATATTTAACTGCTATAATATTTCTCTGGAATTAGTTCTTGAAATTACTATTCTTTCATTATTTAATTACACTCTGTCTTCTCACCAAGTTATGATATAATTTTTTCCACTAAGACAGGGTGATTGGGCAGGTGCTATGACATAGTGAGTAAAGCCACCTGCCTGCAGTGCCGGCATCCCTATGGGTGCCAGTTCATGTCCCAGCTGCTCCATTTCTGATCCAGATCTTTGCTATGGCCTGGGAAAGCAGTAGAAGATGGCCCAAGTCCTTGGGCCCCTGTACCCACCCACCTGGGAGACCCAGAGGAGGCTCCTGGCTCCTGGCTTCAGATCGGCGTAGCTCTTGTATTGCGGCCAACTGGGTAGTGAACCAGAGGATAGAAGACTCTCTCTCTCTCTCTCTCTCTCTGCCTCTCCTCTTTCTGTGTAACTATGATTTAAAATAAATAAATAAATCCTTTAAAAAAAAGACTGGGTGACTTATTTTGCTATTTTTGTCTTAGACTTGAGGTTCTTTGGTGCTAAGATCAAATCTCTTTGAAATTTTTCTTTAAAATATTCTTTACTACTAATCTTCTACTTGGTTTCTGTCATTCTCTTTATTGAGTCTGGTTATTTATTCATATGGATTTTTCATAAACACGTTCAAATGTCCATACTATTTTTTGGTCAGTGACAGATTAGCTACAGGGGAATGTATTGCTGTTTCTGATCATCTGGACACAATTAAGAGTTTAATCAACTGCTACCTGTCAGATGAGAATTATAGATAAAGCTTCTATTTGTAGAGTGCTCAGTGTGAAATTAGAGCTCTCTACCAATGCGAGACAAGGGAGCAACTCGGTCCTGCAGCCGAGTTCCCAGGGGTCTTCATGAACTGAGATTTAAATCCAGTCCCAGAGCTCACCTAGAGGAAAAAGTCTTTCCCGTGACCTCTGCTTTGCAGTGGTTCAGCTATCCCTTGAAGTGAGGAATAAGGGACATTTATACACACGTAATTGGAAAACCCTTGAAACTCCAACCTCGTTAGATGAACCACAGACTCCATCATTGTTGTTTTTATTTGTGACACTACTGTATAGGGTAAATTTGGAGAAAAAACAAAAACAGAACTTAGTTGACCTTTTTAACATGCTAGAATTAACCATTTGTGACATGTTTCAATTTATTTTCTTTTCCCCATTTGCTAGCTGGTTGTGGGTTAAGAATGGTTAGGATAATGTGAGGTCTGATGTGGAGCATTCGTACATCCTGGGCTAATGCTTCAGATGGAATGAATCTTACCCCCAGCTGATATTGTGTGGGAGAGGTTTGTTGCTTCAATGACAAGAAAAGTGGGTCAGAGCTAAGACCTCAGCTAACTTTTTCTGAGTTTTATAAGTCAATCATTCATTAATATAATGAATGCAAAATGTTCTTAAACCAATATATAAACTGCAGTATGCAATGACAATAAATGAAATCCAATATAAATCCAATCATTTTTATTTCCTGTTGCTGCAAGTCAAACCATGGCTTCAAGTTATTACCTGCTCAACCTTAATGTTTTTGTTATTATATCACTCTTTTGTGATTTGATTCAACATTAGTAATTTAGATGTGAATACATGATTACTTCATTTATCTAGTAATAAAACTAAAATGGTTTCATATCTTGAGTAATCATTCAAATGTGAAAAAAGCCAAAATGGAAATGACTTATAGTAGAATGAATATGAACTAAAATGTAAAACAACTTACCAAAACTTCAAAATCTTTGGGGATGATAAGAGTCATAAAGGAAAATAATCAAAGCTCTTTCTTTCAAGAAGACTGCTTGATTTCCAAGTTTGCATTTCCATTATAGTAAGCAATATTTAATGCACATACACAATAGTGTTTTTATAAGATCTTAAAGTTGAAGAATTTATTTATTTTACTATTAAATAGATAAGATAATATTTATTTTTATTATATGAGTGCTAAAATGGTCATTGAGAGAATAAATGAAATGCTTACCATAGTTTTATAAAGTGTATATGAGATTTTATGTCATGATTGGCACTGGGGAAAACTATGTGGAATGTTTATGAAGAATTGAAAATCAAGCAAATGATAGTTTAAAGGTCTGTCTTCAAACTGTTCCTCTGATCAATGAACACATATGGACAGGATTGCATTTTCTAATGACTGTAATCTTTCTATGGTGCTGCATCACTCAGTTATGACATCATCAGCTACGACATAAATCAATTTATATATTAAAATTTTTTAAAGTTCATCAGGTTGATGTAAGATGGAAGTTAACCATGCTGCTGCCTCATATCAGTCTTGTATAAAAGTGTTGTCAATGGGACTGGTGTTGCGATGCACTGGATTAAGCCACCACTTGCAATGCCAGCATCCCAAAAAGGAGAGTTGCTTCGAATCTCAGCTATTCTGTTTTCAAAATCTAGCTCCCTGCTGATGCACCTGGGCAGGCAGCAGAAGATGGTCCTGCCACCCACGTGATAGACCAAGGTGGAGTTCCTCACTTCTGACTTTGGTCTGGCCAAGGCTTGGCCATTGCAGCCCTATTGAAATTGGATTCTCAAAACACACACTCTCTCTCTCTCTCTCTCTCTTTCTCTCTCTCTTACTTTCTGTGTATGTGTGTGTATGTGTGTCCTCTCTATGTCTCTGCATTTCAAATAAATAAATCTTTTTTAAAAGCACTATTCATAATTGCTATACAAAATGATAGTTTTATATAGTTTTTATATTTATATAGTTTAGATACTGAGTATTTGCTTCATAATCTGATAACATTGGTAGATACATAACTATTTAATTTAGTTTCTTCAGAATAAGAGGAATATAAGATGATGGCTAGCTAGTCATTTAATAAATGTAAAACCAGCACTTTTAAAAATGTATTCATTAATTCACTCATTTGCATTTTCATTTTTATTTGAAAGGCAGAGACTAAGACAGAAACAAACACAAAGAGACCTTCCACCCGCTGATTCACTACCCAGATGCCCACAACAGCCTGGCATTGACCAGTCTGAAACTGGGAGCTCAGAACTCTATCCAAGTCTCCCATGTGGTATCAAGTACACAAGGACTTGAGCTATAACCTGCTACCTTTCTGGGTGCACATAATTGGAAGCTGGGATTATAGGTGGAACCAGAGTTTGACCAAGGCACTCTGATATGGAATTCACGCATCTAAAGCCATGTCTTAACAGCTGCACCAAATGCCTACTCTGAAACCAATATTTTTAGACATCAACTCATACATTGAATATTTGGGAAGCATTTGAGCCGTCAGTGGAGGATAGATGTGAATCAAACATTTGGAACGACTGTCAACATTCTGCCCTTACACCAATTCTTAGAGGAGATGTTGTTGCTAGGTTTTAGTCTACGGAAGTAAAAATTTCCCAGGATACAAAATAAGATTCTACAAAAATATCTGGAGAAATTTCAGGTGCAAAAGTCAATGTTAAGGGCACATGTAGCAAAAACTGCAGTAATGTCACATGGCTTTAAAATTGAGTTATAAAGCAAAGCAACGGGTTATAAAGGTGACAAAGCTACAGTCACAAAGGTAGTTGAAGTGGAACAAAAAAGGAGGAAAACAAGTTGAACCTCAATGTCAAAAGAGTGAACCGAGGCCACTGTGGAGCCCAGCAGTGGTGGACACTCATCCATAAACCCTAACCCTGTTCTCTTTGGGAGAGATGGCATCACAAACTCAGTGATAATGTATCCAAATGCAACATGAATAACACAACGCTCTCCATATGGGAGCTGCTACTAGCCACTGAGCCAAGGTTGACGATGCAACCAATACGGATGGCTGGGGTAAGTCTGAGGAAAAAGCAGGTTTGAAGTGGCATACCTTGAGGTAGTAGTTGCAATGAGATTTGCCTGAGCTTAGATCTTTTTTCTAGGCTTTCCAGTTATTGGATGTATTTATCATAAGCCAAGTTGCATTGTGGTTTCCCACAGTTAGAATTCTTAATGATGCAATCATCTTCATATAATTGCATGACATAACCAGGGAATATGTTCTGAAATATTTATAAACAGAATTGATAAAAATCTTTCAAAATAGTAACATCACATCAACGAAGATTTCTTTTTTTAACTTTTATTTAGCAAATATAAATTTCCAAAGTACAGCTTATAGATTACAATGGTTCCCCCCCTCCATAACTTCCCTCCTACCTGCAACCCTCCCAACTCTGGCTCCCTCTCCCATTCCATTCACATCAAGATTAATTTTCAACTATCTTTATATACAGAAGATGGATTTAGCATATATTAAGTAAAGATTTCAACAGTTTGCACCCACACAGAACATAAAGTGTAAAATACTGTTTGAGTACTAGTTATAGCATTAATTCACATTGAACAGAGATCCTACATGAGGATTAAGTGCATAGTGACTCTTGTTGTAGACTTAACAAATTGACACTCTTGTTTATGGCGTCAGTAATCACCTGAGGCTCTTGTCATGAGTTGCCAAGGCTATGGAAGCCTTTTGAGTTCTCCAACTCCGATCTTATTTAGACAAGGTCATAGTCAAAGTGGAGTTCACTCCTCCCTTCAGAGAAAGGTACCTCCTTCTTTGATGGCCTGTTCTTTCTACTGGGATCTCAGATCTCACTTGCAGAGATCTTTCATTTAGGTTTTGTGGTGGGTTTTTTGTTTTGTTTTGTTTTGTTTTTGCCAGAGTGTCCTGGCTTTCCATGCTTAAAATACTCTCATGGGCTCTTCAGCCAGATCCAAATGCCTTAAGGGCTGATTCTGAGGCCAGAGTGCTATTTAGGACATCTTCCATTCTATGAGTCTGCTGTGTATCCTGCTTCCCATGTTGGATCGTTCTCTCCCTTTTTTATTCTATCAGTTAGTATTAGCAATTAGTCTTGTTTATATGATCCCTTTGACTCTTAACCTATCAGTATGATCAATTGTGTACTGAAATTGATCACTTGGACTAGTGAGATGGCATTGGTACATGCCACCTTGATGGGATTGAATTGGAATCCCCTGGCACATTTCTAACTCCACCATTTGGGGCAAGTCAGCTTGAGCATGTCCCAAATTGTACATCTTCTCCCTCTCTTATTCCCACTCTTATATTTAACAGAGATCACTTTTCAGTTAAATTTCAACACCTAAGAATAATTGTGTGTTAATTACAGAGTTCAACCAATAGTATTAAGTAGAACAAAAAAATACTAAAAGGGATAAAGTGTTAAGTTGTACATCAACACTCAGGACAAGGGCTGATCAAGTCGCTGTTTCTCATAGTGTCCATTTCACTTCAACAGGTTTCCTTTTTGGTGTTTGGTTAGTTTTAATATGACAATTTATGGTATCTAAGGGTAGGAAAAATAATCATTAAAATATTTAGTATAATCCAATTGTTATAAAAAAGATATTAGTGATGTTAGCCATTTTAAAGTTAACCTACATTGGACTGGAACATTAGTTCATATACTCTATTTGAATACTCACTTTAGGGTAGGCTCTTCTCTATGTGTTTTAAATGTAAAGTGTCCATATAAATAAACTTATAGAATGAAAGGTATTGCTATGAAAATTAACAGCAGGAAAACTATTGTAAACTGAGTCTGTATGAAGAAATTCATTCTTGCAAGTATCATTTCATGTCCTCATTTGTGAGGACAAACAAATGTGCTGTCACTGACGTCCATATAAAGTGGAGGAAATTGAGACAGTGTGAAGTTATGTGATTTGCTGCAAATTACATGTCTAGGAAAAGACACAGCCCTGGTTTGAGTATAGAGATGCAGATTGTAGTGACTGGGTGCTTACTTCCCACAACGTGCTGACAGAGAAATGTATATGTGTCAAACAGGAAAACTTCAGACACAATATTTGTTGAAATTTCTACAACTATAATTCCTTGCTCTGTGCACATGAAAAATTCCACTTAGATTGAAATACGATGTCATGCTATTCCAAAGAAAGAATGTGTTTTTCCTTTTAAACGTCTAACAAGTTCTGTGTCCAATATTTATAAGTATGTAAAAGAGACATCATAATGTAAGAAACTGGAAAAATTATGGCTAAAGAATTAAAAATCACTTGCAAAATAAAAAAGAAATGTTATTTGTAACATATTTATATTTATATATACTTGGAGTATACTCACGTGAGGGAACTACCAAAATTTAATGGAAGAGATTTATTTTGGTACAAAAGAAATTTTAAAATCCATTTATGGCTTTTTCATAATATACATTTCCGATAGATTTTTTGAAGATTTCTCATATATACCATAAATTCTGTTTACAAAGGCTTTAAGCTGAAAACATAACTTTTAAAAATGTTCTCTCAAACTGGTTACTATGAAAATGAATTAAAATCAACATGGCACAGGTTAGTTGAAGCTATGGAATATGAGGTTAAAAATTTTTTAAAAATGACAAAGCACTCTTACACGTATGTCCCAAGTCTTCCCGGTGTGCAGTCAATGCTCCCTTTACAACAAGATGTTCTACAAGCTGTGGAGTGACCTTGTGCAGCTTCCCCCGCCCTTTGTCCCTCCGCACTGCCTTCTGTCTGGGCTTTGTCGGGGAACTGCATTGCCTCCGGTTCACACCTGAGCAAGTCCACACTGTGGTCAATATTGTGCCTGTTGCCTGTGAATGCACCATCTCTTCTTGCCTGGAACTCATACCCTCTTTCTGCTCCACTGAGTCAACATTGGTTATCAACCCCTTCCTCCACTCTTCCAGCTGCCAGTGCCAATGTTATTGTGGTGGGTGGGTTTTAACTGAAGGTTTCAGCTAAGACAGAGTGAAACAGCAACATGTTAGTTGGATGCCACTTCTCCCTTGTTTTCCAGTCTCAACATCTATCTTTTCTGAAGACCACGTTTTTAGAACTTATCAGATGTCTCATGTGGTTTTGCTCAGAGTGCCAATCCCAAATTCTAAAAACCTGATTGCCTCTTACTCCCCACAATGATTTCATCGAAACATCTCTTCTCTAGCCTGCGCCTACTTTTCGCCTTCTTCTGTAAGCCAAAACGCTCAATCAGTGTGTTTTCATACAACAGACCCACAGCTAAGATAAATGATACCCCAAGTCTGAGAAGACAGAAATAGCACTTTCCATTATTGGATGAGCCATTTTTTCCCTTCCCATTGTGATGCCTGGAGAAAAGCAGAGCGTAGTGATGGATGCATTTCCACATACCTTGGATCCCCAGAAAAGGGATGAGACAGCCTTTCAAGTGTTGGAAATAAGTCTCATTTGAAAAAAAAAATACGTCAGGTGTTAACTAAGTTGAACCACCTTAATATTGAGAAAACAGCACAGATGCACATCTTTTTCTCATCTATGTTGATATTCCTGTATTCCTCACAGTAGGATGAGCTATGCCACAGCATCAACCCTGAGATCTCAACAAACTCGACTTCTCTTCTGGATCATTGAGAGCCTATCTCGCTCAGCAGGTGCTTGCCTCCGATTTTGAGGCATAGGCTGCATTTCTGAAACTGAATCCCCTATTGCACTTAACTTGAAACCCAGAAAGAACAACTACTGAAGTGTCGTATCTATCTATCATAAACTTACCCAATAAGGACCCAGCCACAGCTCACAGCTAACCGAAAGAAGGCTGTCAAAAGTCTTTTGTGTACCAAGGAAGAGGACATGGGTCACAAAGGGGATTAGATTCTGCTACAGCTGCCACTCCAAACAATGTCTCAAATGACTGAACTTCTGTACTATTAGATTATAAGTGCTAGACTTCATGACACTGAACTTGAAGAGTTGAAGAACTTAACGTGAATACCTGAGAAAATACCCTCTATGGCTAAGAAAGCCAAGTTAAGGTGACGCAAACATTGTTACCTGGAAGGTGTTGTTAATTCTGCCCAGTGAGTGTGACAACGTACAAACAACTGAACACTCTGGCATTTAAAGAACTCGTCAAGGATGTGTGTGCTAACTATAAATTTTAGAGCCTCAAAAACTCTTTGCAATTCTTTTTACCCTTCAGCAATTTACATACATCAGATATTAAAGCCAGCCTCAGCATATTGAGTTTTTATAGGTCTCAGCTGCTGAACTATCTCATTAAATTAGTCTTCCTAAGCCTGTTCAATTTTGATTATGCAACGTAGATACAAACAAAGTTTCTTTGGCCACCAGACTTCTCTTGTTATTCATATCTGTAATAGTCCTCTCTTCTGTGAAATTCTCTTTTTCTAAAATGACAAGTTTTTTGTTACTGTTGTTCCAGCTACTAAATAACTTTTTTTTTCTTTAAAAATGTGCTTCTCTTTATATCAAAACATAATCCACGTCCATTATAGAAAATATAAATTAGGAAGAAAATAACCATTCATTACTATGATACTCATACCAAAATATGAATTACAAATCACAGGTGTGTATGTGTCTTGATAAACACACACATGTGATACACATACATTCTCATTACTTTTGGTTTGGCAAAAATAACACACTTGATAACACACTTGCAAATGCCTTTCTTCAAAGCTTTTAAACACAAAATACTGAGTAAAATAGGAGAGTGCATGAAGACAGTGGTAAATTTAAACAAGCACTCAAAGAAACAACCTTTAGTCCAACAAATGCAGACAACAATCTTTAGTAGCAAGGAGTGCAACATAGGAAACTTTTAAATAAGTTGTGCAATTTATGCAACACGCATTGAAGACAATCCTCAGAATCTAGGAATTAATGCATCTTGTAGTTCACTGAATGTATTCATTTTCTTTTTAAAAACTATATTTTTATTTATTTGTAAGACAGAAAGCCAGAGAGAAACACACATAAACAGATCTTCCGTCCACCAACTGACTCCCTAAACGCCCACCACAGCAGGAGCCCAGAATTCAATCCAGATCTCTCATGGAAATGTCAGGGACCCTTCTGCTTCCCACGGTGAGTATTATCAGGAAGCTGCACTCAGCGGAGCTGAGACAGGAGCCCAGGTCAGGATTCTCAAGTGGAATCTCAACTGCTGTGCCAAAAGCCTACCCTGATTCATTTTCATGAGAAAATGTTTACTTAACAGAATTTATAGACATCAAGTCCTCTTTGATTCTTCCTGTACCAGCAACACAGTGGCAAACCCTTAACAAAAATAGTGCATTTCTATCAGTTAACTTTCTGGAAAAAAATGGTATCATCGTCTCATTCATCTCTCTCAAGCTTTGCAGTTATAATAATTGAAACTTGAATCTTTTTGCAATTCTAAATGAAAATTATATTAGTAGATGAGAATTAGTGGATGGATGGATAGTATATAATAATCAAATACAGAAACAGAATTTAATTTTATTACCATTTGCACTCAAATATGATTTAAAAATTCCAAAGTTAAAGCCTACTATAGTCTTCATTCATTTTGGTACACATATATGTAACAAAAATTATTTACAAATGACATTTTACATATGTGTAGTTTGTCTTATATATTACTTATGCAGGTAACCTTTGTGTGTTTTATCCTTATATACTCATATACATACACATGCCTTATACAGATATTGTCCATCTAATTAATATTAAAGGTCACTAAGTAAAGCATTACAATTCAGACTGTTATTCTAATCTGATTCTACAGCCAATTTGCTGGATATTCCTAAGCCCATCATTTTTGATTTTACCAAAATTTCATTGGACTTTCATCTCTCAGATACTTTCTTAAGCTACAAGAGATTTTTATATTTTACTCTTTGGACATTTAATTAATACTTTGGGTAATCTTAATATTGCTTAAATTGGATGTCCTTTCCTTCTCTACTAGGTGTTAGTAATGTCTCCTACACATTAAACTTTTACAGATTCTACCATGAGTTGAAATCAGTCTGGTTTATTCATGCCCCACTGAGACAATCACTCACTCACAAGTTGCATAACCAGATATGCTTTATAAGATTCTCGGCTCTGTTACACAACTTTTAACTGCATCCTCAGAGATGTAAGGTCTATGATCATGAAAGTCACATCATCCCCTAGTCTTTATTTCAATGATCTCTACTTGTTATTTGCTTTTCACACTTGTATTTAACCATTTATTTATTTATTTGAAAAGCAGAGTGACAGATAAACAGAGAGAAAGAGAGGGAGAGACAGAGAGAAAGAGAGATTCATCTTATGGGTCACTCCCCAAATGGCTGGAACAGTCAAGCTAAAATCAGGATCCAGGAACTCCATCCAGATCTCCAATGTGGGCAACAGGGCACAAGTACATGGTCTATCATTTGCTGCCTTCCAAGGCTCAATAGAAGTGAAGTGGATTGGAAGCAGAGTAGCCATGACTCAAATCAGCACTCCGTTAAGGGATCCACACATCCCAAATCATGGCCTAATTTTCTATGCCACAATTCTGCTTGAGTCTGATTTTTTAAAGAATCTCTTTATGGCTGCCAATTTAGAAAACAATGTGATCATTTTCATACCTGCACATTTAACATTCTTTTTCAATGTTTAATTGAAACACATTTTTTGTTCAAGTTACCCTCTCATGATAAAGACACACACACACAGAGAGAGAGAGAGAAAAGTGTGCATTGGTTATTTAAAAATAACTGTGAAGAATAACATTAGCTATCATTTCTCCTCTTATCTACTATAATGAACATATAATTCCTTAAATATACAAAATTTAAGCTTTCTTCTATTTCTACAAATTTTCTAAAAGAAAAAACAAGACATTTCTCCAATAGTTTTTGTTTATACTGTATTCAATATAGAACATCATAAGTAAAAGAAAGTTTTATCTTAAATTAAAACATTTTTATGAAATTGATGAATTATATTAAATTTTATAAATTTGTTCATTTGTGTTCTAGATGGAATTAATATATTATTTTATTGACTGAAAATCAGTCATCTTAATTAACATGGTCCACTCCCTTATTCTCACTTAGTTGATAACTATTATTTTTTCAAGAAATATTTTCATTGCTATCTATGTAAATTATTTTAAATGTTTCCTCTCCTCAAAGAGAATCTAGTGGATGTAGTCACTGAATTTTTTTAGAGTAACTGTTCAAAAGTTTTTTCCAAAGTAGTAAAAGAAAGTGTTTTGATTATGTTTTAATTTCTCAATCTTGCCTATTATTTACTTATTTTGGCTGTAGTTTTATTAGCAAGCCTCTATCAATTCAATTTGAGAAGAAAAATGTTGCAAACATTTAAGGGACAATAAATTGTGAATATCTAATACATTTGGTAACAAGAAAAAAAAAGTTATGAATCAACCTGGGGCCTGGGGCTGGCGCTGCGGCTCACTAGGCTCACTAGGCTAATCCTCTGCCTGCGGCGCTGGCACACCAGGTTCTAGTCCCGGTAGGGGCGCCGGATTCTGTCCGGGTTGCTCTTTTTCCAGTCCGGCTCTCTGTTGTGGCCTGGGAAGGCAGTGGAGAATGGCCCAAGTGCTTGGGCCCTGCATCCGCATGGGAGACCAGGAGAAGCACCTGGCTCCTGGCTTTGAATCAGCGCCGTGCGCCAGCCGCAGCGGCCACTGGGGGGTGAACCAATGGAAGGAAGACCTTTCTCTCTGTCTCTCTCTCTCACTGTCTACTCTGCCTGTCAAAAAAAAAAAAAAAAGAAAGAAAAAAAAAGAAAAAAAAGAATCAACCTTTGCAAGGTTGTGGTGCGACAGGTTAAACCATGCCTGCAACAATATCATCCCATATAGGTTTGTCGGTTCTAGTCCAACTCCCCGTTAATGTTCATGGAAGGCCACAGAGCATGGCCAAGTCCTGCCTCACCCATGTGGAAGTCTCAGTTGGAGTTCTAGGCTCCTTACTTAAGCCCAGACCAGCCCTAGTCATTGTGGCTATTTGAGGAGTGAACAGATGGAAGATCTCTCTCTTTCTCTCTTTCTCTCTCTCTCTCCTTTCAAATAAATATTTAAATAAATAAATAATATGTATCAGCTACATGTTTCTTCACTGATAAAAAGCAGCAGATGGTCCATGCACAAAGAAAGGTACACGTATGTTTCATCACGCAGACATTCTAAAGAATATTTCTGTGTTCTGTAACAGCATAAGTTGAATCCTGAGTTTTATTAAGGATCATTTTTCCCAACTCTCTTATCATTGAAGAGAGGGGAAGATCCATGATCTATCAATCATCTTATTTTCATTGTAAAACTTTGAGATATGCAGCATTTTTCTCTTTTATTTATTCCAATCTCCTGGAAATCTTGGCTTGCATGTTCTATATTAAATGTTCAAAAAATTCTGTTGTCTTACTTCAAAACTCCTTTGAACTGCACCTAAGAAGGTGGTTCTTTATATATTAATAAAATTTTTTAAAAAGAAAAATGTTAAGTGGGAAAATACAGTGGCATTTTCACTATATATTTTAGATACTTTACTTTTGTTTTACCAAAGTGTTCATAATCCACAGTACTACAGAACAGAAATAATATTAGCACAAGTGAATACTCCATTCACAATTTTTCCACCTATCTACATCTGTGTCCCCCAAAACCCCTATAAATTAACAGGACATAATCTGTGCATCTGTCAATAATGCTCATGCCTCAATGAAGTACACGTTACAGCCACATACAGGAACCTTCCCCTTTTATTTTTTCCCTTCAAACAACATCACATATTGTTGATCCATGTTATCTCTATGCACTAGAGATTCAGATCGTCCCTTCTCACTCCAGAATTAAATCTGACATTCACACAGTCTTCCTGACATTTTCTATCTCTACTTCCATAGCTACACCCTTAGCTTCTAGCTACACCATTCACATATCGGATCATCATGCCAGTTTCCCTCATAAATCTCCTTCAAAAACCATATACACCACTTGAAAAGCACAGTCTCCAAATTGTACTTGCAAAACATTGTAACTAGAATAAACTTTTTAAAAATAAAATTAAAACACCGAAAGTTGAGGACTCTTTCTAAAAAGGAATTACCATCTTTAATAGTAACGTTGGTGATTAATTTATTTTTTTAATCCTAAAATTGCTGTGTGTTCCTCTCAGAGCTCCTTCCTATGTCTTCTAAGTTGTGCCATGCACCTTCACAGGCACACTTGAGGCTGTATGAAGTTCTTTGGGTAGCCTAAAATCCACCCAGATCCACCTGCTAATCTGCATCGACCATTGCTTCTTCCAAAGCTCCCTTCCTCTTCCCTGTCTTGCGTTTTTTTCTATGCATTCTTCAAAATCTCATAAATACCACTCAGAACCCTGTGCTGATTCCTGGATTCCAAGTTACATATTTTTCCTTGTTCCCTACAGAGCGGTCATTAGCCATCTGCTTTTTCGGGAAATATGAGGTTTAAACTTTTCCATGGTCTTGTTTTCAAAAATGGTAAAGCATAGTACATGGTCCTCAGTTAAGTATTCAACTACATTATAGTAAATTAATTATCATTCCAAATAAGCTACAAGTGCCTGAATAATGAATCCCTCTGAATTTTTCACCAGTTCCTATATTTTTTGAGATTCTGGTTCAGTCTATTTCATCTTTTTATTGCCCATAAAGTAATATGCTTTTCCAAATAGCTTAGCTTCTTCATAAGCTGGGTTTGTCTTCTTTTATCTTCACATAAATATATTTTTGCTCATTAAAACAATTTCTTTATCCCACATCCTAAATAAGACATATTACCAGACCAATAAGATCATGACATCCAAATCTGAGCACATGATACATCGAATTTCCTCAGAACAAGTTAGTTCTATATATGGCAGAACCCACAGTACAACTTAAATGAGCATAAAGCTGTGGGGTTTTTTAAAGATTTATTTATTTATTTGAAAGGCAGAGTTACAAAGAGACAGAGAGAGAGATCTTCCATCTGCTGATTCATTCCGCAAAGGCTGCAACGGCCGGAGCTTCACCAATCTGAAGCCAGGAGCCTCCTCTAGGTCTCCCAAATGGGTACAGGGTCCCAAGACCTTGGGTCATCTTCTACTGCTTTCCCAGGCCACAGCAGAGACCTGGATTGGAAGTGGAGCAGCTGGAACTCAAACCAGTGCCCATATGGGATGCCAGTACCATAGGTGGCAGCCTTACCTGCTACACCATAGCACAGGCCCCAATGCTGTGTTTTAATACTATATCCCAGGTTTTCACTATTTCAGTGTTTTTTTGCATCTATTACTAAAGCAATGAAAGGTGCCTTAATTTTATGTTGTAGGTCAAAGTTATTTTTTGTCACACTAACCACGGAACTACCTGAGGCCCATTAGAGATTCTTTTTGGCTGCATGCTGTGGTCTCCCATCTTGATGTATGTGGGGAACAAAGTTTCTGCCAAACACTCTCAGGGAGGACAAATCCTCCTAAACACAGGATGTGGCCTCAGGAGCTGATTAAGGGTGATAAATGACCTATTAACAAGAGGAGCACCGAGTCCTTGTGGGAACGTTGACTCCCACCAGGACATGTAGTTGCTTTCCCACGCATGCTTATCTAACATCCAAGTCACAAGGCACCCTAATGTCTTGATATGGGGAAAAGCTGGGAGCATTCCCAGTAAGATCCAGAACCAGACAAGGATCCCAGTTACAGCATTGCTATTCAATATAGTCCTGGAAGTTTTAGACAGAGCCATTAGGCAAGAAAAAGAATTCAAAGGGCTATAAATTTGGAGGGAGGAAGTCAAACAATCTCTATTTGCAGCAGACATGATTTTATATATATGGATCCAAAAGACTCCACCAAGTGACTCTTGGAATTCATGAAAGACTTTGGTAAGATAGCAGGATATAAAATTAACACAGAAAAATCAATAGCCTTTGTATATGCAGAACGTCTGAACCTCTGAGATCAATCCAATTCACAATAGCTACAAAAAATACATTGGAATAAATTTAAACAATGACATAAAAGTTATCAATGATGAAAACTACAAAACATTAAAGAAAGAAATAGAAGACGATACAAAACAATGGAAAAATCTTCATTGTTCATGGATTGGAAGAATCAATATCGTCAAAATGTCCATACGACCAAAAGCAATTTACAGATTCAATGTGATCCCAATCAAAATACCTAGGACATTCTTCTTAGATGTAGAAAAAATGATGCTGAAATTCCTATGGAAACACAGGAGATCCCTAGTAGCTAAGGTAATGTTATACAGCAAAAAGAAAGCCAAAAGCATCCCAATACCAGATTTCAAGACATATTACAGGGCAGTTATAATTAAAACAGCCTTGTACTGGGACAAAAACAGATGGATAGACCAATGGAACAGAATAGAAACTCCAGAAATCAATCCATGCATCTACAACCAACTTATCTTTGATAAAGGAGCTAAAATAAGTCCCTGAGCAATTACAGTCGATGCAACAAATGGTGCTGGAAATACTAGATCTCTGCATGCAGAGGTATGAAGCAAGACACCTACCTTACAACTTACACAAAAATCCACTCAAAGGAGATCAAAGACCTAAATCTACAACCAATACCATCAAATTATTAGAAAACATTGTTGAAACCCTCCAAGACATTGGCATGGGCAAAGACTGTTTTCAAAAAGACCCCAGAAGCACAGGCAGTCATAGCCAAAATTGACAAATGGGATTACATCAAATTGAGAAGCTTCTATACTGCAAAAAAGAAGAGAAAAGAGAAGAGAAGAGAAAGAGAAAGAGAAAGAGAAAGAGAAAGAGAAAGAGAAAGAGAAAGAGAGAAGGAGAGAAAGAGAGAAAGAGAGAAAGAGAGAGAGAGAGAGAGAAAGAAAGAAAGCAAGAAAGAAAGCAAGCAAGCATTCAGCAAAGTGAAGAGGCAACCAACATATGGGAGAAATAATTTGTAAACAATGCAACTGATAAAGGATTAATATCCAGAATCTATATGAAGTCAAGAAACTCAATAACAAATATAAATAACCCAGTAAAGAAATGGGCAAAGGACTTGAACAGGCATTTTTCTTATTTGACAGGTAGAGTTATAGACAGTGAAAGAGAGAGACAGAGAGAAAGGTCTTCCTTCCATTGATTCACACCACAAATGGCCGCTACAGCCGGAACTGCACCAATCCAAAGCCAGGAGCCAGGTGCTTCTTTCTGGTCTCCCATGCAGGTGCAGGTGCCCAAGCATTTGGGCCATGCTCCACTGCCCTCCTGGGCCACAGCAGAGAACTGGACTGGAAGAAGAGCAACTAGGACTAGAACCTGGTGCCCATATGGGATGCCGGCACCACAGGTGGAAGATTAACCAAATGAGACACGGTGCTGGCCCTTGAACAGGCATTTTTCAGGAGAGGAAATCCAAATGGCCAACAGAAACATGAAAAAGATGTCAGGATCACTAGTCATCAGGGAAATGCAAATCAAACCCACAATGAGGTTTCACCTCACTATCATTAGAATGGTTTTCTTACAGCAATCAATAAAGAACAAATGCTGGTGAGGATGTGGGGAAAAGGCACTGTAATATACCATTGGTGGGAATGTAAGCTGGTACAGCCCCATGGAAGACACTACAGAGATATCTCAGAAATCTGAACATAGACTATAATATGACTCAGCCATCCCACTCCAGGGAATTCACCCAAAGGAAATGAAAGACTATATGCAAGACTTGTCTGTATCCCCATGTTCTTGCATCTCAATTCACAATAGTTAAGATACAGAATCAACCTACCTGTCTGTCAACTGAAGACCGGGAAAAATTATTTGATATATACACCATGGAATACTACACAGCAGTTAAAAAATGAAATCCTGTTATTTACAACAAAATGGATGTACCTCAAAAACATTATACTTAATGAAATAAGCCATTCCCAAAAAGACAAATACCTTATGTTCTCCCTGATCTGTGGTAACTAATAGAATACCTAACAGGTAATCTATAGAAGTGAAATTGACACTTTGAGATGTTATGACTTTGAAATGCCCATCTCTTGACTGTTGAGAAAGTTTTTTTTATACTATTTGTTGAACTCTTTACTTAGTGTAGGGTTAATTTTATGGGTATAAAGTTAATGAAAATAAATATTAGTAGGAGGAAGAAGTGTGGGAGTCTGAGTGGGAGGGATGGTAAGGTGGGAAGAATCACTATGTTCCTAAATTTTCATTTATGAAATACATGAAGTTTGGTTGCCTTACATAAAATTATTCTGGGTTAAAAAAAGAAATAGCTTAGATAAATAAATTACTTCCTATTAAAATGTGTTCATTTGATACATGGAATCAGATAATCATGACTGTATTTCTACACACTGCCTCTATACTGTCAACTTGAGAAAAACTAGCTATTTCACAGGAAAGTAGAGATTAGATATATAAATGAAAAGCATAACTAAATAATATTGATGTTTATACAAAACCTAGAGATTATAAAATGATTCCTGATCTAAAAGGATGAGAGGAATCCACATTGCCCATTGATTACTCTCAGATAAATGGTAAGTAGGCATTTTGTGTTTGCGGTAGCCCATAGAGATGACCATAAATGCTGTCATTTTACATTTATGAAAAATTAATATTAATAAAAAGTAGTGTCTGCACAAGGTTACATAACTGCTATGATTGAGATTGAATCATATGATTCCAATTTCAGTGTGTGTTTGTAAATTTTATTATTTACTTTGTAGCAGTTCTTATTTCTGTCTTTATTTTGATGAATGCTCTTCCTGGGAGGGAGTTATATACTATATGTTCAAACAATAGGAAGATTATCATTTAACAGAGTTCTAGTTGAGGTAAAATTACCAAATAAAACAATAAGAAGGCCGGCGCCGCGGCTCACTAGGCTAATCCTCCGCCTAGTGGCACCGGCACACCGGGTTCTAGTCCCAGTCGGGGCGCCGGATTCTGTCCCGGTTGCCCCTCTTCCAGGCCAGCTCTCTGCTGTGGCCAGGGAGTGCAGTGGAGGATGGCCCAAGTCCTTGGGCCCTGCACCCCATGGGAGACCAGGAGAAGCACCTGGCTCCTGCCTTCGGATCAGTGCACCGGCCTGGAGGCCATTGGAGGGTGAACCAACGGCAAAGGAAGACTTTTCTCTCTGTCTCTTTCTCTCTCACTGTCCACTCTGCCTGTCAAAAATAAATAAATAAATAAATAAATAAAACAATAAGAAATGAGAAATCAAGGATCAGTCATGATGAATGTTTCAAATGTCATTTAACCATTTTGTTGACTTCAAATTGGAACTTGAATTAGACAAATTTCTGTTATCAGAATGCCCAATACGTATAATAAACATTGAGTTTATGCTATATTTGAACAAAGAACCTATTTAATAAGCTTCATATCTAGAGTCTCAAGATATGTTTATTCAAATAGTCATTAAAATCTTTGGCTCTAGTGGACTGAAGTTGCTCCCACAAATCCCATTTTCTTCTGAATTCAGAACCTGGTGAAGGGTTAAAAAGTTAAAAGCCGCTCCCCCCCAACCTCCTCTGGTGAACTTTCCTGACCTCGTTAGACTTGCTCTGCATAGCCATTCTCTATAAAGTTAATTGGTCAGTAAATTACCCCAATGTGAGCGTAACCTTAGTTTCACCTAAGTAAGATAGAAGAAGTCACCATATATCTCTTTGCCTCCTGGAACCCTGGCGCCACCAGGTGTCCCTTATCGCCATTCGGCTGCATTCCTAGGTATCACTCCCTGTATTCATAAATCAACTGGTTGTAAAATCACTTAACTTGTATCAATTGTTTACTCTATACCACTGTCTGCTCTATACAATGATTGATTTTCTTTGTTTCAATGTGTATAAAAACCCCAACCCAAGACTATTCGAGGCCGCTCGCCTGTACTGGGACGGGGGCCCCGACATGTCGGAACATCAATAAACTTTACCCTTTGTTAATTACATGAGAGAAGGTCTCTTGGAGCGTTTTTGGGGTGGCAAGAGCAATTCAACTCTAATTCGACTGTAACACTGGTTTCACTGGAGTGACTTTAATTCCAACAGATATGATAGTCATGTTTCTAAGAGCTGTTTAAGAGTTTTGAGAGAGTGGTGTAGTAACTCTCATACTCAAGAGATTTTTATGCTTCTTAGATCAGAAACCACACTTCTCCAGACACCAAAACTGTCCTACTCTCTTTTTCTCCAACCTCTCTTCCATCCTAGGAATCAATGAAACCAGGGACACCTAAATTCAGACACAACTCAACATGCAACTTTATGGAAGTGAGAATAAAGTCTTTCCTCCCAAGTCCTCATTCTAATGCAGTGTAGTGCACTAATGCAGTATGGAAGTGGGTAAAAATGTGTACATGCACATAGCAAAAAAGGGATGGCAGTCCTCAGCCTGGGGTTTGGTTTTTCTGGATTCCTGTACCAGCTCAATCAGAGAAGATGTTGGTTGCCTCTTTCAGGCCCGATATCCCTACAATCTCCACCCTCTGCTCTTAATCACACCCAGGGACCCTTGAAACTCTATTTCCTTCTGATCTCACTTGAATTGTCTAGTTCTGATTGGATTGTTGGTGATGGGCTTATTTTTGGTTCAAAGTGTTCACTCCAACATTCACCAGTATAACATTAGCTAGGTAGCTCCATGAATATTCCCTCTTCCCTTATCAGATAATTTGCAGGGAATATCTCTAGAGAATCTCACATTTTAGATTCTCAGTACTGAAGTCTATCTGCCACATATTGAAAATTAATAGCGCACATTATTTTTATAGCACATCTTCTCTGTTCATTGACAATGACTCATGTCTACTGATTTACTTTCAACACTGAAATATAATTTTCCATTTGCCTCTGGAAATGTAATTTAAAAAGTACAAATTAATCCAAGAAAGGTGAATTACTTTTACATTCAAGAAGTGTGATCCTTTTTTGCCATTGATCAGAGAAATTGTTGGCTTTCAATTTCTATTATTCTTTATAAATGTCATGTTTGAAATCAAATAAGCAACCCTAACCAGTGAACACTTACCAACCTCAGAATCTGTACAAACATACTTCAAAAATTTTGTAGAAAATAGAATTAAAATGCTTATTTTGAGGGCAATAAAATGGAAATCCTTGCTTATAAGACATCTTCAAAAATACATGAAATAGAATTAGTTTCCCATCTTGAAGAGAATAGAGAAATCAGGGAACAGGTAAGGCTTCCCAGATCGCTTACTGACAAAAACAATTCAAATGACAACTTAGCAATCAACTTAATTGTTAATTAATGACTTATGAAAACATTTACAAAAAGGTCCAATACCTTCTATAAATTTCAAGACAAGAGTACCTGTGTTTGGAAACATCACTTAAATATCTAACACAAGTCTAACTCGTTTGACCAGCAAACCCAAGTACAAACATGTCAACAAATTTTAAACATCCGGTACAGAAATTTAGGTCACATGAACCAAAATAGTGTCTTTGATTAATTTAGCAGTTTGGATTAATGCGAATTATTTTATCTATAAGCCAATTAAAACAGAGTTCTTAATAAATTTTCCCTTGTGGACATACGATATGTGCACAGATATAACATAAGATAGAACAAGTCCTTGGGAATCTAAAAGGACACAATTTAACACAGAATCAGCAACTTCATGAGCAATGAATCTGATTTTTAGGGCTTAGAGAATACAAAACTGTGGATGACAAAGGCTTCAAATAGCAATGTTTAATATTATAAACTCATTAACCGACAAGCAGAGGCACTTGCTAATTCCACACAGTATTTTTGACAGCACCTGTGGGATTTTATAAAACAGTTAACCCTTTTAAGCCTCTGGGCATTTCTCATTGAGACAACCATCATGTCTGATAACACAAGATCATTAGACTTTTGTAACTTTTGCACATTTGCATCAGTAGCATTTTATATTATATAACTTAAGATTTAGCACTGCTTCACATTTTGTCAGTACCTTTAATACAATCCAGATAGCCTTATTAGTTGGTGTCTCTACATGATGAGAGACATATACTTTGATATTTTCAGGGGCACAGCTGGAAATACCAAAGTCTGAGAATTTGGAACTTTTATTTTTTTTGAATGTCTGTCGAGGATATCAAAAAGGCTTAAAATATCTGGTTGAAGTAGGCTCCCTTAACATCATGACATAATACAGACCAGATTTGATCATTGATGCAAGGCGATTACTCAAATGCTTTAGAATGAATATAGATTTAAACAAACCATAACTCTTAATAAAAACACATCTGTTTTTAAACAATTAGAACTTAACAGAGTCATTAACAGAACACAATAAATTACTTCAGCAGAGCACAAAATCTGTCCTTGGTCATCCCCAAAATCGAAAATAAAATCTTAAATATGACTTGGAACAATTTTAACAGAATCAGAACTAGGGAAGAGAAAATAGCTTATTGGAGCTGACTAATAAACTGACAGAGTCACCAATTAAACAAGACTATTAAAAGGAGATGGCTGCAGTTTTTAAACAGATTTTTAACACTATTTTGGAATATTTACTAACATATATGCATTGCAAAAGAACTCATTGCTCTATTCTGAAGGACTCTCCAGGACATACAATTTAATCTTTAGACCTTCTAAAAGGGATGGCTAATATTTTTCTATAATAATAGCATAGTTGGCCGGCGCCGTGGCTCAATAGGCTAATCCTCCGCCTTGCGGTGCCGGCACACCGGGTTCTAGTCCCAGTCAGGGTGCTGGATTCTGTCCCGGTTGCCCCTCTTCCAGGCCAGCTCTCTGCTGTGGCCAGGGAGTGCAGTGGAGGATGGCCCAAGTGCTTGGGCCCTGCACCCCATGGGAGACCAGGAGAAGCACCTGGCTCCTGCCATCGGATCAGCGCAGTGCGCCGGCTGCAGCGCAGTGGCCACAGCGGCCATTGGAGGGTGAACCAACGGCAAAGGAAGACCTTTCTCTCTGTCTCTCTCTCTCACTGTCCACTCTGCCTGTCCAAAAAAAAAAAAAAAAATAATAATAGCATAGTCAAAAAGAGAGCTTAAATTATGATTCCACAGCTAGATTACTATGACATGGGCACAGTAAAAAGGGATAACCTCCCTTTTTCAATGAAACAAAGGGAGAGAGTTTTACTAATGACTTAAAATTTTGTAGATAAGGTGGTCATCATTTTGGCATAGCTTTCCTTCTGGGCCTTGTCTACCTCAAAGTAAAACCACTATTAGAACATGCCTATGACTACAGATTTCTAGTTCAGGCTACCAAATATTAGGGATGGAGCACCCCCTTGACTTGCATTCTCTTAAAGGTTTCCTCTGGTCTGTTTTAACAAAAAACCAGGAGGAAGAGGAAACCAGGCTGCAGAAGCAAAGTAAAGATAGGTAGCAGGCCAATGAATGGCTGCTTTATATCTGCCATCAAGGAGACCCAATAGTCCAGTCCACTACATTGGTTTTTGATATAGAAATCCAGGGCTTCAGCAGAAGGCAGCTTATGAAGAGCCCTAGCAGCTACGACAGCCAAGAGTTGGGTCACTGGAAACAGAACTGTCCTGGATTCCAAGGGCTCCAGGTCAAAGCCACAGACATTGTTTGCTCTAAGCTGAAAAGCCCTTCACTAGTCCCAGCTTCCAAAGTAACCACAGCTATCAAGAGGATAGCCAAGTAAGGTCAACAGCATTGCAGGCAGAACTGTAGAGTAACTAAAAATGTTTTCCTTTTAGAAATGCCACCTAGCTTCTCTTCAGCCAGCTCTCCTCCAGGCCAGCTAGGTATTAGAAGTCAACAGGGTGCCTCCCTTATGATGTACGCCATGTAAATAGATAGACAAAGCTGAGCCTCATAACTGGCCAGCTCTTTCTGTCAGTTTCTATTTGCCTCTGAATGAGAAAACTTGCTCATGGTTTAGACACCTTTCTTAGGGCCTCTAATAATGACTCTGTCCTCAGTTTTAGATCCTTTGAGTTTAAACTGCATGTTAGATTTGTTTTCTCTCCAGACTTGAAAAAGTAAAATTCTAGGAGGATATGCACATGAAACCTCCAATGGAGGCAGTTTCTGCAACTGGCACTGCAACCCCCTGGAGAAGCCACCTCCTGCTGAGAAGCCACTACTTGCTGGAACCCTGTCTTGACTCCTCTTCCCAAAATGGCCCTTTTCAGCCTGGAGCAGCCAGAGCCATCATCATCCAGTCCCCCTAACAGATGTCAGGGTACATTCTTAAGTGGGGGGGATGTGAGGAGTTAGATGGGTTAATAGGTAGTCAGGGTGGTCCCAATAGAATCTGGGATGTAAAATATTTGCTTCCTCTACCAAAATGTTATCTCTAGCAAGAACAAACAAGCTGCCCTCCTTCCTTGGAATCTCCAAATTTACCATGAAAATAGCAAGGGAGCTCTTCCTGAGGTCACAGCTTACTGTGAAAACAAATTTCCTCTCCCACCCTTCTGGATGGCTTTTTGTTTCATCAAGAGCAGCTTTTTTGTTGTTGTTGTTTTATCCTTAAAAGGATGAAGAATTGTAAATCAGGTCTTTTGATATATTTTGTCTCTGCCTGGTAACTGAATGCCAATTTGATTGTCAAGTATATTTTTTCCTTTAAAATTGTACCTGGAAAACCCCAGTGCTACAAGGTTCTTTGGGTTTTTTTTCCCCTTTCTTGGAAGCCCCTCTCCATGCTGCTCTGGCTGTAGGTCTTTGACTAATAAATCTTTTTAAATCTCAAAAAAAATAATTCATGGGAAATGTGTAAACAGGTATTGTGGATAAACTATGCATGGGTTTTTTAAATCTATTTTACACCTAAATAAAATTATTGTTTCAAAATGCATTTATTTATTTATTTATTTGTTTGTTTATTTACAGAGGGAGTAGGAGGGAAGGAGAGACAGACAGACAGACAGACAGACAAACTTCCATCTGATGATTCACTGTCCAAATGCCTACGACAGCTGAGGCTGGGCCAGGCAGAAGGTAAGATCCAGGAACTCAAGCCAAGTTTCCCACCTGAGTGTCAGGAACCTAACTATTTCAACAATCACTTACTGCCTCCCTGGCTACCTATCAGCCCGATGCTAGATTTAGGGCCGGAGTTGGGCTGGAACCTAGGAACTCTGACATGGGATATCACATTCGAACCTGTATCTTAAATTCTAGGTCAAATCTCATTGCCAAATTTGCCTTTAAATTACACACTTCCAAGAATTTTATTAAGTACACATATATATCAGAAAATAAGGACAAGGTTATATTAAGGAGCATGAAGGAGTCATAGAAAATGGTGCCTAGAAGACAATACAATCATTAAATATATAACATAAAAGGGAGCTCCTTTAAATGATGCTGATAATCCACATATATTGCTTCTAATGAATATTCTTTCAAAACCCAACTAACTAGGTGCACATATCAGAAACCAATGAAGCCAAGAGAATAGGAGAGGAGATGACAGTACTAAGATTTGGAAGCTGAAATCAGATGTAACTGATACAGCATGCAAAGTGCACTGAGCCAAGTGCTAGCAGCTGTAAAGTCCAGAAACCAGCAGCGTGCAAAGCAGCAGGTAAAACCCAGAAACCAGGTGATTCCTGCAGAGATCAACTCTCAGAACCCAGAAGTGTCAAGAGAGGTGGAGCTGACCTGCCTTTCTCCCAGACCCTCTCACCCTCTTCATGCAGTTGGATATCGGTCCCTCTAAAAATCTCAACAGAGGAGTGGAAGTTTCACCTCTGGAAGAGGCTGAAACATTGTCCCTCTAAATTCTGCAGTAGCAAACCTCATGCCAGAGGTGGCCCTGGGGCTGACAGGAGGGAATGAGTGAGAAGCCTGCAAGCTGAACATTGGCATTCCTCTCCTCAGACTTCACATACTCCAATAAGGTTTGGCAGCCAATTTTATAACCTACATCCAGGAAAGTGGAAAATTCCTCTCCAGTAAAATTGGCTAGCCCAAGAGGAGAAAGAAGTTCAGGCAATGAAAGTGGGAAATTCACAAAAAGGCGATTCAATTTGGACATGCTGCTGTAACCCACCACCCCACTCAGCACCTAGGAAATCCAAGGTGGTGACAATCAATACATTGGCAAGTAAATTCAGCTCTCCAGCATAGAAATTGGTGAAGCTATTCCTCTTCCTGTACATTGAATGAAACACGAATATAGGCCATGGAGAAAATAGAGTGAAAATTTTAAAAATCATGTATTTTGAATTTCATAAGCCCACTTAAAGCACGTTATTTCAAAATCACATTTGACAGATTTATGTGAGAGAGAATTTACTACTTTTGATAAATGTTTCAGTTTTGTTTCCATGAGTTCTTTTTATCTTCTTACCGTTTTCACTTTTTCATGGACATCGTTACTTCACAATGGCATTAAACTTTTCTTGGGTCCAAATGAGTATTGTTATTATAAGAACAATTCACTACTTATCAAATTAATGTAGTTGAACTATTCATTTTAGCAAGTAACAGGATTATAATATTCTCAAAACTTCAAGGAAAATATTAGTAAAATCTGATTGGGTTCTTGAGGCCAGTGTTATGAGGCAGTGGATTAAGCTACAGCTTGAGCTACAGGTGTTCAATATCCGACCAGTGGGTTTGAGCTCCAGACACTCTGCTTCCAATCTAGATTACCAGTAATGTGCTTGGGAAGGTGGCAAATGATGACCCAAGTGCTTGGGCCCCTGAACCCATGTGGGAGACCCAGATGGAGTTCTGGGCTCCTGAATTTAGCTTGTTACAGCTCTGTCTGTTGCAGACATTTGGGGATTTGGGGAGTGAGCCAGCAGCTAGAAGATTATCTATTTATTTGAGAGGTAGAGTTATAGACAGTAAGAGGGAAATACAGAGAGAAAGGTCTTCCTTCCTTTTGTTCACTCCCCAAATGGCCAACAACGGCCAGAGAAGATTTTTTTTTTCTCTCTCTCTCTTTCTCTCTCTCTAGGATTACTAGATATAAATTTTCTATAAACTTTACTCTGATTTCAAGAAATCGGTTACCTTCATTTTCTACTTAATCATTCCAAAATGAAAATAGATTTTAAACCTAGTATAATAGACAATGTCCTTTATTGTCCTTTGATCTGAACTCAAACAATATTTTTTATTTTGGTTATATCTATAGATTTTACAGCCTCTTTGGGGTCTTATCCTGAATCTTCACCTACAAATTTCGATTTCAAATATAGAATATTCTCTTTCCTCCTGCTCTTACCATACATGAATATGACCAACTATATTTTTTTGCCTGTGCTGTTTTAGGACATTTCTGAAATTTGTGGAAGCATATTTATGATTTGATTCAAATCCTTATTTTCTTTTTAAGTAGTACACAACTGGGAACATTTAATATTTTAATATAGCTCAAAGAAAATAAAAGGAAGAAAAAATATCTCCAATTCTGAAATGTATACACAAATGAGCCACTAAATGGAAATTTAAGCATTTTTCAGTGAAATAATATTTTACAACAAGCATAAAAACTAAATCCCTTTTTCCTTAGTGACAGATCATTTTTTGCTCAGACATAAAACTTAGATTTCCGAATCATAGTCTGAACACCACAATCGTTTCCTCCTCCCCCATGGTGTTCTTCTCTTCTCCCACACCAGATATCGCTCATCCTAACAACCAACATAAGACTAAACTTTCCAGATAGCAAATAATTTCAATATTTAACAATGAGCAGTAGGAAATATTTGTGGATTCTTGACATAAAATAATTCTCCCCCAAAAATTCTCACAGTATTTTAATACATACACTAGGCTCACTTTTTTCTGGTCAGTAGAATTTCGGTTTCAGAAATAATACCAACCTTCTTAAATAAACACAACTGTCAACTGTTTTATCCTGATGGGAATTCTGGGATCGTGCTTAGTCCACCAGGAAGAGTTTGCATTTACCTCAGCATATTATTCTTCAGCAGTTATATCTGGCAGAACTGGTATTGTGAACTGGAAATTTTGACTGTCTCTACCCCCAACCCGCCCCATGGACTGTTCACTGAATTCTAGAGTGGTGACATTTAAGCTGAATGGGAATGGGAAAAAAAAAATCCCAGAATTTCATAGAACCAAGGAGAAAATGTCTCACTAGAGGGGAAGACCAGGACACAAATCAAGGCCAGCCTGTGATGTGCAGCATTTGCCAGATTGTGAAGCAAGTGAGTCAAGGAGCTGTAGCTCCAACCTGAAGATTTCTGAAGGCTGTAACTGCATTTCCCACCCCAGTCTTACAGGAAAGAAATTCAAATCCCTCCAATTGAAGCCCAGGAGATGGATAGAGTTCCCCAACTATGTGTTGTTGATGAGGTAGTTCTTGTAATGAAAACGAGACAGGAATCTACATAACTAGTATTTTTTATTTGAAAAGTTAATCATTGAGGTGTATTATACACGTAGAGAAGTAGATCAAAATAGAATCTCCTTCTATGATAATAATGTTACCCAAATTGTGTGGATGTCAGATCATTGGTACATAGTTATAAATATTAATTCATCGAATTATACCAAGTAAATGGCAATATATTCCTGTTTCACACATTTAAAAATGAAATGGAGATGGAAGTATATTAAGGAGCAATGGGTAATCCTTTGTTCTTAATTTAGTGTTAGTTATAAGGGTGATCAGCTGACAAAATATCATGGATATGAGATTATACACTTAAGTGCATTTTTTGGTTTGTATACCGTATTTTAACAAAATGTTTTAAAATATTCTCTGATCTCTTCAATTTGAAAAAGTCAAATAAGGATCTGATACTGAGTGCTATAGTTTGTCTTTCATCAGTTGTCAACATTTTTACATTCTCATTCCAACCACTGAAAGAAAATAATTGGAAGTCAAAGAGTTGCTAAATATTTAATACATTGGTTATCAATCATTCATTTTAAAAGACTGAAAGGCAGAATTACAGAAAGAGAGGAAAGGAGAGAGACAGCGAGAGAGAATCTTCCATTCACTAGTTCACTCCCCAAATGGACAAAATGACCAGGGCTGGGCCAGGACAAAGTCAGGAGCCAGGAGCTTCTTTTGGGTCTCCCACGTGGGTGCAGGGGCCCAGTACATGAGTCAACCTCTGCTATATGCCCAGGTACATTAGTAGAGAGTTGGACTGGGAGTGGAACAGCCAGGACTTGAACCAGCACCCATATGGAATGCTTGCATTGCAGATGGTAGATTTATCCCCTGCACCACACCACCAGCCCTAGTCATTCATTTCAGAACACTTTGAATTTTGCACACCACTATCTCAAAGATTTTTCTACCCAAGCAATATACCATTCTAAAATTAGGACTCTGTGATAGGTACACCATTCCTTGCAAAGAATGGGAAAAAACACATAAAGCACTACACTGTCTTAGTAAAAATATTAGATTGGGTCATTAAAACTGGTTGTCCCATTCATGTTGTAAAACTATGCCATGTTCTTATGTGTTGAGGCCTCAATTAAGGACACCAACAGCTTAAAAGACATGTTGAAGAGAAAGAGGAGATGAAGACAGGAGGAAAATCATCAGAGTGTAGTCAAGGACGGAAGCTTGGTGCTTAAAGAAGGTGACAAAGAAGTTAAGTACATGGGGAGTTAAATACGTCCTCTAGCATCCCCACCTGATTGGCGCCGTGCCCAGCTCGGCAGCCTCTCCCCTCGGCTTCCTGTGAGCCAATCTTGGATGCAAGGAAATCCCATGCTCTTCATTAACCTCAAGGTTTTTTCATTGCTCTCTTCCCTGCCAGGAATGAGACTCTGTCTCTGTTCACATCACCCCTGCCTATTCTGAACAATTCATAACCATGCCACAGGCATTGTTAAGGTAATGATCCTGCCAGCGCAGCTGCTCACTAGGCTAATCCTCCACCTTGCGGCGCCAGCACACCGGGTTCTAGTCCCGGTCGGGGTGCCGGATTCTGTCCCGGTTGCCCCTCTTCCAGGCCAGCTCTCTGCTGTGGCCAGGGAGTGCAGTAGAGGATGGCCCAAGTCCTTGGGCCCTGCACCCCATGGGAGACCAGGAGTAGCACCTGGCTCCTGCCATCGGATCAGCGCGGTGCGCCGGCCGCAGCGTGCCGGCCGCAGTGTGCCGGCCGCGGCGGCCATTGAAGGGTGAACTAACGGCAAAGGAAGACCTTTCTGTCTGTCTCTCTCTCTCTCACTGTCCACTCTGCCTGTCAAAAAAAAAAAAAAAAAAAGGTAATGATCCTAAGTGAGCTTCCCAAACTCACAGATGTGGTCATGTTCCCTTTTATCTGGACTTCAGCACATGTGCTATCTTTCTTTAGCACAAATCCTAATAATCTGTGTTTATTGATTTAACGTCTCTACCCCTTGTGAAACTTTGTTAAGTTTCATGGTAGAAGCTATATAAATTGTGTGCACTGACATCCTATTATTAACCACTTTGAAATGCACCATTAATTCATTTTACCAGGAAATACCTTACAAAGAAAAATTATACTTATGCATCTATATGTTGTATATAAATATGAGGGATAAACATAAAATAAAAAAGGATGTGTTCACTTATCTTCCAACCTTAAGTGTAAGTAGTAGGATATTAATACATTCTTTAAAAATGTATGTTTAGGAAATCCAAAAATGTATTTGTAAAAAGCAAACGGTTGAACATATTTAAATCATGGGAAGGAGCTACACTGAATAAGAAAACTAGAAAGGATGATGGGAACATGAAGAAAGCATACAAGAAGAATTCATCTGAAACACAAGAAACCTGCCCCTTTCAAGGTAGCAAAGGTAAAACTAGGTATGGAGAAGTATATCAGTGGTGGCTGGAAATTGAAGGATTTTCTCCAATGGTCTCTTTCCCTTTTTCAGTAAGGTATGAGTAAATGTCACACTTTCTTTAAGACTTATTGATTTATTTGAAAGGGAGAGTGGCAAATTGAGACAGGAGAGACACAGAGAGAAAGAATGAGAGAGAGAGAGAGAGGTCTTCCATCCACTGGTTAAATCCCCAATCAGAGTTGTTCTGGGCTAAAGCCAAGAGCCAGGAACGCCATTTGGGTTTCCCATATGGGTGGTAAATCAGGGAGAGAGATCTATTCATCTACTGGTTAATCCCCAAGTGGCTGCAATGGTTGGAGCTAGGCCTGGTTGAAGTGAGGAACCAGGAACTCCATCCAGTTTTCCCATGTGGATGGCAGGAATCCAAGTACTTGGGCCATCTTCTACTGCTTTTCCAGGCTCATTAGCAGGGAGCTAGGTTGGAAGTGAAGCAGCTGGAACTCAAACTGGTGGCCATATAGGATGCCAGCATTGCAGGTGGCAGCTTAACCCATTATGGCACAATGCTAGCCCCGGGAAATGTATTGCTTCAAAACACTCCTTCTCTTTTTCTTAAGGGATGCAGCCTTGATTTATTCCACCAGGGGTATTTAATAGTCTAAATAAGAATGACTCTACTAGAAGTAGAGCTGGAAGTATAAGCATTGCTTTTTTAATCATGGTAATTTAGGCTAGGAACAAAGACCCAAACATTAAGAGTGGGGCATAAGTAAACTTTAATACCTCCTTATGACCTCTCCAAACCTAGTGCGGAAGAGGAGATCCTGTAAGCAATGGGGGAAAGCACACAGGATTCCAGCCTTACCTCACTCTGGACAGAGTAGGGTTAATCACTGGATGTGGAGAGAACATGTGAATGTTTTAGGTTGGTGGAGACACAGCAAAGGTAACTGTTCTGGCTTTGACAATTGGTAGTGCTTCTTCGATCAACAGTATATAATGGTTCACAACAGGTCCAACAGAAGCTGCAAATGAACCTTTTCTCACTTATACTTCAAAAGTAGGCATCTGCTCCTCTCTGTTATTGACCAGCTGGGTGTAATCTTAACTTTTAACCAGAGTTAGCAGGTATCTGATCTCCCAGAAGCTCCGACCAATATAATTCATCAATGTTCTCAAAATAAATATATGGAGGCCAATTACAGTGTTACGATTTAAATATGTTGGCACTTTAGACAGCCAGTAATAGATGAGACCTGAACTCACTACTTTAGAGGGCAAATTGGTTAAAGAAGAAAGAATACTTAATAGAAAGATAGCTTTCTAGCTAATAGCTTCATTTCCTTGAGTCCTAGGACTTACTCTTTGAAAAGATTTATTTATTTGTTTGAAAGGCAGGACATCAGAGAAAGAGGACAAGCAAGGGAAATTTTCCATCCACTGGTCCCAATATACAGAGCTGTGCCAACCTGCGGCACAATGAACTGGGTTTCCTGAAACAGAGAGTGGGAATGCGGGGACAAGGACGCAAAGAATGGAGCCAAGACAAGTCCTGATCAAGGCTCCTTTATTGAACAAATCCAGCAGTATTTAAACATGACCAGTTGTTTACAAGAAGGAGCACAAAAGATTTACATATCAAAAAGGCTTTTAAGGTTACAATAAAACACTTAGGTGATAAATGCAGGTTTCAGGTTTGACTGATTATCTATATTATCTCTTATGAGTGGTTTAGGTTTCCTGCCTCTTCCTAGCCTAATTGTCTGTGCCTGGAAGTCTCCATTCATATGTTTAAGTGTAAACAAAGGAAGTGACTACCTGTGGCTGCCCACACAGAGCTATGCCAGGCTGAAGCCAGGAGCCAAGAACTCCACCCAGGTCATCCATGTGGGCAGCCTCTGCTGCTTTCCCGGGTACTGGATCAGAACTGGAGCAGCCAAGACTTGAATGGGTGTTTTGATATGGGATGCCAATGTCCCAAGCAGTGGCTTGACCCACAGAGCCCCAGTACAGGCCCCTGGAGAGTCCTAGACTTTAAAGGTGATTTTTACCCTGAAGAGTCCCTGTCTAGATGGGGAAACCACTCCATTTTTGGTGGAAAACACTATCCAGTGAGTTTTTAAATTTCTATATAGATAAATCAAAGACTGTTCTTGAACAATCAACCTTGAGCAGCCATGCAAACATATATCACAAGTTGCCTGCTTTAGATTAAAACATAAACTAAAAGGCTGTATCTGTATAAAATGATACACTTTGATTAAAGAAAAACTTCAGGTTAATCATTTTCAGTTGAAATATTCTTAAACTATTCAACTACTATGTTGTAGTTTCTTCTTTGAACTGATAGGAAAAGTGAACAGATAGAAGACATAGAATATTCTTAATCAAATTTCACAAAAAAGAGAAGATTGGAGAGGGGAAAACATTTGCCAAAAAAAATGGGCTACATAAGTTGTAAGTATGTTTAAACTTGACTCTGTTCCATTCTTTACAACTAATTCCTTCTCTTATGCAGGAAGCCTTTCACTGTAAAGAAACAGATATTTTCTGCTATAAAATAGATGGAGTCCCCATTTGAAAGGCTTGTCAACCACTGTTTTAGAAGACTTAATAGCTGGCTTAGTAGATAGATGGTTCAAGATTACAGTTAAGTCTCTGAGATTCCTTATGAAAACACTTAGCCTACTGTATCCAAAGCTATTTTTAAAAAGTTTAAAATCTTGTGAATTCTTTCATAGAAATTTCTTTGTAGCAAAATTTCACAAAAGCAAGTTGAATAATTAAAACGAAGGTGTTTGGGCCCTTTTCTTAAAACAGAAAGAAATTTGATTATAGCAGGAGCCAATGGGTAGCTATTATTGCTCTGCATAATGACATCCAAGTTTGTCTTCATGACGGTGGAAATTGTAACTCTGCTGAGTGCATTATTTTTTTTTTTTTTGGTAAGTACACCTTTCTTTCAGAGCTTTGAGGGGTGAGGCTGGCGTCACATTGGAGGGAAATTCTGTCGTGGAAGGCAACACTCTGGAAGCTTGGGAGTAAGAAGGTAGAACATTGCTAAGACTCTGTGGAAAGGCTTTGGTCTAGGGAAGGTGGTAGCAACATATGTAGAATGAAGGTTTCCACAGTTGCCACTTTCTTCAGCTATCTCCAAGTCTTCAGTTAAATGTGCTTAACTGTTGTAGCTTCCCTTTGCTTTACTGGAAGAATTTAAAGAAAAGTTTGTGCCCATGTTTGGATCAAAGCCACAAAGTTGGATAAGCAGTCCTGTAGGAGAATAAATTTATGTGTGAAGTACTAACCTCCAGAAGAGATGGGAGGTTGCATGTGGTAAAATTAGACAACCAAGAGAGGACTGTAGAACACACCAGCGTTTCAGGAGGCTTTTCAGCTACTCAGGACTTGGAGTTTAGTGAAATCAATCAAGTAGGATGCAATCTCAGTAGTGAAAATTTAAATATAAGAATACGTTACCTTATCTATAGTCAGAGGTCCATGAAATCTGGGATACTTAAATTACAGCCACCACAGGTATTAAAAATGCAAAAGTGGTAAGTATGAAAAATTAGTCAATCTTTGCAAAACTAGTGTTGCTTCTATTTACTAAAGTGAATGCCCTTTGATTATACACAAACAGCACAGGGGTCACATGTGTGTCAGAGGTGGCTCTGTTTTAGTACTTATAGCAGTTTGCACTACGTATCTATTCAGAGATTTTGTCTTTTTTTAAAAATTTAATGGGATGACAAAAGAAGAGTAAAAGATTTCTTTCTCCAAAGGAAAAGACAACCCTTATAAAAATTAATTTTATGGAAAGAAAATAATCAAATGAATATGCTCTTTTCAGAAACTCATGGACAGGGTTAGAATGGACATTAAAATCTGGGAAAAGACAGGGATGCCGTAAGGATCTTGAAGAAAGGGTTAGCGCAGCAGGTTTGGATTGCTCAAACTCTGTGCAATGCCGAGATGTATCTGCCTTCAGGATTTGTCTTTTGCTGGTTGCTGAGATGTAACCTCTCAGCGTTTGGAATATTCTGCCTGACATAGGTGATTTTATATTCCTGAGACTTTGGGTCATGCTGTACCAATTTAACAACATAAATGTATTTATCACAATAATATACTTTATCATAATAAGCTGTTTGATACGGAATGAGGGGAGTTGGTAGTAAGTCATTGAGATCAGTTGTGTAGGCTCAATATGTTAAGGGACAGACTCCCGGTAAAAACCCTGAGAACAGGGGCAGGCTTTTGGTCTAGTAGTTACAATGCAGATTGGGATGCCCACGTTCCATATCAGAGTACACAAGTTCCTCCCATTTCCAGCTTCCTGCTAATAAGAACTCTGGGAGGCAGCAGCTGGTGACACACGTGGTTGGGTCCTTGCCACCTGCATGGAAAACCTGGACTGGAAGTCCATATCCCAAAGCTTAAGTGCACTTCCATGGTTGGCAACACAGCATAGCTGCCATCACCCCTTGGTGCTGGGATAAGTCTTTCATCCTTATAGGACTCCACTGGGAAAGAGTGGTCGAAAGTATGTGCTTGGTCCCTCGCAGACTTCACTCCAAGTGCATTATTCCTTGCTGATCTTAATAAAGATCCTTTGTCATTAATAAGCTATATCCATTAAGTATAGTAACATTTCTGAGTCTTATGATTCCTCCCAGCAAATCATGAAGTCTGAGATGGTTTGAAGATCCCCACTCAGTACGCTAAGTTTCAATGTCTGATTATCTCTATTCTTTCCAAGTAATTTCAATGCACTGCCCCATAATCCTTCATGCAGATCATAAATAGTGTTTATGAATTCCTTCAAGGAGTAGAAGATATTAGTGGTTCTTTTTTTATTTTATTTTTTTATTTTTTTGACAGGCAGAGTGGATAGTGAGAGAGAGAGAGACAGAGAGAAAGGTCTTCCTTTGCCGTTGGTTCACCCTCCAATGGCCGCTGCGGCCGGCACACTGCGCTGATCCGATGGCAGGAGCCAGGTGCTTCTCCTGGTCTCCCATGGAGTGCAGGGCCTAAGTACTTGGGCCATCCTCCACTGCACTCCCTGGCCACAGCAGAGAGCTGGCCTGGAAGAGGGGCAACCGGGACAGAATCCGGCGCCCCGACCGGGACTAGAACCTGGTGTGCCGGCGCCGCAGGCGGAGGATTAGCCAAGTGAGCCGCGGCGCCGGCCTATATTAGTAGTTCTTAAACTTATTTTAGTCATAGGACAGATCTTCAGCCCATACAAGCAGAGCTGCTCTGATTAGAGAAGATGGGAGGAGGCAAGGAGAGTCCTTCCCTTTCAAGGAAGTGGCCCCTGAAGCATTTTTAAAGTCACTGAAAGGTTTGAAGACAACATTGAAATATGAAGTCAATAATTCTGAAGGTATATAAGCATGAGCAGTTTATGTCATGTATAAAAACATAGCTTAATGCTGCATGATAATTCAGTTTTGACTAGATGAAATGTAGCCATGCACTATGTACAAATAATGCAGGAATCCAGAGGACTGTAGAGTTTGAAGATCCCTAAAGTGTCAAAAGTATTGATTCTCCATTAAATATCTTTCTTTAAAAATAACTTCTAGTGCTGAATAAAAAGATCATGAAAGACATATAAGAAAAAGTAAAACCACTAAAATGTTTTGAATGCATAAAAACTTCAAATATCCACCAGCAAAATTTCTTAACCAGGCATGAAGCAATACTGATTTACCCCTATGGATGTCATAACATTTTAAAGGCACTGGTGAGGAAAGAGTCCCTTTTCAATATAAAATGTTGAGACTTAAAAGCTCCATGTACCATAAAAAAAAAAATGACAATTCTGACAACAACCCCCTTGGCCAAAATGTGGTAATATTTTCTAGAGGATAACATTGAAAACCAACAATATGCTGAAGCAAATTCAATTTGTTATGTATGCCTCAGGAAAAAAGGCTATTGGAATGTGTTCATATATTAGTAAAATATCTCAGAGAAAAACAAATGTTTCTTTTTCTTCCCTCCCATAACTAGTATTGAAATAATTTTATGCAATACCTCATTTTGTTAAAATATATTAGATATAAATTACCTTTATCATACAGATTAACTGTAATAAAGCAGAATAGGTCATAAAATTATTATCTGATTACTAATAGCCCATTTTTTTAAATGTTGTCTTTTTTTTTTTTTTTTTTTTTGGACAGGCAGAGTGAACAATGAGAGAGAGAGACAGAGAGAAAGGTCTTCCTTTGCCGTTGGTTCACCCTCCAATGGCCGCCGTGGCTGGCATGCTGCGGCCGGCGCACTGCGCTGATCCGATGGCAGGAGCCAGCTACTTATCCTGGTCTCCCATGGGGTGCAGGGCACAAGCACTTGGGCCATCCTCCACTGCACTCCCTGGCCACAGCAGAGAGCTGGCCTGGGAGAGGGGCAACCTGGACAGAATCCAGTGCCCCGACTGGGACTAGAACCCGGTGTGCCGGTGCCGCTAGGTGGAGGATTAGCCTACTGAGCCGCAGTGCCAGCCTACTAATAGCCCATTTTAAAGTATATTTCTAAAGATATTCATGGATAGATCCTAATACTCATGCTCTTTCTTTAATTTTCAATTTCCAGACACTAAAGAGAAATTTGTTGAAAAACTATTATCTTAGCAATGTGTCCAGGATCAGCAAAGTGTTTATATTTTTTAAAATCTTTAAATATTATAAAATTAAAACAAGGAGAAAGAAACACTGCATTGACAATTTTGGGAATGAGTATTTGGCACATTGATTAAGTTACCACTTGGGAACTCCTGCATCCCATACCAGAATGCTTCAATGGAATATGGATTCCTCTGCTTTCTATCCAGCATCTTGTTAATGTACACTGTGGAAAGCAGAAAGTAATGGTTCAAGTACAAGGGTCTCTGTCATTCACATGGGAAACAAAGTTACAATTCTGGGTTTGTGGCTTCAGCCTGCTAGAGTCCTGCCTATTGTGGAAGCTGGATGGTGAACCAGTAAATAGGAGATCTCTCTCTCTCTCTCTCTCTGTCTTTCCACCTTTCAAATAAGATGAAAATAAATAACTAAATACATAATTGTGTAGAGGTATTATCCTATTCTTTGGGTTTATTTTTGTTAAAGAATCCTGCATTTGTAGGATTCTGGAGATAGAGAAATAAATAGCTTCTTCCCTCATGGACTTGATCTTCATCCAATTTCAAGTTATGTTGACATAACTCATGCTTTAAAGTTACATGTATATTCTACATTTCTTTACAAAACTCATAAACAGAGAGTGTAAATTTAATTATAAAAATAAGAAAGGACATCAGTAATCAACCTAGGCTCTTGTCATGAGCTGCCAAGGATATGGAAGCGCCCTGAGTTCACTGACTCTGATAATTTTTAGACAAGGCCATGGTCAAAGTGGAAGTTCTTTCCTCCCTTCAGAGAAAGGTACCTCCTTCTTTGATGACCCGTTCTTTCCACTGGGATCTCACTCGCGGAGATCTTTCATTTAGGTTTTTTTTTTTTCCAGAGTGTCTTGGCTTTCCATGCCTGAAATACTCTCATGGGCTTTTCAGCCGGATCCACATGCCTTAATGGCTGATTCTGAGGCCAGAGTGCTGTTTAGGACATCTGCCATTCCATGGGTCTGCTGTGTATCTCACTTCCCATGTTGGATCATTCTCTCCCTTTTTTATTCTATCAGCTAGTATTTTCAGACATTATTCTTTTTATGTGATCCCTTTGGTTCTTAGTCCTATCATTATGATCAATTGTGAACTGAAATTGATCACTGGGACTAGTGAGATGGCATTGGTACATGCCACCTTGGTGGGATTGAATTGGAATCCCCTGGTATGTTTCTAACTCTACCGTTTGAGGTAAGTCAGCTTGAGCATGTCCCAAATTGCACATCTCTTCCCTCTCTTATTCCCACTCTTATATTTAGCAGCGATCACTTTTCAGTTAAGTTTCAGCACTCAAGAAGAATTGTGTATTGATTACAGTATTCAACCAAAAGTATTAAGTAGAACAAACAAAAAAAAAAATACTAAGAGGGATAACATATCAAGTTGCTCATCAATAGTCAGGGTGAGGGCTGATCAAGTCACCGTTTCTCATAGTGTTCATTTCACTTTCACAGGCTTCCTTTTTTGCTCAGTTAGTTGTCACCTATCAAGGAGAACAAGTGGTATTTGTCCCTTTGGGATTGGCTTATTTCACTCAGCATAATGTTTTCCAAATTCCTAACAGGGATCACTTTTCAGTTAAAATTTAAACACCTAAGAATAATTGTGTGTTAATTACAGAGTTCAACCAATGGTACTAGAACAAAAAAAATACTAAAATGGATAAAGTATTACATTGTGCATCAACCATCAGGACAGAGCTGATCAAGTCACTGTTGCTCATAGTGTCCATTTCATTTCAACAAGTTTCCCCTTTGGTGCTCAGTTAGTTGTCGCCAATCAGGGAGAACATATAATATTTGTCCCTTTGGGACTGGCTTAATTCACTCAGCATGATGTTTTCCAAATTCCTCCATCTTGTTGCAAATGACCGGGTTTCGTTGTTTTTGACTGCTGTATAGTATTCTATAGAGTACATGTCCCATAATTTCTTTATCCAGTCTACTATTGATGGGCATTTGGGCTGGTTCCAGGTCTTAGCTATTGTGAATTGAGCTGCAATAAACATTAAGGTGAAGACAGCTTTTTTGCTTGCCAATTTAATTTCCTTTGGGTAAATTCCAAGGAGTGGGATGGCTGGGTTGTATGGTAGGGTTATATTCAGGTTTCTGAGGAATCTCCAGACTGACTTCCATAGTGGCTTAACCAATTTGCATTCCCACCAACAGTGGGTTAGTGTCCCTTTTCCCAACATCCTCTCCAGCATCTATTGTTGGTAGATTTCTGAATGTGAGCCATTCTAACAGGGGTGAGGTGAAACCTCATTGTGGTTTTTATTTGCATTTCCCTGATTGCTAGTGATCTTGAACATTTTTTCATGTGTCTGTTGGCCATTTGGATTTCCTCTTTTGAAAAATGTCTATAGAGGTCCTTGGCCCATCTCTTAAGTGGGTTGTTTGTTTTGATGTTGTGGAGTTTCTTGATTTCTTTGTAGATTCTGGTTATCAACCCTTATCAGTTGCATAGTTTGCAAATATATTTTCCCATTCTGTCGGTTGTCTCTTCACTTTCCTGACTGTTTCTTTTGCAGTAGAGAAACTTCTCAATTTGATGCAATCTCAAATGTTAATTTTGGCTTTGACTGCCTGTGCTTCTGGGGTGTTTTCCAAGAAGTCATTGCTGGTACCTATATCTTGCAGGGTTTTTCCAATGCTCTCTAATAATTTGATGGTGTCGGGTCGTAGATTTAGGTCTTTAATCCATGTTGAGTGGATTTTTGTGTAAGGTGAAAGGTAGGGGTCTTGCTTCATGGTTCTGCATGTGGAAATCCAATTTTCCCAGCACCATTTATTGAATAGACTGTCCTTACTCCAGGGATTGGTTTTGGATCCTTGATCAAATATGAGTTGGCTGTAGATGTTTGGATTGATTTCTGGTGTTTCAATTCTGTTCCATTGGTCTATCCATCTGTTTCTGTACCAGTACCATACTGTTTTGATTACAGCTGCCCTGTAGTATGCCTTCAAATCTGGTATTGTGATGCCTCCAGCTTTGTTTTTGTTGTACAAGATTGCTTTAGCTATTCGAGGTCTCCTGTGTCTCCATATAAATTTCAGCATCATTTTTTCTAGATCTGAGAAGAATGTCTTTGGTATCTTTATTGGTATTGCATTGAATCTATAAATTGCTTTTGGGATAATGGACATTTTGATGATATTGATTCTTCCAATCCATGAGCATGGAAGATTTTTCCATTTCTTGGTATCCTCTTCTATTTCTTTCTTTAAGGTTTTGTAATTTTCATCGTAGAGATCTTTTAACGTCCTTGGTTAAGTTTATTCCAAGGTATTTGATTGTTTTTGTAGCTATTGTGTCAATTTGTTAAGTCAACAGGAGTCACTGTGCACTTACTCTTCATGTAGGATCTTTGTCCTTAGTGTGCTGTACATTGTGATTTAATGCTATAACTAGTACTTAAACAGTATTTTTCACTTTATGTTTCTGTGTGGGAGCAAACTGTTGAAATCTTTACTTAATGTATGCTAAACTGATCTTCTGTATATAAAGAGAAATGAAAATGAATCTTGATGTGAATGGAAGGGGAGAGGGAGTCGGAAAGGGGAGGGTTGCGGGTAGGAGGGACGTTATGGGGGGGAAGCCATTGTAATCCATAAGCTGTACTTTGGAAATTTTTTTTTTTTTTTTTTTTTGACAGGCAGAGTGGACAGTGAGAGAGAGAGACAGAGAGAGAAAGGTCTTCCTTTGCCGCTGGTTCACCCTCCAATGGCCGCCGCTGCAGCCGGCGCACCGCGCTGATCCTGGCAGGAGCCAGGAGCCAGGTGCTTCTCCTGGTCTCCCATGGGGTGCAGGGCCCAAGCACCTGGGCCATCCTCCACTGCACTCCCTGGCCATAGCAGAGAGCTGGCCTGGAAGAGGGGCAACCGGGACAGAATCCGGCGCCCCAACCGGGACTAGAACCCGGTGTGCCGGCGCCGCAAGGTGGAGGATTAGCCTATTGAGCCACGGCGCCGGCTCTGGAAATTTATATTCATTAAATAAAAGTTTAAAAAAAATAAGAAAGGAGAAATTTTTCTAAAGACAAAATTATTGAATTAGAACAAATTCCTATATAATTTAAACAAAGACCTCTTTTGTTGGAATATCTATTGTTGCATTTGTTAAATAGCTATGTAACATTTTTTCATATTTCAAAAATTATTTCCTATGCAAATGTGTCTCTAAATACTTTACTGTGCATCATCCTAATACAGCTCCTGACAATAATGCTATGTGGATGAAGAAATGAACAACAAGGCCAGAAGAAGGGGTCCAGAATCAGATGAGTATCTTAACTGCTGGGCTTAATGCCTGCTTCCTACTTTGTGTATTTAAATGTGTGATTTCATTTACTCTTTGGCCAAAGTCCAATTCATTAAGGAGATTATAGAGATTCCTCAAGGTGACCAGACTTCTAAGACACTAAGCTGGAATATTCACATATACAGCCTGGCTACAGTGCTCAACCTCTTCACCACAAAGCTAGCTGATCTCATTCTACTGCATATTATAATTACCAGGGTTGGCCACTAGTGGTAAAAAAGTTATCATGTACACTGCGGCAAAAAATGCCCTAAATGAAAGATCTCTGTGAGTGAGATTCTGGTGGAAAGGAGGGGCCATCAAAGAAGGAGGTACCTTTCTCTGAAGGGAGGAGAGAACTTCCACTTTGATATGGCCTTGTCTAAATAAGGTCGGAGTTTGTGAACTCAAGAGGCTTCCATAGCCTTGGCAGCTCATGACAAGAGCCTAAGGAGATTACTGACATCATAAATAAGAGTGTCAATTGTTAACACCAGGAGTCACTGTGCACGTGCTCCCCATGTAGGACCTCTGTCCTTAATGTGTTGTACTATGCGAATTAACAGTAAAACTAGCTTTCAATCAGTGCTTTATACTTTGTGTGTGGGGGGGTGAAAACTGTTGAAATTTTAATTTAGTATAGAGTTGATATTCTGTATATAAAAATAATTAAAAATGAATCTTAATGAAGAATGGGATGGGAGAGGGAGTAGGAGATGGGATGGTTTGCAGGTGGGAGGGTGGTTATGGGGAGAGGAATCGCTATAATCCAAGTTACACTTTTGAAATTTATATTTATTAAATAAGTTTTCTATAAAAATTTATGTAAAATAAAAACAAATCAACAACAATAGCAACAACAAAACAAAAAATCCAAAAACCTAGCAACCCTAGCAGCCAGCTTTATAACACTCTAAATTAGAACTCTGAGGCTTCCAGATGGTCTAATGTGAAGCAGGGCTGAGGAGCACCACTGACAAGGCTCTGTGTTTATAGAAAGGGAATGAACGGGGGATGACAAAATGCAGTCACAGCTTTGTTCTATTGTTATTCCCATTGGCTATTGCGAGGATATTAAGACAGTGAAACTTACTAAAACATAACACAATGTTTATCCCTCTGTCTGTCTGGAATTCATTCTATCCTTTTATAATAGCATTATAATAGATTATACTTTGGAGAAACACTTCTCATCTAACTAAGCTAATCTGGTTCAATTAAAAAAGATAGGGGGCTGGCGCCATGGCTCACTTGGTTAATCCTCCACCTGCGGCGCCGGCATCCCATATGGGCACCAGTTCTAGTCCCGGTTGCTCTTCTTCCAGTCCAGCTCTCTGCTGTGGCCCAGGAAGGCAGTGGAGGATAGCTTAGGTGTTTGGGCCCTGCATCCATGTGGGAGACCAGGAAAAGCACCTGGCTCCTGGCTTCGGATTGGCTTAGCTGCAGCCGTAGAGGCCATTTGGGGGTTGAACCAACGGAAGGAAGACCTTTCTCTCTGTCTCTCTCTCTCACTAACTCTATCTGTCAAAAAAAAAAAGATAGGATATCATCCCTACCCAATGATGGGACACTCTTTCAAGAGAGTCCAGTCAGGTACTCTTTGTATTTAACAACTTTTAATTTGACTGAATTTAATAAAAAGATAAAATGGGTTAAAGCTAATTTATCTTGACATCAGTGCCATAAACAGTCTACTGGCGTAAATCTGTAGGGATCATTTGTTCTTACGTCCTGTTCAAGGAATTTTTATGATCTTTCCTTGCATAGACACATACACACAAACACACACATGCAAGGGTACTTCAAAGGTCATGTAAAAATGGAATGAAAAGATAAGTTTATTTTAGTACAAAAACACTTTGAAATGCATAGTTTGTTCACAATAAGCATTTCAAGAGGTTTATAAAGATCTCTCATATGCATAGATTTCAAAAATGTTTGCAAAGCAAGAAAAAATTGATCAGGTAGCTTTGATGAGAAGAAGTCTACTTTAGTTTTTTCAAAGTCACAATTATCAAAGCCATGTTTATAAACATAGGACAATCAATGAGACTTACCAGAAACACAAGGAGAGATGAAGAATGAGGCAAGGATTTGGCACTTAGTGAAACTCTCCAATACAAAGGCCAAATGTAAGTAGTTTGAATTTGAAAAATCTCATGCATTATTTTTCCGAGGAGTGCTTACTGAAGGAAACACTGGAGATCTAAGCTGAGGCATCTACATAGTGTCTGGATAAATTACTGTCAAAAGAGACAGTGACCACCGAATATACATAAAATAGCAAAAGCGCCAGAGCAAGTGTGTTTTACTAAACACACAGGTGAGAGGATTACTAAAACATAACACAGTGGACATTTTCTTAACATAAAGTTAATTAAAATGGATGCATAAGTAAAAATTGGGAGAGAAAGGAGAAGGAGCAATGGACAACTAGAATGCTTAGAAAACAGGGTTAAAATTATATAAGCCTGAAAAATCATGGAATACTAACATTGGAATTTTTATCAGATCTATTTGGACCTAATTTAAATACAGTGACTATATCCAAAGTGTACAATTTAATAAAAAGTGACAATGCAAATAATTCTAACAAACTTAAACTAAAACATTAAAAAATTAAGTTATTTTTTAGAATTCACCATAATATACCAGTAACAAACTTGTACAAATATTGATCAAAACTTTTAATTGCAAGTAGGCATATGACCACCACCACAATGAATAAAAATGTCTGGAATTAAGCATAAAAATACCAATATTAAAATAATCATTAGAAAATAGTTTCCATATATCCTTTCGCATGCACTTGAACCAATAAATGGAATACAAAATTGTCTAGGAAAATATTTTCAACAAAACTGGATAAGAAAAGAGATAAGTTCTATGGAAGAAAAGCAGAAAGTTGTAATGTCAAAATTTCCACCAAGCACAAACCTATATGATTTTGTAAACAAAGTCCAACAAGAGACAATTATTCCAAAGAAACTATAACAAAGTTAAAAAGTGAAAAAACAAGATTTTTTTAAAAAATTAACTATAATACTGATAATAAGCTAGAACAAATATTAATCAAAATTTAAAGATACAAATTCAATTTATTTATATATTTTGTTCCATAGTAATTTTGCCAGGCAGAATTATTAGAGAACATTGGAGAAACTGCAAGATATCGACACTGGCAGACTTCTTGGAAAAGACCCAGGAGACACAGGCAGTCAAAGCCAAAATTAACTATTGGGATTGCATCAAATTGAGAAGTTTCTCTACTGCAAAGGAAACAGTCAGGAAAGTGAAGAGGCAACTGACAGAATGAGAAAAAATATTTGCAAACTATGCTACAGATAAAGGGTTAATAACCAGAATCTACAAAGAGATCAAGAAACTCCACAACAACAAAACAAACAACCCACTTCAGAGATGGGCCAAGGACCTCAATAGACATTTCTCAAAAGAGGAAATCCAAATGGCCAACAGGTACATGAAAAAATGTTCAAGATCACTAGCAATCAGGGAAATGCAAATAAAAACCACAATGAGGTTTCACCACACCCCGGTTAGAATGGCTCACATTCAGAAATCTAACAACAACAGATGCTGGAGAGGATGTGGGGAAAAGGGACACTAACCCACTGTTGGTGGGAATGCAAATTGGTTAAGCCACTATGGAAGTCAGTCTGGAGATTCCTCAGAAACCTGAATATAACCCTACCATACAACCCAGCCATACCACTCTTGGAATTTACCCAAAGGAATTTAAATTGGCAAACAAAAAAGCAGTCTGCACATTAATGTTTATTGCAGCTCAATTCACAATAGCTAAGACCTGGAACCAACCCAAATGCCCATCAACAGTAGACTGGGTAAAGAAATTATGGGATATGTACTCTATAGAATACTATACAGCAGTCAAAAACAATGAAATCCAGTCATTTGCAACAAGATGGAGGAATCTGGAAAACATCATGCTGAGTGAATTAAGCCAGTCCCAAAGGGACAAATATCATATATTCTCCCTGATCGGCGACAACTAACTGAGCACCAAAGGGGAAACTTGTGGAAGTGAAATGGACACTATGAGAAACAGTGACTTGATCAGCTCTTGTCCTGACTGTTGATGTACAATGTAATACTTTATCCGTTTTAGTATTTTTTTGTCCTACTTAATACTATTGATTGAACTCTGTAATTAACACACAATTATTCTTAGGTGTTGAAATTTAACTGAAAAGTGATATCTGTCAAATATAAGAGTGGGAATAAAAGAGGAAGGAGATGTACAATTTGGGACATGCTCAAGCTGACTTGCCCCAAATGGTGGAGTTAGAAATGTGCCAGGGGACTCCAATACAATCCCATCAAGATTGCATGTACCAATGCCATCTCACTAGTCCCAGTGATCAATTTCAGTTCACAATTGATCATAATGATAGGTCTAAGAGTCAAAGGGATCACACAAATAAGACTAGTGTCTGCTAATACTAACTGATAGAATAAAAAAGGGAGAGAACGATCCAACATGGGAATTGCGATACACAGCAGACTCATAGAATGGCAGATGTCCTAAACAGCACTCTGGCCTCAGAATCAGCCCTTAAGGCATTCGCATCTGGCTGAAGAGCCTATGAGAGTATTTTAGGCATGGAAAGCCAAGACACTCTGGCAAAAAAAAAAAAAAAAAAAAGAAAAAAAAAAAACAAATGAAAGGTCTCTTCGAGTGAGATCCCAGTAGAAAGAACGGGCCATCAAAGAAGGAGGTACCTTTCTCTGAAGGGAGGAGTGAACTTCCACTTTGACTATGACCTTGTCTAAATAAGATCGAGGTCAGCGAACTCAAGAGGCTTCCATAGCCTTGGCAGCTCATGACAAGAGCCTAGGGAGATTTCTGACGCCATAAACAAGAGTGTCAAAGAGTGTTAAGTCAACAACAGGAGTCACTGTGCACTTACACCTCATGTGAGATCTCTGTCCTAAATGTGTTGTCCAATGTGAATTAATGCTATAACTAGTACTCAAACAGTATTTTACACTTTATGTTCTGTGTGGGTGCAAACTGATGAAATCTCTACTTAATATACACTAAATTGATCTTCTGTATATAAAGATAATTGAAAATGAAAAAAAAGAAAATTTGAAAATATTTCAGCAATTATGTGGCTCGTCTGCTGATTCTGTTGATTGCTTCCTTCTGTGTTCTCTGTGTTGAAGCTCTTAAGTTTAATGAAATCCCATTTGTCTATTTCTGATTTACTTTTCTATGCTTTGTGTCTCTGATCCAAAAAGTCCTTACCAGTTTCAATGTCCTAAAATGTTTCCTTTCATTTCTCCTAACAATCTCAAAGTTTGATATTTTACATGAAGGTTTGTAATCCATTTTAAGTTGATTTTGTACAGTGAGAGATTACTGTGTAGTTCATTCCTCTGCATGTGGATATCCAATTTTCCCTTCACCATATGTTCAAAAAGACTAATGCATTTTCTTAGCAACTTCATCAAAACGTAGTTACCTATAGATTCATTGTTTTGTTTGTAGTCTGCCCCATTGGCTAGTGTGTCTGTTTTTGTGATGATACTATGCTGTTTTTAATACAACAGCTTTTCAATATATTTTAAATCTAGGTAGTATAATGTCTCCTACGTCATTCTTTTCCCTCAGGCTTGCTTTGGTTAGGGGATTAAAAAGAACATCCACTCTGACTATGACCTTGTCTAAACAAGATAAGAGTCGGAGAACTCAAGGGGCTTCCATACCCTTGGAAACTCATGACTGCTGCATAGGGAGATTACTGATGCCATAAACAGGAGTGTCAATTTGTAAAGTCAACAACAGGAGTCACTGTGCACTTACTCCTCATGTAGGATCTCTGTCCTTAATGTGCTCTACATTGAGGCTTAATGCTATAATGAGTACTCAAACAGTATATTTCACTTTGTGTTTCTATGGGGGTGCAAACTGTTGAAATCTTTACTTAATGTATACTAAACTGATCTTCTGTTAAAAAAAAAAAAAAGAAGAAATTAGCAATTCCCAACTTGACTCTCACTGGGATTAAACATGACAATAGGTCTGATCTGATTTCATCATCATTTAAAAAATCATCTATTATTTTTCACCTTATGTTTCTGTGTGGGAGCAAACTGTTGAAATCTTTACTTAATGTATGCTAAACTGATCTTCTGTATATAAAGAGAATTGAAAATGAATCCTCATGTGAATGGAAGGGGAGAGGGAATGGGAAAGGGGAGGGTTGCGGGTGGGAGGGACGTTATGGGGGGGAAGCCATTGTAATCCATAAGCCGTACTTTGGAAATTTATATTCATTAAATAAAAGTTAAAAAAATTTTAAAAAAAAAGAACATTTAGCAAAGTGGATAATTTCCTTCTAGGGATGCCATATTCCATACTGGAGCCCTGCTCCCAATTCCAGCTTCCTGTTAATGCACACCCTATGAGGCATTACATTACTTGACATTAAAATGTTTTACAGGTGGTGGCTCAAGTGATTGGTTCCCTGACTTCCACGTGGAAACCTGGATTGAGTTCCCAATGTCCTACCTTGACCTGGCTTTGCCCAGCCCTGACTGTGGTGGGAACTGCAGAGTCAAACAATGGATGAGAGTTTCTCTCTGTCTCTCTCTCTTCCCCATCTCTCTCTCTCTCTCCCCCCATCTCTCTCTCTCTCTCTCTCTCTCTCTCTAATCTCTCCCTATCTCTCTCACCCTTCTCTCTCCTTTCTGTCTCTTGCTCTCTGCCTCTCAAATAAAATTACTTTCTTTAAAAAAATTTATTTTATTTGTTTGAAAGATAGCGTTACAGAGAGAGGTAGAGACACAGAGAGAGGCCTTCCATCCACTGCTTCACTCCCCAGATGGCTGCAATGGCCAGAGCTGCGCCAATCCGAAGCCAGGAGCCAGGAGCTTCTTCTGGTCTCCCATGTGTGTGCAGGGGCCTAAGGACTTGGGCCATCTTCTACTGCTTTCCCAGGCCATAGCAGAGAGCTGGATGGAAAGAGGAGCAGCTGGGACTAGAACCAGCGCCCATATGGACCGCTGGCGCTTCATTCAAGGGCTTTACTCTGCTGTGCCACAGCGCTGTCCCCATTGTTAACACCTATACTCTTAGGATATATGTGCCACAGTCTATAAACCACACCCAGATTTCTCTTGTTATTAATATCTAATGTTAGTATATTTGTCACAATCAATGAACCAATCCAATCCAAACATCCTCTACCCCTCCCTTGCTCTATTAAGCAATATTTTGTGCTCAGATTCAGTGTTTTATAGCTCCCAAATTTAAGAGAGAACATGATACTTGTCTTTTTCTGTCTCACTAATTTTATTTAACGTATATCCTCTAGTTCCATTCATAATGCCGTAAATGACAGAATTCCATTGGTTTTATGGCTAGACAGTATTCCATAGTGGATGTACACATCACATTTCCCTCATGCATTTATCTGAGGAGGAACACCTGGGTTGATTCAGGATTCTGGATGTTGTAAACAATGCTGAAATAAACATGGTAGCACAGATATCTCTTTGATACAATGATTTATTATTTTTTGGATATATACCCATTTTAACATTCATCCTTGTTAGACCACAGACACAGGATGTCTTTCCATTTTTTGTGTTCTCTTCAATTTATTTCCATCAGTTTTCCTTGCAAGATCTTTCGCTTTTTTTGCTTAAATTTATTCAATTATTTTATTTTTTAGCTATTGAAATTGGATTTCTTTATTTTTTTCAAGTGATTTGCAATTGGTGTATAACAATGTTACTAATTTTTGCATATTGTATTTGTATACTGCAACAGTGCTGAATTTGTTTTAGTTTTTTGTGAAGTCTTTGGGGCTTTCTATACATAACATCACATCATCTGCAAACACAATTCACCAATTTGGATGCCCTTTATTTCCTGCTTTTGCCTGATTTTTCTAGCTATAAATTTCAATACTATGGTGAATAATATTAAATATAAATGTACTAATGCATATATTAAATGTTAAAGAGATGGGGAAGCACATATACATTTTCTTTTGAACATACAAATTGCTTTAATATTAAAATTGTCCCTAAGTAGTCAGGTACAATTCTTGACTAAACTCAACTCAGTCAAGAAATACATCCAAGTCCCTACTGAAATACAAGGAAAAGCAAGAACAGGCTGCAAAGTGCTATGGGAAAACGTCTTATATCACAAGAATCATTGCATGTGTTCACCAGTGAAGCTCAGGACAAGGCGCCCTCTTGCCCAGGTCCAAAGATGTTAATGGATTGTAGGAAGAAGAAAGCAAAAACTCATCCCTGAGTGATACTTCAACAACTTATCTTTTGTCTCAGGCCCCTAAGGAAAAAGAAAGTTGGATATTGAAGATGACTTTACACAGCTGGTGGTGCTGCACTGCACGTTAAACTTCCACTTGGGACATTTGGTGGGACTGAATCCTGCCTCAGTTGTTATCCAGATTCCTGCTCTCAGGAGCCTGGGAGGAACATGGGAGACCTAGACAGAAATTCTGGCTCCTAGCTTTGTCCTGGTCCAGTCTTTGCTGCTACTCCAAGCATTTGGGGAGTTAATCAGTGAATCAAAGAAGTGTCTCCCACACCCCATAAATTAATTAATTAATTCATCTTTTAAAAAGAGATGACCTTACTTAGATATAAAACATTACAAGTTGCAATAGGCTATTAAAATGGAAGTTTTGGTTAAAGGACAACTATAATAAATATAAAATCAACCAAGATGTCTCAAATGTGGTAACTACCATGGAAATGACTACTTTACCAGATAAAAGATCATTAAAATGTTCAGACTACAAAGAGAGAGGAAAAGCTGAGAAGAAAAAGTCCCTGTTCACCGATTAATGGGACCTCCTCACCGGTGACATAGAGAATGTTATTTTATATTAGAATATATTAGAATGCAATCTAAAAATGTATAAAATAAAATGCTTGAAATGGTTGAAGAGATATTTAGGGGTATATGTAGAAATCATGAGTAAGGACTACTATAGTGTGAAAAGTACAAAGCATCATCAATGCTAATAACAGGATAATAATATTATACTCTAGGAATATTTAAGCCTTTAATAATCTACAAGTAGCTGTTTCTAGTGAAATTAAATGGCAATAGATGGAAATATTTGCCTCCTAATTAGATGACAATCCATGTTTCAATGTGCAAGTTTTACTCCAACTAATAATTTGAAGTGTTCTTTTTCACGTCACCAAAGATCCAAATAAAGTTAAATACACAGTGATTTATAATTTAAACATTTTCTCCACCACAGGTTTTGTGCAACTTAAGTGCCACAAAAACAACTTTGAGTCACATGTGTTTGTAAGTTATGAATTGAGGGGTAAGTGTACGGTTACAAGAGCAAGTTATGGAGTCCAGTGATCTGGGTTGGAATTTTAATCCTTTCCCTTCCTAGTTACTTGTGTGAGTATAAGGTAACCTACATGTGTCTCAGTCCCCCATCTATACAAGAAAGACAACCATAGTGCACAGAGGACAAAGGTTAGTATTAAAGGAATTAGTTGCGAACAACTTCTACAGACACCTGGAACAGTACCTGCTACATTGTAATGTTATAATATTATTATATTATATTATTATAGTATGTAATCCCTAAACATCCTTCTAAACATCTCAGAGACAATTATGTTTTCACATGGTTTTTGTGTGCTCAGATATATGATAGAAATCAGGATGCTCTCCAGCTTATCACCTCCAGAATTAAAATTATTTAAATGATTATTTGTATTATTTATATATTCGTTTATATTCATATTTATTTATTATGTTTATTTATATCATTTTATTTATATTATTTATTATAATGAATATATTTATATTATTTATTAAATTATTAAAATTATTAGAATGTTTTTTAAAAATCTTTAATTTTTTTCCTGTTTGATTTGGATATTTAACTCCAGAATTTGTGGGAACACAAATCCTCAAGACAAAGTTTCTCCAAGAAAGGTGTCTGTTGGACTGGAACTTAAAAAGCTTTTCTTCTCTTGCTTTGTCTCTCAGTGCTCTCTCCCTCTATTACTGGAATTATTATTTTCTTATTTTAAAAGTTAATAATTTTATTATAATTAAATTCAAAAGGATTAGAATTTTTACTATTTATTTGTATCTACTTCAATGAAATGGAACAATAGAGAAAGAGAGAGAGAGAGAGGTTTTTTTAATAATACAAACTTCATGCAGCTCATATATATAAATTTAGGAATATAGTGATTCTTCCCACCGCACTCCCACTTTTCTTTTACCACTGGTTCATTTCCCAAATGCCTACAACAGCCAGGGCTGAACCAGGCTAAAGCCAGAACTCCATCCATGTCTCCCAGCAGTGCCACAAGCACTTGAACCGTTACCTGGTGCCTCCTAGGAGACAGGAAGCTGGATCAGAAGCAGAGGCAGGATTCCACACCAGACCGTCTGGTGAGAGGTGTGGATGCCCCAGGCAGTGACTGAACCCTCCGTGCCACACCAGCCTCTCGCAGCTTCTTGTGCATCTATAGTACAGGAATTGGTGTGCAAATTCTGTCCCTTTCCAGATGACTTAAACAAAAGTAGTAGTCAATGCAATGTAAAAAACCTTTAGCTATTAATGTCAGAATTTTAAATTACCATGTATTATGTCTTAAATTATGAAATGGTTTTGTTTGTGTAGAATATGTCTAATTACATACATTTTTTTATCCTACATGTAAGAAGTAGACATTTATATTCAAGCTGCCTTGAAATAGTTTAGTGATGAAAATTATATGTGAAAAAATAGGAAATTACCTGATTGTCTAACTGTTGTTCCAAGGAGAGAACTGAATGTTTTGCATTTGTAAAAACAATGTGTATACATGTAAATGGAGAATCTTCAGCAACACTTTCAATGAAAAAAAAACCTCCAGTTTTTACTTACTTTAAGCAGAATCTGGTGGTACATTTCAAATAAATACGCTGAACTCTAGGAAAAGATACTGCCATTTTTATAATTTTGCGGCAGTTAATTCGCTTACATAGATAATGTATAATACATACTAAAATTAAGTGTAGTAATTATATAGGTGTGCACAATGGACTCATAGAATCCTGGAACAGAAAAGAGTCAAGAGCAGCTCGCGGTTCATTCTTCTCCAGTGACCCACTCACAAGCAAGCCACAGTATTCATCTCAGACAAGGTTGCATCTCCATGTAGCGTTTTCCCAATAAACTGAATAGCATTTCTGCTGATGACAATTCACCAAATTAAGTATATCACACATAGCAAATTTTTCTTAAAATTTGTCCTAGGCAACTCGAACCTATTCATTTTCAAAAATGAGTAAATTCCTTAACCTGTAAGTTTTTGTCAGGTGTGACTTTCATGCTAATCATTTTCATATAAAACAATTACCCTAGAAAAAAATGGTATAATTTCCAAACTCCCCAGCCTAAAATAAGTGAGCAAATCAGACAATCAAGGACTATAGACTGAATAGAGAACATTTGTGTCTGAAATGTAATCAACAGTATTTTCTTAAATTTTTCCTGAAATGTTTTTCTATTATCTTTTAGGACTATAGAATTTGTTCTCTCGTATTGCATATTTAAGTGTATTCTTTTGCCTAGACTAAAATTAAAATTCAGCACAATTACTACCTACATCTTCAACAACACTGAACTCCTCTTTTGAACAAGAGCATTTAAAGGTGTGTTCAATTTTGTTCATTGAATCTAGAGGTATAATTATGCGAGCCACTGAATTTTATAGTTTGTCTGTTTTACCATAAGACTCAATGGCCTGGCAAAAAGACCAATATATAGAGCCATCATTTAGTTTCCATATTAGAAACTTCATTTGTGGTGTGCAGAGAGTTAACTACAAAGTGCCAGAATTCACTAGGCTTGATTCTTTATTTGAAAAATGACAAGAATGGAAGAAGCTGATCTGTATCAAAACATAAATACTGCTTTCAAATAGCAGGTAAGAGAAAAAAGATGACTTTGGGAAGATTATTCACGGGTAAAAGAAACCATAAACTTGGTGTAGCGTTTCTGATCTCTATAAAAACTAAAACTAAGTGTTTTGAATATAATCAGACTTCATCTTGCTATATACATGATGGTGACTTTCCAAAATAATAATAATACTCTCATTGTGTTTCATATTTATAAATGGGTCTGAAGACTATAAATTAAACAGATATGAGCATTGTAAGGAAATAACCTAGCTATCAATTCCAGCCCATGTCAGACTTATGTCTAAAATTGCCACTGGGCTGTGAAACACTCAAGATACACATCAGAGTCAGCAAATATTATGAACATCTTAATTTCAACAAGAAGTGACCTACTTAATCATCAAGTTATGTCAACTTCCATATCAAGAATTTAACTTTCGAATATCCTACTTTAACAAGTCCAAAATGAAATGCAAATGCAGGCATTTGGCACAGCAAAGACACTGCTTAGGATGTCACATCCCACTTGAGAGTGCCTGGGTTCAAGTCCCACCTCCACTCCCCATTCCAGCTCCTTGCTACTGTACACACTAAGAAACACTTAAGTACTCGGATCCCTGCAACCCACAGGAAAAAAACAAGATGAAGTTCCAGGCTCTGCTTCAGGCTGCCCCAGCCCTGGTTACTGTAAGCACTTGGGGAGTGAACCAGCAGATAGGAGATCTGTCTTTTCCTCTTTCGTCTCAGTCTCTCTTTGTCTCTCTGCCTTTCAACTGAATTTTTTGAAAAAATACTTTAAAAATAAAACAGTATATGAAAGGGGTTAAAATATTTTGTAAAAATCTGTGTGTTGTCAACCCATGAGTTACAGATGCGTATCTCTTTTAAAATAGCTAAAACTAAATCATTTCAATCATCCATTATCTAGCATTATTGGAGAACAATATCTTGCATCCAAGTGACTTTTAATAACCAGCATTCCTCCTCCTCATCTTACATATCTCAACTGATTAAACCATTCTAACATTCTTTATTCTTTCAGGTACACATAAAGAATCCACAGAGCAGCCTAGCCTTCTCAGAACCACCAAATGGTTTGTCTAAATGTCAGGCCCTGTTTTAAATCACAATCTCTGTGTCACTCATTTGTCTATTTCTCACCCTCATCCTTCTTCTCATTGTTCCTCTGATTAGTTTTTCTCTCTAGCCTCTCTGCCAATTAACGCCGCTTCTTTCATCCACCTTGAGTTGCCCTTCAAATACAGAATACTAAACCACAGTATGACTGGTTGGTAAGAGTATTTGAGTTGTTAAGATTTGTTGACATTGGTTACATGTTTTAATTACTTTAACAATTAAACTATTTATTCCTCAACTGGGGACTCATATTAAGATTATTTGTGATGCTAAATGAGACAGATATGGATAGTAAGTCCAAAGTAGATGGCAGATTGTCGACACTGAAAGAATGCCAGTTGTTATCACCCACACCAAGAGCAAGAGTAATAGTGAGTAGTAACAGTGGCAAATGCTTCCTACTTTCCACTTCCCTAACAAGACCTTCAATGCTTTTCATGGATTAACTCGCTTAATCCCATAATGACGGTATGAAATTGATACTATTCATATCATCATAGTATAGATCATGAAAACTTAGGCCTGGAGATGTTACAGATATTGAGTATATCAAGGCAGTTGGTGGAATTTGGTACACATACACTTTAGTCAAGAACACATGATATTTAATATGGAACTAAATTCATAGGAACAAACATCATTATATCCAACCTGATATACCCTATTTTGTTTCTGTCTTGTTCTTTGAATTTTCCTAAGTGATTTCTTACTAATAGAAGCTATATGTAGTACTTTGTATTAGATGCATACCAATATAGTTATTTTGTGACAAAAATCACTTTGAAATATAATATAGATAAGCAAGAATGCTTGTATACGTATTTAAAAAAAAAAAAACTCTGGAAAGTTTCATATTTCAGAAAAGACAGGAAAAAAATTTTCTCTTGGAATCGTGGTAATGTATAATCAAGGCCAACAGTGCCTCCATGAGCTGAAGGCAAATCCTTCACCTCTCTGGGTGAGTAGGCTGCTTCATATCATGAGAATTGGTGTGTAGATGATCAAAATGATACCCTCCAGCATCAAAGTAGGACTCTTGTTATTTAGAAAAATAATTGTGTTTATGTAATAAATGTAGAAGGCAATCAAAATTATGTCACACTGTAACTCATAAATAAAGACAATTTTGCTAACAGAAATTTTAAAATTATTTCTAAAATAAAGCTTTTGTCAAAGTGAAGCAAAATTATGACTAAGTTCATGTGGACTCAGAAAAGAAGTTTAAAAATTGGATGAATAATTCACTGCTGAAATTTGAAGAATTTTAAAAATATATTGCTATCTAAATAATTACAAGAATTGAAGAAATGTGTTATTTCTCAAGAATGGGAAAAGGTAAAGAATAAAATATTTGAAAGAGAAAGAGTAATTATATTCATGTTAATTAAAATAATGGCTAAATTTTTCCTATAAAACACAAAAGTGGAATTGTCAACAATTATTAGATGAATAGTTGTTGGTAACAAATTAGCAAATATTTTCCTTCATCAAGAAACACAAACAACTCAGCTAGAGTTGTCTAGAAACACATGTGCCTAAATAATATTGGTAAATTTTCTTATTAACCGTTTTGTAGACGTCTCTTAAAACAAGAGAAAACCTACATACATGACATCTGTTTGGTTTTTACAAATGCAGAAGCATCTACAATCTTACTACAAATATCAGATTTCTGGGCACCCAGAGATACTCCCTAGTTATTGTAACTTATTCACCTGAAGTTAGGAAACCACACTAACATTTAAACTTTAGTGTCTTGCTTATTGAGACAAAATTCTATATATAGAAATTGTAAGCATTCCTCAACAGAATTCCATATCAAAAGAGGTTAGTAGGCTGACAAAAATATATATTATTTATTTATTTATTTTGGTATGACTGAAAGATTTTCAAAGATTTGTCTTCTAGCTCAGATATTCTTTTAGATATTCTTTCATCTGCCACACCAAAAAGGTGCTAAGGCTTTCTACATTTTTTTATTTGATCTATTGAATACTTCATTTCTAATATTTTGTTTTGGTTTCTCTTTAAAATCTCAATTTCATGGGAAATATTTTATTCATATCCTGTATGATCTTCTTTAGTTCATGTATTTACTTCTGAGTGCTTTTGAGTAGTAACTATGATTAATCTTTTGAATTCAGTTTCCAGTATTTCCTCAATTCTTCACCTTCACATTCTAATATTGAAATATTGTTGTGTTCCTTGAGGGCAGGGGTTCATGATGTCTTCCTCACTCTTATTTCTTGAATTCCCACATTTATTTCTAGATATACATGGAGTTACATGTTGGTTTTTTCCTCTCACTGCTTTTATCTTTGAATTATGTCTCTGTGGCTTATTGGAATGTCTGCACATTCAGTGAATACCAAATGTGTATGCTGGGTGTGGTCAGGGAGCTCTGGTTAGTGTATCCAGGGTAGTTGGCCATGGTAGATCTCTTGTTAACAGAAGGAAAGGAATGGTCTGGTCACCTCTGTTAGTGTGTTCACTCCCTCACATCCACTCCTCCAAGTGGAGCAATGCCTGTTATTCCCCAACAGATTCAAATGATCTGCACAGTCCTCACTCTGAGCATGGTTCCTGCTACAATGACCCACCACAGAAAACCAAGGAGTTTCAAGCGTGTGGAGATGCACCCAGTGATTTCCCAGAGACCCGGTTACAACATGCACCCTCTCATGTAACCACCAAGTCTCCACATCTTAGCACACAAGACTCCCCTAATCTCTCGGTGCAAAGGTTCTGCTCTAGCCTGCCAACTTGTCTGATCCACAGAGAGGCAGATGTTCCCTGAGCCAGCTCCTCCTGGGCGCTTGAGCCCCAGAGCCCACGGTATTTTAGGAGGCTGGGGGCATCTCACAGTCTTATGTGAATGCCCAGCCTCCCATCAATCCTCTCAGCCAGGCTCAAAGTCACTGGGGACTGCAGATTTTTCCCCCTGGTAGAATCTCTGGATCACATGTTGCCCTCTCCTCAGCAGGTTCTCCCTCTGCTCTACTACCACGGGATGCTGCAGTCTGCTCTCACCCCCCATCCAAGCTGCCACCTACCTCGGTTCTCTGCTGCTGCAGTCACGTGTTGTGGCCATGTCCGTGCTGCATGTCTGCACCTTCCACACAGGTCCACCGGCATCCCTCTTCCTTTTGCAGAACTTCCAGTGTGGTTTGCTCTCGGATTCTTCCCTGAGAGTGCACTTCCCACACTTTTTTTTCCCCACTATGTATCCCTACCTTAGCACAGTACATCATTCCAAATCTTCCATCTTGGAATCCTCCTCAAAATTGGTTTTCCTAAAAAAACATAGAGCAATAGGTAAATCCCTCATTTTATAATACAAAATTCAAATTGTAGCAGAGATGTGCAGCACATTTTTAAATTGAATATTTTAATGTATATTAAATAGAATATATATCACGTACTATGCTCATGGCACAGGAAGATTTTAAATATATGTTTCTTTAAAAACTGCTATTTCATGTCAAAAAATTTATACATTACAAATGAAGGGTTTCTCCCCCTCTAAAATGTCTAATCCTGAAATATTAGGATTCAATTCAAACTCCAAAAAGAAACTCTTACAAAGAATGTATTTCGCCCAAGTTGGGAAGGCATTCAATGAGAAGCCATATTCATTCTCCATAGAAACCAAAGAGGATGAGACTTGAGTTTAACCCTGGAATCATGTTTAGCAAAAACTTGAACATTATCCATTTGGTTAAATCTTTAATTCCTATACACCTTGTCAAGTAACAAAATCACATCTCCTTTTTTTCCACTAACTAACTAGAGTTAATGGAAGCAAGTAATGATTTCACTGCATTTTATTATCTATGCTACTTTACTGATGTATAAAATAACTTAATCGTGGTTTTAAATGTACCATTTTTAATAGTATTGAGGGATAAAAAAGTTTGCGATATTGAGCTTTTACATTAAGATTTGCTATATGATTTCATTATGATCAGATTCAATGCTTTTTAAGGAAGCATTTACATCGATGAAGCACTCTTAATGGTAGGACTATAGTGCTTCCTACATATTAAAAAGTCTGAGAACTAGATCTTTTTAAGTGAAGAAAGTAAATACAGGCTTTACAAGTTTCTAATGAATTTAGTTAATAGGAACTACTCAAATAAGTTTGCAACTTGTGGTGTTCAGTTAGTTGATGGTTTCAGAAATTCACTGAATTTCTGAAGAGTGAAGTCTCAGGTTCAAAAAGGCAAACATAAAAATAAGTCAAAAATTACTTAACATCATGAAATAGATGACAAGTACATATTAAATTTCATAATTTTTAAATATCTTTCGATATGTGGAACATCTGTTATTTAATTCTACTCTTTCATCAGTGTTTCTTAGCCTTCAACTCGACTCTCAATGGAAAATACAATGGCCTTCTTCCTATGTGTTCATATATTATGAATAATATTCTATGCACATAGAACAACCATCCCGTATCCACATTTCAAGAGAACCATGGGGCCAGAGCCATGGCTCACTTGTTTAATCCTCTGCCTGCAGCGCCGGCATCCCATATGGGTGCCGGGTTCTAGTCCAGGTTGCTCCTCTTCCAGCCTAGCTCTCTGTTGTGGCCAGGGAAGGCAGCGGAGGATGGCCCAGGTGCTTGGGCCCCTGTACCTTCATGGGAGACCAGGAGGAAACACCTGACTCCTGGCTTGGGATCGGCGCAGTGCCAGCCGTAGCGGCCATTTGGGGGTTGAACCAATGGAAGGAAGACTCACTGTCTAACTCTATCTATCAAAAAAAAAAAAAAAAAAAAAAAAAGAACCAGGGGATGCCTAAAACCTAAAACCTTGGATACAACTGAACTTTATATATACTCTGTCTCTGTGTCACATATAAATGCCACACACACACACACACACACACATACACATATAGCATATATATGTATGACAATATATATGTGTATGTTTTGCTTATACAGACATACTAAGATAATGTTTAACTTGTAATTAGGCACAGTAAGAGATTAATAATAATAATTAACAACAGAACAACTGTAAATGTAAAACTTTTATTGTAAGAAAAGTTATGGAAGTTCTCTCTTTCTGTTCATCTTTGCATTGTGTTCACACTTCCTGCAGTGAGATAACACGAAACAACACCTGCATGACAAGATGAAGTGCGGGAAATGATGTAGCATTGTGGCACAGTGTGTGGCTGCTATCAGTCGTCTCGCTTCAACACAAATGCTGCCTTACCAGAACTTAGCCTGCTGACCTGACGGTTATTAAGTGTCTGATAGGCACGCAGTGAATGTGGCACGGTCACATCCAGGGGGGGATGTGGTGAGGCCACACAAGGGTTCAGAACACTCCTCAGCATAACGTGCCATTTAAAACATTGGAGTTGTTTGTTTCTAGAATTTCCCACTGAGTGTTTTCAGACCACAGGTGACCACAGGGAATTTCAACAGTATAATGTGGAACTATGGATTAGGAAGGCTATTGCATATGCTGACTTTTAAAATACACAGGAGAAAATAATGTGTAGACTTCTGCTTGTTTACATTTTAAATCAACAATATCTTGGAACTTCTATTATATCCACACACAATGACACTAATCTTCTGTAACTGCATTATTATTTTTGTGTATTGATAGATGATGATAATTTTTAAATATATCTTCAAACGAAGACTTTGCTTCCTCTATTGCAGTATGATAAAATAATTGCTTAATGAATATGTGCATTATTTGGAAAATACATTTTTATAAGGGAAAATTCCCCAAAATGTATTTGACCTAGAATTATTTGAAATATTTTTTAAATGTAATGTTTTAATTGCTTTCAAATTTGAAGACTTTGCAAATTACCTCAAACTACATGCATTTACATCCCAATCAGAAGTGAATACCTTCTTCCCCTTAACTTCATCAACACAGTGTGTTCTCAAGCTTTTTAAAGAGTATATATTTTTTAAAATCATGGTACTACATGAATATCTACTTTTACTTATGTTTATTAAAATTTCCCTTATGATTGACACTTCTTATGTTTTATCATTTTAAAATTTTCTAACTCATGTTGGTGAAAATATTCTTTAAATTACCCTCTAAAAATTGTATAGTTCTATCTTTCACATAAGTTTCTTAATAAATTTAAAATCGTTATGAGGCAAACTTTAATTTCAATTCTTATTTTTCTCCTAATACGCAGGTTTAACAACTCATTATTATTAAGGTCTACATTATTACTCTTTTCATAATGCATGCTCTCATTTTTGTGCTTATTGACATTTATAATCAAGTTGTGATCTCCTTAAATGAATAGATTGATAGATTTGCTTTCTTCCCTTGAATAGTTAAAATTTTACTTAGTTCTCATGTGTTTCTTGTCTTCTACGGTTAGTGATTTTGGTCAAACAAAATTTACCATAATCCTAGATCGAACCTAATGTTAAATACAGAATTCAAGAATCATAAACAAAGAAATCAAGTGAATAATACTTCATCTAACATAATTTCCGATCAATAAGTGATATGAGTGTGAAAATGTTCACTATATTTTTATAGTTTTTTGGAACCTCAGTGTGGGAACTGTTTGATAAGTTTGAAGCCATATCCAGCAACCTCAAAAGCATACTGAATTCTACTTCATGAAATTAAATTTATATATATATGGAGAGAGAGAGAGAGGAAGAGGGGAAGAGGGGGAGAGAGGGAGAGAGAGAAATACCAATGCCTTATAGTTGGAATCTCTTTATTCTTCGACTTTTTTGATAAACTGCTTTCCTAGTTTTTCTTCATCTTGAAACTTACCTGTTTTATTCTAGGATTCATCTTCTTCCACCCTCCTTTAAATTCAGGTGTTTGCCATTTTTAAAGTTTTCCTACTTTTCTGTGCTCAAATGACACATTTCCATAGTCTTACTATCATTTAAGTTCTAGTAACTTATATGGATGTGTGTGTTTTTAATGTGGATTCTAGATCAATGTTTCTCAAAATTTAAGAGGCATTTAAATCATACAGGATCTTATTAAATAAGGAGCTAGAGATTCTACGTTTTTAATAACTTTTCAGAGATGATGCTGATGCTTTGATTAGTAAAGGCTTAGGTAACTCTCTTGAGCTCTATGCCTACATAACCACCTATCTATTGAATATCCCCACAAGGCTGTTCCATTGGCACTGAAACCATCATATTCAACCTGATCATACCAATGTATCTTCTCAGACTTCCTCCTTCTTTGGTATTCTTTATCTCAGTGTGTAGAATATGCAGACAAGAAACTAAGCAAATGAGAAATGGGTATTGGTCATAACGTCTCCCTCTTCCTTAGCACACCACGTCTTTTATTTTTTAAAAGATTTACTTATTTATTTGAAAGGCTGAGTGATGCGGGGAGGGGAGGGGCAGAGAGAGAAAGATATCTTCCAACTGTTGGTTCATTTCCCAAACACCTGTAACATAAAAGCTAGGCCAAGCCAAAGCCAGGATCCAGGAACTCAACACAGGTCTCCCATAGGGGTGGCAGGAACTCAAGCACTTGGGCTACCACTTGCTGCCTCCCAGGCACGGTAGCCGGAAACAGAATCTGAAGTGTAAGCTACCTGTGACTTGAACCTGGCACTCCAATATAGGGTGCAGATCCCAAACTGCAGTGTAACCTGCTGTGGCACAGTGCCCACTCAGCATGCCACTTTTAATCAATTCTCAATTTGTGGTCATTCTTCCTCAGACATGCCTTTAATTACTCACTCCCCCTCTGCTTTGACATTATTTCAGGATGACATAAAATTTTGCTCAAATTACTTCAACAATCTCAAAAATTATTTTCCTGCCTCCAATCTTCCATGCTATAATTACACTCTAAACTCTTACAGTAACTCTTCTAAATCACATAGCTGATTATGTCATCATCATACATAAAACTTCTGATATATTTTAGACATCACGTGAACTTCTCAGCTCACTCTGACTTCTCTACTTATCCACGCACCCAGTTATATATCTTCCTACAACATAGATGAGGGTCATACTCCTGTCACACAAGGTGAGGAGACACAGATTTCCTGGCTATCATCTTTGCCTGGGCTCTAGTTTCTGCCCATGGTGGCCTAATTGCATTTGTATGTGAAAACAAGCTTTCCATTTTCCACAAGTTATGTTACAATTAATATCTAAACACCAGCAACTAGCCCTGGGGTGAAAAAAGTCTACTTCAGGACCATCCTTCCTATATGAGCACTGTAGTCCTTTCAAACGGTCTAATAGCCCTTAACACACTTACCTCTCCCTCCATTCCTGAAAGCCTAAGTGTCTAGGGTGTGATATCCTGTTAATATCTTTTAAAGTAATTAACAAGTTTATAGAAGACATGATCTCTGAAACATCTTTAGGAAATTCAAAACATTTGAAATTATCATCAGCCTGATAATTACGAATAACCAGTATCTTGTGCATTTTATTATATTTATTTTTAAAGTATGTAACATACCAAATTACAATGTTCACAGTCTCACACACACCTATGTAGATCAGCTACACATTATGCATATGTCTTTCTACAACATTCCCCTAATTTAGTTTCTATATCTCGTCTTTTCTTTCAACCCAACCTAAACATCTTTATCACACTAATCTTCTTGAAAAATCCAAAATATTCCTTCCCTCTTCTCCTTGATTTCTGGGGCCAGTGTTGAGGAGCAGCAAGTTAAGCCGCTACCTACAATACCAGCATCCCATATGGGCACGGGTTCAAGTTCCAGCTGCACCACTTCAAATCCAGCTCCCTGCTAATGTGCCTGGGAAAGCAGCAGAGGATGTCCCAAGTGCTTGGGCCCCTGCACCCACATGGGAGACCTGGAAGAAGCTCCTGGATCCTGGCTTCAGCATAGCCCAGCCCTGGCCATTGCAGCCATTTGGGGAGTGAACCAGTAGATGGAAGATTCTCTCTCTCTTTTCTCTCTCTCTCTCTCTCCCTCTCTCCCCCTCTCCCCCTTCTCTCCCTCTGCATAACTCTTCAGAATAAATATTTAAAAAGGAAAAAAATCTTTCATTTAATTTCCTTGTATCAGAAATAGTGATCAGATTCTTATCAGCTGTCATAGTCCTTTCAAGGCTGCTGCAACAAAACATCATAGACCAGATGGCTTACAAACAGCAGAAATTTGTTCTCAGAGTTCTGGAGGCTCTGAAGGCCAAGATCAAGAAGCTGGTAGATTCTGTGTCTGGTGGGGGCCTGCTTTCTTGTTCATGGATTGCTGTCTGCTCTAACATCAAGTGGTGAAAGTAATGAAGGATCACTCTGACCCTTTTGTATAAGGGTGCTGATTCCGTCAATGAGGCCTCTACACTCAAGACCTAATCACCTCCCAAAGGTACCACTCCTAATTCTATCACCTTGAGAGTAGGATTTCAGCATAAGGACTCCAGGGGCACAAACCCCCCATCCTTTCCCTCAATTAAGCTCTATCACCAAGCAGTCTGGGCATAACTTTCAGAATTTTTCCACTAAAATTCTTTCATTATATAAAATTCCCTCTGCTTCAGTTTAGTTTTCAGTAAACATTTTCTACTTCACTGCCTTGGCTCACATGTTTCCTTCATGAGGGCATATGTTCAAATCTTTCAAATCCTTACTTAAAGTCTGGTTCTTTTAGGAAGCCCATCTCTCTAAATTTAATCAAGGTCTCCATCTATCAATGCCTGCAGCATCATATCTGTGAGATCCTAAGGCACCCAACCATTTTCATGTTGTGTTAGTGGCCATTAACCAAGAAAATTATATACAGTGAAGCTATCCTTTAAAAATGAACAATAAAGTATTTCCCAGATAAGCAAAATCAGAGAATTGACTGCCTCCAGACCAGCCTTACAAGAAATTCTGAAGGGCGTCCTGCATTAGAAGTAAACATCATGAAAACACATGACACCACCAAATTCACTAACACAGCAGGCAGAATCATCATCCAATCGACAAAATGACAGGGCTTAGTTCTCATCTGTCAGTACTAACCTTGAGTGTAAATAAAGGATTAACTTAGATTAAATTCACCAACCAAAAGATGTAGATTGGCTGAATGGATGAAAAACCACAACCCCACTAGAAACTGCCTATTATAAACTCACTTCACAAAGATTCACAAAGGCTGAAAGTGAAGGGTTGAAAAAAAATATACCAGGCAAATGGAAACCAAAAGTGAGCAGATGTAGCCATCCTAATATCAAATACAACAGACTTTAAATCAAAAACTGTAAAAAAAGGTAAAAAAGGACATTATATTGTGATAAAAGGTTCAATTCAGCAAGAAGATATAACAAGTATAGATTCATATGTACCCAACACAAGATCACCCAGATATATACAGCAAATACTATTAGACCTAAAGGGAGAGATAGACTCCAACACAATAATATTGGGTGACTTCAACATCCCACTCTCATCAATGGACAGATCATCCAGACAAAAATCAAGACAGATACATCAGAGTTGAAACATACAATGGAGCAAATCTACCTAAAAGCCATTTAAAGGACATTTCACACAACACCTACAGAATACAGAATACAGCACACAGAACATTTTCTAGGACAGACCACATTTTAGACCACAGGTCAATCTCAGAAAATTTAAAAAGATTGAAATCATACGATGTATCATCTCAGACCAAAGGAATATAACTACAAATCAACAACAAGAAGAATAGAATGCTCATAAACACTTGGAAATTAAAAAACATGCTATTGAATGATTAATAGGGCATTGAAGAGATTAAAAGAAATCAACAGCTTTCTTGAAATAAAAAAATATGAAAACCTGTAGAATACATCAAAAGCAGTATTTAGAGGGAAGTTTATAGCATTAAATGCTTAGATTAAAAAAAGAGAAATGTCTCAAATTAAAGATCAAATGATGCATCTTGGATACTTAGAAAAACAAGAATAAATAAAAGCAAGGGGCCAGCACTATGGCTCACTTGGCTAATCTTCCGCCTGTGGTGCTGGCATACCATGTGGGCTCTGGGTTCTAGTCCTGGTTGCTCTTCTTCCAGTCCAGCTCTCTGCTGGACTGAGTGCAGTGGAGGATGGCCCAAGTGCTTGGGCCCTGCACCTGCATGGGAGACCAGGAGGAAGTACCTGGCTCCTGGCTTTGGATCAGCGCAGCTCCGGCTGTAGCAGCCATTTGGGGGGTGAACCAATGGAGGGGAGACCTTTCTCTCTGACTGTCTGTAACTCTACCTGTCAAATTAAAAAAAAATCAAATTCAAAAGTAGTAGGAGGCAGAAATAATAAGGATAGGAGCAGAAATTAAATTGAAACAAAAAAATGCAAAAGGTGAACAAAACAAAAAGTTGGTTTTTTGAGATGGTAAACAAAATAGGTAAACAAGAATAACAAGAAAAAAGAGAAAAAACTCAAATAAAATTAGAAAAAAAGGAGACATTGCAACTGACAGCACTGAAATATAAAGGATCATAAGAAACTACCGTGAAGAGCCATATGCTAATAAACTGGAAAACTTCGATGAAGTGAATAAAGTCCTGGATTCATATAACCCACCAGGACTAAATGAGGAAGATACAGATAATCTAAGCAGGTGCATAACAAGCAATGAGATTGTAGCACTGATTGAAAGTCTTCCATCACGGAAAAGTCAAGACCTGACAGCTTTACTACTGAATTCTTCAAAACACTCAAAGAGGAAGTAACTCCAGTGCTCTTCAGAGTATTCCAAAATATTGAACAGGATGGAATTCTGCCAAACTCCTTTTATGAGGCCAGCATTATTTCAATACCAAAACCAAAGATGTGACCTGAAAACTACAGATCTGGATCCTTAATGAACACAGATGCAAAGATTCCCAACAAACCAGTAGCAAATCAAACCCAAAACCACAACAAAAAGATCATACATCACGATCAAGGGGGATTTAGCAGAGAAATGCCATGCTGGTTCATAATTCACAAATCAATAAACATCATAAATCACACCAGTTGGATGAAGAACAAAAGCCATATGGTTGTCTCAATAGATGCAGAGAAAACATAGCATTCAATACCCCTTCATGACAAAAAGTCTCCAGAAATTAGGTATAGGATATATTGTAAACCAACAGCCAATGTCATACTGAATGGGGAAATACTGAAAGCATTTCCCCTTAGATCTGGGACAAGACGAGGATGTCCACTCTCACCACTCTTTTTCAATATAGTACCAGAAGTTTTAGCACGAGCTATTAGAGAGGAGAAGGAAATAAAGGTCATCAAATTTGGAAAAGAGGAACTCAGATTATCCAAATTCACAGATGACATGATGTATTACATGGAAAAACCTAAACATGCCACCAAAAAGCCTTTATAATTGATAAACCAATTCAATAAAGTTGCAGATTATAAAAAATAATACCAAAAACAGTAGCTTTTCGTATGCTAATGATGAGTTCACAGAAAGAGAAATCAAGAAATAAATTCAATTCACTATAACCACAAAAAAAATTTAAGTATTTAACCAAAGAACCAAACAATCTCTACAATGAAAATTATCAAACATTTATGAAAGAAATCATCAAGGACGGCACTATGGAGTAGCAGGTAAAGCCACTGCCTGCAGTGCTGGCATCCCATACAGATGCTGGTTTGTATCCTGGCTGCTCCACTTCCCATCCAGCTCTCTGCTGTGGCCTGGGAAAGCAGTGGAAGATGGCCCAAGTCCTTGGGCCCCTGCACCCACATGGGAAACCCAGAGGAAACTCCTGGCTCCTGGCTTCAGATAAGCACAGCTCTGGCCGTTGCAGCCATTGGGGAATGAACCAGGAGATAGAAGACCTCTCTCTCTCTCTCTCTCTCTCTCTCTTTCTCTCTCTCTGCCTCTCCTTCTCTGTGTAACTCTGACTTTCAAGTAAAATAAATCTTAAAAAAAAAAAAAAGAAATCATGAAGGATACTTTAAAAAAGGAAAGATATTCCTTGCTCATAGATTGGAAGCAACAATATCATTAAAATGTCCATACTACCTAAAGCAATTTACAGATTCAATGCACTCCCTATCAATATACCAATGGAATTCTTTAGAGTCAGAAAAAAAAAATCCTAAAATTCATATGGAATCACAATGACCCAGAATACTCAAAGTGATCTTGAGCAAGAAAAACCGAGCTGAAGGCATTATAATACCTGATTTCAAAAAGGCTGCAGCAATTAAAACCTCTTGGTACTGGCATAAAAACCGATACATGGATCAGTGGAACAGAATAGAGAGCCCAGAAATTAATCCATGTACATATGCCAACTCATTTTTGACAAAAGTGTTCAAACCTTACAGTGGAGTAAGGATAATCTCTTCAACAAATGGTGCCAGCAAAACTGGATGCATAAATATGGAAGAATGAAATTGGATCCATATCTCTCATTATAAACAAAAATCAACTGAAGATGTATCAAAGACCTAAATTGAAGACCTGAGTCTATGTAGTTGTTGGAAAAAATGTAGGGGAAATACTGTAAGACGTTGGTGTAGGGGATGATTTCTTGGACAAGATCCCTAAAGCATTGGGAACAAAAACAGAACTAAACAAATGGGAGTATCTCAAACTCCAAAGCACTTGCACAACAAAGCTTGCACGAAATACAGTAAGAGACATCCAACAGAACGGGAAAAAATATTTGCAAACAATTTATCAGACAAAGGATTAATGTCCCAAATATATCACCAACTTTAAAACCAACAATCAACCAATCCAATTGGCAAATGGGCAAAGGACTTCAATAGAAAGTTCTCAAAAGAAGAAATACAAATGGCCAATAAATACATGACAAAATGGTCAACATCACTTACCATCAGGAAAATGCAAATCAAAACCACATTGAGATATCATCTTACCCTTGTTAGAATGCCTAAAATCCAAAACAGAGAGTAAGAAATGCTGGAGAGGATGTGGAAAAAGAAGAACACTTTATATACTGTTGGTGGGAATGTAAATTAGTGCAAACACTGTGAAAAACAGTGTGGAAATTTCTTTAAAAACTAGAAATAGGCTAGCCATAGGATCCAGCAATCCCACTACTGGGTATATTACTAAAATATTTGAACACAAGGCAACAAAGAGACATCTGCATCACCATGTTCGTAGCAACACTTTCACGACAGCCAAAATTTGGAACCAACAAGGTGTCCACCATAGATGAATGGATAAAGAACAAGTGGTATACATACACAATGGAATATTATTCAGCTATAAAAGAGAATGAAATTCTACCACTTGCAGCAAAATGGATGCAACTGGAGAATATGATGTTGACGGAAGTAAGCCAGACCCAGAAAGGCAAACACCACATGTTCTCCCTTATATGTGGGAGCTAAAATTAAAAAAAGAAAGAAGGAAAAAGAAATGGCTATGTATCAGTATTGCTGCAAACATAGTTTTGTAAGATTTTGTTTTATACCTTTGTCAAACCAGCAGTTAAGAATGTCATGCTACTAGTTCTAATGATCTGTGATTACTTTAAAATATACTGTGTATGGATGAAATTGTCATTTTTCCATTTAATTATTGTTTATAGCAGTTGTCTACATTCCCACTAAACAAAGGTCTTTTTGCTTTTTACTTGTTGAACTTCTTATTTGGTGAAGTACTAAGTCTTTTGACTGCAATATAATTTTAAAGTATGTTATCTCAAAAACTAAAAAGAAAGAAAAGGAAAAAGAAAGAGGAAACCAGGGAGGGAGAAAAGAATATCATTATGTTCTTAGAATTGTATCTATAAATCACACTGAATCTGTTAAAAACTAATTAGAATTAATATTTTTAAATTTAAAAAAAAGGACTTAAACTAATAAAACAAACAAGGGTAACTTATTTTCTCTTCTGAATGGGATTCTACTGTTGTATAGAAGTTATGCCCATTTACCTTTGCTTTTTATATTTTCTTTTTTTTTTTTTTTTTTTTTTTTTTTTTTTTTTTTTGACAGGCAGAATTAGACAGTGAGAGAGAGAGAGACAGAGAGAAAGGTCTTCCTTTTTCCGTTAGTTCACCTGCAAGTGGCCGCTACGGCTGGCATGTTGCGGCCGGCGTGCTGCGCCAATCTGAAGCCAGGAGCCAGGTGCTTCTCCTGGTCTCCTATGGGGTGCAGGGCCCAAGGACCTGGGCCATCCTCCACTGCACTCCCTGGCCACAGCAGAGAGCTGGCCTAGAAGAGGGGAAACCAGGACAGAATCCAGCGCCCCAACTGGGACGAGAACCAGGGGTGCTGGCACCACAGGCGGAGGATTAGCCTAGTGAGCCACGGCGCCGGCCCTGCTTTTTATATTTTCTATGGCCCCAGTGCACTTGAACCAAAAGCAAAAGCAAACAAAAAGATCAGATACCTCTGGGGTAGAAAGAGATGCAGCAGATACACTGGCTGCTCTGTGACTTACTGTAGACACACAAGGCAAAGGGGCAGCTGATGATACTCATGTCCAGCTCCACTGGAGGAAAACAAAGCCTCCTTAGCAGTAAAATAATGAAATCTGGGGCTTTTCTGTAAAGTAATGAAGTACTTTTTTGTAAGCAAAAGGAGGTGGGGGGAGGGGCATGAGATGCAATCAATAGGCCCAGCATATTACACTTAAATATAACATGTATTTTTTTATAAAGATTTATTTTATTTATTTGAAAGACAGAGTTAATAGAGGGACAGAGAGAAAGGACTGGCCCACTCCCACATGGCCACAACGGCCAGAGCTGCGCCAATCCAAAGCCAGGAGCCAAGAGCTTCTTCCCAGTCTCCCACGTGGGCGCAGGGGCCCAAGGACATGGGCCATCTTCCACTGCTTTTCCAAGCCACAGCAGAGAGCTGGATCGGAAGAGAAGCAGCCGGGACTAGAACCAGTGCACCTATGGGATGCCGGTGCTTCAGGCCAGAGCATTAACCTGCTGCGCCACAGTGCCGGCCCCAACATGTATATTTTTAAAGAAATGAAAACCTGTGGGGCAACAATTTTGTCCAGTAAGTTACAGCCACCACTTGAGAGTGCCAGTTCCAGTCTCGGCTATTCCTTTTCTGATCTGGAGCCCTGCTAATGCATCCAGCAATGGCTCAACTACTCTGCCATTCGGGTAGGGGATCAGGATGGTGTTCCCGGCTCCTGGCTTTGGCCTGGACTGCTCCCGCTATTGCAGGTATTTGGGGAGTGACCAAGCAAATGCTAGATCTCTCTCTCTCTCTTTCTCTCTCTCTTTCTCCCACTCTTTTTCTCTCTCTTTCTCTTTCTTTCTCTCTTTCCCTCTCTTTCTCTCTCTGTTGCTCTTTCAATAAATTAACTAATATTTAAAACATACACACATACGTATATATATATATAAAATCAAGACAAGAAAAAGTAATATAGTTTAGCTGTACACATCTAGTGGTTTTTAAACAATTGTATAGCAATCAGTTTGAAAGCTGAGGAGGTAGGTAGAAAGGGTCACATGGGACATAAATGTCAATACCTTAGTATGGAGTCATTGCAGTTTGCTGAATTTGAATTTTTTTAAAGATTTTATTTATTTATTTGAGAGGTAGAATTACAGACAGTGAGAGGGACAGACAGAGAGAAAGGTCTTCCTTCCATTGGTTCACTCCTCAGATGGCCACAATGGCCGGAGCTGTACTGATCCAAAGCCAGGAACCAGGTTCTTCTTCTGGGTCTCCCATGCAGGTGCAGGGGCCCAAACACTTGGGCCATCTTCTACTGCCTTCTCAGGCCACAGCAGAGAGCTGGATTGGAAGTGGAGCAGCAGGGACTAGAACCAGCGCCCATATGGGATGCTGGCGCCACAGGTGAGGATTAACCTACTGTGCCACGTAGCTGGTCCCTGAATTTGAATTTTAATTAACCATAGACCAACATGCACAGGAACCTCAGTGCATATTTTAGAATTAGACATTTTGCATGAATCCCTCCTCCCTATTCATAAAATCCCAAATAAAGGATTCTTGAATATTTTTTATTTGGCAACAACAATCTTTTCTGCTGAATTAAAAATTTTAGTATCCAAAACGATTTTTTGTTACATATATAATTAGTGTCCAGTATTCTGACTTTGAGTCTATATGTAATGACAAATAAATGCTATATTGTAAATACATGAATATAAAACATAATATATAAACCATATTGTATATAATTATATATGTGTTTCAATAATCCAGTGATTTTTAAAATTTTAATCTTTGGTTTGAAGTGTACTTTCTACTACATTTTAAGCTGAAAGTCTTTTAATAACTTTTGAAATATAGACACGTGTCAATTTTAAAAATAATCTGTACTTTTCCAAATGCAAAGTTATAAAGTTTAATAGAAAATATAGTGCATAAATATTGATGTAAGAAAGACAACTGGAGACTAAAATATGATTTAAAAAGAATTTAGAAATGGAAGTTGAAACAGTTAATATTATTATATCAGAAAAGTTGACAATTTTATGTTTCTTAAAAATGTATTAGTACCAGGGAACCCCTACATACCAGGAGCTAACTTAATTTCTTGTGTGAGGTTTATATTTCCTAATCTCACATATGCCCTGTTTTCACAGTCTAATTCCCACACATGAATTATTACAAAATAACAAGGTAGGAAAAGAACGCTGCTGGGGCACAAATTGGCAAGTGTCACTCCAAAGAGCTGACGATCCCAGCTTCAGTGTGTTTTTCTACTTTTGGCAATAAATTCTACTAAAATGTATATTTTTTGTTCCTGTTCTTTCAGTTGGAACAATTACTCTTCTGCCTCAAATGGTTTCCTTTATCTGACAAAGTTAGCAACTCCCGTGACCTAAGGCAAGATCTAATTTCCAGGCATTCTTAGTAAGTCAGGGCCTGCAGGCATTCAGCGGAGACTATCACAAACATCCCGTCCAATAAGGCTTCCCAGGAACAATTTCCAAACCTCTTTGCATGTAGATAGCAGCATTCTAATATCATTACCCCATTCCATCTTTATTAAAACTGCAGGCGAAGTTCTCTTTCCCTGGAAAAGCTGTTTACCCAGTATTGGCATTCTCTTAGCATCCCCCACATGCCAGAGACATCCTTTGCTCTCTCACAACAAATAAACTCCAGTTGGTTTCGACTGACGCTGGAACATTCGTTTTTAAACATCAGCTACGTCAGCTTCATATTCGCTTCAATGTCATTGTCATGGACTATGCTACAAGATAAGTTTTCTTTATAATTAGAGCTCATTTGACTACATCATTATATATTAGCTAATGATTGCGTGTGTGTGTGTGTGTGTGTGTGTAATTGTTTGTATACAAAGTTGCTCACTGAAAGCATTTTCTACAGGAGACAGCGCAAGCCACAGACACTCAGAAACATTGTCTTAACGCATAACTGATATCTTTAATTCTCTTCTTCAAAAGCATATCCTAGTAACTTCTGCCATCTTTATCTTTCCGCTTTAAAGACAGCTGAGAGTGCCAACTGGGTGGGTCTTGACTCACATAACACCATCTGGCTCCTCAAGTCAGGGGGAGAAGTTTAACAACACAGGAGTCTTCCAGACCCATTGTCAGTTCTACCACCCCTCCTGGCTTCTCTCGTAACGCTCTGGAAGGGAAGCAGTGCGTCTTTCCAAGGACTATACACTAAATTATGAGATCAAACTGTCTTCCATTTGGAAATGCCTTTCTTGGAATGAAAATAAATTGTCTGTGTGAAGTCCCACAAACAGAAGGATGTCTCATTCTTCAAAAAAGTGCCACTGCATGGCATCTTTGATTCGAAGCAGGGATGTCTCGGAGCCGGTGACTTCCCACTGTCCTTAGAGATGGGTTTCCTCTGCTCTTAAGAGTCTCATTTCATGGATATTAGGACCTGCTGTGTTGTTTCAAGCCATGAAAGCTGAGAAGAAACAGCAAGCTGGAACATTTGGGGATGAACTTTCCAGAGTTTGCTTTTACTAAAGTTTTACAAACGATCATTATTATGCTTTTAAGGTGACTACAAAGGATGAATCACGCACAAGTGACAACATAGGAGACAGAAAGGGAAAGGATAGAGAATCTTAATACCCTTTGGTCTCATGCATGAGCTGAGAGACAGACGATTCAGCTGCCTGGAATTAGGTGTTTTTCTGATGCTGCCAGACTGCAGCTAAGTGCTATAGGAAAAGGAAAAAAAAAAATGAATTTAATTCACTAAAGCTACTTGTTGTTCAAAATAATTCTTGAGTAGAATGACACCTCTTGGAGGTTCGTGTGTGCAGAGAGAGAGATGCCTGTGGTTTCTCACCAGGAACGCAATTTTCTACCTTTCCCATTTCAGTGAAAGAGGCAAAATAGCCTACCTTGCAGGCCCAGATTAGGGAAGCCACATGGAAAAAGAAGCAATTTCAAAACAAAGAAACAGTCAAATGCAATGAAGGGAAATCCAAGTTAAATAGCGCATCAAGATAGTGGGTCCTTGCTGCTGGAGTGCCTTTTGCTTGTTGAAAACACAAACAGGTTTGGTGTTTTTTTACACATTTATTTGTTTAAAAAAATCCAAGAAGTTCATTTTGCACCATATAGGCAAATCGAGAGCTAAATTCATATATAGATGCCATTATGACTTTCCATATTAACCAGAGCCAGAGCCTCAAGATGCCATTTTCCTTCACTGTAATGTTTTTCCTTGTTGAGCACAATTAAGCAGGCTCCCCAAATGGTGCCCTAACCTGAGGCTCCTTCTGAATTCAGAGCTGCACCTGCCACATTGGTCACCACACTGACAGGCCAAGCCAAAGCTGGGGCCCAGCTCCCTTAGCTTGAATACCAGTTAGCCATGGGTGATCCAGGGAAGGCCAGTGCGCAAAGGGAGACCGATTGTCATGGATTCACCCACCAGTTAACTTGAAAAGGATCTATCATAAGTGCATAATAATTGCAGTGATTAAAAAGCTTAGAATCCTAGAATCCTTTGCTATCATTTACTAGCATGTCGGCAGCACAGAGATTATAGACCAGAGGCAATCAGCAGAAAAAAGCAGTAGAAAAGGATCTCTCTAACAGGGAGAGGGTCTGAAGGACCCTGGGTGAGCTAAGACTGAAGACAGCAAGTTTCAGTTCATCCCTGTGCACCAGCAGAGACTGGGTAATAGATGTCACCAGGCACTCTGTCAACAATTCTCTCTGCTTGCTATTCGTACAAGGGCTATTTCTCCAAATAATGGATATTGATTTTGTTTTTGATGCAGTCCAAGAGAATATTTTTTTCTAGATTTTAAATAACAAAGTTTATGTAATGTCACTTTGTTACAGAGCCTGGAATGGTTGACAATAGCACATATAATTTGAGAATCAGCTATAAATGGTCTACGGGAACCTTTATAGTTTGAATTGTTTAGCTCTCTGCTGTTTTACACAAAGCATGCCTTATTTCACAAAATTAACTAACAACCACCTTCTCAGAAAGTATTCCATATCCAATTTTACTTATATTGCCCTATAAAATAACCAAAATATTAATGAAACTTATAACTAAATTATTGATAATAGTAGCTCATGTGTACAATGGTTTCTCAGGTGTCAGATACTCTCTTAAGTGTTTTGCATGTGTAACTCATTTAATTTTCATAGCTATTTATCAGTTGGGCTATTATTATTTTAATTTGTCAGAAGAGGAATTAGAGGCACAGAGTGACAAAGAAGTGACACAAGGTCATCTAACTGGTGAGGAGCAGAGCCCCAGGGAAGCCCTGACAGTCTAGTTCAAGGGCACACACACCCTTCCCTGCAGGGCGTCTAGGCCTTAAACACTTTTCCAAACCAACTTCTTCAATACAAAAGGGCGCCAAGCAGAAGTAAAGGAACCCACCACGTTTAATACCATCTCTACATTGGTTAGAACAAAATGACTGGGTATAGGAAGTATATATACCCAAATATATTTTCTACCAAAGCCTGAGATTTAATTAGATGCATTCAATCATTGTTACTCTGTTGATTTCTCTTTATTTGTACTAATTGGATGCCATTTTGCTCTTTTAAAATAGAAGCATCTTCCAGTGGGAAATCTTTCCTGATGTTTGGGACTTCAGCCAGGAGCCCTTAAAGGCTAGAGGGTGAGCCAGTGACTCAGGTGCTATCCCGGGGGGATGTCTGCATGCATGTATCTGGACACTCATCCTACTGTCGTCTCAGATGTCAGATAAGGCTGTTGATCGCTAGTGTTGGTGTCCTGAGTTGGTGCTCTGTGTAGCTGCACAGGACCCTGCATTCAGAAATGGCTCAGTCTTGTTTTAATGCTCTGAAAATTCTTAATACTTTTATCTTTAAAAGCGGCTCAACAGAGTGTGCGTGTCAACAAAACAGAAATGTACAAAGCATGTGGCCCGCGTTCCTTTCTCCATAGTCACAGATAGCATTTGTGGTACCCTACAAGCTCAGGATTCCAGCTACCACAATGTGTGGCGCAGTGCAGTGACATTCAAAGTCAGTACCAGACAAGCAATTTACATCTGCTAGTGAATGAGAAAGGTAGGAGAGAAATCTGATAGCTCCAAGGGGCTACTGTTTGCCATGGATCCATAATTTGCCTCCAAAGAAAAGCAGTTGAGGACATTCTAAGATTTAAGAATTATGAATTATGAATGATCAAGGCAGTTTACCATCTCCTCTCTTATTCACATTAATCCTCTGTGTTAGCCAATCATGAACCCTGAAAATGGCTGTAGAGAAGGGAAGGAAGGAAGGAGAAACCCACAATGTGTTTCTCCGAATCCCTTCTTACTCGCCAGTAAGCTCAAAGTGGACAGTATTACTAGGCTGTGTGTGTGTTTATCCAGAAGCAAAATAAAAACTACTGAGATAGCTTCATGTGGTGTTTTCCATTACTCTGGAAAGAATCAAATATGTATGTATCCACGTATAAACTGTGACTATGAATTCTGTCATTTTGGTGACTCCACATATGCATTAAATACTCTTATATTCGCATTTAAAACCTCCATTTATAACATAACACTGGTCAGTAAAACTCATGGTAAAAACTATTAATTTTAACTTGTCATTACTTAGAACATTAAATAACAAACACAATAGTAAGTTGAAAGAGAGCTGGCAGAGGAAATGAAAAAAAACTATGGTTTAAATCCCCTTTATTATATAAATTTTGGCTTTTTCCTTGAAAAAGAGAGGCAAGGACAGACAGACAAGATCTTCCATTCTCTCAGTTTAAGTCCATCTCAGCAAACCAGCAGGGACTGTAGTAGATGTCACTGGACATTCTTTCAGCAACTTCTACAAAATTACTTGCAACAGCCACAGCTGAGCCAGGTCAAAGCCAGAGGCTGGAATTCAATCTGGGTCTCCCATGTGGGTGGCAAGGAGTCAATGACTTCAGTGGTCCCCTGCTGCCTCCCAGGCTGTGCCTTATCCAGAAGCTGGAATCTAACGCACATCTGGGACTTGAACCCAGTCACTCTGAGAAACAATGTTCCAACTGGCATCTTAAGTGCTGCATCAAGTGCCTGTCCTATAGTTTAGTTTTTCAAGCACAGCTTTTTCCTGCTGTGGGGACTAATGGTACCAAATTTTCATTTTTGGATGGGGCAATGCAAATTATGTAGGTGACTCTCACACCTGTGTATCATGTCTTCATGACATTGAATTTCATGAAATATTTTTAATTGCAGGCTCATGTGACTTCTTCCTTTATTTTGAAAACATAATGAATTGCACTAATAAATGGTCTAGTGCAGTGAGGGGAGGGGGGAACATCACTTCCTCTTCTCACACTCTTCTCATTTTTTCCAAACAGAGAAGTTTTCTTCCGATCTGTTCTGAGAGGGGAAATAGCGAGTGGCAGCAGAGTGGAAATAGAATAGCCACCTGTGTTCAGACACACTGCTCTCAAATGCTTTGTGCATTTCTATATCCTTAAAGAACAATGTATTTGGAGGACAGAGAAATAAATAGATGACAGATAGCTATATAGCTAGATGGACTGATGAGATAGATAGATAGACAGACAGACAGACAGGATGAGATGATGATAGATACATGGATCCCACAATAGCCAGAGTTAGAACAGGCCAAAGCCAGCACCCTAGAATTCATTACATATCTCCCATGGGAGCACAGCAATCCAACCAGTAGAACCATCATCCACCTTCTGCTTCCCAGGGTGTACATTAGCAGGAATCTGAAGTCAGAGTCAGGTATTGAACCCAGGCACTCTGACACAGGTTCTGAGATTCTCAACCAATGTCTTAGCTCCCCTCTTTGTGTGCATTTCAAGAATCCCCCAATGTCCTCCATAAAATTTAGATGTTTAGAACCAGGAATCAGTTTGTCTACATTTTCTGCATTTTGATATTCCCATACCCCTTCCTGAGGTAAGATCACAGACAAATCTCAATTCTTGGCTGGAAGAAGGAGAAATGGGTGACATGAAATAAGAGGTAAATAAAAATGACTACTTCAAAACATCATCCTGTAGTAAATCAGAATTTCAGATCTTAATCTGATTAATTTTCTAAACTACAAATACTTCCAGTCTCTAAGGCAAACCACTATATATAAATATACAACCATAGGAAGTTCTCAGAAAATGGAATTAAAAGACAAGTTTACTTTGGTGCAAAAAATGAAATCCCTAAATGGCTTTTTTATTTTTTTTTTATTTTTTTTTATCTTTTATTTAATGAATATAAATTTCCAAAGTACGACTCATGGGTTACAATGGCTTCCCCCCCATACTGTCCCTCCCACCCACAACCCTCCCCTTTCCCACTCCCTCTCCCCTTCCATTCACATCAAGATTCATTTTCGATTATCTTAATATACAGAAGATCAGCTTAGTATACCTTAAGTAAGGATTTCAACAGTTTGCTCCCACACAGAAACATAAAGTGAAAAATAATAGATGATTTTTTTTAAATGATGATGAAATCAGATCAGACCTATTGTCATGTTTAATCCCAGTGAGAGTCAAGTTGGGAGTTGATAATTTCTTTTTCTTTTTTTTTTTTTTTTTACAGAAATCAGTTTAGTGTACATTAAGTAAAGATTTCAATCGTTTGCACCCCCATAGAAACACAAAGTGAAATATACTGTTTGAGTACTCGTTATAGCATTAAGCCTCAATGTACAGCACATTAAGGGCAGAGATCCTACATGAGGAGTAAGCGCACAGTGACTCCTGTTGTTGACTTTACAAATTGACACTCCTGTTTATGGCATCAGTAATCTCCCTATGCACCAGTCATGAGTTTCCAAGGCTATGGAAGCCCCTTGAGTTCTCCGACTCTTATCTTGTTTAGACACGGTCATAGTCAAAGTGGAGGTTCTCTCCTCCCTTCAGAGAAAGGCACCTCCCTCTTTGAAGACCTGTTCTTTCCACTGGGATCTCACTCACAGAGATCTTTTTGCCAGAGTGTCTTGGCTTTCCATGCCTGAAATACTCTCATGGGCTTTTCAGCCACATCTGAGTGCCTTTAGGGCTGATTCTGAGGCCAGAGTGCTATTTAGGACATCCGCCATTCTATGAGTCTGCTGAGTATCTCACTTCCCATGTTGGATCACTCTCCCCTTCATTTATTCTATCGGTTAGTGTTAGCAGGTACTAGACTTGTTTATGTGCTCCCTTTGACTCTTAGTCCTTTCATTATGATCAATTGTGAACTGAAATTGATCACTTGGAATAGTGAGATGGCATTGGCACATGCCACCTTGATGGGATTGAACTGGAATCCCCTGGTATGTTTCCAACTCTACCAATTGGGGCAAGTCAGCTAAATGGCTTTTTTCACAATACATATTTTCCATTAACTTTTTGAAGACCTCTCGTATTTTGAAAATTATCCTCTCTTTAGCTGCTATCTTTTAATTGTACATCTAACTAGGACTACATAATGATTTCAGTAAATATTTTGAGTCACTAATCCTCTGGGATTTCTTTTTCCTCTGCCATTTTTCCCATTATCAGCACAGGAGGTAATAATCCATTGACAAATTATTAGGTTGTATCTTAAAAATTCCCCTGGAATCTTAACAGTTCCCCTTGCTTTGTACACATAACAATCTTCCTAGTCAAAAATTTTCTATTGTCTCAGAATGGGCAGGAAACTAATTAATTTTAATTAAAGGGCAGAAACTTAATTTCACAAAGGGAAGAAAATTAATAAATCTGCATTCTAAAGAGAGTCCCCAGGATTTAGGAACCAAATCTTCAGGTCCGGAAGACAGGAGGACTAAGAAACTGAGCAGTCATCACGCCACAGAGCTACGACGCCTGAGGAAAGATCCCACTTGAAAGAGAGAGGTTCATGCTGTTAAAAGGGGGCTACAGTGGATGGATGGCAGAGATTAGGTCATGGCAGTGGGCACCAGAGAAGTTCCCGATGCTTTCTAGAAAAGAGCCACCATCCCGGTGCCTGCGTCACCAGGGACAGACAACCATAGTCAGTGTTAGCCAGGGAAGTAGAACAAGTGGGCTCCTAATCACACAGTCAGAGCGGATGACTTCTGCCCATCCACCCTAATGTCTGTCTATCTCCAGAGTAACTAGAACGCAGCGAAGAAGGAGAAGTGGTGTAAACAAGCAGGTACCTCCCCATATGGGACCTTCTAGCAAACAGCTAAGCCACTGCTTGAGGCTAGAAGAGAAGAGGAAATTGCAGTTTTCGACTGGGGTGAATTTAGGGTAAGTGAAATTGAAGGGAAGACTATGGAGTCTTCCCAGAATGATGTTAAGGGACTTTGAATTCGACATTTGTCAGTCAGAGCACAGTAGAAGGATGGGATTGGACAAAGCCTAAGTCCAGACTGCTCCACTATCCAGTTACAGTTCTGTGACAAGCATTTTAAAGCGCAATAAATCTTCCTCATATTATTCTGCCTGAACCCACCATACAAAAGCAAACACAAAGGAGAGATTTGCAAAATCTATACTCTCATCCAGTTGAACTCTAAAGATTTTACAAAAGCTCAGCCTTCAAACCAATTTATCAAGTGCTTCAGATACAATGCTGGAATTCTCCTCTGGTCTGTGTCTTCAGACAATGGTACTAATTGTATTTTTTATAACAGTCCACTAATCTACAATTCTAGTTGCAATGTCAATAGCACAGTCCATAATAATCTTTTTTTCCAATAATTTGTGCTTTTCTATTAGCATACTTTGAATGATGTCAAAATGTATTTTCATTGTCAGATTTTAATTTTGTTTGCATAATGCTTTTTCAATATCATGTTATGCAATGTAGTCATGCTAAAAATTAAGAATTATATGTAGGTGTTCATTTGTTTCAACATAATGCAGTAACGCATTCAGAGCCGGAGAATTGTAAAGTATCACTGTATAAATACCACAGAGGACCTGGGGCAGTATTTATCCCTCAACAAGCTGAAGCTAATGACTGATAAGTAACCAGGAGATTGTCAGTATCACTAATATCCTATCTGTGACACAGGACAGAAGACTCTCTAACAAACTGACGTTTATGGACATAGAAATAGGTACCCAGAAACAGCTCATGCTTTTTTCTATGACCAAGAACCACATGACCAAAGCCTTAAACCACAAGGGAAGTCCACACCTATGACAATGTTCATAATGATCTGGTGCAGGTATGGTACGTTGGAGGACGGGGATGGTAGTTGCAATACAAACCAGATGGCAAACACGGCTAGGTGGAGTTTTCAGTGGGAAACCAAATTAACAATATATCTAGGTGAAGGTCAGGCTCACACTAAGCCCTAATTTTAGGAGCACCAGATGGTTCCAAATGTTGCATACGGTTAACTCGTGCTGACCCAGTCTTTTTCTGGAGAATCTATGCATTCTGTGAAGGAGATAACTGTGGGAAAACCAGGAATTGCAACTCTGGAGAAACAAACTGGCTTTCTCCCACTCTGAAAATCCTAAACTCAGGACCAGTGTTATGGCAGAGAGGGTAAAGCCACCACCTGTGACGCCAGCATCCCATATGGGTACCAGTTGAGACCTGCCTGCTCCACCTCTGATACTGCTCCCTGCTAGTGCACCTGGGAAAGCATTGAAAGATGGCAAAAGTCCTTGAGCCCCTGCACCCACATGGAGACTTAGAAGAAGCTTCTATCTCCCAGATTTGGATCATTTGGGCTTCAGGTGCTGTGGCCATTTGGGGAGTGAAAAAGCCACTGAAAGACCTCTCTCTCTCTTTGTATACACACACACACACACACACACACACACATCTCCCTCTCTGTTAATCTGCCTTTCGAGTAAATAAATATTTAAATAAAAAAAGGAAATCTTGAACACTAAAGGAGAAAAGTGTATTACTTTTGGTTAGGTAGAGAATTAAACATTTTAAGTCAACAAGAAAGAATATAAGAAAACTTCCAAAGGCAGTAGAAAGAGTACAGATGCCCCAAGTGTAGGTAGTCGAGGGATGAACAGGAGCCTGTATTTACTGATATCGGTTTATTTTGGAGCTCCCAGAAGGAAGAGAGAGATGACTGCCGAGCCACAGGTAGCGTTGTGGATCAGTAGTCCAGTGAAATCGGCAGACCAGTTTCTCAAGTGAATTTTCCACATTCAGAACTTTATTATGGACCTAGCAGGTGGCTGGCATGTACATGAGTCACAAAAAAAAAAAAAAAAAACAACAACAATGTAGACCAAATAAAGAAAAAACTATGATTCAGCTCCGATTCTCAAGTGGACTTGATAAATAAGTGATGCAAAATAAATGGGTTTCACCACCACAAAAAGGAAATAATGTGCTCAAGTAGAAACAGAGGGGAGAAGAAGGAAGGACAGAGGAAGAAAGAAATCACACAGCAAGGGAAGAGGGATGGAGGAGGGGGGAAGAGAGAGGGATGGAGGGAAGGAGCAAGGAGGATGCTCCTCACCAGCTAAACACTCCTGACTAACCTAATCCTTCTAAATTAATTTTCCATGTGCGCCTGAATTCTACTAGCTAAAAGCATAAAACTAAATAAGCTAAGCATTCTGGTTTGCATTAGAATGTGTCACTATTTCATTACCAAAAATATGAATAATAATTCCTGTAATATCCCTAAAATTGAACGGCTGTGAAAAGCAAAAGAGAAAGAGAAAAGTAGATATATAGAAACAGTTGAAATATTTGGGAGAATTGCTTTCAAAATTCCTTCTCATTGGATTTTTTTTATTATTTGAAAGAGTTACAGAGAGATATAGAGACAGAAAGAGGGAAGTCTTCCATCTGCTGGTTCACTCCGCAAATGATCACCACGGCCAGAGCTGAGCAGATCTGAAGGCAGGAGCCAGGCACTTCTTCCAGTCTCCCACGTGGGTGCAGGGGCCCAAGGACTTGGGTCATCCTCTGCTGCTTTCCCAGGCCACAGCAGAGAGCTGGATTGGAAGTGGAGCAGCCAGGCCTCAAACCAGTGCCCATATGGGATGCTGGCACTGCAGGCTGAGGCTTTAACCCGCTGTGCCACAGCACTGGCCCCTCTCATTGGATTTTTAGACACTGGAAATAAATTTGTGGTGAATCTCTCCCTTTATGCAAATATTTTAATAGAAACTCAATCCTGTGTCCTGCTTTTTTGCAAGTTGCACCTAAAGGATAGTGTAATTAAAAATAACTGCAATTGTATTTTCTTCCTTCCATGACATTTTTAAAAGACTTTTTTTTTTTTAATTTGAAAGGCAGGTTGACAGAGAGGAAGGGACAGAGAGAAAGATCTTCCACCCACTGGCTCATTCCCCAGATGGCCACAGCCAGGTCTGGGCCAGGTCAAAGCTAGGGAGCTGAAACTCCATCTGGACCTCCCACGTGGGTGACAGGGGTCCAAGTACTTGGGGCATTTTTTGCTGCTTTCTCAGGCACATTAACAGGAGCTGGATTGGAGTGGAGCAGCTGGGACTCAACATTACAGTCGTATTGGATGCTGGGATTACAGGCAGCAGCTTAGTCCCTTGTAAAACAATGCTGTCCCCTACATGGCTTTTTTTGCATATAAAAGTATACATTTCTTTTATTTGAATTATAGGGAGACAGAGAGAGAGAGAGAGAGAGAGACAGCAATCAGCCATCCACTGGTCACTCCCCAAATGCTTAGGACAACAAGGGCTTGGTCAGGCCCAAAGCCCAGGAATGACAGTTTTTCCCACATAAATGACAAGGAGACAAGCACTCAGGCCACCATCTCTGCCTTCCGTGGTGCATAGCAGAAGGAAGCTGGAATCAGGGTGGATCTGGGACTCAGAACCAGGCACTCCAGTCTAGAATGCACCCATGTTAATGGGGTCATCTGCTCCCCCCAAATGCTGGCCCTTTGTTTGTTCTTTGTCACCACGATTCATTGTCAGGGTTTTGGTTTTTTTTTATTCTGCCTTTAACTTAAAGTGGAAGTTATTTCACATCATTTAAAATATATTTCTTAATTTGTTACATGAAACACCTTAACACATAGAATTAACAAGTATTTGATACAAGGGGAAAATGATGGAAAGTAATACAAAAAATAGACCATATATTGTGGGTTCTATACCACTTACTGCACAACAGGAAGCATATAAAGAGGAATAAGCATATGAACCAGCAGGATCAGAGACTTTCTTGGTAGTTAATTGAATCATGACTAACTATAAAATGGACATGAGTGTGTATGCACTGCCATAATTTAAGACCAGAGTACAACGATGATTATGCAATGAAAGTGTTGTAAGAATTTCAAAAGCATGAGGAAAACTGGCAAGGGCAACTATATTTAACAAGAAATCAAATTATTCAATGTAAAGTATTATTTGTTAGCAATGTGAAAATATTGAAGACTTAAAATTCATATTCTAGAAGCATTCCAGTCTACAAAGTTGAAAGGTACCCCATTCCACAATCCAATATCCTCTATTAAATATTCTCATTGCACTCTTGTTCATGCTCATAGAGAGAGAGAGAACATGAAATAGAACATTATCTCTACTTGGACTAAAAGCCAGAAGTATTCGTAGGTCTGTCCTAAGAAAGGAAGGCCAATCTTTTGGCCAGTGACAAGACGATGGTAAGGATAGCCAATAAAGATTAATATCACACCAGGTTAATGGCTCCCCTGACAAGCATAACACATACAAAATCCCTGTAGAAAATTGTCCCAGATGTAAGCTGTCAGGTTTTCCACTTAACAATCATCAAATACATAATTTCTACCCTCAGCTATGCACCATGTCAGGAAAAAAATATAAAAAAATAAAATAATGAACTCTTTTGCAGATAACAATCATGAACTCCAGACAAGACAGGAAACAAGGTTCTGAAGGGACTGCAGAGACCAAAATCCCACAGAAACCAGCAAGGAGACAACACTGGAGGAGGGCTCAGTCCTTCCCTTCCTTAAAGCTCCTTGACTCAAACTAAACCCCAGCCTTCCTGGCTTGCAGAACCAAAGAACAGAGTGTGGCGCGCAGCTGCAGCAGCTGGACACAGAGAGGAAAACTGAAAACAAGTGCAAGCAGAAGTGTACACATAAAATCTACCCGCATTTCTTGGAAATTCATGATTATGCATGCATGAGGTAGATTTCAAAGAATCCAATCAAGGGTAAAATATTTTAAGATTTCAGCAGCTGCCAAACTCAGGATAGACAGTTTAGATTATGGTTCATTTAAGTCCACTGATTCTTGAAAAAAAATCAACACTCTTTATATCATGGTTACAGTGTCTATGATAAGTACACATCACACCACGCATCCAGAATAGAGTCCAAAGTTATCATTTCTGCAATGAAACAGGAAAACCACAGCTACTCTCAAGAGACAAAGAAATCAATGAAAACCAACTCAATCCAGTTTCTGGAATCAGCAGGTAACAATTTTAAAGCAGCTATTGTATCTATGTTTAAGGACATAAAGTAAAATATGTTCATTATGAGTGAACCTATAGGAAATATCGGCAGAAAATGAAACTACTTTTTATTTATTTATTTATTTTATTTTTTATTTTTTCACAGGCAGAGTGGACAGTGAGAGAGAGAGACAGAGAGAAAGGTCTTCCTTTTGCCGTTGGTTCACCCTCCAATGGCCGCCGTGGCCAGCATGCTGCGGCCAGCGCACCACGCTGATCCGGTGGCAGGAGCCAGGTGCTTTTCCTGGTCTCCCATGGGGTGCAGGGCCCAAGCACTTGGGCCCTCCTCTACTGCACTCCCTGGCCACAGCAGAGAGCTGGCCTGGAAGAGGGGCAACCGGGACAGACTCCGGCACCCCGACCGGGACTAGAACCCGGTGTGCCGGCGCTGCAAGGAAGAGGATTAGTCTAGTGAGCCGCGGCGCTGGCCTGAAACTACTTTTGAAAATGAAAATTCACTAGATGAAAAATGAAATGTCTGAAATACAAATTCTGTTCAATCCATTGAAGAGCAAAGTAGATAGAACAAGAAGAGTTGCTGTAATTGAAGAAGGAACAATAGAAATTATAGAGTCTGTAAAGACAGAACAAGGTTGAAAAATAAAATAATTGACATATAGCTGTCTGTTGGACAAGAACAACCTTTTCAGTACACAAAGAAACTCATATATACCCCACCAAACCAGGTTAGCAGATACAGGAGCTGGGTAATACACACGTTTGTTCCAGTAGGCTTCATTTTAAGCTATGGTGAATTAGCAAATCACAAATATAAAAGACATTTTCCAAAGTCAAAGAAAAATGTTTGTACTATCTTCCTTTCTCTTCCTTTAAATGCTTACCAAGAAAAAAATTTCATAATTCATTTGGAAATAATACATCACGCACTGGGGATGAATAATCACATGTGAACTTTCAAAACTTTCATCTTAATAACTTATATTACCTTTGAATAAATCACTCTTCTTTTCTCCAAAAATAGCATTGATTTGATCTTGTAAACTACGATCTTATCAGAAATAGGTACTGAGGGGCCAAAGTTGTGGCACAGTGGCGATGCCAGCATCCTATAGGAGCAACAGTTCAAGCAGCAGCTGCTCCACTTCTGATCCAGTCCCAGCTAACGCACCTGGAGAAAAGCAGTGGAAGACGGCCCAGGGCTTGGGCCCCTGCCACACACATGAGAGACCTGAATGAAGTTCCAGGCTACTGACTTTGGCTGGACCCAGCTGTGGCTGTTGTGGTCATTTGGGGAGTGAACCATTGGATGGAATAATCTCTCTCTCTGTGTGTGTGTGTGTGTGTGTGTGTGTGTCTCCCTCTAGCTGTTACTCTGACTTTTAAATAATTATATATGTGCATATATACAAATATACATATATATTTCTAATATTTGGGATGACTAAACATTCACTTCAACAGTTTCTAGACACTTCTACCATTCTAAATAATGTGATCTATAGTTCTCCGGAATTAGTGTTTCTTGCTTTGTTTCTGTTTGTTTCTGACTAGTGTTTGCTTCCTGCCCTGTAATTTTCACATCATTATAGTAAAGAAATAAGTTAATCAAATTATAGTCTAATTCAGATGTGGGAAGCATACTTAAATTTGGCAAACACTTGAAGAATTTCTTTGTGGAGAAAATTTAAATTACAAAAAAGAAATAGATAAGGCCCTGTCAAATGAAATCCTGAAATGTATACACTAAAGCTTAAAATAGTGTAACTTTAACAAAACGTAGCAATTACTATACACTAACTCTTGTTGTAAATGATTTACAAAAATGAACTCAGAAAACTCTCAGTGCTACTAAGGAGGTAGTTGGCATTCAGAGTTTGTAACCTGCCCAAAATTATACAGTTAGTAAGGGCCAGAACCAGGGTTTGAACTCACAAACTGAATTCAGAGATTTTGCTCTTTCCCATCCTAACAATTTCTTTTCCAGGCTAAGATACTGACAATTGACCATAACCAAAACAATGTCCATGTGAGAGAGTGCTTCTAAAAACTCGTGGAAAAAGGAATTAAAAGAGAAGCTTATTTGGGTGCAAAAATTGCTGAAATTCAGGCAGAATGGTTTTCATATATTTTTCAAGAATTTTTGAAAACGCCTCGTATGCCATGGGCTTAAAAAAACTGCATCAAAATAATCTTGCCCTTTAATTACATTTTCCCACATATTTTAAGATGCCCTTGTGTTTCCCACAGAAATCAATGTTATTCTCTGCTTCCCTGGAATTCTGGAATAGGAACCTGAGCCTGTTGCATGATTCTTTTGTCAAGTTTGCTCTCACCTTGGGTCAGGGATCTGCTGTGATCTCTGGGTAAACACACCAAAGTTTTTTAATTTTACTTTCTCTTAGAGCACTTGAGAGCATACTTTCCTGCTCATTATTGCCATGAATTTTGTAGCTTTTCTTGGGAGTTTTATCTTAAAAAGGATACATAAAGCATAAAGAAGCTTAAAAACTTGGGGAAAAGCTCAGGTTTAATAAAAAAAAAAAAAAAAGAAGCTACTACCAGGATGTCAATTAAAACATTTTTAGAATGTATCACATTGTCACCATCAATAGTTGAGCTGTATCTAACAACAAGGAGGATCACGGATTAAACAAGAGAATTCGGTCAAGTTAGTTACAACAGTATCATTTACACGGGAGTAGGTTATACATTTATGTTCTATTTCTGCTGTTTTTTTCACACTAGTGGTTTTTTTTTTCATAAAATGCTTCAGTTATTATTTGCAAATGAAGTCGGCAAATCAGTTGTTCTTACTTTTCCCCTTGCTTCTTATATGGCAAATGGGAAAATCAAGAAATACAGCACCAGGACCGACACTGTGGCAGAGTGGGTGAAGGATTAAGCTGCCACCTGTGACAACGACATCCCATATGGGTGCCAGCTCGTGTCCTGGCTACACCACTTCCAACCCAGATCCCTGCTGATGTGTCTAGGAAAGCAGCAGAGAATGGCCTGAGTGCCTGATCCCCTGCACTCAAGTTAAAGACCAAGAAGAAGCACCTGGCTTCTGGCTTCCTACTGGCCCAGCCCCTCTTGTTGAGGCCCTCTGGGAAGTGAACCAGTGGCTGGAAGATCTCAATCTCTCGCTCGCTCTTGCTCTCACTCTCTATGTAACTCCGCCTTTCAAATAAATAAAATAAATCTTTAAAAAAAAAAGAAAGAAAATATAACAGCAAAAGGGAAATTCAGATGAGACAAAGAAAGCCAGTGAATGCAGTACTTCTCCGTGTGTCTTACCCGGCAACGAGATCATCGTCTGCTTTTAAATGTGCACGCAGGACACGCTGCTCCCCATGGTGAGAGCCACCGCTCCAAGCAGGAGGAACAGGTACAGGTGCACAACTCATCCTGAAAAGGCAAAAGATCTGACAGTCAACACCCAGAATCCAATCTCCCTCTGTTCCCCTGCCCCCACCCTTCCCAGCCTCTGCTAATCACTATTCTTGGTTCAGATCAACTGTTGTTGTTGTTTAATTATACAAATAAGAGATAACATGATGGGGCCAGCACTGTGGCACAGTAGGTTAAAGCCCTGGCCTGAAGTGCCAGCATCCCATATAGGTGCCGGTTCTAGTCCCAGTTGCTCCTCTTCCAATCCAGCTCTCTGCCATGGCCTGGGAAGGCAGTAGAAGATGGCCCAAGTCCTTGGGTCCCTGCACCCATGTGGGAGACTCAGAGGAGGCTCCTGGTTCCTGGCTTCAGATAGGCACAGCTCTGGCCGTTGTGGCCATCTGGGGAGTGAACCAGCAGATGGAAGTCTTCTCTCTCTATCTCTACCTCTCTCTGTAACTCTGTCTTTCAAATAAATAAAATTAGTGTTTAAAAAAAAAAAAGAGAGACAACATAAAGTATTTGCTTCTCTGGGTTTGGATTATTTCACTGAACATCATGACCTCCAGTTCTGTCCGTTTTGTGACAGATATCAGGATTTCCGTGTTTCGTGGGTGACTAATATTCCATTGTGTGTATAAGCCACATTTTCTTTATATATTCATCTATCAGTAGTCATCTGAGTTAACTCTTTAACTTGATCATTATGAATAATTCTGTAATAAACATGGGAGCACAAATATCTCTTTGTTCAGTTTATGCTCTGATGTGTTGAAATATTTATATTAATTAAATATTCAAGTGTTACATGATAATCAAAAATTTTAAGTGTAAAATGATATATTCTGAGTGAGTTCCATCTGGATTATTGTGAGTATTCAGAACTTTGAAATTCATTTCAGATATGCAAATCTATTCAGTAAAGTGATGCATGAGAAAAATCAGAAAAATGAACAATCTATAATAGTAACTCATTAAAACGATTTTATTTGGCTTCGGACTATATTTTATGTTTACATTTGCATACTTCCTGCTGATGTGTTGCAAATTCATGCTTTCAAGCAAAATGAAGTCATAAAACCATGCAGAACCAAGAGAAAGAAACAGGAATACTTAGGACTCTGTTCTGCTGGTCTCAACCTCCCTCTTTGCTCTCTGCCTATTGAACAGGTGTGTCTCCAGAACAAGAGGGAAACTGAGAATCCCAATTGGTCTTTTCAGTACCACTGCCCTCCCTCTGCGCTCAATCAGTCTCTCTAATACCACCTGAACTCCCGTACCACTGGAAAAAAAATGAAGTGGAAAGGTAAAATCTAGGCATCTCAGAACAGGCTGGGCTCAGATATTCCACTAAAAATGCTCACTAGGGCCTGAGGAGTGATGCCAGTGGTGGAAGCCAGGGCCTGTGCAGGAAGCAGAGCTCCTGTTTTGTTTTTTTTGTGGGGCAGTAGGTTCGGCCACCAACTAGGATGCCTACAAACTACATCCGGGTGCCTGCTTTGAGTCCAGCTGCCCATATTCCAGCTTCCTGATAACAGACATCCTGGGAGGCAGCACACGATGACCCAAGTGCCCTGATTCAGGAGACCCACGTAGAGTTTCTGGCTCCTGGCTTTGACCTGGCCATGCCTTGGCTCCTTGACTGTTGCAGGCATTTGGGGAACAAACCAGTGCATCAAAATGAGGGGGCAGGTGCTGTGGTGCAGTGGGCTAACCCTCCACCTGCAGTGCCAGCAACCCATATGAGAGCCCGTTCATGTCCCAGCTGCCCCACTTCCAATCCAGCTCTCTGCAATGGCCTGGGAAAGCAGTAGAAGATGGCCCAAGTCCTTGGGTCCCTGCACCCATGTGGGAGACCTGGAAGAAGCTCCTGACTCCTGGCTTCAGACTGGCCCAGCTCTGGCCATTGCAGCCACTTGGGGAGCGAACCAGCAGATGGAAAACTTGTCTGTCTTTCCCTCTCACTGCGTATAACTCTACCTCTCAAATAAATATATTTTTTAAAAAGTCTACTTATACCTTCTCCACCACTCTCAAATAAACAAACACTAAAAAGCATACCCTGATTGCAATTACACCCAAATGATGTCATATGTCAGATGTCACTGCCCTCCGGGTCACGGCTCCATCGTTCTCCCAAGTCTCCATGAACCTAGTCCTGTAACGTCCCCAAGCTGGTTCCCAGCAAGTTTACTCCAGTGCGTATCACGCATGCCACGAAGACTGCCACCATGACTGCGAGTTGATTCCCACTTTCTTGTTTCACATTTGTGACCCCGTGGCTCACACTTTGCCTTTTATCCAGGTCTAAGCTCACCTTTGCGTGTATGTCTTCCAAGACCACAGTTGTTGTCAGCCTGCTTATTTAATGTACCTATTTCTACCCTTGATTCTCTACCTCAGGCCTTGAATGAATATCATCTTCATGAATAAAATGTCATTTGTTTTGCTTGTTACAGTAGGAACGATCCCTGGAACACTGCATACCACATAGTAGATTCTCGGTAAAGGTTTGCTGAGTGACGTCAGTGTATGAATGAATGATGCCCCATGAAAGGGTGCCGATAGAGGCGATCAGCTGGCAAAATCATGGATAACATGTAGCCCCTAAGGAAGCCAAAGCTGATACAAAGAGCATGCATTTCCAAAAGGAAGAAAAAGTGAGGGGGGGAGAGGAAAGAAGGAAGGAAGGAAGGAAGGAAGGAAGGAAGGAAGGAAGGAAGGAAGGAAGGGAGGGAGGGAGGGAGGGAGCAGGGTGCAAAGAAGAGACAGGGAGAGAGGGAAAAGGAATATAATTATATTCTTAGAATTGTATCTATGAACTACCTTGAATCTGTTGAAAACTAAAAACCTCAAAATAAAAATTAGAAAAAAGATATTCTGGTGTTGATTTTTCTTTCTGTCAAAGATGCTTAAAAAAAGGTGTTTTGTAATCCTCATACTTTCTTAAAGATGCAAAATATAAATAGAAAATATAAATAAATTTACATATAGAGTTTTTAAATATTTGATTTAAGATACTTGCATGAATATCTTTATTTGTATTATATCTTCGGCTTTCACCCACTACATTTTAAGAAATGGGGGGGGGGGCTGGCGCTGTGGCGTAGCAGCTAAAGCTGCCACCTGCAGTGTCACCATCCCATATGGGCACTGGTTTGTATCCTGGCTGCTCCATTTCCAATCCAGCTCTCTGCTGTGGCCTGGGAAAGCGGTAGAAGATGGCCCAAGTCCTAGGGGCCCCTGCACCAGCGTGGGAGACCGGGAAGAAGCTCCTGGCTCCTGGCTTCTGATTGTCACAGCTCCAGCCATTGCGGCCACTTGGGGAGTGAACCAGCGGATGACAGAATTCTCTCTCTTCTTCTTCTTCTCTCTCTCTGTGTAACTCTGACTTTCAAATAAATAAATAATCTTTAAAAATAGAAAAAAGAAATGTGGATGTTTTCAGCTATATTTAAACCTGATTAGTGCTGGTTCATTTACATATTTTTAAGGATTTATTTATTTGAAAGGCAGAGTTACAGAGAGAGACAGAGAGAGAGAGATCTTCCATCTGTGGGCTCATTCCTCAAATGGCCTCAGTGGCTTGGGCTGGGCCAGGTCAAAGTCAGGAGCCAGGAACCCTCTCTAAGTCTGAGGTGGTTGGCAGGGACTGTCTTTTTCTGCCTTCCCAGGTACAGTAGCAGGGAGCTGGATGGGAAGTGGAGGAGCGGGGACTTGAACCTGCGCTCATATGGGATGCCAGTGTCCCAGGCGGCTGCCTTACCTACCGCACCACAAGGTCAGGCCTGTGGTTTCATTTAATAAAACTGGATGATTAGCTGAGCTAGTTTTTACTTTAGCTTCCGTTTTTCTCTTTAAAAAAGATTGCTCCTTTGCGCTCAGAAGTAGTGTTGGGTTATTAAAACAAGAGGGACCGGGTCGTGGAGAACCGACGGGAATGGGTGAACCATCTCAGCAGAGGGTTCCGCGAGTGAGGTTTCTGTGGCAGAGGGCTGCGAGAGGAGCCGCCTATGCCGTCATTCGCGGAGCCCCGTGTTCCAGGAGAAGGAGCAATGCTGACATCTAGTGCTCACGAGCGGGAAGACACAGGTTCGATTCCTCGGCACACCGGTGCCCGGGAGCTCCAGGTAGACGGGGCTTCGGGGTGCACAGTCCCACCTCCGAGTCAGCCTGGAAAGTGCGAGGACTTGTGAGCAACCCCGGCGCTGGCAACACCGCGTGCTGCTGGAATCACCAGGTCCCCAAGGCGAGCTCCTGTGCACCCGGGCTGCCCGCCGAGCGGAGACAGCTGCCCGCCGGGCACGGCGAAGGAGACCCTGCGGAGACAGCGGCAGAGGCGAGCCCCAGTGCCCAGGGGACGCCGTCTGCAGGTGCTGACGAGGCCCAGGAGTGCCTCTGGCGTCCACCTACCTCGCCGCACCGCCGCCAAGGGTCCCGGCCGCTCCCTCGCTTCCTGGGCCGCACCTGTCGCGGGAATGGCGCCCCCTGGCGGCTCTGCTCCACAGCAGCACTTTCTACAAAGCGCCCGGGATTCGGGTAATTTTATCCGCGGGTCAGACATCAGAGAGAAACCACCGGCCGGGCTAGCATTTCAGTGAGGACTTGAGCAAGTGTGAGCTGAGGATAAATAGCTGTTTCACCATTTACAATATGTCTAGAGACATCTGCAGAGGAGCAATTGCATTCAAGAAGAACGATGTGTCTACGTTTATTTTCTCTCACTCTGCTTTTGTGTCTGTAAATACCTGCACTGGGTGTCATTAAGCACAGCAGAAGGAAACTTTAGAAGGGGAAATCGGCCTCCTGCCTCCAAAACATTTCTAAATAGCGGTGACAGGTGATATTGCCTAGAAAATGTAGAGTCAGATTTCTCCCCCGACCGAGACAGCTAAAACCAAGTGACAACACGTAACTATGGATGGAAAATAAATATACCAAATTGCTCAGGGGTAGGCACAGTTTATGTGCTTTCTTAATAATTTTATTCACTTGATTATAACAAACATGTTTCTTCCTTGAGATTAGATGTGTCCTCCATGGTTACAAACTAAGAAGTAAATCAGATTTTTTTTTTTTTTTAAGATTTATTTATTTGAAAGTCAGAGTTACACAGAGGGAGAATGAGAGGCAGAGAGAGAGAGGTCTTCCATTCAATGGTTCACTCCCCAATTGGCCGCAACTGCCAGAGCTGCGCTGATCCGAAGCCAGGAGCCAGGAGCTTCTTCTGGGTCTCCCGCGGTCCTTATGGGATGCCGGCACTGTAGGTGGTGGCTTTACCCGCTACACCACAGTGCTAGCCCCTAAAGCAGGTGTTTGTAAAGTGATCTTCACCAGTCGCTCCCAAGAATTCTGTTAAAGCTTTGCTCCTGTCTGGTGAGGTTAGAGGATTCTGGACCAAAAGAATTGCAACCTCTCTTGACCAATAGGTGTGGAAAACACACGTCTTGTTAGGATTGGTGTGAGCTGATATTCACACCACCCATCATATATTTTGGAAAACCAGAAATGGCACAGTATAACAATTAAATCATAATCTCTGGAACATTCTTTCTTGAGTTCAAAATGTGTTCTTTCCATTGACTGGCACTTACCAGTATTCAATCTTTCAGTGTCTCGGTTCCCTCCTGTGCTTTACAGAATAATAGTACTGCTTGCTTTACAAGTGGCAAAAAAAGGTGATTAATACTCACAACGCAAGAAAGATAATATGTGTAGAAACGTAACACACATCAAGGACTACCTAACACATTTGCTTCATTTTTAAAAACTAAAGAGTTGGCACAAACAGTTTTCTCAGTAAATGTTAATAAACATTAATTCAGAGATTTTCTTCTGTTATTAAAATATGAACGGCTGCATTGAAGATGTGTCTCCATGGAAAAGGAGCAAAACAATGGAAACCTCCCAGAAAGATGAGTTAAAAGTGTGATTGTGCTTCCAAGGATAGAAAAGTGAGGTGTACTGAGCTCTGTTGCAGGATAAAAAAAATTTTTTTTAAAGCTTTAAAGAGAGATATTCACAGTCTCAATCAAAGGGATAGGCCTCTCTCATGTATTCTTTTGTAGAACAATGAAAGGCATGAGGGACAGTACATGAGCATCTGCAGCAATCAACTAGAAAAACAAACAGCAGTGGGCAAGAAAACAGCTGGGCAGATCACCACACAAAGCACATTTATGAAGAAAGATATTGGGCAAATTCCAAAGATAGAGTCTATGTGTACACAGACACCTACATGCACACATGCACCAAGTTGAAAACCAAATATTGCATGTAGTTGCAAACGATCACCCCTCTGGCCAATGTATGGGGATTCCAAAGTTCATGGAAAAATAGAATTTAAACAATCAGTTTATTTTGGAAGTACCACGAACTTTGGAAATCAAGTAGAGTTCAAGTGAGGATGTGAGAAAATGAGGTTTCTTAAGACAATGCGAACCTGCCATCAGATGGAAGGAAGAATACCAACATTTTGCAGTGTAAGTGAAATAATTTCTCAGACTCAAGAAAAATGAAACTTTAAAGACCTTACTGGATTTTCATATATGTAATTTCACAAGCAAATTCAGTAATGCTTGAAAAACCTGGAGTCCAAGACGAGAGGAAGAAGTCAAGTCTGATCATGAGGTCATAGTAGAAAGCGCAGGTTTTCTCCACAGAACTCCACTGTAACCTCTATGCGCCCCTCATTAAAGCGAAGCTAACCAAAAAACAAACCCCAAAATGAAGCCTCATGACTAGTTGTATCTGCACCACAGATCCAATGTTTTTATTTTGAAATTTGTTTTCTCTGATTAAGTGAGGATTGGTGTTTTGTTTTGTTTATTTGACAGGCAGAGTTAGACAGTGAAAGAGAGACAGAGAGAAAGGTCTTCCTTCCATTGGTTCACCCCCCAAAATGGCTGCTACGGCCAGTGCGCTGCACTGATCCTTAGCCAGGAGCCAGGTGCTTCTCCTGGTCTCCCATGGGGTGCAGGGCCCAAGCACTCGGGCCATCCTCCACTGCACTCCCTGGCCACAGCAGAGAGCTGGACTGGAAGAGGAGCAGCCAGGACAAAACTGGTGCCCCAACCGGGACTAGAACCCAGGGTGCCACCGCCACAGGTAGAGGATTAGCCTAGTGAGCCACGGCACCAGCCCAAGAATGTACAGAATTAAATAAGGAATTAGTGAATTAGTGAAGAGTTAGGAGTCTCCTTGTTTATGTTGAACAGCACCTATCACCTTCTTGGGCAAAATTAGCTTCCTAATGGTGTCTGTTGACTAATTCAAAGAAAAATACACAATTCTTTTCTAAAATCAAGTTGATAAAGCTTTTTAAAGTATAAAGTATTTATAAAAGAAATTTTATATTCAAAGAGTAATGAGAATTCCCTATTGTGTTTTTCATACCTGGAAGTAAGAACAGCTCTTGGATTTTCAGGGTTTTTTTTTTTTTTTTTTTTTTTAATGTTTTGACAGGCAGAGTGGACAGTGAGAGAGACAGAGAGAAAGGTCTTCCTTTGCCGTTGGTTCACCCTCCAATGGCCGCCGCGGCTGGCGTGCTGCGGCCGGCGCACTGCGCTGATCCGATGGCAGGAGCCAGATGCTTATCCTGGTCTCCCATGGGGTGCAGGGCCCAAGCACTTGGGCCGTCCTCCACTGCACTCCCTGGCCACAGCAGAGAGCTGGCCTGGAAGAGGGGCAACCAGGACAGAATCCGGCGCCCCGACCAGGACTAGAACCCGGTGTGCCGGCGCCGCTAGGTGGAGGATTAGCCTAGTGAGCCACGGCGCCAGCAGAATTTTCAGTTTTAAGTCAGACACCTGACCATTTTTAGAACCTCCAGGAATTCAGGTATCAAAAGCGGAATGTCCCATAACAGCACCCTTACTCTGAGAGCAGGTAAACAGTAAAGATGTAGATGCCTGGCCCACGGTTAGGACAGCTTGTCAAGGAAGCCTGCACGGTAAACTTGTATTGGCAGGGGTCAGAGGATCTTGGGGATATGTTCATAAGGAGATTTAATACTTCATCCCATGGCAATGATATCGATCTAATAAATGAACCGTGCCTCAGTTTTCCACTGAGGTAAAATCGGGATAGTAAAACTCACCCTGCAGTGTTGTCACCGCTCCAAGCTGAAATGAAAACCATGCAGCCTGCCGCGTCGCACACTAAGTACTAAAAGAATGGTCGTGATCACGTAGCTGTTTGCAGCCCCAGCCCGCGAGGTCCACGCTGCCCGATGGTGGGGCGACCTCGTTCTTCGGCAGGAAGCACCAGAAACAAGTTTCGGTGAAAGTATCCGCTTTATTAACGAGCAGGCACACCTCTTAAAGGGCAGGCAGGGGGGTGTAACTAATTCAGGGCCACACTAATTCTATAGGATGAAGCCAATATTGGTGCTGCTGTGCGTCTCCAATCAGCTTGAAGGTCACGTAGCTAGGATAGCGTTCCAGGTGATCCCAATGGGCCTGTGCCACACCTGGGAGCTGTTAACCCGATTGGCAATTACAGGGCCCTGTAACAGGGAGCAGGGGTCTGGAGAAAATGTGCCTGGGGCTCCCACCATCTGCCTGCTGTCAGTTTGTAGGGTCCCTCCCAGAAGGCATAGTGTACCACACCCTCTTTACCTCCTACATGGGCAGGGCAGGCAAACTCCCCACCAGGTACAGGGTCACCCACAGCTATTGACTGAGCTCTCCTATCATTAAAAAATTTTAACTTAATATCTTATGTGTCATTTTTGAGATAACATGCTTTTAATTTACACTATGCACAAAGGCTTAATGCCCCATTAAATAAGGAGTTCAACAAATAAAGAAAGAGCATTGTTGATCAGGCAAATAGGCAAGGGCCATGAACAATAATTAAATGGAAATATGTCCAAGTTCTCTCCTATAAAGGAAAGTTTAAAAGCCACAAAATCATTAAAACTATAGTAGTATGTAATTGTTAACATTTCTTGACAAGGATTTAAAACAAAGACAAAACACTATGCCTGTGTGTATCAGCTTTGCTAATTTTTTTCCTGAGGAAAAGAATACATCACTTTATTACCAGATCAATCAGAACAGAAATACATAGTTTCAGAAATAAGAATGTAGACTTAGTAGGAAGGCAATGACTACTTCAACCCTTCGATTAAATTAGCACAGACATACAAGTTTTATATTTCATAGTCATATGTGTTAAGTAACATATGTGCATGCATGTATGTTGTAGCTACTTTATTGCACACTTCTGCTGTTTAGCCTTCTCTTCATTTTACCTCCCTTTTTCTCCTACAAAATAAGTAGAAAAACAGAATTTATATATTTTCTTAAAATACCCATTAATTGATATAATGTTTAATACTCTGTTTTTCTGGATACAATACATACAACCTAGCACTATAAGAAATTAAGATATTAAGACATTTTGCTTTACTCTTTGTCAAAAAATGAAAAAGGAATTACACTGATTGATAGAAGCTTTTCTCATGGTCACCAAGAACGAGAAACCACCATCCACCAAAAGATGAATGGATATGAAATGCACCCCTGCTCTGCTATGCCCAGAAATGAACTATTGATAAATGCTGTGGTATCTATGGCAATGTCAGATGCATAAAGATGAATGAAAGAAGCTAAACTCAAATGGTCTGACTCCCTTCCTTCTGAAAAAGGCATGCAGATGGGGACAAATCAGTATTTACCTGGTGTTGGCGGGCAGAGGAGGGCTATTGCAAAGGGCATAAAAGAACTTTGAAAGGCGTGGGGCTGTCCTATATCATGATGCGCCGATAGCTACACATGACTATGCTTGAAATGTACTTCTCAGTGGAGCAAACTTCAATTGTGTGATAATATTTCAATACACCCGATGCTTAAGAGGAATGTGGTAATAAAGAAAAAAGCAAGCACACAAAACGTATACCCTGGTGAATTGTTAAGTGGTGAATACTGCTGTGATTGCTACTCGGTCCAAAAATAGAACTCTCTGGGCAACCTCAGAAGCCCCTCCACATACCCAACCCCACCACAGTCCCTCCCTTCCCCCCTCCACATACCCAACCCCACCACAGCCCCTCCCTTCCCCCTCCACTTACCCAACCCCACCACAGTCCCTCCCTTCCCCCTCCACATGCCCAACCCCACCACAGCCCCTCCCTTCCCCTAGGTGAAGCGTCCACCTGGCCTTGCTTTTTATTTTCATTCTTTGTTTGTTTGTTTGTTTGTTTTGACAGGCAGAGTGGACAGTGAGAGAGAGAGAGACACAGAGAAAGGTCTTCCTTTTCAGTTGGTTCACCCTCCAGTGGCCACCACGGCCGGCACACCACGCTGATCCGAAGCCAGGAGCCAGGTACTTCTCCTGGTCTCCCATGGGGTGCAGGGCCCAAGCACTCGGGCCATCCTCCACTGCACTCCCGGGCCACAGCAGAGAGCTGGCCTGGAAGAGGAGCAACTGGGACTAGAACCCGGCGCCCATATGGGATGCCGGATCCGCACACGGAGGATTAACCAAGTGAGCCACGGTGCCGGCCCTCAATGAAATATTTTTAAAAATTTAAATGAACATGTTCTCACAAATGGAGGATTAAGCAATGACTTTGTCAATTGTTCATAGATAGGTTAGATAATCTTTAGATAACCTCTTTATTTTCTTTTTTTTTTTTCTTTTTTTTGACAGGCAGAGTGGACAGTGAGAGAGAGAGAGAGAGAGAAAGGTCTTCCTTTTGCCGTTGGTTCACCCTCCAATGGCCGCCGCGGCCGCGCACTGCAGCCAGCGCACTGTGCTGATGCAAAGGCCGGAGCCAAGTGCTTATCCTGGTCTCCCATGGGGTGCAGGGCCCAAGCACTCGGGCCATCCTCCACTGCACTCCCGGGCCACAGCAGAGAGCTGGCCTGGAAGAGGGGCAACTGGGACAGAATCCGGCTCCCTGACCGGGACTAGAACCCAGTGTGCCAGCGCCACAGGTGGAGGATTAGCCTATTGAGCCACTAATAGACTTTTATTTATTTTTGAAGAACAGTTTTAGGTTTATTAAAAAGAAAGTGAAATTCCCAGGGCTGATGTTCTGGCATAGCAGGTAAAGCCAACACTTGTGATGCCAACATTCCACACGGCCACCAGTTTGAGTCTCCATTTCTAATCGAGTTCCCTGCTAGTGGCCTGGGGGATAAACGCAGAAGATGGCCCAAGTGTTTCAGCCACCGCCACCCTGTGGAAGACCTGAAAGAGACTCCTTGCTCGCAGCTTCAGCCTTACCCAGGCCTGGCTGTGGCAGCCCTCTGGAGATTTAACCAGTGGATGGACCAGCTCTTTCTCCCTATCTTTTCCTCTCATTCTGTTAACTGTGCTAAATAAATAAGTAAATCTTATTGGCCGGCGCCGCGGCTCACTAGGCTAATCCTCCGCCTTGCGGCACTGGCACACCGGGTTCTAGTCCCGGTCGGGGCGCCAGATTCTGTCCCGGTTGCCCCTCTTCCAGGCCAGCTCTCTGCTGTGGCCCGGGAGTGCAGTGGAGGATGGCCCAGGTGCTTGGGCCCTGCACCCCATGGGAGACCAGGAAAAAGCACCTGGCTCCTGGCTTCGGATCAGCGCGGTATGCCGGCTGCAGTGGCCATTGGAGGGTGAACCAACAGCAAAGGAAGACCTTTCTCTCTGTCTCTCTCTCTCACTGTCCACTCTGCCTGTCAAAATAAATAAATAAATGAATAAATCTTATTGTAAAAAAAATGAAACGGATGTTAAGTTCCCATAAGCTCCTACCCAACCAGCGGCTTTAACTATTATGCCTTTATCTCGATTATGCATTTGCTAACTGAATATCAGTGACGCAGTTTAGCGTGTTTCCCTGTCCTCTGCACTTCCTGCGCATCCTTGGCTGGACACAGAACCTTACTGCGATGTATGAGATGTGTGCCCTACCCCTTTGGCAGACTGTCGGTACCTTCTTCCCAGAGGAAACATATGTGTTGTGAGAGGCCAGAGCCACGCCATGACAGGCTTCTCACAAGACAAAAAAAACTGCCTAGGCCCAGGATGTGCCTGGTGTGAGAAGATGAAACCTGACACCGGGCAGTCCTTGGTCTGGTCCGCAGGACCAGGTGGAGGCAACCAATAAGGTGGGCCGTCCTTGGTCCTGCAGGGCCAGGGGAAGGAAGGAATGCGGACGTAATACTTATTTGCCTGGGAACTATAAAAACCCCCGAGAACAAAGAGAAGGGGGTCTTGGTCTCCCAGCACTACACTGAGCGGGAGGTCAGGCCCCAGCGTGTTGGACCTACAAATAAAGCCCCTTTGTTCTTTGCATTACGGTGAGTCTCGCTGGTTCTTTCTATCTGGGCAATCCGGAACACAACAGTGTCTGTTTTTCACACTCTGTTAATGTTAACAGTCCTTGTTTCTCAAAACCTACATTACTTTATTGGGGCTTTCAAAGTGCAAATATACTGATTCTATCATTTTGTTTATGGACATGAGTTATAGACATAATGTGTAAGGCGACACCTCGTAAGAGTGATTCGGTTAACTCAGGGAAGGAAGGATTAAAGCTCTCCTTTTATATGACATAACCAGTTTCCAACATGATCAGTTACTTGTCTTCCCAGAAAGTAAACATTGGCTGATGTTTTTAATGACTAAAGATGTGGATATATGGAGTCCTGCTTAGTGGCACAAAGGGTTAAGCCTCTGCCTGCAGCACCAGCATCCCATAGGAGAATCAGTTTGAGTCCTGGCCGCTCCACTTCTAATCCAGCTCCCTGTTAATGTGTCTGGAAAAGCAACAGAAGATGGTCCAAATACTTAGGCCCCTGCCACCCACATGGGAATCCCAGATATACCTCCTGTCTCCTGGCTTTGGCCTTGTCCAGCCCTTGGCCATTGCATCCATTTGGGGAGTGAACCAGCAGATGGGAGATTTCTCTGTGTCTCTCTTCTCTGTAACTCTGCCTTTCAAATGAAACAAATCTTTTTTTAAAAAATGAATTTTAGCATATTTTATGAGTTTTAATTCATTACAATTTTCATCACTGTTGAAACTTAAGTTGTCTCATTTTTGACCAATGAGTGCATCTCCGTAAGAATTCCTGTCCTTTTGAGATGACCTTGAATAATTCACTTACCATTTTGCATACCAAGATGATTCAGTTCCATCTTGTAAATTTCCTACACTGGTCAGCAATCAGAATCTGTTATGTCTCCAGGAAGTCTTCAGTTCTTTTCATGTTAAATGGCATTGATTCATTCCCCAAACAGCCACAACAACTGAAGACAGCCCAGGCCAAACCAAGGAGCCAGGAACTCCATCTGGGTCTCCCATGTGGGTGGTAGGGGCCCTAGTACATGGGCAACTTCTCCTGCTATTTTCCCAGGCGCTTTAGCAGGAAGCTAGATTGGAAGCAGAGTAGCCAAGACTTGGACTGAAACTCTGATATGGTATACCAGCCTTGCAGACTGCAACTGAGCCTACTACACCACAACACTGGCCCCAGAGCCACTTGTACTCCAATGAATGCCCATTGCGTATTCAGAGAGACTGACAGATGTCTAATTGTCTCCCTTTGTTTTCTCTGGGGCAGATGCTGAAAACACAGGTCTGGTGATTGACAATGGTTTTCTACCTTCCATCAATATTTTGGGGATATTTTGTCACCTAGCTTTATTGTAAATATTCTCCATATATTTCTGTTTTTATCTACAGTTGTTCTGCAAGTTTATAAAATTATTAGTTTATTTTATTTAATTCAAGGGCAGAGAGACAGAGAGGTAGATAAGTAGAGAGAGAGAAAGAGAGAGAGAGAGATCTTCCACCTACTGGTTCATATTTCAAATGCCTGCAACAGATGGAGCTAGCCAAAGACAAAGCCAGGAGCCATGAACTCAATCCAGGTCTCCCACATGGGTGGTAGGGCCCAACCTAGCTACAGCTACTTGAGCCTTCAGCTGTTGCCTCCCAGGGTGCTCATTAACAGAAAATTCGAATCAGAATCACAGTCAGGATTCAAACCCAGGCGCTCTGATGCAGGATTCAGGTGTTCCTAATATAACACCCTTGCCAAATGCCCACCCACTGTGTGAATTCTGACATGGGGATTTTCGAAGTTTCAAATCATGCTATTACTATCACTGTGCCCTCACAAAGTACTCTTGGATTTCTTTCCAGTGGCGTTAATCCCTTTTTGTCCTCCACGTCTTCTTTGGTCGGTCTGTTTTACTTCATCTCAGTGTTTATTCAGAGGTTAAAGGATGTCTGACAGGGTTTGTACTTAGGTAGTTTCATCAGATATCAGAAGTCTCCAAACGTATGGGAGAGCTTGGATTTTATCTCCTACTAAATATTTTCCTATTTTTTTCCATTTCTAGTAATAGGTCTATTAAGTTGCATTTCCTGGAAAGGTATCAGAGTGATCATCTTTCTACATGTAAATTCTCCTTATTTCTCTATATTTTTCTTATTTATATGGCAGTTGTTGGTATTAGATAAAGCTAAGCATCTTTTAGGCAACTTTTAACTCTTTTATTGAACCATCTGGAAGCTTATACTTTAAGGGTAAGTGTTGAACATTACTGAGATTTTTCGTTTTCATATTTTTCACATGGTGACATGCCATTGTAAGCCATAAAATGGCAAAACAAAAGACAAAGGAGATTGACATTAACATGAAAATATGAAGAGAACAAGAATAATTTATCAATAAGACTAATAAACTGTGATTTTAATCCTGTTTTTGTACACACAGAACCACTTCCTGAAAAACACACACCCATAAATATTTAATAATTGCTTATGGTGAAATATATGAGCTTTATTAGGTCAGCTGATGAATTTGGGGCAACATTTCCTCGAGGGGAAAACTACCCTTAATGGGATATTTCATTTGAGCTGCTGACCTAGAAAATCTCTAAAAACATGGTGGGGCTTCTGATTTGTGCAAACAGCTGGAATGACTCCAATATGCTTTATTGCTTTTTGATTTTCAAATCATGTAGGTTTTGTGTTCCTCTTGTTTCAATTCACTTCCTCCCTCTTAAAGGCATAGCATGTAGATACATCACAGCAAGATCTAAAAAAAAGTTTACAATTTTATAGCTATTAAATTTTTCAAAAATACACTAACAAGATCTCCAGGGCATAACTATAAAGCATCCGAGATTTGGGGGATTGGGAAGTTTTGAGCTGTATCAACACCTGCCTTTATTACAATCCTACATTTGCAAATCTTCTACCTCTTCTACTTGTCTGTCATCATTTCCTCTTGTCTTGGTAAGTATTCCCTTAGAGCATTGCTCTCAGAGTCAGCATGCATCCTGACTGTTCCATTGATTTCCTCCAAAATTCTATGTATTTTGCTTTGTATTATAAATTCTCCTACTGGGAGAAGCTACATGCGCCTGATTCCTGGGAGGAAGAGGCAGAGTCCAAATGATAAGACAAGTTGACAGAAAGCTGAACACTTCCAAGTAATAAGAAAAAGCCAAACTTGGACACATGTTTAAATCATATTCCCCAGATAGCTACATAATTCAGAGTTATTCAAAGTCTTCTTGTTTCATATTTCACATGATTGGATTTGTTTAGGTAAATTGGACCTATGTTTATTTATGGTTGTAAGTTAATCACATTTTACTTTTCTTATCTAATTTTTTCCAGGTGAATCAAAATGAATGTGCTGTGTTTCATCAGAGATAAAGTGCTCCTGTTACTGTTTTCCTGACTGCCTCATTCAATTAGAAAGGTCAGGCCAGTTGATTCTTTAAATACTCAGGATGCTGTGTCGTGACTCACCCTACATGTGCCAATGGCTTAGAAAACAAAATTGAGATGGCAATCATATTTAGATAATACTTACGTCTCCTGAAAATAATATGAGAGTCACCCAAAAACACTTTGATGCTGTGTACCGCAGTCTCTAATGAGAGGTTCCATTTCTCCCACTGGCACAGAGGTTCTCATCACAATGTGGTGTGGACCAAACTCCCCACGTACTGGAAGCTAACACTGAACCCTGTTGACTTTAAGTTGGCTGTCACCAAGACGTTCCGCATCCTCAGACACTCACCAAACATTCCCTTCATAGTCCAGGCCTATCCGAAATCAGACTGCTCCTGGAGGGCACTGCTCATCCGATAAATGGTCAAGATGGAATCCATCCCCCTCCCCCCGCCGCCAGTACTCCACTTACCATGGCTGAAAGTCAGTAGTAGTGGATCTCATTGTACAACCACTATGAACAAGGCATTGATATCCACTTCACTTACATAATCCTTAAATCAACACATGAGACAGAAAACCTCCTACCCCATTTGCTGATGGGAAAAGTGAGAGCCCGGGAACTTAACTCACCTGAACTCACCTCATGTACCAAGTGGCAGAAGTTAATTTGGTTCTGATACTTGGAAAATCACCCTAATTTTATACTTCCCCATGGCAACATATGTTGTCACTGAACATCATCACATACTCCAGAACATTGACTTTCCTCTCTTCTGAGAAAACACAACTCCCTGAAAGTCAAATCACCAGATATCACCTTCATCCCCTCCGTCAACCACCGACCTCCTTATCAGTGTTTCTCCTTTGCTGCAATACTAGAGTATTTATCTCCACCAACACCCACACCATCATCTGGGTGACTTTATATCCATGTACAAGATCAATTCCAAACCCACTCAGTGCTGGTCATGCTCTATCATTCTTGCCCTTCCTCACTGCTGCCCAACTTCTATTCTCTGGTCACAACCCCTTCCTTCTTCCAAGGAACTTGCTCCAGGAAAGCCCCTGCAGCAATCCCGTGATCCCATTGGTTGACTTTTCTGAGTGGTTGCCTCCTGAACCAATCAGCATTTAGCACGAGCCGGGGCCCCTGATTGCACATCTTGCAGGGAACTCCCTCATCCACACTGCAGGGTGATTATTGTGCTCTTATTCTCCCGTTCCAGTTTCTCAATACTCACTCTCATCGCTCTCTTGTGAATGGTGACTTGGCTTCTTCTTTCACTGGAAAAATAAAATCACTAGAAATACATGTACTTCCTCGTTGCTCCACCACCACATCTATAAACCTGTGTGCATTTATGTGCACCGCCAATCTGTTTGAAAGCAAACGTATATGTCCACTCCACTCTTGGCTGAAGGACAACTCCTTTGTTCATGCACAAGACCTGCCTATCACCTCTTAGTCCCTGTCACTCCATGACTTCTCTCTTTTTTTTTTTTTTTTTTTTTTTTTTTTTTTTTTTGACAGGCAGAGTGGACAGTGAGAGAGACAGAGAGAAAGGTCTTCCTTTGCCGTTGGTTCACCCTCCAATGGCCGCCGCGGCCGGCGCACTGCGCTGATCCGGTGGCAGGAGCCAGGAGCCAGGTGCTTTTCCTGGTCTCCCATGGGGTGCAGGGCCCAGGCACTTGGGCCATCCTCTACTGCACTCCCTGGCTACAGCAGAGAGCTGGCCTGGAAGAGGGGCAACCGGGACAGAATCCGGCGCCCCAACCGAGACTAGAACCCGGTGTGCCGGCGCCGCAAGGCGGAGGATTAACCTAGTGAGCCGCACCGGCCCCATGACTTCTCTCTTACCAGGCCAAATGGTCACCTCTTAGTCCTCATTTGATTCCACCTCCCAGGAGCACTGACCATTATACATCAATCTTCACTTCTTAAAAATTCCACTGTGCTTATTTTCCTCTTTCCTCAAGCCTTTCTCTCTCTCTCTCTCTCTCTCTCTCTCAATTAGGTACATAGGCAAAATGTTCCTAAAAAATGGAGCTTATTTTGATGCAGTGTTCTTTTTGGCATACATACATAGGAGGGGTATTTTAAAAGTTCTTGTAAAATGGATACAACGAAAAAACTATGCATGGAGCTTTTAAATATCCCTCATATACGCATGGATTTCAAAAAATAACGCACCAAAATAAACTTGCCCTTTAATTCAATGTTTCACAAATTTTTTGAAGTACCCTCAGATTGGGAAGAAGAGGGAAAAGAATAAGAAAGTATTTCAAAAATATTATATAAATATTACATTCTTGCACTCTGTTCACTGCTTAGCAAGACATTTGTTTTTAAAAGGCTGAAGCTAGAAAAGAACATTTTTGCTAAAATGCTGTATAGACCGAAATATCATATGTACCAAAAGGAGGAACTGTCTCCCCAGCATTGGCGATCAATTTATACATCACCCATGAGCCCGCATCCCTACAAATTTGTTCAGACATTTCATTGAACTGTTGTCATACATATAGTACTCAGGTTCCAGAATGGAAAGAAAATTGAAAATCATTTTCATGGAGGATATAGAAAAATACAAATGCCATTACTTTTTAGACAACCATGGAAAATTATGTCATTTCATGAACTTAAGCTTCCAAGAATTTAAGTTAAAATCTGTGGGAAATATGCAGTGTTAGCATGTGAAAATGGCATAGAAGAAATGAGAAGGAGATGGAAGACTTATTCCAAAGCGTTTGAAAGGATTTAAAGCTCACTCTACCTTAGATGAAAGGTGTTGCCCCGGTTGCAAAATTAATTTAGGCTATTCTGTGGTTATTTCTGAGAATTCTTTTTCTTATTTACTGAAGATCTCTTCATATACATGAATAAAAACTCACGTTCCCAAGGCTGTGTCATTTTTCCATCTAAGCAGAGGCTTGCAATTAAATTGACATGTAACCTTTAAACATTAATTTGATTTTCTAAATTATAAGCAAAAAAAAACATATTATCCCTCCACTCCTCATCTTCCTTGAATGCATGCATTTGTCCCCAGGGGAGCTGGCCTCCTACTGAATACCCTACAGGGTGGAGTGAAGTTAGATCAGCAGTTTTGTTTGCAGCCCACACACTGACATGGTGTGGCTGTGTATTACATCCAGCTCGTTCCCTAGACAGACTCCTGGGCCAAAGCAACAAAGGAGGAGACAGATTCAAGCTGCAAATAGCTTTAGGACAATCACTGTTGAGTAAGGCTTCAAGGTCAGCTCCTCATTGCTGGCTTTATTTTCTATTTTCCCAGAAAAATACACTTGATGCTAATTTCTTTGTAACTTACACAGGTCTGGCCATTGAGATCAGAATGGTACCTGCTCAGATTCTTTCGCATGAGCTGGTTCAAGGCCATGTTGTTTTCTATTTACACAGAATTGTACACTTAGAGGCAACCGTTACATCAGGCTATAACGATAAATGTGTTGTCCCTGGTGCTCTGTTTGAACGGATTTCCAGCTGCTTGGCAGATGCAGTTTTTCCACTACACCATCTATGTTCTTTGCTCCATCCATTCATCTCCTCCTGCAGACACATAAGTTGGTTTCACTCATTAGGTTAACACCACTGTTCTGAAAAATCTTAAGCTTCCTCTATAAAATAGTCTCATCCACCCAGGTGAGAGAACTGAGTCATTTTGGATGCATCTACATATCTAGATCATGCATCCTGCACACAGGATGTCTCTCTTGATGAAAAGAATCATCCCCATCCAGCATTCAATGTTTAAAGTAGGCTATGTTTTCTTTTCCTAATTATGAGTATTTGAAAGGGAAGAACCAAAGTAAACATTAGTATCTCTGTTTCTAAGGAACTATAGTCCAATCGATTGTTTCTGAATGTGTGATTTTCCTTGAAGAAGTTTGCTAAGAAGTAATTATTAAAGCAATTTTCTTGATTTTACACTAATTCTACATTTCACAAAGAATGAGCACGTCTTTTGTCTAAAAAGTATATTATATAAAAAACAACCCAATCATGTAAAAAGAATACATTTAAAAGACTACAAGCTCTGATATTTTAAAAAATTCTAAAACAGGCCGGCGCCACGGCTCACTAGGCTAATCCTCCGCCTAGCGGCGCCGGCACACCGGGTTCTAGCCCCGGTCGGGGCGCCGGATTCTGTCCCGGTTGCCCCTCTTCCAGGCTAGCTCTCTGCTGTGGCCAGGGAGTGCAGTGGAGGATGGCCCAAGTGCTTGGGCCCTGTACCCACAATGGAGACCAGGATAAGTACCTGGCTCCTGCCATCAGATCGGCGCAGTGCGCCAGCCTCAGCGCACCTGCTGCGGCGGCCATTGGAGGGTGAAACAAAGGCAAAGGAAGACCATTCTCTCTGTCTTTCTCTTTCACTGTCCACTCTGCCTTTCAAAAAAATCTAAAACAGTGTTGTAAACTATTTTAAAAAACACTAAGATGCTGTGAGATAATAACAAAGATTCTAGGATGAGGTGTTCCATGAATGAATAATAAGGAAAACTTCATGCCCTATAAGTTCACTCAAGATTCATAATGCATGGAACCATAATAAATACTCTTATTTGATCCATAGTGAAGAAATAAATTAACTATTGATTCTCTAAAAATTGATTATAGAACTTTTTTTGAAAGCCCATTAATTGTTGATATATAATTTAGCCAAAACGCTAATGAGATAGGAAGGTTAGCTGTATACTATTTTATACTTTGGAAAGTTTTTCTATTCTAATTTATTTGAGAGAGAAAGACACACGTGTGCCCATGCACGTGCACACGCATACACACAGTGAGAGAAAGAGGGAGAGAGAGAGCAGGTCCATCCACTGGTTCACTCTTCATAATGCCTGCAATATCCAGGACTGAGTCAGCCTGAAGCTAGGAGCCAGGAATTCAACCCAGGTGTCCCATGTGGGTGGCAGGGACCTGGTTACTTCAACCATCACCTGTTGCTTCCTAGGCAAGGAGCTAGAGTCAGGAGCAGAGCTGGGGCTGGACCAGAAGCACTTCAACAAGGCATGCAGGTGTCCCTCTCAGGCAAAGGCATGCCCTTTTGTTTCTTTTTAAATAAATTGCATAAAAATTGAGTTCTTATGACCATGGAGTAACTTGAGATAACTTTATAGGAAGATATACATAATCATTTTTTAAAAATTGATTTATTTGAAGGTCAGAGTTACAGAGAGAGAAGGAGACACACAAACACACACAGAGTGAGAGAGAGAGAAAAAGAGAGAGAAAGAGAGAGAGAGGAAGAGAGAGAGAGAGAGAGAGAGAGAGAGAGTCCATTCACTGGTTCACTCCCCAGATGGCCTCAAGGCTAGGTAGGTCTAGACCAGGCTAATGCCAGGAGCCAGGGCTTCAATCAAGTCTTCCACATGGGTGGCAGGGGCCCAGGAATTGGGCCATCTTATACTGCTTTCCCAGGAACATCAGCAAGGATCTGGAACTGGAAGCAGAGCAGCCAGGACACAAACCAGCACCCATATGGGATGCTGCTGTCATGGGTGGCAGCTGTACAAGCTACACACCACCAGCCCCCCCAAAATCATTTCTTTTAAATCAAAGATATTTTAAAGAGACCTGCGGAAGTAGACTGGTCATTAGATAACTAATTCTGTCATCAGTAAACATGTTGTACAGAATTTTAAAACAGGGATCCGTGTTGTGGCATAACAGGTGGAGCCACCGGGAGTAGCAGTTTGAATCCCAGCTGTTCTGCTTGCCATCGACCTCCCTAACACGGCACCGAGGAAGGCAGTGGAGGATGGCCCTAGTATCTGGACCCCTACTGCCCGTGTGGTAGACCAGGATAAATCTTCTGGCTCCTGGCTTCCACATGGACCAGCCCTGTCTATTGCGGCCACTTGGGGAGTGAACAAGCAGGTGGAAGATCTCTCTCTCGACTCTTATCTCTTTCTGATTCACTCTGTCTTTCAAATAAATAAATAAAAAGTCTTTTAAAATACTTACAAACAGTACCTTAGCCAGTTGATTAAAAATGTTAAAAATATAAAAAATAATGTGCCTAATGATCATCATTAGTCATTTCTTTCACGCGCCATATAATTCTATTTCCTTTAACACCAATCCGTGAATATGCATTCATTGGGCAAAACAGGCATAAAACCACTACAATTATTTTCATGAAAAACAGCGTTTGCTTCCCAGGAGTCAGGTGTTTCAGAAGTCGTGTGGCTGGCAGTAGCGATTCTCCTCCAACCGTCAGCATCAAGGCTGCTCTGCACACACCTGCTGCTAGGGTCTGGATGTGACTTCTCCAAAATTAAGGTGGAAACTTACTGGCCAATATTGTGGTGGTGGTGGTGTGTGTGTGTGGAGGGGGGCGTTCTTTAAGATGCGATTCGATGGTGAGGCTTCCTCCCTCAGAGCGACACGGAGGTGCTTACAAAGCTAGCTCCTCTCAACATTTGGACCCCGTGTGAGGACACAGCCCCTTCCCCTCCTGTACATGTCTGGGTCTGGGACTCGCCAGCCGCCAGAACTTGGCCAAATGCATCCCTGTTGCCTTTAAATCCCCGTGTTAGAGTAGCACACAATGGATGAGCCCCCTCCCTACCTAGCTGGAGTTAGTGCAAAGCCTCCATGAGACTTGTGCAATTTAGAGACGCAGGATGGAACCTGATTTGTGTTCTGCAGGTGACTCTTCTTCCCTTGCTCTCTCCCAAAGCTTTTCCCTCTGAAGGTCCCATCCCTGCGTACCCTCCTGGGTACCTTCTTCCCCCTGCACAGATCACCTTAATTTCTGGTTTACAGAAGACATGCTATCCCAGTTTTAATAGACAATCGGAGGGGTTGGAAATGTTTCTATCATGCTTTGGATCATCTTACTGCAATTCAGAGGGAGGACAAGCTATACAAATGTCACAGCATTCTGAACCAGGGCTGTGCTCCATGACGATTTCATTTGTTTGGGGTTTTCACAAACCAATGGTTTAGCTTTGCTTCTGTCCAGCAAGAGAGAGTGGGCATGATCACCACACACTCTCATCTGTGGACCTGGAAACCAGAGTGGGTGAGGTAGAGTCCCACTGTGAGTTTGAAATTCTAAAATGGAAATCACCTCAAAAATCCTACACGTGTGGGATGGATTTTTAATTTATAAAATTTCCTGTCATTGATTTCTAAGCCCTCAATAAAGTGCTATGCGTAATAACCCTCCTATCTAGGAGAAATATTTTCTCTCAGGCTTTCTGCTCTTGAATATAATTATAGTGCTTTTAGTGAATGACCTTCCCTGTGAAAATCATCAGTTAATTTAGTGACACACGACAAAGTTTGGAGTCTTATTTAATTTTATCAATCTCCTTTATGCTGTAAAGGCCAAAAAGACAAACATTTAAAAGTGTCATATTTCCTTTGTAAAAGTGAAGTTAGTGACACTGGGTCAGCCCAGCCTACTCACTGGGTTCAAATTTATTTTTTCATTCATTTTTATTTTCATCTACCTGAAAGGCAGAACAAGAGAGAGAAAGACAGACCTTCCACTCACTGCCTCACTCCCCAAATGCCCACAACAGTCAGGGCTGAGTCAGGCCAATGCCAGAAACCAGGGAGCTCAGCCAGGGATCCCAGGTGAATGACAGAAACTCAAATACTTGAGTCATCACCTGATGTCTCCCGGACTGTTCATTAGCAGGAAATTGATGGAGCTGCAGGGAACTGAACCAGCCCTGATTTAGGCTGTGGAATCCCCAACAGGCTGCTCAACCCACTGCACCACAATGCCCACCCCAGCTTATTTTTCTGATCTTCTTATTTGTGTCTTGTCTTTAACCAAAGTTCAGAATTTATGAGATATTGTCCATGATTGGAGACTGTCATTCTACTCTATAAATAGCACACTAAGACCCCTAATCAAGAAAAAGCAGGCCTGAAAACCTAGCAAATGAGAATTCTGATGTGCACTGGAGTTCTGAGCAAACTGGAGAGAGTTGGCAAGAAAATCCCACTAATCCTTTGAAAAAATATATACACAAATAATGCACATACTTATTTGAGGGAATTCGAATAGAGATTCTAATAGCTAGCAAATGGAACAGGTAAACAATGAGCGCTTAACAAATCAGAATCCAGAAAATCCACACACATGTGCCAGTATCAAGTAGACCATGCAAACATGCAAACCCGCCCCCTCGGTTTTGCGCCCCCTGCTGTTTGTAAACGGAAAACGTTTCCACAGTCAGGTAGTTGATTGGCTTGGGAGACCTCTAATCCTAAAATGAGCAAAACTGCCTACTTTTCTCTCTTTGCTTATCGCCCTCTTACCCTTCTTCTGCAAAGAAACACACGATGATGCCCTTCCAAATGGGCTTTCTGGTCCTCTGAAAGCAGGGGTGGCTACTATTGGAGAAGGTTCTGAAGGAGAAATTTCTTATCACGGCTCCCACAGCGGATGCCAGCGTAGCAATTCCGCCTCCAGGAAATGTGTAACAAAGCGCTGTGCAGTTCTGCCCACCCTCTTGTGTAATCCGAAAGAGACGTCATATCAGAAACCACAGATGATGACAAATACAATGGGATGGTGGATGCTGTTTGCACGCCATGGTAACCATGGCTGTGTTATCACCGCTTGTGCTGTGAAACACATTTCTCAAGACTCTAAATCACATTAGCCATAAACTACGTTCCAGGTTGGACTACAGAGCCATGACCGAAAGCAACGTGTTTAAGCCAAGTGTCAAAAGAATTAGGGTTACACCATTGTAAACAAAATAGAAATTCAGCAGCTTTAGGATTAAGGTAGTAATTTAATTCCATAAAGGTTTTCTATTTTTAAACCATCTTTTTCAAGGCATGAACCCAGGACAGGGAATTCACAATGTCAGCTTTGTTTAGCCCACAGTCCATCACTATGTCAGATGCCAAAGGGAGGAGAAAACTTGCATAGAAAGGACTGAATGTAAAAAATTAACAGAGATGGCAACCATAACAAAATGCAATTTCAAGTCAGATTCCCACGGATTCAAGTTCTTGCTGTGCAGGCTGCTCTAAACCCATAGTTAGCTTTAAGAAACTGTTTGTTTTCTTTCTACGTGTACCAGTGTCTCACATTATCCACTGGGTGGTCGGTGTTCTCTGGGGACAGATGTATGGTCCACAAAGAGGGAGGGGATGTCTTTGGGGCTTGGTCCCTGTCTTTTCCCACACCAGCACACCCTCACACACCTGTTGTGACTTATAAAACTAACTGGCATTACCTGTTTACCTGGTACTCCACTAAGGTCGATGACTTTATGTGTTTCAGGGGTCGCCAGGGTGAAACAAAGGAGTGAGGAAGAGCCAAGGAAATACAGTGGGGAGTGCTTCAGTGTGGGATGAAGTGTGCTGGAGTGCACCTGCACTGACTAGAAACCCTCACGTTAGAAAAATAATAGAGTGCTGGTTCAAAGGGCCAGAATGAACATCCCTGGATGTTTCTACATTGTGTTTCCTAAAGTGTGCACTTCTCACAGCTGAGACGAATCAGCAATGTGTTTTGCGTCCCTGAAATCCTGTGTCATACCCAAAATTAAAGCTTTTGTGGTGACTGTTTGCTAGATTTGAAGGATTGCTGGTCAGATATTTATGATGCAATAGGACATTCAAAACCCCATCTTACTCCTCTACTCCCCCTCTGAAGGCATTGGAGTCAATGAAGAGGCTTAGAGACTATCAGACAAGCAGAAAACATGGGTATGGCCACAGCTTTGGAAACAGAGAGAGTGAATGTGGGTCCTCAGAGTTCGCTCAGGTGCCCTTCAGGGATCTCTCTTCCTCAATCAGTAGCTTATAATTGCTCCATCAAAAATTTCAAGGGTGAGAGTTAAGACATCCGCACCCTCAACAGAATAACGAGGTCCAGTTCCCAGCTCTGGCTCCTGTTTCCAACCTCCCGCCAACACAGACACTGGAAGGTATCAGTGCTGATGCAAATGATTCAGTTCCTGCTGTCCATGGAGGAGACCTAGATTGAGTTCCAAGCCCCCGGATTCAACCTCAGCCCAACCCTGGCCATTGTGAGCATTTGGAAAGTGGACCAATAGGTGGGTTCCTACCCGCAAAAATAAAAATTTAAACAACAGAATATCAAGATCTATTGGCATTTCAACAAATGATCGGCTGAACCAAAATAAAGGTGCTAATGATAGAATTTTAATAAATAATTTGGGACTACTTAAGAAGCGGAGCATGCTACTGGAATTAACATCCTGACATAAAGAACTAATAAGTGAACCACGTATGGAAGGAAAGGTATTCCTGGAATTCAGCTGAATGGAGTCAGAAAGATCATAGAGGCCATGTGGTCCTGTCGTACTCTTTCACGGATAGAATAAGTGGTGTTCTTTTCTCAAGACCCATGGGATCTCCAGGATAGAGCCAGCGCTAGACTCCAGTACTGTGATTCCTAACCCAGTAGTCGTTCCTTCTATCCTCATATGATCTTCTTGTCAGAGCAAATATGTCACAATTGACTGCTTCATGTCATCCATACCAGGCGGACAGGGGGAAGGATAGCCTGGAATAGAGAGAAGAGCACATTCCTGAGACATCTGCGAGGTAGAAGGGGTAGTAGAGGCAAGAGAAGTCACCTTACTCTCTCCTGCAGAGTAAAACAAGCTGAGAATGGTCCAGGAAACATAAATTTATAATAAATTTCATCTACTTAATAAAAATAAGCCTAGTAATTCAAATAGAAAAAACCTATAATTGCAATTAAAATCATATTATTGGCATAAATCTACCTTCTTTTTCAAAATTCCAAATTCAGTTATTTTCAAAGATGCATAAAGTTTCGCACTGTTGCAAGCATTAGATGGAAGTAAAACAGTAATAATTGGACCAGCATTGTGGCACAGCTGAGTTTAGCTGCTGCTTTCAATGCTGACATCCATATGAACATGTCCCAGAAGTTCTGCTTCTGATCCAGCTTCCTGATACTGTGTCTGGGAAGGCAGTGAGTGATGGCCCAAATGCTTGGGCTCCTTCCACTCACCAGTGAAACAGAGATGGCTTCAGCCTGGTCTAGCCCCAGCAGTTGCAACCATGAAGCCACTTGGGGAGTGAACCAACAGATGGAAGATTCTCTCTCTCTCTCTCTCTCTCTCTCTCTCTCTCTCTTCTCTCATTCTTCCTTTCAAATAAGTAAATAAATAAAAAAATAAGAACTTAGAGCTTAATAGCTTTTGTACAAAAGAACCAAATCCTTTACTTTTCCATTGACACGTAGCTTTTCCAAAAATATTTTAATATAAATGTTGATAACTTTTTCCACTCATTTTGAAAATCTGTGTAATTTTGCATATATTCTGTCTTTCTTATCTCTGATATGTGCAAATATGCATATGGACCTGAAGTTCCAACTCTGTGTGTATATCTATTTGTTTCCATATCTATATATATGCTATATCCATGTACACACCTATATTTTTGTGTATATATACTTATACATTTCATATATATTATATAAATACACACACAAAGAAACATTTTGGATGGGATATACAAAGGGTCTTCCAAAAGTTCATAGAAAATGCATGTTATAAAATTTGCACTAAATAAACATTCATTTTCTCCTCCTGAAATCGTATTTTCCACTTTGGAGAAATTACCCAGCTATTATCCATAGAGAACAGCCTTATGTTTTAAAAAAATGACCTTCCTCATTGGTCAAATAAAATTGTAGTAGGGCTGAATACTCATAGACCTTGTATTAATAATATTATCTTTGTTAGAAATTTGGCAATCAGGAAGAATTGATCAAAAGAGAGACAGGAGCTGGCATTTGCCCACGCAGTTGGCATGCCAGTTGGGGTGCACATACCTGCTTCCCACATTGGATCCTGTGGGTTCAAGTTCTGATTCTAGCTCCTGACTTCTATTCTAACATAATGAAGACCATAGAAGGCAGGGATGATGGCTCAAGTAGTTGTGTCCCTGCAACCCATCTGGGAGACCTGGATTGAGCACGAAGCTCCTGACTTCAGCTCAGCACAGCAACAGCTGATGTAGGCATTTGAGGGGAAGTCCAGCTCAGGGGCAACACTTTCTCTCCCCGTCACTCACTCTCCATCCCTTTCAAATAAAGATTAAAATGATTAAAAGAAATTAGACAGGAGTGACTCAGGGGGAAGATGGGCACAAACAGAGAGAGACACTCAGTGGCCTTGCAGAGTGGCAGTTTTCCTGTACCTTGTGAGCAAGGTTTAGGGCAAACAAAGCGAAGAGAAGGCCTAGGCTTGGAACTTGGATGACTCAGGAAAAGAAAAGGAGGCAATCTGAGTTAGAGCAACACGGAAAACTTAGATTTGACAGGAAAAGCAAAGCAATGCATTTGTATGTGAAAAATTTGACACCTTTAAAGAGAGCTGAAGTAGCAATTCAAAACTGAAGGAGATGCAATTCCTACGACTTGACAATTCTTTAAGTTAAGCATATGTTTAACTTAGTTCTAGGTTTTCTCCATTGTTCAGAGAAACACAAAATACATGGTCATTGGTTCTATCTCATTGAAAGAAATAATGAATGACTAATTGACAAAAAATAGTGTATGGGTGAAATGGTCGTTTTTCCATTCAATTACAGCTTACAGCCGTGGTCCATATTCCCACTAAGCTAGGCTCTTTTTGCTTTTCACTTGTGGAACTGCTTATTTGGTGAAGTAGTAAACCTTTTTACTGTAAACTAGATTTAAAATATGTTATCTCAAAAACTAATAAAAAAACACATGGAAGGAGGGTGAAGGGAGAGAAGAGGGGAATATCATGTTCTTAGACTTGTATCTACAAATCATATTGAATCTGTTAAAAATTCATTAAAATGAAAATGAAAATAAAAAACACAAAATAAAGGAGTCTGACAAACCACCCAACTTGACTCAAAGTCTCTCTGAAATGAAATAATAATATAAGTCAACAAGTGCTCTGTTTTGTTTCTCAAAGAGAATTTTGATGAGTGTAGGAGGAACAACTGGGTCAAATCTCAAGCAATCATAATCCCGGGCTCTCCTTTTCAATAAATTTCAGTTCTTAAAACTGGCTTTGTATATAACAGATATTATAACTTTAGGCTTTTATAGGTTGAAAGAATCTTCTATTACTAAATGACTGTTAGCATATCAAGAAAGCCAGTAGGTAGCTGCAAATCTAATTTGTATTTCCACACTCTTCCCAATGACAGCCTGGTGGCCTCCAGCCCTCAGGAGTTATAATAGCATGAGAACGAAATGGGAGGTGGTAGCACACCCAGGGAGGAGACCACAGAAATAATCTGGATAGTGCCTCTGGTAACCAATAATTCTAACACATAATGGAATATTATCTGATCTCTGACTTTAAAGAGCTTGAGAACATCTCATCCTTTGAATTGGGACAGATGGGTGTATCACAGGCAATCCTAGTCTAACACCCAAGGCAATAGCCTCCTCATTCCCACATGGTTTGCACATTCTTTCATTATTTGTTCATGTATTTTGTCAAACGTTCGAGGGAATACAACACCAGATTCGGCATTGCTTTGGGAAAGGTCGTTCATTCTACCTGTTTCTTAATCTCACAGAGTCCTGGGGTCCTGTGCCCAAGCTCTGCAAAATAAACAAATGTTTCATTGTTGTACTACTGACCATAAACTTGGCTAACTGTGGTTTTTCCTCCTTCATTTTATTTAATTCAAGTCTGAGAAGTCACATCAACCAATAATATTTGAATCAAAATCCTTATCTCTCGTGCAGTTGAAAACTAAGGACTTCAAATTTGATTGGTGAAATCTGGTTGCACTCTTTACCTGTTCTGTGAAATGCATTTTCATGGCATTTGTTTTTTCCAAATAACAAATCTATCGGCCAAACCTTGATTATTGTTTTAGGATTCAAACCTGTTGCTATCAGGATGTTTTATTGAAAAATAAAATATGCACAGAATAGTACAGAGCATTTTTTTCAAACTAAAATGATGTTAATTCTTTTTTTTTTCCATAGGTACAAGCAATCTGAAGCAGTCTAGAACCCCAGAGGTCATAATCACAAATTTGTATTTCTTGGGAAGAGTCTGTCATCAACTACAACTGGCAGCAATAGAGTATCCGTGGGATAGGACCCCAGAACAGAAAGTGGTACCCCATACAAAGGTACTTGAACTTCAAAAAGTTTACAGGAAAAAAATGGAATTAAAATATGTGTTCATTTGGGTGGAAAACATTTTGAAATCCACGCACAGTTTCTAAAACCCCTTAAATGTACTTTCTGAAAACCTCTCAGAAATATTCCCAGCAATTGTAGTTGCTAATCCTTGCTGCAAACATTAATAGAATATCTTTTTGATCACTTGTTTCTCCATTAGATTGTGATGGTTTGGGGTTGTGTATACTTTTGGTTTGGTTATTCTGGTTTTCTAGTTTGAGAGATTTTTTTTTCCTTTTTTCTTTCTTTGTTTTTGTTTAGTTTTTTTTCTTTTCTTTCCTTTTTTTTTTTTTTTTTTTTTTTTTTTTTTTTTTTTTTTTGCTCAGTTACAGAAGAAATAGAAAGAGTTTATTAGGCCAAGATAAAAAAATTATTTGTTTTCGTGTTTGCCTCCCTATCCAGCCCATGCATCTCAGAGCTTGATTCAGAGTGGGAAATCATTTGTGCTTCTTCTGCTTCTTACCGTGGTCATGAAGGAACAAGACATCTTTAGCCAAACGGGCAGGAGTGCTCAGCGAGACACTTTCCTCTTTGTCTGCCAAGCATTTTTGGCTTGGATTATCTGTATTCTCCTACATAGGACTTCTTTAAACTATTCAATGAACCACATCGCAACATTATCCAGTACACACATCTTTCGTTTAGAAATCCACACACCTAAAAGAAACCTTGTCTACAAGCTGCATCAAGAAACACCAGAAAAATACATTATGAAGTGACCCATGCCGAATGCTTTCCAAGGGGCCCAGTTATATAATTTCTGGAACAGTGCTCTGCAAGATGGGCTGACCCAGGGCGAGTCCACAGTGAATCCTGAAAATGTGCAACAACTCCTCCAAAGCGTTTAAAAAGAGAGTGAGAACTGTAAGTAGCCAAACACATTAAGAGGATTTTGAAGTTTATTTTCTCTGAAGCAAGAAATTAATAATGTGCTGTGAGGGCAGGAGACTTCAATCAAACTGCTGCAAATAGAACCACGTCTACAACAGCCCCTGTGAGTTTTTACCACTTCTTATACAGCTTATTGCATATGGGAAAAATTCGACTGAGGTGTGGTTACGGATCATGTTCCTTCCTTGAGTCTTACAAACTATTACTAATAGAAAAGAATTCTAGTGATTTCTAACCCAACTGGCTGTGCCAAGAATGAAACAAAGTGGGCGTGTTGCAAAACTCTCTCATTTTGTATACTAATGTTTTATGAAGCCCCTTTGATGATAAATGATAGTTTTTCCAGTTATTTAGCTGTCAAGCATAACTATATGTCTATAAAAAGTTAGATAAACTAAATTAATTTACTTATTGTGTGAAAATTTGAAACAACTATAAATCACCTACTACTGAAATCTGCTGTAATCTCACATTGGAGAATGGGCCCTTGCCTGGATTAAAACCAGGTGTGTAACCTCTGGGGTAGAAATATATACGAAACTCATTTTAAAATCACACACAAACATAATGCTGAATCGGATTTGTAATAACTTTTCACATAGATTTATGAGCTGGCTAACAGACGGGAATAATAACATTTCAAGTAATGCACTTCAAGGTAGTCTTGAGTCCCAAGTACAAAGACAGTAGCAAACAATACATGTGCCCTGCTTTATGAAACAACTCCCGAATACTTACCAGAAAGTTTGAACACTGGGCAAAATTAATTTTAACGTGCACTTATTTCAGGGATGTTCAGCTCTGTGCCAACTTAATATTTTCCAGCCACGTTCGCGAGAAATCCTCACCACATCTGGCTGGGCCGACATCCCCTGCCTCACTGTTTTTCCCTAATGTTTTTCCTTACTGTCTTCTCTTGAACAATGCCCTAGTATCTAACCTCAGCAATTTGGATGGGAATATTCCATTCTTTAGGAATGACTTTCTTCTGCTTAGGTGGCTCCTCAATTCCTTTTTATAATTTAAAACTTGTTCCAAACCCCTTGACCACACAAGACTGAAAAGATCAACTCTCTCTTCTTTCTTATCTCCTTTAACATCCATATACCGAATCCGGATAGCACTCCTACAAGATCCGCTATCTCTCTCTTTTGTTGCATATAACAAGTTTTTTTATCCATCTTGTATTATTAAGACTCTGTGTGCATTTCATACCACTTTGAAGACAATCTTTGTGTCTTTAATTTTAAATTATTCAGTTTTATGTCCAGTGTTGCAGAGACCTAATAGGTATTAGTCTCCTGGTAAATATCTTTTGGGTTGAATTGAATGACAACTCATTTCTAATAAAATTTGGAGCCTGATTTTTTTTTTTTGTCCAGAAATCAAATCAAAGCTACTGCTTTGACCAAAATGTCAACAAATCTGATATTTGTTTTGCTAATACTTCACAGTTCCTATGAGGCCAGCCAAACCATGTGTCATATTTACAAAATACTGTTTTATTTGTTTGACATATTAAGTCTTTGAAGGATTTTTTAATATGTGTGCCTCATGTTAGGAGAATTGTTTTGGAAGATGAAACTTGAAAGAAGACATTCAAATGAATCGGGCAAAGACTAGAGCTATGAAATTGGAACTCACACACTGACTGTCACACAATTAAAAGAAAATGGCGCTATAGCGTAGCAGGTAAAACTGCTACCCACAGTGCCGCCATCCCATATGTGCGCCGGTTCAAATCCTGGCTGCTCCTCTTCCAATCCAGCTCTCTGCCATGGCCTGGGAAAGCAGTAGAAAATAACCCAAGTCCTTAGGCCCCTGCACTTGCATGGGAGACTCGGAATAAACTCCTGGCTCCTGGTTTCAGAACGGTGCAACTCCAAAAGTTGCAGCCATCTAGGGAGTGAACCAGCAGATGGAAGACCTTCTCTCTCTCTCTTTCTCTCTCTCTGTCTCTGCCTCTCTGTAACTCTGCCTTTCAAATAAATAAATACATCTTTAAAAAAAAAAGAAAAATAGAAAATATCTCAAAAAAAGTGATTGCTAGTCTGTATTATAGGTCTAGAAAGTGATTAGTAATCTCTTAAAAGACTCAATAGTAATAAAAATCAGTGTTGGAGCTATATCTGGGGAAGACAGTACAATGTACCACTCAAGCAATTTTTGGGGTGTAAAACTATTCTTAATGGAAAAGGAATAGTAAATGTGCAATTAAAATAGCAGATAATTTGACAATTTTGACACAGCAACAATTGCTTAGGGAAATTTGATTCTACCATCTGTAATAGTGGCAAATAAGACTTACATTTAAATACAAAAAGCTAAGGCAGAAATTAACCTATTAGATGCTTTCATTATTAATGTTAATATTTACATCACTGATGTTTTAGTATGTCCAAAATACTTTTCTTTAAATTTTGTGCAAATGATCTCATTTTCATTATTAACCAAGTTTACTCAGTTGCCAAGATTAGTACTATTTATAAATAACAATAATTGCAAAACATAAGTAGTAGAACTAGATTAAACTGAAAATTATCTGACTCTATAACATTTGTGTCCAATCACGCTCTTGACAAGCTTTCATCAGTGGAGTTAACCAAATTACAATTAACTTTATAATGTAAAGTCATTCAGGGGTTGAGATTAACATTCAGTGTTTCAACACCATAATACATTCCTCATCTTTATAGCTGCTTAATGTATCTTCATCCAATTAAAACAGTCCTGTATTTCTTTTGCACAGTGTACTAAATGAGATGGTACGCAATAATAATAAGAGTTTACTTATAAAACGAACACTTCTTTTAGTCATTATAATTTTGCTTTGGCCAAGAAAGCTTTTATTTTTCTGGGGAGGTCTGATCAAAAAGTCATTTTTTCTCAAAAGAATCATATGTTAACAGTTACTCACAGATGGAAAAACTGAGTGGCAGATCCAATATACAAGGAAAAGTTGAGGTAGAAACTTCAAACTGTTGTTAAGTTGATACAAAATGGGAATTAGGCGTGTTTGCATCATCTATGTTACTTTCATCGTATGTGAAAATGCACATGAATTCTTTCACTCTTCCCTAATCTACAACAAAAATAGACAAATGGGATTTTCAGTTTTGTTATTTAAGAAAGTCACTGTACTTTTAAAAGAAAGAAATTGTGATGAAATCTATTTGGATTTAATGCTGCAACTCATTATTGCTGTAACAATTTGGATCAGGTTTCTTCTGTTCACATGAGAAATTTTACAAACTTTAGACCCAGAGAAAAATCAGAACACTCTTTTTTAATTCTCTCAAAACTAAAATAATACATCTATCTTACATTTGCAAACTACCATTTTACCCTGTCAACAACTTGGCTTACTCAGTTTATTCAACTGTTACTTGGTTTATTCAATGATTGCTTGACTGGATGTTTTTCAAGAATATTTAGTAGGAGAACATGTCTTGAGCTGCCTCATAACTTACAACGTCCCTTTATATTGTAGTGGCGATCTGGCTGCCTGTAATGTTTGACAATCACAGCTCTAGTAAGTTCAGTCTATATCCAGTCACCCCACAAACATTTGTTGAGCATATGCTATGGGTCATGTGCTGCTCCAGGTGGGTATTTAGCTGTGAACCATTCCGATCTGGTTCCTACTGGCGTGGGAATTTCTCCTCTTCGTGTTCCCTGTTTTATCAACATTGAGTGCCTGAATAATTATATTTTCATTCTGAGAGATTTCCATGGCTCTGCTGATCTAAGCTTCCATACGTTGCATTTCATCTGAAGACTCAGTCATGTCTTCATTCCAGGGATTTGTTTCATGTAGTAGCAGTTTTCCTTTTATGTGGATTAACCATTTCAGGGATGTCATGATCACATCTGTCTTCCCTATAATGGCCTCCTTTTCACTTTAAGTTTTTTGGTATTTTTCTCTCTATCTTTACAGTGATTACTTCGATCTTTCCTTCTATTTCTGCAACTTACTTAGTATTCCACTGGGCCTATTGTCCCCTGCAAGATTTCTCTTCTTCCACAGGTTGTTACTTTGGCCATCTGGTGTTTTGCCATATTGTTTCATGCTTATTGTTCATGCTTACCTCAGCTCAAGCTGTGTCCAAAATCCCTCACCATACTTATGGAGTGTGGCAGGATCTGACATTCTATGAGATTGCATTTCCAGATTATCTGAGAATTGCTGGTCTTCTCTGGCTGCAGCAGTTTCAAGGCTGAATATTGGGGTGTATTCACTGGAAGACAAAAACAAAAACAAAACCAAGCAAAACAATGAGCAGAACCAGAGTTCTGTGGTTACTGTTGTGGGCGTGGGGCTCTGCTCCCCTGTTCTTCTACTGACCAGTTCTCCTCCAAGGTCCATCCCACCCAGTGAGAACCGTGCTCTCTTCATGGGATGGGGGATATCCTTGCAATTTGTGGGTCTCTTCTCTTTTATATCACTGAAAATAACTTTTGCATAAGAAGTGGAAGCTCATGTGTGTGACTTGGATGAAGCACCAGGCTCCTGGTTTCTGCTTGGCCCAGCCCTGGCCATTGCGGCAATTTGAATAGTAAACCAGCAGATGGAAGACTCTTTCTCTCTCTCTCTCTCTTGCTTTCACTCTCTCTTTCTTTCCTTCCATCCCTCTATATAACTATGCCTTTCAAATAAATGAATAAAGCTTTTAAAAAAGAAGAGGTGGATCTACTATATAAAAAGACAGCCCCACTTTTACATTATTCTTTCCACTTATCCACAGAATGAACATTTGCATCAACAAGGTATAAACCTCAAGGTTGCCTCCTTCCAAAGTAGAAACACTATTGAGGATTCTTCCATCAAGTCATCCCAACTGCCTGGGCGAGAGTGGTACTGAGGAGGGGAAACCTTCATGGTTCCTGTAATTATGTGGTCCATAAAGGCAGAGGTCATGGGTTATCCAAATTGGGGCCCTCACCAACGAAAGCAGAAATGCCTAACCAGAGTAAAGCTTTGGAGAGATGCATGCTTTAGATCCACTCACAAGCCATCTGTGCTTATTGAGTTACGACATTGCAGATGTCAGTGGTAACGTCCATGAGTGTGAGACTTCAGTCTGAGACAGAAGTCAGTGTATCTGAGATCTGCACTGCATTCCATAGGTCAGCAACACCCACTAGCTCTCACGGGACACAGGCTCAAAACCCACTTCAGTTTCAGACTGTTCATGAATGCCACTGGGGAGTTCACCAAGGTTCCATCATGTTCTTTGAGTCACATAGGGACAACACCGTGGAGATAGTCTCAGTAGCTAGAAACCTCTAGAGAAAGGTCAAAACAACAGAATGAGGCCAGTAGGCGTTGTCACCAGTGGGAGTAAAGGAAGTGATTGGAGCTGAGGGGACATCAACTGGCAGTATTGGAAACCATTGTCCGATGTCTCCCAACTGGGAGGTCTCAGAGGCAACAAGCTTTGGGGTGGCCAACTTAACAACACCCGACAGTGGATAACAACATGACACCAGAAGACAAAGTATAAATTGTTGATTTGGGGGCCGGCACTGTGGCATAGTAATTAAGCCTCCGCCTGGGGCACTGGCATCCCGTATGGGCGCCGGTTCGAGTCCCAGTTACTCTATTTCAGATCCAGCTCTCTGCTAATGGTCTGGAAATGCAGTAGAGGATGGCTTAAGTGCTTGGGTTTTCGCACGCACATGGGAGACCCGGAAGAAACTCCTGGCTCCAGGCTAGGGATCGCCCCAGCTCCAGTTGATTTGGGGAGTGAACCAGCAAACGGAAGACCTCTCTCTCTGCCTCTGCCTCTCTGTCTGCTGTCTGTAATTCTGCATCTCAAATAAATAAATCTTTTAAAAATTGTTATTTTTTTTCAAATACCCCTTATTCTATAAAGAAAATAAGATGAGTTTCCTCTAGGGAACTTGGTGAGTTCTCAGGGCTTTACCCCCAGGTATGCTCTCATCTCAACCACTGAGAGTTTGGTTTTTAAACACATCCACTGCATCCCACTACAGAACATTGCCTAGGAAAATAAAGTTACCTTTACGCAAAAGTGAATTACACACATCTGCAGATTGTCACGGAGTCGATCACTGTGTCAGTGTGGCACGCAACGCAGATCGGCCTCCTCAGTTTTCAAAACAAAATGTCGTGTCTGCCTCCTGTCCATCTGGAATTTAAAACGCATGCATACTCCTGTAATCAACTGGAGTAGAAGCACTACATGTCAGGCACTTGTAAGAGGATTCAGCCGTAAACAGCTTTGGATGCTGGACTTGCCCAGTGTGTACTTGAGAAAGCTGATGGATGACAGGCCTGGTAGAAGAACCCGTTAACCCTTCATTCCTTGGGTTGCTCCATGCCCAGTCCCTGCAGTAACTCAGAGGTCTGATTACAGAAGAAAAGGATCTGGATCATATTCCCTGTAATTCCCTGAAGGAGGGATCTTAGTGAGCTAAGATCAGAGTCATCATTAAAAGTGGTCTAATATGAAAAAGAAGTATTTTTCATTTCATAAGTCTAAACTGAAGATCCAAGATGATTTTGATTAAACGCCTTGTGATCCTTGCTTTCATACACTGCTAGAATAGTAGTATTTGTTTCTCTAGGTCAGGTTCCATAATGTTGGGTGTAATAATCAGGAGCCCAACAGACCAGGTTCAAACTGCTGGTCTTCTACTTACTGCTGATGCAATATGAAGAAATCAGGGTGAATGATACACCTCCTAGGGTGAGGGGTAAGTGAGCTAATACACACAAGGGCTCAGATGACCAGCACATGAGCTATTGCTGCAGGTCAGGGAAGAGTTACAATAGTTAGTTAGCAGTTAGTTAGTTACAGTAGAGATGGGGAGGAGTGAGCAAATGTGAGAACGTTGGAGATAATACTGACAGAACTCGCTATTGGATTGCATACATGAGGTAGAGAGGAACAATTTCTACAACACCTGGCACAAGGTTTACTCAGAAAAAGAACAGAGACAGCATGGGGACAGAGTACACAGGAAGAGGACAACATTTAGCAGGTAACACCCAGTCTGCAGCCAGGATGTGTTATCGGTAGATTGATCCTCAGGTCGGGAGCATCATGAAGCCATCTGAACTGGCTATGAAGACCTAGATGCTAACTGTTCCAGATGAGAACGAGAGGTTAATAGGAAGCAAGAATGATAAACATAGATGACCTCAAGTTGAAAAAAAAGCAAAGCAAAATACTTCAAAACATGTTACGAAACAGTTTTAATATAATTTCTAATAACTATAAATAATACTGAGAAATTGAGTGCACTTAATGATTAACTCTGGAAGTTCTAAGGATCATATCACTGACACTCTCCCTACGCCAAGCGACCTCACCATTTGGTGATTCTGTATCGAGCTATTCACAATCGGGCTTCATGGTCTTTCTTTTCCCCAAGTCCAAATTTTAAAATAAATTCTGACTTTCTCAATACAATTCTCAAGCTACTTTGCAAAGCATCTCACAAACTAACTGGTTGATAACCATGACATTAGTGCAGCAATAGATCTTCAATGCATGTAAGTCTCCAGAAAAAAAAAAAAAAGACAACGGTATTACATTAAATGAATGCTATAAGCAAAACAGATAAATTGCATTCTGTGAAAGATTGTTGAAGACTGAGAAGGACTATGATACTTATTTTTATTTTAAATGTACAGCAGTTTTTCTATTTATAAAAAATTGATACCATCACAGCATTTGTCTTATGATAAGGTTTGTTCTTCTATTATATTTTTATTTATTTGGAAATCAGAATTACAGAGAAAGAGGGAGGGATAGTGAGAGAGAGATCTTCCATCTGCTGTTTCACTCCCCAGATGGTTGCAAATGCCAGTGCTGGACCAGACCAAAGCCAAGAGCCAAGAGCTTCTTCTAGTTTCCCCCAATGTGTGGCAGGGGTCCAAACACTTGGGCCATCCTCTGCTGCTTTTCCCAGATCGTTAGCAGGGAACTGGATTTGAAGTGGAGCAGCTGAGATACAAACTAGTGCCTGTATGAGATGCTGGCGCTGCAGGAGGTGGCTTTACCAGGTATACCACAATGGATACCAATGGCTTCTAAGAATTAAAGATGTTAAAATAGGGACTGGCACATAGACAGAAAAACTTAATAAATATTTATAGAAAATTGCACAATGAAGGGTTTTTGGCAACTTTTCACTAAGCTAATGTGAAGTTTTAAGGAAATTATATTTTAAAGCTTTATATTCACATAATAATTTTAGAAAGAAAAACAGTCAAGAAGAGGTTGAATTCAATTCCTTAGTTGTTGAAACTTTTATAAGATAAAATATTAAGTAAGAAAGTAAACTATTGGGAGCAATTTACATAAAATTTAATACATGTTTGGGCAACAAAATGCAATTTATGATTATTAACCTAATTATGTCATTCAGAAAATTTAATAATGATGCAATGCTCTCATTTTGATGATTAATGTTCAGACTTTCCTAAGTATGTCTATTAAAGTCAATGATTAAACCTAGTGAAATATCCACATCTGTCTATATATCTATCATCACCATATACACGAATATCAGGGAAATTAAGTTGTTCCTACAAAGCAGCTCATCTAGTATAGCTAATTTTCTTTGATTAATGATCATATAAGTTCTCTTAGCCTGTGAAAGTTTCACCTATGAATTCAGTTATCTACTACAATACAATGAAAAGAAGCAGCTTACAAACACTCATTTGGGGGCAGCGTTGTGGTGTCCTGGGTGAAGTTGCTGGTTATGATGCCAGTGTCCCATGTGGGAGCCCAGCCCTGATTCTTGTGGCCATTTGGGTAGTGAATCAGAACATGGAAGATCTCTCTCCCCCTCTCTCTTCCCATAACTCTGCTTTTCAAGTAAATATATTTTTAAAGTACCCATTTCTATTACTTATCATCTATTGAAACATTTAAAGAGGTTAGCTTAGGGTTTCATCGACTACGATTGTAGTGGACACTGCTGGTGCCTTGTCCAACCCTACGGGACCTCTTTCACCCATTCCTCTACACTCTCCCATTGCATCTGTGTGCTTTTACTCCCAATGGCCCATCTCTGACACTGACTTCCAAGAACTGGCCTTGGGCTGCGCACTCGCTTTGCCCACAAGACAGAAAAGTTTACCTCCCCCACCCCAGCGCCCTGGGCTCGCCCCTGCTGATGACTCACCAGCGAGCCAGCGTGCACACCCAGCTCCCTCGACTTGGGAAAAACATCACTCTGTCGTGTGATTTATATTTCACAATTGCCTTGGAATCGTAGCCCTCGCTTGGTCTCTTCCCTGGCCCTGTTTAATTTCTCACACGTTCATTCTCAGGCTTTTCCTGGAAGCACTTGTGTCCAAGCCCTTGTTTGAGCTCAGAATAATTCTAAGACAAGTTTTTGTATGAAAATAAACGTTTATATATATATATATATATATACATATATATGCCCCCATGTAGATAGTAAATTAGTATTCTTTCAGATATCAATTGTTTCAAAACAATCATTTTATTTGGACCTTTCTGCTCCCATCATTTATTTTAGTAAAACATTGGCTCCCAGGAAAAAAATGGATGTTCGAATTCCAAAGCTGCAGACTAGAGAAACTCATAAGAAAGGAGCAGATGGAGAAATTGCAATAAGTGTGACACACAGCAAATGTTAAAATAGACTCTCCAGGGGCCTGTGCCATGGCTCACTTGGTTAATCCTCCGCCTGCGGCACCGGCATCCCACATGACCGCCGGGTTCTAGTCCCGGTTGCTCCTCTTCCAGTCCAGCTCTCTGCTGTGGCCCAGGAGGGCAGTGGAGGATGGCCCAAGTGCTTGGCTGGACCCACATGGGAGACCAGGAAGAAGCACCTGGCTCCTGGCTTCGGATCGGCACAGTGCCGGCCGCAGCAGCCATTTGGGGGGTGAACCAACGGAAGGAAGACCTTTCTCTCTCTCTCTCACTGTCCAACTCTATCTGTCAAATAAAAAAATTAATACACTCTCCAAAATTCCAAACCTCAGAGAAATCACTTGCTAAACCCTCTTTCCCATCTCTGACCCTAGAAGAGCAACAAGCGATGGTTCTGCTGTACAGTTCTCCTCTCCTCTCTCCTTCCAGCTTCCAGATATTTTGTATTACTACATGCCCACACACCCACAGGCACCCAGAGATATAACATATATGCACAGGTACACATCCATAGACATTTTATTTGATTGCGACATATTTTTACTGATTTCAAGGCAGTGTTTGGTTAGCTTAACATATTGTGCATTTTAATATCCAATCACAATAGTTTAACCTTATGTCTCCATCCTGAAAATTCAAAGCCCTTAGATACAGAAAAGATAAAACTGAATTTAACTATGTCTCTCCTCAGTAGGTATTCTTATTTATACTGAATTCAGGAAATATCTAAGCTATTTGCAAAGATAGCTAAAATAAAGCAAAATCAATAAAGCGGTGATTGGTAAGAAAAAGACAAGAAAATATGGGGGAAGAGATATGAAATGGAGCATGGAAAGTAGCTAATGTCATTGTGGAAAGAACGTTTGAATGAATCTTGGACAAGGAAGATAGCAAGACTTCTTAGGCACCAAAATGAACACTGTTGCAAAACACAGTGCTCCTCTGTGACATCACTTTAATGAATGTCTCTAGATATATTCTATTAATTAAATCAGCAGAACTCAGGAAAAGAGACTGTAGAACAGAAAAATAGGTTTAAAAAAATCATTCTAATAAGCTGGTTATCACCCAGTGTCTAATATTAAAAACAACTTTTAACCTAGAAAGGCAAAAGTTGTCTATTGCACAAAATTATAATATTCACTTTTTTATTAAACTCTATTTCATAATATCCACCCTAATAGAGATAGTGATTGAGAGAAATGTAAGTGTCAAGAGTCATTTTTAAAAATATGCTAAAATTTTATAAATACTTTTAATTACATGAAAAGTAAATTGATATTTTCTTTGAAAATATGAGAATGCTTCTAAAAGCTCATGGTAAATTGAATTAAAAGATGTTTATTTTGGTGCAAGAACAAAATTGAAATCCATTCATTATTCTTTTTTTTTTCCCCCACAGGCAAAGTGGATAGTGAGAGAGAGAGACAGAGAGAAAGGTCTTCCTTTGCCGTTGGTTCACCCTCCAATGGCCGCCGCGGCTGGCGTGCTGCGGCCGGCACACCACGCTGATCCGATGGCAGGAGCCAGGTACTTCTCCTGGTCTCCTATGGGGTGCAGGGCCCAAGCACTTGGGCCATCCTCCACTGCACTCCCGGGCCACAGCAGAGAGCTGGCCTGGAAGAGAGGCAACCGGGACAGAATCCAGCACCCCGACCAGGACTAGAACCCGGTGTGCTGGCGCCGCAAGGCGGAGGATTAGCCTAGTGAGCCGCGGCGCCGGCTATTATTCTTTTTCTGTGAACTTTATGGAGACTTCTCATATAGTTCCCCATTGAAGCTATTGTAAGATACTCTCTTTAAAATATCATCAGGAGATTTCGGCAGAGCTAGAAATGGCACAGAAGCACGTTGTGAAAACAACAACAACAAAACAAGCCCTTGCCTGGAAGGGACCCCTCTCTGGTTCCTCTCCCTTCCAGTGTTGCCCCCAGCTGTTCTGGCCTTGGTTCTGATACTTTTCAAGGTTAAGTTGCTTTTTTGCTATAGTAGTTACACTTCTTATATTTCAAGAGTTTTTTAAAAAATTGTTTGCATTATTAAAGACAGCTGGATTGAAATTGTTTTATAACGAGAAACAGCACTTAGCTCCAAATTGTGTGATAACAAATGCAGTGTTCCTCTTGTTTCTATTTGGCTCAGAAACATAAGGAAAATTGTAAGAAAAGGTGGAAAAAAAACTAGCAAACACTAGGATGTTGGCTTTATGCCTATTCTGAGGGCAATAAGCATGTGTTCACTACTAAAAACTCTATTTTTTTGAACTCTAAAAAGCAAAAACAAAGGGAAATTAAAAACTTACCCTTGACCCATTTCCTAGGTCCAATATGTGGAGAAGATCTATAACTGGTTGACCAGCAATAAGCAATGCTTCCACACTTAAAAAAAATTTTTTTTGCTGCCACATAAGTTGTCTTCATCAGTTAATTTCCAGTTGAAATACAACTAATGCCACAACTGAAGCCAAAAAAAAAAAAAAAAAAAAAAAAGTTGCCAGTTACTGCTATAAATCAAACTCATTGTTTTTGACCTGAAGATTTTGTAGAAAATGTAGAGTGATCTTATGGTAGTAAAAATCATGAACTTAAAAAAAAAGCTTTTACTAGTTTCTAAAAATATTTCACATATATTTTTCTTAATTCATTCCTGTTTTTTAAACTCATTGAAAGTCTTATCTGCCCAAATTAAAATGAAATTATAAATAAAATGATTTAGATTAGAAAGGAAACTAGAAATGATATTTAGTAAAAGAAATACTTAAATGCATTGGGTTATATCATGTTGAGGCCTTACTATTTTTAATAAAATACAGTTAGTCCTATGGACTCATGTATTAAGCTAATCATGGATCAGAAATATTTTTTACATTTGCATCTGTATTGAACATGTATAAAGTTTTTTCTTGTTATGATACCCTAAGAACAACAGTATAACAAATAATTATATAGCATTTACATTGTATTAGGTACTATACATAATCTAGAGATAATTTAAAGTATGTAGGAGGATGTGTGCAGGTTATATGCCAAATACTAGGCCATTTTATTTAGGGGACTTGAGCATCTGTAGATTTTAATATCTGTGGGGGCTCTGAAATTAATCCCTTAGGGATATCTAAGGATGGTTGCATATATTGCTGCATGTTGATATGCACTTGGATTTCTTATTATCAAGTGAATCATCATTGGAGAGCGTTTCCCTAGATGAGAAAATAATTTGGGGGAAGTATCCTAAATGTTTTGGTTAATGTACGAGGATGATTAACATAAGAAAGTTGAAAGTAATAACAGAAAATGCAATGATATCCTTCGTTCCCTCCCAGGAAAGTAAAGACAAATGGTAAGAGGACCTAAGTGAGTAATGGGATCGCTTGATTCAAGGACTAAGACACTGCGGTCAGCAGCCCCTTAGGAAGCCCCTAGTGATGCGTCCTTTGTGTGATCCCTCCCACCTGCAGGTGGGCTGCACCTAATGACTGAGCCCTAGTTACTAGGATATGGCAAAAATGAAGCGGTGTCTCCTGGGAGACCAGTTTTTAAAATATTGCTATTTGTGTGTTAAGTGTGTTCTCTGGCTCACTTGTTCAGTCTCTCTGAAGGTAGCCCCTAAGATGTTGCAAGCTGTCCTATGGAAAGATACTCCGCACTGGCACAGCCCTGGCCAACACTCAGTGAATGACAACCGTCAGCGAATGAAGCCTCCAGTAACTTCTCTCTTAGCCAAGCCTCCAGATGAAGTCATAATCCCAATGGACACCTGGATTGCAGCCTTGTGAGAGCCCTGAAGGCAAAGACACCCAGGTAGCAACTCCCTGCTCCTGATCCATGGCAACTGTGGGCAATATACATCGGGGATCCAAAGTCGCTTCACCTTAGGGTGACTTTCCTGTGGTGTGTGGTGTCTGTTTAACGTCTGGTCCCACCGCCTTCTGTGAATTTCCAGAGCCACAGAATTTAAAACTCTATTTCTAATAATTACTTGAAATTAGGGGTTTTGAATCAAACTAAATCTTCCCAGTTGCAAGTTATCATGTGAATTTTTGCTCACAAAAAAATGAGGTGGAAACATCTTCCATTGCTGTGTTCAGCTGAGCAGCTTGGGCATGGATGTACAACTTTCTGCTTAACTGTCCCTGGGCCTCTCCCCCAGTTTCAAAGGGGTCAGAAGTCACTACTGGCCATGGGAATCCCCTTATAACTACAGTGGCCATGCATTGTGTTTACACTTTACTTATTTATGTGAAAGGCAGAGTTACAGAGAGAGAGGGAGAGACAGAGAGACAGAGAGACAGAGAGAGAGAGAGAGAGAGAGAGAGAGAGAGAGAGAATTGTCCATCCACTGTTTCCCATAGCTTCACCACACATAGCTTCTTCCACCCACATAGCTTCTTCTTTAACAGCTAGGGCTGAGCCAGGCCTGGAATTCCATCCAGCTCTTCCATGTGGGTGGCAGGGGCCCAAGCCCTTGGATCATCTTCTGCTGCTTTTCCAAGTACATGAGCAGGGCGCTGGATTGGAAATGAGGCAACCAGAACCTGAACTGGTGCTCATATGGGATGCCAGCGCTGCAGGTGGTAGCTTAACCCCCTGCACTGGCCATGTGCCTTTGAGTTTGAAAACCCAATAGGCAACCTCCCGACTTCTGTCTCCAAGACTATGGCAGAGGGGGCAGATCTTTTGGGAGGTCAGCTGTGTGATCTCACGGAGTGGCTATGGGCAGCACAGGTGTAGCTGCCTCTCCACTCTTCTCACAATTACGCGAGTTAATACTGATCCACCATATCTTCTAGTTCCTGCACTGAACTCATGCCTGACCACACACTTTTAAAAGGCAGGTACTATATCAAGTTACCTAGCTTAACAGAGTTTGTTTGAGCAAAGAACCATTCATGAATTGGGCAGCACTCATAACCAGAAGAGATTCAGAGATTCTGCCCAGCAGTATGAGCCGTGAGCTTATACATACTGGACTCAGAATCAAAGTAGAGATTAGCTATAGCCTGGTATCTGCCCTTCTGGGCATAGTGTGATCTAATGGCTATTTCATTAGTTTTTAATAAGAAACTGACAAATTACAAAGAGATAGTATGGAGTAAGTGTTGTTTAACCATTGCCTTCAACCCACATGATCACCGGTTTGAGTCCTGGCTCCTCCACTTCAGATTAGCTGGTCTGCTAATGTGCCTGGAAAAGCAGCTCAAGATGGCTCAAGTAGTTGGGTCCCACATAGGAGACCCGGATGGAATTCCTGGCTTTGCTCTGTCATAGCCCTGGTACACGCAACCATTTGGGGAGTAAAACAGTGAGTGGAACATCTCTTTCTCTCTGTGTCTCTCCCACTCTTTCTGTCACTCTTTCAAATAAATTTTAAAAATCTGAAAACAGATGATAGTATTATTTATGCATACAATATGGAACAATCAAATCAGTTAATATACCCATTGGTTCAAATATTTGTGCTTTTTGTGGTAAGAACACTTGAAATTCACTCAGTGATTTTGAAATGTAGAATACATTATTATTTACTATGTTCACTATACCGTGCAGTGCATCTAAAAAAATTCCTCCTAAATAATTGAGGTTTTATATCCTTTGATCACCGACTTTCCATTCCCCTGACACACACACTCTGGTCCCACCATTCTGTTCTCTGCTTCTTTGAATTTGATTGTTTTGGATTCCATATTTAAGTGAGAACATGTGTCTTTCTGTGCCTGGCTTATTTCATTTAGCATAATGTTCTTCAATTCCATCCCTGCTGTCACAAAATGGCATTTTTTTTCCTTTATAAGTCTGAATAGGATTTCATTGTGTGTGTATGCCAAATTTTCTTTATGTCTTCATCTGTTGAGGGACACTTAGGTAGATTCCATAACTTTGCTATTGTGAATAATGCTGAAATGAATATGGGAGTGCTAACATCTTTCCAATACATGAGGGGATTTTTAAAATTTCATGGAAAATTGAATTAAAATATAAGGCTATTTGGGTCAGAATAATTTTTAAATCTGTGCATACTTTTTTCATAATAAGCATTTTCTATGAACTTTTTTTTTGACAGGCAGAGTTAGACAGTGAGAGAGACAGAGAGACAGAGAGAAAGGTCTTCCTTCTGTTGGTTCACCCCCCAAATGGCCGCTACGGCCAGTGCGCTGCACCCATCCAAAGCCAGGAGCCAGGTGCTTCCTCCTGGTCTCCCATGCGGGTGCAGGGCCCAAGCACTTGGCCCATCCTCCACTGCACTCCCTGGCCACAGCAGAGCACTGGACTGGAAAAGGAGTAACCGGGACAGAATCCGGTGCCCCAACCGGGACTAGAACCCGGGGTGCTGGTGCCACAGGCAGATGATTAGCCAAGTGAGTTGCGGCGCTGGCCATCTGTGAACCTTTTTTAACCCTTACTACTGATTTCAAATCTTTGGGCAAATACCTGGAAAACAGATTGCAGGATGACATAGTAGTTCTAATTTTGGTGGTTTTTCTTTTCTTTTTATTTATTTATTTTTTTTAGGACGTGCATGCTATTTCTCACAATGGCTGTACTAAGTTACATCCCTAACAACAGGGCACAAAAGTCCTGTCTTCTGTATGGCATTGATAGACATACTAACAAGTGTGAAGCGACATCTCATTGTTGTTTTGTGAAGATTATCTATTCATTTATTTGAGGAGAGAGAGAAAGAGAGAGAGAGAGAGAGAGAGAGAGAGAGAGAGAGAGAACTCTCATCCACTGGTACACTCTCCAAATACCTACAATTGCCAGACTTGCGTCAGGACAAAGCCAGGAGCCTGAAACTCAATCCACATCTCCCACATAGTCAGCAAGAACCCAATTGCTTGAGCTATAACTACTGCCCCCTCTCCTCAACCTCCCTGGGGCCTTCATCAGCAGAAAAATGGAATGAAGAGGTAGAGACAGGCACTACCCCAGGCACTTTGACATGGGATAGGAAGGAAGGAAGGAAGGAAGGAAGGAAGGAAGGAAGGAAGGAAGGAAGGAAGAAAGGAAGAGACAGGCATAGAAATAGAAAAGAAGTAAGTGAAACTGGTCATGTCTGCCAGCAACATGGTTTTGTTTAGAAAAATCTAGATTCCACCAAAATCTGTTAGAGCTATGAATATGTTAAAGTTTACAAGACACAAAATCAGCTCATAAAATCCAGCATTTCTATACACTAGAAACAAATCCTCATCTCACACCTATAGACAAATCAGCTGAAACCAGATTAAAGACTTAAGACCAAAACTTGTAAAACTATTACATGTAGGCCGACACCGCGGCATATTAGGAGGCTAATCCTCCGCCTGCGGCGCCGGCACACCGGGTTCTAGTCCCAGTCGGGGTGCCGGATTCTGTCCCGGTTGCCCCTCTTCCAGGCCAGCTCTCTGCTGTGGCCCGGGAGTGCAGTGGAGGATGGCCCAAGTGCTTGGGCCCTGCACCCCATGGGAGACCAGGAGAAGCACCTCGCTCCTGCCTTCGGATCAGCGCGGTGCGCCGGCCGCACTGCACCAGCCGCAGCGGCCATTGGGGGGTGAACCAACGGAAAAAAGGAAGACCTTTCTCTCTGTCTCTCTCTCACTGTGCACTCTGTCCAAAAAACAAAACAAAACAAAAACAAAAACAAAAAACCAACTCTTACATGTAAAGCTACATGTAAAATTATTACATGTAGAAGGAAAAAGGAGACAGTCCATGATATTAATTTGGCCTCAAAAGCACAGGCAAAAATAGACTAACAGCATTACATCAATCTAAAAATCCTTTGAACAGTAAAGGAAACACTCCAGATTGAAGAGACAACCTATGGATTAGGAGAAAATATTTGTAAGTCATGCATCTGTGAAACAGTCAGTATCCAAAACACATAAGGCACTCAAGTGACTGTACAGAAAGAAAACAAATAATCCTATTCTTAAAAGTGGGTGAGGGACTAGAAGAGACATTTCTCAAAAGAAGACACACAATTTCTGCTTACATGTGTGTGACATACTTGTGTATGGTCACCTCCGTGTGGTCCTGCCAGTCACTCTTTTTTGCTGTCAAACATTTCATTGGCTCTTTCCTTGTGTCACAAGGAAATTTTTTTCTATCACAGTTCTCTCCCTCTAGCTAGCATTTCATATTTTTCCTTTGATTTGAGTCCCAAAACCTGAAAATTCATTTAAACAATTTAATACAAACGAATAGCATCGTTCCCAAATCTGTACCCAAGGAGTTTCATTTATAGTGCCAGCGGGTTTGCTCCTCATCCTACATGTCCTACGTCTCACCTTTGCGTTGTTTCCTCATCCACCGAGTACCTGATCCATTTTTGTTCCCAGGATTTCAGAGAAACAAAAAATTGGGGGGGGGGATATTAAGCGGAAGTATAATGCATGCACATTTAATATCATTCTGCTGTATCCAATGAATATGTTTGCATTCACTGATTAGTAAGGCTGAAAAAGGCCTTTCTTTTAAGTTACACAATTTAAGGTAGCTAAGAAAATATTTGCTTAAAATGAAAATGTAAATTATCCTCATTGTCACTGAAAATAAAATTTACTAGAGTTGCTCTAAAATGATCCTAGTATCTTACTAAAATTTGCCATTTTATGATCTAAATAAAATGACACAAACAGAAAAAAGAAAGTCACTTTTTTAATTTAAAAGAACAGATTTCGCAGTTCTGTAACAAGCTAAACATATTTATGAATATAAAAATACAGCATGTTCCCTATTCATTGTTAAAGATGGCAAATTCCCTCACCTTCACTATTTTGATTTTTAATTTTGTATCAGGGTTACTCAGAAAACATCACAGATTTCAGGACTTGGTTTCTGGATAGGTAAATTTTAGTACATCAGGTTAGCCCACTGTAATCAATTCAATCCCATTTCAATTCAATTCATCTTAACCAATCTATATTGGGAATAATTTATTATGCAATTCTGTGTAGGTAAGGAAAAAATCAATAATGCTCCTGTTTTCAACAATCTAAAAACTTCCCACAGGAAAAAATCAGCATAAGAATAAATTCAATCAGCATAAGTAACTTACACATGAAGAAGTGCAGTCAGTGTAATTTTCAAGATCTCTTCCATCCTGCTTTTAACAACATTCATACATTAGAACCACAGTGAAGTTCTAAATTGATTTATTTTACCTCTCCACAGTTACTTAAAAACTCCAAACAAAAAAATCCATATGATCTTCATTTTTCATCAAAAACGTGCTAACAGAAATGCTGTATAATTTGGAATATTTGAAACATTTTTCTCATATTTATTAGCTACTATTACAATCTCTTAAAAATCAACAAGGCAGAAAAGCACCAGAGTGATCTATAAAAAATCAATTTTTGAATGCATTCCCTTGAAGCAGCAACCCATACTTTGTTTAAAAAATGAAGTATAATTCAGAATTTATTTTAATTGAGGATTTCCCTTTGAACATTATCATCTGATACGCAATTACCTGGTCCTGCTAACACAAAGGTGTTGACTGCACTTTTTGTTAATTATCTTCCATTGACAATTATTTTTTATTTATTTTAATAATTATATTTCTAAAGAACCACATTATTTGTTATCCTTTTTCTCTAACATGTGATAAAGCCTTTAGGACATGGATCTCTACTAGATTTATTATTATTTGTAACTGTCGTATGAAAATTGTACATATTCAGGGAGGGCCATGTGCTGTATACCTTGTATAATGTCCAATTCCAGGTAAACATAACTATCGCCTCAAACATTTATCACTTTGTTAATGATGAAAACATTTAAAATATTTTCGTCTATTTTTTTATATAAAATTATAGAGTACGTTCTCATTATAGTTACCCTAAGTGCATCAGAACATCAGAATTTTTACTCCTCAAAATCTGTAACTTGTTACTTGTAAATCAACCTTGTCCTACCCATGCCCTTATTCTCCCCACCCACTGGGGCCGCCCCCTACTCTCAACTTCTAAGAGATCAACTTGTCTTTCTGGTCTTGACTCAATTCACACGGATAATGACCTCCAATTCCATGCAGTTGCAAATGACAAGATTTCACCCTTTTTAAGATTGAACATTATTCCGTTAAGCCTATGTACCACCTGTTCTTTATCCATCATCAATTAATTCAATTACCAATTTAACATTTTGTCCCAATAACAGTTCGACAAAGAATAACAGTCTCCACACAGATCCGTAACCTCTCACTCTCCATGAAGGTTAATCTGAAGGGTATGCATTTGAGTTCATGGTTAAGACTCCAGTATCAGAGTGCCCGGCTGTGGCTCCCTGTTCCAACGTCCTGTCAGTACAGACACTAGGAGGGAGCAGTGCTGCCTCAAATGACTGGGATCCTGCACCCTTGTGCAAAGTCCCGCTGTTGCAGGCATTTGAAGAGTTGAAGAGTGAAACACTGGATTGCGGGGGTCTCTCTCTCTCTCTCTCTCTCTCTCTCTCTCTCTCCCCTCCTGCCCCCCACCCTGGGTTCATAATATATATATATATATATATATTTTTTTTTTTTTGACAGGCAGAGTTAGTGAGAGAGAGAGACACAGAGAAAGGTCTTCCTTCCATTGGTTCACCTCCCAAATGGCCGCTATGGCTGGCGCACCACACTGATCCGAAGGCAGGAGCCAGGTGCTTCTCCTGGTCTCCCATGGGGTGCAGGGCCCAAGCACTTGGGCCATCCTCCACTGCACTCCCGGGCCACAGCAGAGAGCTGGCCTGGAAGAGGAGCAACCGGGACAGAATCCGGTGCCCCAACCGGGATTGGAACCCCGGGTACCGGCGCTGCAGGCGGAGGATTAGCCTAGTGAGCCGCGGCACAGGCCTAGTTTCATAATATATTAATTTTTTTTTTCAAAAAAGAAAAAGCTAATACCTGCACAGGAAGAATAGCACATAGACCGTTGCTTTATTCTCCACCAGTTCCTTTGTACCTGAGCCTTTGACTCTAAGTCCTGGCTTCCTTTGTGACACTTTGATGCCTTAAAAATGCAATTCTTGGGGCTGGGGCTGTGGCACAGCGGGTAAAGCCGCCGTCTGCAGGGCCCGTCCCATACGGGTGCCGGTTCGATCTGGCTGCTCCACTTCTAATCCAGCTCTCTGCTATGGCTTGGGAAAGCAGAAGATGGCTCAAGTGTTTGGGCCCCTGTACCCATGTGGGAGACCTGGAGGAAGCTCCTGACTCCTGCCTTCAGATTGGTGCAGCTCCGGCTGTTGTGTCCAGTTGGAGAGTGAACCAGCAGATAGAAGACCTCTCTCTCTCTCTCTCTCTCTCTCTCACACTCTCTCTCTCTCTCTGCCTTCTCATCCTCTCTCTATATAACTCTTCAAAGTAAAATAAATCTTTAAAAAAAAGAATCTTTTTATCACAAACACCTTGTGATCTTGGAAAAGGTATTTAAGCTGTTTTATATTAATGATTTTCATCTGTAAAATTGAAATAATAATACCTCTTATTAGGTTGTCATTGTACAATATATAAATGATGAATCTGAATTAAACATCTACATAGATACATATCAATTATACCTTATCTTAGAATCCCTTCAAAATATGTTTTTAAAAAGACAGTTATTTGGGGGCCAGCACTGTGGCTTTGTAGGCTAAGCCTCTGCCTGTGGTGCCAGCATCCTGTATGGACACTGGTTCGTGTCCCGGCTGCTCCTCTTCCAGGCCAGCTCTCTGCTGTGGCCAGGGAGTGCAGTGGAGGATGGCCCAAGTGCTTGCGCCCTGCAACCCACGGGAGACCAGGAGAAGCACCTGGCTCCTGGCTTTAGATCAGCGTGGCCTGCCGGCAGTAGCGGCCACTGGGGGGTGAACCAATGGAAAAGAAAGACCTTTCTCTCTGTCTGTCTGTCTCTCTCTCTCTCACTGTCCACTCTGCCTGTAAAAAATAATAATAATAATAAATTTCAGTTTGTGGGAATATATTTTTACATAGCTGCTCATTTAAAAATAGTCCCTTATTTAATTCTCATGATTGTATATTTACTGAAAACTTAGAGGGCCATAAAATATGCTATAAAATGTACATCTCTAGTGTCATGTCATTTTGTGGGTAACAGTTTTATATATACACACATATACTTTTATATACATTGCATATATGAATATGGTGGGTTATGTACTTTCTCCTGATTCTGTATATGTCGTTCATATCCTGCCCTGGAGAATGGAGCGGGTCCCTTTAGACATTTGCCATTCCCATCCTGCTGTGAAGCTTGACCAGCAGGGGGCGCTGTGGGTGCTGCTGGAAGCCGAGGCTCTTCTTCCAGTTCCAGGGTCCTAGCCGGTGCAGTCTCCCCGCGCCCAGCGCCTGGTGGTGCCTGCAGCCAAGAGTCCAGGAGTTTTTTTCCACAGCCAGAATGGAGTTCATGGTCAATGGGATGGACATCTTCATGGACTACATCCGGGCTAGTAGCTATGGTCACGTTCCCGCCAGCGGCCGGTGGAGATTCTTGTGCTACAGCTCCTTGTAAGCCCCCGCTAGCATGGGAAGATGCACTTGCATGACTGTAATGCTCTAATGGACAGAGAGAGTGTCTGCTGCTATGGTTTGGATGCTAATGGGAGAGTGGCTTCATAAGGGAGGGTGAGCATGCGCACTCCCTCTTGCTGTAGGCACCTGCACCTGTAGAAAGCACCTTCTCTGTGCCACCTCATCACTGCCAGCAAGAACACCGTCACCAGACGCTGAACCAGTGGAGGCCACTAGGTCTTAATTGGTGAACTTCTTGAAGCCTGAACTGAAAGAGGCCTTCTCTCCTGGTGAACCCGGTTTCCTCGGGTGTTTCACTGTTGCAACTGAAAGCTGACTACTACAATATCCCTTTTTTGTCATTTGAATTGTCCAAATAATGTCATATGTCCTCATCCCTTTATGGACTAGACTTCCCCTTTTGCGAATTCCCTGTAGGTATCCTGTGCACTATCTTTTTCAGTAGGCTTTGTAGATAAATAGGCACTATGTTCTGCCGTAGAACTGTTCTTGCCAGAGGATAATAGCCTTTTGTAGCTCTTGGATTGCAGTGAATGGATTTGGCTCATCGTCTATGGGGCTGTTGTATGGCATTGAATTTGAGGTTTCCTTTGTATAATCTTCTAATCCTTTGCCAGGTAATAGATATACTGCAAATACCTTATGTCTTAAAATTTCTCTGCTTGATATCTTAATTATCATCACGGATTACATTTCCATGGTCTTGATAATTGTTTCTATATTTATATTCCATACTTATCCAAACTTATGATTCAATTTTCTGAATATATAATCATTGAAGAAGCATTCATTTTATTGTAAGTAATCGTAATGCCTGATACTTTTTTACTATTACTATAGAAACACCATACATATTTGCTTATAATTGGCCTGATGTGATTCTTTTACGTTTTCAGTTTCTCTGGTACTATTTTTAACACATCTCCTCTAAAAGCTTATAAATGACTGTAATCCAATCCAAATCCAAACTTTCCTTAAATTGGAAATTTTAGGATATTTACACTTATTGTAATTAACAATATATTTACTTTCTTATTCACAAAATGGGGACAGTATAATATAATTCATATATCTGTAAGAATTAATCCAATATGCCAAGAACTTAGAAAAATGCGTGCTACATTTATTTTAAATACTAAGTATTAGAAATTACTGTTTCGCTAACATGTATTTGCTTTCCATTTCCCTGTTTTTCTATGTTTCCCCTTATTATACTACCCTTAAGATATACCATTTTATCTTTTTAAAATAATTAATTTATTTGAAAGAATGAGATAGACAAAGACATTTCTCTTCCACCCACCCACAAATGCCAGAAATGGCCAGAACTGGGCCTGACCAAAACTGGGAATCTATTGTAGGTCTTTCACATTGGTGGCAGGAAATTGGAATCAGGAGCGGAATTGAGACCCAAAACCTACGTAGGATGCAAGCATCTTACCTTGGCACCAAGCATCCATGCCTAAGAGTTTTCATTTTAAAATGACCTCTCTCTGCTGGTCTAGAACTTATGGGTTTTACTTCTGTTCTTGTTCCTCTTCACTTTACCTTGTATAATTAACAAAATATAAATACTACAAGGAACTTAGAACCTTTCAATTCAATTATTTTCAGTGCACTTTTTTTTTTTTTTTTTTTTTTTTTTTTGGACAGGCAGAGTTATACAGTGAGAGAGACAGAGAGAAAGGTCTTCCTTCCGTTGGTTCACCGCCCCCCCCCCCCCCAAATGGCTGCTACGGCCTGCGCGCTGCGCCGATCCGAAGCCAGGAGCCAGGTGCTTCCTCCTGGTCTCCCATTTGGGTGCAGGGCCCAAGCACCTGGGCCATCCTCCACTGCACTCCTGGACCACAGCAGAGAGCTGGACAGGAAGAGGGGCAACCGAGACAGAACCGGCGCCCCAACCAGGACTAGAACCCGGGGTGCCGGCGCCACAGGCAGAGGATTAGCCTAGTGAGCCGTGGCACCGGCCTCAGTGCACATTTTTAAATAATTCAATTTTCTCTGAGAATTAGTCCTCTACATTGTCTTCATGGTGTTACTATATTTTAACCAGCACATGAACACCTATTCTTCAATCATTATTTTTTCTTGTATCTCATTCATTTGTTTTCAATTTTCTTCCAGTAGAAAATCCTTTTGTTGTTTTGCAATGAAGTTCTGGTAGTTGTAACGCTGAGGTTTTACTAACTTGTAATGAGCTTTATTTAGTTCCTATTTGCATGTAGTAGTGTAACAGAACATAACGTTTTAATGGTGAAAATTATTTACTATCAGTATCTTGAAGACATTTTTCACTGCATTCTGTCTTTTAATATTGAGAAGCCTGCTTTACTTTTCAAAGTAGTTCCTTCCAGGTAATCACTTCCAAGATTTTCTCTTGAACTGTGTGTTGAACAATTTCCGGCCTGTGTGTCTACGTGTGATTTTATTTTCTTTAGATATTTATTATATTTCCTGAATGTGAAGATCTTCCAAAAATCCAGAAGTATTTTAGGCATTTATATTGAACATTTGATTCAGCTCCATTTTCTATATTCTCTTATTGGATAACTCAAATTCTATTGTACATTTCTCTTAAAGTTTCCCTTTTTAAAATCTATTTGCCTCCCATCCTTTGCTGTTTTCTGTATGATTCTTATGTTGTTCCAGTTTGTACATTTTATCATCAGCTGTATATAATATGAATTAAAATTTTTTTATTTACTTGAAAGAGCTACAGAGAGAAAGGGAGAAAAAGAGGGAAAGAGAGAGCAAGTGACATCTTCCATCCACTGGTTCCCTCCCCAGATGGCCACACTGGCCAAGGCTGAGCCAGGCCAAAAGCAGGAGCCATGGGCTTTGTTCAGGTCTCCCACATGGACAGCAGGGCCCCAAGCACTTGGGCCATCTTCAGCTGCTTTTACCAGGCCATTACCAGGGAGCTGGATCGGAAGTGGAGCAGCCAGGAAATGAACCAGCAGCTGTATGGGATGTCAGCATTGCAGGCAGCAGCTTTACCCCCTACACCACAATGCCAGCCCCTGTAACCTGGCTTTCAAAAATTAAAAAAATACACTGCAATATATAAAAACTATTTATATATTTTACTTGAGAGAGAGAGATCGATCTATCATTTGCTGGTTCACTCCCCAAATACCTGTAATGGCTAGGGCTCGGGCTAAACCCAGGCTAAGAAACTCCATCTACATGGATGGCCAGGAGCCAACTACTTGAGAGTGCTGGAATCGGAAGTGGAGCTGGGGCTCAAATACTCAGATACGGGGTGCAGCTGTCTCAGCTGGGGTCTTAAGTTGCTCTGTCAGACACCCATCCCTGGTCTTACTCTTTCACTTCATTAACTGTACTTTTTTTTCATTTTTCCAAGGTCAATTTATTTTTTCAAGTCTACTCATGATTTTGATAGTGCCTATAACTCTTCCACGTAGTTTTTCTTTATTTGCTCATTCTAATGTGCTTTCTTTTCACCCTACACGCTAACTCCAGTGCCCGACATTCTTAGAGTCGACACTCACAACCGCTTATTTTGGAGTATCTTACTTGTTCTTGTGGAACTGTACGCTGTGAAGTGCCCGTGAGTCTGACACGTTGCCCTGTGGCAGGTCTGTGCCTCCAGAGCACACACTCATGTACGTGTGTGCACACGCACACACACACACACACTTCAAAAAGTTCATAGAAAATGGAACTGAGATAGTTGATTTTGATGCAGAAGTGTTTGAAACCCATGCCAGGTTTTTGTTTTCATAATATGAGTTTTCTGTGATCTGTCTGTCTCCCCCACCCTCACCTCCACATCATATACATTTCTGGAGCAAGTTGGCATCACAGGAATTTACTAACATTTGAAAGTTACTTGTTGACTTAGGTAGGAGGCAAACAGTGAGACACTTCACTGTCTTGCAATCATACTACAATTGGAAAAATCTCCTTTCTACCTCTTCAGTCAGCATTATTTGGAAAGAATGGGTTCTAAGTGTTTTAATGTTTGTTATAATAACTCCAGTTTATCAAGAACTACTGGTACTGGTGCTTTTGTGAATTGTATTGTTTACAAATAGCCCCCATGTGCATACCGAAAATCTGTACTTACCTTAAAAGTTGAAAATACAAGAGATTAATGCGAAAAACTTTTATAAGACAACTGAATATTTTAAGTGCACAAATGCACCTTTTGCTAACTTAGTCTCAAAATACAAGCTATGCTGTTTAGAAAAGCGTTCACAAAACATAAGTAAAATAGACACGTATGTTTGGTTATTTTAAGTTTGACTTCGGGAGATGATGATTTCATTTTATTTAATGATTTATTTATTTATTTGAAAGTCAGATTTACACAGAGAGAGAAGGAGAGGCCGGGGGTGGGGGGGTCTTCCATCCGCTGGTTCACTCCCCAGTTGGCTGCAATGGCCAGAGTTGTGCCAATCCGAAGCCAGGAGCTTCTTCCGGGTCTCCCACGTGGGTGCAGGGGCCCAAGGACTTGGGCCATCTTTTACTGCTTTCCCAGGCCGTAGCAGAGAGATGGATTGGAAGTGGAACAGCTGGGACCTGAACCGGTGCCCATATGGGATGCCAGAACTGCAGGCCAGGGCTTTAACCTGCTGCGCCACAGTGCCAGCCCCGGGGGGATTATTTTTAATTAATGTTTGTCTAACTAGAATTTAAGCTTTGTGAAAGCACAGAATATTTTTTTTCTTTCTTTCTTTACCTTTAATTTGTGATACATATTACAGTGCTTGTCATATGTAGGCATTAAATGTTTGTTTAATGAGTAAGTAAATAGGATAAATGAATAAAGTATGTGGTTGTAATATATCTTTTGGTTTGAAAATGACAGATGTTATTATAAGGAACCACTTAATCCCAGGGAATTCCCACACCACTAATAGACATACATGGTCTACAAAGGATTTTGACAAATTTATTGGATCTCTGTGGAAAGTTTTCCTGCAGTGTGCTTTAAGAAATATCCACTAAATATTGCCTTATGATATGGTTCCATATTTAAGTTTTAATATCTATAATCCCTGCTGCTTTACTTTTCCTTTCTGGAAAATCTGTTTAAATAATCTCAATGGTATTTCTTGAAATAAACCCCCTATGTATCTCACTCTACCATCACTGTTTTATCACTGCCCGCTATCACTTTTGAGAGACAATAATTCTAACATAAAATAGCATGAGGGAATATATGCTTTTAAATTTTGTTTGAAAGTTGTTATTTTTAACCAAATTTGTACAAGTGTTCTTCTAAAAAATCTTAGAGCATTCACAGATAAGAAATTTTCCATTTCTGGTCTTTGATTGATTGTAGAATTAAAGGATTCATAGGACCATCCTATGTTATCCAATAAAACACCACTGAGCCTGTTTTTCAAGCATTTGTACATGGAAGCATTGAGCACATGTTTAAATGGGAGAATTATTTTGCAGAACTTCCATTACTATTTTTGTGTAAGATGCAAGTTTGCTCTGAAAATTTGATAGTTGGGGAAAATTCATGGAACTGGGTGATGTCAGAGGGACTGGTGAAATGTTTAGTTTGGTTTCCTATAGAAATAACCAGAATAACACAATTCCATTACTTACTGAGACAGCTATGCTCTAGGAGGAATGGTGAACTGATTCCTGCTTCCAGGGCCTTCTAACTACAGGCATGCCTCAAGCAACATGCGTTTCTTAGGGCTTCTCTTTTTGATTGTTTTTTTTTTGTGTGTGTGTGTGTGTTTTTTTTTTTTTAATCCAGATACATTTCCATCTAGTCTTTTAAAATTAGAAATTGATATCCTATTGTACTCATTTTTTATTTAAGATAGTGCATGAGACAGGTTATATGTAGTGAGATGTGTTTGGGCCTTAATAATAGCTCTGGAATCATGTTTCATTGGTCCCTGCAGTGGGGTGTCATGGTTGCAACTGGAATCCCATGGTCAGGTTCAATGCACCAGCCTGAGTGAAAGGTAGGCAGGTTGAAACCTGCACGGTGAAAACAGCAGACATCAGAACAAAGTTGGGAAACTAATTCCACTACAATAAACTGCATCAAAGCTAGAAACCCATCACTTCCTTCCTGAACATTGTAATGACAAAGTGTGTACATTTTCTAACAAGGACACTAACAGCTAAATATTCATTGGCAGTCATTTCCTACACATTGAAGCATAAAGAGCTTCAGTTCATCCACAGACCCCGTGTTTTCCTGGTAAGTTCATGGTACATGTTTGTTGCTGTAGAACGAGAAAGCAATGCTGCCATTGAAACTACAGTCCTTGGGAAGCAATTATTTCTCCTATTAATCTCCCGTTGCAGACTTTAAAATGGTATCAAAGATTTTCCAAAAAGCAAGTCTCATTCCCATTTTCACTAAAAAGTTTCTAAACATTTTGAGAATAGTTAAAGTAAATGTTATTTTTAATGTCACAAATGGTGATAGTTCTGTTTAACCTAATTGCATGTTTCTTGGTTAAAAATAATAATAATTGTTAACCTCATGAAGAACAAAATGAGTTGTTAGATGTTTTTAGGGATTTTCTATGAGAACAAGAACAAAATTTGGTATTTGAAGTTTACCCTATAAAAAATACAGAGTAGTAGAAACCAACAAATAGAGACTAAGGCATTTCAATACAATTTAACAGAATTTGAGGTGGATACTACGACATATTAAAATTAGTCCCAGAGGGCAAAACTCCAGCCAATAGAGGTATGAAATATTTGCAGACTTTGGAAATATAATGACTGCTTTCCCCCCATTTCTTTAAAACACTCCATTGTGCAGTCATAAAATGATAAACTCCTTAATAACGTAGATTTATTTTCAAAATGGACTTTTAAAAATAATATAAGATAATAGTGAGAACAGTTTTTCCCTGTGTATTATCAGTGAGGAGTCTAAGAGTTAGGAACTTTGGCGAAGACAAAGCACAGCCATATACTGATGTAGGGGTTGAAAATAACTTACAAAATTAATTTAATAAAATGCCTAGAACAGTAACTAACAATTATTAACAAAACCATAACAAAGCCATTTGTATTAACACATTTAAGGAAAACGTTGAATTAATATAAAAATAATACACAATAAACTGATATCTGACATAAGATACAATAAAAATGAATGTTCACGTCAAAGAACTAAATTTCTGAGAGCGTCTCTATGTGTCTTCTAAATATTTTCTTTAATTTTCCTGGGTGTGTGGAGCACAGCTCACTGTAGCCTAACAGCTTATCAACTGGACTAGCAGAACACTTTCCCAAAACAGAACAGCGCGTTTCCCTTACCATGCCAGGGAAAATAACTTAACACATTTATCCTAACAAAAGACCCATACTAACTCCAAACTAGAATTTGTTTCTTTAGTCTCTAGTGCTACTTCTGGTTCTTAAAGATAACTACATTTGAAATTCTAATTCTCATGCTGTCCCTGAAAGGAACGATATTTTTATCCTGAAGGTTTTTACTGTAATTCATCCCTAAAATTTACTTTATGTGGAAAAGTTTTATCTTAAAAAAAAACCCACAATTTATATATGTCAAGATTGATTCCACTACATTTTCTAGAACAAACACAGACTTTGATATCAAACAAGCCGGGTTTCAAAATTTAGCATTACACTGTGACCCTGGGGAGGCTACCTACCTTCACTAAGCCTCAGTCCTGAACTACAAAGTGAGAACATTGCCACAGCCCCAAAGGGTAGCATGGCGTTCACAAAGAACTAATGCGTATGCCTACCACAGGGCTGAGAGGAGTGTGTATCCCTAAAAGTGTTAAGGTAGTCTTCTCCTCTCTTCCCCATTCCTGGCATATTTTTGGCTAATCGGAGATTAGAGGAAAAAAATATGGAAGAAGTCACTGGAATAAATCAGCTCCACTAAGAGGCTCATCTACATTGCAGGCAATAGTTCTACACTTGGAAGTAACTTTCAATAAAATCAAAACACTGGTTTTAAAAAATGTATTTACATTTTACAATTTGTAAGGAAGAAAAGATTTTTCAGGGCAACAAAGAGAGAAAAACAAATAAGCTACATCTATGTGTATAGTTTAATTTTGTAAAAATGAAGAAATAATTCTATACCCAATTTTATTAAAATTGGTATATGTTGAGTGTTCATGGACAGGTAATAGAAACAAAGCTACTTCATAAATAGCGATTTCCATCAACATCAAAAATATCAAAATAGAGTTTTTCTAAAGGAAAAGCCTTTCTTTAATGGGACTGATAAGAATTAGAAGTTCCCATTATTTGTCCATGAAACCTAAGAAAGGTGCTATTTCATACAGGATTCTAGTAGAACTTGGCACATACATTTAACTTTTCAACTACTCATTATTTTCATTTTTTGGTAGCTTCACTCACTCAGACAATCTCACATATACATAAATATTAAAAGCACGCATAGCTTTAAAGCAGAAAATTCATTCTAAAATTACATTTTCTACAGTAAAAGCAAGTCACCATATTTATATCCAATGTGTTTCGGTCACAGAAGCGGATCTTTCTCAGAGAGCTACTGAAGAATGTGTATGGTTATGTTCAACATTTCAAAAAGACTTCTCTCTAGGAGGATCCGTTCAATCATGTGCAAGAATTCTAAGGCATTATAAGTAGTTGTTCCACAGGACAAGGGCTGCCCTGGCAATGATGCACTCTTGATAAAATTAGCAAGTCTTCCGTCTTCAGATGCCAACAGCCAGACACAGGGACGCACTCCCAGTCTACAGGTGGTTGGCTCAAAGGTCAAAAACTTGTTTAAAAAATATTTCTTGGAATAGCACCATAGGAAGTCTTTCAGCAACAAATCCTTTTTTTTTTTTTTTTTCATAACATTGCATCTTTTTTTTTTTTTAACTGAATGCCAGAAGAGGAAAAGAAACAGTGAGAGATCCTTCAGTTCTCTTAAGGCCTACGTCCTCGTCCTTGCTTCATTTCATTTTGTTTATATACACTAACCGTAACATCGTGAACCAATAATAACTACAATAAGAAGACTAATAACAGGACAATAGCAGCAGTAATACCTTGAGTATGAACCATCCAGCACACCGCGTGGGGGTTTTGTTGTAAGGTTCGTAAGACATTACAGGCTTCTTGGATTTGGTGTGAAAAGGCAACACTTCCGTAGAAAGAACTGAAGTAACAATTAGCTGTCCATCTCCAGCACTTGAACAAATAATGGCAAGAGTTTAACTGCAACAACAGACACTACAGGTTTTTCAAATTTGTCCGAATGTAAGTACAATGAAGTGGTTTCAAGATCATTTGTGTTTCAAAGAGGTTAAGTTGGCCTGCAAATGAAAATTATGAAGCTGAAGTATTCCAGTTTCCAAACATCACAGAATACACACACACACACGCACACACATACACACACAAGTGTACACACACAAATACACACCACCCTTCAAAGACTCCCATCTCACATCACCTTAGACGGATCTGGTTTATATGGTATCCGAGATACAAAGTCAAAGCAATTATCCCAAGACACAAGAAGGGGGGTTTCCAGTTTATGACCAGCGAGGCCACTTTGTGCCCCCCAAATCTTGAGCGCAGGTCAGAGAGAGCACTCCGCAGGGTCACAGCCCCTGGATGAGCTGTCTGACTTGTGGGGCGCCTGTTTCAAGCTTCAGTCTTCCTCGAAGCCTGGGAGGTCCTCTCGCCAGCTTTGTCAACACCATCGAGCATGGAGTTCAAACACCCTTGCACGGCTGATTCGCGTTGATGGGAACTTCTCTTTGAATAAAGAGAGGATCCTGGTCTTAAAAGTTTTCCATTGTTGAAACTCATTATATAAAACATTTGTGCTAATATCTTCAGTTTTTTAACAAAGAAAAAAAATACGTTTTCTCTGCATTCTGCACATCCCTTTAAGTTCGGACAGCAGTTTCTGCTGTTAATTTTTGGTATGAGAGGTTTCTGGATAGCGGATGCTTTTGTATCTTACATGAAATCCTTTCTTGTTGATGGTGTCATCGGTGTGAAAATGAATTAAAACTGTATCCCCAATTGAGTAGATCTCTTCTGGTGGCTGGGGGAAAAAAAAACAACAGGCAAATAAACAAATAATAGAATGAGTTACTTTTTCAGCAGTGCAGGGCACGTCTGAAGATCTATGTTTGTTATGAGTGAATCCTCCTGGCGACCTTGCAAAGTAGATATGATGGATGTCTCACAGGTGGGACAACACAAAAATGAGAAGACACTGGGTGCCAGGCTTCCCTGGGCCGTCAGTGTCAGTGCTGCCCCGGGAGCATACATTCAATACACTCATCTGTTCCCAGGAGCTGTGCATTCTCCTCTCCAGAACCAGGCGCCTTCTCTCAAACCCTGGAGGCAGTTGGTCTGCTTTACAAATAAGCACAGCGAGGCCCAGGGCTATGCAGAGCCACTGCGTTTGTTTGGCAGCTGCCCTGAGCTACAGCCTCCTCCAGAATCACTATCAGCCCTCACTTCTGGTTGTAATTTTCTCAATACCAAGAAGCTTTTGTTTCATTCCAGTTGCTATCTGGCCAGGGGTTCAACAGTTTAGTTTAAGCACTAGATAACAAGAGCCAATCAAACATTTGGGAATGAAGTGTGCATACAGAAAAGTACTCTGGGGCCCGCGCCATGGCATACTAGGCAAAGCCTCTGCCTGTGGCCCCAGCATCCCATATGGGTGCCAGTTTGTGTCCCTGCTGCTCCTCTTCCAGCTCTCTGCTGTGGCCTGGGAAAGCAGTGGAAGATGGCCCAAGTGCTTGGGCCTCTGCACCTGCATGGGAGACCCAGAGAAAGCTCCTGGCTCCTGGTTTCTGATCAGCCCAGCTCTGGCCATTGTGGCTGTTTGGGCAGTGAACCAACGGATGGAAGACCTCTCTCTGTGTCTGTAACTCTGCCTCTCAAATAAATAACAAAATCATTTTAAAAATGCTACTCTATATTAACACAAGGAGTCCAAGAGAACTGGCCCTGAGGAAACCTTCAGGGTTTCTTTTTCTTGCCCTCTGGATGACGGCCTCTGGTCCACGTGGGGCACCCTGTATGTGCATGGTGGCCCCTGGGTGACAGGAGGTGACAGGACAGTGCTCCTTAAGCACTGGCTGAGCCCACACACCAATGGCTGACCTGGCCATGCCCACTGAATATGAGGGGTCTTTAAAAATTCCCACAAAATACATATTATGAACAAACTATGGATGGATTTGAAATTTTTTCTGCAAAAATAAACTTAGAATTTTATTCCAGTTCCCATGAAGTTTTTGAAATTACTTCATATATTGTTTTAAAGATTTATTTATTTGAAAGGCAGTGTGACAGAGAGGGGAGGAGAGGGAGAGAGTATACGTATGTGTGAGAAAGAGAGATCTTCTATCTGTTGATTCTCTCCCCAAATGACAGCAATGGCTAGAGCTGGGCCAGGTCAAAGGCAGGAGCCAGGAACGCCATCCTTGTGAGTGCTTGGGCCATCCTCCACTGCTTTCCCAGGCACATCAGCAGGGAGCTGGATCAGAAGTAGAGCAGGCAGGACCCAAAGCAGTGGGATATGGGATGCTGGCATTATGAGCAGCAGCTGAACTCACTGTGGCATGTTGCCAGCACCGAATATTTGCTTAGATTAGTGTGGGTATTCTTTTCTTTTATGCTTAATTTAGAAGAAGGGGAAATTGACAAAGGTATATGTTTAGTAAACTATTCTTAGATTCTTGAGTATTTAAATGTATATTGCACAATAAAAAGAGCATAGAAGGCAGTAAGAAACCCCCATCATTGAATTCCTCTCTTATCTGATATCATCAGGCAGATACATAAGAAGTGGGGAAGTGGAAGGGTGGAAGAGCCACACTACACTTTGTCAAGCCGTTACTACAAGGAGTCTTCAAAAAGTTTGCAGAAAATGTGTATTATGGAAAAATAAAAAGCATTGCAGAATTTTTTTTTTAAAGTTGTACCAAAATATTTTAAAAATTCCATTCTTCCACAAAGCTTTTGAAGGGCGTTCATCATATAAAGCTGCTATTGGTCAAGGTCATTGCCGGTCAGTTACTGTCACACATGTGACTCGATCGGCACTGTTTCGGTCAGTGAGGATGTGTTTACCCCAGAGCCGCAGAAGCGACCCAGCCCCACGGCTGCGGGCTCCAGGCCGTCAAAGAGCTCCACGTAGTCGTAGCCACAGTCCGCTTCTTCCTCCACTTCAAACGTCTGGAAGGACAACTCCAGTCGAGAGCCTCGTTCCGCAACTAACAGCCATTCGCAGTCCACCTGCCCCGGGTAGTTGTTGTCACCAAACTGCGCGTGCGAGTACAGATCTCTGGGCTTTGGCTCAGCCCTCAGTCTGCCGCCACACTCTGTCAGGAAAGAGAAATGGAACGGATGAGCTCCACGACCCTGCACGGGTCCAGTGTCCAGGTCAGCAAAGCCCGACCGTTCTCTGACATCTGTCCCCGCTTCCCACACCAGACAAACGCTTGTCGCATCTGGAGAATCTAGGATGTCGTGTGACGGGCACAGGTCCCCACACCTTCTGTCCTGGCTGGAATTTCAGCTCCCGTATCTTCCAGCCCTGCAACTCCAGGGGAGCCAGGTCACTCCTCTCCGCAGTGCAGGGTACAAATGCAGGTGACAGTACATGGCATCGACATTAGAAGTGTGGAGAATTTAACAAAGAGAAGCCTCTGTCATAGCCTCTGTCATAGAGTACCTACTCTCAGTAAATATTCTTACTGTTATACCGAGTACTGTTTCAGTCTCAGCTGTGAGAGTACTTCAAAGTGCTCATGGAAAATGCATCAGGAGATAAGTTGATTTTGGTGCAAATAATTCTGAGAACATACATGAGAGCTCATTAAGAAGTTTAGAAAAGTACATATGATCAAAAAGCTATGTGTGGATTTCATTTTTTTTGCAACAAGATTTTATTTTTAGATTCATATTCCATGAGTTTTGGTGTACCCTCATATTTTCACAGAGAAAAATGTCAGGGTCATAAGTTTTATATTTGTTAAGAACATGGAATCAAAATGAAAAAGAAATAATGATTAACAAAGGATAACCTTGTGTGTGTGTGTGTGTGTGTGTGTGTTACACAGAGCTTTCCACAGGGACTATACAGAACAGTATTGTTTTGCTGAGGTAGATATATTTACCTAAATATATTGGGAGAAACACGCACATTATTAATTATAATTACTTTGTCCCTCCCGACCTCTTCAGGTAGTTTACTGCTTATTATAAGAAAAAAAAAGTCAATGCTATTTATATAGCATCTGCTTTAGAGAGACACTAATAAGCCTATAGTCTTTGTCACCCCAAAGAAGTAACTAAGTGTGCATGAAAAAATCCAACGCCTAGCATGATGTGGAGGATAAATTCTCAGGAATTCTTTGGAGGCAGCATCATAGAGACCATATAAAGGCAGAGATATCCATGTGACCCTGCAACACACACAAACATGAGGAAAGTGAGGTCAAGGGCAGGAAAGGAAAAACCCCAGGCTGACACAGGGAGTCCTTCAGGCCCCTGTGTTCCAGTCTACACCTCAGTCTCAGTCACAGGTTGGCGGATGAAGGGCGGAGGCTTGATCTCATGTGGACACCGGAGTGGTGGGCCTGCTGGGAGGTAGGGAAGTCACTGGGGCCTCTCTCCCTGCTTCCTGGCTCTGCACCTGTCCCACCACTGCCTCCAAACTGGAAACAGAACAAAAACCGCTCCTTTGCAGGAAGTGCCCTCAGGTATTTTGGTTAAAGCAACAGAGAGCTGACTAACTCAGCTTTTTCATCTCTAAAACGGGTCTATACCTGGGACCTGTGTCCAGGGGTCTTGATGACATGCTGTTGGGGTTCTATATGGAAAATGCTTGGAAGGTGTTTGACTCCTGGTAAAAGCCACTCAAGTTTAACCTTTGCTATTGCTTTGTTGTTGTTGTTCCTCTGAGAAAGGCCAATATCTGTACTTTATGATCCACTCAGATATGAAATAAAAACAATTGAACATCTATTAAACACACTTAGTCAACTACCAGAAAGAAGAAATTATATTCTAGAAAGAAAGGGATATTTTGTGAAAAATATTTCTAAAATCAAGACAGACATATGGAAACCATCGTAACCTTTCCAGACACTTAAAACTTCTACTTATTCTCCAAGTTCGATATAAATTGACAGACTTAGGAGCTGGCATTGTGGTGTAGCGGGTAAAGCTTCCTGTGATGCTGGCATCCCGCGTGAGTGCCGGTTCGTGTCCCAGCTGCTCCACTTCCAATCCAGCTCCCTGCTGAAGGCCTGGAAAATCAGCGGAGGACTATGGCCCAAGTGTTTGGGCCTCTGCCACTTATTCAGGTGGGAGACCCAGATGAAGCTCCTGGCTCCTGGCTTTGGCCTGGCCTGTTGTGGCCATCTGGGGAAGTAAACCAGCAGATGGAAGATTCTCTGTTTCTCTCTGTGTAAGTCTGACTTTCAAATAAACACACATATTTTTTTAAATGACAGACATTTTATTTTCTGTTTTTTTTTTTTAAATTTTTGTTAATTTTTTATTTTTGACAGGCAGAGTGGACAGTGAGAGAGAGAGACAGAGAGAAAGGTCTTCCTTTGCTGTTGGTTCACCCTCCAATGGCCGCCGCGGCCGGCGCACCGCGCTGATCCGATGGCAGGAGCCAGGTGCTTCTCCTGGTCTCCCATGGGGTGCAGGGCCCAAGCACCTGGGCCATCCTCCACTGCACTCCCTGGCCACAGCAGAGAGCTGGCCTGGAAGAGGGGCAACCGGGACAGAATCCGGCACCCGGACCGGGACTAGAACCCGGTGTGCCGGCGCCGCAAGGCGGAGGATTAGCCTAGTGAGCCGCGGCACCAGCCCTATTTTCATGTTTTAAAAAGTGACTGCTTCTTCCTCCCAGCCTGGGGAGCACTGAGGTGACAGAGAGCCTTGTTTTGTGTGTCTGCTTCCCACGAAAAAGGCAGCAGAGGCAAAGACAACAGCAGAATCCACAAGGGTGGCGCCCGGCCAAGCCCAGCTTGGAAAACAATCAAGGAGGAAGTGAAACAGTGGAACAAAACAGGAAAAGAGATTTTGCGGAAAATGGCTTTATGTATCTGAAAAATCACAGAAAAGTGCTATTGCTTCATTTTACTGGAAAATTTTAGAAAAATGTCTCTTGCATTTAAAAGTAAAATAGTAAGGGGCCAGAGCTGTGGCACAGTGGGAAAAGCCACAATCTGTGATACCAGTATCCCATATGGGTGCCAGTTTGATTCCCGGCTGCTCCACTTCTGATCCAGCTTCCTGCTAATGTGCCTGGGAAAGCAGTAGAAGATGGCTCAAGTGCTTGTGTCCCTGCATCCAATGGGAGACCTGGAAGAAGCTCCTGGACCCTGGCTTCAGACCAACCCAGCTCTGGCCACTGTGGCTGTTTAGGGAGTGAACCAGTGGATGGAAGAACTCTCTCTCTCTCTCTCTCTCTCTCTCTCTCTCTCTCTAACTCTTCCTTTCAAATAAATAATAAAAATAACTCTTTAAAAAAAAAACAAAAATTATGTTTAAGGATCACTTAAAAGGTTGCAGAGAAGTTTTTCCTGGTTTGCATTTATCTGTCTCAGGGCACACACTCATTCTACATATCCCTCCTCAAATTACTACTCTGGGATGAATATGCTCACCACAAAAACAAACAAACAAAGAACATTTTTTCCACAGGATAGATTTTTAAGGATGAATATTAGAACATTAAATGCACAAGAGGTGTGGTTTTCAGATGCCTGGAGAGAGATTCCAAAGCGGACAGGAACAGGTGGATAACAGTATTTCCTTGCTTATGACTGTTTCAGATTCCCATGGCAACTCAAACCATGGTCAGCACACCCTTTAATAAGTCACTTTAAAACCTGACTTTTAGACAGACTCAACACACTTTCAGCCAACATCCCTAGCTATTTCCAATGTCTCAAAAACAGAAAACCAAGTAAATAGTTCTTTACATCAGTTTTTTCAAAGTGCTTTTTTGAGGCCAGCACTGTGGTGCAACAGGCTAAGCCAGTTCAAGTCCCAGCTGTTCTACTTCTATTCCAGCTCCTTGCTAACTGGTTTAGATTAAAAAAATAAACAAACAAACAAACAAACAAAAACAAAAAAACTTCCTTTCTACGAAGCTTGATAACATATTACTTGATTTCTCAATGTCACTGACAAACAGCACCGGGCTTTATACTAGAGAGGAGTCCCAGCACACAGCACCATGTTCTAAAAGCCATTTTCATTCCCTCGTCCATATCCTCTTCCCATCCTCCAAGAGAAGACATGGAATTTTTTTTAAACTGAAAAATTGGTTTCTTTCAATTAATTTAGTTAAGCCTGGAGAAATACCATTTGTTAACTGGTTAAAATAAATTTGGACTTAGAATTTGGACCAAGGTTCAGAGCAAAATAGGGCTCCAATCAAAAAATTAATGGCCCCAAAACTTAGTATGAAGTGTGAAAAGTAGCCATAAAAATCTAGTAAGCAATATTCCTTATCACCTCATTAAGAGTTAATAGTGTGAGGTCCTTATGAATAAAAAAAATAAAATTAAAATTCTATACAGAAATACAAATTCACTTAAGCAAATTCAAATGAACACTTCAGGGTCCATCAAAAATAGACATATTCTAGAAGGCCGTAAATGATGACATGCTTTGTTCATGTAGAAAAAGTAGATTGATACGGTATAGGACTTGGCTATCTTTCTGTTGAATCTGAAGAAATAAAATGAAAACCAAAATAGGACTGGGTAAGCTGTCAGCACGTAGGAATTCCTTCTACTGTTCCAAGATTCCCACAACTTTCTTTTTTCTGTAAGTCACTAATATTTTAGTCTAGCTAAAGAGAAACCAGATCAATAATTGATGAGATGCTGTAGAACAAATGAGTTTGACAAAGAGAATCTTTGAGGAGAAACAAATAGCAGGCAATAGATAAGAGTATTTCAGCATTTATGGTGACTAGAAAATACGATAAACTAAATCTACTCAGTGGGTAGGTTTGTGGCTCAGCAGGTTAAGCCTCCACTTGTGATGCAGGCAGTCCATACTAGAGTGCTGGTTTGAGTCCCAACTCCTCCTCTTCTGATTCAACTTCTTGCCAATGTGCCTGCGGTACAGCAGATGATGGATCAAATACTTGGGTTCTTGCCACCCACACGGGAGACCCAGGTGGAGTTTTTGGCTTCAGATTTTAATCTGGCCCAGCCCTGTCTGTTTGTGGCCATTTGGGAAGTGAACCAGCGAATGCAAGATTCTCTCTCTCTCTCTTTCTCTCTTTTCTCTCTCCTCGCACTCTCTGCCACTATGCCTTTCAATTAATTATTTTAAAACAACAACAACAACAAAATAAATCTACATAGAAAATTTCAAGAGAGCTGAATAAGCAAGAACAGAACTTTGTACACAATGAAAAAGTTAAATGCATAATGTCAAATATTTTTGAAGATAGTAAATTAACAAGAGTTGGGAAATCATGACCTAATTCAAGCTGTTAGTAACTTTTTCTTTTTGTACCACTTCAGTTACCACTTTTTTTTTTTTCCAGGCAGAGTTAGACAGTGAGAGAGAGAGAGACAGAGAGAAAGGTCTTCCTTCCGTTGGTTCACTCCCCAAATGGCTGCTACAGCCGGTGCACTATGCTGGTGCGCTACGCCAATCCGAAGCCAGGAGCCAGGTGCTTCCTCCTGGTCTCCCATGCGGGTGCAGGGCCCAAGCACCTGGGCCATCCTCCACGGCCTTCCCGGGCCACAGCAGAGAGCTGGACTGGAAAAGGAGCAACCGGGACAGAATCCAGCGCCCCAACCCGGACTAGAACCTGGGGTGCCGGCGCCGCAGGCGGAGGATTAGCCTAGTGAGCCGCGGCGCTGGCCTACCATTTGTGTTTTTACCTTCAACTTCCTCATTTCCAAATAACAGGGCTGGATTATTAAATATCCAAGGACCATTCTGTCTAGGAGAAAGTGATTGGGTTTGCTCATGTAGGTGTATGAATGGATGTGAACTGAACTGGGCAATGAAATTAGCCTCATGATCTACAAATCTGAACATACAACTTGCTTAAAACTTATATTAGGAAGTACTCCGTCTTTATTACTCCAAAAAATTTCAGTTTTGTGTTGTGTTTTTTTTTTTTTTCCTAATACAAAGTTTTGCTTTAGGAAAATAGACCATAGTGGAGAAGACAGGAGCTCATCAGGATCAAGTCCCAAGCCTTGACAATATTTTAGAAACTTTTTTCAAATTAATTAGTCACCCAGATTTTCATCTCTTCATCTGCAACACAAAGATAATAAATATCTCATGGAGTTTTTTTTCCGAGAATTCAACGGATATAAAGTTATATAAACATCACAGGACTACTTAAATAGGTTGTGGAAAATGAATTAAAAGATCAGTTTAGTACAAAAAATGAAATTTATGTACAGCTTCTCATCGTATGTATTTCTGTGACGTTCTGGAGCCCTCCACTCCAAATGTGCGTGTGTGCACCTGTTTGCATGTGAGTATGTGTGTAGGTGTGTTCTACACTTTGGATATTCAGATATGACTCCTCCTATAATGGAATCTACCAATGGAGTACTAATCATAACACAAACACTAGAAATCGGTGCGTGGGTAGATATTATGGAAATGAGGACGTCACGGAGTTTTGCAGCGCTAAGAAATCACTTATTATCGAAGGTATTGTTTTACAGATGAGGAAGCTGAGATCCAACGGAATTATCTTTATCTGCTGGATAAAGGCACACCTGGACCAAGAGTTCAGAGGTACCAATGCCCAATCTTCCACTTACAAGATAGAGACATGGGAGAAGTTAGTTTCTATGAGATTAAAAAGAAAGGTTTATAGCTAGCTCATTTTAAACAACTGTATCACCAGCTATTTCAAGAATTTTACAGCATATTTTCACATTGCATTCTTGGAACCTGTGGTAACCAGAATAGCAAAGGGAAAAAATGCCACGGACTCTGAGATATTTTAAAAAAAAGTGAAGCAATAGGAGTCCAATTTTACACCGTTTCGATATGTAACTACTTATCAGGAACATATGCATAACAGTAAATGACAAATGTAGGGACAACCTTTCATTAAGTTGAAATTTCTATGGTGCATGAAAGATTTTCCTCAATCCATAAATCTTGGATTATTTACGAGAAAGAACTGCCGGTATTACTGATAGTGCAGTCATGACTAATGTAGGTCATGTCAATATTTTGCCAATTAACAACCTCTTCCTTACAGACTGCAATATAATCCTAATACTCATAATAATATATCTAAAGAATTCAATAAAGGAAAAGTTAAAATCCTGCTTTCTAAAATAAAGTGAAACAAGAAGAAAAGAAAAACAACTGGCAGTAACTCATGACAGAAATTACTTCATTAACATAATTTTATGGATAAATTTGTATGCTGTCATACTGTTTCCACCTCCTCTCCCAGAAGTGCAGCCCTTATGCATCAGCATCGCCACTAGGTGGCAATATAAGCTCAGTGATGATGGCAGATAGCTACAATTCACTTAAAAAAAATCAATGAAAAGACATTCCTTAGACTTTATGAAACATATAATTGGCCCAAATCGTAAACAATCTTATTTTATATTTATGCATAAAATTTTCAATTTTTTCTAAATTAATCTATTTTTCTTAAAAATTCCCTAAGTAGCTGAAATCTCTGAGTCAAACTAGAGATCAGGATTAGGACAAAGACTGGGTTGCGAACCAAAAAAAGAAAGGATGAATAACACAGCCCTGTCAGGATTGAGGGTCTGTGAAACACAGTGACAAATCCCAAACCAATTACAGAAATATGTGCACACAGAAACTAGCCAACCAGGTAGGTTATTAAGGAAAATACACCTTAAAAATACCACATATAAATCAAACTGCTGAAGCTAATACGAAACACATTATACATTTAGAGATAGTTCTAGTTGGCCACGCTACACTAACCACCACCAGACTAAAACTATGGGGTTTCCCCTAAATGTTTATCAACTGCAAAGATATTTAGATAGGAAGCTATGTGGTTTGTCACAGTGCTTTAGCGAAATCTCATCTTCTACACTTGGTGGTTCATTCACAATCCTGCTACTGCACTAAATACACACATTAACCAGAAGAGAAACCTGAATCTTAGTCGGGAGGAGAAACGAGAGCCCAATTTGCTGACCTGTCGAATGCGTGGCTTGAAAGCCTTTTCTTTGAACAGATGCGTCAGAAACAAACCTAACAAACATTTTATTTCCGGTAGCCACGAGGGGATCTGGTATCTTGTTGCCACACAGTCGTCCAAGAATTGGCGATTTTTCTGTTTCTCCATCGAATACTTCCAAGTGATCATAAGCACATTCTTGATGCTGTTCAATCTCAAATTCACTAAAAGCCTATTAAAAAAAAAGAGGCATTTTAAAAACCGCAACTCTCTCAAAAGGAGTTCTTGTATATAAGGCAAAAAATACATGCTAATAAGATAGAATGAGTGTACCCAAATGATTTAATCCACATTGCACAGTTTTGAAAGGGTTGTAGGAATCAACAGCTTAATCTTTGGGGAAAATGTAACGAGGAAGACAATGTACCAGTTCCAGGTGGGATTCTACTATTTGGCCATTGCTACTAATTCTATGATTGCAATTACTTTAATTTAATTTAAACATTATACTAAAAGTGGTATTTTCAATTGAATCCAACTGATTCATCAGCAAATTTCACAGAATCATTTTTAAAGACTGATTTATCCTGGTTTTGATGATCATAAATGACTGGCCATCATCTTACTTTTGAGTTCTTAAACCCAGAAGAAAACCCAAAAAAGTAATAATTATACTTACACAAAATTTAAATGCAATAAATCTGTATATAATACTTAAGACTAAAAGGAATTTTCATTATATATTTCTTTAATTCACTCTTGCAAAGCCTATTACTAGAAAATACTAACATGACTCTGAGGTGGAATATTTTTAATTTAACTTTCAAACACACAGAAACACTTATTTTCCTACTTGACATCTTGGAAAGTTTGGTAGGCTTCGCTATTAGTTGTGTCATTGAAGAAATCATTGCAAGTTTCCTGTGTACTCATTTCTGTGTGTGTGTCTTGGCAGATTTAAAATGAAAATCATGAAACGTGTAACATATTAAAGGTCACAAAGGACACTTTAATTGAAATGGACTGAAATTGCCAAACTGTTACTAATTCCAGGAATTACAGGATACTTGGCATTGCCCTTTAAGGCTCTTTCCTTTCCCCAGGAAACCATCACACACTGAAGAAGTAAACCATCCCCCCTCCTTGCATTTCTAGAGCAAAGCTAAAACTTAGAAAGTAAACATGAAGACACATGAACCTGCCTCAAACTTCATTAAATTTGCTACAATCCCTGCAGCATAACACATTTGCTTATAAATGTTTGGCATATATGATTTTTGACGTAATTTTGTAAAGTTACCGCAATTTAATTGAAGATATGCACAAAACACAGCTAAGAATGGTTTTCTCCCAATTATCTTTTCCATACCACACCACGTCACCTACTATCATTTATTTTGGAGGAGTAGCGAGGAAATGAAAGATGCAATTTATATAAAGTAGGGAGTAAGAGAAGGAAATGAAGTTGTTGGGAAGAGTCTCTCTTGACTCACTGCAATGCACCCTACTTAAAAACTATCAATGAAAATGGTGTCGATAGTATTAGAACATTATTTGCCGTAATCATCATGGGTACTTTGAAAAGCTCATTTTCTGCAATCAAAGACAATGAGCGGTGCAAAAAAGCTTGACAACCAGGTGATTGGCCTCATGGTTAAGACACCTGTGTGTCCCATATGTCCAACATGGAAATATCTGGATTCAATACCAAGTTTTGCCTCCTGATTCCAGCTTCCTGCAAATGTGCAGCCTGGGAGGCAGAAGTGATGACTCAAGTAGTTGGGTTCCTGCCACCCACCTAGGAAACCCGGACTGAGTTACTGGCTTCAGCTTCAGCCCAGTCCAGCAGCAGCCACCACAGGCAATTCTGGAGTGACACAGCAGATGGGAGCTTCCCCCTCCCACCCTACCCATTCCCTCCCTCCCTCCCTCCCTCTCAAGTTGAAAGCATGCAAGAATGAAACAGATTGGACATCACAAATAGGATCTCACTGCAAATAAAAATCCAGTGACGGGAAATCCAGTGATGAAAACTGCATTAGCTGAGTTTTCCTTAAAGGTTAGGACTTGCTGGTCTCTGCAACCCAACGGCAGGGCAGAGTAGGGCAGACTCAGCATGGGAACATGGAAGATCTCGAGCAGCTGTCTGGATAAATCTACTGATTCCTTTATCTAACCACCTGTCTCACCTTTATGGCCAACTTCATACAGGAGGCCAAATAAAACTGATTATTCTGCCCCTGCTGAGGTGTTTCTGAGCCAGCCCCTGTTAACATTGTGCACATGTGTCCACCCTTAATATCATTTTGTAACTGACCAAAACCTACACTAAGCATAAAGAGTTCTTTATTAAATATGAAAGCATACTTCTGAATCAGAAAAATGGTGTTTTTCTCAAAGTAAATAAAAACAGGCAAACAATAATATCTGAAAATCATTGCACGCCAATGAACTATCTCTTCTTACTGGGGTTCACAGTCATTGACCTATAAATATGAACATCAGAGAAACCCACTGTGTGGAAGAGAACCCCGAAGGAAAAAAGGGGGTACAGGCATTCAACAGGATATGCTTCAGGCAGTTGCTAAAGTGGAGTCACAATTTACATTCTTAGGTCCATTCCAAATGGAGTGAATGAGATAACCAAGTGACTAGTTCACTGCCTAGTGAAATGCAGGATGCCTGAAGTAATCATTACATCCGTTTAGCCCAACAGGGCCGCGCTACAAGACATGGCATGGAGCTGGTGGGCTAGGGCCACGCTGACACCTGCTCTGGAGCCAGCTATCTCCAGTATTTTTTTTTGTTACATTGCTAACAGGATCAGACTGAGACTGCAAGAGTCAAATTGGTCAAAGGATTCACAGCTGACATATCTTCAAGTGATGCAAACAATGCTTATGCATTAAGGTATCCATGAATGTTCCTCGTGGAATAGGCAACGGCTTGTTAGGTCACCTGCAGACATGGGCTGGTGCCGTTCCAGAAACCAGCCTGACCTAACGGCCTCACCGTGGGCATCCAAAGGCACGACTCCTTCCCATGCTGAACTCTCCTCAGTCGGGCCCTAGGAGCACAGAGATACCCACCAAGAAAGAACTCCACATATACTCCCTTCACATCAGTAAACAGTGTTCCTATGCCACGGAAAGCTATCAGAGAAGACTATGGATAACTGAAATAACAAAATATTGTTTTAGAATTTACAGTGATAAAGTGTGATATATGATTTATTATTTTATTCCATGACACAAGCCAAGTCATGACCCTCTGCATCTCGGTGGTTTAGAATGTGAAAATATGCAACCATCAGGAACCAAGGCCACAGGAATGTTCCCAGAAGACACTTAGAGTCCCCAAAAGTCCTCTGAACTCACAGTGGGGACAGCTGGCAAAGCTGATATTATAGAGGTGGCTTCCACTAAAACACTATACTAGTTTTTGGAACTTAAGTATTTATTGTTATTATCTATCTATCATTTATCTATCTATCTAAAAGGCAAAGAGAGAGAGAGAGAGAGAGAGAGAGAATCATTTGTTTGTCCACTTCTCAATTGGGCTGGAACCACTGGGCCTGGGCCAGGTTGAAGTCACAAGCTTTGAACTCCATCCAGGTCTCCCACATGGATGGCAATGACCCAATCAATCGGACCATTAGCTGGATGGGAAGTGGAGCACTTGAGACTTGAACCAGTGCTCATGTGGGTGTTAAGAGTCACAGGCAACAGTTCAACCTGCTGTACAACTCTGGTCCCTGAAGCATTTTCCTTAAGTATTTCAGATAAACTCTGTAACCATCTCAGTATTTTTAGGGATATTAATCTAGGCTCTATGAAGGCCAACAAAAGAGTACATGCCATATGCTGTAGTCAGAAATCCTAATGTATTTCCCATAAGCAAACTAAGAGATTGGGACTCCAGTTCAAAAGAAATAAAATTGAACTATAATTACAGACTGGAAATAATAACTGGATATTTCCAGAACACCCAAGCGAGCTAATCTACCTGGCTGGCCCCTGGCCAGGCTTCCATATGCTGACCTTCGTGGAAGCGTTTGTAGAGGTTCTCTTATTGAAAATACAGGCTTTGGCTAGAAGATGAATCCCTGCAGAGTAGCTACACGTATTCACAAAGAACAGGCTAATAAAACGATTGCACTTAACACGGAAATAAACTTTAGCTGGGGTGAGAACCAAGAGAAGTCAAGAGCCTGATTCTATCTGAGCAGCTACAAGATAAACTTTACAGCATATAGGCCTGGCAATATTTCACCTTTTCCTGTTTTCAGTAAGCACTGTCATTTGGTTCCCAACAAGATACTGGAAGGATTAGAGGCCTCAGGGTGAAAAATGGCAGAGTGGCATACAAACTCATCTTCTGATTAAAAAAAAAAAAAGCCCTTTGTTGTCCATGAGCCCCGTGTGTGGTCAAATATAGTTTTTATGGATATGTGGTAGAGAATGACAACGGTTGCAGATACTTCTTTTCTAAATATCCTATATAGAAACCTATAAATTGAAACTATGTAACTTAGCAAAACCTAACGATGTGATAAATCAAATACAAATGAAATAAGCACATTAGTCTATTGAGTATGTTCCTATGTCAAAAACTTTGGTTTGTTTTTTAAGAAAGATTTATTCATTCATTTGAAAGGCAGAGTGTCAGAAACAGAGGAGAGAGGGGGACAGAGAGAGGGGAATGGGGCGGGGGGAATCTTCCATCTGCTGATTCAATCCTTAAATGGTTGCTATGGCTGGGATTGGGCCAGGCCAAAGCCAAGAGCCCAGACCACCACCTGGTCTCCTATGTGGGTGGCAGGGGCCTAAGCACTTGAGCCATCATCTGCTTTCCCAGTTGCACCAGCAGAAAGCTAGACAGGAAACAGCCGCTGGGACTGGAAACAGCACCCAGATAAAGGCTGTAGACATTGCAAGCGGCAGCTTAACCTGCAGCACCACAATGCTGACCTGTTTTGTTTATTTTTAACGAACATTAATTCCAACTATAAAACACATATCAAAAATGTTACTGATCAGCTGAGGCTCTTAGAACCAAGAGAAGAAGAAAGGAGAACAGAAGAACCTTGTCCTTATTCCTGCAGGACTTCATACCTTCTCTGGCGAAGACATTTTTTCTAATCATCTTTGGATTAAGTTTTCTGTACTATCGTCACACAGTCTGTATCTCTGCTTTAAATACACACAGGCACACACGCACACGTGCACACACATACACACACTATCAAGGTAAATGTATTCGTTTTTCACTGCTGTAGCACATGATCACAACAAAACAACACAAGTGTATTCTCTCGTCTGTGGAGCCAGTCATCCAGAACCGGTGGGCAGGGCTGGGTCCCTGCAGGGCCCAGAGCTGCCTGCACTCCTGCCCTCGTTCCCTTTCCTCCCGCGTCACAGGCCACAGTGTGTGCAGTCCTTGCTGACCTTCTGCCTCCCTGCCTTGCGATCACAGCAGGCACATCCCGATAACACGGGATAATCTCGTTTCGTGATCCTTAACTTCATCCCGTCTGCAACATGCCTTCTGCCGTGCACGTGGCACCATCACAGGTTCTGGGGACCAGGTCAAGGGCATCCTTAGGCAGCTGTTACTCTTCCTACTGCAAAGAGCAAGGGTCCAATGTTTCCACCCTCTCAGAACAGCTGATTTGTAAGGAAAATGAGCACAGACACTTAGGAATCCAGGATCACTCTTTACAGTAAAGAACTACGACATGAACTTTGTGTGCGAGTTCATTTGCTGTATACCAAAATCCATGAGCAAGCAGTGCCTCCAGTTTTCAGATGAAAACAATCAAAGCTTTATAAGGTTCACCGTCTTTCTGAAGTTGACATGATTAGTAGGTAGACCAGTTAGAACTGAGGCTTGTCTCTCTCAGTTCAAAATTCATGTTACTAATCCCCCCATGTTCCTCTGTTGTATGTCAGGGTGTTTTTGTTTTTTTTTTTTTGTTGTTGTTGTTGTTTGTTTGTTTGTTTTTACTTAATCACTACAGCTTTCTCTTAAGAATAGGATGATATTCCATAAATTATTATATCTGCAAGTACACACCACATTACAGATCTCTATCGAATGCAAGAATCCTCAATGAAAAATAAGGTAAAATGTACATACAGATGGCCTGGGTTTGAGGATCACACTTCTAAAGCTTTACAAACGCACCAGGTCACCTCAAGCACCTGCGGGAACACACCCATCCCTGACACCCGCCTGAGAACATATTCATGTGTCACTTTGAAACCACTGGGGGTTACGCACGTGTTAGTTCTCAGTATTGTTCAGCCCAAGTGCAGTTTTGTGTAGCATACCAACTGACTACTAGAGTCACATTTTTTTTTAAATTTGGGGAGCACTTTCAAGAACTGGAAAATAGAAAACCTTCATATTTTAATTTGTAGAGTTACATACGAGGGGGTACTTATTTAAAAAATACAAAATGTACGGGACACTCCCTATCTCTCTGATTCCCAGCTCTCTGGTTTACTATACTCATATAAAGAGAGTATCTCAGAGTGTTATAAAAATTGGGGCAAACAAAGGTACTTTTAAAAGTTCACAGGGGATGGCGCCGTGGCATAATGGGTAAAGCCACCGCCTGCAGTGCTGGCATCCCATATGGGTACAGGTTCAAGTCCCAGCTGCTCCACTTCTGATCCAGCTCTCTGCTATGGCCTGAGAAAGCAGTAGAAGGTGGTCCAAGTGCTTTGGCCACTGCACGCACATGGAAGACATGCAAAAGGCTCCTGGCTCCTGGCTTCGGATCAGCACAGCTTTGGCCCTTGCAGACATCTGGGGAGTGAACCAGTGGATGGAAGACCTTTCTCTCTCTCTCTCTCTCTCTCTCTCTATCTCCGCCATTCAAATAAATAAATAAATCTTTAATAAAATGATCATGGAAGGGGCTGGCATTGTGGCGCAGCCACCTGAGCCACCATTCGCAACACCAGCCTTCCACATGCGCACCAGTTTGTGTCCCACCTGCTCCATTTCCAGTCTAGCTCCCTGCTAATGTGCCCGGGAAAGCAGCACAAGATGGTCCAAGCACTTGAGCCCCTGCCACCCATGGGGGAGACACAGATGGAGCTCCAGGCTTCTGGCTTCAGCCTGGCCCAGCCTCAAACCACTGGGACTATTTGAAGAGTGAACCAGCTGATGCAAGATGGATCTCTTTCTTTCTCTTCCCCCCACCCCATCCTGCCCTCTCCCTCTGTAACTCTACCTTTCAAATAAATAAGTAAGTGAAATGCTCACCTCTAAATACAACTTTACACCTAACTATCATACTTAGCTTGATAATTTAAAATTTATTTATTTAGGTACAACATTTAATGGACATATGTATCATGTAGTATATAGTATATACAGAATCTAAGTCAGATTATTTTCAAATTGTTTTTTATATTCATGGACATTAACTTTAAAAATTAAGATAATCCCTTTCCTGTTTATATAATAGGTGGTATACTTCAAGAAAACAGCATTATTTTTTAAATATTTACTTTATTTATTTGAAAGACAGAGTTACAAAGTTAGTGCTGGCTCATTCCCCAAATGGCCATAACCATTGGCGATAGGCCAGCCAAAAACCAGGAGCCTGGAACTCCATCCAGGTCTCTCAGCTGGGGATCTTCTGTCCTGGACCATCTTCTGCTGTCTTTCCAGATGCATGAGCAGGGAGCTATATTGGAAGTGGAGCAGCTGGAACTTGAACCAGCACGCATAACCAGCTGGTTAACTTGCTGTGGTGTAACCGGAATGGATACATGATTGCTCTGACTATCCCAGTTAAGTCAGCTGTTCAGCCTCTCCTTCAAAGTGACAGAAAGACACCTGAAGCCACCTTGACATGCCACACCAGATTGTAACCCACTGCACATCACTGCCCAGTTAATAAATTCTGCGTGCAATAGAAGAATTGTCATCAAAGTACCACTCAAATTCTAACTTTACCCTGAACCACAAGACATAATAATGCTTGTTTTATGCTGACAGTCTTCAAGCTAGTTTACAATGCAGTAATAAATGAATAGAATAAGACACGCAAGAAAATAATTGTGCAATAATGTCAAAAATCTTAAACCTGTGTAAATTTTTAATACACTGACCTAGGATAGTTCAGTCTTCATATTATTGTACAGTAATATACACTGGATATGAATAGTCACACTGTGAATTGAATACATGTATGGTAAGGGAACACAATGTACAAGAACATGCCTATCTCACCAAATACATGGATTTTATTGTGATTCCTGGCATCCATAAGTGCCACATTTCCTAAATAGCCTTCATATTACAGTCTTAAAAATAAATAAAATGAAGTATAATTACTGTTATCTCAGAGACAGTGGATGGTTTGCTTTTCCAAGTCACTTCCTGTATTTCACTCCACACAATCCTAAAGGAACATTTAGATTAAGAAGAATAGGAAGGCTCTCAAAATTCAAAAACTAGGTATATATTTTTAAAACTTAGCCTCATAAAAGTTGATTTTACTGACATTTTCTCCTTCACTTGAAGATGGATAAGATGAAATATTCAGAAATATTTGCTTACCCAGATACCAAAGCCAGACAAGGGCAACACACATACACACACACACACACACACAGAGAGAGAGAGAGAGAGAGAGAGAGAGAGAGAGAGAGAGAACTACAAGTCAGTATCATTGGTGAACGTACAGGCAAAAACCCTTTTCAAAATACTGGCAAACTGAATTCAATGGCACACTAAAAAGACTGTTCACCATGATCAAGTGAGATTTGATCCAGTGATATATTGATTCAATAATTGCAAGTCAATATACATGTTAACTAAACTAAGAGAATGAAGAACAAAACCCATATGATCATCTCAATACATGCATACAAAGCATTTGTCAAAAGTCAGAGCTTTCATGATAAACATTTTTTAAAAAACTCTACAAAAATCAGATATAGAAGAAATATAGTACACAAATCAATGGGACAGATCCGAGAGCCCAGAAATAAATCCATGTATTTATAGTCAATGGCTTTTCAATGAAGACCCCAAGAACACACAATTGAGGAGACAGTCTTCAATAAAGGATGTTGGTGAACTAGATGTCCACATGCCAAAGACTGCAATAGGGCTCTGATCTTATTCCTTAAACAAAAAGAAGCTAAAAATGGATTGATGACTGCATATAAGAGCTGAAACTGTGACACTACTAGAAGAAAACCTCGGGGGGAAGTTCTATGACAATGGTTTGGGCAATGGCTTATTTGCTATAACTCCAAAGGCACAGACAACAAAATCCAGTAGGGACAAACAGGATCATATCAAATAAAGTTTCTACACCGGAAAAGAGTAGCAACCTGCAGAGGAGGGATGACACTTATAAAGCATCTATCTGATGAGGAGCTAATATTCCAAACATACAAGTAACTCAAGTAGCTCAACATCAAGAAACAAAATAACTCAATGAAGAAATGGCCAAAGAAGGTGGCCATTTGTCTTAACAGTTAAGACAGCAGTTAGGGCCGGCGCCGTGGCTCACTAGGCTAATCCTCCGCCTAGCGGCGCCGGCACACCGGGTTCTAGTCCCGGTCGGGGCGCCGGAGTCTGTCCCAGTTGCCCCTCTTCCAGGCCAGCTCTCTGCTGTGGCCCGGGAGTGCAGTGGAGGATGGCCCAAGTGCTTGGGCCCTGCACCCCATGGGAGACCAGGAAAAGCACCTGGCTCCTGGCTCCTGCCATCGGATCAGCGCGGTGCGCCAGCCACAGCGCGCCGGCTGCGGCGGCCATTGGAGGGTGAACCAACGGCAAAGGAAGACCTTTCTCTCTGTCTCTCTCTCTCACTGTCCACTCTGCCTGTCAAAAAAAAAAAAAAAAAAAAAAAAAAAAAAGACAGCAGTTAGGATGCTCATGCCCTACATCAGAGTGCCTGGGTTCAACTCCTGGCCCCAGATCTTGGTCCCAGCTTCCTGCTAACGTAGACACAGAGAGGCAGCCATGACGGTACATGAGGATGGATTCCTGATACCAGCATGGGAAACACAGATTGAGTTCCTGTCTCACAGCTTTGGCCCATCATCATTTGGGAGAGGAGCAGCAAATGGGAGCTCACTCTCTCTCTCTGCCTCTCAAATAAGTAAATGAGTTTTGAAAAATAGACAAAGACCTAAATAGACCTTTCTCAAAGGAAGACATGCAAATGGAAAAATGTATATGAAAAAATACTCAACATTATAGTAATCAGGAAATGCAATTTAAAACCACAAGATGTCACCTTATATCTGTTAGAGAAAAGAAAGCAGATGTTGGCTATTGGCAAGAATGTACAGAAAATCAAACCCTTACAAACTATTGGTGGAAATCAAATTAGTATAGCTATTATGGAAAACAGTATGAAGGCCCCTCAAAATATGAAAAGTAAAACTCCCAGATGATCCAACAGTTGCACTACTGGCATTTATTCAAAGGAAATGAAATCAGTGTGTGGAAGAGACATCTGCACAACCATGTTTACTGCAGCACTGTTCACAGCAGCCAAGATATGGAATCAACCTAACTCCATCCGTGGATAAATGGGTACTAAAAATGTGGTAAGCATCCTTGAGGAAATATAACTGAGTCTTCAAAAAGGCAGAAGTGTTGTCATTTGCAGGACATGAATTAAGCTGGAGAACATTATGTTAAGTGAAATAGACCAAGCACAGAAAGACAAACACCACACTCTCACTAATACCTGAAATCTACAAAAGCAAGTCTCACAGAAACAGAGCCAATGCTGGCTACCAGGAGCTGGGATGGTTGGGGGAGAAGGCTGGGCAGATTCTGGACAATTATTTGAAAGGCAGAAAGACAGAGTCAGACAGACAAAGACTTCCCATTTGGTTCACTCCCCAAGTGCTCGTGACTCACACCATTACACCAGGCCAAAGCCAGGAGCCCAGAACTCAGCAAGGGTCTCCCACATGGTTGGCAAGGACCAAACTACTTCCCTTGAAGCAGGAAGCCGGAATTGGAACTAGAGTTGGGACTTTAACCAAGGCACTCTGATAGGAGATGCGAATGCCTCAAGTAGTGTTTTAATTGCTACACCAAACACCCACCCTATGTTTCAAAGTAGATAACAGTTCTATTACAAGCAGGCAGGTAAACGCTGTAAGCATGAGCAACAACACTCTCAAAATGGGGCCAGCACTGTGGTGCAGCAGGGTGAAGCCCTGGCTGGCAGTGCCAGCATCCCATCTGGGCACCGGTTTGAGTCTCAGCTGCTCCACTTCTGATCAAGCTCCCTGCTAATGTGTCTGGGACAGCACCTGAGGATGGCCCAAGTCCTTTGACCTCTGTACCCACGCGGGAGACCCAGAAGAAGCTCCTGGCTCCTGATTTCAGATCAGCTCAGCTCCAGTCTTTGCGGCCTTTGCTGGGATTAAACTAGCAGAAGGAAGACCTTTCTTTCTCTGTCTCTACCTCTCTCTCTAACTCTGTCAAATAAATAAAATAAATCTTTAAAAAAAAATCTCAAAATGACAAGACTTGAAAAAAATAAAGAGCTACCATACCACTTAGAGTCAGTAGCAAATCTGCTATAACACATTTTCTATAGGTCCTGAATGTGAGGGTGACACGGGGAGTCTGGTGTTACCCCTGGATGTGAGGGTGACACGGGGAGTCTGGTGTTACACGTACATGATTAATGAGATAGGAGAGTGGGAATCACAAACTCTGGGATGAATGGTAATAACCAGCCTTCCAGGCAATTCTGATGTAGCTATGTTTGAGAAAACCTGGCCTTACATGGCTACTTCTTCTGACCACAAATTGAAATACCTAACACAAACATCAATACTTGCATGCAAGCTCGCATTTTACTTCTGAATATGACTCTCTCAGTTACCTGCAAAGTCATGGTTTGTGTCGTGATCCTCAAACAGAATATTGGCATGGAAAAAAAACAAAACAAAACAAAACAAAAAAAACAAAAACAAAAACAAAAAAAACCCTTGTAATTCCTGAAGGAACAGACGGGTCCAGAGTTAGATGGGCCATTTCGTAAGTTGAAAGATATTTGGAAATGAATTAACTATCATTATTTTTAAAACATCAATTCACAAAATTACTTGGTTCATCACTGTGCATTAACAGTTAAAGCCGCCACCTGCAGTGCCGCCTCCTATATGGGCACCATTTCAAGACCCAGCTGCTCCACTTTCAATCCAGCTCTCTGCTGTGGCCTGGGAAAGCAGTAGAAGATGGCCCAGGTCCTTGGGCCCCTGCACCCGCATGGGAGACCCAAAAGAAACTCCTGATTCCTGACTTCACATTGGATTAGCTTCTGCCATTGTAGCATTTTGGGGAGTGAACTAGTAGATGGAAGATTCTCTCTCTCTCTCTCTCTCTCTCTCTCTCTCTCTCTCTCTCTCTCTCCCTGCCTCTGCATAACTCTGCCTTTCAAATAATTATGTACATCTTTTTTTTAAAAAAATTAATATACTGAAACTCTAACCTCCAATGGGAATATATTTAGAGATAAGGTCTTTAAGGGAGGCAATTAAGGATAAATGAGGGTGGGGTTCAAATCCTGTAGGACTGGCATCTTCATATGAAGATTAAGAGGTTCTGGAGCTCTGTGTCTGTGTGCACTCAAGGGGAGAACCGTGAGGACACAGTGAGAAAGGGGTTTCCCAGAAGCCAGCGAGGACCCTCCCTACCCAACCTGGTAGGCACCATGATCTTGGGCATCCAGCTTCCAGTACTATAAGAAAACAAATCTCTGTTGTTTAAGCCACCAGGCTGGGATTTTGTAATGGAAGCCTGAGCAGACTAGCACAGACAGAAACTTTAAGAATGAGTCAAATATAAATACAACCAAGGGAGGAGGGAAAAAAAAAAAGCCTGCTCAGAGAGATAGTGTTTAACAGATTCAAGACAGCCAATGAAATAGCCACTCTCTGAAGACAGCTCGGTTCAATTTACTCACACTTAAATTGAAAATAGTAGCAAAAAGTGGAATAACCAAAAGATAATATCCAACAACCCAGTACATGTGTAATTCCATCCCAGAAGAGATACAATCAGAAGAATTGTGTGAAGAAATAATGATTGGGAACTTTCAAAACTATATGATCCTTAAGTACACTGAAAATAGATCTTTGTAAAAAGTAAGAGTGGGAATGTGGGAGGCAGGAGGGTTGGAGCATGGGCAGGAGGGAGAGTAGGGGAGGAGGGAGGGAGTATCACTATGTTCCTAAATCTGTAAATAGGAAATACATGGAACTTGCATAACTTAAAGTTAAAAAAATTTTAAAAAATAAAATAAAGATACCACAATACAGATGCCAGAAGAAAATCAGAGGATTCAGAGAAGGGTAAATGCTATGAGTTTTATACACACACACAGAGGCACACACACACATACGCACAATACATGCCCCTAGACACAATATATTCCAATTGGGGACAAAATAATAATTTGAAGACAGTCATAGAAAAAAGATCATTACTTATACTGGAATACATATAAAATTTACAACAGAATCATAAGAATCTATGAAACCTAGGAAAATATGGAATCAGGTGTTAAAGTGAAGACAGGAAAATTAACTTGTCATCCTGGAATTCTACACCTAATGAAACTATCTTTCAAATGTGATTCTGTACATACTCTATAAAATCTATAAGGAAGTTCTTCAGCGAGAAGCAATATGATACCAAAGTCTACAGAAAGAAATGTCTTCAGGAAAATCTATTTTTCCAACTTCCTTACCAAACTGTATTGGAGAAAAGTATACAGTCTCTATATTTCAGCCCAAAAGGTTCAGAGACTTACTCTCTCAGTCAGGACCTTGGACAGGACTGGAAGGCAGCCTGGAGCTCCTACCAGGTTTCCTCCCAGCGTCCAGTGTGCCTGAAATGAATTCTAGAATGTCACTGACAGATGGCAACCTGAAGGAATTCCACAGAAGGAAGGCAAATATCTAGGTGACTGTCTTGGATTTTTTTGTAATGTTGTGTATATGTAAATAAGTCTTTTTCATTGGGCAAACAAGCAAGTTTGTGGAAGAGAATGACAAAACAGGGAATTTTTAAATTAACCTAGACTGGTCCAGTGAACTACCTTGGATTGTTAGATTCATCTCTAAGACAACTGTTTTTTATTATAGTGCCTGCCAGACTCTATTCTGATTCTTGCTAGCTGACACTCTTCCTGCTTCTAAAAACAGCCATTTGGCAAAAATTATTGAAATTTCTATATTGTTATGATTTTATTTCTTTACATTAAACTCTTCAAGCGTGGTCTAGCCTATAATGATTTACTATCAGAAGAACCAGGCCAGAATGCAATACTCATAGGGTGCAGAAAAGATGACAAACATTATATTCATATTGGAGTTACTCCTGCAGAGTAGTACATTGGGAGAAATTGAAGGATAGCAGTATCCACCTATAGAGGAAAATGCATTCTGCATAGCCAACCATATACGAACCACAATACAAAATTTATCTTATTATAAAAAACATGCAGGGGCCAGCACTGTGGCATAGTGGGTAAAGCCATCGCCTGCAGTGCCAGCATCCCATATGGGTACCGGTTGCGTTCTGCCTGCTCCACTTCCAATCCAGCTCTTTGCTATGGCCTGGGAAAGCAGCAGAAGATGGTCCAAGTTCTTGGGCCCCTGCACCCACGTGGGAAACCCAGAAGATGCTCCTGGCTCCTGGCTTCGGATCGGCACAGCTCTGGCCCTTGCAGCCAATTAGGGAGTGAACCAGCAGTTGGAAGGCCTCTTTCTCCTTCTCTCTCTCTGCCTCTCATTCTCTTCTGTGTAACTCTGATTTTCAAATAAATAAATAATTCTTTTAAAAAATGCATGGTTCATAAATGAATCATACAGAACTGACAGATCTAGTAGGGTTGTTTTGCTTTTACTTGTGAAAGTTTTTATTTGAGCATTAAACCTTTGACTGTAATGTAAATTAAAAATATTCTATAACAAAAATAAAAGGAAGGAAGAAAGGAAAGAAGGAAGGAGGGAAGCAAAGAAGGTGGAGGAAGTAAGGAGGAAGAGAAGAAGAGAGAGGTAGGAAGAAGAAGATATATTAGAATTGTATCTATAAACTATATTCAATCTGTCAAAAACTAAATATAAAAAATAAAAAATACATACAAAAAGCACAAGTGAACTTCAAAAAGTTCATGAAAAGTAGAATTAAAAGATAAGCTTATGTGGTATAAACATTTTAAAAATCTATGCATAGGTCTTTTTTTCATAATATGCATGTTCCATGAACTTTATGAACCCTGCCCCTCATATCTGCATTGTGTTTAAGTGACTGATAATTCTACTGTCTTCTTGAATTTTGCCCCTTTTTATTTCCCCATCTGGAAACATCATGAAACACTGGGAAGAAGGGCCTACCCCTTTTGCTAATGCTATTTAAAGCACCCAGGATAAGAATCCAAGAGCAGAACAATGTGGCTGCCACCTTGATCTAAGAAATCAAGGATCTGTTTCACGTAAGCAGGAAAATCTTTTCGATCTGCCAACTAGTCCCGCTGAGTTCAGTAAGCACTCACGTTACTCCCAGGTGCTCGTTACGGACGACGCGGGCAGTCAGCTTCACTGACACGATGTGCTCACTTACTAGTTTGATGCGGTGACCGGGAGTGGCACTGATCTCCCACGTGCACTCCTTCCTACTCGGGTACTTGTCTGGCCAATTGGGACTGGTGATGAGGCCACTTGGACTGTGGATCTTCTGCTCACACTCAGCTGTGCCAACAACAATAACATCAGTCAGTGTGCAGCTCTCACCCCAGACCAGACCAGAAAGCAAGCATCAATTGCACTCCACCCTGTTGAAAGATCTGGAACACTGGTTGGTCATCATTCCAGTCTCTGTTATCAAGCCCATCTACTTTGACAAACACCTTGCTGGACACGACCAAGCAGTCTTTGTGGTCTGACTCAGGAAACTGAGTGTTTTCCCGTGAATCAGACAATTGCTGGGTCTGTAGGCCCAGACATTAATACAGCAGCATATATTCACAATCAAGAATATCAACACTGGGTAAGGACACAATATTTAATGCAACACCACAAATAAAAATCAGTGGACTATGCTATTTTCACTTCTTTTCTTTTTCTAATAATTTCTAATAATTTGTAATAATTAACATCATTAAGGCACTTTATGAATCATGTATTTACATCTTTCCTCTCCCTTAGTTAATTATATATTTGAATACTCTAAGCCATAATTTTAGCTGTTAAAATAATCTAACTCTAATTTCATGGAAGAAAAATGAAGCACTAATGAGAAAAATAAGTGAACAGCTACTAGTCCTGGAGAAAACTTCTGAACTAACTTTGAAGAACAGCTCGTTCAATTAACATGGAATTTCATGTAAGTTTCATAATTTAAATAACCTTGCTCCACATGGTTAGTATCAAATTTCCAATTTTTTTCCACTTGAGAAGAAGACAGACAAGGAAGTAGAGAACTCTCTTCTGCTAATTCTCTCTCCAAATGCCCACAATAGTCATGACTGGGCCAGGCTGATGCCAGGAGCTAAGAATTCAATCCAGGTTTCCCACGTAGATGGCAAGAACCCAACTACTTAGGCCATCATTTCTGCCTTTTGAGGGTCTGCATTTAGAAAGTCAGAATTAGAAGCAAGAGCCAGGACATGAACCCAGGCTCCAAAGTAGTTCACAGTTACCTTAAGGGCTAGCCCCAATGCCTGCCTCAAATTTCAAATTTGCTTCATATCTCTGGGCCATGTTCATTGCACACAGTTGGTTCTCAATCTATTGATTTAATAGCATACCTTACCCAATTACAAATATCATACAGGAAAAAGAAAAAAAATCTCTAGATGCATATGATTAAAAAAATCTTTGAAATTTTCTAGGGCTTGGGGACAATATCTGGTAGACTCCTGCTGTGCCACTAGTATGCTTTCTTTGGCTAAGACCATGACATAACACTTTAAATGACACAATACCTACCATTTTCAAATGTTTTTCCTTTGGCAGGCATTTGAATTTGATACTCCTGATATTTAAAAGGACATCACTTACATAGCACATACACGAGATACTTTGGGGTGGGATATTACACCAAATGCAAAACATTTAGCACAGTTGAGATTAAATATGGATAGTGCTGCAAGGCCTTTTCTACAAAGACTGGGAAATAATGTGATTTTTCTGGCTACCAGGTGGCCTCAAAGCCAATTCTATGTTTGTTATACAAGATTACTCTAAGGTCACCAATGTGTGAAGTGCAAAATCTTTAAGTAATGCAATTATGAGGTTTTCAATAGTATGCCTTGAATCTTTGAGCACTACCCAGAATTTTTTGTTTGACCTTTTAATAGTCAACAGTGATGTTACTCATTGATATGGTCAACTCTGTTTGAAAGCAGTGCTTTACTAAAACCACATGAAATGTTACATTTCGTCAAGAAAAACGGCATTGTCATCCATACCTTCTTTGCAATCATGCTTATTTTCATGCAGCACAAATCCATTACGGCACTGGCACATGTAGCTTCCCATTGTGTTGACACATTCATGCTGACACCCGCCGTTATCCTTAGAGCATTCGTCTTTGTCTGGCAAACAAATAAACCCTACAGTTTAGCAAGTGGCTTTAGAAACAAAGCATATCAAAAGAGGTATTTAGTCATAATTAATATTAAGCTGGCAAAGGGTAAACTAAGTCACAGCTTTTCCTGTTTCCAACTTAAGACAAATAAAAAGTATAGTGCCTTAGATTTACTCTTTCCTTGTTTAGCTTGGGGCCTTGTATATGTTGAGTTTCCAAGATCATTTGTGCCAGGGAAACAACTTGTGATCCTCCTGTACTTCTGTGATGGAGTAGAAGTGTTGAGTAAGAGAAAGGATATCAACAGATCCTTGTCCAATTGATCTTATACATTTATTGCCAACTTTAAAATTGTGAGTTTAAATAAAGGCAAAAAATGGCATTTAAGTGGAGGAAAACCCTTTGGTGTAGTAACCATGGTGTGCAGACAGAGGCTAAACAAGGTTCCAAGATTTGTATGTAATCACCTTTTTAAAAAAATCACTCAGTAGGATGACTTAGATTTTTTTTTTCATTAACGTCAAATTAATGAATCTGGACATTTTATAACATTCCAAGATAGAAAAAAGGCACCATTAGACCATCCTAAAGAAGAATCTCAATTTATGTATTTTAAACAGATCTACTCTGGCAGACCAGTTTATTAACAAGTAATCCCCTAAAAGGGTGGTTTAGTGTGCTAGAAGAAAAATAGAGGTTAGAGTGGGAAATATGAGCTTTAAGAAATAGCCAGATAATTCATTACAAGGAAAAAAGCCAAACTAGACGAACAGAAAGTCAATCCAGTGAGAGGCATCAGCTATTGCATTATGCCATTCAGCTGCCCTTCCATGGCTGGATAGTCCATTAAAGCGAACCTGGCAGACTTCTGACACTCACATATGTTGTCTCACCACTAAGACCTCTCCCTCTACACAGAGAGAACAAAAGGGGTGCCTTACAGTCAGATCAGGTCTTGGGCTGAATTCAGAGTTGACATGTTCTGCTGACTTTTCTACTGAGAACTGGAGAGCTCAGGGTGGCATGCAAAATACACTGTTTTTGCTCTGTGTGTGTGTGTGTGTGTTTAATCAAATCAATATTCACACTATGGAGAAAGGTTTAGAGATGGTATTGTTATCAAGTAATCCTATAGCAGTCTTTGAAGTTGCATCTATTTTTCTACTTTTGGAGGTTCATTGCATGACAAACCCATACATATTTACAGGATACAGCCCTGCACTGACAATACTGGAATATTTCAAATCCATACAAGCAATTTCACAGATCTTAAAGAAGATATCAGAATCCATATAATTAGGGTTTAGTGTTCTCCATCTGTTCTTGACACCCATTACTCTTAATACTGACTATGGATTGCTTCTTGGCCTTCTGGCTAAGAACAAGTGTAACACTGACTATGGAGACTAAGACAACACTGACTATGGAGACTAAGAAAAAATGTTCACAAAGTGGAGGAGAGAAAATTATTCCCTAAAAGAACATCAAGTAATAAAATGTATAAGAAATCAGAAGGTAAGAGAGGATTGGTTTGTAAAATTGACTTTAGAGTAACTGATCATAATTTTGAACCCCTATCCTCTTAACTGTATCAACGATGCAAATTATGGTTTATGAATTATGAACGTCCCATACCGAAGGGCTGGATGGTAAACCACACTTCCTAACACCACGGTGTCAGCTCCTGTGCTTTCTAATTCAAGCAGTCGGGCAGTAAATTATTGAAAGTTATTATCTTACTGTGGCTTCCCAGAGACTCTGTACTTAAAAGCTTTAGCAAAATGTTTCCTCATGAGTGACTACAAAAAATAAACCTTTTTTTTTTTGTTCAATGCAAAGAACCAATAAAGAAATTCCTGATGCCAGAATTACCCTGAAATAGACATATATTTCCTATGAAAATGTTTATGTAATGGTGGTTTTATAGATTTGAATTAAGACCGGAGAGAGTGAACTTTAGCTGTATTGTGGGTCAACTAGGCTTTTCAGAGTGGTTCAGAAATGCAACCACCATTAGCTCACATTTGCCATCAACTGGTAATGAACCAGTGAACATTGACCAATGCACAGCACAGGGACCAACCCTGAGGAGGTAAAGGCATCCACACACATAGCCCTGCACTGTGGCATAGTGGGCTGAGCCTCTGCCTGCAGTGCGGGCATCCCCTGTGGATGCCAGTTCATGTCCTGGTTGCTCCTCTTCTGATCCAGCTCTCTGCTATGGCCTAGGAAAGCCATAGAAGTTGGCCCAAGTGCTTGGGTCCCTGCACCAATGTGGGAGACCCAGAGATAGCCCCTAGATCCTGGCTTCAGATCTTGGGGAGTGAACCAATATGTGGAAGACCTTTCACTCTGTTTCTTCCTCTCTCTGTCTGTAGCTCTACTTCTCAAACAAATAAAATAAATAAATAAATACTGCTCACATCATGCTTTTTTCAGCCTCCATTTGGAATACCATGCATGACAGATACAAAAATGTCAAATACAAACATTAATGTGTATATTATCCAGTAACACATATATTACTGCTCAGTGCTTGAATACAAACTCACATTACAATGAAAACAATTCTAACATGTAAAATATTACATGTAAAGTATGCCTAACATCTAGACATTCTAATTCCAATGTCATTTAACTAGGTAATATTTCTATTTATAGTTATTTTTATTTTTTAAGTTTTTATTTTTAAAGATTTTTTGAAAGGAGAGTTACAGAGAGGCAGAGGCAGAGAGAGAGGAGAGAGAGGTCTTCCATCCACAGGCTCACTCCCCAGATGGCCCCAAGGGCTGAAGCTGGGCGAGCTGAAGCCACGAGCCTGGAGCTTCCTCTGCTTCTCCCACATGGGTACAGGGGCCCAGGGACTTGGGCCAGCTTCTACTGCTTTCCCAGGCCACAGCAGAGAGCTGGATCGGAAGTGGAGCAGCCAGGACTCGAACAGAAGCCAACATGGGATGCCAGCACTGCAAACAGCGGCCTCACCTGCTACACCACAGCGCTGGGCCCAGTATAATTGTTTCTAATAGTTGATAGCATATAAAGTGACCTGTGACAATGATAACTAGAGAGAAATACAAGTGAAAGAAAAATCAATTCTATCCTTTGTAGCCAACTATTCAAAGTTCTGATATGCTGGGAAAATAATAAATTTAAGATAATTTTTGGAAAAGCAAGAATGGAAAGGGAAGAAAGAGAATAGGAAGAGGAGGAGAAATAGAAGGGGAAGAAACTTTATCACTTTTATAGTCATTATTGTCCACGTATGTTATTTGTTACTTTCCTGGTTTGTCAGTGTTTTCCTACCTTCACCCCCATATATTATTCTGTCTAATTTAATCAACATCACATGAAAATTAAGATTCATTAGGGCCCTAGAATATATTTATGGGTTACTCTAAATTTTAGCTATCCAGTTTAAATACCGTTAGAAGCAGCAATGCAAGTTATCATGTCTAGAAAAAGTATCATGCGAAACTACCTCCATGTGTCAGACATACAAAAAAAGAGAAAATTTCAGGAAATCAATGGATTACTTAAAATTATCCAGATGTTTGACATCATCATGCCCCCCAAAAGCTACATTTTTAACTTAATAGCTTAAGATGTCTCCGAGTTTAGAACAGAGCGTAGTGATTTGAAGACTACTTTTCAAATTAAAGGGTCTGCAATTTTGGATCATCCACAGTGATGAGAATTAAATACATCATAAAGAAGAATGCCGTAAACATTTTCTAGACTTCTTAGTTATGGAAGATCATCAAACTAGGGAGGGAAAAGTTATCAGCTGCATGATGGAGTTCTGCTTTCACTTTTCTTTCCTCCTCGTAGGACACAATCCCTACAGACCTACTGACAAATCCAAATCCAAGGAGAGTGAAGGTTCAGTTTTAAATGTTTCTCATAATGTCTGCATGATACACTCAGTAATTGAGAGCTCTATCAATAATTAATTTGAAATTTTCTAGCATTTTCATACAGTAGACACAAAAAGAAAGGACATTTTTTATTAGTGATTGAGAGAAAAAAATGTTCTGTTAAAGAGAAATAAAAATATTTCTATTAATGGAAATGGTGCCCTCCCTGGGAAGGGCATATCTGCTTCTCATTTCTCCACGTTAGATGAAGAGAAGGCTCGCTATTAGGAGGCACAGGGGTGGCGTTTTCCTATCAGAAGCCTGCAGCGGGCCTGTGAGACTCTCAGAGGTCATTGGTCTATGAATAATACATACTGGACGGAACTGAAGTGGCAACCTGTCTCAAGTTCTTGCAAGATTCAAAAATAAAAATTTTCTCTGTGCAGAAAGTTTTCTTATCTGTAGGAAAAAAAAGAAGCATATGGTCCCCGCAACACAACAGGAACATCCATGAGGGAATAGTCTCAAAATGAATGTTCAAGATAAGACGCAGATAAATGCCTGCCCATGGATGCACACATAAGGCGGCACACACAGTTCACCACAATCCTATGGAATAAATAATCATCTTCAGAGAAGCACTAATAAACCAATGAGAGCTTCCAGAGAGACAGTTTGCTGTTTCCATAAACACACGAATATTGACATTTCATTCCCAGTGAAAACTTGGAAGGAGGATTCAAAATCATGTAGGAAAGTTGCAATCCTGTCACTCTTTGTAACTTATTGCACTAATATTTAAAGTTTGATTAGAGTAACATCAGGTTGACTCTCCCCCACAAATATCAACACACATACCATGAGAGACGTGATGAACGTTTGTGAAAGAAATAATTATACACAGTTTAAGGCAGGTGTGACGAGGAGCCTGTAGATGGAGTCGCTGCAATTTACTGGTAGAAAACAGCAGCCTCTAAACTATTTTGTCTGACTCCTACATTCATTGCAGACAGAAATAAACTGGGAGTCAGGAATCCTGGGTTTTATTCCACTTCTGCCAATGAGCAGATCACTTAGTCCATCGGTAATAGAGTGCATTCTCATAAAATTGATCGCTGAGGGAGAGGCCTATTAAATTAGCTTTATATTTCAAATTCCCTGTTGTCGCTGCGGCGGAATCATAACCAAATCTCGTTATTAATACAGGCTGCTTATAGAAGGTAGTTTTCCTGTGCTCAAGTCTTATTGCAGAACATGGTTTTTATATTATTCCCCAATTACAAATCTAACAATTAGTTTTAAAAGCACGTCAGCTTTCCAAATGTGGCTGTTTTATATTCGTGAAGTCCTACTAATCTCCCCCTTTAAGTATAACACACTTACAGAAAAGACTGCTTTGCTCTGAGGAAGATGCAGTAATTTTGTTTCATCTCTTAGAATGAGTAAATGCATCAGGTATGTCTCTGCACTTCTGTACACCCACATCCATACACAACATCATATCAAGCTATGTTTGATTTTGCCACTATATAAAGTGAATCATTTCTGTTAATCTGATAGCAAATTTCACTCAGCCCCAGCAAAAGATGGTTATTTTATGTCTTCCATAAAATACGTCTGTCTCTATATTCTCAATTAGCTGAATACATGAAGACCCATCATTCCATAAAATACCTAAATAGCCTTACTAAGACAATCCAAACGTGTTTACTTGCCTTAATATCATTTCATTATGTTGCTCTTTAAATAGACCCTGGAATCAAAACAAGACATCACATCTGGATTTTTGTAGAGAAGTTTAAATATTTTCTGCTATAAAATTTGGAAATTTTTTCTCTCTCTTTCTGTCCCTCTGCCTGTCAAATAAATAAATAAATATTTTTAAAACCTAGTAATTTCCAAGTTTTCAAGTTACAGCATTTTAATGAATAATTTGTGATATATCAAAGAATTTACATGTAAGAGTTTCTTAATTTTATGAACATGGGAGTGATATAAATTAGTGATTAATATTTTGCTAATATGTTCTTAGGATGGCTCCAGCAATTACAGTTTTTAAATTTAAAAAGTGCTTATTTAAAAATTCAAAGCTATGTGCAAAAATACCTAAAATCTGCGATGTCATTATTTCATTATATAATGATATGTTGGAAGGAATATTATGGATACATTATTTCACTGCACACATTAAAATTTAAACATACTTTTTTGTCTTTTTTCCAGATGGATCACTTAATTGTAAGAAAGCTAAAATTTGTTATTAAATAGCTTTCTTTCCAAATAATAAAAAACCCCTTATTATCAAATGTTTCTTTTTACTATTGTTGAATTCCTTGGTAATTATTCTTGGAAAAAGAATGTGGAAAAATAGCTGAACATGCTCTACTTCTAATTAAGTTTTCATAAATCCATAACTACTTCTGAGAGTTTTAGAACACTGGCTATAAACATAACCATTTAAAACAGAATCTCCATAAAATATCTCTTGTTTAATGGATACACTCCAGGGACATTTATTCCACTGTCTGTAATAAGAAAGTTAGAAATTAACCCAATTCAACACACTCGTACTAGTATTAACTTGTATTAATATTTATTAACTAATTAATAAACAGAAAAATTTAATAGCTCCTTCATTCTAAAAGAAGATAAAATCTGTTGGGCAATGTTTATGAATCTAGAAAATTTGGGTAACAGGTACAAAAAAAAGTTCTCTTTTTCTAAATATTTTAAATATTCAAATCAGGGGAAAATTAAGAGTAGTTGGAGTAAACCATAATGCACGTTGTCTCCATCTAGACACAAGTACTCTGGGCAGCTTGATAATACAACTTTCAGGTTTGTAGCCACCCGTAGGCTTAGCTGTAGGCACAGTGCATAGATGGTTTGTGCACAGATTTCCATCAACATTTTATGACAGTCTGTTCTTTACACCATGATATTATTAAGCCATCTTTACTGTGTGAAAACCATAAAGTACATTTGCTATAACTTATTTATAATTTTCCTATTCTCACACCATTAACGTGGTCCAAATTTCAGTCATCATCGCATCATACAGAAATCGTTCTTCCTGATTTTCAGATGTTTCTTTACAAAAGAGTCCCCAAAATGACATTTCTGAAGCAAGCAAAACAGTCATTTTGATAACTCCTGAACGTTGGGGCTGCATTTATTTCTGTGAAGTCGAGTACATCCATGGTTTTCATGCTTTCTATTAATGTAGTTCTATATAAATATAATACAAAAAATAGCTACACATTTTTTAAACTTAAAGCATTAATAGAACTCTAAAATAGTATTCTCAATGTGAATACACCTATCCATTATAAGGGATGGTCTTCTGTAAATTATGATTTTTTTCAAGATGGCAACATTTCGCCATCTAAAATCTTGGCTGCACTCTCTTGATATCTGTAACAAATTGCACAACAGCAAATACAATGCTTAGCCTTGTTTTTTCCTGATCAAACATCCCCACTGACAGAAACTCCAGGAAATTAATATGAAAAAGACCCAACTGCTCATCCAGAACCATAGTATTTTAAATGCGAATCTGGCAAACTGTCAAAACTTTTTAGGGGATTCAAAAGGGAACACTCGAAGTCTAGACTTAAAGATAATTACATTGGACTTCACAAAGCAACAATCTACTAAAGAAATGAAAAACGCATCTGTTGTTGTTTTCCAGGTCATACTACGTTAGTGTAAGGTATAAACAGATTGCGCTTGCAAGACACCATGATCAGCTCTAACGTTTATAGCAGTTGTCTGTGGAAAAGAATTACAAAGGTTTAAATGCTTTGTGACACTGCATAGCTTACTGAACTCAGTCACCTCATCTGTCAAACCAATACGTAGAAACAAATGTGACAGAGGTAGCGTCCAACCTCTGGTTAGGACACCTGTGTCCTGCATCAGAATGTCTTTGTTTGTGTCCCTGTTCTGATTTCCTGCTAAAGCAGACTCTGAGAGACTGTGGGTGATGCTTAGAAGACTGGATCCCAGCCACCCACACGGGAGATCTGGACTGAATCCCTGGCTCCAGCTTTGCCCTCTCACTCCCCAACTCTGTGGGCTTTTGGGGAATGAACTAGAGTGGGAGTTCTTTCTCTATCTGTAGTCTCTCTCTCTCTCAAATAAAAAAAAAATAAGTGAAGATAATATAAAGGGTTTTCAAGAATTCATGGTGACTGGCATAGCGGGTAAAGTCATCATCTGCAGCACCAGCCTCACATACAGGCACCGGTTCAAATCCCTGCTTCTCCACTTTCAATCCAGCTCTCTGTTAACGCACTTGGGAAAGCTACCGAAGACGGCCCATGTGCTGGGGTCCCTGCACCCACATGGGTAGCAAGGCCCCAAGCACTTGGCCCATCCTCCACTGCTTTCCTAGGTGCATTAGCTGGTGCCGGATTTGAAGTGGAGCATCTGGGTCTCAAACCAACGCCTTATGGCATGTTGACATGACTGCGGCACAACAACTGTTCCAATTTCAAATTATTTTGCAGAAAAAAACTTATTTTTAAGTTTATTTATTTATTTGTATTATATGAAAGGCAGAGATAAAAGAGTAAGGGAGCTCTTCCACCCAGTGGTTCACACTCCCAAACGCCTGTAACAGCCAAGGTTGGGCCGAGCTGACGTCAGGAGACAGGAGTTCCATCCTGTTCACTCGTGTGCGTGACCAAGTTCTTGAGCCACCATCTGTTACTTCCCCAGGAATGTTAATTAGCAGGAAATTGAATCAGAAATAGAGGGAGGACCGAAACTCAGGCTTCTAACGTGGGATGAGGGTGTCCACACAACAGCTTAAAGTGCCGTACAATATTGTTTAATATGCAAGTTATACACACCCTTGTATAATATGAAAATATGGGGTTTTAATTTCTCCTTGACCTTTATTGTCCCCTTCACTTAGTCACTTTTTTATTTTTTTTTATTTATTATTTTTTTTTTTTTGACAGGCAGAGTGGACAGTGAGAGAGAGAGAGACAGAGAGAAAGGTCTTCCTTTGCCGTTGGTTCACCCTCCAATGGCCGCCGCGGCCAGCGCGATGTGGCCGGCGCACCGCGCTGATCCGGTGGCAGGAGCCAGGAGCCAGGTGCTTTTCCTGGTCTCCCATGGGGTGCAGGGCCCAAGCACCTGGACAATCCTCCACTGCACTCCCGGGCCACAGCAGAGGGCTGGCCTGGAAGAGGGGCAACCGGGACAGAATCCGGCGCCCCGACCGGGACTAGAACCCGGTGTGCCGGCGCCGCTAGGCGGAGGATTAGCCTAGTGAGCCGCGGCGCCGGCCACTTAGTCACTTTTCATGCCATCAAACAATCTAGGCTGACATCTGAAAATAAAATACGGCCAGGCAATTGATTTATATATATTTCTTCTTAAAGCACTGAAAAATGCTAAAAATGGAGAGGATTTTCTAAGATGACAGTATACAGGAGCCTGATTTACGGATTAGTTATTATGAGCTCTGATACTACGAGGGCACTCAGTGCATTTCACCAAGCACAGGTGCACAGAAATAAGATTCCCGCCTGTCCTGGAGAACAGCATTATCTGCATGTGTGTTCGATATGAAGTACAAGAATTAAAGAAGCAAATTTCATATTTTAGTAATGTGACTCTAAAGCCACAAATGAATGTGGGTATGCTTATGGTTTGGAAAATTTTCCACAATCAAAAATATCAGAAAATGAATTTTAGATGTTGTTTTTATATTTTGTACTCAGTATGTGCAGCATCTTGCAAATATCTTTTAAATAATATGTATGGCTACAGTCATGTAAAATGAAAAGTACCCCAAACACCTTGAATAATATGAAGAAATTTGTTCATTTCATAATTTCAACTTTAAAAATAAATATTTAGACGGTCCTAAGGTAAGTAGCTTTGTTGCCATGGATCACTCAAATTTGTAAAATACACATTTGTAAAATTGTAAAATCTAAGAAAGTATTCCAGTCATTAAGAAAGGGTATTCAGGGGCTGGCACTGTGCTGTACAAGGTTAAGCCTTGGTCTGCAGTGCCGGCATCCCATAGTGGTGCTGGTTCAAGTCCTGGCTGCTCCACTTCTAATCCAGCTCCCTGCTAATGCACCAGGTAAAGCTGCGGAAGATGGCCTAAGTCCTTGGACCTCTGCACCCACGTGGAAGACACAAAAGAAGCTCCTGGCCCCTGGCCTGGGCTGGCCTAGCTCTGGCAGTTGTGGCCATTTGGGGAGTGAACCAGCACTTCCTTCTCTGTATCTCTGCCTTTCAAATAAATAAATACATCTTTTTTAAAAAGGGTATTAAAATCAGCTTTGAATAGAATAAACTTTAAGTGGAAGCATGAGAAGACTTTTTTAAAGGTAAACTTAGAAGAATGGAATGAAAAAAACTGGGGAATGGAGATCTTTGCAGAAGACTTCAAAAAGTTCACGGAAAATGTGAATTATCTTTTAATTCCATTTTTCTGTAACCTGTATTTTTAAGGGACTTTTGTGTTTGAGTTGGCACTCAGTGGCACTTGTGAACCATTAACTTCAATTACACGGAAAACCCCAAACAAACCCTGGGCATTGTAAATCTCATTAATTTTTAAACACATGGGGACTGGAATAAATGGACTTTGAATTAACTCAATCCAAATTACCTGATATGAAAACATAATTGCAATTCCGTTGCCTGAAATCAGTCGCCAGTTGAAAATGCAGAATAGTTTGCTATGCTAAGGTTTATTACAATTTTATCTGTTTTGAAGTTTCATAGGAATGTTTTCATAAAACATGAGTCTGAGATTGAGAAAATAAGGGATTTTAACGGACATTTCCATATAATTTTGTAAACCTCGGGGAGCATTTCATCAAATGTCCCTTCTTTAAGAGGGGCATCTTTGAGTTGCTTAAGCAAAACATTCAATTCAAAACATACAACTGCAATCCTCAAGCATACCCGCTAATGCATCATCAAGAAGGTCAGGACTCGCATATTTCTAGACTTCCTGCTTTGTTTCTACAGCAGTAAGGTAAAGCATAATATTAACATGAGCCTAACAATGAGAGTGAAAATGTGAAGAAATATGCTATAAGAAAAAAACAATGGAAATGTTGCTAAAATGAGATATTTTCAAAAACCAAAGAAAAATCACATTGAAAAATCTGCTGCTTTTGGGAAGTCTGGTGTCCTTGGTTCCATCTACCTGTAGACAGTAAAGTCACCATATAAACTTTTAATATTTTTGTGTTGTTTTACCAAAGTTTCTATTTCTTAGTTAGATCTTAAAATAATCTCTGATTGGAGGCAGGCCACATTTCATGAGGGATCCTGTTATTAACACCCTCATTTAAGTAAAAAATTATGAAACACAGAATAACGTCCATCCTATGTGCCTTACAGAAAGCTTTAAAGATTAGCCCCCATGTACCCAACCCACTTGGAACACAGTAACACCCACAGACAACACGTGAAGGCTTATACCTGAGAAAAAATGTGCTTTGAAGCCCTTCTTGGAAACAGTATTATCAGACTTGAACTCGATTCTCATGTTGTTGAACTGGGACGTGATCACTTCGGGCACTTCAGCTCCGCAGAACTTGCCGTGTAACTTAGCCTCAGAGGAAAGCCCACTCCAGATCTCCACATAATCATATTTGCAAACCTGCAGAACACGTTAATGTGGTCAACAGACCCGAGAGTCGCAGATGACTGACATTTACACATGCATTGCGTTTTTATTCCTGTATCTAGTATGATGTTTTTATTCCCCTCTTTATTCCTGTGTTAATGTTAAATCAAGCTGAAATAAACAGGTAAAGGAAAGATAAACAAGACTAGCACAGGGCTCAACCATGAGTCTGAAGGGATGAAACAATTAGAGAGATGAGAGCCCCAGGGGGTGCACACACATATGTATGCTTGTTTACATCTTTCCTAAAATATTAAAGGAGAGTTGAGATGAATGTTTGTTGAGGCATAGGCACTGATAATCACAAGACAAGCAACTCTGCCCTTTCAAATCAAACTCCTGAAACCTTCACCAGGGACTGTGAAAATACTTCTTACATGTGGTCTTATTTAATACTGACAGTATATGACATAGCCTATGAAATCACCAATAGCAACAGAAACTGTACTTTCTATGGTAGAGATGAGAAAACTTAGCTCTAGAAATTTTTTATACAACGTGGTCAACATTTTCTTAGCCTACAAGGCAAGGTGGTGATGAACAGCACGGAGTGTGGTTTAGAACCGGGCTGTCTCACAAGAAAGCCACATTCTAATCAGAGCTGCACCATAAACAACTTTCCAAGTGAAAGACAGATACTTGGTATATAAAAAGCAGGCATTTTGCCTTTCCAATTTGCTAACGTCTTGGAGTTGCTACATACTAGCGAGTTACTCTGTATGATTACTGTAGAATTGCAAACAGACCGGAACTCTAGTAAATGGGACAGAGGCAAAAATCTAGCTCATTGTGACTTACATGAAATGCATTAACAACAAAAGGGAAAAAGCTAAGCGAATCTCAGGCAATAAGCACTGTTGTGGCCACTAACAAACATTGTGTAAACACACTTTCTCAAAGTTTCTGTAATAGGACATGTTCTATAGAGTATATGTTGTATGAATGACCTTCTTACATAAATGTTTAATTAGCAACATTTAACAGTTTGCAAAGGATCTTTCTGCAACTGAGGAGGACCCCATGAGAATCATGCTTTGAGAAAACAAAGCTCAATTTACGTAAAACCTGAACAGAAACCTTCAGCCTTTTAAGCAACACCTATCAAAAATGAGTCAAAGAATGTCACATCCGTCATAACTATAGTTTTATGGAAAACCATGAAAACAGAAGTCATTCAACACTGAATTCATATGAAATCACAGAATGGGTAGTAAAATTGAGATTTTCAAAATGTGTAGCTCATAAAAAGTTTTTGCAAAAATATTACAAAAATCATTTTCATTATTTCAATACTTCCCACAAACTCAAGCTAGTATTAATGTGGATAAAGTATGCTGAAAAGAGTAACTCTATTCTTTTCTATCATGAAACTTAATCATGATGTTAACAGAAAAAAGCTGAAGACGTCCAGTCAGTTCTAGGCTTCTACAGTTCTCTGAAATACATCTTTATTATGGTTCAGATTTCAATTCCCTTTAGGTAATGAAATAGCTATATCTTTTACATTGAAACCACTGATATGGACTAATCTCATGGTATAAAATGCACAGATATTACAAACACCTCAACACGTACTGCCCTCAGGCACACATGCCTTACATTTCTGTTCTCACACTTCTTTGCAAGTGTTCATCAGATATACATCAAAGACATGAGTTATTTTTAATCACGTTTAGAGGTGATGAGTCATGTTCATTTTCAAATAAACACAGAAACTAGTTATTGGGACCAAAGGTGTGGAAGAAGTTAGTAAGAGAAAATCAAGTATGAGAGATTAAATAAATACTTATAACCTTTTCTCTGGAATTAAACTTGTGTAGACCAATCATACAAAGGACATTCTTCAACAAGTTCTCATTCTTATTTCTAGGCTTGCCATTCATTTATATTTGGTGTACTATCATATAGAAACTTTCAAATAAATAACTTCACTTGTTTAAATGTGGTTACCTAGCAGAAAATGCTACTATTGATACAGTATGCAATAATTTGTAGAAGATAGCTTCAGCTCAACATGTCTTACCGAGGTTAAAAAATTAATTATTTATTTATAAAGCATGCACACATTCATAATGAAAAATTACTTTCATAATGAAAATACACCCACTTCTACAAATAAGATATACCAAGTTGTTCCAAATGGATATTTTTGTTATGACTCAAATCAAAATCCACTGGGTATTTTTTTCCCAGCCATGACATGAAGCTGACCCTAAATACTCCAAGTCTCTAACAAATGGAGAAAATGGTGTATATTAACTACATGAATTAGAAACTCCCTCTAGGTAATTTCCTATCTCCCAGAAACAATCTAAAATAGAGTACTATGCTCTTTTTTAAAAAAAGTTTTCTGATTTGCCTTCAGGGATTCCTTCATTTAAAAAAAATCTATTTATTGCTCACTTACTTCATTGCCTTCCAATTCAAAAAACTCAAACTTCATAGATATTCTGTACTGGGTTGGTGCAACCACTTGCCACACACAGTTTTTATTAGGAGGATACTCTTTGGGCCATCCTGGGGTGGTGATGGTGCCATTAAGCTTGGTAAGAAGTCCGCCACAAGCAGCTAGAAGAAAGAAAAGGAAGGGTATTCCCTTATTAAAGTCACCCCCTTCTTAGCACAGTTCCACTGATACCCAAACATTCAAAATAGCCAAGATACAGGACCTACCAGGATATGAATGAATGGATGAAGAAAATGTGGCACATAATAAAATGGAATAGTATTCAGCCATAAAAAAGAATGCAGTCCTGACATTTGCAATGCATGGATGGAAGTGGAGGTCATTATGTTAAACAAAGTCAGGCACAGAAAAGTCAGTACCAAATGTTCTCACTGTATGTACAAGGTAAGTTGATCTCATAGAAGTAGGGAGGAGAATAGGGTTGACAGAGGCTAGGAAGGTTGGGCAAAGAGAAGATGGAGAGAGGTTAGTGATTGGGTACAGAAATCAAGTTAGATAAATAGAAAAAGCACAAGTGGTCTCTATATAGTACAGTAGGGTGACGATAATTAACAGTTATTTACTACAGATTTCAAAATACCCATAAGAGAAGTTTTTCAATACTCCCAACACAGAAAAACAATAATTATGCTGATGTGATCACTACACATTGTACACATGTAAAGAAATAACATACTGTGCGTCATGAATACATGTAATTATTAGGTGTCAATTATATAAGTGAATGAAAAAACCGCCTTCTGGATTCCAACAGACACTGAAGCTACTGTTCTTTAGTTTTTAGAACAACTATGGCAATCATGAAACCACAGTTACAAAATATCACTTTGCAGCTTTGCAACCAGGCAGATAATAGATGTACAACAATATTTTAGATCACTTTAATCTTTGGCAATCAACCTAAAGGAAACTGGGTGTCAGTTCTTGTATCTCTTAAATGGGTTCACCATAATAATATCTTGTAGTGTGCCTTGGGTACTTCAGAATTCACAGAAAGAATACATTTTAGAATTGATAGAGTTGTGATAAGGAAAAGATATATGTAAAGCATAATATAGTCCAAAATCATTCTTTCTTCAATCTCTTTTTTGCCAAGACAAGCAATGATGTATTACCTGAGTCAGCGGGCAAGATAAATTATGACAGATACAACATATTTGTTATTCCACAAATCTCTGTTTAACAACTGGTTTTCATTTCCTGTGGATGATCTATTTAAGAGAGACACCATTTACTTCCCTTCTTTGCTAACAGCGAAGTTAGCAAAATCAAAGTATCCCAGAGCAAGTTGTGTGAAAAGATCATATGCACATTTTATAACTAATTCCCAGGGAGTCAAGAATTGCTTAAACTAAATGGTCTCTTTGATTTTATGTACATGTCACTGATGTGCCAAGTCCTCTTTTTGAAAGGTATGGCATTTTGTTCATAACAATGTATCTTAATTAACAGAGAGAGGATTAAGTGTTTAATAGACAAAAAAAGATCAACTTTTACAAAGAAATAAGGAATCACTGTTTTTTTAGGTTGGCAGATATGGAATGAATTCATTAAGGAAACACCTTAGGCACCTTTGCCTCTTACATCCTCTAGCAGAGACACAGTAGAGAACAAAGTGCTTATTTTCAGGGAGCTTGCATTTCAGTGGAACACACCAAAACAAGTTAATAAATACAAAAATACAAGTATTGCTGCAAGTCCTGTGGTGATGCATTCGACAGGAATTTCTAAAGAGGAATAAAGGGGGGACAGGCTGCAGGAATGAAGATCCAAATGTTTATTCTCTCTCCAGTTTGAGGTGTGAGGCCTCTGGTAGGGTGGAGGAGAGGGAAATGAGAGAGCCAGCTTCAAATTGAGGGCAGAGATCTTAGGACATGGTAAGACAGCCTGGCAAACAAAACCTCACATGGGACTGTAAAGAAGAAATGTGGATAACCATGACAAAGTCATCTTTGTTTAAAGAAGCATTTATTCATGAAATGCATGTCTGGTTTTAGGCTAGATGCTTTCTGTCTACTACATGCTGGAGGTAACAAAAGCAATTCCGGTTTAGGGCTGCTGACTTAGAGACCACAGAGACCACAGTAAGAAAATATCAAGTCATGGATGGATGGATGGATGGATGGATGGATGGGCGGGTGGGTGGGTGGGCAAATAGGTGGGTAAAATATCTAGATTTAGAAAGAGACAGAAATGCATACATGCACACACAACAGCATAGTAACCAAAGGAGGACAGAATTGATTACATAACAAGAATTTGTTATCAGCTGTGACTTTGAATTAAGTCTTAGTAGTTTTTGGAAAGAGGTTATTATAGGGGACAAGAAAGGCATGAGGGAAAGATAGAGATAGAGATAGAGATAGAGATAGAGATAGAGATAGAGATAGAGATAAAGGATGGAGACACAGTTAGAGACACAGAGAGCACATGAGAATACAAAACAGTCATCCCTCCATAAGTGGTTCTTCAACACCTCTGGATAAGGAACTCTGTGGCTGCACAAGTCCCTTATACAAAATGGTGCCGCATGTGCAAATAACCTGTGCACACCCTCCTGTATACTTCAAATCATTTCTAGAAGACCTGCAATATCTCATACAATGTACATGTTATGGGAATAGTTGTCTCACTATCCTGTTTAGAGAATACATACAAGAAAAATGAAAGAAGGCTGCACTTGTTGAGCACATGCTTAATTTCTTTTTGGAATATTCTGGATCAGTAGCTGATTGAATTCGCAGAGGGGCAACCCGTGGATGTGGAAGGAGGACTTGGGCAGCAATGAGGGTGCGTGCAGGTGCTGCCCGGGCCCAGCCATACCTTCGCAGCTCCTCCTGTCCGGCCCCAGCTCGTAGCCCGGCTCACAGGCACACTGGTAGCTGCCCAGGGTGTTCAGACACCGCTGCTCACAGCCGCCTCGGTCAGCTTTGGCGCACTCGTCTTCCTCTGCAAAAACGGCAGAGTTACAGGATGACCACCGTGTTGTGCTTTCATAGGCCATGTTTGAAAACAGGATTCTACCTGGCTCTGAGGACAACGAAGACAACGACTCACCTCTCCAACACAAGAAGAGGGAACACAGCCTTTGCTGGATGACTTGCAAGAATTCAGGTCCCGCAACCCATGAATTAGAGAAGCAGGCTAAGTCCTGGATCTACAGCAGGGCTACCCAGAGCCCACATTATCCCAGCGTGTGTTTGCTCTGAATTTGAGCTTAGAAGGGGATGATTAATGAAATAATAATAATAAAAAAACAGCTGCAATAGCATAGCTTCACCTACTGATTTCACAGAATAGTTGCAAGATATGTCTCAAAATGTTTTTAAAGAAATAACATTAAGAAAGAGATTGTGGGAATAAAAATTAAAAACAGATGAAAATCCTAAATTCACTGGACCTCTTTCAATTGAAAGCCTTTGGTGTTTCTTACAAATACATTTTGAGCCAGAAAATATAACTATCTCACATGTTTGTGAATGTATATACTATTTAACTGTATATATACATATGAAAATATGCATAGGAAATATATATGAAATATGTTATTTTCATTTTCTAGATTTATTTATTTATTTGAAAGTCCGAGTTACAGCAAAAGAAGGAGAGACAGGGTGAGAGAGAAATCTTCCATCTATTGGTTCACTGCTGAAATGGCCACAGTGGCCAGGGCTGGGCCAGGCCAAAGCCAGGAGCCAGGAGCTTCATCTGGGTCTCCCATGTGAGTCTTTGCTGCTTTCCCAGGTTCATTCGCAGGGAGCTGGATCGGAAGTGGAGCAGCTGGGACTTAAACTGGTACCTATATGGGATTCTGGCACTATAGGTGATGGCTTTACCAGCTATGCAATGGCGCCAGCCCCAAAACATATATTATTTTAAAAAAATGTATGACAGAAAATCTTAAACATATAAATGAACATTTGAATAAATATTTTAATACATGCAGTAAAAGTGTCAAGTTGCTCTGCTTTTTTAATTCATATGGTGAATATTTAAGCAACTCAGAGAAAATGTGTTTTACTGTTTTTTAAGTAACAAAATATTTAGGTTATCTGTAAATTTTCATATATACAACTGAGTACATTATGTATCCTATAAAATTAGTATAGAGGAAACATTTTTCTCTTTCTTCATAACAATTTTATTGCACAATGACACACTTAAAATAATTTCCTATGAATTTCAGAAAGCATATTTGATGCTATTTACCCCAAAGCAACTTTCTTATCTCAGTAATATGCAGCTAACATGGAACTAGAAAGCAAACTGAAATGCAGTTATGTAATCACAAATTAAAGTTGATCAGTTCTGTCTTTGTCAAAAAGACACTTTAGATATCAGAAGATCCTGTTAAGGAAGCCACCGGGAATTTCCCAGGGGGGAACAGCATCCTGTAAAGCTGAGTTTAGACGCGCTGGCATCTGGAAATAAATCGATTGTCTGTGTGTCAGTGCACTCTCTTCTCATTGGGAATCTTTTATTGATTATATGCACTGCAGATATTTAGTCCTGTCTGTGTATCCCTTTCTGGATTTTGCTAGTTTGACTATTTCATAAGAAACAGATGGTTGAGTGCCCTAACGGAGTTCTTACTCTGTGCTTCAACGTTGTTTTACAAAAAAAATGTTTTCCACCAAAACATATCAAATCATCCTTATAAACTGTACCTACTCCAACTTTTAATACAATTTTAATTTCGTCCTCCCCTGGAAGCTAGATGCTGTATTTACTCCAAAGAAAGTTCCTCATTCGTAAAGGACTTCCGATTACCTTTAAAGAAGTTAGCGGCAAACCCAGCCTTGTTCACAGTTCCGTCAGAAACAAACTTCATCCACAAGGTGTTGGAGGTAGATCTTATGTCTTCAGGCTTATCATAACCACAGAAACGCCCTATCAAAGGGCTGTTTTCGCTGGTTCCATCTCGAACCTCTAGGTAGTCATAGGCACAGTTGTCATGTCTTTCAATCTACAACAGTGAATATAAATCTTATTAATAGATGAAACAGGGGCTGGTGTTGTGGCACAGCAGGTAAAGCCGTGACCTGCAGTGCCCACATCCCATACGAGCACCGGTTCTTATCCAGGCTGCCCCCTCTTCCGATCCTGCTCCCTGCTAATGTGCCTGGGAGAGCAGGGGAGGATGGCCCAAGAGCTTGGGCCTCTGCACCTACATGGGAGACCTGGAAGAAGCTCCCAGCTCTTAGCTTTGGCCTGGCCCAGTCTAGCTGTTGCAGCCACCTGGAGAGTGAACCAGTGGCTGGAAGATTTCTCTCTCACTCTGTCTCTCCCTTTCACTGTAATTCTGACTTTCAAATAAATAAATAAATAAATAATTTTTTAAAAAAATAGATGAAACAATTCTTATAGGAAGATAATTAAGTACTCTCAGTGTTATAGTACTGACATAGTAAGACTGAAGATGACTTATATTACATAAGTGCACATAAGCATTCCTTATGAGTGTATATGATAATGCATTGCACATTTTTTATTACAAAAACAATACAGGGACAAGTACTTTACTTGGGTCAGGATCAACAGAAGATAACTAACTTTTTAAATGAAATTAACTTCTAAGTACTGATTCTTTAGTAACTAAACCTGAAAAAAATACCCAGACTTAAAATGATCATTGAAAACACTGGCCATATAAACTTTAAGCAATGATTTGTTCTGAAACATAGTCATAAAAATAGCCCATCACTCATCAACAGAATCATTATTTTATTCACAGAGAAGCTGAATCCAAATTTCCTTAACAAATGTAGTACAAGTTTAGGCTACAAATATAATTTTGAAAAGTGACTCTGATAATTCTAGAGGACATTTCTTTCTAGTTGATGACTCTATCCATAATTAGCATGACTGTATGTAGACTACTGCTTGACTGTGGAGTCAGCACTGTCTTGCCCTTTCTCAAGGTAACATGGCCTTGTTTGGATGAGCCCTGCCACCTCGACACACTCTTCTTTAGCCAGATAGCCTGGGGAAATGCAAGCTCTTTCCTTATCAACGATCACACTATCGGTCTATGTCTATGAAATTTTATGGAAAACATATTCAACGACCTGTGTTTTGGTCCTGAACTCCTTAAAGCCACAGAACGAAAACTTACAAATTATTTTAAAAATAATAATAATCTTTAAATAATATTTTTGCTTTTAATTTCAAAATCTTAAGAGTCAACTCCCTATTAGATATTTGAAACTAGAAAACAGATACACTAATCTACAAATCAAAAACCATTGAAAGAACCACACGTTATCTATCATTTATCATACAATTTAGTAATTTGTCCATTTTCTTGTTACAAACCAATGTCAGGAAATAGATTCTTTCCTTGTAGCTACAACCTGAATGCATGAGACTGCTGTTGTAGTTGCTAGAAATCTCTTTTTTATCAATATATAGACAGCAATAGTCTTCAAATTAGGTAGCATAAGGACAACCAGAAAAAAAAATTGGGGGGGAAATACAAATGTAGTTGGAACTAAGTACTGCATTTGCTGCTTCCTTTTCCCAAATCAAAAAACAAGATTCATTCATTCTTTCATCAAATACTCCGCGTCTCCTCTCTGTGCTAGGCACTCTTCTCTGTGCCTGGGTACCTGATGTGCATCATTCACTTAGCAAAACAACAAAGAACCTGTCCTTCTGGAACCCACATTCTACTGACAGAAACAACAATAAAACCACTGAGTGGGGCTGGCACTGTGTCTGGTGGGCTAAGCCTCCACCAGCGGTGCTGGCATCCCATCGTGGGCTTGTGTCCCAGCTGCTCCTCTTCCGATCCAGCTCTCTGCTTACGGCCTGGGAGAGCAGTGGAAGATGGCCCACATCCTTGGGCCCCTGCACCCACGTATAAGATCTGGAAGAAGCTCCTGGCTCCTGGCGTTGGGTCAGCCCAGCTCCGGCTGTTGTGGTCATCTGGAGAGTAAACCAGCGGATGGAAATCCTTTCTCTCTGTCTCTCCTTCTCTGTCTGAAAGTCTGCCTCTCAAATAAATAAATTTGAATAATCTTTTTTTTAAAAAAAATCACTGAATCATCAAATATTAAAAAGTAGTAAATTCCTTGGAAAAACATAAAGTGAAACAAGCTAAGAATTAGAAGGGCGGATCTTTATGCTAGCAGGTAGGAGGCTTGTTAAGATATCTGTGTCCCACAGGTGAATATTGGGTATGATTTTCAAACCCAGCTCCTGATTATAGCTTCCTGCTGATGGGGATCCTGAGAGGCAGCAGGAGATAGCTCAACTGGTGCATTTCCCACTACACATATGGAAGCCTGAATTGAGTTCCCAGCTTCTGGATTCAACCTAGTTCAGTCCTGGTCAGCGTGGAGATTGGTTAGTCAATCAGCTTACGGGAGCTGTCATTCTCTCTCCGTTGGTCTCTGCCTCTCCGATAATAACTTAACTTTAAAGGGATCTCAATTATTCTCTTCCTTTGCACCATTTAAAATAAATACACATTTTTTTTAGAAAGGGGAGGAAAGTTTGCAGTTTTGAAATGCCTTCAGGGAGGGGCTCACTGAATATGATTCATAAATCTAGATTTTGTTCCTGAAAATAAATCCTCTTTATATGTGGGGTTAAGGAAAAATGAAAAAAATATTTACGTAAACAATGTCTTGTTTCAAAGCACACTTTAAAAACGGATGCTGTTTAAATAGGGATTGATTCAGAGCTGGCAGGGCACAGTTCTTCCAGCTACTCACCAGGGATAACAGGTGCATACGACCAACTGTACATACATACACTCTCTGGTCTCAATCCTTCATACACTGTCTTCTTCATAAATATGAGAATGTTCCCAGATGGCCAAAGGCCATTCATCCGTCAAAATGGTATCTACAGGCCGGCGCCACGGCTCACTAGGCTAATCCTCTGCCTTGCTGCGCCGGCACACCGGGTTCTAGTCCCGGTCGGGGCACCGGATTCTGTCCTGGTTGCCCCTCTTCCAGGCCAGCTCTCTGCTGTGGCCAGGGAGTGCAGTGGAGGATGGCCCAACTGCTTGGGCCCTGTACCCCATGGGAGACCAAGAGAAGCACCTGGCTCCTGCCATCATATCAGCGCGGTGCGCAGGCCGCAGCACACCGGCCGCGGCGGCCATTGGAGGGTGAACCAACGGCAAAGGAAGACCTTTCTCTCTGTCTCTCTCTCTCACCATCCACTCTGCCTGTCAAAAAAAAAAAAATGATATCTACAACTTTCAAGGTATGGGATTTGATAAACGAATAAGCAACACTGAACCAGTGACAAAGCTGCAGGGGAAATAACCGAAGATCCCAGCAAGTCATCCTGGCCTCCCCTGCTTAGAGCAGGCAGAACTGCTCCTGATTTTCAACTTGTTTTGGAACACTGGGGCTGGGGAGTATTTTAATAAGACTGCTTTAAAAAAAATCACAGTGAGGGGCTGGTGCTGTGGCGCAGCGGGTAAAGCCATGGCTTGCATTGCTGGCATCCCATTTGGGTGCTGGTTGAAGTCCCAGCTGCTCCACTTTCGATCCAGCTGTCTGCTTTGGCCGGGGAAAGCAGTAGAAGATGGCCCAAGTCCTTGGGCCCCTACACCCGTGTGGGAGACCCAGAAGAAGCTCCTGGCTTTGGATCGGCCAAGCTCCGGCTGTTGCGGTCAACTGGGGAGTGAACCAATGGATGGAAGACCTCTTCCTCTACCTCTCTTTCTCTCTCTGTGTAACTCTTTCAAATAAATAAATAAATCTTAAAAAAAAAACCACAGTACTACGAATGAAGAAAATAAGACACGTGATTGAAGAAAATGAAACAAAAGTCTACATTTCCTCAGTTATTAAGAAGAAATGGGACAACGGATATTGTCTTCATAAAATTCACACTTCTAACAGATACACAATAGATTGCTATAATTTTTAATATAAAGTATATTCACTGGTTACTTAGCTAAAATTGGATGCGTAAGTATTTCATATGATACACAAACTGTAAATATTTCATGGGTAAAATGTATAAAAATGGGCATTTTAGTATGAAAACCATTAGTATATAGTTATCTGTATTGTTTATTAAATATTACCTGTCTGGTATGGAGTAAGGAAACAGAAACATAGACTGTAGTCCCACATAGTAAATGCCAGTTGTTGAGTTGGCTAGACAATACAATACGCATCATACAAAGGTTCATAATATTCAGTAATGCAGTACTCCCAGCAGCAAGCCCGGATACTCAACAGTGACCGGAATGTTCTGTCCTTTCCCAGTTCATTCCCAAGTGCAACGCCTGCACGATGAGCCTACGCTATCGTGTCAATGATAATATGTTAGGAGTCATAACAGGGAACGCAAATCAAAGTTTGAGCTGTATTACTTATGCTATTTGTGCAACTTTTTCTCCAGCTACCTCAAATTTCTTCATCAATTAATGTTCAGAATGGATACAAGGAAATATAGCTGGGGCTAAAAATCAAGTCCATTGATGCTATGCCAGTAACCTTAATTTCCATGAGAAAAAGAACACCCAAATCAATGATATATAAAAACAAAAACAAAATAAAAAAAAAAAAAGCAGTTCCTTCTTGAGCTACATCATGCACACAATTCAAAGACCTGGACACAAAGTCATGCATAATTACACATATAATAAATGCGTCTTGATAATGATGGTGCTGACTTCTTACAGATTTTAAGGTAATCAGAGCATACACCGTACGTAAGTATGGCTGGTATATCATAACATAAACCCGACCTAATATGCACATAGAAATTAAAGTGAAAATGATAGAAAGCTCTAAAAATTTTCATAAAATTAATAATTAAATGATATTGGAATCAGATCCCAATATGCAAAGAAGGAAGAACGAGTACTATGACTTGCTAGATGGGTTAATATTGTATTTCATTACTAAGTGGGGGATCACACCTCTAATGGCCTAGTAGACAGAAACCACAGAAAACTGCGGAGATTTCCACTTGGCAAAAACAAAAGTAAATTGAATTGAACCCACAGCCACCAACCTCGCATCCTGAAGCGGCCGCGGTGTGCGGTGCGGTGCGCTGCGCTAACTGCGTGCGTGTGAGTTCTCTCGGAGAAGGAAAGTCAGCCCTGGAGGAGGGGCCGGCTCCGGCGCGGGGCCCGTTCCCACGCCTCTGGGACCACTTCATAAATCTCCAAACAGTTTATACCCGGCAGACGCATCTACTGCTCTGGCAAGAGCTCTCAGAACCCTGAAACTCCTAAACAACAGTTTCCTTTAAAAGGTCCCTATGCCACCCAAGAAGTTAAATAATGAAATTCCCTTGGGATCTAGAAATACTCCACTGGGGTGAATATTCAAAAGAACTGACAGCACAGTCCTGCATTCCACGTTCATAGCAACATTACTCACAACAGTCACAATGTGGAAGCGACCCAATTGGCCATGGATAGATGAACAAAGAAAATCACAATGGAATATTAGTTAGCCTTAAAAAGGGAGAGAATTCTCATATATTTCACAACATGGCTAAACCTTGAGGCTTATGTTAAGTAAAACACTAGTTGCAAAATAATAAACACTATATTATTCCACTTCTATGACTTACTTAGAGTACTCAAATTCATAAACTGAAAGGAAAGTTGTTGCCAGGGACTAGGGCAGGGACAAATGAGGAGTTATTATTTAATAGGCACAGAGTTTCAGCTTTACAGAATGAAAGAGTTGTGGGAATTGACTGCATAATAATGTGAAGATACTTAACACCACTGAACAATACATTTAAACTTTGTTATGATGCTGAATTTCGTGTTATGCATCATGTACTACAATAAAAAAATTCTACTGTGATGTAGGTTTATTATATAATTACTGCAATAAAATACAGTAAATGCAATAAAAATGATACTACCTTTATAGATAATATAATTTTAAGTAACGTATTATACAAACAATATTAAGACTCTTTTTTGCTTTTGGAGAGAATATAAAAGAAAACTATGACTAATAAAGACAATATGAATGAGCATTTATCATTCAAGCTTACATTCGTTTTAATAATGGGAAAATCTAGTAAAGTCTAGGAAATAATGTTATTGACAGAAGAAATTTTGGAAAGATGCATGTAAGCTTAGTGATTAAGATGCCTGTGTCACCCACTGGGCCTGCCTGGGTTTGATCCCTGTCTCTTGGTCCTGGATCCAGCTTCCTGTCAATGCAAACCCTGAGAGGCAGCAGGTGATAGCTCAAGTAATTTGGTTCCCACCATAAACACGGTAGACCTTTACTGCATTTCTGGATCCTGGTTTCAGGATCTATTGCAGGCAACTAGGGAGTGAGCCAGCATATGAAAGTTGTCTCTCTCTGTTTGTCCATCTTTTTCACTCTCTCAAATTTAAAAAATAAAATCTTTTGGACAAATGGGAAAAAGTTAATATATAGATAATTATTTAAAATGTATTATCTTATTCAAAATTTATTAATGACATTTAATATAGCCTTAAAAGTAATATATAATTACTCAAGAAAGAGGAGAAACAATATGCTCAAATGTTAAAATCAACAACATGGAAGGTTTATAGGTTTGCTTGGATAGGTTTATTTTCATAAAATCATTCATTTAAATGCTGCCAATTCATGATGTAGCATTTTTCATCTCATAAATTTAAAAATCTTATTGAAAACCTGCTATAGCCAGAGAGTATGCACTCAGTGGTATGTGAACAGTGCTAAATTAAAAAGAATGTCTTTGACAAATGAGGATGCATCAAAACCTTTATGGAAAATTGAATTAACTGATATCCATGCATATGAGTACAATGACAAGTAGGTGAACTGTGGAAGGCATTGGCTGCTATGAGAAAATGTGATGCTACTCTCTACTCCCAGGGCCTGGTGACAGAAGTGCACAGACCACAGACTTGGTTTCAATCACTGCACTACCAACTGTATGACCTTGGGCAGGTTTACTTAAACTAACCAGGGCTAATCTCTCACAGTCCAAATACATCCTGAGCCATAATTCATGAAGAGCTGTTTAACTCTTGTCTTTTACACTCATTAACCAATGTATACTCTTAGCTGAACACCCAAAAATAGTACATGGCAAGCAGAAAACCATTAACCCCCTTATCTGGTCTTCTTTCACTCACAGCAGAAAGTCTACTTATCATCACCTATTAAAAAATAGCTAAAGGAATTAAAGGATTATTTTGCTCAAGCAATCTACCAAGCACCAAGATAAAAACTTATTTACTTAGTTTAGAGTGTTGCAGCTGGCAGTAATGAGGGTTAAAGCTATTAAATATCTCTGGTTTTCATAAGGAAAAGTTACACCAAATCCGAATGTGCAGCAATGTTGACAAGTACCTCAAACATAATCCCACTTGAATTCATGTATGTGGGGATTCAATTTAAACAAGAGTTAGCTCCAAGTTTATTTCACTTCTTTGCTGCTTTATTGACATTTCTTTGAAGTTGTTATTATAAACATTTCCACTCTCCCAAACTTTCTCTCCTGTATTTCTGCAACTGAAAAGTCCCCAAATAGATTAGTAGTACTAGAAGCTTCTTTACAAACAATGCTGCCGCGGAATTGGGAAAAATCTGCCCAAGTTAATTTCAGAGGTGAGAGATATTCATAAAAACATTCATGCCAGTGTATCAGTCATAAGAATAATGCATCCAGTAACTATTTCCTGTCCTAGTCCATCCAGGACGCTGGAAGAAGACAGCATGGCGTGAGCTGATGGTGACCCGTAGAAACCGACTGCTCACAGTTCTGGAGGTTGGGAAGTTTGAGATCCAGGCCCTGGTGGGTTCAGCATCTGATTGGCGTCTTCTCGCTACATCTCATATGGCTGTGGCGGAGGCTCCGGGGACTCTTTCATGAGGGCACTAATCCCATTTATGGAGGCCCCATCCTTATGATCTCATCCCTTCCTAAAGGGCCCACCTCCTCAAAACAGTACCTTGGCAACTATGAATCTGAGCAGAACACAAACATTAAGCTCACAGCGCTTCCTAAATGGCATGATATAAGAAGGAAGGGAATTTTGGTATATGCTACAGTAGCATGGATGAATTCTGACAACCTTATGCTAAGTGAAATAAGCCAGCACAGAAAAAGTAAATATGGGATGAATCTACTTAAAGTACATAGATTCATAAGCCAGAAAGAAGGGCCATTGGCAGAGACTACGAGAGTGTATCACCCTCGAAATAGTGTCTCTTCCTGCTCAAAGATGTCTAAACTTCATTCACAAAGACACTTATTCCGGTTTTCTTTCTGAAATTACACTAACATCCAAGTAGCACTGGGAAGGGTAGAGCTATGACGTAAGTTCACGGGAGGATATAAACGACAGAGAGCCAGAGAATTCTTTACAGTGTATTCGGGCAGATTGATGGGTGCATTTATCTTACTGGCCTTTTATCTGCAGAGGAACAGAGTACCACAGAGAAGGGAAATATCGCCAAATCAGACCTCGCGGCGATGTTGACAAGAACCTCAAACTTAATCCCACTTGAACGAATGTATGTGGGAATTCAGTTTAAACAAAACTGCAAAGCTGGAAACTGTTTGTGAGGAGTGGAAAAGACTGGGATCAGTATGGAAGAGCTGTATTTTGTGAGACAAAACCACAGAACTCCAAGAAGGTGTGAGGACATTTTCTTTAATTATGTATTTTAAATATATAATCTGCATATTGAAAACATTAAATAAATAAAAATGAAGTGACAGAGAAAACAGGCAAGGTTAAACAAGGCAACTGATGCCTATTAGAACAAATAAGAAAATATTTAGAGGGGCAGGGATTCAGCCTGGTGGGGAAGACACTAGTTAAAATGTTCCCAGCCAATATGAGAGACATGAGTTTGATTTCCAGCTCTGATTCCTGACTCCACTTCTTGCTAATGTGGACCCTGGGAGGCAGCAATGATGGCTTAAGTAACTGGGTGTCTGCCACCCATAACAGGGACCTGTATTGAATTTTAGGCTCTTGGCTGCAGCCCCAGAGAGGGGCCACGGGGAGCACGTGGGAGGAAACCAACAGATGGGATTGCTGACACTTCCTCTGTCTCTTAGATAACAGGAAAATCTCAGAAAATACTATATGATCTATTGAAAGACAGCTAATTTATTAATCTTTAAGATACCACAAAACACAGGTAATAGCCATTGGTTAGATCATTTTCAGTGAACTGGTTCTTTTAGTCTAAATTAGAGGTGAAATCATCTATGCAGTTTAATTTCACTTTTAATAATACACAGGGCTATCTGAACAATGTTTGTTATCCCACGAGTCCATAAAAATAAAAAAAAATTAAATGTGAATCAAATAATCTTAAAATCAAGATTTTTAGATGTGCAAAGTGGTTAGGAGCATAAAATAGAACATCACGATCAAGGCAGAAAATGTTATTCCATGATAAAGGAAATAGGTATGAGAAATTATATGGTACCTATAAAGGTGCCGAGGCCCGTGCCAAAGAAACACAGTGCACATGGGGCTGGTATTGTGGTGTAGCGGGTAAAGGCCACCTCCAGGCCAGCATCCCGGATGGGCACCGATTTGTGTCCCAGTTATTCCACCTCCAATCAAGTTTCCGGCTAACGGCCTGAAAAAGCAGCAGAGGACGGCCCAAGTCCTTGGGCCTCTGCACCCACATGGGAGATCCGGAAGAAGCTCCTGGCTCCTGGCTTCAGTCTGGCCCATTGCGGCCATCTAGGGAGTGAAGCAGCAAATGGAAGATCTCTGTCTTCCTCCAGCTCTCCCTCTCACTGTAAGTCTGATTTTCAAATAAATGAATATATTTTATTTAAAAAAAAAAAAAAGAAAGATAGTGCACAGGCGTGCAGGCAGGTGTGAGCCTCTGTGGGCTCGTGGGGGTGGTGCCTGGACTGCCCAGGCCTCCAGCTTCCCTAATGAAGCTGAAAGCAGCTCAGAATCTCGATTTCTGATATAAACACTTATCTGTGTGATGGTTAAAAAAATACAAAAACTGGGTTCCCCCCCCCCCAACAAAAAGACAGTCTACCTTTTAACCTCTTAGTTTAGAAGAGAAATAAAAGTTCTATCACGTAATGGACCCTCCAAGAGTCTCATGAAACAACTCCACGCATTTGTCAAAAAAAAAAAAAAAAAGATTGTCAGTAGTTCAAAACATTCCGATTCAAATAGAGCAGATAATGTAAACGCACTTTAATCTTCTTGGAAATGTCTACGAGGAGAGGAAAGGAAAAAATCCTGTCCCTCTTGATCTTGCATTTTATAGGCAGTCCTTGGCTTCTTCGCTGATTAAAAGGCCGATTCTCTGGTTCTTTGCTGACTTAATGAGGAGTCCCTTACATGGCACTGTCATTTATGGAGAATACGCCCAGTAGAGTTCGCCTAAAAGACTTTACCTCAAAAGCCTGAAAGGTCAGTCCCACGTGGTAGCTCTCCGACACCATTATTCGCCACACGCATTCCTTCATGGGTCTGTAGTCGTCAGGGTAATTCGGAGACTGAATCTGCCCTTCATTTTTCCGTATCTCACCTCCACAGATGGCTGAAGTAAGCAAAAAAAAACAAGCAAATAAATAAACCTCGACGACGTGCCCCTCCACTTCCCTTTCCTTCTAAGGTGATGTTTAAGTTCAGTTCCTGGAGCTGAGTACATAAAATTATCAGGTTATAAAAATCAAAGTTGACTGGTTGCGCTGTTGTAAAAATTTATACGGTTAAAAAAAATGTCACTTCACTGTAAATGTCAGATAACAATCGGCCAAGGACTATTCAATTTTTAATCACTGTTATTTCATATATTCACCAAAATGAACACTTCTTTTTTAAAACTTTTAAAATCCTTCGGGGATTTGGTAAATGAATTCCATGTGAGCTTGTGCGGTGCTTCTCCGATTTGGCTCATTCCCTCGTTTGGACCACAGGTGAACAGCTCATCAGAATGGACGTCTTCCCCAGAGCGGCACTCCCGGGGCCTCTGCAGGGAGCCATTGCCATGTGCTCAACATCTGTGGCCCCAGCCCAGCAAGCCGCTTCGCTGCTGTGTGCGTCATTCTGAAGACAAAACGCTTCCGTCGACTTAAGGCTTAAGGGAAGCAGAAATCGTCTTTGAAATCACCTAAACGCGTGTGCCGGGGTCTCCTCCACCCACAACCTGGCAAGAGAGGAGCTGTTCTGGAAGCCAGGAGGCACGATGCCAGTGTACCGTGTCAGAGAAGTGCAGAACAAAGCATCTAATAAATCCTTCCTTGAATGCTGCCTCTTGTTTAGACAAAGCACACTCCAGAAATGTGCACACAATTCCTCTCTGTTGCAGTTTCCTAGAATAGAGCCCTTCAGCAGCCCAGCGAATCAGCCCAGAGAAAAGCAAGAATGCCTTCATAACATTTTAACGTTATTGTCAAACGAAGTTTAAGAACTCTTGTGTCATGTGTATTCTTTCACATACCCCTAAGCACATTTAGAAGTTACTGTGACATTGATAATGGGTCACAATGAGTTGTTCTCGCACTTTAAATTTATGGAGTATTTTTATTCAAATCATCCTTGTGAATATTATGAAACAGGTTCAGAGAATTTAGTAATTTAGAAGCATGACTTAAATATCATTCTAATGAAGCTGAAAGAGCAGACACTTCTGTTGTGAGATCTAAGATGGACAGATCTCTGCGATCCAGTGGGACTTGCCTTCATAGACAGCGGCAAAGCCTTTTCCTACCCAATTACTGCTGCTACGAAACTCGATCCACATCCTGCTGTCTGTAGAGGCGAGAACTTCTGGCACTTTGTCCCCACAGAATCTACCTAAAAGAAGGAAAGGAATAAAGAGAGATTCCTAAATATGACTCAGTATGATCATGGATTTTCATGATAATTGCAAAGTCTATACAAGGAAGCTCCGAAAGTTCATAAACAACAGAATTAAAAGATGTGTACTTTGGAATTATCACATTGACCGACTCATGTCTGTACCACTGGCATACAGAATTAAGACAGGCTGTTCAGAAAACACAGTTGTAAGAGGCCACGTGGGGTACGGAGGTAGGGAATTTACTCGATGGACAACAGAAACAGGTGCACATCACCCCAAGACGCTGGGTCGAATTCTTCATCTGCTCCTTAGCATGGGATGACTTGGCCAAGGCTGTGTTCTCACCTTGAAGTGGATTTCCTTGTCCAGACACGTTTAAAGATCGCTCCTCTAGAAACCCCTGGGCTACCTCCCGTGTCTAATAGCAATGCTCACCTTCCATCCTACCCACGGAGCCATCATCTCTAGCCATGTGGGCAGAGAGGCAGAACTCTCAGCTGTAAGTTACAATCTTTTCTAACTGTGTAGTCACAGATAAGTTGGACAGAAAACACACATATAAGACCTATCATTTCTCTCACTCTTCCCTCCACATTTGTATTACTTACATTATGTCTGTCACTGTGCTCTAGGCTTCCACATGATGACAAAATGGTTAAATGTGACAATTTATATGAAATAATTCTATACACATATTAATTGTTATCCATATTCTTTGTTCTGGAAAAATGCCATACGTAGTTTTAACATACGAGAAATGCTGGCTGACTTGAACAAAGCAAACCTCACTAATAGCTAGTGAAAAAACACATCATAAATTGCACAGTCCATCCGAGGCAGGCAGCACCAAGCAGTACTTCTTAGAGTGTGCGTGCGAATGGCTGGGAAACTGACAAAGTTCAGTCTGCTTCAGAGGTACGCAGTGGGACCCGAGTTTCCACAATCCTAATGCCTTTCCGGATGATTCTGAGCCAGCAGTCCAAGGAATACACCCCTCAGAGCAAGGCCCAGGAAGAAAAGGTGGGGAAGGACTTGCCCATGAAAACAAACACACTGAGCCAGTCCGGTGGACCACTCTACGCTGAACCCTGCCATAAAGACGCTCCTCTAAACAAGTGCTTTCTCACATTTTGTATTTGCGTCTGATTTTCCAATATGAGCTCAATGAAATGTTTCCTTCTGAAGGCACATCCCTATGTAACAAACTGCTTCACCCAGGCTGCAAAATTAAATGTAAAGATAACGCTTCCCTCAATGCAACTTAGCCGCATTTGTTCAAGCCTTCCTCTTCCCTTATTTGTAAACATTTCCTCTTGGACTTACTCAGGTTGCTGTCACTTTTAATGTAAGAGTGTCCACTCAGCAGGTTTTAGAAAAAGATCTGCATAGCACACAACTCAACTGAGCACAGCTGCTTCTAAAAATAAAGGAGAAGTCACAATGCCTAGAAACGAGATCCCGATAGAGAAGACACTTGTGTGCTCATACGGCTCTCACCTTTAAGTAATACAGAGGCAACAGAAGCCGCCGCATGCAAGTTAACAGTGCGGTCTGTGGTTAAACGTGGGTGGCAGACTTTGGTGAGCACCAAATCTGAGCTACAGTTTATGAGGCAGACTATAAATGCCTCTTTCAGCCACAGAAAAGCTGTCTGAGAAGTTTCAGGAAGAAGGAATCTGCTTGTCTTGGGAAACCACCTGCCCTACATGTACCTGACAGCTCACTGGATTACATGAGCAAAACACACACAAACAGCCCATACACAAGGAATGTGTCCATTTCTTCATCAAAACTGCGTTCAATTTTATTTATTTATCGAGAGGTGGAGAGACAGAGAGAAGATAAATAGACAGACAGAGACAGGCAGACCAAGAGAGCTCTCCAAAGGCTGGCAACAGCCCGGGCTAGGCTATGCTAAAGCCACAGGCCCAGAACTCAATCCAGATCTCTCCATAGCTGGTAGGGACCCACCTATTTGAACAATCACCTACTGCCTCCCAGGGTGCACCTCGCAGGAGGCTAGAATTGAACATGGTGCCAGGACTCACCCAGCCCACATTGATGTGGTATGTGGGCATCCCTTTAGGCATCTTAATTGCTAGGCCAACCACCAGCCCCAAGCTATGAATCTTAAATTTAAAATGCAAAGACATTGTTCAAGCTAGCTACAGTCGTTACAATTCATGGGAAAGCCATTGTCAATCATGTTCAGAAGCCAATCTGCTGTACAATATTACAATATATATGCTCTTTTAAACTCCATCTGGTTGACTGATTAACTTTAAAAATTGATGAATTTAATCAGTGATTTGTTTCTGAATGTTTTGTGTATGGTTGAAAAAAGTATACTGAAACTAAAGATAATACTGATGGCACATATTTTTATCTCTAAGGGAACTCTGGGAAGAATCAGCTTTCTTTAGACAGGTCAGATAGCATGCACAACAATGCAGCAGGCAAACAGTGTCTTACCAAGGAGGGGTGACTTCCTCCAGTACCCATCTCTCACTTCAATGTAGTCATACCAGCACAGACTGCTCTTGTATAAGTCCATCGTGGTGAAATTTAAAACAATCTGCAAAACAGAGGGGAAAACACACAGAGTAAAAATGATTGTAATTCATTCTACACGACGATGTGATTTTTGGAAGTGAGGAGCCCAGGTCTACGGTGAAAGTGTGTTCCAGGCTAATTCCTTCTCTTTTCTTTATTAGCATCGCCCTAACATCTTTTCTTCACACACACACCTGGAAAACATGTTGTCACATTCTCATTTGTAGTTGACAATGTCAGTAGAAGCACAGTGTTAATAACTGAATAAACCAATATTTTAGCAATTAACCCAATTTGTGTAAAAAATGTGAACAATTCTAAAATAGACAGAACTCTTTAGTCAAATAGTTTATTTTGAATTTTCCCAGGATAAACATGCCTAAACCAAGAATTCTGATTTTTCCACGAAGGTCTTCTTTTTAATAATTTATTTCAAAGATGACCAGTCAGACATCTATAATTATGTTAAAAATAACCACTGTGTGCCATTTCCCAGAACATAATATCATTGTGTATGTAGAAATGTTTTAAATACAGCCTAGGATTCATATTTATTCATCTAACTATAATCAAAGGCAGATGTCACTGTGCTTCTGTAGCTCCAAGAACATGGATTCAAAGACCTTCCAAGTTCAAAGCTATTGTACATGACCTTTTATTCTGTGCTTTGTTAGTATGATGCTGCAATTCTAGGAAAGACAATCTTACAACTTGATAAAAAGACTTCACTTTCAAATAATTACTTTTCAGTTTTACTTGATTATACCAGAAGGAGGATCCAAGTTACACAAAGGATGCACTTATCTGATGATTTGGAAAATAACTCTATTCTACTTTTCATATAATTTTTTATTTACATAAGGTGAACAAATTTCATGTATTTCATATACACAGATTTAGGAGCATAGTGATACGTCCCACTCTACCCTCCTGCCCACGCTCCCACCCTTCCTCCTGCTTTCTTATGCTTCCTTTTAATTTTTACAATGACATACTTTCAGTTTATTTTATAATCATAAGTTTATGACTCCTACTCTTTACTCTAGAAACTGAAATGGACTTTGGCTAAAAGCAACAAATTATGGGTATTTGAAATGCTTCCATTACAAAAAATAGTTCATACAATATTAAAAGACACTTTGCAACAGATGAAAAAGCTGAATATGAGGTAATTCTCAAGGATTTAAGAGTGTAGGGATGATATCACTGAATCAATCTTGAATCCATATTCTAGAAGAATCTACCAATTCTGTGTCAAAAAGCATGCTTCTCCCCTTTGTTGAACACAAAATTAACAGAAAGCTAAGTATTAATAATGGCAAGTCAACCTTGGACTAGTTTACTCCTTCGCAGAATGAAGAGATAATATCACCACAAATATGAAAAGTGTTCAAAAACTTCATGGAAATGGAAATAAAAATATATTTTGGAAGAAAAATTGTTGAAATGTATGCATATGAGGAGCTCAAAAAGTTTAATCACGCTAATTATATATTTTTTAGAAACTGCATGAATTTCAAAAAATTACATGAAAATAAGTGTCTTCTAATTCCTATTTCCACAAAATTTTTGTATTTCTAATGGCATCTTATGTCTGGTACCACAGTGATCACCAATAAAACTGTACATCAACATTGGTTTCAAATCACATTAACATGTATTTTTTTTATTACCCACATGGAAATTTGCCAAGGACAAGAAAATAAAGATATGCTGTTTATTTTTTTAAGGTAAATCAATAGGTTATGGCATAAATTGGTTTTGTTCAATAGAATTGTTCATCTATTTTTGTCTTTCTTATATATGTTTTTCCTTTTTTTCTTTCTTTGTCTTTCCCTTCATCCAATTTTATTATTACAAATATTTTCAATAATTTCTCAAATACCTGAGCAAAGTACATATCATTCTTTTCTTTCTTAGCCAGTAATCCTCAAAGTTTGATTATCAAAATGTATTAGATCACTATTAGATTTCAGATTCTTCCCATGAAGTTTCCAGACATTTCCTCCACTTGTAAATACCAAGGTAACATTACATTATCCTTCAGCTGTAACTGGGAAATCATTTCTGTTTTTCTCCTCTTAACTTGGTGTTTACTTTACATCTGCTACAAATGGGGAATACTGCCTGTTATCGAGTTTCATTCTGCATTTTCCCCCATAGTACCCACCAAGGATTCAGTTCATGTGCCTGCTTAAGAATTCCTTCTTACAACACAGACAGCAAAGCTAGCATACAGACACCAAAGCTCACTCAGTGGCTTTCCTCTCGCATTTGAAAGGAAGCTTTCCAATGATGAGCAAATATTTTCAATTTCCTCCCGGATGTGGAAAAAAGTCAGCTACATTGGAAACATGTAAATCATCAAATTTCACCAAAAACTGAGAATAATCTGGTTCGACTGCTAACAGTTAATATTTGAACTTTCAGAACACACACACACACTCATAAACACATACACATTTGGAAGTTTCCTATCTTGTTTTTGATCTTCTAGTTTAAATGCCAACTGCCATGGAGGAACAAAATTGACCTTATATTAACATAAAACATAGAGTCCTAGAAGCAGAAAATGTAATAAAGATAGGTTTTCTAAAATCAAATCCTTAGAACTCTGACAACAGAAGCAAAATGCTAGCTTTTGACTAAGGTTGCTAACAGAATCATACTTCAGTTACAAATCAAAAGCTCTTGGAAAACATTTGGTGGCTTCAGATTATGCTACTTTGTGTAGATATATTGAATCTTTTCCCAAAAAATAACAATATGCAATTATAGATCACAATTATGTAAATATTTTATTTCTGATGGCAAATGTAAGTATCAATTTCAAATCAATCATAGTTTCTTTAGAACCTATGATTGAGGGAGTTTCTAGAAACATGCACATTCAGTTCTTGGTTAGGAGTCTTGGTTGCAAAGTTAAGTTGATGCAACTGATGTCATTTGCTTACTAAAGACTTAGTCTTACATTGCTACAGAGTAAAAATTCATGGAGAAAGACAGATCAAAAGTTCAAGGGACTGGCTGTCTGCAAGTCTCCAGGGAAAGACAGAATCAATGAACTTTTGCCGGCACAATTAAGATATTGACTTCCTAAACAGATTCCATTGGCAATATAAAAAGGTTAATTAGAAAAATTTACACCTTTTAGTGCTTAGGATAAGGACTATACAAACCTTGGCAATCAGACCGATATTATTAAATGGCTTTTCAGAGAGAGATTAGAACAAAAGGGGCAAGATAAAATAGCTTACTGGACTCCAGCCAGAAGCAGCTTAGACAAGTCAAATGAACTCCCTAGAGTGAATACAGTTTTCTCTTTCAGAAATAAGGCTCAAAGGGAGCAGATCAGGGATCAATAAACCATAGCCTGTTGGCCAAATTCTGCCTGCATCCTGTTTTTTTAAAAAAATAAATTGTACTGGAGTCATTCCCTTACCACACAGTCTATGAATATTTTTCTACTATACTGTTAGAAATAAATATTTGCAATAAAGACATTACATTCTAAAAAGGCAAAATTTGCAATATGTAGTTTGCAGAGAAAGAAAATGTGTGAATCCCTGATATAACTAATTGTGAAGGATTTGTTCAGCTCTGGAACTGTAAAATGTTAAAGGAAAAAGAAATCACATCTTTTCCTATAACCAGAGATTGTTCTTCAAGTTCTAGCTTCCTAGTTCACTGGCGTGTTTTAACTTTCTGGGGTCAAATGAATCTTCTTATTGCTAGCTGGCAGCCACCATATCAGACTTATCTTAGCAAAATTAAGTAACAATATTTAATTGAGTGATGTGCAGCAAAACACTCATGGATTATCAAAGAAGTGCTAAGAAGCTCATGTATTAATATTTTCACATAAACATCAGTCATCGTCACAACATAAGCCATGAAATAATATAAAAAGGAAATAAAAGTGTTTCTCTAGAGTTGGGCATTTAGCCCAGCAGTTAAAATGCCTCTTGGGATGTCCACATCCCATATTGGAGTGCTTGGGGTCAAGTCTTGGCTCCACTCCCAATTCCAGCACACCCTGGGACGCAGCAGATGATGGTTCAAGTCCTTGGGTCCCTACCACCTATGTGCGAGACCTAGACCGAGTTCCCAGTTTCAAGCTTTAGCCTGGCCTATCCCTGGCTGTTACGGGCATCTGGGGAAGTGAACCAGTGGTTGGGAGATCTCTCTGCCTCACAAATAAATTAAATACATACATTTTAAAAATAGGTTTTCAAGTCCCTTCCTTACAACAGATTAAGAGTGTGTTCTGTTTGGGATTAATTACAAGACAGATGGAAAACGGAAGTTAGACTATGCTATTAAAATAATCTTTCTGTTCAAACCAAAATACAATATTTGTACTTCGAAATTTTGATCTGTCATGCCTACTTTTCGTTGGAAGATTTTTTTAAACTTTCCTCTCCTTAATCCCCACTCAATCCCATTTCTTGTTAACTGCCAGTTTCTACAGAGAGAAGATAGTCTACAATATCCCTAAAAATGATCCCTGCTCATTTTGTACTGCCAGTGCTGTCCTTATATCTCTGGATACCCCTGCAAGAGCCTCAGAAGAGGTGCTTTGGTTTTCGGCATCACCCTTCCCAACTCACGCTATGGCGACGTGAGTCTCAACAAAGCCTGCGTATCAACGGGGAGAGTCATGCACCACCTTTGCTGCCTCATTTTTCACTGTCTCAAATACCTCACTTACGTAAACCTTCTCTCTTGCTATTGCGCCCTGAAAAACTCCTCAAATTCATCCCCTATTCCTATACACAAGGTGTCCATAATTCAACTGAATTCCACTTTTTCTCGCCCTGTTCCTTGAAAATGTTTACATTTCTGCAAGTCTGTATAGAATGCAACCCTCTCTTCAGTAATGCCGGAGTTTCAGCAAGATCTGAGCTTCTTAAAATTCATGCCAAGCTGTGTCTTGCTTCCTTCACTCATATTTCAGAGTTAGACAAGTACATTACTGAGCTATAACTTTGTAAGGTTCTTGAGAGCAAGGATTTATCCCATGCATCAGAAGACACATCTATTTTAGCAGAATCCATAATTTATGTATTTAGTATTTGCTAAATGTAAGCAGTGCTGTTGGCAATATAAACACTATATTGTGAATTGACACTGTGTATGTAAAACATAGATGAGTGATTAAAAAGAAATATTTGCCAAAGATAAGTAGTCAAATGACAACATTTAAGCAGAATGTACAGGAAAGGAATTACATTAACTCCATTCCAAATGCAAGTGATATGCCCTTGCACAAAGGCTAATCAATTCTAAGAGATGGGAGAATCAATGCTGTGTGCTTTTGTCAGCTTAAAACAGCTGCATTCTTAGTGGCACATGCTTGATCATCACCAGCATGAATAGCCTTGGATAGAACAGGAATCACTTTCTACCTCGGGAGGCTCAATCCCAGGGAGACTGGAAACTTGGTGTTCTGACTTTGGCAAAATGGGCATTAACAACAAATTTGCCATTTTAGCCATTTTCAGTGCACAATTCTGTGAAATTAACTAAATCCACATTGTTGCAAAACAACATTTTTTTAAAAAAAAGCATTTTCTTCTCCTGCACAAAATAATATGTGGATAACACAAAAAAGAAAAAGAAAAAGAAAGAAGAAATAAAACCTACTTGTGATCCCAACAAGTAGTCCATGTGGTAGTGTGTGTGTGTGTGTGTGTATTTAATTCTACAATTTTGCCTCCAATGCATGTAATTTTTTTTCTTACTTTTCCCAATGCATGTAATTTAAAAACTAGACTATTTCATGCCTATAACTTTTAATCTGCTTTAAAATTTGTATATTATATTGTAAACATTTTCTCTAGTAATTATTTTCATTTTCAAAATTTCTTTTGTTTAGAATTTTCAGCACTATAAATAACTATATTTACACAAACTCAGATAATTGCTCTAGGATACATTTCTTGGTAAAATACAGTTTTGTTTTGTTTTTTTTTAATGTGATACAGATAACCGAATGCCTGTCAACTTCTACTTCCAGGATCTGTGGACCTCAGGGTCAGCTGCTAATCCCATTCTATTCCATCTTTACCTATGTTAAGCTACTGTTTGTGACTGCAGCATCCCATATCAGAGAACCGGTTTCAGCCCCCACCTACTCCTCTTCCAACCCAGATCCCTGCTAATGCACCTGGGAAAGCAGTGGAAGATGGCCCAAGGATTTGGGACCCTACATTTCATGTGGGAGATTGATGGAGTTCCAGTCTGCTGGCTTCCATGGTGCCCTGCACTGGCTATTACTGCCAATTGGGGGAGTTAATCAGTAGACAGAAAATTCTCTCTCTCTCTCTCTCTCTCTCTCTCTCTCTCTCTCTCTCTCCCCCCCACCTCCCGGACCCCCCTCCCCTGCCCCTACTCTCCCTCTGCCTCTCAAACAGTAAGTAAATAATAACTTGGCATCTTTTAGGACAGTAGGAACATTCAAGATGTCTTTTCATCTCTTCCTAAGAGCTTAAGAATACATTGTAGAAATTTCCTCCTTTCATCTGAAGTTTATACGTTATGGGCATAGTTTCGAAAAGATTCATTTATAGCCATTTTGGTGCCTAAAGTATCTATTAAGGGGCTTCAAAAAAGTTCCTGGAAAGTGGAATTAGATGAGAATGCATGTTTTCCATGAATTTAAGGCAATTATTTAATTGAGAGGTAAGATAGAGTGTGTGCTCCAATCAGCTGGTTCACTTCCCCAGATACCCAAACCAATGACTGCGGGTGGGCCAGGGCTGAAGCCAGGAGTCGAGAACTCGGCCAGGTCCCCACCAGGGACCCAAGCACTTGAACAGTCACTGCTGCCTCCCAGGGTCTGCACTGGCAGAAAGCTGGAGTCAGGAGCGGACGCTGGGGAGTGAACCCAGGCATGCTGAGGCGGGATACACGGGTCTAAACCAGCATCTTAACTACCAGGTTACACATACACCCCTTCCAGAAATTCTTTGTTTTCTTTTTCAGTTTATTTACCTATTTGTTTGCTTGAGAGAGAAAAAGAAAGACAGACAGACACAGAGACAGAGACACAGCCCAGAGTCGGATCTCTTCTGGGTCTTCCACATGGTGCCAGGCACCAAACAATGAAAATGAAGATATTATCGTACTACAGGCTCCTATTTGAAAGGTCAAACAAGAATAAAAGAGAAAGAAAATGGCATTGGCAAGACAATGAACCTCTGAGAGACACTACGCTTATATGAGACTGAAATGGAACACACAGAGGCAGAAGCTACCTTCTCCCCTGGCGTCACAGACACTCTCCAGACGCAATGCGTGTAGGAAGGGTAGCCGTTGGGGAATCCTGGGGAGGAGAGGTTGCCATTGGACTCCTGTAGGGTTTCACCACATGCTGAAAGGAAAAAAAAAAGCAAGGTCACCATTCAATTTTTATGAAGCACACGGACATAATAAATAAAAAGTTGTCTGCGTGTGTGTGCACATGCCTGTTTTGTTGTTAGATGACAGTATATACAACTGCATTTTATAAAACACTTACTTTCTAAGTAAGTTATTTTTATATCTCTTTTCAGATCTTCAGTATACTTAATAGCAGCATAGGGAATAACAATAAAATCAGATTATGAGATAAATACCCTGGCATTCATAAAGTTCTCATGGAAGCCTTTCCCACTCCTTCCCCAGGAGCAGGTGCCAACCTAGCGGACACCCATCTTCAGATTCTAGTCAGCGATACCTTCTTGATATGGTTGTGGAACCACCTGAAACATTCCCTAAATACAGCCAGTGTGAATTAAGGCTAAGCTTAACAGTGAATAGCACATCAAGATTTAAAAAAAACTCAAAAAGTAATAGCTAGTTAATATAGGTGGTATCAAAAAACACACAAAGTTCTTTTTACAAAATAAAAAAAAAATGAAAGATAAAACCATACTGGAATATTCAAATTTTCCAAAGAGATATAGACATTTATTTACCATCTCTGTTCTATCAATCAGACATGGAAATGCGTTTTCCCCTTATTAAGCTTGTCTCACTCCACGGAGCATATCATCAGCTGCACAGGTTCAAGATCTGTGTGCGGCCATCACTGTGCTTTAGGCTTGCCTGTTGCTTCTGTGAGGCCCCGTTACCAGCCCAAACCTAGGCTGCTTGAAGTATCTGTAATCCAAGAATGTTTTCTCCATTGCAGGCCACCTTTGTCACCTTCACTCAACAATTTGAATGGACAGTCTTTGCCCTCTGAAGCAGACTACAATCAAACCTGAGATATTACCATATTCCAGAGCCACCTCCCTCTCCCCCAATCCTCAATAAATTATAAATGGTGCAGCACATCCTGTATTAAATATGGAAAGAAACATTATGACCCTCTAAGCAAAACAGAGCCATAAAGATAGTCTATTGTGACACAAATATTTATTCAGGAAAACAGACTATGTTTGCATAATAGAATACATTTAAAGTAGGAGCAAGCAATGTTTATTCTGATGAACAGGCAGATAAAAGTAAATTTAGCACAAAACGAAAAGCTCAAGGTCAAGAATCCATAATTCAGCACTGTTCTGAGTCATCTAGCACACTTGATAAATGTAACATTGCAAGAAGACTTAGAAAAATGAAAACTGATTAAGATTTTATGAATACAAACAATATGCTTCCGAGTAGGATCATTTTAGATGCTAAATAATGACTTGGAAGTTGACTGAGCTTCAATGAAAAAGACTACAATTTTCATTCTGTAATATTTTAAAGCACCAAGAAGCCACTGAAAATTCTGGTACTAGATTTGCTAAAGTGAAGCTAAAACCATGAGATAGTTTGAATCCATAGATACATCCATACAACCCTGCTCTTATAAAGATAAATATTCTCTAAACAAAACATAATATACAGTTAAGAAATTAAATCTATGGCCAGCGCCACAACTCACTAGGCTAATCCTCTGCCTGCGGTGCTGGCACCCCGGGGTTCTAGTCCCAGTTGGGGTGCCGCATTCTGTCCCTGTTGCCCCTCTTCCAGGCCAGCTCTCTGCTGTGGCCCGGGAAGGCAGTGGAGGATGGCCCAAGCACTTGGGCCCTGCACCCGCATGGGCGACCAGGAAGAAGCACCTGGCTCCTGGCTTCGGATCGACGCAGCGCTGGCCGTAGCGGCCATTTAGGGTTTGAACCAACGGAAGGAAGACCTTTCTCTCTCTCTCTCTCTCTCTCTCTCTCTCTCTCTCTCTCTCACTGTCTAACTCTGCCTGGCAAAATAAATACATAAATAAATTAATTAAATAAATTAATTAATTAAATATATAAAATAGTGCCTGCATATAAGGTAACAAGTGCAAAAAATTGTATTCACATTGCAATTATCATTTGTGAATTTTCCTCAATAAATTTATATGGACAAAAACTCAATATTGCTTGCCACCAGGAAGAGGCAGATCAAAACCACAATTGGGTATCATTTCTCTCCAGGCAGAATGGCTATCACAGAAGAGAAAAATCATAGATATTTCTCAGCAGTGATGCTGAGAAAAGAGAACCTCCACAGTTGGTGGGGATGCAAATGAGTCCAGTCATGATGCAGAAGAGTACAAAGCGCTCAGATAACTAGAATTAGATCTACTGTATGAACCAGCTATCCCACACCTGGCTATATACCCAAGAGAGATGAAATAAGCCTGCAGAGAGATACCGCCACTGGCAAGTTCAATGCAGTACTGTTTTCAGTAGCCAGGATATAGAATCAATCTAGGGGTCCATTGAAGGATGAATAAAGAAAATGTGGTGCATATACACAGTGAAATATTATTCAGTCATGAAAAAAAAGTGGCAGCAATATGGATGGAACTGGAGATTGTAATGTTCAGTGAAATAGGACAGCCACAGAAAGACAACTAGTGCATGTTGTCTCTTGTATGTGGGAGTTAAACACAGTCCAGGTGAACTTAGAATAGTGGTCACTACATCCTGGGGTGCCCTGGGGGGTGGATGCAGGTTGCATAATGGGTACTGGATCAGTTAGTTTACTTTCTCGGGAGGAAAGGGTGTAGCTGTTTCTGCCCGTGCGCTCTGCCTCACCTTTTTGTCCATCTGTTTGGGGCAGGCAGTGCCACTCACTGTGGTGAGCACTCTGCCTGGTGTGCTCATTACAAGTGGAAGGCCGCATTGTTACCCAACAAGAGACATGGAAATGTGTTGCATTCATTTGCTGTTTTTGTCTAATCTTAATCATCCTTTCTGGTGCTATATTTCTTGATTCTCCCATTTCCCACGTAAGAAGCAAAGTGAAAGGTAAGAACAACCAAAAAGAAATCCATCTGCAATTTCATTTGCGAGGGGTAAGAATTAAAGAATTACAACTAATATGATGAACCCAGGCACTCCGCTACGGCATGTTCACCACGAGGCTGAACACCGATCCCAAACTTAACTTTTAATTTCATTTTTTATCATATATAACTATTTTAATGAAAATGCTGACATACTAGGAAACCATTAAAATGTACGTAAATGGTTGCACAAGGAAAATGCCATCATTCAAAGTGTGTAATCTTTATTTACAAGACATCGGCTGGTGCCGCGGCTCACTAGGCTAATCCTCCACCTGTGGTGCTGGCACACCGGGTTCTAGTCCCGGTCGGGGCGCCGGATTCTGTCCCGGTTGCCCCTCTTCCAGTCCAGCTCTCTGCTGTGGCCAGGGAGTGCAGTGGAGGATGGCCCAAGTGCTTGGGCCCTGCACCCCATGGGAGACCAGGAGAAGCACCTGGCTCCTGTTAAAAACAAACAAACAAAACTTCATGCTTTGAAAACAGGATCTTGTCTTAGATTCGACTTCTACTGCCTGCCTGAGGAAGAGCCCAGATGAGGGGGTTCCACTTCTGGCAACAGCGTGTTTGTAGGGTGTAGGGTGCTGCGGTAGGAAGGCTGTGGTCTTGCGGCCAACATCCCTGGGTTTTCTTGTGAGACAAGAGGTCTACGGCCCAGTACGTTGCTACTAAAAGTTGCTGCGTTAGCTGGCTCCAGAGGCGGCCACGTGGTGGAAGCACTGGGTGAAGACGGCTCCGCGGTTTCTCTAGGTATTGTTCTGCTAACGTCTGGGGGTGCGCAGGGAGTTCAGATGAGAACGCTTTTCCGGGGTGAATGTCTCCCGAATGCATTTGTTCCCTCTCCCTCCAGTTCTTGTCGGGTTAACTCCATGCAACGTTTCCTTTTGGAGCCGCCGGCTTCCAGACCCTGAATGCTGTATTTCCCGAGTCTCTGGGAGGAAGCTCGCTCGCTCGCTCTCTCTCTCTCTCATGCTGTGCAGTCTCTTCGAACGATGCTTACGCCCGGGCCTCGGTACTTCAAGTCCTGTTTGTTTATCCGGTGTTGCTTTTAGTTCCTAGCGTGGTGGAGGGTCACCGATGGAGTCTAATTCAGAGTCCACGGTTTCAAGAAGCATGCTGAGTAGGTCAGGTGACTTATACTGCACTGCGAACATGAGCGTGTCCGCTGCTACTGTCGACCACGTGGACGTCTGCTTCATGCACGAGGAGAAACTCGGACATTTCCGCAGGGCGGCCCAGCCCAGGAGCAGGAGCTGATGTACTCTGCCCACGTCGCCCACGCGGGGCGCGCTGTGGGTCTCCCCCAGGTCCTTTCCTCTGACGTTGCACCCGAACCGCGGCTGCAGCCCTGAGCTATTTTGGCATCCAACCTTGGCTCTTAAGAACCACTTAGGCTGCTTGCCTTTCCAATCAAAACTTTTTTTTTTTTTTTTTTTCATTTTGGAGGCTACCAATTGCTAGTCGCCAGCTCGCGCATCTACATCAGCGCCACCGATACTCGGTCTGGCCAACGGACGGGATCAGCGTCACTCAAGAGGCTGCGGACCTCTGACGTCACCACGAGGGCCGCCACGCCGCGCGGCCGGACACGGGTGGGCAGGCCCCGGCACAGCCGCGCAAGTGCACAGAGGCCGTGGGCGTGCAGCCCCTCGCTCCGTTTTTGACCAACCCTTTGAAGTGCCCTCAGATGTAGTCCTTCATCCAGCAGAGAAAACCGTTCTCAGATTATATAAACCTCATTCAGAGCCGCGACTGCCTGCCCACCTCAGCACTCTCGGCTCCACTGTCCTCCTCACACAGTCCACGGGAGACGGGAAGTGGGGACAACGCCCCGTCCACATCCTCTGTGAAGAAGCACCTTGTCCTCATGGTGCCTGGGATACAAGGAAGGGTGACTGCGCCGGCAGCGACAGCATTAGCAGGTGTCCTTTCAGACGTCCTAAAGCTTGAAAGACTTGCAAGCCGCCGCAGGTCACAGGACTGACCTTTGGGCAGCAATGTCCAGGACCTCCCCAACTCGGGCTTCTGTCTCCGCCCGGTCCCGGGCTTGCAGCCTGGCGGTGGGCGCACGGGTCCCACGTCCGTGCAGCGCCAGGGCTCTGAAGGATCGTGTGCTGTCTCACACAGGCCGTCTTGTCCATCTCCAAAGCCAGGAGCCAGAAATGGCAATGAACAATTCGAAACTACAAGAAACTTATCCTCAGACCGTCAGTGCAGAAAGCCAAGTTTATTCCTGTACTCTGACCTTTTGTATGAGGACGGGCTGACCGTCCAATAAGGAACTGGGATTTCATATTTTTATATGACAGCAAACACAAATAGAAAAAAATGCAAGAGTGGATTGCAAAGTACCAGCTATAAGTTTCTGAAATAAGTTAGTACTATTTTAAGGAAATTAAATATATGCATTTCTAAGTCTGCGCATGTCCTGATAAATTTTAAAATAATTTCTCTCAAATATTTAAGACCGGTGAACAGTATTTGCAGCTTGCCTACTAGAAACATGCCTGTGAGGATTCAGGTCCTCTATGACAGACTGTCCATCTATCTGCTTTACTAGGTCAATATTCCTTTCAAAATTAAGCTCTAAGAATTGCTCTGTAAAATGCACATCTAATAGAGCTCTGAACATAAAACAAAGAGGAAAAAGCTGGCATAAACAGCAGCGAAATTCACTTTGCTGGCTCTATATTCCAGCAATTTCTAGTAAAACAGTAAGGATAAGACAAGCTGCAAAGTTGGTAACCGCCTTCTTCCGTATTAAAACCAAGGCACAACCAGATCTCAGCTTGTAAACTCTTTTTTAATCATTTTTATTTATATTCAAGGGAACAAATTTCATGCATTTCATATACACACTTTTAAGAGCATAATTACATTTCCCACCCTCCTCTCCTTCCCTCCCTCATTCTCCCCTCCCCCTCTTCCTTTCTTATTTTTCTTTTAATTTTTACAACGAGATACTTTCCATTTACTTTTTAATCACAAGCTTAACCCTCCACTAAATAAAAAATTCAACAAGTAGAAGCAGAAAAAAAAACACTGTTCCTCAAGAATATAGACAAGGGTTATAAACAAGAATCAAATCTCAAAATGTCAAATTCACTCATACACATGACATTTTTTGTACTCCATATAAATCGGTTACCACAAATAAGGGCAAACATATAATTTCGTCTTTTGGAGACTGGCTTATTTCACTAAGCATAATGGTCTCCAATCGCATCCACTTTGCTGGAAAAGATAGGGCTCCATTCTTTTTATGGCTGAGTAGTATTCCATACCGTGTGTGTGTGCGTGAGTGTGTGGGTGTGTGCGTGTGCGTGTGCGTGTGGGTGTGTATCAATTTCTTTATCTGGTCCTCAGCTGATGGACATCTGGTTGACTCCATATCTTAGCTATTGTGAATTGAGCTGCCAAAGACATGGGGTACAGATAACTCTTTCAAATGCTGATTTCATTTCTTTTGGGAAACCTTGTGAATTTTTAAAATTAATTTATTTATTTGAGATGCAGAGTTATATAGAGAGGAGAGACACAGAGAAATCTTCTACTGATTCACTACCCAATGGTCACAACAACCAGTGCTGGGCAAGGGTGAAGCCAGGAGCTTCTTCTAGGTCTCCCACATAGGTGCAGGGACCCGAGTACTTGGGCTATCCTCCACTGCTTTCCCAGGTGCATTAGCAGGGAGCTGGATTGGAAGTGGAGCAGCCGGGACTCAAACCAGTGCCTATATGGGATGCTGGCACTGCAGGCGGCGGCTTAACCTGATGCACCCTAAGAAACATCCCCAACCTCGTAAAGTCTTAATCTCCTCCTATGTAATCCTTAAAGAAGTTGTCCTGGGGCCAGCACTGTGGCTTAGCGAGTAAAGCTGCCGCCTGTAGTGCCAGCATCCCATATGGGCGTCAGTTCGAGTCCCTGCTGCTCCACTTCCAATCCAGCTCTCTGCTATGGCCTGGGAAAGCAGAAGATGTCCCAAGTCCTTGGGCCCCTGCACCCATGTGGGAGACCTGAAAGAAATTCCTGGCTCCTGGCTTTGGATTGGTGCAGCTGCAGATATTTTGTCTGCCTGGGGAGTGAACCAATGGATGGAGAACTAACTTACTTTCTCTCTCTCTCTCTCTCTCTCTCTCTCTCTTTCTCTCTCTCTCTGCCTCTCTGTGACTCAGCTTTTCAAATAAATAAATGATTCTTTAAAATAAAAAGGAAGTTGTCCTATTTAGACTTCTGTGTATAATCATGTATCTTTCACCTCATTCCATTGATGATGCTGCTGAACTTCATTTGGTGTATGGTGAGTCTACAGACACCACTGCCATTGTCCTAATCACCAGCGGTGCTCCCCACTTAAGGGATGGAAAACTTTAAATATAATGTGTGGGGTTTAAATTTAACTACATTAGGAAATGAGACAGACGGATGCAGAAATTTAGAGAGAAGGAAAAATGGAAAACAATGGGGGAGAATTGTTCAGTGAGAATTGAGAAAAAATGTCATTCTAAAAGATTTGGCGAACTAAAAGCTAATTTATCTTCATTCAAAAAAAAAAAATCCCGTAACTTTCCCTTACTCCATGTAATTCATAAGCTATAACAGCAACTGGCTTTTAATTCTGCTTTAGAAATACAGACATCTTTTGTCACAGAGAAGAGTACTTTCATGACTGCTTTTACTATGTTAAATAAAGCAATGTATACATGAATATTTACTCTGTTTTGAATAAGAAAATGACCCATTTGTGCATTTATATCATGAAAATCTCAATTAGAAACCACACTTCTAATTTTCTTTCTGTTAATAATGGAAATATTTAAGAGTCACTGGCTGAAATTTAAATTAATACAATTTGATTATTTTTGATTCATATTAACTTTCCTCCAATTTAATGCTCAAATGAATCTCCAGTGTGATTTTTAAGTGTGATGTCTGAATGCACACATGGAGAGAGACAAGCAAAATTGTTTACAGGCAAAGTGGTCAGTTATTTAATTCCTACTAATCATAAAACCTTTCTCTTTCTAAAAGATTAAAAACATCACACGCTAAATGTTGCTAGAAATTAGTCAAGAATCACCCCTGACTTTTTCATAGTGGTGCCATTCTCTTACAAGTGTGTTTTTCCTATGGAAATCTGAATTTAAAAAAATTAAAGAAATACTGCATGTGCCTGTATATTTTATAAACCTACATAAAACATTTAAAAGATATTTATACAAGTATGAATCCAATTTAAGTATCCATGATGTAAATAAATCTATGAATACTAAGTATTATCAGATACAGGACAAAATTCTGTAGGTAAGCAGTCAGATGACTACAGATAGGATTATGTACAAAAGAAAAAATTTTAAAACTTACTTTCAGTATTGAATCACTAAGATGTAAAAGGCCTTAAATAAACTTTACATTTAAAAAAAAGTTAACTGTCCTTCTGAAAACTTAATAGACCCAAATTAGAAGAAAATGAACCATTACAAGATAATTGGGAAAGCCGTAATATCTTATAATTTACTGTAGCCAATTTGATCTTGAGGGAGTGGAAACCTCTTTTCTCAGCAGAAATGTTTACTAAATTCACTAGGCTGAATCAATGAATTAAATAATCACATCATACTGAATGACCAACTTCCTAGCTATTTCCTGTGACTATCCAGCCAACTCACTTTTTCTTGCTTGCATCTGAAACCTGAACTGCTCAACAAAAGCATACTACCCCATATGTCAAGGAGCACATATTAAATTGTTGTGAATGAATTAGCTTGCTTTCTCCTATCCCCTGAGGGCATATCTTCCCAGACTCACACCAGACTCATAATAAGTGTAATGAACATAAGAGCTTCCCTATCACTCAATACATAAAAAACATCAAGGTAAATTTTCAGGGATGAATATAACCATTACACCCCTGATAATCTGCAAACATTATTAAAGTAGCAGGAAATTAAAACTGTTACAGTTATTTTACCTTCTGCAACCTTAGTGATCTAGAAATATTTCCAAATGTGAATGCTGTTAGTGTTAGGTAAAGGGGGTTTCTTTGGAAATTTAGTTTGGGAAAACCGTATTGAATCAAGGTTAAGCCTCTCTTTCACGTCCGCTCCTTCAAAGATGATCAGTACTCAGGATGTGAACAGAACTCACAACATAGCAAATTTGCAGCAGAATCCCTTTTCTCCCTTGAACCATCAACGTGCTGGAGTTCCCTTAGAATATTCTCGTTTTATAAATATACTTTTTAAAATTGTATTTAAGTTATACAAGGTTCATGCATTTAATATATACAGATTTAGGAACATAGTGACACATCCCCCCACCCTCACCCCTCCATGCTCCAACCCTTCCTCCTCCCTCTCACATTCCCACTCTTAATTTTTACAAAGATTTACTTTCAGTTTACTTGGTGATTATATAGCTAACCCTACACTAAGTAAAAGAGTTCAACAAATAGTATGAAGAGGAAAACAAAAACAAAACAACACACGCTTCCTCAACGGAAGCAACAAGGCTGCAAACAATCACCAAGACTCTTTCATTCATCCCTTCTTCAAAACTTCATTCAGTAGCAAAATACACAGTGGCTCACCAGTAACTTCGTGAGAACTTTTTTTTTTTTTTTTTTTGAGCAGGGTTATAAATACCTACTGCCAAAATTTTCATGTATACCATTAAGGAAGGGACTTGAAAGAAAAGGTCATTCAGGAACCAATTTTGCAGTTCAAATAAAGGATATTCTTTCTCTATTGGCAAGGAAACTCAGCACTTGATTAGAAAATCATGCAACTCCTTAGTAACTATCAAATAACCATTCTATTTTGCTCTTTTACTCATGAAATTAAAAGAAAACAATGCGTATTGCCCCAGCTCTTGAAATCTGAATTCTAACAGCTTGTTTTGATTTGTAGCGATGAGTATCCCAGAGTTCCCTCCTCGCTCATCCCATGATTGCTTGGAACTTTGCATTTCACTTGTCAGCAAGGAGAGAGACAAGTAAACAGCCGGGTAAACCATGGCTTGTCCATCAGCAAGAGCACAGCCCAGCACAGCCCAGCACAGCCCAGCTCAGCCACGTGCCTGTGTTTGCAGAGAGCAATACCTGGACATCGATACAGCTTTCTTGCCTGTGCAATATCTCCTTTACTTAAACGCGTGCGTTGACCGATGGCGGGACGTATGCCATTATCATCGCGGGAGGGGAGAATCGTATCCAGAAACATCCCCCTGAAAGAGAAAAGAAACGAACCATCCCTACGTCACCAAATCAAAGCACATATCTTGCTTACCAATATACGGTTGCTTTTTAAACTCAAGTCAATCAAATGGAAAATACACCGGAGTGAGCTCTAGGCAGTGTGTCAAACTTTCAAAACACCAGCATCATGTGTGTGTAGCATAAAATCAATGATGACCTCCACGTGTTCCTTAGAAAACTGTATTATGTGTTTTTAAAATACATGGAATAGTTTATAGTCTCCCACCAAGTACACCATGGCTCTGTTTTTGTCTTCCAAACAGATTTAAGAATCCCTTAGACTGTCAGATTGTAAAACAATTCTTCCTCATGATATATATACAATATATACAATAAAGACTTCTGCAATTACTAAAATTCAAAGAGTCAAACAAAATACACCTTAATATTCTTCGAATTAAATTCTAATTTAACTATCTAAGCATTTAAGATTTCTTACAAGTCTAAATGCTATAACGTATGTTAAAAAAGAAGGAAAAACAATGTCAAAATGTAGACAGAACAGTGCAAAACAAAAGTATTATGTATCATTTTCAATGTTTCATGGCAAAATTGCTTAGCAAAAAATCCTAATCAGTGCCCCGTTGATTCTAATCTATAGATATTGAGTTGCTTTTGACTCAAAGTTTTAGTAGAAGAATTACTACTTTTCCTACTATGTATGAGTTAAAATTCTTAATATAGTACACTAAAGATACATTCTAATTTTGCAATATGTATCAAACATTTATAACTCTAAAGGAAGTGCCTAGGTTAAAAATACAATGAACTATGAAACTATTACAACAGGTTGAGAAGGAGGGAGTTTGCCTGTGTGGATTTTTAAAAAACAAAAATTGTTTTTCAGAAAATAAAGAAGGAAATTTTCCACAAAGATATTTTAAATTAAGAAATAACCTTAGCACCAATGCCTGCAATGGGCACCCATATGGGCACTGGTACGTGTCCCAGTGTTACTGTTCCAATCCAGTTCTCTGCTAATGGCCTGAGAAAGCAGTGGAGCATGGCCCAAGTCTTTGGGTCCCTGCACCCACATGAGAGATCGGAAGAAGCTCCTGGTTCCTGGCTTTGGATTGGCCCAGCTCTGGCCATTGTGGCCACTTGGGGAGTGAACCAGCAGATGGAAGACTTTTCTCTCTGTCTTTTCTCTCTCCCTCTCTCTGTCTATAACTCTACCTCTCAAATAAATAAATATAATCTTAAAAAAAAAACAGAAATGACCTTGTAAGATGTCTTTTTTTAAAAAAAAATTCTCATTTATTTTTCTGAGAGGCAAAGAGACAAAGAGAAAGACAAAGAAAGTTCTCATCCTCAGGTTCAATCCTCAAATGCCTGAAACTTGGGGGCTGGAACTGGGAGCTAGAAAACCAACTTAAGTCTCCCATGTGAGTTACAGCAATCAAATCAATTTGGCTACCACTGCTGCCTCTCAAAGTGCAAATAATTTGGAAGCTGGAATCAGACTCTGACCTCGAAAGTGAACCCTGATTCTTTGATGTGGGACGTAGCATCATAACGGGTATCTTAACATCCAGAAGAAATGCCCATCGCGTAAGATATCTTTTAAATGGAGATGAGTGATGGGACATGCCTTTTCAATATTTACAATATCACACATTTATACTGCAGGTTAAAGAATAACACTTTAAGCTCTGCTTAGTCCTCCCCTTTAGGAAACACTCGTTCAGCACTGTTCTAGGTTTGGATTTATAGCAGTAAACAGACTAACAAAAATACTACTCTTTCTGATTTTAATATCCTAATGTGGGGAGAAAGACATTAAAATGAAAGACCAATAACTTGGGTAGTGATCAGATCAGCACTGTGGAAAAAATAAAGGACAGAAGGTGGGTATCGGCTGCACAGCAAGTCTTACGGCTACCTACCAGTAGAGAGTCCCCAGAAAGAACCATTTAGAGATGCAAGGACTTCTGAAATGTTTGAGCACCAGCTAGATAATGTGTTTACCTGGAGGACAACAACTACTAATTTATAGGATGATGGCAAACAGAATGACATGGTTAACTTATGACTTATAGCTTTTAGGTAAGCAAAGGAGTGGTGATATACAACCTGGCCATCTCAAATCCCAAGGCGGCAACTCTTTAAAGCCAGATCTAAGCACTTATAGAACTCCATCTATATACTGCCCGAGACAAGGGCAGACAAGTAGAGACTAATGATTTATGGGAACTGACCATCAAAAGCAAGAGCTCGCATATATCTACTAAGATGCAACTTTGGGAGGCCCCGTGTAATTGGAAAGGGAAGCTGAGTTATAAGGTAGCATTGAGAAAAGCCATCTCTCAATGGCACCGCATGAATCAACAGAAACATTAAGTAGGAAAACGGAAATTGATGGAGTGTTACAATTTCTGCAGTCCTCCAGTACTAAGCAAAGTATTGACTATTTTCTATTTTCAAAAATAAATGGGCACTCTTTGACGAGTTTCACTTTTTAAGCTTTCAGGAGATTCAATATTTAAAAAAAAGTTAATGACATTTTGGAGTGGATATATGCTACCTTGGCCAGTAGAATAATGAATTTTGACTTATTCTATATACTGAGGTATCCTTTCTTACATTCTAAAGGGGACCAATCACCCATTCTTTTACTTTCTTTATGGTCACGAAGTTAACAATTCTGTTTGTCCAAGACATGGCCATTGAGCAAGGGAGGTGTTATCAATAGGCCAGAGGCAAATCATACTGAGGTTCCTTTCTAATAGCCATTCTTCATTTATTTTGATTGTGTAAAAATGGCGAATGAGCTATTCTTTTAAGAAACTTTGTAAAATTTTACAACTTTTCTTTGTTTTAATGAAAAAGAGAAGTTACCAGTTTGCATGAATTTACCTTACAGAATATCTATGCATTTGAAGGCCTCATAGGCCAAGACTTCTCACCATGATTTCCTAAACCTATTCCATGGGTTACACTCACAGAAACAACTGGAACATTGTAGACTCCATGAGTTCAGAACAGAAGAACTATAAAACCTCTCACTAGTGTAGAGAAAGCATTTGACAAGATTCAAGACGCTTCCCTGATTCATACTCAACAAACTAGAAAGTAAGAAACTACCTCAACATAATAAAGGTCACAAATGAAAAGCCCACAACTGAGGCTGGCACTGTGGCTTAGCAGGTAATGCCTGCCCTGCCAGCATCCCATATGGGTGCCAGTTCCAGTCCTGGCTGCTCCACTTCTGATCCAGCTCTCTGCTGTGGCCTGGGAAAGTAGTAGAAGATGGCCCAAGTCCTTGGGCCCCTGCACCCATGTGGGAGACCGGGAAGAAGTTCCTGGCTCCTGGCTTCAGAATGGCGCAGCTCTGGCCATTACAGCCAACTGGGGGAGTGAACCAGTGAATGGAAGACCTCTACCTCTCCTTCTTTCTCTGTGTAACTCTGACTTTCAAATAAATAAATAAATCTTATTAAAAAAAGAAAAGTCCACGGTTATCATCATATTCAGTGGTGAAAAACAAAGCTTTTCCTCTAAGAGCAGTAACAGTGAAAGGATGCCTGTTCTCAGCCCTTCTGTTTAACTTGGTACTGGATGTTGTGACCACAGTAATTAGGAAAGAAGGTAGAAGACAGGAGGAGGAGGGGAAACAAGAAGGTGAGAGAGAGGGGAAGGAAGTAGAGAAAAAGGAAGAAGAGGAGGACTAAGGAGGAGGAGGAGGAAGAGAAGAAGAAGAAGAGGAAGACTAAGGAGAAGGAGGAGGAGGAGGAGAAGAAGAGGAAGAAGAAGAATTAAAATTAAGGAAGTAGGAGGCATTACCTCTATCTGCAGATGATATGGTCTTACACAGAACACCCTAAATGCTCCACAGAAACTGTTAGAACTAATAAATGAATTTAGCAAAATCAAAACACAAAACCAGTTGTCTTTCTACACGCCAACAGTGAGTTACCCATAAAGGAAATCAAGACAAAAAATTGTACAAATACTTAGAAGTAAACCCAACCAAAGAAACGAAAGACTTGGACAGTGAAAACTAAAACAACATTGCTGAAAGAAATTAAAGAGATAAATAAATGGAAAGGTCCTGTGATGCTGGATCTAAAATTAAATAGTAAGCTCTTATTATTACTCAAATAAAACTATAGATTCAATACAATCCCTATCAAAATTCCAACGTTGTCTTTTTGTATTATTTTATTTGAGCTAGAGCTTCAGACAGAGAGAGGGAGAGAGAGAGATCTTCCATCTGTTGGTTTACACCCCACATGGCTGCAATGGCAAGAGCTGGGCCTATCTGAATCCAGGAGCCAGGAGCTTCTTCTGGGTCTTCCATGTGGCTGAGCACTTGGGTCATCTTCCACTGCTCTCCCAAGCCATTAGCAGAGAGCTGGATTGGAAGAGGTGTGGATGGGACACAAACCAGTGCCTATATGGGATGCCAGAGCCCCAGCAAAAATATATTACAAAGCTACAGTAATCAACATATTATGGCACTGGCATAAAGATAAACCTCTAGACCAATGAAATAAAGTAGAGAACCCCCCCAAAAAAAACTAATGTATATAATCAAATTCTCTTCAAGAAGGATTCCAAAAGGCAGCCTTTTCTACAAATGATGACAAAAAAACTGAACATCCACAGCCAAAAAAAAAAAAAAAGAAGAAGAAGAAGAAAAAAAAATGAATTTGCACCATTATACTATGTAAAAGTATTAACTCAAAGTCAACTACAGATCTAAACATAAGACCCTGAACTATAAATTCCCAGAAGGAAAAATAAGGGGAAAGCTTCATGGCTGTCATGATTTATTGGATATGACATCAAAAGGCAACAGTATATTTAAAAAGAGAGTCATACACGATGAAATCAAACTTAACAGATTTTGGTCATATAGGACAAAATCGCCAGAGTGAAAAGGTAACCTGCGGAATGGCAGAAAATATTTGCAAATCATATATCAGATTAAGTGGTTAAGAGCCAGAATACACAAAGAACTCTCACAGCTCAACGACAAATCAAGTAGCCTGAGTAACAACTGGGCAAAGGACTTGAGTAATCATTTCTCCAAAAATGACTTACAAGTGACTGCCACGCATCTGAAAAGATGTTCAGCTAATCAATACACGATGCCCATCAATGATCACAAAAATGTCAATCTAAACCAAAATGTGGGGTAGTCACTATGGCATGGGAAGTTAAGTCGCCACTTGGAATGCCTGGTTCAAGTCCCAGCTACTCTGCTTCCAATCCAGCCCCCTGCTAGTGCACCTGGAAAGCAGAAGATGATGGCCCAAGTACTTGGGTTCCCACCACCTACATGGGAAATCCAGATGGCTTTCTTAGGCCCTTGCATCTGCCTGGCCAACCTCTTGCTGTTTCAGTCACTTGAGGACTGAACTTAAAGATAGAAGATCTCTCTCTTCTCTGTCTCTAACTCTCTATGGTCATTCTGACTTTCAAATGAATAAATAAATCTTGTGATGGAAATTATCAAAACAAAGGAAAACAAGTGTTGGTGAGGACATAGAGAAAGCTAGAACTTATAAACTGTTAGCAGGATGTTAAATGGTGCAACCACCATGAGAAAAGTGTGCAAGTTCCTGAAGAATTAAAAGTAGAAATGACACTGGGGTCAGCATTGTGCACAGTGGGTTAAGCCACTGCCTGCGATGCCAATATCCCACATGGGTGTCAGTTCGGATCCTGGTGGCCTCACTTCAAATTCAGCTGCCTATTGACGCACTTGGGAGAGCAGCCAGCCCAAGTCCTCCGGCCCCTGAACCCATGTGGGAGACCTGGATGGAGTTCTAGGCTCCTGGTTTTGGCCTGGACCAGCTCTGGCCTCTGCGGCCACCTAGGAAATGAACCAGTGGTTGCAAGATAGAGCACTTGCTCGCTCTCTCTCTCTCTCTCTCTCTGCCTTTCAAATAAGAACTACTACATGAACCAGCATCTCATGTCAGCTTAGATAGTGCTAAAGAATAGAAAGAAGGATCTCTGAGGAATAGTTACACACACATGTCCCACAGCAGCACTATTCACAGTTGTCAACGAGTGGTAACAACTCAAATGTCTGTTGATGGACAAAGGCATACATAAAATGCGATTATACAATCAAGTATTAGTCATCATTATTATAGAGGAAAATCTTGTCGTATGCTACAGTATGGATGAACTTAGAGGAAATAATTCTAAGGGAAATAAGCAAGTCACAAAAGGACACACTCTGTATGGTTCCAATTATACAAGGAATCTAAGGTAATGAAGTCCACAGAAGCAAAAAGCAGACTGGTGATTGCCAGGTGCTTGAGAGAGAGAATGGGAAGTTGCTGTTTAATGAGTACCAGGGTTTCAAGTTTGCAGACGAAAGTGTTCTAGAAATGTTTCACAACTGTGAATATACTTAACACTTTAAACTCTATACTTAAAAATGGCGAAGGAGGAGCTGGTGTTTGTCTAGTGGTTAAGGTGCCTACCTCCCACATCAGAGTGACTGATTTGATTTCCAGGTCTGGTTTCTGACTTAGGCTTTTTGCTAAAGCAGATCCTAGTAGGCAGTGGTGATGGCTCCAGGAACGGAGTTTCTGCCACCCCTGCAGACCTGGATTGACAAGTTTCCAGTTTCACTCCCAGCCCAATTCCAGCACTGGGGCAGTGACCAGTGGAAGGACTTTTTTTCCCTCTTTTTCTTTCTGCTGTACAAATAAATAAATATTTTTAAAGGTTTAAAATCATAAGGTTTTATTATGTGGAGGAAGGCTGAGAATTGTGACAAATGCTTCATTACCTGAAATCAATTACATATGTCAATAAGCAGCCTCTCTTTTTGGAAGATTTATTTATTGAATTGAGAGGCAGAGTTACATAGAGAGAAAGGTAGTGACAGAGAGAGAGGAACCTTCCGTCCACTGGGTCATGCCTCAAATGGCTGCAATGGCCGGAGCTAGGCTGATCTGAAGCCAGGAGCCAGGAGCTTCTTCTGAGTCTCCCATGTGGGTGTAGGGGCCCAAGCATGTGGGCCATCTTCCACTGCTTTCCCAGGCCATTAGCAAAAAGCTGGATCAGAAATGGAGCAACCGGGACCCAACTGGTGCCCATGCGGGATGTCAGCACTGCAGGTGGAGGCTTAGCCTACAACGTCACAGCGCTGGTCCCCAAACACCCACTTTAAAGATTCAAGTTTATAAAATAATATGAGTGAGGATCAATCAGATATTATCTTTCCTACTGTAAGGTCTTTTGAACTATAGAAATCTGTTTATTTATGAAAAAATGAGTAGCATAACTTTGAATCAATATGATCAAATGAAAAGTCAAGACTGGGGGCCGGTGCTGCGGCACAGTGGGTCAACACCCTGCCCCGAAGTGCCAGCATCCCATATGGGTGCCAGTTCAAGTCCTGGCTGCTCCACTTGCGATCCAGCTCTCTGCTATGGCCTGGGAAGGTAGTAGAGGATGACCCAAGTCCTTGGGCCCCTGCACCCACATGAGGACCTGGAAGAAGCTCCTGGCTCCTGGCTTTGGATCGGCGCAGTTCCAGCCATTGCAGCCAATTGGGGAGTGAACCAGCATATGGAAGACCAATCTCAATCTCTCTCTCTCTCTCTCTCTCTCTCTCTCTGCCTCTCCTCTGTGTAACTCTGACTTGCAAATAAATAAATAAATCTTACAAAAAAAGTCAAAGCTGGTTGGCACACAACACAAAGGCAGATGATGGAGGAGACAGCAGCAGGCAGCATGAGAAGAGTGGTATATGGAGAAAACAGCCAGGCGGAAAGGCAAAGCAGGACATACCAAAGGGACAAGTTCCAAGTTCAGGAAAGACTCAGCATTTCTGAAGAACAGGAAGCGTTCATTATTTTCTGCACTCTTTGCTACTTCCTGTCTTCCAAATAATCAAACCTCAGGTTAATTCTAAGTAACTGAATTCAGCAGCATAAGAGAGCAGCCTTGTCTAAACTTGGACCAAATGTTCATTTCTTTCACATCTCTATGGAAAACTCCCTTCCAAACATTGGTCTGAAACTAAAAATTTTATTATTCTTTAAGAATAATTGCAGGCTAAATTTCTGACTGTCATTTTTACCAAATCCTAAATTCAAATTCCAGGAACAATAAGCATGGGGATAGTTATTATATTTTAACAAAGATATATATACATGCATATATTATATATGCATGCACATGCATATATACATATACATACATATTTATGTGTATATATATATGTGAAACATATACTTCAGAGGAGAATGGTTTTCAAAATAAAAGGGTTTCATAAAGTTCACGGAAAATGCATATTGTGAAAAAACTATATATGAATTTTAAAATGTCCTTACAACAAAACAAACTTATCTTTTAATTCCAGTTTCCATGAAGTTTTCAACATAAACTGCACAGTCAACCCTCGCTTTTTTTTTTTTTAAAGTTTGGGTTTTTATAAAAGAATGATTCTAAAATGCATCCAAGTACAAAGGGCTCATTAACACATCCTTCTCTCCTTTTTGCCAAAAATCTTTTATTGAACACATTTGACGTTTTCTTTCCTTCCTGAGCCTGCCTTCATAAACAGTTGTTAATGAACTGTGAGATGGATGTAACTGGGCAAAAGAATGAATAGAAATGGATGTAGGAGGGTAAAACGAGCCTGAGTGTGCCAAGGGAATGGGTGAGTTCAGTGGTTTTACAGCTCCGAATTCCTTACCTGGCAACTATTTCCTGGATGCCATCATCTTTAGAATGAAGTGGATCAAAACCCAAGTTTATTTCACTCTTTAAAAAGAGTATTCAGTTAATGATAGAATCTTAAGGTTAATAATTAATGAACGATAATTGAACACTATATGAAGAAAAATATCTTCTTAACTTGTTGTCTTAGAATTCATTGAGTAATAGTCTTTCTTGAGCATTGGTGGTACTCGAGCCACTGAAAATGCACAGTATCCAACCGGAGTTGCATGCAGAGTGTGACATTCCAACGCAGCAACCAAGTAAACCATTTGACTTTTCACTACACTACACTTTGGCAGTTTAATACACGGACTGGTTTGGTCATGATTTTAATTGACATTTTTAAAATAATTAAAATATAATTTAAATCCTTGATAATATCCTATCACTTCAAATTGTATATATTTGATAGGAAAGGCAAAAATGTGTTTTAATACATCATTAAAATGTCTGTTGTTGGCTATATTCTTAACCATGATTTTTTACTTATTTTGCTTGGTTTATTTCTGCCATAGAGCAGCAATATTTGAAAGGTATTCTCATTCTAATGTGAAACATAGCTTTGAGAGGAGCTACATGGAGGGAAGGAATTAAAAGTCAAAAGGTATAACCTGAGAGTCCAACCTTGAGAAGGTGTTCCTGGCATAGTGCATGATGCTGTCAAAGTCGTATCTTTCCCCAAGTGAGTTCACTTCCCCGGGTTCCATCTTCAGAAAATTGTACTCTTGACCTAAGGATCAGGGACAAACAGAATCTCAGAAGCCTGGAAGAGGGGAGAGCACCACAGCCCTCCCTCGACTCGCATCTGCTCTTCATTAAATGACCCGTCTCCTTGCTGGCTCCACTTACACTCTCAGCCGGGCGCATGTGCCAAGGGCAGAGGTTTTCACTCGAGCTCCTACTGAAAGAATGGGTTAATGACTTTATCTCGGCAAAAACACTGACAAAACCAAACTTTGTATGTTTTTGACGTATGCTCTTTTACTACCTCACAATATTCATTTCTTTAAAATCTTGCTGCTTTTTGAGATACTGTACAAATCATAATAAGAGTTGGATTTTTATCCAATGAATTTGTCACTTTTCTCTTATGACTGTACTTTCCAGGGCCCATAAAAATTATCTTCTTGCTTTAGAATTTTAGATCCTTTCTATGAAACACTGTGAAAAGGTGTAGGAACAATATTAGTATATATTAGACTAACTGCTTGGTTTAGCAATGTGACTTCAACATTAAAGATAAAACAACCGGAAATCTACTTTGATTCAAAAATGAAACAAGGCTCTCTTTTATGAAAAGAAGTTTCTATTTGGAAAGACTTTTTTGATCCAGAAGAATATGACAGGGGACTGTCGCTGTGGTGTAGCAAGGAAAGCCGCTGCCTGAAGTGCTGGCATTCTATATGGGCACTTGTTTGAGTCCTGGCTGCTCTTTTCCCAATCCAGCTCTCTCTGTGGTGGCCTGGGAAAGCAGTAGAAGATGGCTCAAGTGCCTGGGCCCCTGCACTCGCGTGGGAGACCTGGAAGAAGCTCCTGGCTCCTGGCTTCAGATCGGCACAGCTCTGGCCATTGCAGCCAGTTTGGGAGTGAACTAGTGGATGGAAGACTTCTCTTGGGGGCTGGTGCGTGGCTCACTAGGCTAATCCTCCCGTCTGCGGCATAAGCATCCCATTTGGGTGCGGGATTCTGTCCCGGTTGCTCCTCTTCCAGTCCAGCTCTCTGCTGTGGCCCGGGAAGGCAGTGGAGGATGGCCCAAGTGCTTGGGCCCTGCACCCCATGGGAGACCAGGAAGAAGCACCTGGCTCCTGGCTTCAGATCAATGCAGTGCTGGCCATAGCGGTCATTTGGGGGGGGGGGGTTAACCAATGGAAGGAAGACCTTTCTCTCTGTCTCTCTCTCTCACTATCTATAACTCTACCTGTCAAAAAAAAAAAAAAAAAAAAAAAAGACTTCTCTGTCTGCTTCTCCATCTCTCTCTGTGTAACTCTCACTTTCAAGTAAATAAGTAAATCTTTATATATAAAAAAAGAATATGAATAAGAACTAAGGGAGTTTTTGTTTTACTTTTCACATGTTATTTTAACTTCATTTTTAATAGATTTTTTTCAACTGCCTGTTTGTATCTGCCAAGCAGTATTATTTCTTGAAAACTGAAAAATACATTGATGGTTCTAGAACAAAGAATTGCTTCTTGTTGACTTCAGATTTCAATGACTCAATTTCTGCAGTTTCAACAGCCAAAGGGGCCGATGCTGTGGCATAGTGGGTAAAGCCGCCGCCTGCTGTACTGGCATTTCATATGGGCGCCAGTTTGAGTCTCGGCTACTCCACTTGTGATCCAGCTCTCTGCTATGGCCTGGGAAAGCAGTAAAGGATGGCTCAGGTCCTTGGGCCCCTGCACCCACATGGGAGACCTGGAAGAAGCTCCTGCTCCCTGGCTTCAGATCAGCCCAGCTCTGTCTGCTGTGGCCATTTGGGAAGTGAACCAGTGGACTGAAGACCCCCCCCCTCTCTCTGTAACTCTGCCTTTCAAATAAATAAATAAATATTTTTTTAAAAATCAATATGACTTTAGAGCTAGAAATATGTATTTAAAAAAATAAAAAATAAACTGCAAAAGATGGTACATGACATACTATTTGTGTAACCTAAAGAGCTTTGAGAAAGTATAAAAGTGAACTACTGGAATTCCAAATTCATGCCTGGATCTCAAAAGGGGACTATTACATCGCTCATTTGATTGAGCATTCTAACTTCAATATTTGCATTGAATAATATCACATTAATAGTTTTCCAAAAGGTACTAAAGAAATGGAGTGATGTCCTAGAATACAAGGTCTCTCCTCCCTGTGATAGGGAAGCCTGGGGACATGCATTTGAACACTAAAGGTTAGAGACTCAAGCTGTAGTTACAGAGCCTGCCTCTCAGTGTAATGTATTTTAAACATATCTGAATAATTTCACATGGTAAATGATTCTGACTTCGCCAGCCAGCCTGTAAACTGAAATGTGTGCTCCTCAAACCTCTGATATGTCTACGTGTGTTAAAACCATTCTTAGGGAATACGCTGCTCTCGCCCCAACCCTGAGAGGAACAATTGTTACAACTGCGATCTCCATAGAATTTGATCCAATTATAAGGTGGAAATTTTAAAGCGCTGTGGATCTGATTTTATAATTATAAACTTTCAAGATTTCAGTATAGAGCACAATATGGAAAAAGGCTCTCTGATCAACAAGAAATGCTTCACAAAATTTTTTGAAAGTAGAACATTCAGTAACTATAGCAATAGTTGCACATTCCAAGCCCATAACTGAGCACTTAACACGTACATGAGGTTTTTCTTTCTGCTAGTTAAAAAAGGACATGGGCCTACACAGTCCAAATAAGAGAAACTGAGACCTACGTCATGAAGGAAAGGAGAAAGTCAGAGATACAGAGCAACATGGAAAACTATACTTAATAATTCAAAAATTTTAAAGACATCCCTCTTTATATGCACATTCTGATGCAAATTAAAATAAATCTAATTATCATACCAATTTAGTACTCTCATAGTCATCTCTTGTGCATATAAATTTGAAGCCAAAGTTTTTGCTTATTGGATACTCTACTTGAATAACATTTGATTTTGAGTTTCTGAGTCACAGCAAGTCATAAATTTGTTGAAGATCAGTCTCCAACATGAACGCTTTCATACTGGAATTGCTGATCATGGTTCCAATTACAGGAAATCTCACACAGTAATTTTTTTTTTCTGTTAGCCAGAATGTTTAGTCAAAAACCTAGTAAGAGTCATAATTTTTCTAGCATTGTGTTAAGTATTATAAATTTATACTACTTATACTAGGGTACTTCAAAAAGTTCATAGAAAATAGAATTGAAATATGTGTTTATTTTGGTGCCAAAAAACTGAAATCCATGTACATGAGGGATCTTCAAAATAACTTCATGAAGAATGCATGTTATACAAGAACTATGCATAGATTGTAACATTTTGGGCACCAGAAGAAACCTATCTTTTTTTTTTCTTAAGATTTATTTATTTATTTGAAAGGCAGAGTTACAGAGATAGATAAAGAGAGAGAGAAGCAAAGAAAGGTCTTTTATTTACTGGTTCACTCTATAAATGGCTGCAACAGTCAGAGCTAGACCAGGAGCCAGGAGCTTTTTCTGGGTATCTGGGTATCCCACAGGGGTGCCGGGGCTCAAGGACCTGGGCTGTCTTCCACTGTTTTTCCAGGCACATTAGCAGGGAGCTGGATTGGAAGTGGAGCAGCCGGGACTCAATCCAGCACCCATATGGGATGCTGGCACTGCTGGCACCTTTACCACTACACCACAACACAGGCCCCAATAAACATCCTTCAATGGACACTCTGAAGTACCATGTACATCTCTTCCTCTATTTGGATACATATTTATATTGAATCAAAATTCTATTTAAGTGTAAGAACCATTTTTGGAAGTTGCATTCATTATGAGCTTTTTTTTTTTTTTGTCAATATAACAAAATGTTTGACAAATACAGGAAAACTAACACCTGCTTAACAACAAACTTCTCATTGACTTGGTAGCTGAGACAATTTTCAAAAATACTGTTTCCTCTTTACGTCCTTCTTAATGATGAAAAATATAAGATGAACCTGGCTGTTTGGCTCAGGCGTCGGATTCTCAGCTAAGGAGTCCCATTCTTTTTCTTACTTACCTTCCATACCCAATTCTGCAGGTTACTTCACCGTTCTGAAAGGATTCGCCCATTTGCAATGGCTATCATATTCCACTGAGTTTTCTCTCACTTTCTTTCTACTCATCAATTCTTGTTTTAATGTGACACTAATAGAGAATGGGCTCATGTAGTTCACAGACACAATTCTGATAATACAGTAACACTTCCTTCCTCCCTCTATCTCTGTCTCTCTTATTTTTGAGATAACATTCTTACCCTTTTGGTAAATAGTCCACCAAATTCTGCTTAAATACCATTGTTCTCTATTTTGTATCCTCAATTTCTTTTAAAAGATGAATTTGTTTTGCTTGAAAGTCAGTTACAGAGAGGCGGAGGCAGAGAGAGAGAGAGAGAGAGAGAGAGAGAGAGAGAGAGAGAGAAAGGTCTTCCAGCTGCTGGTTTACTCCCCAAATGGCCGCAAAGGCCAGAACTGGGCTGATCGGAAGCCAGGAGCCAGGAGCTTCTTCAGGGTTTCCCACATGGGTGCAGGGGCCCAAGCTCTTAGGCCATCTTCTACTGCTTTCCCAGGCCATAGCAGAGAGCTGGATCAGAAGTGGAGCAGCCAGGATTCAAACCAGTGCCCATATCGGATGCCAGCACTGCAGGCAGCAGCTTTACCCACTACACCACAGTGCTGGCCCCTCAATTTCTTTCTTCTCATTCCAGTATCTTCCTAAATAGGCAACTCCTGACCACATTTGTATTGCTAGACACCTGCCGAGGTCCTCATTCACCTTCTCTTTGTCTACTAAACCATCATCATCCAAGGGCTTCTCAAATTAAAAAAAAAAAAAAATGCTAAATGAAATCACTGTTTGTCTTTCTCTTCCTCAAAAACATGCTGCTCTATCAGTATTTCTTGTTTCATCTGATAGTTTCACCCTTCTTCTTGGGGCCTAAGAACGAACTTCCAAAGATTTCCCTCACGCGATGTTGTTCCTCTTAAATATTTCTGAAGTAGGAGTTCCTCTCGCTCATCTTGCCCTGTACTAGAACACAAAGGGCATCCACCTCCCCCACGCGACTAAGGTTTCCCCGACTTCACCCTCGCCAGCCCCATAATGCTTCCTCCAGCCAACAGAGTTCCTGTTGTTTATTCTGGACGTGCTCCCTGTACGATCCTTCAGTGACTCGTCAGTACTCAGAGGATGCTCTCTGGATCACCCACCCAACCTCGGTCGTTACCAACTAAACACTCCACTTTGACTTCCCATGTAGCCGTACTAGACAGGAGGAAAGGGTTTGATTTTCCATAACTGTAGCTTTGATACTTGTGTTCTTTCAGCCTGGATATCTCCTCACTCTTCTATTCAACTTGGACATTTCTACTTGACCTATAAATCTCAGCCATTCTGTGGCATCTCTCTGGAGGCGCCAAGATGCAGGTTTTCACATGTTGCCTGGACGACACATTAATCTCAACTTAAGCCTCTTGTTAGTTTTCTCACTCACTCCTGGTCATCTGCCTCCATGCCTACACCTTAGACACCATCTCCAATCCCAAACAGCACCTCCACAAACAGCTGGCATCCAATACTCAATAAGCAAATAGAAAGATCAGTGCTGTTAACGGAAGACAATTCGAAGGAATTCAGTGTGTTTGTAAATTACAACTGGGCATGAATAAGGAAGCTAAGAATTCATTTTGCTTAGGCAAGTCACGCATATCATGAGAAAACCATTCACAATGGGAAATTTTATTTTTGGGGGCAACTGAAATGCACCCATCTTATGAAAGGTAAAGTTAAACCAATCCGAAGCTCTCTAGGGAGGTTATTATCACACACCATTGTTAGAGAATACTGGATTAATCATAAATTTCATTTCAACTATTAAAAACAGTCTCAAAGAATTTGAATCTAGGGCAGTCACATTTAAGAGGAAAACCTCAAATACACCATCTAGACTATCTTGGAAATGACTCATTTACACTGGATTTTTCTCCAGAAATTATACCTGATAAAATGAAAATTCCTACAGTAGCAGCACATTTAATGGCAACCCCCGGCCCTTTTATAAGTCCCCACGCTTTAAATGATAGAACTAAGTACAAAAACTGCTTAAATTAAAAATTAATATGAATTTATGGTTCAATATTTCACACCCAATCTTGAAAACACTGAAGTTTAGAAATGATAGAGGTACATCTTAAGCAAGAAACAGAAAAAAAAAGTCTAAAAAAATGCATGAGATGATTTAGTCTCTAGGGAAAAGAGCAAAAGTATGAAAACAATACAGGTAATTTTTAAACAAGTGAAATGTGGCTTCTACCAAGTTTAAAACAAGAATTCCACTCTTATGAGATGTGCAATGGTGAACGGCATAACTATAATTCAATGCTATCTACGCAGACTTAAACCACACACACCCTGGAAAGTCTCTCACCTGGCTGGATGTTTTCTCTTATGATGGTTACATGGTTATCTCGATCTGGCCGCGTGTGCTCGTGCCAAAAGCCTATCACATGACCCAACTCATGAACAACAATTCCAAATTTATCACAGTTCTTGCCAATGGAGATTGCCTGAGGTCCATTTCCCCTTCGCCCCACATAGGAACAGCACCTGGAACGCAGCAGAAGGTGGGGATGGAGGAGAGAGTGATGTTGGATGGGGTCCAGTGTAGGGAGACTTTATGAGTAATTGTGGTGAGCTATGAAGTCTGACTTGCCCAGACTTTCATTAATAACTAGGGCTAAATTCTGGCATCCTTTTACATTTACGGACAATTAAAGTTTCCAAACAACCAATCCAAGTGCTTTTTGATTATATATTATAGAATATGCTGTGAATTATTTTCATAAGTGTTCAGCAAAGAAGCAGAAGTCATGACAATGGTGATGATTAGTGCACTCACACATAGACTCGGCCCCTTGTGTCCTTTGGCTTCAGATCCATCAGTTCAACCCACCAGGAATGGGAAAATAATTTTTTTGATTAATGTTGCTTTTTGTAATTGCATCTGCATTGACTATGTACACACTTTTTTCTTATCATTCATTTCCTACACAATGTAGACCAACAGGGGCCGGCACTATGATTTAGCGAGTAAAAAGTCCCAATTGCTCCACTTCCCGTCCAGCTTCCTGCTAATGCACCTGGGAAATCAGTGGAGATGCCCCAAATGCTCGGGACCCTGCAGCCACATGGGAGACCTGGAAGAAGCTCTTGGCTCCTCAATTTGGCCTGGCCCAGCCCAGGTTGTTGTGGCCAATTAGGGAGTGAACCAGCAGATGGAAGACCTCTCTCTCTGCCTTTGTCTGAAACTCTGCTTTTCAAATAAATAAAATAGTTCTTTAAAACTATAGCTCATCAATATAACTCTCTGTCCTCTTAGATAGCAATAGAAAGCACTAAATGATTTGTCTTGAATGGCAGGGATCACAGTACAGCAGACATTCCAAACATCTATTTTTCTGATTTATTAAATTAAAAGGAAAAAAATCTCAAAAAACAATTGCTCAAATCATAAAGAGAATTTCAATATTTCAACTTGCAGAGTAGTACATGTGACTGTTCTTTTGATTTTTCCACAAATATAAATTCTATGATTCCACCTCTACTGCCCACCCCTCTTTTTTCCCCAAATAGTTTCTTTAGGCTTTAATATACTCAATATGCATTTTAATCCACACAGTGCTAGTTAGAGACCTAATCTATACTCATTACTTATAAACTATACTCGTACTTATAAGTCTATTGTAGTAGTTAAATTAAGCTTAGTAAGTCAGTAATGGCAAGCAAAGAGAGGTAACTAGGAATTGGTAATCAATGAATTGTGGTTTTCTCTGGTAGTATTTTATATTGACACGTATTATATATCCATAAACCATTAGGTGCAAAAAATTAAGACTTTCCAAAGCTTGTAGAGATTTAAACTGAAATATTTGCTATCTTACAGGAACAGTAATGAAACTGAAATATATGATGATTATAGAGCAACTAGATTACCCACACTGAGTCATTCTGACTGGAGTTACATTCAAAGAAGAAAGTACTTTTGAAATAAAAATCTGGGAGACAGTAAGGCAATGTGGTCAATTTACTTAATCTAAAACACCCTTTTTTAGCATAATTGCACCTATAGCAATTCCCTATAAATAAGATGAGGTTTCACAATGGAAAGGAAATATAGATTTCACACTGCTTTATTCATAGAGCTATTATTTTACAGTCATCCTGCACACAAAGAAAATGATGGTGCTTTGACCCTTAACTAACTAAATATCCTGGGAACACAATTCTAGATGTTCAGATAAAAGAATAAGTGGAAGTATGCTTACACAAACATTAGGCACAGAATGACAGGTTTGATGTCATTTTCTTGTATTTGACACTCAAATTTTTGTTCCTAATTTGTGCACCACTTTAAAGGTTGGCCTTTTTTTAGGCCTACATGCCCTTTCAAGAAAAGCTTTCAACATCAATAAAAGTCTTGCCACTCCTTAAATTATGCAGGGTAAACCAGTAATCTAAAGTCTGCCATTCCCTACTTTCACCTAGAGTTGTTAGACCAACCTATCTTTGGAAACTTCCTCTAAGTAAACTCATCAAGACATCCAGTGAGTTGAAATTTTTTATGCCTTTTTACCTGCTGTACTTTAAGCCCTTCCAAGTATCAAGTCACTATATGCCTTTTTATGAAAATTACTCATTTATTTTGTTAGTGTTCTAAGACAGCCTCCTTAAAAGGGACTACAATATCTGATACATGAAGACAGGGAGCTTTCTCTCTGACTCACAGATTTGTCACAAGCACCTAAACCAGGGCCTATCCCTGGGCAGGCAACATTTGTTGAACAGCAGGCTCAGATTTCCACCTACTTTTCTTCGTGAACAAAAAATACTTCAATTTATTTTGTCCCTAATTTTCTTCTCCCAAATCTTCCTCCACCTACTGACTTCCCCATCCAAGTTACTGGAAACTCCAACTTTGCTCCAGTATTCCCAAAGCCTCCATCTCTCTCACAATAATAAATCTTGTTGTCTCTACCTTCAGTCTGTACCTGGAATTGATCCACTTATCATCATCTCCTAACAGCCTAGGCAAGGCCATCATCTTTCACCTGAGTTGCTGGAATAATCTGCCAGCTGGTCTCTTCCTTTCTGGTCTTCTCTTGCTACAGCAGTCTTGTCTTAGCACTGAAATCATTTAAAACACCACGTCAGATTGTGTCATTTCTGCACCCCATATTCTCCAATGGCCCTGTGGTAAATGGTGTCGATGTTCAAAAATAGCCAATGCTCCTCTCTAGACAATGATCATATTTCCCTGCCCACTAATTCCAGGTTTCATCACATGGCGTGCTCTGGACAACACTACAGTAGCACAGAGTGTTTGTGTCATTTCTGGAGAGAGTCTTCCAAAGCCAACACGTCGTTGGCCATAGTGCCCCTGTTCCATCTGCCATAGGAACTGCTATGTCGTAGCATAGGATTCTCCCTGGGACTTTATATAAGAGGGACGCTTGTGGGGCAGAGCTAAGTGGTGTATGTGCACTGTAAGGAATGCATGCTTGTCATAAAGTCACTGAGATGGAACGATCACTTGTTACCATTCTGTAACTTCACTAAGCTGCCTGAGGTAGGCTCTCTAAAACTTCTTCCCCAAAACTGTAAGAGCCCAGTGGTCCTTAACAAATATATTTCACCACACATAGCACTTCTGGTACGACTGTGCCTGTCATTATCCCTCCTCTAGTCATGCTTGTTCTCTGCTCTGCTTTCAACCTACTGGCAAGCTCTTCACATTTTTTTCCTCTCTGTCTCCTCCATCAGGAATTCTACCCTCCTCGTACGCGTGGTCTCTTTTCCCTATCTTTTTCAAGTCTGCATAAATGCCATCTCCACTCTGCTTACTTGGCTTTCTATTTACATATGGTAAATGATACATAATTATTTCACTCATTTTGGTTTGTCTTTGCTGCTTTCCCTCCATGGAATGTAAACTCTCTGTGGGCACAGGTCTCAGATGCCTTGTTCACTGCGATGGCTCCAGACCCTAGAGTACAACCTGCTGTACAGCAGCGTTCAGCTGCTACACGTGGGAAGAGCAGATCTCAAAAGAGCAGGAGAGGAAGACGACTTCTCTGTAGGCAGAGCTTCCAGGGCAGCAGTGGCGACCCAGGTGCACACTCTTGGAGACAAATGAAAAATCTCATGTACTTTCATATATAAATACACCCATATGTATGTATGCATGTATACGCAAAGACATATACATGCATATAAACAGTTCTAATACAATTTAAGAATATGAATTGCACTGGGGAAAAATGGTCAAAAGTTCTGACCTATGTTTAATGTTTTACTTACTATAGTGTGTTGTTTCCCTCCTACCATATTTTCCTGATATGGAAAATACAGCAATAACATTAACCGGATAAAAGTCAACAATAGCAGAATAAAGTGGGAAATACAATGCTCTAAAAGACACATGTGGTTCCATTTTTAATTGTCCTCCCCATAAACATGGAGTTTAGCTTAGTTTTTAAAAAATAAACAGAAGATACAAGTTTCTTAATGTAGCCAATTAAGTCAAAGTGATACAGTGATATTAAATGGTAAGATGTATTTCCTATTAGATTTTAAAATAGAAATAGATTTGATGAACGTTGCTATCAATATCTGTGGCACCATGCTGCAGGCTTCCATGTCGAATACAGAGGTGCAATAAATCTTGTTAAGTGCTACACATTACTGCCACAGCTCTTATGAATTAAAATACCCCATATTGAAATCCATCAGGAATGTTAGGCATATGACTTGACACATATCTTACTCTAGTTAGCCCTAAGTATTCTGTACAACACCAACTGCTGAACCCCTTAATAATTTAAATGATAACTTTATGAGATTTAGGTGCAGCATTCTCACAGCAAAAATGATGAAATAACTGTTTTATGAAACTGTGGTCGATAAATGATTCCAATGAAATTATTCGAATTTTTGGCAGGCTAAAGAGCACTTCTTACATAAAGCATCTCCCTTTCTATAACTAACAAAGTCATACAGGTCAAACTGGGAACTGCAAAATGAATGCTAAACACATCACCCAAATGTGACACTGCTACTCTAAAAATTATAAATATATGAATATGTCAAAATTCAAAAATATGACTTCAATAGTGCAATAAAAGCTTTACGAATCACTGGACAAATCACAACTTCAGTGAGTACAGGTACTTAAATATCCCTTTAAATTCTTACAGTATTTCATGTGTGGGAAGATCATATACAAGGAACATAGATGATTCTGATATTGTCAGCATTTTCTCAATGTGCCCACCTGTACAGTGGAGTATGGGTATCATGAGGGCCACAAAAGTAAGTCACCCACCTTCACCAATGACAAAGACAGGCATTTGAACAAGCTGTAGTGATACAACTGATGTGATACGGGTAGAGCAAAATCCCAAAGTGAGCCACTCAGAAAAGCTGAGAATGAAAGCTGGGAATGATTTCCACTGATTAAAAAGGAAAGTGTAGGTGTTCCAAGAGCAAAAGCATTATGAGGAAAAGCACTAAGACGTGACAGTGAACTGGGATAAAACAAGTGTTGAGGGGTCGGCGCCGCGGCTCACTGGGCTAATCCTCAGCCTGCAGCGCCGGCACACCGGGTTCTAGTCCCAGTCGGGGCGCCGGATTCTGTCCCGGTTGCCCCTCTTCCAGGCCAGCTCTCTGCTGTGGCCAGGGAGTGCAGTGGAGGATGGCCCAAGTGCTTGGGCCCTGCACCCCATGGGAGACCAGGAGAAGCACCTGGCTCCTGGCTTCGGGTCAGCGCGGTGCGCCGGCCTTAGCGTGCTGGCTGCGGCAGCCACTGGAGGGTGAACCAATGGCAAAGGAAGACCTTTCTCTCTGTCTCTCTCTCTCTCTCTCACTGTCCACTCTGCCTGTCAAAAAAAAAAAAAAAAAAAAAAGACAAAAAAAAAAAAAGCCACAAGTGTTGAGGAACTCTGACAACAAATCAAAGAAAATGTGTACAAAAATGAATTTATTGCACTCAAAAACTGAGTGAAAAAACAGAGTAAGTTATCAGTGCTTTGGATGTGCTTATTTTTTAGAATGGGAAGGCGGGAGAGAGGAAAGATATATAGATCTGAATATATTTTGTATTTAAAAACATGTAAGCTGAGTTACAACTATTCTCTCTCTCTCTTTTTTTTTTTTTTTGACAGGCAGAGTTAGACAGTGAGAGAGACAGAGAGAAAGGTCTTCCTTCTGTTGGTTCACCCTCCAAAATGGCCGCTATGGCCGGAGCTGCGCCAATCTGAAGCCAGGAGCCAGGTGCTTCCTCTCAGTTTTCCATGCGGTTGCAGGGTCCAAGCACTTGGGCCATCCTCCATTGCCTTCCCAGGCCACAGCAGAGAACTGGACTGGAAGAGGAGCAACCGGGACTAGAACCCGGTGCCCATATGGGATGCCGGCCCCGCAGGTGGAGGATTAACCAAGTGAGCCACGGCGCTGTCCCCACAACCATTCTTATTAAATAACTGGAAGGATAGAAGGACAGTCACTATTTGGGCCTTTTAAATATCAAATCAATAGAAAATACTAGGAAGAATTTCAGATGTAAACAAAAGTTTTCAAGCCAAATATAGAGTGATTTAGAAGGAATCAGTGCTGAGTAAGTCATAACTAAAAATTTATGGCACTATCCAAAAATATCCATGAAGGTACTGATGTACAATTTTTTCTTACTGTCAAATAAGTCAAAAACTAATATATATTACCTTTTTAAGTTAAGAGATCTAGGCAAATATAATGTACAGAAATAACACAATGCCCCTCTCTAAGAACTACTGAAAATATATATTTTTCCTCCCAGAAGTGCATGTCAATAGCTCAAAAACTATTTTCTCTAGCAAAACTAAGCATTTATTTTGACTTGCCTAACTGAACTACACTATAGGGTATTCAAATGACTGTGGTAGATTAGAGAAAATTCATCTATGTGGAAAAATTTCAGATAATAAATGTGGAAAGAATAAAAGAACAATGATGGTTCAACATATGCAAATCAATAAACTTGATATATTACATGAACAAATTGAATAAATTCATGATTATCTTAGTAGATGCAGAGAAAGTACTTAATGAAATTCAACATCTTTTCATGATAAAAACCTCAAAGAAATTGGTTATAGAAAGAACATACCTAAATGCAATCAAGGAAATACATGACAAATCCCCAGCCAACATTATACTGAATGAGGTAAAACTGGAAGCATTTCCACAAAGATCCATAACCAGAGTAGGATGCTCACTCTCACTAGTACGCAATATAGTTCTAGAAGTTTTAGCCACAGTCAGAAAAATAAATCAAAGGGATGCCAATGGGAGACGAGAAAGTCAAATTATCCCTATTTGCAGATGACATGAACCTATACATAGGGAAACCAAAAGACTCCACTAAGAGACTACTTAAACTCATAAGAGTATCTGGTAAGGTTGCAGGATATAAAATCAAGACACAAAATCAGTAGCCGTTGTATACAGAAACAATGACATAGGTGAAAAAGCTTGTGAGATCAGTCCCATTCACAATATCTAAAAATATTTAAATACCTTGGGATAAATTTAACCAATAACATGAAAGATTTCTACAATTAAAATTATAAAATATTAAGGAAAGAAATAGAAGAACCAAAAAATGGAAAAAAAGCTTCCATGTTCATTGATTGAAAGAATTAAGATCAAAAATATCCATACTACCCAAAGCAATTTGCAGATTTAGTGTGATACCAATCAAAATACCAAAGAAATTCTTCTCAGATCTAGAAAAAATGACCCTAAAATTCAGATGGAAACACAAGAGACCCTGAGTAGCTTAAACAATCTTAAACAATAAAAACAAAGCTGGAGGCATCACTATACCTGATTTCCAAGACATTCTACAGGGCAGTTATATTCAAAACAGCTGGTATTGGCACAAACATAGACATGTGTACTAATGAAACAGAATATAAACTCTAGAAATTAATCCACATATCCACAACGAACTAATCTTTGATAAATGGGCTAAAACCATGCTCTGGATAAAGGACAGTCTCTTTGACAAATGCTGTTGGGAAAATTTGATTTCCACATAGAGAAGTGTGAAAGAAGATCTTTACTTTTACCCTACACAAAAATCAATTCACAATGTGTTAAGGATTTAAACCTAAGACGTGAAACTACTGAACTACTAAAGGAAAACATAAGGAAAAACTGCAAGACACTGGGATGAGCAAAGATTTCCTGGATAAGACCCCAGAAGCACAGGTAAGGAAAGCAAAGAGAGACAATTGGGATTATACCAAGCTAAAAAGTTCCTGGACAACAAAGGAAATACTCAACAAAATGAAGAGGCAACTGACAGAATGAGAGAAAATATTTTCAAACTAAAATTGCTAAAGGATTAATATTCAGAATATGTAAGGAGTTCAAGAGACTGAACAACAACAAAACAAACAATCCACTTAAGAAATGGGCTAAGGACATGAACAGGCATTTTTCAAAGGATTAAATATAAATGGCCAATAGACATCAGGATCGGTAGCCATCAGGAAAATGAAAATCAAAACCACAATGAGGTTTCGCCTCACCCCAGTTAGAATCCACAGCAAGTAAATGTAAAAAGTAACAAATGTTGGTGAGGATATGGGGAGAAAGGTACCCTAGGATACTGTTGGTGGGAATATAAACTAGTACCATTATGGAACACAGTATGGAGATTACTCAGAAAGCTAAAAACAGAACTACCTTATGATCCAGCCATCCCACTCCTGGGAATTTACCAAAATGAAATGAAATCAGCATATAAAAGAGTGATCTGTGACCCCCTGTTTATAACTAAGATATGGAATCAACCCAGATGGCCATCAGCTGATGATTGAATAAATAAAATGGGATATGTACACAACTGAATACTACTGAGCCATAAAAAAGAATGAAACCTGTCTTTCACAACAAAATGGATGGAACTGGAAGCATTGTGCTTAGTAAAATAAGCCAGCCTTGAGAAAATAAAAACAAATATCATGTTTTCTCTGAGTTGTGGTAACAAATATATAGAGTATAAAAAAGGGCAATTTTTAAGTGTGAAATTGACATCTTGATATTTGATTATTGCTTATAGCCCTTGTCTATACTCCTGAGAAACAGGGATCTTTCTACTTGCTACTTGATAAATTTTTTATGTAATGGAGGATTAAACTTGTGATTATAAAGTAAAGTGGAAAACAAAAGTATGGCATCACCAAAAATCAAAAGAAAAATCAAAAAGGAAGGAGGAGGGTGGGTGGGAATTATCATCATGTTCTTAAAACTATATAAATGAAACACCTGAAACCTGTTCCCTTTATATAAATAATTATTTTAAAAATCACTGTTTTGTAATATTGGAGACATTCACAATGGAAGCACCTGCCCACCAACACTCCATTCAACTGAGCAATCACTAAACCCAGTAGAGCAGTCACTGGAACGGCAGACCCAGGCACGCTTGCCTCCTGAGGGGATGCAATATAAATTAATCCAGTACCAAGTATTCTTGGCAAACAAGCCAAAACTTTAAGCTGGAGTGAATCAAATCTTTCGATATAATTTCCAAATAACTAAAAGTGCTGGGAAGAGAAGTTTGAAAACTCTTTTGAGAAAAAGTCTTCTAAGACATAAATTACTTGGAAAACGGCTTGTCCTGTATCTTGGTTGGATTCTGGGATATGTGGAGAGATGTGGAGGAAGAAGGAGCCAAAAATGGAAGCTGTGGTAAGTTCGTGGCGTTCCTTAAATGTTATACCAAGGACTTAGGATTTTACTCTCAAGCCAGCATTTCCCAAAATGTTCTTGGGATATTGAGGTATGTTCTTCTCTTTTAAAAGGTGAGGTGGATATTCCATATTTTACATAAGTTTAGCAAACATACTCCTTTCGGTTAGTTAAATATTAATAACATTCATTAGCACTCTGCTATAGAAATACCTACTGGAATTTAACATAGCACTTCCAAAACTTAATGATTTTATTTGGAGTATTTTTCATCATCCTGTAAGAAAACAATCTAGAAAATATCACCCTAGGTGGAAACATCAATGAATCTCAGAAAGTGGCACTTGCTCTGGCCAGTATTTAGTCATTCATTCATTCAATCAATCACGCATTTATCTGAAATGCAGAGAGGAATGGACACAGAGAGAATTAGACAGAGATCTCCCCTCCACTGGTTCACTCCTCAAATGCCTCCAGCAGCCAAAGTTTGGTCAGGCCAAACCTGGGAGCCAGGAATCTAATCCAGGTAGCCCATGAGGCTGGCAGGACCCAGCTGCTTGAGCCATCGCCAGATGCCCCCTAGAGTGTGCGTTACCAGGAAGGTGGAATCAGAGAGCGTCAAAACCATGTCTCAATTGCTGCACCAGACACCAGCCCCTGACCAGTATTTTCGGAAGATAACTCTAGTGGCAGTGAATTGGTAAAGCAAGAAAGATCAACCGTGAGTTGATCTTCATAAAACAGCTGAGGTGGTGGACAAAATACACCATGGTCAGATGCACAAAGATCTGTTTCAAGCAATATGTTTAGATGTGGGGTCTTCAGAAAGTTCATGAGAAATGTCTGTTCTAAAAATTCCATGTGTAGCTTTCAGAATTTTTATACGAATTGATATTTTAATTCCTTTTTCATAAATTTTTGAAGTCCTCTCAAAGAGTAACATTTGCATATGTAAAAATCACACCTTTCATGGCCAAAATACAAAGCACATATTACAAAACAAATCCTACCCATGAGTTTTAATTTTTTCCTGCTAAACTTATATAGGTCATTTCCGGGCTCTACTTACCCACAAGGCCTGTAGGTGAATACAATATAACTCTCTTCGTCACTTCTTTCAATGAAAGTCACACACGTGTGCTTTTCCCAGTGTCTCATGGCCTGCTTGAACATGGCTCGCTGGCTGCCTGGAAAAATTGAATGATGTTAATAAAAGTGTCCACCACCCCAGAGAGGAGTGCTGTGTGCTGGCTCCTCCGTTCTGTGTGGCTTAGTGATATACAGATGCCACTGCTATCATCAGCCAACGACTACTGATTCATAGCACCACAAACGGGTCCTTGTTGAAAACGGGCACTCCCTTTACAATCAGAAGATGAAGGCTCCTTCACTCTGCATATGTGTGTACAAGTCTCTATAAATGGGACATACATTCACCCTGTCAGTTGAAAGGAGATCAGCTTCCAGATTTCATGGGCACATTTGAAATTCAGTTTAAAAACAAAATCGGGGGGTTGGCGCTGTGGTGTAACAGGTAAAGCTGCCACCTGCAGTGCTGGCATCCCACATGGGTGCTGGTTCGGGTCCCAGCTGCTCCATTTCCTATCCAGCTCTCTGCTATGGCCTGGGAAAGCAATAGAATATAGCCCAAATCCTTGGTCCCCTGCACCCACGTGGGAGACTGTGAAGAAGCTCCTGGCTCCTAGCTTCGGATCGGCACAGTTCCAGCCATTGCTGCCAGCTTGGGAGTAAACCAGCGGATAGAAGACCTCTCTCTCTCTCTCTCTCTGCATCTGCCTCTCTGTAACTCTGCCTTTTAAATAAATAAATCTTAAAAAAAAATGGAACTCCACACTCTTAGAGCACAAGGTTAAATTTATTTTTTTAATTCAAAAACATTTTAAACTAATAACCTAGGTTAACGGAGTGTTTTTACAAGTATGATTTCATACTCCGTTTTTGACAATATCCTACGAACATACTGAATCTGTATGACAGTTTTTACTTCTCCATCAAAGTAAACATTCTGAGAATCACTTACCAGTGAAGTTGCCTCCAATAACGTAAGGAATAACCCCTCCAGGCCAGATTCTCTCAGTTCTTGATGTGGCAGCTCTGGGAACTCGGTTTTTCTCATTTGGCCCTGAGAATTTTGGAGGTACTTTTCCCTTAACTGTGCTGTTTTGCTCCAAGCCTGCAATGACATTTAAAACATTCTGTGAAACAGACGTCCTGGGTCAGGGAACCGTTTACCTCTTAAAGGACAAAAGATGAAATGTCTTATTTACATATGTATATAAATCAAGGCACATTAAAGAAAAACTTGGGATATTACATGCTTGAGAGGAGCATTACAATGTAGAAGTATTCCACATCAAAACATTATTTATTGAGATCCCATCGATGAGTTTTGATGAATCTCCAGACAACAGCCTACACCAGACAAAACTTAGGTCATAGAAAAATTGTTGATGTTTGCTAACTTGGTAGTTCACTAACAAGGCACAAACAGGTAATAAAACATATATTGCTACCCTGAATATCCTATGATACCCAAAACTAGCCTTACTCATGCTAAACTTCCAATATTTAAATCAGACTGCTATTTGTATGAAAGCCTAAAATAATGAATATTTCATTTTATAGACAGTAAAATAACATCAAGATAGAGACAGTCCGGGTCCAGTTGGGACGAGGAACTCTGTCCATCTTAATCTCCTCCTCATCACGATTTAGAGGTCAACACAGGCTAACATAATCTGGAGCAGCTTTCACGGCTACAGGTTTCCTCTTTTCTTAATATTTATTTATCTGAGAAACAGAAAGTCAAAAAGGGACAGACACAGATAGATAGGTTGTCATCCACTAGGTGACTCCCCAAATGCTGCCAACAGCCAGAGTTGGATGAGCATCAAAGCTGGGAACCAGGAGCTCAGAACATGGGAAGCAAGGACACAAGTACTTGAGCCCTCATCCGCCTGGCCCCTCTCAAGATGTACATTAGCAGGAAGCTGGAATTGGAAGCTGGACTTGAACTCAGGCGCTCTGATATGGGAGGTGGCCATCTTAACAGCTGGGCTTAATGCCCACTCCCTATACTTACTTTTTTTTACTTTCCTTAGTACCTTTCATAATATTTTTTACTGTTTTTGTTTTTCTTAAATTTGCTTGATTATTCTCTTTATTCAATTATTACTATTGGTAGAAAAGCTCTCCCACTGTGCTCGCTTCGGCAGCACATATACTAAAATTGATAAAGCTCTCCCACCAGTACACACATTAACATTACATACATTAAATGTCTCTAACACGTCTTTTTTTTTTTTTTTTTCGATATTCTGGAGCAAAGCATCTTTGCTTGGGAAAATTAGTAACTTAAAGTATGTACTTCAAGTATTTAATGACCAACTTAAGGGATGTTCGGATGTGAGCTATGAGGAAAGGGCTTTTATAGAAACTCTTAACTACAAATAGTGACTAATAAACACTATAAATACTAATCATGAAACCAGAAGGTAGTTTTCATGAATGTTTACATATATTTCTCCCAAAGATTCAAAACATTTTAAACTATTTTGCAACCTAATAAATCAGTTTGTTAACTTTTAAGTAGATTTTTTTCAAGACAAATATTCATGACTTTTAAAACATTTAATTGAGATTGAATCAGCTCCATGCTTTATATCAAAACTTTGGTGTGATGTCCAATTAACTGAAAATTAGTATCAACAATAAAATAAACAAATGCCAAATCAATTTTCACTTGGGAAAAGCCTGAAATAAGTTAAGGGAACATTTTGAAATTTCCTATATAATGAATGAGCCAACAGATATGAACCAACAGAACAAAAAAGAATAAAAGACCCTCAACACATATTCTTTGCATCATACTGCATACTGATTTCAATGAACTGAACTGCTATGAGTATAATATTTACTGTACATCAAGTCAAGCGTCTGCAACTTTAAACATTGATATACCAGAGCCGATTCTTCTGATCCTGTCTATAAGCTGGTAGAGGGCTCCTCGTTTCTTTGATACACCATGATCTCCAAGTCCACCTTAAAGAATCAAAGAAAACAATTAAGTTACATTTAGCATACTTTAGACTTATTGCAAATAATTAATGGTAATAGAGTACATTGATTATGCTTGAACATCTTTTTGCATGTGCTATTAAAGTATTAGAGTTATGAGTAGCCATAAATCTTTGTAGAGGGTAAAAATTCTATAGCAATAAATGAAGATAACTAAAAATAAGGTGGGCGAGCAGAATTCCGAGAGCAACGTAAATGACTTTATTTGGACATTAAGATAATTGAGTCATCTGTTGCTAATGTGAAATGTTTTTCTTCACTGTGACCTTGACATCACATGCTGTTATACAGAATGACAGCAAGGAGTTCTGTCCTACTTGATTGCATTCCAGCTCTTTCCCCAATGCAAACTGAATATTTCCAGAGGCCAAATTAGCAAGTGGAAATAAGAACACTGGAAGAGAAAATATGCATCACCAAGTTTTGCTCCGAAGTTTTCACCAAAATGGAAAACTTTTAAAAAGCATATCTGTAAACCTTTTAAAAAAATAGTTTCTCTCATCCATAAAAACCAATAATCTATCATTAGAAAAAATCATAAGAATCCAAAAACAATGTTCACCTGCAAAATACATTCTGCTATGCAAAGTAATTTGAAAAATTTATAAAAATAGATGTGCACAATTTGGTTGTACAAAAAGAAGATAGAAATAAATAAATGTGTCTTCGTGCAATTTACCAGATAGAGACTAGAAAAAGTAGGTTCATATCATAAGTCAAACAGCATAACATTCAACACAAATCCAAGCTCCATAATTCTTAACTTGGGGTTTCCTAAAATGCAATATGCAATTTTATCACCTATTTCTTTAAGTTCTTAATCAATAAGCGAGAAATATTTGTCACTAGTAATGTCATTAGAACAAGTACAGATGAAATTCTATCACTATCACTAGAGTGTCTGGTGTATTCATGGAGTCTTTTCGGGCTAAGACAATGAAAGGCAGCCCAAAATCCACCGAGAAAGAAAACTTTTCAAACTTTAAGCTATTTCCTTCCAATATCTACTTTTCCTTTGAAATTAATGCTGAAACCTAATTTCCTATATTGGAGCTAAAAAATAATAATAACATCTATTTCCGTACAAGTCCTTTAAAGGAAAAATCACTTAAGTCCTTATAAGGTAAGTAAGTTAGAGTGCTTGTTCAGTGGCTAATAACCTGCTTAATTGTTTGCATTACTTGGTCACATTTCTGCTATGCATCTTCAGAAACATTTTTGAAATTTTTCACTGAACATTCTAGCAAGATGAGATAATACTTAAACATATCCATTCCTAAGCAGTTACAAGAAACATTTTTAAAGTATGGCATCTATGTGTTTTAAATGACCATTATGTAGCAACCATTTGTGTTAGATGGGCCTGAAACAGATATAAATAGATTTAGGAGGGAACTAATCATGAGAAAAGAAAATGTCTTCATTAATATTATAGTAATTATAAAGATAAGAGTAATTACCAAATTGCAAAAAATATTGTTTCAAGAGCATCAGTGGCAAAAGTGTTCCTAGTAATATTTTTAGCAATTTTGAGTGATTCTATAGCAACTGAAATATAATTATGTGTAGGTAGTTCATTGAAATATAAAAGGAAGAAGACTGGTTATTTCGTACATGTTCTAAAACATAATGAAAAATGCAAAACTTAAATAAATTTTTACTGAAAAGGCCATATATTTTGAAATTGAAAAATTCTGAGAAAAGCAATCAAATCTGTACAAATTAATATGAATAAAAAAGACATAGTAAGAAAAAATGCTATACACTTGTACATTGTTTGAATTTCAAAACTTTCAAACACGTGTACCTTTCACACACATTTTTAGTAAATATTTTTACTATTAGGAGTATATGTTTTACTCTATAGATTTAAAACTACAGTATATTCCTCTAACTATTAAGATATCAGTTTAACCTTAAAAATGATAAAATTAAATAATAGTATTAAAAATCTTAAATCACAGAAAATTAATGCCTCTAGAGACTGAAGCTAATAAAAAGTTTAATAAAAGTTGAACACACAATTTAAAATAAATCTAGAATTTTGCTTGAGTTGTATCATTGTTTTCCTGTCCCTATGCAGTTGCCTCCATGTCAGTGTCAAGTGTAACACAGGAGAGACTCTGTCAATGGACATATTCTTCAGGAATGTAGAATGAGTGATTCCACTGCAAAATAAGACTTTCCCCCTACGTTGTGAGTGCTTCAGAAATGATGACCACTCTAAATAACAAAGGCACACCATTTTTAATATTGCTACTATTTTGAACAAATTTCTTAGGTTTCATCTTACATGTTTGTTACTTCAAATAATCGCCATAGATGTGACAGTAGCATTTTGATTACCTAGGATCTTCTTATTCTTCGACAGTGCATGCTAAACTACCTAATATTAAAGTGTTATATTTTATATAATTAATGTAAAAATGTTGCTTTATGCACACTTACACATGTATATGCACACACACACAGGGCATATATGATAAACTAATGAATCCAAGAATTGTACTACTCTGGTGGTCCTTGCATGTCCTATCAACTTTTCCATTTACTAAAAATTTGTAACAATAAAAAGTTACTGAAAGAGAAAATCAGGTAAACAGATATTGACAGTCTGTATCTGTCTGCTAGATAACAGAAACTATATATTTTACTACATATTTTACTCTCCATGGACAGAAAAAGAAAATAAAAATGGTAAAGGTGGACAGGGGAAATGCAATGAGATCAAAAAGCATTAAATCAAGTAAATTTGGAAGGTATAGCCAAAACAAGAAACTTTAACCTTTAAATCTTTCTCCAAAATTTAACATGAATTAAAATAGAATTTTTTAATTAAATAAAAGTATTTGAAAAATGAAAAGAAGAAAATCTTTTAAATATTTCAAGTCTCACATAGGCATAATTCAACATGTTCAAAACAACTGAAATTACATTCTGGAGTTTTCATAAACACTGAGTACACAGACATCAGTATAGATATTGATGGAGTCTTCTCAACCAACAGCTATATAATTAAGAATAATTTACATTCTGCAACTGATACCCAGATGGAAAGCAACATAATATCATGTTCAAGAGTATGAAATCTGGGCTTTCTCAGAACTGAACTCTGGGGCTGACTCAGGTACTTCCTGACTCTGACAACAAGAAATCATCTATCTGCTCACTTGTGAATCACGGTAGTATCAGTACTTACCCTCCTGGGGTTGCTATGGGTACTCAAAGAATTAATATCTCCATATGGTCTAAGCCAGGTCTGTACAGTGTGAACACTACAACGTGTTGACTAAATTAACATGATGAAAAATATGAATAGAATCTCAGTTTCGTAATATGTTTATTTGTGTGCAGGAAACCACAGGCGATCTTCGGAACATTGAAAATGACTCAGTGTAGCTACAAAATTTCAAAAAGTATATTTCATACAAAAGGAACACAAAGTAAATGAAAAAATCAACTGTACCTGTGGTATGTCCAAACTGTCCAAAAGGATTCTGTGTAAGATCAATCGTCCTATCTATTTGAAAGATATTTAAGTCTTCATCATCTAAGGCAATATCACCCCAAAATACAGCTAAAAAAGAAAAATTGAATTGAAATGTAAAATATTTCAGAGTGAAATCAGTGCAAACGAAACTAATTAGAAAAGAATTCTATTCCTAAGGAAATATGGCCCAGAAAGAGACAGATATTTCACAAAGTAACTAGAACTTAATTTCCAGACTCATTACCAAGTAATTATTAGGCAGCTGTAGAAGAGCAAGACCCCCATATTTTTACTTTAATGTTTGTGGGGAGGAGAATAGTTTCTTTGAATGAGATCAGTGCTTCATGGGCGTTCTAGGAAAAAAGAAATCATCAATCATGAGCTACTCTACAAATACCAATATGTGAACATCTGATGAGAGATCGCCATACTGTTTTCTATGATGGTTCCATTAATTTGCATTCCCACAAACATTATATAGAACTTTATATATAGAGAGAAGGCCCTTTTCTCCAAAATTTAAAGAAAGACAAATATTAATGTTTTCTCCTATTTGTGGAAGTTAATATAGACAGAATATAAAAATTGTGAAGATGTTGTATTATTTGGCATGGAGTTATAAATACTGCTCACTGAATTATACCATGCACATGACAATAAAGCTTAATTTCCCCACTGTATGATCACTGCCATAAATCCCACAGTTTGTGATAATACTATCCTGGCTTTCAAGAAACATAGTATTTATATATGTACGTGTATAGTATCTACATACAAAGTGAATTTGGCAAAATGCTAAAAATCACTCAATCTTAACATTAAAATAATAGTTTTTTCAAAGAAAAGAAAATCTGATGAGAATGCCTGCATTTTCTGTGGGTGCTTGTGGCCCTCAGCATGTCTTCAGCGACAGGTGGAAGGAGGTGCAGTAACAACTAATGCATGTGCTATGGTAATTTGAGAAAGCAAGGTGCAATCAAGACATGAGAATACTGTGCTTTTCCAGCCACTCATTCATTGTAGTTCACCCATAAATAATGATCTTCTCTAAAGATGGCGTTGCCTCAGAATCTCCATCAACAACACATAGAACTATCAACAGCAATACTTAAGTCAACATGTATTTAGCCCACAACCAAGTGTCAGGCCTTTGGTCTCCAATGCCAAACAAGGCATGGCCACATCATCAGGAATCCTAAAATCACTGCCCTAAAATGTGGAAAGACAGTTGGCTCTATGTTTATACCTGGTGTGTTTTGCTACTTAATAAAGCAAAGCTCTACCAATCATTTTGAAGTAATGGGAGAATTCATTTATAACTAATGTGTAAACTTGTCTCAAGATCAAAAATACACATTAGCCTACTTGTTCATTGAGTCCAGACAAGACCAACCAACCCCTTAGTGCTGCCAGATGAAAATGCAGTAACTTTAGAAAACACACCAACCCCAAGACAGAAAATAAGTTAATCAAGAGATAACAAAATATTGACAAATTTCTAGAAAACTTGGAATATTTAGTTTTTGACACAGTTCTACAAATTTTCTTTTTTGTCCTTAACTTTCTTCCAGTCTTATTTTGTAAAGCCAAGAGGGAAAAGAGGAAAATGCAATAAAAATTTAGGAAGTGACATACTCGAGGCTATTCAAGTCACACTTTTACTAAATTAGCATTTTAGTATTTATGAATTTTCAGCACCATGAAACATTAGCTAACAAAATTAGCCAGCATGAAATGTAAACATTTGTCTTAAAAGCTATGCCATCCTTTATGCTTCTATCAAAGTTTTGTCATATAAAATTATTTACTCAGTTTATTTCCCTCACATAAAACTGGCATGAGGTAAGGAAGGGATTAGATTTACGCATAAATCTAGAAGAAACCAGAATTTAGCTCAAAGTGTGTTGTCAGTTCAAGTAAGAGAAATCTGTATCAGAATTAGAATGCTCTCCTCAATCCTTTTCTCCTTTCTATTGTGAGCTTCCTACAGTGAAGATGTGCTTATCTTCATTGTCATAGAAACAAAGAGAAGAGTTTAGAGAATGCAATACTCAAAAGTTATTCTTGATACCTGAAATTGATTCCTGATTCTAATCAGTTCCATACACACGAAGCAAAAAGCTGGAATGTTTGGATGTCCCTAAAGCTAGACACCCCAAGAAACATGAGGGGTCTTCAAAAAGCTCATGGAAAATGTACTTTACAAAAAAAAATCTATACATGGATTTCAGATTTCTTTGCACCAAAATAAACTTACGTCCTAATTCCATTTTCTACAAACTTTCTGAAGTTCCCTAAAGCCAGCTTGCCTAAATCAATCATTTTGCCAATGCACGACTTGCTGGTTTTCATAAAAATGAATTTCATATTACCTGTCAAGATTTAAGGTAAATCTGAGTTTGCTAGTTATTTAAAACTGACATCATGTGTATTACCATGCAAAGAGTTGCGGCCAGTAACTGGCAGAGACCCAGCCCATCTCTTCCTTTCTTGGTGCAAGGGGTAACTGCAGAGAGAAAAACAGCATAGCAACCAGAGCCCACTGCTTAAAATGCAGACAGATTTAGCAGATCTGAAGAGCAGCCCCAGATCCTGCATTGTTAACTCCCAATTACAACAAATGATCATCATTGTCATCCTCTTTCGGAGCATAGATTTTTTTCTGCAAGAATGAACGTTCACTCTTCTCTGAATAAGCCGGTTGACTGGAAAATGGAGGCATCCAACCAAGCAGAATGTAGCTTGTCAGAACTGCATTTGATATAATAAAAGTAGCACCAGTGAAATAAAACTCCAATGTGTTTCAGATTTTTATTTCCTCCTAATGACTTTTCCCATGCAGTAGGATTCCTGTCTTGATGGATTATATAAAACACAGATCAGAAGTTCAAGTATAAATCACTTCACAGAAGCAAAAGCATTACTAGTGGGGAGAGGAAAAGACACAAGGGTAGCTGATACTTAGAAGGAGATGAAACCATTCTGCAGTACATAAACGCATTTTATTTATTGCTTTTTTAAAATTTTTTTTTTTTTGGTAAACTAACAGTTTCACAATAGTTTGGCAGTTTTGCATATGACATAAACTGCTCTTGGAGAAAACCAAATATTTCTTTGAAAGTAAGCAACAATGATTGACCAAGGCAATTCATTTATGTGCAGATGTGATGTGCTGCAGACCATATATGTCACTAAACCTTGATATTATTAATAAAGAAAAAAGACATTTTAGTATTTCCAGTACATCTTATAGTTTAAAATGCATAATATTTTCTTTATGTGGCACATGGTTGAAAATCTCCTTAACTCACTTCTTCCTAATTCTAAGTGTCCTATTTCTGAAAGCCAAAATGTTTTACTTATGCATTGGTAAAGCACTGGACCAATGGACATTGTATATATAACAATGTGTGTTAATTGTACATAGAAAAATGTATGTTATGTATTTGACATTTAGGGGAAAAGTGGTATATGTGATTCTGAAGTCTTATTTAGAGTTTTTTTGGTTTTCCATTCTATTTGGTATTTTCTATTTATTTTACATCAAAAAACAAAAGTTATAGAGCAAAGTTTTAAAAGTATGAATTATCGTTCATTTGGTCCATTTAATACAGTGATTTGAGGTTAGTGAGATCAGAACTAAAAACAATATGGGAAATGGGTTCTAAAGGACAATTTCTAGGGAAATGTTCAAGTGCAATTAGAATATTTACTATCTGTTTGGAATTCTTCTTGGATTCCTATGGTCAAATGGGAGCCGAAGCTAACCAATAGGCCAAAATTAAATGTCAGAAAGAACAATTTTTAAACTTCACAGAAAACCGCAGGTTCTGTTTTTCTCCTAAAGGTCATTTGCCTTTAATGTACTAGAAAATTTTCAAAAGAATCAGAGACCAGGAAAGAGAGTGCTTTTATTACATTACCCAGTGTAGACATACTTCATGAAATAATAGACATTGAGAATAAGCCATGTTAAGACTATTATTCCTACACCCTAACTCTGCGAAGCTTTGAACTTCTAACTTCCTGAACCCCCAAGAACCTTTTGTCCTTCCATTCTGGAGCTGGTATCCAGGGATCAGCTTAAAGGAGGCTAAAGTCTGTGATTTAAAAAAAAAGTATGCAAGAAATATGGATGATTTTATAAACACTGACACCACATACTCTTCTGGGGAGAGGTCCATGGTACATTGTCAAAAGAGATCACACAAAGTAAATGTAATCACTTTTGCCAAAAGCAAATCCTTTCAGTCATCTTGGGAGAAAAAATTTGCATGCCAAATGCCCTCAGGAAAATGAAAATATGATTGAATTAACACTAAATATCTGATGTGTGGCTACCACTTGATAGCACAGGAAGAGAGAGTTTGCAGGCCTATCCAGCCTATCCAGAAATGCCCCTTCCCACTTGACCTGGCTTGGGGTCTCATTTGCTTCAAGTGTCCTGACTCTGTTTCCATCCATAATTGGCCAACACACTGGAATTCATAATGTTGCTTTTACTCATCTGTTTAATTTTGAAAATGCTGACCATGCCGGCGCCGTGGCTCACTAGGCTAATCCTCCACCTTGCGGTGCCGGCACACCGGGTTCTAGTCCTGGTCAGGGCACTGGATTCTGTCCCGGTTGCCCCTCTTCCAGGCCAGCTCTCTGCTGTGGCCAGGGAGTGCAGTGGAGGATGGCCCAAGTGCTTGGGCCCTGCACCCCATGGGAGACCAGGAGAAGCACCTGGCTCCTGCCTTCTGATCAGCGAGGTGCGCCGGCCGTGGTGGCCATTGGAGGGTGAACCAACGGCAAAGGAAGACCTTTCTCTCTGTCTCTCTCTCTTTCACTGTCCACTCTGCCTGTCAAAAAAAAAAAAAATGCTGACCACATAGGGAGCATAAGTGGGCCACCTGTACATTCTCAATGCCAAAGTGCCCGAAATAAATATGAGGGTACTTCAAAAAATTCATGGAAAATGAAATGCAACAAGCCTCCTTATGTCTTCAATATATAAATATATATTTTGGTGCACAAAAATTGTGAATGAGAATACACTATGGATTGAGGTATAAGTTGTATGACACAAAAATGAAGCTAGGTGGGCTATATATTTGACAAATTTGCCTTAAAATCAAAATACTAGATATTTAACCATTCCAAATAATGAGTATTTCCAAATCCTTCAGTCTTCTAATCTAGCATGTTACTGCTGTATGCCTTTTGTTACCAACTAAAAGGAAGCTATCTTTCTTTTGAATTATAACATTATACACTACTAAGTCCAGTTACAGGTAAAGTTCTGTTCTCATCACTTAGATGATCAGGAAGTACATGACTGAGCTAGGAGATCACTTATCTTGAAGTTTATGGGAATGGGAGAGAGAGCTCCAAGCTCCCATACCAGCCAAGAGGGTCTGCTCATTGTACTTGTTCTATAGAGTTCACACTTACTGCTTTCCCTGACACTAGACTTAGGGAGAAAGAATGATGTCCTTTGAAGGTGTCACAGGGCCCCTCCAAACACTCTGACCACAAGGAAAGCACAACGAAAACTTTCTCAGACAAGGGGAAGAGTGAAGGTTAAAACTCAGCTGTCGCCGGCGCTGCAGCTCACTAGGCTAATCCTCCGCCTTGCGGCGCCGGCACACCAGGTTCTAGTCCCGGTCAGGGCGCCGGATTCTGTCCTGGTTGCCCCTCTTCCAGGCCAGCTCTCTGCTGTGGCCAGGGAGTGCAGTGGAGGATGGTCCAAGTGCTTGGGCCCTGCACTCCATGGGAGACCAGGATAAGTACCTGGCTCCTGACTTCAGATCAGCATGATGCGCCGGCCACAGTGCACCGGCCTTGGCGGCCATTGGAGGGTGAACCAATGGCAAAGGAAGACCTTTCTCTCTGTCTCTCTCTCTCACTGTCCACTCTGCCTGTCAAAAAAATAAAAAACAAAAATAACAAAAAAAAAAAAAAACACACCTCAACTGTCTTTACCCAACTGACAATCCCTAAGCAAATTCCCAAGGTAAAGGATGATTTTGCAAAATCTGTAATACATACTCTTATGGACAATGTTATATCACTTAAGAGAGAAAATCATTTTCTTATGGCATTTAATGTGCACATAATGAATTTGTCCCCCAAAATTATGCAGATGAAGCAATATGAATTCCAAGTTGGAGAAACAATTATCTAAAATGTGAAAAATCTATACAAAACTAAACAAAAATATCATCTTTATTCTCATAAATGTTCTTCAAATATATAAAACTAAGAAATTTTTTCATAGTGTATGTGACTTTCTTAAATTTCTAATACTAAGAAGAAAGTATTTGTAGTCCATTTATTTTGGAGATTTTTCATGAGAAAGTATCCTATGCAGTGATCTATTTAAAACATTTCATTGTGTTTTTTTTTTTGTAATACCTACATTTTCACATAAACTCAACAAAATCATGTAGTCCACAGCAAAAGAGTGCTTGCAGTGAAATACTAACCATGAGTTTAAAATTGTTTACTCTTCCCTCCCTCATTAATTGAATGGGAAGGTACATCTAGGCAACATGAGTATCAGCAGACCACTTTATTTTATTATTATTTTTTTTGACAGGCAGAGTGGACAGTGAGAGAGAGAGACAGAGAGAAAGGTCTTCCTTTGCCGTTGGTTCACCCTCCAATGGCCACCGCGGCCGGCGCACCGTGCTGATCCGATGGCAGGAGCCAGGTACTTCTCCTGGTCTCCCATGGGGTACAGGGCCCAAGGACTTGGGTCATCCTCCACTGCACTCCCTGCACTGCCACAGCAGAGAGCTGGCCTGGAAGAGGGGCAACCGGGACAGAATCTGGTGCCCTGACCGGGACTAGAACCTGGTGTGCCGGCGCCGCAAGGTGGAGGATTAGCCTAGTGAGCCGCGGCACCGGCCCAGCAGACCACTTTAAAACAGTATGTTGTTATCCACAGATTTTTTGGGGAACTGATAGGAATATTAAATAAGAAAAAGCTCAATTTTGCTTAAGTCTTTGATGATGGAAAGAAAAAAAAATAGGAAATACTCCACACTCAGAAGTCCCTTCCAGAAAGCAAAACTGGTACTCAAGTTAAACAGTATCCTTCAATTACTTTTTAAATTAGGCAATAAAATATAATCTCAATACAAATGTCAATGTTCAGCTTAAAATGCAAAACAAAGAAATGTAGACTCAAATACACTCTGCTAGAACAAGGACTATCCCTTCAGAATGTGCAGAGGAGATAATAAAGTCATTTCTACAATATTTATTAGCTTCAAGATGAACCTAGATAAACCAATCCATTGTGAACATAGAGCACAGGCAGCCAGCTGTCTTCAAATTTCTTTCTGCTTTAACAGAATCTTACTTTATGGATATGATTTAATATCAAATTTTCAAATAAATATCTTTAAGTCAGAAAACAAAAATTTTTCTCTTAACAAAAGATCCATTCAAATACCAAATCAATCTGCATGTACAGCCCACAATGTCTGTGGATAGGACTATTCAGAACATTTCTAAAATATCACCCATACCACAAATATTTATTTTCAACTCTTTGTCTCTAAAGAGAAAACGTTGACAGTAGTCAAGAAATGTCAAAATAAATATTGAATCCTTTTTGTGTGTGTATCCTAACATTTTCTTGCATAAGCCTTAAGGAAATAAGTTACTGTGATCCACGAGTTTTGGAAAACAACCATTCTTACACTGCTCAAATATTGAACATACAATCCACACTAGCAAGATCTGCGGTATTTATATTTCCCAGGCCATACATCTTGTGGGGACAGAGCAAACACTTGTCGTCTTCTTCCCTTAGGCCCACAACTGTTTACACTTATGGTCCCAGGGAAAGTGAACCCTGATACTTCTTTTTTAATTAAGTTTGTTTATTTTCTAAATATTGACACTGGCTAGTGCAGTGAATCTCCGGGAAACTGGCTCCTGCCAATTGCTATGTGCTGGCGTTCAGCTATGCTTCGCCCACTGGCTGGCTCCCTTGTCACACACACAGCTATCTTTTTCCTCGCTTGTCCTCATTTTTTATTTATTCTAATATTATGATAGGGCCAGAGAAACTGCTATTCTTTGATCTTTCTGGTTCCGATTATCTTTATGAATAACTTTTCTTCTGGGAATGAGTCAGACTGGAGTACCTTTTCTTTGGTTGGTATTGCACACTGACAGCAGCAAAACAGCACACATTAAGTGAAGCTAACTTTCCTAAATTGCAGAACTCACTGACATCTTGCAACCTGGACTTGGTACACTGGTTTCTATTTGCTCTCTTCATAGTCTTCAATACCTTAAACAGTTGCAGGACACTGAGAGAATTTTCTTCCAAACAAAACTTGCAAGATTTGTAAGATATCCTACTCAGTATTATTTTCAATACTTTAATGTTTTACTTTAAACTTACCCTATACTGCTATTAAATGTGTGACAGTTAATTTATTAAGAAAATACTCTCCTGGCAGCCATTGTGTGCCACTGAGAAATCAGCATCCCACATGGGTGCCAGTTCAAGTCCTGGCTGCTCCACCTCCAATCTAGCTCCCTGCTAATGACCGGGAAATCAGTGGAAAATGGTCCAAGTGCTTGTGCCCTTGCCATCTACGTGGGAGACTTGGCCCAACCCTGACCACTATGGCTATGAAAGATTCCCCCGCACCCTCTGCCCCCATAACTCTGCCTTTCAAACAAAAAATATTTTTAAAAACACCCCCACCAACACTATCACGTTGAAGCCTTAAAATATATTATGGCATTGATTATTACTAGCAACATGTTGATTAGATTTACTTTTAAAAAAGTTTTCCTGTTCTCCTGTCATACTATTTTGTCTATCCTTTACTTGATATAACAGTTCGCTAGCTCTGGCGATAGGTCATTTCTTAAAGCTAGACAGTTTTGCTTTGGGAGTTCCATTTGTAAAAGGTTCCATTTGAGGCTATGCGAGGGCCACATCTTAAATACAGCAAATTCTCATAGAGGAATTGAAGGAATAAATGGTGCTTTCCTCTTAAGATTTGCAAAAACTAGGCTGTTACCTGCACTAGCATATGTAAATAAAGTACTGTTTTGGAAAGTTGAAGCAATATACAAAATAAGCATTTAAGGAAAATGGGAGTTCTTTGCACCCTGCATACTGGTAGGGGTGAAATCAGCTATGACTCTGCCCATGTTCTAAGTATAATTTCAATGTTGTGAAACAATCTGCTAGTATTGTTCCCAGAGATAATAAAAGGAAAGAAAAATAAATACTGAAAGCCAAAGATACTCATGTATCCTCTGTAAATGAAATCTTTGTAAATACTAGATATCATGGGCCTTATGACATCATTGAAATATACATATATACACATTTGAAATATATGTGTATATATATTTTTGAAAGTCAGAGTTACAGAGAGAGGAGGGCAGAGAGAGAAATCTTCCAACTGCTGGTTCACTCTCCAGATGGCCCCAACAGCCAGGGCTGGGCAAGACAGAAGCCTATTCAGCCTCCCACATGTGTACAGAGGGGATAAGCGCTCAAGCCATCTTCTGCTGCTCTCCCAGGTTTATTAGCAAGGAGCTGGTTTCCTACAGGGGGCAAGAAGTCAAGTGCCAGTGCCTCAGCCAACACTTGCTGCTTCCCAAGTCCATTAGCAGGGAGCTGAATCAGAAATGGCACAGATGGGACTTGCACTGGCACTCTGATATGGGATGCAGGCATTCCAAAAGGCAGGTTAACCTTCTGAGCACAACACCTGTGCCTATAAAACACTATTATTACTTATTATTAATTATTAAACTCATATTTTATGCCTAATGTGCTATTTGGAAGGAATTCAAAAATAAATAAATGAAGCAAAATTGCTTTCATTTTAGATGCTAACAATTAAGTACATCAGGATCCTATTAATAACCATTCAAAGTCAATTTTTAGCTATTTGACCCTCTAGTGACCGTCCAAAAAATTACATTAGGCTCCTGTATTTTAAAGATACTTTGAATAACTGCAAAGATATTAAAAATGGACCTCGCTGCAGAATTAATCACATGACCTTAGCAACTGGTTTTACCAGTTCTATACCACTGTTGCCAATTACACATAATTCAGACTGTAGCTGAATGATGACAGTCCATCACTACAACTGGCTGCACACTAGAATTACTTCTTTCTTCAAGACCCTGCTTGGAACAGCCATTCACTTGTCACTTCACAGGGGACCCCTAATCAAATTCAAAAAGAATACACTGTAGAAAACCGAGGAATACTTCCAGGGAGGAGTGTCTACAGTAGCATCTACTTTTTTTTTTTTTTTTTTTTTTTTTTTTTAACAGGCAGAGTGGACAGTGAGAGAGAGAGACAGAGACAAAGGTCTTCCTTTGCCGTTGGTTCACCCTCCAATGGCCGCCGCGGCCGGCGCACTGTGACCGGCGCACCGCGCTGATCCGATGGCAGGAGCCAGGAGCCAGGTGCTTTTCCTGGTCTCCCATGGAGTGCAGGGCCCAAGCACCTGGGCCATCCTCCACTGCACTCCCTGGCCACAGCAGAGAGCTGGCCTGGAAGAGGGGCAACCGGGACTAGAACCCGGTGTGCCGGCGCCACTCGGTGGAGGATTAGCCTAGTGAGCTGCAGCGCCGGCCCAAAGTAGCATCTACTTTTGATGACTTTGCCCGAAGTTATGGTCTGGCTCCATTTTTCAATAGTCAGAAACTCCACCTTTTCATTGTCTTAGAATCCATTTTACTTGCTACTATGAAAATCAAATTTCATTCATAACAAGAAATATAATTATGAAGGGGATTAAGCAATCAGGGTTTCTGCTCAACATACTGTCAATATAGGTAAGTACATTCATAAGAGTGCCTGTTAAACATGGAATCAGAACAAGGGAGTTTACTTCTTCTAACGCTTAATGGCACAGTCTATTAGGTGTCTGAGCAGAGCAGCCTCCTCTGTGGATAGAGTTTGGAGAGCTGCTTTCATCATCTGCCTCTTGAGCTATCTTTCCCCTGGCTTTCATGTCTAACCTCACCACCCATGTGAATAGATTCAATCAACAGACTGGTCCTCTTTATTTAGACACATTTCAACAATACAGAAAAGCTACCCACCACCTACCTTTGCAAAAGTCTAAACATCTGGCATAGTCTCCCCCTGATCATTACTATTTTAGAATAGCACATACATGGACTCTGTATTAGTTTTCCATGACCATAATAAAAACACGAATCTAGGTGCTGCATAATGAGCACAGTTCTATTTATTTCATAATGAGTCTGGCAGTCTAAAAAGCATGGTCCTGGCTCTCGTTAGCACCCCCTAGCTGCACCACTTCATGGTGGATGGCATCATGGTGGAGTGCATGGCATGGAGAGAGTAGGTGCTGAGATAAGAATGTGCTGTGTGTGGCTTCTGGTCTTTCGCCCCTTTCTTTAAAGTCACCAGTGCTCAATCATGGGGGCTCCACCTTATCTGATCCTAACCACCTGCCAAAGGCCCCCAGCTAAATACCACACTAGGTTTTCTCTTTCCAATAACTCACAGTGGGGATAAATTTCAATGCATGATCCCTTGGAGGACACACTTAAGCCATATAAAACCACAGCAATCCACACATCCCTTCCAATTCCCCTGACCAAATTTTCACTCCAGAGTAACCAGTATTGTGAAAACAGTATTTATCATTCCCACATATGTTTCTACTCTTCCACAACTGGCTTGAATGTACCTGTAGAAAAGTGTTGCTTTCTTTTCCATGATTTTAAATTTTATACAAATATCATCAAAATATATAGTGTTTTTTTTAAATTTTTGTTTGTTTTGCAACTGGATTATTTTTGCCCAATAGTGAATAGATAATGTTTATTTGTGATATACTTTGGCTATAGGCTTTTTTTTTTTAATTTTTTGACAGGCAGAGTGGACAGTGAGAGAGAGAGACAGAGAAAGGTCTTCCTTTGCCGTTGGTTCACCCTCCAATGACTGCCGCAGCCAGCGCACTGCACTGATCTGAAGGCAGGAGCCAGGTACTTATCCTGGTCTCCCACTGGGTGCAGGGCCCAAGCACTTGGGCCATCCTCCACTGCACTCCCGGGCCACAGCAGACAGCTGGCCTGGAAGAGGGGCAACCGGGACAGAATCCGGCGCCCTGACCAGGACTAGAACCCGGTGTGCCGGCGCCGCAAGGTGCAGGATTAGCCTAGTGAGCTGCGGCGCCGGCCGGCTATAGGCTTTTACCTTAAAATACTTAATTAAATATAACATTTATTTGTATCGTTTACTGTTCAAAGCAATGTATGTATTATTGAAACTTTCCCTATTACAAAGAATACTCTACTAACTGCCATATAGTGTGCAAGACTTTCAGTGGGATATAAACAGGAGTTCAGTCAGTTAGGTCATCAGATATGATTGTGTAACCCTTTTACAGATAGCACCTAGATTTTGAATGTGGATTGGTAGTAGTGACAGAAACAATATCACAATGGAATATTGTTATCCTACTGCAAAAATACAAAACAGATAGAAGAAAACCAAAACCCATAGACAATATCTAGCATAGGATTAGGATATTAGGTATCCCCAGAGCCTCAAATACAAATGGATGGAAACCAACCATGTTGATACCAAACCGCTATAAGAATCTTTGTCTCAGCACACAAGAAAGGAAAAATAGAAATAAGGCAACTGATGGCCTGAGAATAAGAAAATTTCAACATCAAGAGATACCCCCAGCAAAGACAGCAGGGCAATCTGAAAACAACAGCCAAGCTTGGGAGGAGGTTCTACAGAACCCAATTCACAACTTAATGCAAGGAAACAAAAATGCACCTGTGCAAGTACCTGGGGGCACTGCACACAGAGGGAGTTATTGCAACTGGCAAAAAAAAAAATATTTTGACTCTGTATATCCTCAAGATATCCCCTAAAAGCAAAGTACATTTTCAAAGAGAAAACAAACTTTTCAAGAATCCTGTGGTTGTTGGTGGTTGATGATGCTAACATTTTTCTGAGATTCTGTGTTTATTAGGTGATAAAGTATAAAGAGTAAACAATGTTATCTTTGAGAACCCAGATCTTCATGATGGTTGAAGGATGCTGATTGTGAGATTAAGGAACTTAAGTAAAAGCTTTGAGTGAATTATCAGGATAAAATTATGATGAATTTCAAAGCTAAAAATTGTGCACACAAAATTTTCAAATATAAGTTATACAAAAATCCGGGAAACAATCTACGCCTTTGATTCACAATGAACTATTTTTTCCCTTTATGATGAAGATAAATGTCTTTTCTTCTACATGGATAACTAATGCTCCTGGCCCCATGAAAAGAAAGGCAGTCTTTTAGCAAATCTTTGCCATGTCCTACTTGTTGTGTGTGTCCTGGAACGAAGCCATCTATTTGATTTCATTAACTGTCGCTCCCCCTCTTCGTGGAGGAACGACACTAAACCCTGCCTAGGCTTCATATCCGAGTCACGGCACCATTATGTCGCTCCCCCTCTTCGTGGAGGAGTGACACTAGACCCTGCCTAGGCTTCCTATCCGAGTCACGGCACCATTATGTCGCTCCCCCTCTTCGCGGAGGAACGACACAGGACCCTGCGCTGTTCTTTTGTCTGCTCGGCCCTCCCTGGGTTTGCTGCTGGTTCTTCCCGGGTTGGCTACTGTCCCTTCCACCTCTGTGGAAGGGCGGTTCCCCCTGCCACTTTCCCCACTTCCACGGGGGAGCGGCACACCGCCGGCCGGCTCTCTCGGGGGCTGCTCAGATGTTCCTCAGATGTTCCTGGTGCATGTTGTCTCTCTCCTCCTTTATAGTCCTCTTACGCCAATCCCAACTCTGCCACCCACACGCCGAGTACGCTGCTCTCCTCCAATCAGGAGCAAGTCCTGCTGTTTATTGGTTGAACTGGAGGCAGCTGTGTAGAAGCTGTTTCCTCCTCTCCCAGCGCCATATTGTGGGAGAGCAGATGCATAGATAAGTCTTAATTCCAGTAACAGTCTAGTCCAAGTTGCTCCCCACAATTAACCTTTAGTGCCTTACAGGATGGGTAACATTCACTTTATTAGGAATCTTTTTATCTAACAGAAGCAGTGCTCTATTCTCTCAATGTTTTCAAAATATTCTCAGTTCTTGGCAACCTGACTTTTTGAGAAGCATAAAGTCAAGCTATAAGAAAAATCCTGTTGGGTTCCTGATTAGAATTTCACTGAGACTGTATGTTAATATAGGAATAATTGTTACTTTAAATATATTGGGTATTCATACTCAAGATCATATTTCAAGTTATTTTGGATTTATTTCTACATTCCCATAAGATAAAACTTTCACCAGTCATTCACATTTATTGCTGAAAAGCTGCTTCATCTACAGCCAAACACACTTCCTATATATAGCCAGCACCCAATGACTAGTTGAGAAGGGTATAAAAGTTCCCTTAACCCAACTTGGGACAACTCTGATGACTCATCCTAACTTCAGAGCTCCAGATTTGTCTGAGACCTTCCTAAAAAGAACATAGTAGCCCCATAATCTCTTCTGCCCAATGATGCTTGTTTCTTCTCCTTTCACAACTGGTAAACCCAAGAACTCCCCCATGAACAACCCTCATGTGCTAACTTTCATTATGGTGTTTGCTTCCTAAGCAACCCAACTTCTGAGAGTTGGTGCCAAAATTGGCACACATAGTAGGCATGAGAAAGATATTTGGTAATGGAGATTTGGGGTTGGCAATGAGAATCCTGTCCTGGAGTATAGTGGAGCTCAAAGAGCCCTGGGAATATAGTTGTTAACTCTCCTGTAGTGATGGTAGACTGTAAAAAGGAATAAAGATGTGACAGATCAAGTATATGTGGAATATAGTGTCAACCTATGGTCTAAGACAGTTAAAATTGGTGGCTAATGCTAAATCTTATCAATGCTCCCTAAATGTTAACAAAAGACTGACAGCAATGTACAATTATAAGGCAAAGGTGAAAGCCAGGCAGCCTTCTCAGTAGCATAGAAAAATACTCTCATCTCCTACAGCTAGACAGCAAATTTAAAATTAGTTATATCACTTATTCTTAACAGCTATGGTGCAGAGCTGGCACTGTGGCATAGTGGGTAAAGCTACTTCCTGCAGCCCTGACATCCCATATGGGTGCCCATTTGAGAAGCAGCTGCTGCACTTCCCATCCAGCTCCTTGCTAATGCACCTGGGAAAGCAGCAGAAGATGGCTCAAGTGCATGGGTCCCTTCACCCATGCAGGAGACCTGGAGGAAGTTCCCAGCTCCTGGTTTCAGACTAGCTCAACTCTAGCCATTGCAGCCATTTGGGGAGTGAATCAGTGGATGCAAGCACTCTCTCTCTGTCTCTCCATTTCTCTCCCTGTTTTTCTCCCTTTCAAATAAACAAATAAATCTTTTAAAAAGAGTTATGGAGCTCCAAGGCATGGTTAGCCTTCCAGTTTCAGCATGTCAGCTGTGCCAAGGTCCAGCCCCACGTGGGAACCTTGACACATGGGATAAAGAAATACAAGTTGTTGTGCCTGGAAATTTGAACCTTCATATTTCTCCAAACTTCTGAGTCTGAAAAGTGGACTTTTAAATAATAACTCTTGGGGGCTGGCGCTGTGGTACAGTAGGTTAATCCTCCACCTGCAGTGCCGGCATCCCATATGGCCACTGGTTCTATTTCCAGTTGCTTCTCTTCCAATCCAGCTCTCTGCTGTAGCCTGGGAAAGCAGTAGAAGACAGTCCAAGTCCTTGGCCCCTGCACCCACATGGGAGACCTGGAAGAAGCTCCTGGCTCCTGGCTTTGGGTCAGCTCAGCTCCGCTCATTGCAGCAAATTGGGGAGCGAACCAGTGGATGGAAGACCTTTCTCTCTGTCTCTCTCTCACACTGTCTGTAACTCTACCTCTCAAATAAATAAATAAACAATATCTTTTAAAAAAAGTAATAACTCTCCTCTTGTTTAAAGATGGAGCAGTGGCCTTTCTCCTGAAAGATAGCCTGCACCCCTTAAGAACTCCTTACTTTTACTTCTGGTCACTAAACCCCTTATTGTTACTTCTAGTCACTAAAGCAGGAATAGAGTTAAACCACAAGAAAACCTGACCACAGTGAACTGGATTTAAAACAGAAGGCTATGCTCTGTATTGAAAAGGACATGCAGAACCTAACCAACTTGCACCTGCACGAGCTCCAAGAGTTCTCCAGGACTCAACTGGAAGGATGGAACTTGAGGTTGCATAGAGAAAATACTCCCTTGGGAGCCGTATGCCAGGGTACAGGATCTGATGCCCTTAAAAGGACACAGGAAGATGATACACACATGCTTTAGTATAGCTCCCGGAAGAATCAATAAAAAGCACTGACCTGACTGCACTAAGCCAGAACTACCACTTCAGAAAAAATTAAAAGGCTCCGAGAAGTAAGCGTGCTTGAATGGATACACTACAGTCAGGGAGAAATCCCACCAGATAAGTGTACCACAAACAAATAGATACATCTTCAACCAGCATCAGGAAGATGTTCAGCAATGACACTCTTCTGAAGCCCAAGACTGGGATGGAGGACGCATGTTGTCCCAGAACTGGGCTCACAGACGACAGAAAGGCTAGACTTCTCCAAAAAGGGAAGTCAAGATGAGGTTGCCTCTTGGAACCTCCCCTATGCCCTGGACTTCTCTGAGGCCAGCAGCTATACAACGAGAGGCCCAGAGCAGCGGGCTCCGCCCACAATCACGGACTCCATGTCCAACCAGCAGTTTGCGGGGTCGCGCTCAGGACTTAGCGGGGACACCTAAAGATGGCTGCACCAAAGCAGCAGAAAAGGCACCAGAGGAGGTGCCGGAGGACGCTCCCCAGGCAGTGGACAAGCTGCTGCTGCTGCAGGGGCCTGCATCAGTGAGTGGTGCAACATGGGCATGGGCTTTGGCTTCCTGTCCCTGACCGCCCATGCTGGAGTCACGATCAACCCCCCAGATGGAGGGCTTCTAGAGACAGAAGGAGTGTGAAGCAGAACAGCTGACCTTCAAGGAGTCTGCCAAGAACCTGGAATCCACTCATGTAACTGGACCTGGCAGGATTCTCTGTATTGGGAGTGAGAGGTGGCCAAAGGGGATGAACAGGCAGCAGCACAGATCTAAAGGAGACAGGTGCTACAACTGTGGTGGTCTAGACCATCATACCAAGGAGTGCAAGTTGCCGCTTCAGCCCAAAATGTGCCACTTCTGCCACAGCTTCAGCTACATGGTGGCCTCGTGACCCCTGAAGGTTCAGCAGGCCCCCAGCTCCCAGGAAAAGCCAACCTACTTCCAGGAGGATGAAGAAGAACCCCAGCTCTGCCCTGCTACCTACCTAAGGCCTAGCATTGAGCCACAGTGGGTGGGGGCTATTCTTTTGCTATCAGGAATTTTCAAGGGGCAGACATCAACCACAGAGAGGAGAAAGTAGGGACAGGGTGGTTGGGGGAAGCTGGCACTGCCGTGTATCTCAGGCTGTGAATAACAGCATCCCCCCCCCCATTCCCCTCTTTCTGGCAGGAAGTAGTGAGGCAAAAGAATTCCAACCATGCTGAATCCAAATGCAAGTGAGGGATTTGGAGGGACATCACCCTGTAACCTGCATGCTTTATCTGAGACTCCCACATACACAATCTCCAGCTTAGGAAAGTAGCCCTGATGGGAAAGTTGTTTTCCTGCAATGAAGGATATGGAATAATACTCCCCTCACCAGGGTAAAGATTGGTTGTGGGACCAGATTAATGGGCCCAACCCATAAGCCACTGTGTTCCATGGGAAGGAACCTCTCAGGAATAAGGTGGGATTTTCCATTTCTTGTTTCCTCACAACTCAATTCTTGGATAGAGTGCTGGGAACTATCCCAAGCAATGGTTGTGATGGTCGACAAAAAGGGTGATTAAGGAAAAGCTGCAGTGGTGTAGAAGGTTAAGCCTTTGCCTACAGAGCTGGCATCCCATATGGGGAACCATCGAGTCCTGGCTGCTCCACTTCTGATCCAGCTCCCTGCTAATGCACATGAGACATCAGTGGAAGAGGTCCCAAGCAGTTGGGCCTCTGCAGCCATGTGGGAGACCTGGAAGAAGTTCCTGGCTCTTGGCTTCGTCCTGGCCCAGCCCTGGCTGTTGCAGTCATTTGGAGAGTAAACCAGTGGATGGAAGATCTCTCTCTCTCTCTCACTCTCGCTCTCTTTCTCTCTCTGTATTTCCGACTTTCAAATAAATAAATAAAATCTTAAATAGAAAAGAGAAAAAAAACTAAGGCCAACTACCCAACCCCATAGACATACATAGAAAAAAAGAAAAAAAAAGGGGGTGGGGATAGCTGGAGACTCACTGCTCCTGAGCTCATTCCTATCCCATTCTGGGCCACTGTGATTTATTTATTTGCTCCCTTGGATAATGGTGCCTTAGGTCCCACTTTCTCCAGGATGCCAACTGCACAACATTATCTTATGAATGTTCACTTGCTTTTTTTGATATAGATATTCTAGTTTTGTATTTTTGACATTTTAATCTAAGACTCTCATTCCTGCACTGTGTTCTCAAGTGCATGAGGCAATCTCAGGGATAAGTCAGCAGCAGCTCCAGGTCTGCACAGCAGGAAAACTTTTTGTTGCTTTTATCACCATGGAGAGCAACTATCTGGAGTGCGAAGCTACTGAACTACCTTAGTTTGCCTAGCAGAGCTGGCTTTTTTGCCAGTTTTGTCTTGAAACCCCCTCCACGTTAAAAATGGTTCACAGGTGATGAAGTGTTAATTGGGTTTCCCCATGACTTGATCTCCTCTTCCCAGAAGATTGAAAATTAGTCTAATCAGGACAAGGCAGTGCAGAGAAGTTAAGAGAGGCTGAGCCAGGTGAAAGGGCCAGAGAGGAAGCCATGGTTAGGGTTGCCTGATCCTAGGACACGGGTCTTTTGCTTCATATAACAGATCCATCCCTCACCAGATTAGGCCAGGCCCACTATGAACAACAAGGTGTGTGTGCGTGAGTGGTTGTGTGTGTATGTGTACACATGTAAAAATATGAGCTGTAAAAAAAATGTGAGTGTGTAAAAATTGTGAGCTGGTAAGGATGAGGTTGAAGACCAATCCCCCTGCACCCATCATGTGATGTCCCGAGATAGAATCATGAAGCAGGTGCCAGCTGTGGCACAGCGGTTGGTTAACGCCATGGCCTGAAGCACCGGCATCCCATATGAGTGCCGGTTCGAGACCTGGCTGCTCCACTTGCAATCCAGCTCTCTGCTATGGCCTGGGAAAGCAGTAGAAGATGGCTCAAGTCCTTGGGCCCCTGCACCCACATGGAAGACCCAGAAGAAGCTCCTGGCTCCTGGCTTCGGATCGGCCCAGCTCTGGCCGTTGTGGCCAACTGGGGAGTGAACCATTGCATGGAAGACTTCTCTCTCTCTCTCTCTCTCTCTCTCTCTGCCTCTCCTTTCTGTGTAACTCTGACTTTCAAATAGATAAATAAATCTTTAAAAAAAATCATGAAGCAAGGATTAAAAATCCTTAACCTTCCCAAAGTCTTGGCTTCCAAGGAGACCTATAAGTGAGAGCCTCAGGGGTATGCAGAGCCAGTGTCCTGCCCTGTGACAGTAGTGATTATTATTGCCATGGTAACTGAACAATTAAAAAGGTGGTTTGTTTACATGCTGAGAGATCATGCAAACCTATCTCGCTGTGCTGAAACACGACAAATGCAACAGAACGCACTGGGTGATGTGTGTCTGGTCCTAGGTTCCTGTCTCCCCCAAGTGCTGTCCCTCCTTTAGTTACTCTAGTTGTCTGAACTTTGTAGGACTTCACTGAGTCTCCGTGTTGGTGATTGCTAGGTGGCCTAGTTTGTGTATATATAACATGTTGGCCTTTCTCCATGTTCTTTTGGGGTTTTATTGTTTATAAACTTCCTTTTGTATTGAGAGAAAGACAGCCAGAGCACCAAAGCATCTCTGGCAGAAGGTTCTGCACCAGGCAAAAGGATCTGGATCATTAAGTTCGAGGGCCCTCTTCTTGAAGTGGGGATCTGAAACCATCTTCTCTTGTGTTCCCCTTCCCTTATCCTATTTTAGATTTTCTGTCCTCAAAATTTGACTCCTACCCTTCCCGCTTCATCATTCCTCCATCCATAAAAAGAAACCAACACATCCATACATAAGCATTTAATTCTTGGGGTGTCTCCACAACTCTAAAGGATTCATGCAAAAAAAAACCCTGAAAAATAGGAAACCTCTATCCCTTGTCCCCAACCTCCAGAGTCAAAACCATTTCTTGATGTAATTCACAGCAAAAACTTAATTTATCCATGCTTATGGATGGATCAAACCTTCCTAATTTGTATCCTAAAGAAGAGAAGCTACCGGGGAACTTCTGTGTAAAAAGTGGGGTTTGGAGACCAGGAAGAAGATTATGATTCTATTTCCAAGTTACTCAAGGACTTCTTGCAGGTGTAAGAAAGTTACGTCAACGTGGCCACGAGATTGTTTGATAGGAGACGGACAAATGTAACTCTATGTTTACTGCTAGAAAACAAAGATTTGTGTGAATTCTTGAATTTATGGAGGGGGGCGGTAAGAAAGCTTGTGTCTTCTTTGTCATGAATCTCTTCCACTCACTGCTGAGTTGCTGAAGACAAAGTCGCACTGGGGTGTGCTTATTTGAAGACTGATTTATGCTGTACTGGGTGCTTCTTTTCCCATTTTCTAATCACTCTGTAATACATATGCTGGCTGTCCCCATCCCTTCTCCTTCCCTGGAAAAATACAATGAACAAACCAAGACTTATGGGTTAAGAAAAGACAATATAGGTCAAAAGGTAATATTCAGTTATCATAAGCCAGATGGGGGCAATTATTGTTACGCATGGTAAGGCTGTAGTCCCATACAGGAACTGTAACCTTCAGAGAATTATGACATAGTTTACAGAACAAGGTTTCTAGGGAACAAAATGGATGGGCATCTAACCAAGGGCATCATTCAGCATACACAATCAAAAGATATGAAGACTGGATAAGCAAAAGTGGTTACACACTACCCTCAAAAAATTATATTCCTCAGCTTCATGATATGAGCTAGTTTTCTGACCTGGAATCCATACGCTGAGGAAGGAACAGCAGCAACCTTGAAGCATCATGGAAAGAATACAAGACAGTGAATCTGAAGTCCTTTCACCGAGAGGCCTACACCCACACCCTTTGATAACCACACACAGACATTTTAGGGGCTGTCAGAAAGAGGGTCATTGGCAATGACACTGGGGAGCCCAAGAGCTTTCCTGGGTCTCCTGTTAGAGTGGAACTGTGGAGCAACTTAGAAATGGAGTCTTGGCCCAAGTTTGACTCATTGCATATTCCACCTCTGACAGAACATGAGAGGAAGATGCCCATTAAAAGTGAATCAGGGCTGGCGCCATAGGTCAATAGGCTAATCCTCCGTCTGTGGCGCCGGCACACCGGGTTCTAGTCCCGGTCGGGGCGCCGGATTCTGTCCCGGTTGCTCCTCTTCCAGGCCAGCTCTCTGCTGTGGCCAGGGAGTGCAGTGGAGGATGGCCCACGTGCTTGGGCCCTGCACCCCATGGGAGACCAGGAGAAGCACCTGGCTCCTGGCTTCGGATCAGCGCGGTGCACCGGCCACAGCGCGCCGGCCGCAGCGGCCATTGGGGGGTGAACCAGCGGAAAAGGAAGACCTTTATGTCTCTCTCTCACTGTCCACTCTGCCTGTCTAAATAAATAAATAAATAAAAATTTAAAAAAAAGTGAATCAGAAAGAGAACATAAACAAATTCTTGAAGAGTGAATGTTTGTTAGGATCAGAAAAGCTGGGGAGCTGCATCACTCCCAGTGACCCACTGGAGATCCGAGCTTCTCAAATTACATGGCTCTGGATCTCTGGATTCAGAGAGCTTCATTCACGGAAGTTAGTCGTTCTACCAGAAGACATGGCAAGAATGCCACTGACATGCAAGCTAAGGTCGTTACCCATGAACTTCAGTGCGTTGTGCCGAGGGACCAACAGGACTCAGCACTGACTGTGCATGCAAAAGTTATGGGCTATTGACGGTTATGGTCAAGGAGGTGGGAGTAGGGGGCAGCACTAAGTAAGCTATGTGGATCAGCCGAGGGGACTCCAATACTGCCCACAGAGAGTATGTCCTTGGACAGATAAATCCCTTAAGAGTTGTCATTCCTGTTTCATATGGTAGACATTAGCTCTCCAACAAACCAAATCAACTGTATGTATATTATGTATTTTTCAAATCAGAATAATTATAATCATGTAAATCACAGAACATACATTTTTAAGAAGCACATTTTGGAACAATAAATCTAAGTGAAACAGTAAAGGTAATATTCCTAGAGTCATGTCATATGTGGTTAAAAGAATATCAACTTTTTGGCTCTTGGCTTCTCTTTCTCTCACCTCCTCTCACTCCTCTGCCTCGCTCTCTCTTCCCTGCACTCTCTACTCTCCTCTCCCCTTTTCATCTCTTTTCTCTCTGCTCTCTCTCTTCTCTCCTTGCTAGCTCCTCTCCTCTCTCTCTCTTATACTCTCCTTGTCTTTTGCCCTCTTCACCCCTTCCCTCTGATCTGCTGGGTTTTCCCCAATAAACCCTTTCTCTTAAAAAAAATTTTTAGATGATAACATTCTTATGAAACCTGTGAAAAAAAAATTTTAAACCCAATCTTCTACAACTTTTACTTTGTGAGGAGAAAGTAAGACTTGGGCATGGGAAATAATATTATCTAACGCAGCTTGGATATCTTAAATAATTCACTGCCTAAGAACAGTATGTTTGGCCACATTCTAGTTCAAGATCATACTGGATATTTCCATGGGATCATTTCCAAAACTAGTATGAATGTGTATGTTTGAACTTCTTCTTTCATACAGTTAGAAATTAAAGCAAGGAAGATTCCTTAAGGAAACAACACTGTTACAGCATGTTACTTATAAATTGAGCATCTTTAGACACAAATGTAGAGAATCACAAATATCTAATTATAAATATTAATAAGCAAAGACTAAGCCTTTAAAATTTTTAAACAATGTGATACTCCCATATGTTTAGTTTTGCCTTGGTTTCCTATACTTTGAGAGTCTCATCCAAGAAGTCATCACCTACACCATTTTCTTGTAATGGTTCCCCTACATTTTCTCCTAGCAATTTCATAGTCTCAGATCTCAAATTTACGTCTTTGACGTATCTTTGGTTTTTGTATGTGGTGAGAGGTAGGATTCTAATTTCATTGCTCTACATACTTACATCCAGTTTTGCTAGCACCATTTACGGAAACAACTATCCTTTCTCCAGTGTCTGTTCTGGGCATTTATCTCAAAAAACAATTGGTTGTGTGTATGTAGTTAATTTCTGGATTCTCTATTCTATTCCATTTACTTATGTGCTGATTTATATACCAGTGCCACACTGTTTTAATTATGATAGCTTTTGTGGTATAATTTGACATCAGGCATTGATTATGAAACCTGTAGCCTGACTTTTTTGCTATTAGTTTAGCTGTTCTGGGATCTTGCAATTCCATATGAATTTCAGAATTATTTTCTAATTCTGTTAAAAATGTCATTGATATTTTAATAGGGATTGTACTTAATCTGTAGATTGTTTTAGGTAGTAGTACAGATATTTTAATGACAGTAATTCTTCCAATCCAAAAGAAAGAAATATTTTTCTATTTTTTTGAATTCTTGATTATTTCTTTCATCAATGTCTCATAATTTTAATTACAGTGATCTTTCATTTCTTTGGTTAAATTTATTCCTAAATATTTGAATTTTGTTGTTATTATGAATGGCATTTCTTTCTTGATTTCTCTTTCTGCAAGTTCATCACTGAATGCTACTGTTGAAATCAATTCCAAGATGGTAGAATAGGGAGGGAGCTTACTGCTCTAGTCTAGGGGAAGATAGTTAAAAAAAAAAAGTGGAGAAAGTGCAATCTCGGGGAAGAGTTAGAGAGAAAAGTGCAGAGGAAACTCCATGCAAATTAGAGGGACACTGTGGATCTATGTGGACGATGTAGACCCACACAACTCAGGACCCCAGCAGCTGAGAGCTCAGCACCAGCGTTGGAGAGTGAAGTGAGACCAGACTGCAGCAGCCCATGCCACTGGCGATAAAGCTGCGAGAAGAGCCTGGTGTGAGTCTTGTTTGGAGCCCTGCGGGAGACAGGGTACCTGTCAATCTAGAAGAGAAAAAGGGAGAGGGGCAAGTTTCTTTGTCCCCAACAACCCAGCACCGGCATCCTGTAGCTAGCTGACAGTGGGCAGGCACCATTTTAGACATGCATAACAGCTGTGCCAGCTCATGCCCGTGCCCCCAGCAACCAGCTGAGAGCAGACACCTGAGTCTGCCTGGAAGCACTGACAGGGCGCTGGGTGCTCATGAGTGTGGGAGCCTTATGTGTTGGGCCTGTGAAAACACTGGCTGTGTGAGAGGGTGCAGGGCATGGCTGGGCCTTTGGGTGCTCACGATGGGAAGTTCCACACACTTGAGGCTCCCTGATTTCCTGATGAGGATCATTGCTGTGGGATTCATGCTCACACAATGGGAAACTCATGGATTCTTTGAGTGGTTCTTGTGGCAGTGTGGATAAATATTATACCCAGTGGGGCTAGCGCCCAGGCATTGTTCTCCTTAAAGGAGAGGAAATGAGCATGAGACTACACCAAAAGAGCTGACCATATCTCCCATATGATAAAAACGAGAGAGATTTACCACACCTAACTTGGTGTCACTTTGGACGTTCCCCTCAACCGGGAGTACTGAACAGAGCCCCCTGGTTATACCCAGCACATGTCCCTGGGTATTCACTAAAAAAGAGCACACTCCAGTAAACCACTGAGGCATAGTCCAAAGATAAAAGCCATCACAGGGGAAAAACAAGTATCTCCACAAATGCCTAGAAATAAACACAGCAATTCAAGAAACAAGAAAAAGGAAGAGAACGCAACACTTCAATACTAGAATGTGAAGATGAAGCGACTGAAGAAATACCAGAAACATAATTCAAAAAGTTGAACGTAAGATTACTTAGATGTAATCAGAAGTAAACCCCCGAATTAAAGAAATCTGTAATGACTAGATAGAAAAATTTTCCCATGAAATTGAGATTTTAAAGAGAAATCAAAATGAAATATTGGAAATGAAGAATTTAATAGAGGAAATAAAAAATGTGGCAAAAAACCCTAATAATTAACTCAGTAAGGCAGAAGAAAGACTATCTGAGCCAGAAGACAAATCTCTGGAAATTTTACAGTCGGAAAAATTAGAAAAAGGAAAAACAGTGTTGGAGATTTATGAGATACTATCAATGACCCAACATACTGCTATTATGAGTTCCTGAAGGCTTGGAAAGAGAGAATGGATTAGAAGACCTTGTAAGTGAAATAATTACAGAAAACTTCCTTAATTTGTAAAAAGAAAGAGATGTCCAAGTACAGGAAGCACACAGAACTTCCAACAGACATGACCAGAAAAGATCTTCACCATGACACATTATAGTCAAAAAAAAAAGATTCTAAAATGTGCACCAAAATCAGTTTACAGATTCAATGTGACACCAATTAGTACACCAAGGGCATTCTTCTCAGATACAGAAAAAATGATGCAGAAATTCATATGGCAACACAGGTGACCCCAAACAGCAAAAGCAATCTTATACAACAAAACAAAGCTGGAGGTATCACATACCAGATTTTAAGTCATACTACAGGCAGTTATAATCAAAACACCTTGACACTGATGTAAAAACAGACTTGTAGACCAATAGAACAGATTAGCAATCTCCAGAAATCAACTCACATATCTACAACCAACATATTTTGACAAACGTGCTAAAACCAATCTCTGGAGCAAGGGCAGTCTCTTCAACAAATGGTGCTGGGAAAATTAGTTTTCCACATGCAGAAGTAAAAAAAGATGTTCATCTTACACCTTACACAAAAATCTACCCAAAATGGACAAAATATCTAAACCTTTGACCTGATACCTTCAAATTATTAGAAAACATTTGGGTAACCTTGCAAGACATTGGCCTAGGCAAAGAATTCTTGGAGACTCCAGAGGCACAAGCAATCAAAGCCAAAATTGACATATTGCTTTTACATTAAATTGAGAAGCTTCTGCACTACAAATGAAACACTCAGCAAAGTGAAGATACAACCGACATAATGGGAGAATTTGCAAACTAAGCAACTGATAAAGGATTAATAAACAGAATATACAGAGCTGCAGAAACAACATGCAAACAAACAACCCAGTTAAGAAATGGGCAAAGGACTTGAATAGGCATTTTTAAAAAGAGGAAATCCAAATGGCCAATAGATGCATGAAAAAATGCTCAGGATCACTAGCCATCGGGAAAATGTAATTCACAACCATAATGAGGTTTCATTTAGAATGGCTTTGATACAGAAGTCAACAAACAATAAATGCTGGCAATGACATGAGGAAAAAGGTACCCTAATACACTGTTGAAATATAAATTGGCACAGCCATTATAGAATACAGTATAAAGAAACCTCAGAATTCTAAATATGACCTATCATATGACCCAGCCATTCCACTCCTGGGGATTTACACATCAGAAATGAAATCAGCATGGAAAGACTTATCTGTACCCCCATGTTTCTTGCAGAACAATTCACAATAGTAAAGATATGGAACCAACACAAATTTCCATCAACTGAAGACTGAATACAGAAATTATGGATATCTATATTGTGGAATACTATATAATGGTAAAAAATGAAATCTTGCCATTTGCCAACAAAAATTGATGAAACTAGAAAACACTGTACTTAGTGAAATAAGCCAGCCCCAAAAGGGCAAATAACATATGTTCTCCTTGATCTGTTGTAACTAATAGAGCACCTAAAAGGTAATCTGTAGAAGTGAAACTGACATTTTGAGATGGCAATGACTTCGAACAGCCCTTATCTCAACTATTAAGTTTTTTTTCATACTATTTGTTGAACTCTTTACTTAGTATAGAGTTAATCTTATGTATATAAAGTTAGTTGAGAATAGATCTTATAAAAAATAAGAATTAGAATAGGAGAGGAAGGAGGAAGAAGGGTGGGAGTGTGGGTGGGAGTGTGAGTATGGTGGGAAGACTCACTATGTTCCTAAAGTTGTGTTTATGAAGTACATTAAGTTTGTATGCCTTAAATAAAAGGTTTCTGGGAACAACAAACAAAAAATGCTACTGTTTCTGTATGCTTATTTTGTAAGCTGTGACTAGACTGGTTTATCAGTTCTAAGAGCTTTTTGGTGGAGTGTTTAGGTTTTTCCATGCACAACATCATGTCATCTGTGAAGATGGGTATTTTTACTTCCTGCCTTACAACTTTGATGCCCTTTATTTCGTTCTCCTCCTGAATTGCTCTTCTAATATTTCCGAAACACAGAAGCTTCTGCACAGCAAAGAAAACAATCAATAAAGTGAAGAGGCATTTGGCAGAATGGGAGAAAATATTTGCATTCTTCTTGTCCAACAATGGATTAATATCCATAATATATGAACAACTCAGAAAAAAACTCAGCAACAAGAAAGTAACCAGTCCAGTTAGGAAATAGGTAAATAATCTTAATAGTTCTAAAAAGAATAACAAATGGTGAACAAATATGCTAAAAAATGCTCAATATCACTAGTGGAATTAAAATCAACTAGATATCACGTCGTTCCTGTGAGAATGACTATTAACAAAAAGACAACAACAAATGCTGGCAAGGATGTGGAGTAAGGGGAAGACTTATCTGCTATTGGTGCAAATATAAATTAGTGTGGAAGATGGTATGTTGAGCTGTCTAAAAAACTAGAATTGGACATATGATCCAGTAATTCCACTACTGGGTATATACCCAAAAGACAAGAACTCATTTTATCAAAGAGATGCCTACTCCACATTTATGGCAGCACTGTTCACAACAGCCTAAAATATTGAGTCAACCTTGGTATCTATCATCAGATGAATACATAAGGAAAATGAGGTGTGTGTAAATAAATGCACAACAGAATATTCAGCTTCGACAAAGAATTAAATGCTATCACGTTCCACAAAATGGTTAGAACCGAAAGACATCTGAGTGAAATAAGCCAGACATGGAAAGACAAATTCTGTATGTTCTACATTACATATGGGAGCTAATTTTTTATAGAGTTAGAGAGTGAAGGAGACAGGCAGAGAGAAAGGTCTTCCTTCCGTTGTTTCACCCCCCAAATGGCCACTATGGCTGGAGCTACGCTGATCCAAAACCAGGAGCCAGGTGCCTCCTCCTGGTCTCCCATGCCAGTGCAGGCACCCAAGCACTTGGGCCATCCTCCACCGCCTTCCCGGGCCATAGCAGAGAACTGGACTGGAAGAGGAGCAACCGGGACTAGAACCAGCACCCATATGGGATGCCGACACCACAGGCAGAGGATTAACCAAGTGAGCCACCGGCCTGGGAGCTATTTTTTTTTTTTTAAAAAGAGAGAAATGTTCATGTATATCAGTTTTGTTGCAAATACACCATTTTTTCAAACTTTTGTTTTAAATCTCTGTCAAACAAACTCATAGGACTTGTATACTACCATAATTTTTATGACTTTGTGACTATATTAAAATGTATTTTATATGAGTGATAAAGTTTTACATTTGATGGCCTTAGAACACTCATTAAAAGTTCAGTGTTTACATCTTACAAAATAATGAAACTTGCTCTTAATCCTTCTTGGTTTATGTATTTAATCCTAATTAATTCCCTTGGAGCTACAAAGGATGAAAATCTGTGTGGGAACTGTACTTTCCTATAAAATTATACATATAACATCACATCCTAGAGTCTATCTAGGAATAACAACTGCTCACAAATTAATATAACTATGTGCCTTAGTATTAATGTACAAACAAGATTTTTCAAAGGGTCAATGTTTTTCCACATTACGATATGAAAAATTCCAGTCAAGTAGAGTGATTAACAATTCTGAATGTGTGTGCTCTTGCTTATTTTCATGACATCAAGAATGTCACACATCCCTGAAAAGTAGAAAAAAGCAGACCCTGAGTAATTTTTTAGGTAATCCCTAAAATAACAATAACAACAACAACACAATCAATTTATACCATTTTGCTATTGTGACTTATAATCTATTGAGAACAGAGAGAGAAAAATTTCAATATATTGTTTTCAAAACTTGGGTTAGAAATGCTGGAATTGTTGACTGTGAAGTCCACCTGAAATATTCAACATGAATGAAGCATTTAAAATTATCTGTGTATGTGTGTGAGTTTTTATGTATGAAAGTACTTCAAAATGCTCATGGAAAAAGAGAATTAGAAGTAAGTTACTTGGGCATAAAAAAAATTGAACTCCATGTGTATTTGTTCATGACATAGTTTTCATGAACTTTCTAAAGATCACTCATATGCATGGATTTCAACATTGTGTTGCCTCAGATAAGCTTATATTTTAATTCTATTTCCTCCAACCTTTGTGAGGTAGTCTCATACAAATACATATGATGTTATGCACTCGGATATCAACAAATAAAAGTACTAGAGAACCCCGATGTTAATTATGCAGGGTCATGAATTCTTTCTAAGTGAATATCCACAGAAACATGTAGCGGTCAGATGATGTATGCAACGGTAATGCAGACTAATTAGCTATTTCAATACAATTAAAAAGAAACACAATGGAAACGACTAGTGATATCTGGCCAACCAACAAGGTCCAAATTAGGAATATTTAACTGGACTCAGACTTTCTGGACTAGAATGCGATGTAATATTGGCAAGACAAAATATCCAAGTTCAAAGAAAAAGTCCCATGGTTATCAGAAATCTCATAAACTATTGGAAATGAATCAGAAAAAAAGTAATAGGACTTAATATACCTAGAGATATAAACTTAAGTGAGAAAGCAGTTCTCAAAATATGTTTTGAGTTTTACTAAACACAAAACATTTCAATGTGTAATTTTATTTTGCCAAGCTCAAAACACTTCCAGGTTTCCCAACGCTTAACACACACACATATGTATTCTTTCTTTTCACCACTCAGCCAGCAATGAAAGTAGCTTTTCCAAACCACAAGAGGCATTTCTCTGACCTGTGGTATCACAGTTCTCTACGGAGGTCATCATAACTATTGGAGCAATAACATGGCACTAGGAACTCTGCTTTTTTTTAAATGAGCTACTACAACAATTCTGATCTCATGGATTGAAAAAAAAAATGACATGATGGTAGAAAACATGATTGAAATAATTTTCCTTACAAGACACTGACAAAACAAAATTCATCATCTTCCCCCTTTAGGCCATGAATAAGGCTGAGCTGACTTGGATTTTTCTTTGAGAAGGAGCCAATACCTCCATATTCATTTTAATATTCATGTATCTAATAAAACAAGCTTGACAAAAATGGTTCTGAGCTACAACGGGATAAGAGCTGAATCTGAAACTTATAATACTCCCCTATGCAGCAGTGAAATAGCACCATTTTTTTCTTTAGTAATTTGCTTGATTGATGTCTCTAGGCAGAGAACTCATGAGTTAGCAACTGGGAATAAGAGTTCCAAATTGGAACTGGGCAGAGAAAAAGTGTCCTTTGAAGGCCTTTGGCCTAGAAGCAACTTGTGTACCATCACAAGAACACCAGTCCTGTAGGGATACAACATAGTGATTACTAACATCATACTTCCTCACAAGTAGTCAAGCTTATTGAAGAAACTTTGTTGTATGCTTCTTGTTTGGAACTTCTGTGTTGTTTTTTTAAAAAATGATATGTAAAAATACATTAAATTTTTTTCCTTTGACTAAAGACAAGCAAAGTATTCAGACAGCTCTTCCCTGATGTTTACAACTTAGAGTAGGGTGCAAAAAAAAAAAATGCTCAGTGTGTACATAACTACTCCGTGAGGTTGTTCTACACTTTTTACAGATAAGATTACTAAAGTTCAGTGATGCAAAGAAACCCATCTCAGGTAGAAAGGGTGGAACGCTAATCCAGGCATTTTCTCACTATGTTATTTTAACTCCCCAATAAACCTGAAACAGAAATCAACCTAATTATGACCAGATAAAATTTATTTCCTTCCCCGTAATATCTCACATCAGCTTTGCTATTGCTCTATCCCTTGCTTAAAGTGAAGCATCGAGTTGGGTTGCCTCTCCTCTACACATCCCTGGTAACTTTTCTGTCTTTTCTAACCCTCTTGTCAACACTTGCCAGGCTCTCATCACCTCGTAGCTGAACTAATTAGTAGCTCGCATATTGGCCTCCATGTGCCACTCCACCAAATTAATCTTCCTAAAACATTTTTAACATGAACTCTTGGCACAACATGCTCCATAAATGTGTCCATCTTCCCTGGCTCTATTTCTCCAAGTGTGAGCTTTGGATCATATGTATTAGAACTCATTGGGAGACAGAAAAAACTGGATATCTGAGCCTAACCTCCAATCCATTGGAACACATGCTGTGAAGATAGCACCCGTAAATCTCCATGATAACCAGCCCACTGGGTGATCCTCATGGATCCCGTGGGGACAGCCCTCCGCACCTTAAAGTCAGGCTACCTCTCTGGCTCCACTCTTATCCACCACCCAGAGCCTCATGAACAAAGGTTTAGTTCTGCCCTTTGTCTTCATTCAGGTCGTTTGTGGTAAGATCCCTCTCCTCTCACCCTTGTACCTTGTAATCTCAAATACATGTTACTCTGCCCCTCAAGAAACCGTGGTGCTTCTTAGTACTCTGGGTAAATAAACATCCCTCATCAAATTATTGGATGCTGGCGACCTTCATGTACTTCAAGATCCAAACATATGCTCTAGAGGTTTGAATTAGCTCTCACTCTGCTTTCAGAGTACATGTGGGTTGATAAAATCTTTTATAAAGAAATTTGGACATGCAGGATATTTTAGGTAAGTACAATCCCACCAAAATTATCCCAACATTTCATGAAATAAATTATATCTGTTTGGAGTCTACATGAGGGGACTTCAAAATGTTCATGAAAACATGGAATTAAAACTAAATTTTTTTTGTTGCAAAAGCTTTTGAGATCCATACACCGTCTTTCTATATTATGCATTTCCCACAAACATTTGAATAGTCCTCAAATATATCTCAACATGATATGTCTAAATTTAGATTTTGATTAACTTATTAAACAGAGAAATAGCCATAGCTAGAATAAAAAGGCAATTTGAGAAATCTAAATTATTTTTCCCTTTTTTATTTGGTCATAGTGCTAGATTTTAAATTTTTTGCTAATATAAAGAAAACAGATTTCATGTATTTCATAGGTGCAATTCTAAAAAGATAACCAATAACATCACTCAACATAATTTCATATACTGAATTAAAAAATATAAATGCCCCAAATTGTGCAAGGATAATTGAGATGGGCTTGTTTATTTGCTTCTGACTATATTTTTCTAGAGTCTCTTTAATACCCTTGGAGGTATGAATTACAATATATGAGGAGGCTAAAAATAAGAGAAATTTTATCAAAGTCACAACTCAAGAGCTTTAAGGGCAGAACTACAGCCTAGATCTGTTTGACAACCTTAAATTCAGAGCTCTTCTACCCATTGTGCCCAAACACACACACACACACACACACACACACACTCACACATTATCACACACACTCACACATACACAACTCACACACACACACACACACACACTCATACACACACACAGAGGTTTAGAAGTGTTGAGGCCTTAATAGATTGCATATCACAATGTTGCTCTCAATAAACTTTGTTCTTATTTATCCTCTTAGCTAACTCACTATATGTGGCAAACACAAAGATAGGAAATTACAAGAATTCTTACACATCAGCCTACTATTTAGTCCAGTTATCTTCCCAACTGTGAAAAACTGATAAAGAAACTCAGCCTAAGAGAAAAATCACAGAACAGATTCAAACCCAGACAGTCTGATCTCAGAGTACAAATATTTAACAATTCTATTCCTGATGTATTTCTTTGAAAGCACTTAATTCATTGTCATGTATATGCTATGCTATGTGTCCCCATTAGGTAGTAAAATCTTAGTGGGACTGTGCCATATCCAGCTTAAAAGTTTGGAGTTCTGGCAAACAGTACAGCACATGGACAATTCTCTGTAGGAGTCCATGACAACAGAACTCTGGCAGATGCATTACTTCAGTATGGCTGCTGCTTCTGATCACATGCTACAGGATTGGTATCTCGTTTCTCCCTCCTATTTCTCCCCAACCACCCTTTTTCACATCATCAGGTTCACGCTCAAGCCAAGAACAACTGCAGCAAACCCGCAACCCTGAGAGCAGCCAGCAGGGAGATCTAGCCTCTCCCACCACTTAGCCAATGGGCTACACACTTACCCAATGAGCTACACACTTCCTTTTCTCCACGATGATAATTTGCAGAAACTTGCAAGCCTTCCAGCCTTCCAATAATACAGTGTATCTCGTTTACTCCCTGTATTGTCTTTTCTGATTACCTTGCCAATCTTCAATTCGTACTATAAAAATCTTAAATCTGCAGAACATAAATTCAACCGTCTCTGAGCTACAAAGAGAATATAATTTCCCTCACTCGCCCTGACAAAGAAAATATGTGAAAGAGACAGTAGTGAAAAGATCAGAATGGAAGAAACTATAAGCCAAATATGTGTTCATGTCACAGACTCGGCCTGAAATACTGAATCTTAAACCCCTAGACTATCGGACTCTCTGGTCCTTTTTCTTCTATTGCTATCACACTTTTAAAGTACTCTGCTTAGCTTGGTTGTCCTCCTCACACCAGGACAATCATTAAGTTGTGGCCATGTTTTCTTCCATTTATCTCTTCATGAGTCCATCAATATTTTCCAGAATGTTACCAACATCTTCATTAGTCCTGTTTGTACCCTTTACCTACATTTCATCCTTCTGTACTTCTCAAATGCACAAGCATACTTCAGGAAGTTTGTAGAAAATGGAGTTAAAATGTTAAGCTCAGTTATTTTGCTACAAAATATTTCTGAAATCCAAAGTGTCTTCAAAAAGTTCACGGAAAATGTGCACTGTGAAAGGATGATGCACGGATTTCAAAATCTTTTGTTCCAAAATAAAAATGTATCTTTTAATTCCGTTTTCCATGTGTGAGTATTCTGAGTGTTTTTGACAAATATTTATGGTCTATCTTAATCAAAAGCACTCGTAACAGCTCCCTTGCCCCGTATCCTTTGGCATCCCCCAGCTTCCCTGGGAAACATTCTGTAGGTCTTTGCATCATTCTTGCACAAATCCAATTAGGAAAACCTGGAAAGAGGCCAACTGTTGTTTCAGGAGTTAAATAATGTCTCAAATAAGACATCATAAAAATAAATCTTGAGTTTAAAAGTAAAAATAGTAAGTATCCAACTGAGAAATTCCAGCCAGAGAAAAGTTTGAAATAGAGAAATAAATTAGGTGAGCACCAAAGTTTGATAACAAATATCACTTCATGGAAAGTTTTTTTGCTTCCCTCCAAGAAAATATGTTAACCCTTTATTACACAAGATGTTGCCACAGGATCCCTTCCTGGGCCTAGAATCTTACAACAATTCTCCACTGGAATTAATTTCAATTTTAAAATGCTAGCAACCCCATAACTCCATTTCAGAAATACCTTCTCCCTAATAAAAGGTGCAAATAGTGATTTAAGAGAAATTCTGCCCTACTGTTAAAGAGAAGTGTGCAAATAACTAGCCTGGTGTCCTTGACTAAACCACGTGAAAAATTCACTGTCTTCATTTGTACAAAAAAAAAAAAAAATCACAAATAGCAAATGGGTGACCTATCTCAAAGGTATTTTCCTAATGAAGAAAAAAATGCCAATGCAGTTAACATCTCTGCAAAGAGGAGGCAACAACAACACAACCAGCTGGGTGTTGCAGCATGAGGTGCTATATAAATAGATGCCCCAACGAGAGAACACAGCTTGCAGAGACAGGTAGAAGATCACTCTGGCACTGCAGTGTTGGCAAAGTTAAGCGGACTCCAGATGGAGAAGAGGATCGTGGGGGAGCCAAGGTACGTGAGGAGCATAGGCTGTCCATCTGGCCTCTTGGTTCCTGAAAACTGCAGGTTGGGTGAGAACCCGGACGATGCTGAAAAACAGCAAAGGACAAATCCCAGACACACTCACTGCTTCACACACTACATCCTCTGCTGCCCAAAGCCATGGTTCAGTGTCCAGAGAAGTCAGTCACCCTTTTACCCGGATGCTCATGATCATGGAGTTAAAACAGATACTCGAGGCCCTACCTTCACAATGCAACAAGTGCTTTTAGCGTCTTATTCTGACCTTTGTTTTGACTGTACATCACTCGCTATGTTATGTCTGTTTAGAAAGAAAGGAAGGAGGGGGCACTGAGTTAGGCAAACTTATTCTTGAAGTTTCGTGGAGGCAATTTGTCTACTATAATTTGAAATTTAAAAATGAAATTTTTCCTTTAAATAATTGCATCATTTTGCCTTAATATTGGTTTCCTGCACCCCAGTGACAGGAATGATGAGAGGGTTAACATAGGTATTTTGGCAATCAATTATATTGTGTTTTCTATGGATTACTAATACATTGGAATACTTCAGACAGTGACTATATATGTCATCAGAAGGCACTCAGTGTCTTGAGACTATAATCTTCATTTATTTGGGTTTTCAAATCCTTCAGTCCATTTGATGCCATCAATCTCCAAGGACACTTACTCATTGGGATGTCTCAGGCCACAAACTTAAGAGTGCTATCTTAAAATGCAGAATTTTAATTCCTTGCTCACTTCGCCTTATATTACTCAAAGCACTGTTAAAATATCAAGTTAAAAGCACAATTTAGAATTCATTCCCAAACAAGTTTTCCTTGAAACCTAGAATACAGGGAACAGTTTTCAGCTGGGTTTCACTCCCAGTTCTAGCTCCAGCTTCTGACTTCAGCTTCCTAATGCTGGGAGGCAGAAGTGATGCCTGAAGAAACTGGGTTCTTGCCAACCCTCCACGGGGGAGATTTGGACAATGTTCCTTGCTGTCAGCTTCAGCCACAGTCCAGCCTCAGTTGCTGCTGCAGACATCTAAGGAGTGAACCAGTGGATGAGGCTTCTCTCCACTCCATCTCCCCCATTCTCTTTCTCCTCTCTCTCTCTCTCTCTCTCTCTCTCTCTCTCTCTCTCTCTCTCTCTCCCCCCATAAAACACACCTAAAACACAGTATCATTTAAATAATCCAAGTGGGGCCGGCACTGGGGCATAGTAGGTTAAGCCTCCACCTGCGGCACTGGCATCCCATATGAGCGCCAGTTTCGGTCCAATCCAGCATCCCTGCTGATGGCCTGGGAAAGCAGTAGAGGATGGCCCAAGGGCTTGGGCCCCTGCACCTGCTCCCGCATGGGAGACCCAGAAGAAGCTCCAGGCTTTGGATCCGTCCTTCTCTGGCCGTTTCAGCCACTCAGGAAGTGAACGGGTAGACAGAAGACCGCTCAGTCTGCCTGTAACTCTGCTTCTCAAATAAATAAATAAATCTTTGAAAAATAATAATAATAATAAATAAATAAATATTCCAAGTACTTTGTTGAAATCGTACAATTTTTTGTATGGTGATATTTGATCCACAATATTTCATAATATAAAGATCAGGAATATGGAAAAACATAAATTACCATAGAAAGTTAATAAAAATTCTTTAGTATCTGTCATATTTGGAAGAGCATCATCTTGTATTTTCCTTACTTGCCCAAAACTGTAGAGTTTGTTAGAACAATTTGATAACTGGGAAATTCTCCATTTTGAATCACATGATAAATGTTTATACTACAGGTACTATGGGTAACTTCAAAAATTCAATTTTTTGTTTCTCCCTGTCCAGAGCTACCTTTACAAAAGACAGAACAGTTGCTAAGATTTGTAACAAGAAGCGAAAATAAGTAGAATGCTGCACATAGTTAGCCCTCCATATTTCCAAATTCCACAAGCACACATTCAAGCTAATGCAGATCACAAATATTTGTTCAAAAAATTGCATCTGTATTGAACATATACAGGTGTTTTTCTTTTTTTAAAATTTTATTTAAGGTATACAAGTTTCATGTATTTCCTATATACAAAGTTAGGACCACTGTGATACTTCCCACCAAATCCTGCCTCCTGCCTGCTATGCTCCAACCCTTCTTCCTCCTCCCTCTCATATCCCCACTCTTAATTTTTACAAAGATCTATTTATATAACACTTGCACAGTATTTGTTGTTTGCCCAGCACTACACAGTATTGAGTAGTACAAGTAATATAGAGATGGTCTAAAGTATACCAGAGAATGTTCAGAGGTTATATTCAAATACTGCACCATTTTGTACAAGGGAGTTGAGAATCTACAGATTTTGGTGTCATGGGGTTCCTGGAACCAATATCCAGTGGCTACTAAGGGACTGCACAATTGGATAGTACAAAGTAGATTAGCAGTGTTCTAGCACTGTAGTCTTTCAAGATCAACAGCACTGCTACAAGAATAATGACATGCATTAACTGTAACCAGTTAGCCTTATGGAAAGGGACAACACTGGAACTAAAATTCTGGAGTGCAATGAGATGCCCGCGTTAATCGCCTGACGACATTTCACTGTAGTCTGGAACACAGGAGCTCAGAGAACCACTCAGTTCTGGAAGAGGGTTGTCTTGTCTACCAGGGCACAACAACTTGTGAGTCAAAATCCTTCCCCTCCACAAAGGCACTGTTTCAGTGATGTAATACATGTAACATAGCCCTTTTTCCCCTGAGTACTTTTGCATATTTATTTCTGAGGAAAAGAGACACAGAGACATACAGCCAGAGATCTTCCATTCGCTGTTATATTTCCCACATGCCCAAAACAGCCAGACTGCATCAGGCCAGGTGATAAACTGGGAACTCCATCTAGGGCTTCCACATGGGCAGCAGGGACCCAAGTACTCCAGTCATTACCTGTTGCCTCCCCAGGGTCTGCACTCACAGAAAGCTGGAACTGGAGGCTGGCCATTGACCAAACACTGCTACTCTGATTGGGATGCAGGCATTCTTAACTGCCTGCCCCAGCCCTTCCTTCAACACAGGACATGTTGTCCTCTCAGACTCCCTCTCCAAAGATCACCTAGATCTTCTTGAATGCAACTCTGATTACATTCCCCACCTGCATGTCATTAGTGGTCCACTGGAGAAATATCACCTAGTATTCACTGTGCATGGGACAACTGTGACCAAAACAGAGCTACTGTCAGGATTCCTTCCCACTTCTGCTATCAGGTGCAATACTTTCCCCTGGGTGCAATAATCCTTTGTTTGGACCATACTCTTCCCAGCCCTGATTTGCCTACTATCCAATTCCTTACCCTAAATCCTAGCCCTGCTGCACCTACAGTTTTTGTCTTTGAAGAGTTTTAACCACTAGTCTGATTTCCATAATACATGTAGGCCCCTCAGGTTATCACTTCTTCTTTGTAGTGTCTGTATTTCAAGGAATTGATCTCTTTCATCTAAATGTCAAAATCTCATGCATGGAACTTTTGTAGTTTCCTGCTTTAGTGATTCCAGAATCAGTAATTGTAGCCATGTTTTCCTTTCTTTTTATGATTAATTAATTATCTAATTAATTTGAAAGATGGGGGGAAGGAAGAAAGAGAGAGAGAGATAAAGAGAGACCTTCCATCCACTGGTTTACTCTCCAAATGGCCACAACAAGCAGGTCTGGGCCAGGCCCAAGCCAGGAACCAGAAACTCCATCCTGGTATCATACATGGGTAGAAGGATCCAAGCATTTGGGTCATCATCCCCTGCTTTCCCACACACATTAGCAGGGAGCTGGATCAGAAGTGGAGCAGTTAGGACTCCAACTGGCACTCCAATAAGGGATTCCAGCATTGCAAGCACTATCCCCACAATTTCAATTTCTGATGTTTATAATCCACTTATTCATTATTTTTACTTGTTCAATCTAGCTAAAACTTTATCAGTTTTGTTGATTTTCCCCATAGAATCAGCATTTGGTTCCACTGATTTTCCTCTGATGTTCGTCCCTTTTGAATTGGAAAGACTTTCTATTTAGTCTTTTTGATATTTTCCTTTTGCTTACTTCAAGTTTTCTCCTCTTTTTTCTAGATTCTGAAAGTAAAAGCTCAAGTTATTGATCTGAGAGTGTTTTGTTAAATAATTATTTAACATAATGAATCCCTCTCTGAAATTGTTTTAGCTATGTTATAAGCATTTTGGTATGTTGAATATTTATTTATTTCAATTTAAAATATTCCCTATTTTCCTCTGCCTTTTCTCATTGGCCCATAGATTACTTATTGGAATGGTGTTTACATTATTTAATATTTTCAAACATTTGTTACTGAAATATACCTTTTTGCTTATTAATTTCTACTATGATTCAATTATAGTCCAACATAATTTCACTAATTTCCATTTTTAATTTAATAAGCTTTTTGTGATTCTGTGGTATATCATGGTGAATATCCCAGGTATATCTGATAAGGACAAGCAGTCTGTCATGGTTGGATAAAATACTCTGTAAATGTCAACTGGGCAAACTGATTAATGATTCATTCAGGCTTTCCACTTGCATTTTCTCTTTGTCTGTGTATATATGTTCCATCAATTAGTGACAAAGGAATGTTGAATTCCCCAAATATAATACTGCATTTTTTTTCTCCTTTCAGTTCTTCTTTCACATGTTGTGAAGATCTATTGTAAAAAACCCACAAACATTTTCAGTCTTGGGGAACTGACTCTTTTATTATTCTATAATATCCTTTTTTCCCCCCTGGTAGTTTTCCTTGCTTTGAAGTCTATTTTATTCTATATTATTATCTACAAACAAACCTTTGTTTTGAGTTTGTAAAGTGTGTCTTTTTCCATCCTTTTATTTTTGACCTATTAACAAAATTACATTGCAAGTGAGTTTTCTGCGGACAGCATATACTTGGGTCTTTCTTTTATATACAATTTGGCAATCTCTGTTTTTCAGTGGTGTGTTTAGACCATTTACATTTAATGTAGTTATTAATATGTTGTATCTATGCTCACCATTTTTCTTTCCAACTGTTTCTTTTTGCTTTATCAGATCAGTTTCCTATCAACTGCTACAGCAAATCACACTCATTTTTTAGATCATATTTCTGTGGCTCAGAAGTCTGGATGTTGTGACTCATCTAGTTCCTCCACTTAAGCTTCAGAAGGCTGAAAGCAAGATGTTAGTGGGGTTGTCTTTCTCTATGAAGGTCTTAGGGAAGAATTACCTTCCAACCTCATTCAGGTTGTTGGAAGAATTCAGCAATGGAGCCGAAGTCCCTATTTCTTTGCTGCTAACCAGGAACACTTACCAGCTCCTTAATGCAACTGCATTCCTGCTCAGCAAGCCCTGCAGTCACCGCGGGTCAGAGTCTTCTCATGCTCTCAGTCTCTCCAAATTCCCCATTTGCCGAATCTCTGTAACTCTGTCTTGCTCTTCTGTTTGTAAAGACTAATGTAATTATACTAGGCCTATACAGATAATATAGGATAAACTCCCTAACTTAAAATTAGCAGATTACATCTCGACTACGTCTTGCAAAGTCCCTTTTAAATTGCACCGGGATTCATGCTTAATTGAATAACCAGAAGACAAGAAGATTAAGGGAACATCTCTAAAATCATGTCTACCAGACTCTGCTCTCTGACCCTCAAGATTCAAATTCCTCCCAAAGCAAAATACATTCACACTCCTCCCAGTGTTCCCAAGAGTCTCACCCCATTACAGCATTAACTCAAAGCAAAGATTTTCATCTAAATTTTACCTCCTCCAAAGTCCAAAGTTTCTCCTCTAAATCAAATTTGGATAAGTAATCCATTAATTATAACCCTTGAGAAAATTTCTCTCTGGCTGCAGATCTATGAAATCAAAGACACAAGTTGGGGATTCCAGTAAAAAGCATATCAGTTCCAACAAGGTGAAAACGTAAGGCAAGACAAGGTCAAAGGTCAAAAGGAGGCAAAATACCTCGGGTGAAGGCCTTGGAAAAGTCCTCCATGGTGTTCAGCTCCATGCTTTGGGCTCTCAATTCCACAATTTGGCTCCCTCCCTACTCTGCCCTTTGAGTCACCCTTCTCTTTTTCTGAAAGGATGCACCTGCTGCCACTGACTATTTTATTAGTTTTATCTTCCAGGAGAGTGTGTAGATCAAACAGCCCTATTTCATTTCACTCTTTGCCCTTTTCTGTCTAAACTGACAGCATTACACTGACATCAGATTCTCAAGAATCCTGTAGGTTTGTGTGAATTTCATAGTTTCACTCCATTACCCAAGATGCCTTTACAGATATTTCCTAGGAAATCTCTTTTCTCTGTGTCTGGCTTCTACAGAGACGGATGAGGAAATACATACTTCAGGTGTCTAGAAGAACCCGGGCTTGAAAGAGGGGATCTGTAAGTCAACCCCTAGTCTCAAAGAGTCATTCCTGTCACTGAATCTGATGGTCTTTAGTGCGTCCAGGTTTCAGAGAGGATCCCTTCTGCAGTGTTTTCCCCACCAACCTCTTGATTCTAGAATCTTTGGCCCTCTGGAGAAGCTGAGAACTTCCAACATCATTAAGTCCCTGTTGTGTTTTACCTCATAGTTTTTTCCTCAACTTGTTTCTCTCCTCTCACCTCTTATGATAATCTCCAAGAAGGCAAGTGTTACAGGCTGAATAGTTGTGCCTCTTAGTGCTAAAAACAGATGTTAGACACTGAAGCTCTAATACTCTGTATGTCTGTAATTTCAAGTAAGGAAGTGATTAGGGGAGGGGAGGTCATAAGGATGGGGCCCTGATCCATAGGATTAGTGTTCTCCAAAGAAGATACACCACAGAGCGCCCTCTGCCCACCAGCTCACACATCACAAGCCATGCAAAAGCTCCAAGAGCTGATGGCCGGGAAAAGGAGCCTCAGAATGGAACCTACCCTGCAGACCCAGTCTTGGACTTCTTAACCTCCAGCACCATGAGACATCAATGCTGTTTAATCCACCTAAATCTGTGGCATTCTGTTATGATAGCCAAAGGAGACTAACACACTGCAACGTCCTCAACATTTTGCTTGGAAACATTGAGTTACTAACCAAGGCCATCAGTTCAAAGTTCTGCTGATTTTTGCCAATCTCTTTCTCACTATATAGCAATGCCCCCTATTCCTCAAGTTTCCAAAAACGTGTTCTTCATTCCCTTTTTAAAGTCCCACCAAATGTGTCCTTAATGTCCTCTAGGCTTTTACTGCCATAATCCTGAAAATTCTTCCTGCCTCAGCCCACAGCCTGCTCCCAAGGCCACTTCCATAGTTTTACCTGTTTGTTGCAGAAGCACCTTGCTTCCAGAAAACAAAATCTGTATTAGTTTTTGCTGCTACCATAATAAAGTAAGACAAACTTAGTGGCTTAACCCAACACTTTGTCTCATGAACGCTACACATTAGAAGTCTGGGCATACTGTGGCTCAACTGTTTTCACTACTAAATATCTCACAAGCCTGACACAGTGGTGTCAACACGGCTGTATTCCCTGCTCAAACTCAACTCTAAGATCATTCAAGTAGTTGGGAGAATTCATTGTCCTGTAGCCAGAGAGCCAATGCCTTATTTCTTTGGTGGCTGTTAGCTGGACATAGACATTGTGCCTCATCTGGCCCCTCCAAAACAGTAAAATGAGCCCTCATGCTTCAAACCTCTCTTACTTTCTCTTCCTCTGCTATATCTCCCCAATGAACTCTTTGCAATGTTCCACTTTTAAGAGATTATCAAAGGGAAGTAGAAAAGGGCATTTAGCGCAGTGGTTAAAACATCACTTGGGACACCTACATCCTATATCAAACTGCCTGGATTCAAGTCCTGGCTCAACTCCCGATTCCAGCTTCCTCAAATGCAGGCCCTGGGGGGCAACAGGGTCCTTATCACCCATATGGGAGACCTGGATTGAATTCCAGACTCCTGGTTTTGGCTCTACCCTGTCATTGCTGTGGGCATTTGAGGAGTGAACCAATGCATGACAGATCTCTTTGTCTGTCTGTTTCTATCTCCTTCCCCTATTTTTTTTAAAGATTTAGTTATTTGAAAGCCAGATTTACACAGAGAGAGGAGAGGCAGAGAGAGAGGTCTTCCATCCACTGGTTAACTCCCTCAGATGGCTGCAACAGCCAGAGCTGTGACGATCCGAAGCGAGGAGCCAGGAGCTTCTTTTGGGTCTCCCACGTGGGTGCAGGAATCCAAGGACTTGGGCCATCCTCTATTGCTTCCCCAGGCCATAGCAGAGAGCTGGATCGGAAGAGGAACAGCCGGGTCTCGAACTGGCGCCCATATGAGATGCCAGCACTTCAGGCCAGGGCGTTAACCCGCAGCGCCACAGCGCCAGCCCCTCCTTGCCTTTCAAAATAAGTACATTAAAAAAAAAAAAAGGCCGGCGCCGTGGCTCACTAAGCTAATCCTCCACCTTGCGGCGCCGGCACACCGGGTTCTAGTCCCGGTTGGGGCGCCGGATTCTGTCCCGGTTACCCCTCTTCCAGGCCAGCTCTCTGCTATGGCCAGGGAGTGCAGTGGAGGATGGCCCAGGTGCTTGGGCCCTGCACCCCATGGGAGACCAGGAAAAGCACCTGGCTCCTGGCTCCTGCCAGGATCAGCGCGGTGCGCCGGCTGCAGCGGCGGCCATTGGAGGGTGAACCAACGGCAAAAGGAAGACCTTTCTCTCTCTGTCTCTCTCTCACTGTCCACTCTGCCTGTCAAAAAAAAAAAAAAAAAAAAAAAAAAAAAAAAAAAAAAAAAGACTTATGTGATTACAGCTGATTTACCTGGAGATCTAGAATCCCTTACTTTCAGGGTGGACTGTCTCTCTCTCTCTCTCTCTCTCCCTCTCTCTACCTTTCAAATAAACTGATATTTTTAAAAATGTGCCAAACACATCTGTTCATTATTTTAATTTCCTATCCTCTTGAAAAATACATGCCTGTATTAGAGAGAACTCCATTTTATTTTTTCCTCTTGCCATTCTGATTACAATAACTCCTATTTTCCTGTATGTAGACTGCATACCATCTTTCTAATTGTTCTAGTGCTTACAATATATGGTTCACACATCACACCATCTGTGGAGAATTAGTAATTTTACCATTTCAAATGAAAAACAAAAACATTTCCAACTACCTAAGTCCCTTCACTCCTCTTTTATGATATTACTTTTTTTTCTTGCATGAATTCACTTTTTTATTTTATTTTATTTTATGAACATAAATTTCCAAAGTACAGCTATGGATTACGATGTTTCATGCTGACCACATTGGAAGCCCTGTCACTCATTGCTGCTGTCTGCTGAGTCATGACCAGTCCTTCCACAAGACAACCCCTGTCAATCGGCAAACCTGCTCCAATGTTTATCATTCTTTTCAAAGTCATGTATGGACTGCAAATATTCCTACAGCTACAATACTGTTCTCAGCTCACCATTCAGAGAAATGTTCGAAAGAAGTGTGCACTTTCTGCCTTTTGCAACTCTCGCCTCCTTAATCAACTCCTGTCCAACTTTCACCCTCTCAACATGACTTAAAACTTCGATTACTAAGCTGAGTAACATTCAGATGGTTTAAGTCAGTTTTTCCACAGGCTGATCACGCACCCTGTTCTCAGTGGTTCACAATCCCAGTCTTCCTCCCTACATTTTCGGCTATTCCTGTCTATTTGCTGACTCTGCACAAATCTGCTTCTGAAATGTCAGATTTGCTCACATGTCTTCCCTGGACTTGCTTCTCTCTCCAAGATGATGGTACTCAGTTCTGTATACCTGAAGAAGAGGTATTAAACATGCCAAGTTCATGGTTTTAGTTAAAACTTGCTTTTTGAGATCTCAAGTCACACATCCACCTCCTTGTTGCTGTCTGTATTTGAATGTATCATACAACTTAAACACAACATATTCAACATTTTTTTAAGTATTTGAGAGACAGAGACAGAGATCTTCCATCTACTGGTTTGCTTACCAAATGCCTACAATAGCCAGGACTGGGCCAGGCCAAAGCTGGGAGCCAGGAACTCAACCTGGGTCTCCCACATGAGTGACAGGGACCCAACCCGCTGTTTCCCAAGGCCTCACATGAAGGAACCTGGAGTTGGGAGCAGAGCCAGGACTCCAAACCAGGCATTCCAATATGGAATGTGGGCATCCCAAACACATCTTAAACATTAGGCCAAACATCCACATTCAAAATATTTTAATTTTATTTTTAATTTGAGAGGCAGAGGCGGATGCAGGGAGAGAGAGAGACAGAGAAAGAGAGAGAGAGAACACTTCCAGCCACTGGCTCACTCCCTAAGCACCCATGAGAAGCAGAGTTGGGCCAAAGCTGAAACTAGGAGCTAGGAGTTCAATCAGAGTCTCCTATTTGGGTGGTGGAAACCCAATCACTTGAGCAACGAGTGCTGCCTCCAGGTGTGTGTTGGCCTGATGGTAGAGTTAAAAGCCAAAGCCAGAACTTGGAAACAAATACACCAAGAATGGACCATCTTAACCATCTGCTCAATCTTTACACCAAATACCCATCCTTCCAAAATCTTTTGAACTCCCACCTCAAGTGTGTAACCCCAACAGCAGAATTTCACATCTGTAGAAACTGTGCCAGCATTACCTTTTCTCAATTTCTATTTTCTTTTCATTTCACTTACTGCCACCACTGGAATCTAATCACCTTCTTCTTCCTTGGCAGCTGTGCAAGTCTCCCAGTATCTCATCCCCAGTTTGCTCTTGCCCACATTCAGTCCAGTCTCCTTAAAATTCAGACCTTGTCATTTCCTGCTGATACCCCTACAATGATTTCTCCTGGTACTGTGAAATAAACCCAACTTTTAAAATAAGGCCTTTAGAAGAAGGCCTGCTAAATTCTGTAAGCTCATCTCACATCATTGCTTTGCCATTCACCATGCTCCAGGCACACCAGGCATCTTGCAGTGTCAGGAACACACCAAGCTTGTATGTGCCCCAGGAGCTTTGTATAAGCTGTGTGGAGAGTTAGACCCTGTGTATGAAGGAACAGACTCATTCATTCATTCATTCATTCTTCTTATATTGTTTGAGTATCTATTATGTGCTAATCACAGTGCTAGATGCAAGAGTGGCTGTTATAAAGTATATATAAATTCTAGACCTTCAATGTGTGCCATTCAAATGAGAGAAGACCACCAATAAAAAGTCAATACAATATAAGAACAATTCTATAAGTGCATAATCAAGTAAAGGCTATTACAAATAAACAACATGGGAGCAGAGTCATTTTGTTGAAGGAGACAGTCTTTCTGATAAGATGCTATTTAAATTGAGGCCTGGGTGATGAGAATGAGTCAACTAAGCAGGTGAGCCAAGAACACTCTAAAGCAAAGGGCAGAGCATGTGCAGGGGCCCTGGGTCCAGAATAAATATTCTGTGTTATAAGCACTGAAATAGACCATAGATATTTAAGCGTGTTGAGTCGCAGAAAAAGGGCCTGCAATAAAATTAGAGATCAGATAAAACCCAAGTCAGGCAGGGCCTCGAGAGAGCAGACAAGGTGTGTGCATTGTATTGCAAGTGCATCGAACAGCTTTTAGAGTTTTTAAGCAATAGAGTAACAAAATGTGATGTACAAAAGTAAATTTAGTATGGTACATTTTAAAATTGTCCCTAAATTCAACTATTGAGACCACCACTAAAAGACCCTCTCAAATATTAAATGTGTCTCCAAAAGGGCATTTTACTCTTTTATTATGAAGATCTATCGGCAGAATGCTTATTTTCTTTTTTTAATTATTATTTTTGTTTATTTGACAGAATTACAGACAGTGAGAGAGAGAGAGAGACAGAGACAGAGACATAGAGACGGAGGGAAAGGTCTTCCTTCCATTGGTTCACTCCCCAAATGGCTGCAACGGCCAGAGCTATGCTGATCCAAAGCCAGGAGCCATCTTTCCTCCTGGTCTCCCATGTAGGTGCAGGGGCCCAAGCACTCGGGCCATCCTCCACTGCCTTCCTGGGCCACAGCAGAGAGCTGGCCTGGAAGAGGAGCAGCCAGGACTAGAACCAGCACCCATACGGGATTCCGGCGCCGCAGACGGAGGATTAACCCAGTGCACCACGGCACCGGTCCCAGAATGCTTATTTTCAAACAGCTGAGTCCATGAGGCCTGAAACAAGAATGCATTGGAAATGACTGACAACATATATGCACCAGCACAGGAGGTCAATCCCCAGAAGGAAGATGGCATGACTAACCCCAGCATATTACAAAACGAAGAAACCAGTATGTGGTCTAACTCTCAGTGTTCAATTCCCCAAAAATACACAGTATAAAGTAAGAAATAAAAAGTAACCCCAATCTACTTAAGCAGCTTTATGTTTATATAGCGCAAGCCTTTCTTTCCTTGGATCTAAACGATGAGGTCGATACTGAGCATTCTGCTTCACATTTTCCAAAGGGAAGGTGTAGCGTAGGAATACTCTAGGAAACGATCTCCACAGAACCAGCACAAGAACTCAGATTCATGAATTACCTCAAATGTCCTGGCAGGCATGTTTTAAAGGTTCCATTTTGGGGCTGGCGCCATGGCACAGTAGGTTAATCTTGCGCCTGTGCACTGGCATCCCATATGGGCGCTGGGTTCTAGTCCCGGCTGCTCCTCTTCTAATCCAGCTCTCTGCTGTGGTCTGGGAGTGCAGTGGAGGATGGCCCAAGTCCTTGGGTCCCTGCACCCACATGGGAGACCTGGAGGAAGCTCCTGGCTCCTGGCTTCGGATCGGTGCAGCTCCAGCTGTAGCGGCCATTTGGGGAGTGAACCAATGGGAGGAAGACCTTTCTCTCTGTCTCACTCTCTCTCTCTCTCTCTCTCTCTCACTGTCTGTAACTCTACCTTTTAAATAAATAAATAAAATCTTTAAAAATTTTAAGAAGGTTCAAGTTTTAAAGCAATAAGCAGTTTTATTTTAAAGATGCATTCTCCACTACAAGCATTTATTCTATTTGTAGGGAAAAAAAATCACATTAGGAGTATCAAAAACAAACAAAAAATGTAAATACTACCAAGAGAGAAGAACAGTTGATGCGGTAAAATCTGGAACTCACAAACTCTCAGAGAAGATTTCCTCAGGCATAAATAAAACAAACAGCACAACGTATACAACTAGCAAAGCTTCTCTTTCTTATCAGAGCAATTTTTCCCAACAAACTTAACGCTTTGGATTTTTGCTTGAAAGGTTAAAATTTATTACTTGGAACACAGCTTTGTACATTTAAAATAACTATATTGTAAGATGAGAACTCCATTTAAGCAATTACCTTATTTGTGTGAGTTAGCAATCCTTTCTTATATGCTGAGTATAGTAAATGAATAATGGAGCTAACCTTGCAGTCCGTTGAATTTTGATTTAAGGTACCCTGATAAATATTGTAAATTAAAGGGAAATAAAAGGAAGTTGAATGTCCTATTCACCTATGATAATTGAATTCCCCTCCTCTTTCCTATCCCCCAATGAAATAATCTATCAGTGAAATGATCTGACATGGAATTAAATGGTTCTTAAGAACATCCAGGATCTGTGATCAAACACATCTCTTGGTTTTCTGATAAAGTTCCTGTATGTGAATAATCTAAACTACTAACACAATTACGAAAATAACTCTCACTTAATGAGTAAATTCTCCATGGTGTGAATGTACTTAACAAATTGTATTATTTCAGTTCTCACCATCATCCTAGGACAGGAAGGAAGGATACAGCATTGATCCCAGTTGTACAACAGAAGAAGCTAAAGCTAAAAGAAAGAACTTGTTCAAATTATAGTGTGTGTGTGTGTGTGTGTGTGTGAGTGTATGCATGTGCATGTACACACTATACTAGAAGGTACTCAGCTCGATTAGGTTCTCGTGATACAAGGACCTCAGGATGTGCCTCAGCCCAACCATATAACATTCACTACAGCATAAAAGGAAAGGACAAGACATAAAGGACACCCTGAGGGCCAGCGTCCCTGTTACCAACTCGGGTCACAGGCAGACTTCCTGCTATGAGGGAAGCTGGTGCTGGGCTGCAGAATGAAACACGGGAGGGTGGTAGGGAGCTCCACAGAGAGTGTGCCTCCCCAGGCGTCTGAGCTTTGAGACAGCCAGATTTCTCTCAGCTACTGTTAGTACCAGCGTCACTGACACACTAAGACGCAGCCAAAGCTGGAGCCGGAAGGGATTCAGCAGGTGTCCCTGATGAAGGATCTACAGCTCAACTGCTCTTGGGCAAGTGGCTGGATCTCTCCATCTATATAATGGTTAATCACACTTACTGGCTTGTGGGGAATAAATGAGTTGGTAACCAAAAATTAGAACAGCAGAATGACCTGGACACAGTACCTATTGAGTGACTTGAATTATTGCTCTTACTAACAGATGAAAAATGACTGGATCCAGATCAGACAGCTAGTCAATGTCTAGCTGGATCTAAACGCAGATAGGAAGCAGGCTGAAGCCCCTGATCCTAACACTATCTGAATAAGCCTGTTTTATGATGTAGGCAAATGGAAGCCAATAAACTTTAACTACCGGTTATAGCACACGTATACATCTCACAAGTAAGAGGGTTTAATTCAGACAATTATTTCTTATTTTTAGATTAATTTTAAGGTATTTTTCCAAAGGAAGGACTTGAAACTTAGATACATGTTTATGTTGATCTTGAACTATAAAAATCTCAATAAAGTCTTAAGGGCTAATTCTAAGTTAAACCAAATCCTAAATCTCAACACAATGGAATTCTAAAATATGTCTTAGTTTTATTCACTAGAAAACTTGGTCTTCTGTCGCCCTCCTCAGAAATATTAAGATGTGCTGTAACAATTTACGTTTTTATTTTGTCCACTTATGGCACATGTTCCTTTTTATGCTTTCAAAGATTTCTACTCTTCAAATTATTTCTACTCTTCTAAAATGGAATTGTTGTGTTATAATTAGAACAAGCTCAACTTGTTGGGCAGGACATCAGAAGTCTCGCTGCTTCTCTGAGTGTCTCTTCTATAAACATAAATAAGGAGTAGAATCCATCTTTGTATCATCTATCAGTAAAATCCCACACAGTAAGGTTTTGTGCTCAAAGATCACAAAATAAGAGTCATAAATAAATCATGTCTTTCCAACCAAAGAACCAAAAAGGCATCCAATTTAAATTTTATATAACTTTGACATATTTACAAAAATCAGAAGATATGAAAATACTCTCTTATTCTCAGATCTAAATAATGTAAAGAGATCACGAAACTTCTGATATAACAAAATGATGTTGAATTCTGAGTTATTCTGAAGATGAAATTAATAAAATAAGTATGCTAAGAGGCAAGACTCAGCAAATATATGACATTTCTGGCTAAATGTCAGGATGTAGAATAGAGGAACAAAACTGAAAAAAAATGCAGAATGTTTCAAAAACACAAGCATAGCTAACCCTGTCCAAAACTGCACCCCAATTGGGGAACCAGATAGCAAAGGTTGGGCATTTGCATTTTGCTCTTTAATAAAACAGATACATGAGATAAGTGAAAGGTCACATAACCATACTATGTCTTTCCTAACAATAACGCAGTCGGGAATATCTACAGGCAGAAATCTTACAGAATTCAGCTGGAAGCAATTTCTACTTTGGCCATGTGCACATAAATGAGAAATCTTTAATTTTGAACAAATTAAGAAATAAATTACCATTTTCATATAGTAAATTCAGCCATCAGTTATCAATCAAAATTATCAATCTGGTGATTTTTATGCCTAGTAGATGCATATAAGTATATGTATGTTGAATATAAGTGTGCATAACTAAGACTTCAAATATATATTTAAAGTATTCTTCGAAATTCCAACTTCCTCATATCAGTTTTTTGTTTTTGTTTTTGCTTTTGTTTTTGACAGGCAGAGTTAGATAGTGAGAGACAGATAGACAGAGAGAAAGGTCATCCTTTTCCGTTGGTTCACCCCTCCAATGGCTGCTATGGCCGGCACGCTATGCTGATTCCAAGCCAGGAGCCTCCTCTAGGTCTCCCATGGGGTGCAGGGCCCAAGCACTTGGGCCATCCTCCACTGCCTTCCCGGGCCACAGCAGAGAGCTGGACTGGAAGAGGAGCAACCGGGACAGAATCCGGCGCCCCAACCAAGACTAGAACCCTGTGTGCCAGCGCTGCAGGTGGAGGATTAGCCTAGTGAGCCGTGGCGCCGGCCCTCCTATCAGTTTTAAGGAATTTTTACTCACCAGAGTTCTTTAGTATAGAAATGGGCGATGTTTAAATCTCAGAACAAAAGGTGACGAGGCGGAACATCCTGATGTGCATTTAAGCAGTAGTGAAGGAAAGAAAACCCTGAATGCAATCACATACAATTGTGATAAAATAACCACATGGATTGCTTTAATTGCCAATTATATGTTAAAGGTAATTCCAAAGTGTCAAGCCTGAGTGCACTGGGTAACTGCAGTGTCATGAACTAGAAAAGTAAAGAGGAGAATCTGGTTCTGGCAAGGAAGATACCTCTAGTTTTATTGTTTGACTGGTACAGAAATGGGTAGGAACCTAAAGGAATGCCCGGCGTGCACATGGATAGCTGGTCTGTTTGGAGCTGGCAGAGACAGTCAGTCATCACTCACAGCAAGAGTAGGGATCATGATAAAATCTGAATTGTATTCATGTGCAAGAAGTCATATGGATGAAAAATGCCACCCTAACAATAGACAAAGAAAAAGAGAAATTTAAGAAGACCAATTAAAAACAATGAAAGTGGAAGGAAAAGATTTTCCCCAGTCTATTAATAGTTTCAAATGCCATAAAAGAGTGCAGTTTCCATACAAGTCCAGAGGAATATGTAAGGAAACAACTGTAGACTTCTCACTTAAGATGAGCATAAAAACACATCTCCATATCCTCCTGCTCCCCCAAATCTCCCTTACGCTAGGAGCAAGAAGACACAAAACTCTGTTATCATCTTGAATGAAACTATGAAACATCTATAACCCAAGTAGTAAGTAGATAGAGAGCAAGGCAGATTAAAGAAAGGGTAAACCTTGCAGAAATAATGAAGAGAAACAAATTAATTTGCCCTGCAGATCCCTAGGAAGGCTCCTAACAGCTTCCAACTACGGTGGAAGGTTGAGATGATTGAGATGAGTCTGGGGTTGAAAACATGTGGTCATTTGAAAATATCCAGATCCAATAGGCTACACAGAAGAGAGTTTTATAGATTCGCAAGATCTGAGGCAAGATTTAGGACACCAGGCATAGAATAAAGCCAGTGAGAGGTGTGAGATCCAGACTCAGAGGGTAAGTGATATTGCACATGTTTATCCTTGAGACCCAAGCCCGTTTTCCTGCCCCACGTCTTTATGACTAGCGACTTACATCGTCAGGAAGGACCCTGAGGACTGTTTCTCTGGAGGCAGCAACCCACACCAAGAATTATATTTACAGATGATTTTGAGATGAACGATGAATGGCCAGCTGGTCCTCCAATCACTCTGTAATGAAGTCCCCAAATCTCCCCGACCAACCCATGCACAAAGGAACTTCTAATTATAGTCAGCACTCCATACTTCACAGGACTCCACATTTAAGAACCATCACAGGTCTGAGAAAAATACTCAATTTGAAAAAAAAAAATATATAGCAAAACAAATAAGAAAAGGAAAGAGGAAAAAATAATCTTCCAGGAAACCATAATTAACACATAGAGAAAGTTAAAAGGATGGTGCAGGTGGGAAACAAGAAAGAGATGTTAGGACAATTTAAAAAAAATATAACCTAAAAGTTTATTAGAGCCGGCGCTGCGGCTCACTAGGCTAATCCTCCGCCTTGCGGCGCCAGCACACCGGGTTCTAGTCCCGGTCGGGGCGCCGGATTCCGTCCCGGTTGCTCCTCTTCCAGGCCAGCTCTCTGCTGTGGCCAGGGAGTGCAGTGGAGGATGGCCCAAGTGCTTGGGCCCTGCACCCCATGGGAGACCAGGAGAAGCACCTGGCTCCTGCCATCGGATCAGCGCGGTGCGCCAGCCGCGGCGGCCATTGGAGGGTGAACCAACGGCAAAGGAAGACCTTTCTCTCTGTCTCTCACTGTCCACTCTGCCTGTCAAAAAGTAAAAATAAAAAATAAAAAAAAATACATATGTAGCTCCCAGATGTTCCAGTGAATATACTGAGAAACGCCGGCAAGTGATAAATGAAGGGACCTTGGGATACGGAGAAGGTTGAAAGAACAAGAGGAGCAAAAATGTGGGTCTAGGGAGCCAGCGTTTTTGGGCATGGGTTAAGCAGCTGCTTGCAGCAACACCCACATCCCTTATGGGAGTGCCGGTTCAGTCCCAGCTACTCCACTCCTGATCCAGCATACTCTTAATGCAACTCAGAGGGCAGCCGATGACGGCTCAGGCACTTGAGAGAGAACAGGATGGAGTTCCCGGCTCCTGGCGTCGGCACAAGTGAACCAGCAGATGAAGATTCTCTCTCTCTCTCTCTCTCTCTCTCATTCCCTCTCTCCCCCCTCATCTCTCCCCCACCTCCACTGACTCTCTTGCTTGCCAGCCTTTCAAATAAATAAAAATTATTGATTTTTAATAAAAATATGGGGGCTAGTGTTGTGATATAGTGGGTTAAGCTGCAGCCTGTGAGGCTGCCATCCCATGTGGGCACCAGTTTGTATCCCAATTACTACACTTTTGATCCAGCACTTCACTAATATTCTAGGAAAGCAGTAGAACATGGCCCAAATGCTTGGGCCCCTGCCACCAAGAGTTCCTGGCTCCTGGTGTGTGTGTGTATATGTGTGTGTGTGTGTGTGTGTATCTATAATTCTGCCCTTCAATAAATGCATTTTTTAAAAAACTTTAAAATAATTACTTTTAGAGGATGAATGGAATCAAACTGTTGTCTTGAAAATTGTGTAAGAGGGAAGAATCAAGTAGTTATCAAGCACTCTTGCAGGAACCATACCTCTGGGTAAGCAAAGAAGGGAATAAGGGAAGTATGAAAAACAACAATAGAATATCATCATTTTACAGCTCTCTAAGAATTACCAATCATTTTAAGCATCAAGAATGAACAGCTGCTAACATTACAAAAAAAAAAAATTTAAAACCAGACATCATGTGAGTCCTGATAAAAGTACACACCATCCTGGCCGGCGCCATGGCTCACTAGGTTAATCCTCCGCCTTGCGGCGCCAGCACACCGGGTTCTAGTCCCAGTTGGGGTGCCAGATTCTGTCCCGGTTGTCCCTCTTCCAGGCCAGCTCTCTGCTGTGGCCAGGGAGTGCAGTGGAGGATGGCCCAAGTGCTTGGGCCCTGCACCCCATGGGAGACCAGAGAAGCACCTGGCTCCTGGCTTCGGATCAGCGCGATGCGCCGGCCGCGGCGGCCATTGGAGGGTGAACCAACGGCAAAGGAAGACCTTTCTCTCTGTCTCTCTCTCTCACTGTCCACTCTGCCTGTCAAAAAAAAAAAAAAAAAAAGTACACACCAGCATCACCAGCATCCAAGTGATTAATGCAGATCTGATTACATCTCTTTCTCCAACAGCCAACAGCATGAAATAGAGAAGGCAGAGGGACAGGTTCAATGTCCTATGAGTCTCCAGATCAGCAAATCTAGACCATGGTAAACTATCCCAGTTAAAGGGTACAAGTTCTTCCTCAGATAGATTAAAAGGAAAGAAATATTAAGGGAATGCCTGTATATTCAGAGACATCTAAAAGACATTGCAATAGCCCATTTCTTATTACTATAATGAAATATCGGAGGTTGGATACCTATTAATAAAAGAAATGTTTTTGGATCACAGTTATGGAGGTTCAAGGGCATGGCATTGGCTCAACTCTGGTGAGCACCCTGTGGTGGCTGGTGCCACGATGGTGACAGTACACTGTGTGCATACAGCAAGGGACCCCGCCACCAGACAAAAACAGAGCAACTCAAGGATTGGGCTCACTCTTTTAACAGGACGCTTATTGAGAACAACTCAGGGTCCTATGAGAACTACTATTTTTTTTAGATTTATTTATTTATTTGACAGGCAGAGTTACACACAGAGAGAAGGAGAGACTGAGAGACTTAGAGAAAGAGAGCTTCCATCTGCTGGTTCACTCCCCAAATGGCCGCAATGGCTAGAGCTAGGCTGATCTGGAGCCAGGAGGCAGGAGCTTCCTCTGGGTACCCCACATGGGCTCAGGGGCCCAAGCACATTCCCAGGCACATTAGCAGACAGCTGGATTGGAAGAGGAGCAGCTGGGACAGGAACCAGCACCCACATAGATTGCTGGCTCCACAAAACTACCTTAATCACCTCCCAGGACAACACCTTCAATGCCCTAATCAAGACCACCATCCATCAGGCTCCAACACATTAAAAAAATTTGTATGTATTTGAAAGACTTACAAAGAGGGAGGGGGGAAGAGAGAGAGACAGAGAGAGAGAGAAAGAGAAGACAGATAATTGCAATGGCCAGGACTGGGCCAGGCTGATGCCCGGAGCCATAAGCTTCTTCCAGGTACCCCATGTGGTAGCAGGGGCCCAAGTATTCGGGCTATCTTCTGCTGCTTTTCCCAGGCCAGTGGCAGGGAGCTGGATTGGAAGTGGAGCAGCCACAGCATGAACCGGTACCCAAGTGGGATGCCAGCATTGCAAGTAGAGGGTTTACCCGCTATACCACAAAGCCAGCCATTCCCAGGTCGCAGTGCTTAACATGGCCACACTGGGCACCAAGCTTCCAACACATGAACCCTTGAGTGACAGATCATATCCAAACCATAGCAGACATCCAAGTTTAAAATGAGGCAGACCAAATTAGTGTCCATGATGCATTTTTTAGCTGACAAAACCATAAAGAAGAGTGAGTGACGATTATAAAAAGCGATAGAGTGGTTGTGTTCAGAGCTTGGGAGAAGCCTGTGACCAAGGAAGGGCACATGTTTAGCTTCTAGGACCAGCAGAAATGCTCTATTTGTTGACTTAGGTAGAAGCTACAGGCATTCGGCTTGTAATTCACTAAGCTATGTGTTTGTTTTGTCTGGTTTCCCATGTCTGAGTTTTATTTTGGAATAGTAAGATCCAAAAAGGTTAAACACAGATCATGCACATTAACTTTGGACTCCATCAAATTTATATACTGCTAGAGGAAAGAGATTAATGTCAGACAGGTAATATTTACTCTTTCAGCCTAGCTTCCCCCAGCGTGTTCCTAAGGTAACTAAGCATTCAATATTTATTTCTTGCAAGATTTTCTGTCACAGAGGTATTTTTAATATGATCTATTTACTGAAGCTTAATAACTTGGACAGGCATAGGTGCTGACCTCACACGGGCCTAATTTTCAATCCGGACTCCACTTCCTTTTAGTTCCACCGTTTAGCCTTTCTGAAGTTGTTTCTTTGCCTGCAAAATGGGAGTAACTATCGAACACTGATCCTTATAAAATTAGAAATGTTTGACTTAACATGCCTGCAAACAGATTAGGCATGGAGGAGATGTCAGCTGCTCTTTTGATCACAGAAATTCTTTTTTCTAACACTTTTTTCCATTTAGCAATATTGGCTTATAGTCATCTTGAACAAAAAGAAACATGACAGTTATCTGTATTATGGGATCCTGCAGCACGGTGACAAACACGGGAACACGCACCAGGCTCCTGGAGGCCACTAACAACAGATCCCCACCAGATCTAGGGTCATGGGAACAAAGAAGGGCCCTGATACGACACACAGGAGAAAGCATGTTCCTTTACATGGCTCCGTCTTTTCAAAAGTACACACTCAGCTCCCTGGGACATTCCCCGAAAGCACCACGCGCCGTCTTTGTTCACAAGCACCATGTGCTGTCATTTCTAGCAGGCCTCCGAATCACCACCTCACACACACAGAGGCCTCGTTCTCCTACTTGGAGATGCCGGGACGAATGCAGTGGCTTAGCTCACCTATCAGAGGTTGCAGACTGCTTTTGAAAACATCTGTGTGAGTTTGGAAATGTTCCTCTGTGATAGAGAGCGCCTCTCAGCAGGCCCCCTTCACTTACAAGCAGGAGACAATACCACCAGGAGAGGGATGACCTGACCCAGGGGACCCCTTCTTCAGGCCCTGTGCAAGGTCCCGGATGGGCCTGATAAGGCTGGGTGGCATGGCCAAGGCAGGGGTCCTGAAATTAGGAGCTGAAATTAGTGCTCTGCACTGCTTGCGATCCCTGCCACACCACCCAGGAGCGGGGCCTGTCGCAGCAAGGACACAAGCCCATCACCACTGGTTTGCACAGGGACGAATCGCAGCGGTATGAAACAGAATGGCTGCCCCCAGCAGAGGCCAAGGAGCACCCTCAGAACTGAGAGCTGCTCTCCTGCAAGACCACGATGTCACAGAGCCAGCCAGCCTCCCCACATTCCTGTCCCCAGATAACATCACGGGGAGCACACGGGGGAAATGTAGCAGAGGTGCAAGTAAACATGCTGAACCACTGTGTAAGGGGAGGCTGAGCTAACTGGACTTGCTGCTCCGAGTCTTTAACAGTGCAATCAGCACCAAGGAGCTTGAAAAGTTAGATGGAGAGAGACCCCAGAGGCCGTGTTTGTCCACGTGCTTGTTTTGGACACACAGTACGGTCAAAGTTGCCGTGCCCCATGCAACACACTTTGAGTAAGTTCACGTATAAGGGTACATCAAAAGATTTGTGAAGGAGAGAATTCAAAGATAAATTTATTTTCGTACAAAAATCCTTGAAATCCATATGTAGTTTTTTTCACAATATGCACTTTTCATGAACTTTGCAAACATTCTTCTTTTGCATGGATTTCAAATATGTTCACACACGAAAAAGCATAAACTTAGTCCCATTTTTCCACAAACTTTAAAATCCTGTCATACTTCAGTGGCTCTAGCTTTCTAATCAGAAGCAGTTAATGTATGCAGGTAATGCAGGTGTCATTGACAGGTGACAAATATTGTGTTCCATCTGATGAACTGCTCTTGTCCACACTGCTAACAAGCAAACATCCCATAGTTAAGCACAGTTTGTCCTCTCAATGCATATAAAACAGAAGGCTTGCGGTGGTCTTCTGCTCAGAGCTAGGATGCCCATGGCCCATGGCAGAGAAGCAGGTTTGACGCCCGGCTCGGCCTCCTCGCATGAACTCCCTGCCAATGCGCATCTAGGAGGCTGCAGGGGATGTCTCAAGTACTTGGTCCCTGCCGTTCACATGGGAGACAGGGATTGAGTTCCCGGCTCCTCGGTCCAATAGGGCACCCAGCCCAGTCCACGCAGTTGTGATCATGTGGGGAGTGAGCCAGTGGATGGGGGAGTCTATCTATCTATCTATCTATCATCTATCTATCTATCATCTATCTATCTCTATCTCCTTCCACCTGTCTCTCTCCCTTCGCCCAAATAATTTGTTTTAAAAGAACACTTTTTCACAAAGTGAAGGGAACAAAGAGCATACAACTGAGTCTCACTGTTGTTTGGAAACACCTTTCTGACATGTAATCACAAACCTCTTTAATAACAAGGGATCACAAACACATGCTAAAATACAGAAGAAAATCTGAAGTTTGAACGTCAGAAATCCGATTAAAAGCAGCGACAGCTTCTTGCTCCTATTATTTAGTAGGGGTCTTCAAAATGTTCCTAGGAAGCAGCCTCTGCCTAATCCCATTTTTCACGAACTCCATGAAGTGCCCTTGTCTTCCCAGCCTCACGGCTACACTCCAGAGTTGCACATGGTTACAACAGATGCTGGGGGCAGCTCCAACTGGAAAGGTTTCTAAGTTATCCTCATTGCGAACTTGCCCTTGTGCTTTGACAGAAACAGATGTCTCTACCTAGAACTCTATAAAGTGTATTAGGCAAGGGCGGGGATGTCTTCAAAGACTCACATTCAGGGGGCCAGCGCTGTGGCGCAGCAGGTAAAACCGCCGCCTGCAGTGCCTGCATCCCATATGGGTTTGAGTCCCAGCTGCTCCACTTCTGATCCAACTCTCTTCTATGGCCTGGGAAAGCAGTAGAAGATGGCCCAAGTCCTCGGGCCCCTGCACCCACGTGGGAGACCTGGAAGAAGCTCCTGGCTCCTGGCTTCAGATCGGCCCAGCTCTAGCCATTGCGGCCATCTTGGGAGTGAACCAGTGGATGGAAAACCTCTCTCTCTCTGTCACTCTCTCTCTCCCCCTGCCTCTCTGTAACTCTGCCTTCAAATAAATAAATAAATCCTAAAAAAAAAAGACTCACATGCACCCACAAAGCCTTTGAAAAATCCACTGTGCATCTTCCAGTTTAAAGAAACAACCTGGAAGAAGGTGGAATGAGGAAGAAGTTAAATGTTTCAGAGTTAAAAGCAAACAGTAACAGGCCACATAGCTGAAACAGGGGTGCCACAGGTTCCGTAAGGCTGGAGGTGAGGGGAGGCAACACTCACGTGTAGGGGCTACCTGGGGCATTTCTGTTGTTGACTATCCGGTGGCCTTTCTGCACTGTGTCTTGCCTCTTTTCACTGGGTACCTTGTGCTTCCTCAAGACAGGTTCCAGAGTAGACGCAGAGGGACGTGTGACGCACTGTGCTGCACACACCCCCTTGAAAAAGTACCACTGGGGGTCTCTCACGCCCCTGCAAGTCCTCTCTGCAGCTGCTACTCACAGCCACGGCCTGCAGGGTCACTCTGCCGACACTCTACTGATCAACTCGGTGCAGCTTCCACAGTACCGCTGAAAAGCTGAACTGGTCTGTGAGTTATCCACCCACCTGCTGGGCGTGCTTCTTAGTCCCAGGTCTCCCCCTCTTAGATCCCAGAATGAACCCCTGAGCACAGTACCATGTCAGCCATTGCAATCTCCAATCAGGTTTGAAATTTTTAACTTTAAATGAGGAGAAAAATAAGTCCAAATGAAACTGAACTGTATAAAAAGTTAAATTAAGCACGAAAGAAGCTTGGGAAAATTAAATTAAATTTAGGACCAAAAAATATCAAATGACTATTTGCAATACTCTCTTATCATATTAAAGCTGTTCTCTATCATTCTTAATGATCAAGTCACGGAATACAGGCAATGCTTTGGCCTTCTGATCCCAAAAAATATCACTACTTATTTGTATCAATAAACACCCATGAACAAAATTATAAATGATATTTTATTACTTGTTTGCCTTTCAAATTGCATTCTTCAACTGTATTTACAAATTCAAAAAAGTCAGTTATTGGAATAGTAATTATCCTACTTCAAATTGTTGCTGGGGAAAGAAAAGTGAAAATGCTTGAAACAGCACCTGACAACGAAAGAACATTCCATAAACATTTGCTATTATTACTGTTACTTACTAATTTCCCTAACATAACTAGTAACATACTATTCAAGGTCATGGTAGAGCCTCTATACTATTATAAGTGCGTGGTTTTTTTCTGGAATCCTTAAAGATATTAAGAAACATTCCTTTGGCATATTATTTTAACAACTGTATTTTGAATGGATTTCTCAGGTATTGTAAGGCAAATAAGAGGAAAAAAGGTATTTGGAGTTATCACCTTTTCAAAAGAAAAGAATTCCATTTGTCTAGATGAATAATCACCCTAAGAGAATTGATCTAAACTGCAGAAATCAGGTTTTGTTTAAAAAAGAAATTTCTTTAACACAGAGGTCAGCAAACTTTTCCTATAAAACGCCAAGTAGTAAATATTATATTTTAGTCTTTGTGGGCCATAAATCCTCTGTTGCAACCACTTAGCTCTGCCACTGTAACATAAAAGCAGACTACACATAAAAAAGTGAACATGGCTGTTTCAGTAAAACCTGATCCAGGCATGTTCTAAAGCAACGGTGAAGGATTATTCCTGTAGAAAGAAGAATATTATAGGCAATTAAAAGAATATAAGCGCATCACCTGTTGCATAATGAGATGTCTTTAAGAACTCAACATACTTTAAACTCTCATATATCACACTTGAGATTGCTTATTCATTAATTCTTCATTACAGCCCCACATCTACTACCGTCACGGTTCCTGTACACACTCCAGGGGAACTCTGAACTCTCTTTGTACCGCTCCCTCTTCTCGCCATGCTGACAAAGCCAACTGACCTGCAGTACTTTCTGGGAGAACACACCAGGCCTTGACTTCTGAACGTTCCCCCTGAGCTCAATCCAGATTAAATCATATTGGCTTAATTTAGTGGCCAAATTAGTAAGGCTGCACTGATTCAACTCCAGCCAAGTCTGCTCTTTTCTGGAATGTTTATTGGGTTAAGTGCGGTTGTGACAAATTCGTAATGAAGAGTTAATCATGAATTTCATTTTTTAGCAGGGGGGGGGGAAGGATTGCCAAATGTGAGGCTATTTTGAATTTAATTGTACAAACAGAGAATGAACTGATATCAAGAGTGGAAAAATACTTTTTTGTGTTAAAGAAGCTTTTTATTCTCACATGCGCAGCAGACATCACTTCATATGAGTAGCCGGTATTATTAGATTTATTTCCAGAAAGAGAAGTTCGGACATGAAGAAATAACTTGTCAGAGAGAGTCCGCTGCCTGGCTGGAAAGAGAAGACAGCCTGCCTGCCCTTCCGTCAAGTCATTGCAATGTCCAGTGCGTAACTTCTTTCTGGACATGTGCAAAGGAAAGCGCCAGGAAGAGTCATTCCACCGAAACTCCTCTCTCCTGAGAAAACGTCTCAGACTTGCTCAGGGAAAATTCAAGCAAAAGGTGACTTACAGACATGGTAAGATGCATCGCCCTCAAATGACTCACGCTGCCTTTTATAACATAGTCCAATGGAAGATTCTGACCTTCACATCCACCAAAGAAAACTGAGTATGATAGGGTCTTACGCCGCCCCGAGAACCTGGCTCAGCAGTGCAAGTAGCACTGGCTCTCCCAAAACCAAAAACTGGTGCTGCCTCGGACTGGCTTGTGCCAGAAGTCTTGGCTCTGCAGCCACCATCACGCTGTGCACACTGCACGGAACTCAATGGGATGGTGTTGCTCTACTTGACTCACCTGAGATTCTGAATCAAATCAGCAGTTTTAATTACCTAAATCCAGGCCCCAAGGGGGTAATTAAAATTCAAAATTACTTCAAGTGAACTTGATGGGGGCGGAGGGAGGGAAGCAGGGACCCGGGTGTGTATAAATTGGATTTGTTGTACCTGACTTTTCTGCATTGCACATCTCGCTGTTAACTGTGAGTCAGCACGTCAGGCACAAGTTAAGGCAAGTGCAGCAAGATAGAGCCTGAAGGAATCCTGCACTGTAACTGAAGCTGTCTGTGCCTGTGATACACACATTAGAAACCAATGAATGGCCGCGGTGTAAAAGCAAGGGCTAGGTGGGAGCACACATTTTCATGACTGTTTCTGGATTTTTTTTCTATATTTCAGGATTATATTAAAAGATACCTTTCTGTGACTTTGGGTGAACATTTGGCCTAGTGCTTACGTTGCCTATGTCCTACGTCAAATCCAAGCACTGGCTCTACTGATCGCAGCTTTCTGCTGATGCAGACCCTGAGAGGTAGTGATGACAGTGCAGGTGATTGGGAGACCCGGATTCAGTTCCCAGCTCTCCAGGTACAGCCCTGGCTGTTGCGGGTACTTCAAGAGCGAATCAGCAGATGGAAGAGTGCTCACTCTCTCATAATTGAAAAGAAAACACTGTTTTTTTTCCTTAAAAACTGGTCAATAAGTTGCTTTTCTCAAATGAAAAAGAAAATACTCTAGACAAAGCACCACGTGGAAACAGTTCCATTTCTTGATTATAGTCCTCTAATGTCTATGAGATCCGAAGAGTTAAAAGCGGATTGGAAAACTCAATTTTTCTCAAGAAAAGCATTTTTATTCAGTAACTGCTATGTTTTGGACTCACTGAAATTCTCCAAAATTAGTGAAGACACAGAGTCCTGCATGACTCTACGCATCTGCCCGTGCTGCTGCCTTCTCCTGGGACGCCCTTCCTCCCCGTCTGGAGAACACCTCCTCCCTGTGGTAGACAGACCAGATCCTCTCCTCCTCTCCCCCCTCCTCTTTCCTCCCCTCCCCTCCCCTCCCCTTCTCTCTTCCCTTCCCTCCTCTTTCTTCTCTTCCACTCTCCCTACCACCCCCCCATCCTCCTCTCCCTCTCCTCTTCTCTCCCCTCAACTCTTCTCATCACAGACAGTGGCTGCCTCCCACACTCTACCATAGAACTCTGACCACACCTTTATTGGACTCTCATCAGCAATACTGTCTACACATCTGTCTCCCAACCTATATCGCAGGGACTCAGAAAACAGAAATCTTTTTTTTTTTAAAGATTTATTTGAAAGACAGAGTTATAGAGAGAGGTAGAGACAAAGAGAGAGGTCTTCCATCCGATGGCATACTCCCCAACTGGCCGCAACAGCTGGAGCTGCACCGATCTGAAGCCAGGAGCCAGGAGCCGCCTCTGGGTCTCCCACGTGGGTGCAGGGGCCCAAGGACTTGGGCCATCTTCCATCACTTTTCCAGGCCAGAGCAGAGAGCTGGATCGGAAGTGGAGCAGCTGGGTCTCGAACTGGCGCCCACATGGGATGCTGGCACTTCAGGCCAGGGCATCAACCCACTGCACCACAGTGCCAGCCTCAAACATCTTCAGTGTTGTGTCTCCCTTAGCAGACAGCATGTAGTTTCACACAGTAGATACTCCAATCAAGTTGAGTTTAATTATTTCAACTTGATTGGGTTAAAAGAAACCCTAGCTCTTGTTTAATTCTGATTCTTGGAGAGGAAGAGATTAAAAACTGATGTGCCCAAGATCACACAACTGCAACGCATGAGTCTTTGCTCCTTTTTACACCCCTTGATAAATGATACTGTAAAGATTATATTTAGTACAAGCCAGAGAGCTATTTTCTAACCTCCACACCAAGTGACATGCACCTAACTATTGTGAGATGAATGGAAAAACAAAGAAGAGAAAAGAAAGAGTCAGGAAATAGGGAAGAAGCCAGGGCTGCCCACCCTCAACACTACTGATACATCTTTGTGGTGGAGGGCTTTGCTGCACATTTTAGTACATTGAGTAGCACCTCTGGTCACTGGTCACTAGATGCCAGCAGCCACCAGTTGTCATCCTGAGTTGTGCCCAGCAAAATGTCTCCAGACATCGCCAGATATTCTCCAGGGCCAAACTGCTCCTACTTGGCAATGACAGCTCCAGTTGAACAGTCTCAGAGGAGGTGATCGTCTAGATGACTTCAAGCAAAGTGTCAATCAATTAGCATGTAGAGTACACTGGTTTCAACCCACACTCTCATATTAAGCAAAGAAGCCAGACCCCAAGTGCTTAATCCTCTTACATTTTTGTTAATCCCTTTTATTAAAAACAACAGTGTTGTTACTTGGCCTTTGGCTACTCATGCAAGAGCTAGAGGGGAAAAGATGAAAAAAGAAACTAACTAAAGCTCCCAGTTCTAAAGGATATTAAACACATTAAGTTCTAGAGATATCTTAGCAGCTTTTACTTTGGCTTTACTTTATAAACTGCCTAAAGTTTCTTCCCCAGTATCCAACATAAGAATCATGGAGAATTCAGCACAGGGGTACTTCAAAAAGTTCGCAGAAAATAGAATTAAAAGACGTTTATTTTGGTGCAAAAAAAAAAAAACTCTCTAAATCCATGGACAGTTTTTTCATAACATGCATCCATAATTACTACATAACGCAATCTAAGAAAATAAAAATTAACAAAAGACTAAGCAAATATCCTTCTACTTATTTTACTATGTCTTTCAAAATCATCTTCTTTCATGGTATGCCAAGGTTTCTATTGAGATGTTAGGAATTTGGAATGTCTTTCTTTTTAAATTTTATCTATTTGAGAGAAAGCAAGAGGACAGTGGAGCGAGGGAGAGGGAGAGAGCACACGCCTTCCACCTGTTGGGTCATTCCTCAGATGTCTGCAATGGCATGGGCTGGGCCTGGTTAAAGCCAGAAACCAGGAATTCAACCCATGGTCTTCTTCCTCCATAGGAGCATTGACAGAGGATGAGACCCAACTGCAAACCACGTTATATCCAAGTCCTAGTTTACGGGGGTCTTCATAAGTCACTCATGGTTTTAAAACCCATTTAACAGTAATTTACACTTTCAGATGTGAAACTTTTAACCAGAAATATTTCCCAAATAGCTGGCTATCTCTTCAGCATCATCTAAAAGCCTGAATTTATATGTTCAGGAAAGACAGACAGACTAAATATATATATATATATATATTATTTTCCAACCCCAAAACCTGGTTAAGTAGCAAAGAAGCAATTCTTATATTTCAGGTTCACTTTTCTTTTTTCTTTTTTTTTTTTTTTTGACAGGCAGAGTGGACAGTGAGAGACAGAGAGAGAGAAAGGTATTCCTTTGCCATTGGTTCACCCTCCAATGGCCGCCGCTGCAGCTGGCGCACCGCGCTGATCCAATGGCAGGAGCCAGGTGCTTCTCCTTGTCTCCCATGGGGTGCAGGGCCCAAGCACTTGGGCCATCCTCCACTGCACTCCCTGGCCACAGCAGAGAGCTGGCCTGGAAGAGGGGCAACCGGGACACAATCCGGTGCCCCAACCGGGACTAGAACCCGGTGTGCCGGCGCCACAAGGCGGAGGATTAGCCTATTGAGCCGCGGCACTGGCCCAGGTTCACTTTTCTAACAATTAATATTATATGGCTAGAATATTACTTTATTTAAAACTAAAATCTGTCAGATAAAGTACTGAAAGTCTCTTAATTCCAAAAGTCCACCGTTTCTTTTTTTATTAATATAAAGAGAACAGATTTCATGTATTCCACAGGTACAATTCCAAAGAGACAACCACACTTCTTTCCCTCCAGTCTCCCTACCCAATCCCCATTCCTTCTTCCCGTTTCTTCATAAGGTTTGCAAAGACATAATTTTAACCCAGTCTATCGTCACAGGTTGAAGTCCCCACAAACCATAATATTCAGCAAGTAAAAAGCAGGAAGATCACAGTTCCACAGGAATGCAAATAGGGCTAAAAACAACAGTCATACCACAAAATGTCCATTTCATTCCTATATATTTTCTGGACTGAAAAAGGTTGTGCTCTATGTTGGTGACTTTATGCTTTAGAAAGCATCATCAATTGTAGGGAAAAGGCCAGCACATTTTTGCAGGGGCTACTGAATATGAGTGTCCTGGTTTTGTAAAAAAAAACTTTTATTTAATAAATATAAATTTCAAAAGAACAACTTTTGGATTATAGCATTTTCCCCCCATAACCACCCTCCCATCCCATCTCCTACTCCCTCTCCCATCCCATTCTTCATTAAGATTCATTTTTTGTTATCTTTATATATAGAAGATCAACTTAGTATATACCAAGTAAAGATTTCAACAGATTGCACGCACACAGACACACAAAGTATAAAGTACTGTTTGAATACTAGTTTTACCGTTAATTCGCATAGTACAACACATGAAGGACAGAGCTCCTACATGGGGAGTAAGTGCACAGTGACTCCCATTGTTGATTTAACAATTGGAGTGTCCTGTTTATTCATGTGCCAAAGTTCCTGGGTGGCAAGTAAGGGTCTCAACCCAGTCCAACCTCAATGCCAACCACAGCCTGAAAAGCACAGTACCTTGTTGTAATGGTTTGGCTTAGAAGGGGCACTTTTTTGTACTTTGTCCAAAGACAAGTAGAAGCTAGTAATGATATGCCTACGTGGGAGACAGAGGCATCCTCCCGTGCTCAATATTCACTCCAAGGCACAAGCCCAGGCAGGAAGGAAGTGACCAGAGAGGGAGCCTCGCAAATCCTGTGCAAGCCACCAGAATCCGACCCTCAGAGAAGAGTGGGCTTCCTCCAATATCCACGTTCCAAAATTTACATACTTAACTATTCTGAAAAATCAGGCAAATGTTCACACACTGCCCGAATTACTGAACATTCTGTTTTTTAATTCTTACATCTTTATTGATACCAGTGTCACTGTGCAGCAGAGAAAACTTGACCATTCAACAAGACACAGGAACCTCCTTTGAACTGATACTACTTATCACTGACATGTTTGGGGAGAAATGTTTCTGAGATATTACACTATCACGCTAGAACTTTTAAATCTCAGGAAATCATTCTCAAATCATGGATAGAATAGAAATCGAAAAAGGAAAGGAAGAAGAAAGAAACATGGGAAGAAGGGGAAGGAAGGAAAAAGATGATTACAAGGAAAGATGATGATAAGAAATGAAGAAATGAGAACAATGGACAAAAAGCAACTCCAATTCTCTGCCTTAGGGGAATGAGAGAAAGGTAAACAATGTCCACACAAATCCTGGACTTTCCAAATTACTCTTTCAACTACAGGTTTCAAAAAGCAAACAACCAATAACAAAGAATCACAGCAAGTATATGATGCTAATAAGTTCAAATAGTTTCAAAATGATACTCCTCTGAAGTTTATAATGTTTAAAGTATAAATGCCAAGTCAAATGAGTTCCTTACCTCCTAGAACCCAGCCACTCTTGGCTTTGTCTTGCTTTCCAGTGTCTTGCGTAGGTCAAGTGGTGGGCACTGTTTGTCTCCCTGGGTTCCACAGTCCCAGTCAGATGTGCTGCAATCAGTCCTGTCAAGCTGAGAAATTCTGGCAAAATGCATTTTCTGTTTCTGTCCCTGCCTTCCCCTCATCAACCTAAAAAATTCACCTTGGGTGTGAGTGTTTGATGGAGCATTTCGGACACCACTTAGGACGCCTGGTTTCCACATCAGAGAACCAGGTTTCAATTCCAGGATCTAGCTGCTGATCCCGATTCCTGCCAACGGAGACCCTGGGAGGCCGCAGTGATGGCCCAAATGGACGGGTTCCTGCCACCCACGTGGGAGACACAGGTGGAATTCCTGGCTCCCAGCTTTGGTCTGGCCCAGTCTACCTATTGCAGGCATTTGGGGGTGTGAACCAGCAAATGGGGTTTCTTTCTCTCTTCTACCCCTCTCCTCCACCCCCATCTCTGACTCTCAAATAATTAAAAAGAAATTCACCTGGGACTGTTACCCTCTTGATGCAATCCAGGTTTCTACGTATTTCTTCTGAAACTCTGTTGACCCTGGTCTTTATGCACTGCTTTCCTACAGTTCTGCTCTTGCTGGGTTACTTTATTCTAAACATGTGGTGGTGTGGCTTCAAGGCATTTTTCTGAATTGTAAATGCCATGGCAGATAGAGCTAACGTGTTTCAAACCACAGAACAGTCTCAGCTCAAGTGTGACTCCACACACCTGTCAACACCACCCAGGACTTTATTAGTCCCTGGGAGCCAAAGACGGAGCTCCTTTTTTTCTGGTCCAGCAACTTAGAACTTCACCTTGTCTAACAATAAAGCATCAAGTGAGAGATGTCAAAAACACTTCATAGGAAATCTGCCAGGGAGTTATCTAAGCGATAAAAAACTGATACAGAAGGGCCCATGTGGTATAAAACTTAAGGTCAGGAGACACTAAGAGAAAAACTTACCAACCTCAGAATGTAGGGAAGAGTAAAATAGGGGAGTAGAGGAAGAAAAGGGAAGTGGGAGGAGGTCAGAGAGGAGAGAGGGGAGAGAGGCTAACATAATCAGCCTGTCCCGGATCTGCCATGGTAACTAAAGCTGTGTGTTCATAAATATTTTGATGTTGCTATCATATGAAATTTACATATATATATAAATACACACACATACACATATAAACACATTGCTTCTTGATTTTAAAAAGTAGAATGTATTTATGCATACATCCAAAAGTTTGTGGAAAATGAAGTTAAAAGATAAGTTCATTTTTAGTGCAAAAAAATTCTGAAATCCATGCCTACATGGAGTCTTCAAAAAGTCTGTGGAAAATTCATATTCTGGAAAAAAAAACTGCATGGATTTCAAAACATTTTTGCACCTGAATCAACTTATTTTTCAATTCCACTTTCCACAAACCTTTTGAAGTATCCTCATTGAGATATAACCATGGATTAAATACCTGGAGTATTTTAAATATTTTTTAAGGGTTACATCTCAAAGATCGATAGATTCTGTGTGGTTTGTCGCAGCTGACCAAGTCCTTTCACATACATAATTGCATCTGGTCCCCACAAACCCAGGAGTGTAGGCACACTAGGAAATAAGACTTGATGCTCAGTCCAGTAAACAGCAATATGAACTTAAAGTATTCCTAGGGCCTTCATTACATCTTCCATGCTCCTTACTCACTTTTTTAAGGTGTTACAAAATTTTTTTAAAGTAGCCATAAGTAAAACATTAAGCTATACATTAATTGCTCAAGTCTCTTTATCTGAGTTAGATGCCAACCATTGGATAGAAAAAAGAAGCTAATATGAAACTTTACTACTACTGTAAAAGCTGGTTTCCTTTCTATATGATCAAAGTATGATATTGTTTCCCTAAAGTTATGGATCTTGCCTGTACAAGAGAAATTCTCATCATGTGACCTCCAAACACCATCACAAATGATTTACAGTTACAAAACTATTGGAAAAAGAGATTTAGATTAATTAGGACTTGATGAGAATGAAACTTGAAGGTACTATAATATTTCCTATTTCATCACTGTCTCCTCTACCTGTTTTAATGAAAATCCCATCTTAATAAAAGCTTTGTGTTGTAATTTCATCCTAAAGGAAAAACGCAATCTCAATTATCAGTAATTTGTCACAAATGAACACTATTGCTACCATTTGCATTATCCTTACACCAAGTGTTCTGATACAATTGCCTGGAATGTTACCTTCGGGAATTCTTACAGGATCAGGAGTGCATGAAACTCTATCACCTGAGGAGAGAGAACGCTGCCCTGAGCAACAGTGCTCTGACTACAGCAAAGTTAAAACTGGTCTCAAACACAACACACTTTCGCCTTTGTCCACTTACACATGTATGCCTGGTAGGTAAATTCTGCTCAGCTTTCAAGCCCAAGAAAATTTTAAATTAGACTTTCTGAGTTTCCTCTCAATTGACTCTGTCGCTCCCCGTCTTCGTGGAGGAACGACACAGGACCCTGCGCTGTTCCTTCGTCTGCTCGGCCCTCCCCGGGTTTGCTGCTGGTCCTTCCCGGGTTGGCTACCGTCCCTTCCACCTCCGTGGAAGGGCGGTTCCCCCTGGCCACTTTCCCCACTTCCGCGGGGGAGCGGCACACCGCCGGCCGGCTCTCTCGGGGGCTGCACAGGTGTTCCTTCAGATAGATGTTCCCCTTAGATGTTCCTGGTGCATATTGTCTTTCTCCTCCTTTATAGTCCTCTTCCACCAATCCCAACTCTGCTACCCACACGCCGAGTACGCTGTTCTCCTCCAATCAGGAGCAGGTCCTACAGTTTATTGGTTGAACTGGAGGCAGCTGTGTAGAAGCTGTTTCTCCCTTCTCAGCGCCATATTGTGGGAGAGCAGATGCATAGAATAAGTCTTAATTCCAGTAACTTAGTCTAGTCCGAGTTGCTCCCAGTTGCTCCCCACAGACTCCAATTTCCAAAATACCTCCAAGGCCCTCCAAATAATCCTTTCATTGAACATATGGGTGGATAATCCTAAGGGAACAAAGCAGTTCGGTGCATTGTGCCTTTGAACTAGCACTTGAGAAACATTTCTGAGGTTGCATTTGAGGTCAACGACAATACTCTGGAGTAAGAGAATGACACAAAAGACACTAGAAAAAAAAGTGCTTGCGGCTGACTTCATACAGCCCTAAATCGCTGAAGGGAGTTAGCCCCCCAAAGCATTTACCGTAAGAGGGTTATAAACACAAGGTCCCACGCTGCCATTCCTTTGGAAGTCAGCCTTCTGATGGAGTGACTATACTATAAGTCTACATTAAGCACAATTTTAGAACACAGATAAAGTTAATGCATTATTATAGAATATGAATTAAATGATCTATAAAGAATATTAGGATAATATAAAATAGGTAACATGACATTAAATGAGCTTCAATGGTGGTATACATCAATCTTTTTTATTCCACCATCTTTAAGAAAAACCTAATATATGCCTGTAACTAAAGCTAGTCTAAAACACATAAGACTTCATTATTACTGAACTACACAGACTGCAATTTAGTGAGCACAACGTACATAAAACGCAGATCAAACAACTAGGGGTACTTCTGTGCCTTCTCTTGGCCACAAAAGAATCTCAACTGGGGAGCACTGGGCCAGTCCAGTGCTGGGAAGCTGGAGGGAGGACAGGTCTTCACTCACTCTCCAGTCCTTCAGGAAATGCAAGTTCCTCTGAGTCATCCACCAACACAAGAGTAGACTACACATGAGAGGCCCTATCTACTGGTCTGGGACCTACCCAAACTCATACAGCAGGGTGGAAGAGTGCCGAAACCACCGGTTTAAGAGGAGATGGAGATCGGTATTTCAACAATGATGATAAACTCTCTGTGCCTTCACCAAGGTCTCAAACAATTATGTTTCTCCTCAAAATGTGGCAAAAAAAAATATCCCTCAGATGGTGGCTTCTTATCATTGACATTACAGTGGAATCACCAAGAAAGCTTCTGAAAACCAGAAATACTCAGATCCCACTCACAGAGAAGCTAGCTGAATGCATCCAGAGTACAACTTAAACACTAATAATGTTTTAGAGAGTCCTCCAAATAGTCTTAATATGCAGCATATGCAGCAAAGGTTAAAAACCACAAATTTACAAATCCAGATGACCTCAAAGCTTATGCACAATCCTCCAGTCTATGATTCTGTATCATACACTCACTTATCACTCTTAAGAACTATGAAATAGCACATTATTTAAAAAGGAATTTCAAATGATGGACAAAAAAAGTATTACACACCTACTGAACGACAGTAAATATAATCTTGACAGTTTTTCCTTCAAATGACATATTATTTTATGCATACATTAGTTACTGTATGATTATCTTACTGTACTATTATGTGTATGTAAGCTAAGATGTATAAAATGTATTAATCCAATAATTTTCCAGCTAATATTTTCATTAGTCTGAAAGTATATCTCCAATTGACATCAATATATTTATTCTCCAAATAAGAAAAAGTAGCACCTTTACATCTCAATTTTTAACAGTTATACTAATGATAAAGTTTTAATTACTGACTCTTGAAATTCTGCATTTCTTGGATTATGAATTCTTATATTTGGGATTCTAGAGGGAGAAATTGAAAAGGCAATAATTAATGCTAAAATCTGAAAAACTGAAAATAATCCTTCAAAGGATGGCAGAATTAGGAAATAAACTCAATCTTGAATAAATGTGCTTTATAGGTAACTCATGTTTTGGGGTAAAAAAACTGGTAAGAGTTACACCACGCATGCTTTCTTGACAAGATAAGACAAAATGTAAACCCCAAAGATATTCAGACCTAAGTCCCTTGTGAAAGTGAATGCTATAAATAAAAAGCAAATTAAATAAAACAAATATAAAATGTTGCAAATACAATATAAAGATATGTCATCCACTAGCAAATTCCAAGGTCACCACAAATAAAAGTCATACTGAATAATATTTACTAAACACTATGAGCCACTGAGGACTGTTTTTATGCCCTATTTGATACCTAAGGAAAAAAAGCTCAGATAATTTAAGTGACTTCCCAAGTCTCCCACCAAAAATTTTGGCAAAGCCAAAATCCAAACCTAAGGCACTCTGGACCCTAGAGATTCTTACCCAGCAAACATTCTAGAAGAGTACAACAGTAAAGGAGAAATCACTTTTATTTATTTCTTAAGTTTATCTCTTTTCACTTAGTTGAAAGGTAAAGTGATAAGGTTTGTGTTGGGGGGAGGAGGGGCAGAAAGAGATCCTCCATCTGCCGATTCACTCCCCAGATGCCTACAACAGCTGGAGCCAGGCAGGGTGAATGCCAGCACCCAATAATCACATCAGGTTTCCCAAGTCCGAGGAATGGATCCAAGCCCTCAAGTCATCACCACTGCCTCCAGCACTGTTATCAGCAGGAAAGTAGTTTGGAAACAGAGGCAGAATCAGTCCCAGTCACTCCAGTATGGGATGTGGTCATCCCAAGTAGCAGCTCAATCTGCTGGGCCACAACACTGGCTCTGAAAAACCATTTTTAAAAAGTCCTCCAACATCACTAATGCTAGCCAGCCAAACATCAGAAGCAAATCCGTTTTGTGTTTCCAAAGACAGCAAGAGACTCTACCTGAAGTTCGTGGGCCGTTTCTAAAGAAGTTACCTTCATTTCTGCACTTTCAAAGGAAACCATTCATCAGGAAACATCATACGCACTTATGTGTATGTGAATAGAAAACAGAATGAAATGCCCCAAAATGCCACAGAATACATTAATTTACAATCAACTCTAACGTATTAAACTACAGGTGCAAAATTGCCTTGATACCAGCATGAAAAAGTAAGGTTAAAAGGTGGGGAAAGATAACCTCATGAAAGCAGTAGTTTCAGTACTCCTACAGAATGTATTTATTTTTCGAGGAGCCAGGGACTCAATCTGGGTCCCTCATGTGGGTAGCAGGGACCTGACTACTTGAGCCATCAACCCTGCCCTCAGCACCTGCATTAGCAGGAAGCAGGAGTCAGCAGCCAGAGCGGGAAATCAAATCTAGGTGCCTGATGTGTGCCAGAGCCTGCCTGACCAAATGCCTGTGCCAGAATGTGTGTTTTGTTTTGTTTTGTTTTGTTTGTTTGTTTTTTTGACAGGCAGAGTGGACAGTGAGAGAGAGAGAGACAGAGAGAAAGGTCTTCCTTTTGCTGTTGGTTCACCCTCCAATGGCCACTGCGGCTGGCGCACCACGCTGATCCGAAGGCAGGAGCCAGGTGCTTCTCCTGGTCTCCCATGGGGTGCAGGGCCCAAGCACTTGGGCCATCCTCCACTGCACTCCCTGGCCCCAGCAGAGAGCTGGCCTGGAAGAGGGGCAACCGGGACAGAATCTGGCGCCCCGACCGGGACTAGAACCCGGGGTGACGGCACCACAGGTGGAGGATTAGCCTAGTGAGCTGCGGCGCCGGCCCAGAATGTTTTTTGCCATCTTTCATAAGTACTCGTGATTTTTTTTTACACTCATGTAAAGAAATCTTAAGCAAATGCTCAAATCTGAGTACAAAGACAAGCAGCAAGCCAGTTCTTTAAAGATATTTCTGGTTCTGTTCCCATTCAACCAAATACATAATCTTAGTCTCCCTGAATCACACAATTATTTATAAAAATTAGACAACTATGTTTTTCCACAAATGTTTATTACAAAAAATGTCAAACATGTAGCAAAGTCAAAAAGAATCATGCAATAAACACCCATAATATCTTCACTTAAAGTGTGCCTTTAATGTGTTACTATATTTGCTTTATCTTAGGCGGTACTTCAAAATATTCATAGGAAAATGCAACTGAAATAAGTTTTATTTTGTTGTAGAGAACTTCCAAAGCTATGCATAGTTTGCTCACAACATTCATTTCCAAGAACTTTCTGAAGACCTCTGATATATCTATCTTATATCCACTCACCACTCTGCTCTATTTTTGGTGCATTTGCAAAGTAAATACCAATCATCAGTATAACTTCCCCTAAATGTCAGCATGGCTAAACTGAGTTCAATAATTGCTTATGTGTTTTAGACAAAATTCAAAAACATGTAAAACAAAAATGTGTTAAGGGTACATTCACTTAGTTTTAATAAACCCATGTACTCAAAATACTACCAAGATATAAAATATTATATTTGGAGGTTTTTTTAAAGCTTTATTTTTCCTAAATAGCAGAGACTCTATTAGAAATAAATAAGAGAGGACGTCACCCTCAGTGTGTCCCTCCTCCTGTCCCAGGGGTGCCCAAGATCTTGCAAGCCCTCAAGAGGGAGAAAATCAACCCTTCAGCCGCTCTGTAAGATCCCTTCCAGTTCAACATGGCCAGTTCTCTGACTGCAGATGAAAGTAGTTAAACCATCTGCCTTTCACCAAGCACGAAACAAAGCCAATTCTTCAGAGACCGAAAGTTTCACTAATAAATTATAGCTGGTTTAATTCTTCACTGTGCTTAAGGCAACCCTGTATTTGCATCTCAGATAGTCATCTTTTGTAAGTGACTGTGAATTGCAATTAATGTTTTTCTCCACCAGGGCCAAGGTCTAGTCACAAACTGGAATCAGCCTTCATACATTCTAGCCAGTTCGCAAATAGGAGATTTCAAAAAGCTCTCAGAAAATGCAAATCCTTAAGAAACTACGTGCATTTCAACAATAGTTTGCTCCAAAATAAATTTAGCTTTTAATTCCACTTTTGCACAAACGTTGAGAAGTGCTCTCATACAACAGTGATTTGGGCAGCAATTTATAGTGACAAGCAGAGTTTTCTATACACAGAAAAAATATAATTCAATTTTGTGAGTTCTCTCTCTCTCTCTCTCTCTCTCTCACTCTATATCTCTCTCTCCCTCTCTCTCTCCCTCAACACCCCTGTAAGGTGCATCTTTTGAGTACATAAATGCAATACAAGGAAGCGAGAGAGGTTAGCTCTACTCCTCCTTCTTTGTGTGGTTTTAGGCAATGCTCCTAGTCTTCTTGGTCCTCAGTGCTTGAGACGGTAACATTGAGGGAGGAGCGACTAAAAGAATCCTTGACATTCCTAACCTCAATTATGTGAACAGTTTACACAAAACTCACGTCAAAAAAGTCATCCCACTGCAGGCAGTGAAGTACCTGGCAAAGAAAGATAAACCATAGTTCATCACATCACTCAGTCATCATAAGCATTCAGTCCTAACCACAAGGTTTAACTCAGACAACAAAGAGACTGAGTCCTGTTCTCAGCATTAATAGAGCTTTCTCAAAAGAACTGGCTGCTCTTTCTTGCTTTGCCACATTTTCTTTCTTTTCCCCATTTCTTCTTTTAAAGAAAATTCCAGCTCAGGTTATTAGAGGGCACCCCTAATCTGAAAACTCTGAATTCAAAAATTATTCCAAAATCTGGAAATTTTGAACGATGACATGATGCCATGAGTGGAAAATTCCACACCTGACCCCATGTGATGGGTTGCAGTCAAAATCCACTCACACTAGCAATATTGCATAAAATTACCATTAGGCTCTGTGTATGTGAATCATAAATAAATTTCGTGTTTTGACATGGGTCTTATTCCCAAAATATCTCAATATGTCCACACGAATACTCCAAAATCCCCCCCAAAAATATGAAGCCCTAAACACTTTGGGTACCAAGAATTTCAGAAAAGGGATACTCAACCTGTATTAAACATGTTTATAATATGGAATGTTTGTATGGAAGGGGGCCTGGCCCATGTTGAGTTCTCCTCAATATTTCTATTTATTTCTGTTTTAAGCAGAGTATTGGTCAACATTGCACATGATGAAGTTAAGCACATCAGAACTAGTACACTGGGCAAAAATTCTGGGAGGGAAGGTTTAAGCCATGAGCACATTCATTGCTCAGTACCACTGGTTCTCTTGGGTTCCTGCATATCTTTCCATCAGAAATGCTGGTGAACTCATTTCTAGATTATCCTTTCGAGAACAGCCAAGCAGACATGGCACAGAGCAGACTTATTAGTTGTTCAGTACAACGTAGCTCTCTGGGGTAAAGTTTGGCAAGGGTTACTTGCAGCCTATTGTGAAAGGGCTTCCTAAGCTCAGGGCCATTGGTGCTGATGAGAATCCTGAATTCACAGCACCTGCCTGGCCCACTCCCTGCCGCCCCTGAGAGACTTAAGGGTACAAAACAATTCACACACACACGAAGTGCATGCTATCTGCTGTGCAAGGCGTAAGAACTGGCCTGAACACCATGCTGTCCCGTAACTCTCCTTAAATCAGAGGATGCTGCGGCTTCAAATAACAGCACAGAAAGACTGTCAAAGATTCAAACAATTATGTATGTCTATTTGGACAAAGAAACTCTGGGAGAAAGTAACATGAGTAAGTTCAAGACTTCTCCAAATCTGCATAAGTTTAACATGTAATGAACACGTAGGGGGCAGCAACGGAGAAACAAGCCTCACGAACAACTGACATTTGAGAATAGGTAAAAAGCCACGGAGAACAGGTTATCTTCAGAGAATACTGAACTCAAAAGGTGAGTAAGCACTTCTGAAGCGTGTAACGTCCTTTGCTACTGGAGCTGCAAGTAGCTAAAGAAGGTAAAGAAGGAGAGGATTACAGAAATCTACACTGACTTCTTAAGAGTTTTTGAAATGCCCGGTGGATGCTGTAAATAACTGTGACCTAGAACATGTGTGTTACAGAGTTACCTGAGTTTCAGTGGCTGTGGCAGGACAGCTGTTACTCTGCATGACTGCAAATGAAGGCTAAGGTGCAGGACAGAAAGACTCAGTAACACGCACCGTGTGTAGAACACAGAATTACCACGTTTTCATCTAGACTTGCAGGATCAGCTTTGCCCTGAGCTTCTCAGTTGAATAAATTATATATTATTATTTTATTTGCTTCAAGATGTTCTCTGTAATTAAGCCGTATCTGACCTGTCTTGAATAGGAAAATAGCATGAGGTGCCAAGCAAAAAAACACAGCCTGAAAAGGCTCTTTCTCCCCAAATAAAAACAGACAGCAGTCAACAGCATGAGGACATTTCTCTCCAGCACCTAATAATATTCTTAGCATTTCATAGACATTCAGTAAAATATTCATCAAGCTAATTAACATGAACAACTTTACTTTCATTAAATACTTTAATCATAACAAAGTCATGCACAAACTGATCTTTTTAAAAAAAAAAATCAGTGATCTAGATTTGCTATTCAAATAAGAAAAATATCCATTGGGAAATCTGGCTGAAATCTCTTATTTCAAAAACTGCTTGGAATAAACATGTAATTACTTCACAGTTCCTATGGCATCATGATGAGTTTTTTTTAAAAAGCCTGCTTGTGAACTCCAGTACATAATTAAAATTTTTTATATTTGATTAAAGAAGGAAAAATAACTCAAACCAAAAGGTCTTTGTTTCTTTCAATTTATGGTAAAATGACCACCTCTAAGGGAAATGTAATTCCAAATGTAATTTACTATGAAGTGCTTACACAACTAAAGTACAAATGAAGACATTTTCCTGGAGTTTATAATACATTCTTGTTCTAATTATCTTGGAATAATAAAGTTTCTAATCCAGGTACCAAGAAAAAATGATACCACATCCCTAACGTCTCATATTCTCAGAACCTCAGAGCACAAACAAGGAGAAATTCGACTGGAGAAGCTACTCCAAGTTATGCTATTTCACAGGGGATGGGTGTTTGGCACGACCATTAAAGACACTGCTGCAGATGCCCACATTCCATCCAGGAGTACCTAGGTTCAAGTCCCAGCTCTGCTCCTAATTCCAACTTCCTGCTAATGCAGATCCTGGGGGTAGCAAATTACAGCCAGAATAGTGGGGTCCCTGCCACACACATGAGAAACCTGAGTGGGAGTTCCTGACTCCCACATTCACCCGGGACAATCTCCAGCTATTATAACCATTTAGGAAGTGAGCCAGCAAATTGAAACCCTTTCTCTTTCTCCAGTCCTCCTGGGTCTTGCAACAAAATAAAATAAAATAAAATAAAATAAAATAAAATAAAATATCGAAAACGCAGCAATACAGGTTTATTTTTAAGTTATCTCACAGTCAGGGATTCCCAAACTGGCCATTCATGAAAGGATTCTTTCCAGTAATAGGTCCCAATCCCAGCTACTGGTTTTGCACTTGGGATCTACACTTCAGCGTCTTTCATGTAAATTCTCCCAGTGATTCTGATTCTGTCTCAGGTTTGAGAGTTGTTCGGATGGGTCGAAGAAAACAAGCAGGAAAGGCAAACCACATCAAGTTTTGGGGTAAGGGGCTGGCAATATGGTGCAGCAGGTTAAGCCACAGCTTGCAACACCATCACCCCATATTGGAGCAATAGTTTCAGTCTCGGCTGTTTGCTTCAAATTCAGCTGTCTGCTAATACATGAGGGAAAGCAGTGGATGACTGCTCAAGCGCTTGGGCCCCTGCTGTCCACGTGGGAGATCGGATGCAAGTCCAGGCTCCTGCTCTGGCTGTTGCTGCCATTTGAGGAGTGAACCAACTGATGGATGCTAGCCTTCTCTCCCGCAGTCTCTCTTGCAGGCTCCCCGCTGCCCATCACACACACACACACACACACACACAGTCACTCTGCCTTTCAATACATAAATAAATCTTTTTTACAAAAAAAGTTTTGGGATGAGAAATAGGAGACACAGAAGGATTGACTGGGACCTGGGAAGGGTCCAGGGTTAAGGAGACAGAAACAGATCAGACACTCAAGTTGTACCAGACAGTGCACGGTGCTGGGTCACAGGCAGGAAACCAGACACGTGAGCCCCTGCAGCAAACACAACAGTTCTTCCAACAGGAAGACAGTTTTCTGGATGACCAGCTACACCACTTGTAAGAAAAACTTTGAGTTAAGTCTTTTCTGTAGAAAATATAAATGCTACCACATTAAACACATGTATGAATGATAAGACCTTTGTTTTTCAGAAATATTAGTTTTGTGGCCATGCTTTTTATGACTGAAAAGTTGAAGGGAGGGGTTATTTCACAGGAGGCACAGCCAGGACAATGGACCGTGAACTTGGTTAACTCAAAAAGCAAGAGGGAGTTCAGAAATGAGGGTACTTGACTAGCATGAAGCTCCCTCTGGTCTTCACACTTTGTGACTTCATGTATGTCAGTAATCCCTACAGCAGGGAAGGCACAGAACCCCCAAAATACAGAGAGAAGATACCTGCATATTTAGTGACGAAGTTGGAACAAACTCAGACTTGATTTAATCACTCAGCCACGATAGGATTGTGGGCACGGCACTTCACCTTGAGGCCATCCAGTGTCCTCACGTGTACAGCTGGATGGTGGACTATAAAGATAGTAACTACCTCAAGTGATATTGGCACAGGTTTTTTTAAACAGTGGGTAGCTGAATTAAATTACTGAGTACTGATCCAAATCTCAATTTCAGCATTACAGTGTATCACCGCATTTCAGTTACCCAAGTTTCTTAAATACTTCTCTACCAAGATTCTCTTTTGGGATGATTGGGGTGCAGCAAGTCAAACTGCCACTTGCAATGCCAGCCTCCCGTTCTAGAGCATCAGTGCAAGTCCCACCTGCTCCCAGCTCTCTGCTGATGTGCCTGGGAAGGCAGCAGAAGACGGCCCAGGTACCTGGGTCTCTGCCTCCCACCTGGAAGACTCAGATGGAGTTCCAGGCTCCTGGCTTTGGCCTGGCTAGGCCCCTGCCATTGTGGACATTTGGTGGAGTGAACCAGCAGATGGAAGACTCTCTCTCTCTCTCTCCACTTCTCTGTCACTCTGCCTTTCTAATAAATAAATGTAAATCTTTAAAAAAGATGACCTTTTATATGGTACAATTGCTCCTTAATGTACAATGCAGGTACAATAACTGGATAAATCGATCTGTAAGTTGAAAATATCATAAGCCAAGACTGCATTGCATTCAGTGAAGCTACTGAAAATCCCAGTTTAGCAACTGAGTGTGCTGTGGTGTGTTGGTCATCCCCCCTCATTGTAAATGACTGGGAGTTGTGCTCACTGTTACACTGTAGCTAGCCAGGAAAAGGTCAATATGCAAAGAACAGTTTCTACTACATGCTTGCAACTTTCGCACCATCATAAGGTCAAAAGATCGTAAGTTAAAACGTTATAAGTCAAGGACCACCTGGTTAGTTGGGTCTATGTGGGGGAACAAGATGCCAGATGGCAATGTATTTTAAAGACCCTTATCAAATATCTCTAATTTTAAGAAGGAAGAAAACTCAGATATAGAGGCCAAATGGCTATGAGCTACAGCTTTCTGTGGCAGTCTAGAAATTGCTTATTGAATTTTGATTACAGTTTTTCCCAAATCCACTTTTGATGAAACTGAAGAAGGCAATATACACCCATGATAAACAGTGCTGAGGAGGAAAGAAAATGGTCTCTTTGTTGCTCCTTTCAACTCTATCTGCTCCCCTGAAGAAACTGCTGGATCCGTGAGTAATCCCCGGCCTTCTTAATGAGCTTGCAAAGCCTTTCCTATATGAAAGTCGTGCTCCCAGCAACGTTCTCAGCCCTACAGGGCTGCTTTCAAGGGTTTCAGAGGTTAAACAGCCAGGCCTGGAGTCCAAGTTTCCTGATTCCCAGCCAGGGTTTTTGTAGCCACACCAAGATTCCTCCTGTCCTTGTAGATTATGACACTTGACACTGTTCTAAATGTTCTTCAGTGATTATCCAGAATACGACTTTCCTTTACTTTGTTTTGGTCTCTAAGTGCTCCCTGCTTATAGAATATATCACCCTAGGAAATGGTCAAGACCTCTGTCAACAGGAACTCTATATTTAGTAGGTATGGGGAAAAGAATTCCTATTCTTGTATAACCACAAGCAATCCTTTTCGCTTCACTGATCTCAGTTTCATTATATTAAAAACAAGAATGAGTCTCCATTACTTAGTACTCGTTCTGTCATTGTGAGTAGCACATAACCATTGCTTCAACAATTAAGTAAAAAACGTTTAACCCCTATGGCCATGTAGTATGGGCTTCCTTGAGCAATTCAATGCCTGATGTACTGTGAAGCCCACAGCATGGTCTAGGAGGAAAAGTCTCTCTAGGATGCTTTGAACTTGTTTCAGCACACCCTTACACCATTTCCCACACTCAGTGGACTTGTTTCAGCTCACAGTAAGGCAGCCACCTTCGCATCAGATTCATGTCGGTCCCTGCTTATCTTTAAGAACGTAAAACACTGGGTGTCCCAGAATTAAGTCCTATTCTTTGTCAACAGTCTTCTCCTAGTGACAGCACCCGATCTCATCACCACAAATTCCATCTATATTCCGATGACTTCTAGATTCCTACATTCAGCCTCGACTTTCTTCTGGACCCTAAACTCCTGTGTCCAACTGCCTTATTTGTATCACCATTTGGGTGTCTAATTGGCACCTCAACTTCTCATTTTTAAAACAACTCTGACTTGTTCATCTCTCAGTAACTTCCTCTTATTAAACCATAATTGGCCAGCGCCGTGGCTCACTAGGCTAATCCTCCGCCTAGTGGCGCCGGCACACCGGGTTCTAGTCCTGGTCGGGGCGCCGGATTCTGTCCCGGTTGCCCCTCTTCCAGGCCAGCTCTCTGCTATGGCCAGGGAGTGCAGTGGAGGATGGCCCAGGTACTTGGGCCCTGCACCCCATGGGAGACCAGGAAAAGCACCTGGCTCCTGGCTCCTGCCATCGGATCAGCGCGGTGCGCCGGCTGCAGCGCGCTGGCCGCGGCGGCCATTGGAGGGTGAACCAACGGCAAAGAAAGACCTTTCTCTCTGTCTCTCTCTCTCACTGTCCACTCTGCCTGTCAAAAAAAAAAAAACAAAAAAAAAAAAACAAAAAACAAAACAAACAAAAAAAAACCATAATTGTATTTTCCAACTGCTCAGATTTAAGAAACTTTGGAGCCATCCTCCACTCTTCTTCTTAAACCCTACAATCGATTCATCAACATATTCACTTGGCCGAACCTTCAAAATATATCTAGACTTGAAATAATTCCAATTCCATTACTAATACCCTGGTCTGGATTGTTGCATGGTCCACTCATGTTTCCTTCTGTCTCTGCCCTACCACCCTCACTTCAAGTATATTCTCAGGCATTCATGGAGTTTCAGAATCTAGTCCCTATCTGCCTCACAGTCTAATTTCCATCCTCTTTTGTTTGCTTTCCATGCAGACTGACGTAAGCTTAGTGCTTTCCATTCTTCCCTTTAGCAGGTGCTACCATACAGAACTGAGACGATTCAAGGTTAGAAGACCTGCATACAAGGAGCACCTCCACCACTTACCAAGTAGAAACAAAAGCCATTTATCCCTTTTGCATCTCAAACTGTTTCTCAAATGAGAACGCCAATAGTACTGGTTCTATCAGTCTGTAAAATCTGATTAGATATATGAAAGTGCTGAAAGAAAGTCAAGTGCTAGAGAAATGTTTAATACTCATTAAGTTACACTTCTCGTTGATGCCAAGTGCAGTGCACATCCATTTGCGAAGCATTCCCAAGGTGAACTAATAAAGCACGTCTCTTGATTTCCAAGTCCGATAGCACAGTTTGTGGGAAAGACTTATGATTTGTATCATCTTATACTACTGCATTTCAATCATCTGGCTGATTCTATTACTCGGAACCACACATATTTATGTAGCAAGACATTCTTTACAAGACGCCCTATGATTCATCACATATTTCACAGGTCGAACAAAACGCACACATTTTTGTAACCAATGTGGTTATTTGAATGCAATGAGCAGGGATTGCTTTAACCTATCATGATGAAAAAAATTAATGCTTCCTACATTGAAAGAAGTATCTATTATGGCACAAAAAAGGAAAGAATATTATGAAGAGTTCAAAAGTGGATAAAGCTGTGGCATGATGGTCTTTTAAGAAAAACATTACCCTAGCACACTCTTAAATATTAGTGCATGCTAAACTCTGGTCATAAGTATAAACTTCATAGGGAAATAGTTATCAAATTATATGTTCATAATTTTGAAATATTTTTGAAACTACTGACATATGTGTTAAAAATCCAAAAAGAAACGGTTTCAAGAAAAATAAGCAAGCTGCCAGAATCTCCGTAGCCTGTTTTCTTTCACATGTTTTAGTTGCAAACAATTAAATAAATAAATGTTTACTGATTGCTCTACTACAATGATGCAGAAAATAGAAAACAGGTTCAAGGAAAACTCAAAGTTAGGAGACTGAAACTTTGGAAATGACCCTGATTCCTTGTTGGCGCTGCTCCATGGCATGACACTGAACAACAACAAGATCAACACAGAAACAGAGAAGTTGACAAAAGGGCCCTCAGTCTTTTACCCCATAAATCACTACAGTGAGATACAGGCTGAATTCAAAGATACGATTTACTGAGGGTGAATACAACAACCACAGTAAAGAACAAGCTGGTTAGTCATACTTCTTTCATGGGAGAGCCTAAAAGCAAGGCAATAATTAATCTAAAACTAATTAAACATATCTTATTTTTATTCTAGAAACGTAACCCACAGAGGTTTTCACCTAAATTGGTTGGCTGCCCCCCATAAATCCAGCAAACCTGTTGTTGCTGTTGTTGTTTAGATATTCTGTATCTGCTTTAGTTCTTCCATCAGAGCAGCTGTATGAAACATGGTCTTTTTTAAATTTTATTTAATTTATTTATTTATTGACAGGCAGAGTGGATAGTGAGAGAGTGACAGAGGGGAAGGTCTTCCTCTTCCGTTGGTTGACCCCCCAGTGGCCGCTGTGGCCGGCGCACCACGCTGATCCAAAGGCAGGAGCCAGGTGCTTTTCCTGGTCTCCCATGGGGTGCAGGGCCCAAGCACTTGGGCCATCCTCCACTGCACTCCCTGGCCATAGCAGAGAGCTGGCCTGGAAGAGGGGCAACCGGGACAGAATCCGGCACCCCAACCAGGACTAGAACCAGGTGTGCCGTCACCGCAAGGCGGAGGATTAGCCTATTGAGCCGCGGTGCCGGCCAAGACATATGTTAAGAGCTCATGCTTTGGAGTCAAGCCACCCTTGTCTGAGTCCTGGCACTAACACTTCTCAGCTTTGTAACATAGAAAAAAATATCAACTGTTCTGTGCCTCAGTTTCCTTATCCACTAAATGGGTATTGTTACATTATCTATCTCATAAGGTTATTATGAATATTAGAAATAATGTTTTATTTAATATATTGAAATAAGCTGGCACATAGTAAGCACTGTATCTGCTAAGGCTACTACTAATAAACTGTAGGGGTTAGCAAACATTTTCTTAGAGGGCGCAGAAAATAAATATTTTTGGTTTTTGAGTGATGCATTCTATATGTCTTGTAACTGCAGGAACTCAGCTCTACTATTCTAGTGTAAAAGGAGCCATAGATAACAGGTCAAAGAGCAGGCCTGGCTGTGGTCCAAAAAAACCTTATTTTAAACACTTTTATTTATAAAACAAGTATTGAGCCTTAGCTTATTGAATCCTCAACTGTAATGTTTAGAAAACTGTTTCTATCCTAGAATCAAGCTGTGGCATTATTAAACATGGAAAAGACAAGCAAAGGAGAAAGAGTTTGGTGATTAAGACACCTGTATCCCACATCAGGGTGCCTGGTGCCTAGCCCTGACTCCAGCTTTCTGCTAATTCGGGTCCTGGGAGAAAGCAGGTGATATTTCACGTAAATGAGTTCCTGCTATCCATGGAAGAGACCTGGATTGTGTTCCCAGTTCCTGCCTCAAATGTGAGCCCAGACTGAGCAGTTTCAGGCATTTAGAGAGTGAACCAGTGGATATATGTGTCATCTATCTATCTATCATCTATCTATCTATCTATCTATCTACCTACCTACTTATCCATCCATCCATCCATCCATCCATCATCCATCTCAAATAAATAAATTATTAAACAAAATTAAAACAAGGAAAATCATTCCTTTAATACAATGCAGATGTCTACCTCACTGGACACCTGTGGAGTCTCTCCTTGGTCAGTGATTGTGAATTGAGACAGGAAAGCAACTGAGGATGCTTTTCAAAAAAAAGGTTAGAAATGGTATTTGTTGTAAGACAGTCACACTCTCTGTCTTCACGTCAGCCCCAATCCTGAGCGTTTCCAATATTTGTCTCTCTTGATTACTCTATGCCTATTTCAAAGTTGTATTTGACACTAACTTTAATCAAATTTTACTTCTACAAGAATAGAGATGTAGGGCTGGTGCTGTGGTGTAATAAGCTAAACCTCCTCCTGTGGTGCCAGCATCCCATATGGGCACCTGGTTAGTGTCTCGGCTGCTCCTCTTCCAATCTAGCTTTCTGCCTATGGCTTGGGAAAGCAGAAGGTGACCCAAGCGCTTGGGCCCCTGCACCAGCGTGTCAGTCCTAGAAGCAGCTCTGGGCTCCTTGCTTCAGACTGGCTCAGCTCCAGGCGTTGTGCCATCTGGGGAATGAACCGGCGATGGAAAATCTTTATCTCTGTCTCTTCCTCTTCTGTCTGTAACTCTACCTCTCAAGTAAATAAACAAATCATATGTGTGTGTGTATGTGTGTGTGTGTGTATATATATATGTCCACCAAATCATATATATATATGTATATGATGAAGACACAGACACATATACATACATATATACATATATATATGTATGTATGTATATGTGTCTCCTATATATAGAGAGAGAAAGAAGAATAGGGATGTGTGTAAGTCCAAGGAGGAAGCATAAACTCTCTGTAAATAGGAAGGCAATAGAGACGAGAAGATGAATGGGTAAATATGACCCAAGAGATAAGAAGCAATTGAGGAGATAGAAAGTCATAACTGATAAGGAAGAATTTAGAACGCCACATTCTTTGAGAAATGAGACATACAAGACAGGAGTAAAGGAAAGTAAAATAGGGGATATTTAATTTGCATAGGCCAATATTTCAACTTTCTTCAATTAAAATCTAACATAAATTTTAACTTTTAACAGCTTTACTGATAAAAACAGACATATGACAAACTGCAGGGCATCTTAAGTGTATGATTTGATTAGTTATATATTTAACATATTATATATCATATGTGATATATTATATATATTTATCAGTTCTTCTACCTTTTTTGTAAATTACAATGGAATTCCATAACAGCAGATAGAGATTTGTTTCATTCCTTTGATTTCTTATTACTGACTTACTGCATTAGCCAGAACCTCTACAGCAATATTGAACAGATGTTGTAAAAGAAAACAGCTGGCTGGCGCCGCGGCTCACTAGGCTAATCCTCCGCCTTGCGGCACCGGCACACTGGGTTCTGGTCCCGGTTGCCCTATTCCAGGCCAGCTCCCTGCTGTGGCCAGGGAGTGCAGTGGAGGATGGCCCAAGTCCTTGGGCCCTGCACCCCATGGGAGACCAGGAGAAGCACCTGGCTCCTGCCATCGGATCAGCGCGGTGCACTGGCTGCGGCGGCCATTGGAGGGTGAACCAACGGCAAAGGAAGACCTTTCTCTCTGTCTCTCTCTCTCTCACTGTCCACTCTGCCTGTTAAATAAATAAATAAATATAAATTAAAATAAATTAAAAAAACAGCCTATATTTTTTTTCCAGATCTTTAGGAGAAAAGCATTAGTGTTTCACCACTAAGTGTGCTGTTAGACATAGATTATTTCACAGATGACTTTTTTTTTTTTTTGACAGGCAGAGTTAGATATTGAGAGAGAGAGAGAGAGAGAGAGAGAGAAAGGTCTTCCTTCTGTTAGTTCACCCCCCAATGGCGTGCTGCGCCGATCTGAAGCCAGGAGCCAGGTACTTCTCCTGGTCTCCCATGCGGGTGCAGGACCCAAGCACCTGGGCCATCCTCCACTGCCTTCCCGGGCCATAGCAGAGAGCTGGCCTGGAAGAGGGGCAACCAGGACAGAATCCGGCGCCCCGACCGGGACTAGAACCCAGGGTGCCAGTGCCGCAGGCAGAGGATTAGCCTACTGAGCCACAGCACCGGCCCACAGATGACGTTTCGAAGATTGATGAATCTCCTTTCTGTTATTACCTTGGTGAAGTTCTTGACAGGATATTAAAAGGTTAAACATAAAATGTGTCACATGCAACTTTTGCAAACCTTGACAACATAAATTTTAAAAGTATTCATTATTTACATTTGAAAACCAATCAGTGCAATTCACTACATTAATAAATCAAATATAAAACGTGCTCATGTACCGAGTTATAATGATCGGTTTTCATATGTTAATCTATTAAAGCAAACAACACTGGATCAAGATGTATTACCAATTTTAGATATTTAGGATTCAATTTTCTAAAATTTTGATGAAAATTTTCACCAGTATTCATAAGCATTATGAAGCATTAGTTTTATTTTCTCGTGATATTTTAATTTGCCGCAATTTCAGAACCATGATTACAAAGACTGAGTTGGAAGAAAATCCTTTCCTCTTCACATTTTTGGGACTCCTTGTGAAGAATTGTTATTAGGCTTCAAATGTTGGGTAAAGTCCTCCAAGGAAGCCACCTGGGCCTCAAAAATTTCTTGTGGAATTATTTTAACTTGAAAAATAATTTCTGTAACAGATATAGAACCATTTCTTGAGTGATCTTTGGTTTGTGTCTTTTATAGAATGCATACATTTTATTAAGTTTAAGAATATATTGCACACAGTTCCTCATATCTCATCCTAATCACTTTAATATCTGCAGAATCTGTACAGATTTCATCACCTTGATTCCTAATATTGGTCATTGGTTGCTACCTTTTTTTCCAGTTTGGCTACAACTGTGTCAACTTTATTAATCTTGTCACAATCATTTTGGAGTCTCACTTACTTTCTTTTTTCTACTTTGTTAACTTCTGCTCCAATTTTATTATTCCCTCTTTTATGCCTATTATTTGTTTAAGCTTCTCTTCTGTTTCCAATTTCTTATTGCAACAGCTGATGTCATGTAATGGAGATCTTTATTATGACACTGGCATTTGCAGTTATAAACTTTTCCTTATAAACTGCTTTAATAGCAAATTTTGATTTTGGGAATTCTCATTTTCTTTCAGTTCAAAATACTTCCTCATTTCTCTAGATTTCTTCTTTGACTCAAGGGTTAGTAAAAGTGTTAGTTTCCTAGTACTGGGAATTTTCTAGAAGTAGTCATATTATTTTCTATTAATGTTAAGAGAACATATCTTTTCTGTTTTTCATTTTCTGCCATTTCCATTTATCTTGTTTAAGGCTTACTATTATATTTTATTCCCTTTATTGACCTCTTTGCTGTAACTCTTTGCAATATTATTTATGATTTGCTTTAGAATCTGTATTATACATCTTCATCTTATAAGAACTCACCTTCCAGTAATATACCATTTCAAGTGTAGAATAAGAAACTTACAATGGTATATCATCACTTTTCCCTTTGTCTTAAAGCTATTACTGACATATATTTTACTTCTACCTATGTTATAAACCATATAATAAATTTTTCTTTTTATATTGAATATTTATTGAATATTGAATATTTATTGAATAAATATTGAATATTTATTGAATATTTATTGAATATTATTGAATATTCAATTATATTTTAATTAGGAAAAAATTTTCACCAAAAGAATAAGCAGCATGTCAGTGAGCTGTGGGATATCAGTTGGTTTCATATGCAATTAATTAGAATTCCTGCAGAGGAGACAAACTGATGTAAGGGAGAACAAAACATAGAAGAATGTTTGATCAAATAATGGCTGAAAATTTCTAAATTCAGTGAAAATATAGATTTGTGTGATCCAATAGTTTTAATAATACCCAAATACAAGAAAAATGAAGAAAACTGTACTATTTTCCCTTTTCTTTTTTTTTTAATATTTATTGATTTATTTGCAAGTCAGCGTTACACAGAGAAAGGAGAGAGAGAGAGAGAGAGAGGTCTTCCATTCGATGGTTCACTCCCCAACTGACCACAATGGCCGGAGCTGTGCCCATCTGAAGCCAAGAGCCAGGAGCTTCTTTCAAGTCTCCCACGTGAGTGCAGGGGTCCAAGGACTTCGGCCATCTTCTACTGCTTTCCCAGGCCATAGCAGAGAGCTGGATTGGAAGTGGAGCAGCCGGGGCTTGAAGCGGCACCCATATGGGATGCCGGTGCCTCGGGCCTGGGCATTAACCCTCTGCCTCTGTGTCACAGCGCCGGACCCTCTCTGCTTTTCAATTCTTTGAGTAGATGTAGATTTTACTCTGTTGTCATTTACTTAAAACTTAAAGGATTGATTTTTTTTCAACTTTTATTTAATAAATATAAATTTCCAAAGTACAACTTTTGAATTACAGCATCTTTTCCCCCCATAACCTCCCTCCCACCCACAACCATCCCATCTCCCACTCACTTTCCCATCCCATTCTTCATCAAGATTCATTTTCAATTATCTTTATATACAGAAGATCAACTTAGTATAGACTAAGTAAAGATTTCAACAGACTGCACCCACAAAGACACACAAAGTATGGAGTACTGTTTGGGTAGTAGTTTTACTGTTAACTAGCATAGTACAACACATTAAGGACAGAGGTCCTACATGGGGAGTAAGTGCGTAGTGACTCCTGTTGTTGACTTAACAACTGACACTCTTGTTTATGAGGTCAGTAATCACCCGAGGCACTTGTCATGAGCTGCCAAGGCTATGGAAGCCTCTTGAGTTCACAGACTCTGACCTTATTAGACAAGGCCATAGTCAAAGTGGAAGTTCTCTCCTCCCTTCAGAGAAAGGTACTGCCTTCTTTGATGGCCCATTCTTTCCACTGGGATCTCACTCACAGATCAAACTTCTGTTTGTCATGGAAGGCCTTTATTTCACCTTCTTTTATAAATGAGAGCTTTGCAGGGTACAGTATTTTGGGTTGACAGTTTTTTCTCTTAAGACTTGGAGTATATCTTGCCATTCTCTCCTAGCCTGTAAAGGTTTCTGATGAGAAGTCAGCTGTGAGTCTAACTGTAGACCCTTTAAAAGTAATGTGGTTCTTTTGTGCATATTTTAGAATCTGTTCTTTACTTTTCACTGTGGAAAGTATACAACGTGAATGGTGAAGATCTTTTCTGGTCATGTCTATTGGGAGTTCTACGTACTTCCTCTTGGATGGCCCTTTCTTTCTCCAAATTGGAAGTTTGTAATCAATTAGTTTCTACTATTGTGATCAAGCTTAGTTTTATCTTTTCTTCTGCAGAGTATGTCCTGTTGGGAATTCTGGTGTATTTTTAATCTTAGACAGAGGATACATTATCCCCAAAAATCTGATTTGGGTCTTTTTATAGTTTTCTTGTCACCTCAATCTCTCTTTTAGTTTTTTAAACACATGAAACACAATAATAATTACTTTAGTGTGATTATCTTGTAATCCTTTCATCTGTATTAATTTTGAGATACTTTTGAGTGATTGCTTTTTCCTCATGATGAGTCATGTTTTCACAATTCTTTGCTACCTGAAACTTATTTGCAGATACCTTTTATTATGAAGATAATGTAATACTACTAAGGCAATAAATAAAATATGTAAAATATCTTTATTATATTCTCTACTAGAAATATAACATATTTTCAAACAATCTTCCTAATATTTTCATACATTTTGTTTTTCTTTTGCCTCTTAGGACAGTTCTGCAGTACTGACTGAATGCCAGACATTACACTGATTGAATTTTAACTTGTGAGCTCCTAGATATGTTTATATGCCAGCAACTATTCTTGAATTCTGGTCTAGGAAATAGTTATTTTGATCTCTATTTTTTCCTCTCAATTTTGTTGGAAGGAACCACAGCAGTAGGCAAACTAGGAATAACACCAAAGTGCTTCTCAGTATCCCACCTGATACACAACAAATTATGAAGGTTTTCACGTGGTGCTGTGTCGGACCATGCACTATCACTCGCTCTGTGTGAGCCCAAAGGTATCCTCCGATGATCCTTGTGGGTGGTTATTTCCTTAGCTCTGGGTGATCTCACATAAGCACACTAGCCAGTAGCCAGCTGAATATTTGGGTTGGACATTCTGCTGAACACAATAGGGGAATTCTCTGCGGAGTTCTTCCTCTGCCCAGATCTCTCCTCTCTGCTACTTTTTGTCCTGAAAATTCTAGGTTCCTTCAACTCCTTGAACTCCCAACTCTGTCTTCTCAACTCAGGGAGACTTCTGATTTCTGCCTGCCCCTCCCTCCCTGTTCTAGAGACAAGGAGCTGAGGAAAAACAAGACTCACCTCATTTACTTCGCATCACCCAGCTACCACTATCCTCGGTTGACCGATGCCCAAACTACTGCTATTAGAAACTGCTTTTCCATACAGACTGCCCAGCTTGTTAGCTACTTCAAGCACAATGACAAATGTAGTTCCTGTTATGTCATATTGTAAAGAAGCAGTTCTCATAGCTTCAATTAAGATTTTACTCAGTCCCATATCAAGAAATATAATCATCAGATCAAATTGCATTAGAAACCTTGTTAAAGAAGTAGTTTATACATTATCAGCATTCTTTGGGAATTATGAGATTACTTAGAGATCAGAAACTCCATCTTAGCTTACAGGCTCACTAATGATTCAAAGTGGAAAACACAATAATGAGTTACAGCAATCAATGGACTTTAGGAAGGCAGCTAGTATCTTGAAGATTAAATTGCCTTGTGTGGGGTCAGAATAATTTCTTTAAAGTAGAAAATCTCAATTACCACAACCCAAATCAAGGCTAAAGAAGAATGAGTATCATGTGAAGGTACCAACCAGTATATGGAACCCAAGAGCTGGGAAGGGTGAGAGCCAGTGGAGTACCGATTCTGAGCTGCCTGACAGCAAAGTGTCAATTAGGCTAGCGTCATCCTCAAAACTGCTTCCCTCCCTTCCCAGTGCCTATGTTCCCAGAACATCTGTGAGCTTTCATGATAATGATTTTCAAGTTAATGATTTAATATTCATCCAGCAAAGATTATTTATGTTTTAAAAGAAAAAAAAAAGACAAACAGGGGGAGCACTGCTTAACGCCAAGAAATCATTAATGGGCATATTTTCAGGAAACCATCATTAATCAGTAAACAATACATTGTGAGTGTATTTCTCATTTACCTCCATTCATATACATAAGTTACCACCAACCCTGCCTATTAATCTGCACCTAATAGCTCAAACATGGTAACTGTGATTTGTTTAGGATTCAGAATTGAATTACAGTGCCTTTGATATGAGGTATTTGGAAATATAACCTCTAGCAGTACATTCAGAACCACCTTACCACAATTAAAGAGTAAGATTTCCTTTGAGGCCCTATAACTTAAGACAATATAGGACATTTTGAATGAGTGCAAATGTTAACTGAGGTCAAAGCTCTATTATCAAAAGTTTCAACAATCATGGGAGACTAGGCAAAGACAAATCTAGTTTATTTTAAATAAAGAAAAGAAAAAACTAAAAGCTTTGTTGGTGGCTTTCAAATCATTGAAGTGACCGAAACTGCTGACCTGCTTCTCAAAATTTTGATATCAATGAAATCACACTAAACATCAAACAAAATGTACAAACATATACCTCACTGACAAGTTTAAGAGGAAATCCTAGGTCCTCTTGCAAGACTAAAACATAATCAAACCTACCTGTGCAGAGCAGATCAGTGCAGGTGGCTACCTCTTCACTCAAGCAGCATCTTTCCTTAAGAAATCCATGAATACTGGGGCCCGTGCTGTGGCGTAGTGGGTTAGGCCACCGCCTGCAGTGCCAGCATCCCATATGGGCACCGGTTTGAGACCCGGCTACTCCACTTCCAATCCAGCTCTCTGCTTTGGCCTGGGAAAGCAGTGGAAGATGGCCCAAGTGCTTGGGCCCTTGCACCCGTGTGGGAGACCTGGAAGAACCTCCTGGCTCCTGGCTCTGGATCAGCACAGCTCCGGCCATTGCAGACAACGGGGGTGTAAACCAGCAGATGGAAGACCTCTCTCTTTCCCTCTCTGCCTCTCCTTCTCTCTGTGTAATTCTGACTTTCAAATAAATAAATAAATCTTAAAAAAAGAAAACCAAAGAATACTTTGAGGTACAAATAGATGTTCTTTCCCCAAGTAGTTTGAATTGAATGCCTTCAGGTGAGGGGTATACATCTGCAATGAAATCTTCACAAATAATTAAAGTTCTGGGTTTATCATGCATAAAAAGAACTGAAGAATACCCTCAAAAGTCAGCTAAAATAAATAGTGATCTGGTTGTTATGAAATTTCCATATTAACCACATTACACATATGGTCTATTGCCATAGGAGCCCTTAAGTTATATTTAAAAAGTAGTGACAGATGAGCTTCAAATGAAACCACTTAATCATCCTAAATTTTAAGTCCTATGAGGAAATTCCGGTGATATTCAACATTTAAAAGCCTTTGTTAAGAGTACTGTTTTGCCACAGTGATAGCCTAGTCACTGGAGCTGAGCTTCTGGAATCACTGAAACTGCTGAATGAAATATCTGCAAAATGTCCCCGAACATATCAATAGATGGCAGAAGAGTAAAAAGAAATTACGGCTGAGAAGAGGAGGGGATCCAGAGACAGAAGCAGAAGGCTAAGGGCAGCTTTCAACAGAAAAGGAGACTCGGGCTGGGTTGACATGACCGCTGGATTCCAATGTATTGTAGGGATGGATCAAAGGACAGAGAATATGATCTGAGGTCCACTCAGACTAGAAACTCTCAAGTGACAACCCTCAAAACTCAGGATTACCTAATTTGGGACTCATAAGAGTGAAAACCAAGTTTGGACAACGCAAGGAACTTGCTCAAAAACTGTTCTTCCAGCAGCTTGAACTAAGGGAAGAAATGCCACTATCCTCTGAGACATTGTAAGCAAAAAACCATTCCCAAACGAGGTTTGTATTCTGAATTGATATTTCTATTTTGTAGTCTAACACTGCCAAGTAGAGAATTTAAAGTCCTGATCTGTTAGTACTTTCACACACTCATCAGAACCAAAGGAAAAAAAAAAAACCTTTCATTAAATAATTAATTCCAATCTCCCACAAATTATTCAATTGTATTTACAAATCTTATATGACTTTGATGACAAAATCCAAGAGTAAAAGAAATTAAAGACGTATGAAGATAGAAACAGAAATCTTAAACTATTGATAAGCTAAATCACCATCAATGTAAAAAAAAGATTATATGCAGATTTGGTTCATCTCAAGAATGCTAAATAAGTTAATATTGGTTAGTCAATTATTCTAATTCACTACATTTAGAGGCTAAATAAGAATAATTACCATTTAAGGAAAGGCAGAATTCTTTAACCTGGTAAAAGGTATCTATGCTTTTTTTAAAAAAGATACTACATTGCATAATTGATAAGTAATTGAAAGCATTCCCTTTATAATTGAGAACAGAACAAGCGAGCTTTGAGTTATAACTTCTATTCAACATTGGAAGACTGTCAGCACAGCAATAAAATTAAATTAAATTACAAGCACAGGACCGAAAAGGAAGAAACAAAACTACATGCTTATTTGCAGATGACCTGATAGCCTTTTTGCAAAATACGGTGATAAAATATTTTGAAAGACTGAAAGGACATTTCATAAAAGTGAAAAATATCAAAATGAAATGTATTTCCTACACAACATCTACAAATGATTATAACGAATTTTTAAATATATATTGTCATAAAAAATAGAAAATATATTAATAACTCTACCAAAACCTGTATAAATTTTCCAGAGAAACATATTTAAAATTTATTAAACAGTATTAAAGAATGCTAAAAAATGTGTATGTATACCATATTCATGGACTAAAGACTCAATGTCATAAAAATAATCCTTACCAAATTAACCCATAGATTCAATGTAATTACAGTCAAAATCTAAACAATGAGACTTGACAAACTGAATTCCAAATTGATAAACATAAAAGTACAAATATAACCAAACTCCCAAACAACAACAGGAGAGGGCTTGTGATGCCAAAGGTCAAGAATTATGTGCTACTCAAAGGGATCTCAACACCAAATTCATTTGTTTTACAAAACACATGCATTTCATTGTTATTCTATGTTTCTTACATTGTTCATCTGTATCAGTGTCTATGTGGGCACTAAATTATGGAGCCACAGAAAAGTTCATTTAGACTCCTTTTACCTTTTAACTATCTTCACCTTCACCCCAAGGCCCTTTGGTTGGTCACTGGTCTCTTAAATCCAGTTCCTTTTCTGTAGTAACTGACAGTCCAAATGCATGCACTTACCCATGCTTACCTCCACTTTTATTAGAAGGTAAAAAGTCCCCCTGCTCCCAATTGCTCATTACTTCCTCCACCAACTACATCAGAGCAGCATTTACAGTCTCACATATCTTTAGAATGTGCCTGCAGTCAAGCCAATGATCTGCTTTAGATTTTCAGTAATCCCCCTTCTTACTGCCAACAGGATCAAGTTCACACCCTGAGTGTTAAAGATCCATTATGCTATATCTTCCAGAGTCGTTTCTGGCCAAAACCTAAACCGTTAGACACCCTTTGCTGTCCACACTAGACTAATTACTACTTGCTTTACTTTCACAACATTTATGAACTTCCACATCTTCAGCTTTTACCTTATTTGACTCTAAAATCTTGCCCCATCTTTCTTCCAGAGGGAAATACATATATACATATATATGTGTATATAAATGACTTCAAGATCCAAATTATATGTAATTAACCTTCTCTAAAAAGTCTTCTTGCACTTTCATATTGATAATTAAAACAAATATTATATTTTTTCTGGCAGATTTGGTAATATTTTCAGGAATGTAACACATCTGTATCCTCCAAGTACATTCCTGAAATACATCAAGTACAAAATATTGGCCATATTAACATCTTACAGTGCATCACAGTTTTCCAATTCCATGTACATTTAACCTTTAGATGTTTTATAGAATATGTATCACTATCCCCATGTTACACATGAAAGAACTTAATCTCAGAGAAGCATGATAAATAAATTAATAAAACAGAATCAGACACAATAGACCTAAGATTTGCATTAGGTCTCCTACATAATATTCAGTGCTCTTAATTAAATTATACCACCTAGATTTATGTTATTAATTTTATTGGATTTCATTCTGTTCCACTATGAAAGCCTCCAAAATGAAACCTGGGAATGGTATTTTGGAGAATTTCGAAGTCTGCATTAGAAAAGGAAAACCATGTTGTACATAAAATAAGTTAACATGACAAAAAGAACAGTTCTTTAGCAGACAACTAGGATACACTGAAAGTCTGTGAAGTTGAGTTTGATGAAGACAATTAAAAATACACACTTGTGTCAAGTGGAAGAATATTTTCAATGACATAGAAAGTGATGGATTAGTATGTGGGGAGCAGCTCGGACTAGACTAAGTTACTGGAATTAAGACTTGTTCTATGCATCTGCTCTCCCACAACATGGCGCTGGGAGAGAAGAAAACAGCTTCTACACAGCTGCCTCCAGTTCAGCCAATAAACTGTAGGACTTGCTCCTGATTGGAGGAGAGCAGCGTACTCGGCGTGTGGGCAGCCGAGTTGGGATTGGCAGAGGAGGACTATAAAGGAGGAGAGAGACGGCATGCACCAGGAACATCTAAGGGGAACATCTAAGGGGAACACCTGTGCAGCCCCCGAGAGAGCCGGCCGGCGGTGTGCCGCTCCCCCGCGGAAGTGGGGAATGTGGCCAGGGGGAACCGCCCTTCCACGGAGGTGGAAGGGATAGTAGCCAACCCGGGAAGAACCAGCAGCAAACCCGGGGAGGGCCGAGCAGACGAAAGAACAGCGCAGGGTCCTGTGTCGTTCCTCCATGAAGAGGGGGAGCGACATAATGGTGCCGTGACTCGGATAGGAAACTTAGGAGGGAAGAAATGGGAAAATACCGGAGAGAGAGACTAACAAACAGCCTAGGGAAAAGCCGGACGGAAAAGGTGCCAGAAGAAGCTATTGAAAGCCTAGGCATAGACTCGGATACGGACTGTGGGAAAGAAGTTAGGATTTAAAGTGAAAGCAAGAAGAAACTTAGACTCAGATACGGACTGCAGGTTAAAAGTGAAAGTGAAACCTAGAAGAAACTTAGACTCCGATACGGACTGTGGGGAGAAGCCAGGAGAAATGAGGGAGGAATATTTTTGGAAGAAAACTTAGGGAAACATACCGGGTAGAGAAAAATGTTAGGGAGGATGAAGCCGCGAGTGCAGGCCGAGGCAGAAACGTAAGCCACCTTGGAATTCTTCAAGTCACCCCGGGGAGCAAGAGGCGAAGATCTGGAACCAGAGACGTGGGCCGCCAGGTTGAAATTCGCCAGGTTAGGCCCGGGGAACTTGAACTGAATGCCAGTGGCGGAGACGTGAGCTACGCTGTGTGATTCGCGGAAGCCGCCGCGTGCAGAGAGAGCACGGGGCGTGAATAGATAGGGAACGCGGGGCTGGCGCGAGGCCGTGGTGCGGGCGCGAAGTGCGTGGAGACCGCGGAGCGTGCGCGCGAAGCCGAGCTGCGCAGAGCCGGGAGCCCGCCGGCGGGGCGAGGCGCCGGGAAGCCGCGCAGAGCCGTGAAGCAGCCTCGGGGCGAGCTGCCGAGAAGCAGCCTCGGGGCGGGCGCCGGGAAGCCGCAGGGATAAGAGAAACAGAAGTTTAGAAGTAAAATGAGAGAAATAGGAATGTTGGCAGACAGAAGTAAAATGGGAGAAATAGGAATGCCCGGAGATAGAGAAATAGAGAAATAGAAAGGCCTCCCCACAACATGGCAATGAGAGAGCTTGGATTCGGTCTGCCTGATTAGTGAGGCGATGAGCACCTGCGGGCGGCTAGCAGCTTATGCGCCGCAGGTCACCGAAGATAGGCACGAATCAACACCAATAGGCCTCCCCACAATATGGCAATGAGAAGGCTTGGATTCGGTCTGCCTGATTAGCAAGGCGGTAAGCACCAGCAGGCGGCTCGACCAGAGTATGAGCCGCAGGTCACCGAACACAGGCACGCATCAGCGCCTAAAAACCTTCTCACAACATGGCGAAGAGAGGACCCGGATTCGGTTTGCCTGATTGATAGGACTTGTAAGAACCTGTGGCAACTCTAGCAAGTAGAGCAGAGTGTGTGCCGCGGGACACCGAAGACAGGCGCGTATCAACGCCAAAAAATAAAAAGAAAGGGGGATCTGTGGGGAGCAGCTCGGACTAGACTAAGTTACTGGAATTAAGACTTGTTCTATGCATCTGCTCTCCCACAACATGGCGCTGGGAGAGAAGAAAACAGCTTCTACACAGCTGCCTCCAGTTCAGCCAATAAACTGTAGGACTTGCTCCTGATTGGAGGAGAGCAGCGTACTCGGCGTGTGGGCAGCCGAGTTGGAATTGGCAGAGGAGGACTATAAAGGAGGAGAGAGACGGCATGCACCAGGAACATCTAAGGGGAACATCTAAGGGGAACACCTGTGCAGCCCCCAAGAGAGCCGGCCGGCGGTGTGCCGCTCCCCTGCGGAAGTGGGGAATGTGGCCAGGGGGAACCGCCCTTCCACGGAGGTGGAAGGGATAGTAGCCAACCCGGGAAGAACCAGCAGCAAACCCGGGGAGGGCCGAGCAGACGAAAGAACAGCGCAGGGTCCTGTGTTGCTCCTCCACGAAGAGGGGGAGTGACATTAGTATAAGAACCCACTTTTAATGTGCTGTGTAATTTGATAAAATGCTTCAAGCTGGAAAAAGTTCCCTGCAGTTTCCTTCCCTATACTTCCTGACAACTCCATCAGGAACACTGACCTCAAATTTGAGATAACTGAATGCTCTCCACACCCTGGCCATGTCCTAACTAATATCTCTCCTGTGAAACAAATTCCAGTGAGCAGCCTTCGATTCTGATGGGAATGTGACAGAGACATGCTCAAATCAGAACAAGGGTCACACCTGCCCACCCTGACTCCCCTTTGGCAGTTTTTTTATTTAACTGATGAGCTGATGTCAGAAAAGGAACATGAGAAATGAAGCACAAACTATTTCCAAAACTAAACTTGGCAAACATGAGTCAGAGAATTTCAGGGCCTATTACAGCTGCAGACTGCTGGTTGCCATGATTGTGCTGGGACCTTGAATCTGAGGGCCTAGCAAGAGTGACCAGCAAAGGTGTCCCATCTCCCCTTTCCACTGTAAGTGGCCCTGCGGCACCCTGGTATCACTTGAGAGCAGCCCTTGCTTCCAACGCCAGAGGCACCAGGATTCAGAAAGCTTTAGGGCTTGAAATAGCCTGAGAGATTTCCAAGCCTTGGAGACTGAGGCTTGAGAAAGCCAAGGAATTTCAAAACCACAGAAGAATAGTTCAAGTAAAAAGCCAGATTTCCATTTAATTTATCATTTGCTCTGCTTCTCCTGACCAGCAAACAAAGAAAACGTGAACTACATACCTCTAAATCTATGTAAGGATATAGTATGGCGAACAAAAATGTGTTTATTTGATAGTAGAAAAACTTGGGAAATCATGACAGCTAACTTGAAATATTAGAATGAGACTTTGAGGCCAAGTAAATGTGAACTATTTCTAAGTCACTGTTTAGGTAAGTATTGGTTGCATCTTACTCAGTACACTGTGAAATAACTAAGTCTAAAAAGTACTTATTTACACATTCTTGTGCTCCACACAGAGCTTTATTCTTCGTTATTCTTAAATAAAGAAAATCTCAGGAAAATTTTCTAATAACACATATTCTCATTATCATAATTTATTATAGTAATTATTTTCAGATGCTAAATTGAAATAACTTTAGCACACAATTATGTACTTAGTAATGACCAATCATTTATACATAAACATCTACCTGCAAATGGTGAAGACTAAATCACATCAGGTATTGCATCTTATTTCATACTTCTGTGACCCCAAGATTAACCCATGTTTCATTCATAGTAGGTGCTTGATACATTTTTGATGCATTACTGAATATTTGTAACTCAGAGCCATGTGCTTGAACTTAGTTCTGTGTAAACACAGAATTGTGAGTACATGAGCTCTTCAAGTCAATCCAGATGGCAAATGAAATCTGAACCAGAAATTACTGAAAGGCTATACAGCCAAGAGCCTATTCACACATTAGTGAATGTGAATTGAAAATTGTTGATATATTTGAGTGTATTAGGCATATGAGCAAATGGTCTGGAGAGTAACATATAGAAAATGTTTATATTGATTACATCTGATAACTTCCCACAAAAAAAAAAGGTCTACTTGGGGGTTTTATCCTCTCAATCACAAAATTTCATGGACTTAAGATATGAATGCATTTTGTATATGGTAAGAAAAAAAAAAAGACCTTTATCCAACAAGTGTTTTTATAAAGATCATCTTTCCACACACACACAAAAAAAATGTAGTTGTGATTTAAAACAACCATCTGTGACCTCTATATTTATGTTATAGTGAAAAAAGTAGTTTTCTAAGTTTCTGACAAAGGGATGTGTATTTTACATTAATTAAATGCCTATAATAGGTGTGAGGGTTCGATGCAGCAGTTAGGATACTGCTTGGGTGATCTGCATTCCACACCAAAGTGCACTGGACTCCATTTCCCCTTCACTTCTGATTCCACCCTCCTGCTAACATGGACCCTGGGAGGAGGCAAGTGATAGATCAAGTAGTTGAGTCCTGGGCGTCTACATGGGAAACTCACACTGACTTCCAGTCTCCTGGATTTGACCTCCCCCAGCCCCAGCATTTTGGGAGTGAATCAACAGATCTTCCTATGTTTATCTCTGTCTCTCTCCCTCTCTCTCTCTGTGTATCTCAGTGCCTTTCAAATAAATGAAAATAAATACATTTTAAAATTTTAACTCTTATTTTAATACTATGAATATCACAATATCATGTCCATTTATAAATCAGAAAATTGAAACAGAAAGGACTTAAATAATCTGCCAAAATAACAGTGATTATGTGGGGGTGTTTGTATTAGAACCCATGTACCTCTCATTCCCAAATCTAAGTTATTAAAAAATCATTATTTTGTGTTCCTGAAACCTTGCTGTTAATTTCTGAAGCCAACTCAAATTTGTGAAAGACTACTCATGTGAAAAAAAGAGAGAGGGAGAGAGAGATAGAGAAAGGGAGAGAGAGAAAGCGAAGAAAAACTGTCCATGGCACACTTAATTTAAAATAAATAACTAATAAAATTTTTAAAATATTTTTAAAAAGGTGATATATATGCACCCGCTATCCACTCAAGAGTTTGTATTATCTGATACATGAGAAACAACGAGGTGCTGTTCTCAAAAACATCCAGTTATCTACTTTCCAAGAATAACCACTGTTTTCTCACTCTTAGTCTTTGGTTCTATGTTATGGTTTTAATATTTTATACTTTTATATATAATTTATGCATATTTATATTTTCAACTAGCTATTTAAAGAAAAAAAATAAGTCCAGAATTCTGGATACAAATTTTGTGTTCAGCATGAAGTGCCATCAGGCAAGTTATCTCAAAACACCTAACCACGAGTGCCATTCCAGTATACAGGTAAGGACGGCTGGGTCACTGCTTATGATGCAGGCGTCCCATATCAGAGTGCTGGTTCGGGGCCCGGCTGCTCTGCTTGTCATCCAGCTCCCCACTGATGCCTCTGGGAAAGAAGCAAATGATGGCACAGGTACTTGGGACCATGATGCCCATGAAAGGGGCCAGAATGGAGCTCCTGGCAATTATCCTCAGCCTGACCTAGTCCCAGCTATTGCAGCCTTTTGGGGAGTGAACCAGAGGACAAAAGACCTCTCCTTGTCTCGCTCTCTTTCTCTCTCTATCCCTCTTTCAAGTAAATAAATTATATATATATATATATGATACATATCATATATATACACACACATGCATTTATACATATATATGTAGTAATAGAATACTTGTTTTTGAAGCATACCATTCTGTGTATGAAGTCCCATTCCATTCCTGAGCTCTGTTATATATACGGTAGAGATCTGTGCCTATAGTAAATATTTTAATCCTGGAACACACTGGAGATGTATCCTATATCAATATCATCTTTCTGTATGTCAACTCTTGGTCACTAGTCAACCCACAAAACTGCTTCCAAATCTCGTTCCAACAGAAACAAGGCAACCCAAGGCCCCTGAAGTGGGTCACTGCTTCTGTTATCCATTCCAGATAGCAAATCCCAATTATTCCAACCCTAGTCCACTCAGGACTGGGTATACAATATCCCTTCTTTTTAGAATACAAAATATGACAGTACCTCAAAATGCTCGTGGAAATGGAACTAAAAGACAAATTATATTTTGGTGCAAAAAATTTTATACTCCATGCACACATGGGTCCTTCAAAAAGTTTATGAAAAATTCATATTATGAAAAAACTATGCATATATTTCAAAATATCTGTACCACAGTAAACTTATCTTTCATTTCCATTTTCCTTGAACCCTCGGGAGCCCCTTCAAATACATGAAATAAAAATTTCCCAGTTCTCAGCTTTAGAAAAGAGGCCGCAAGAAAGAGAGCCTGTTTTGCCAGATCTTATGCTTACTCACTTGTTAGAGAACAAGTACAAGCAGGAATTCTTCCTCCTAGAAAACATGATAATTTGCTAAAAGTAAATAAGTTTTCTTCAAAGGAATTACAGTTTTGTCAATAACACATAGAGTATATTTTTTAAATGTGCCAGACATTCTATACTTCGGAAACCAGACTGGAGCTCTAAGAAGTTTCTTTGACCAAATTTTTTCCCTGAACTTTGTAAACCTTCAAACTTAGGGCTTTTAGACAAATTAGCATTGAAAAGGAGGAAGTTGTTTAAGCATATTCACATAGTATATTTGTTTTCTCAAAGGCATTACCCATCATTTATCACTCTCCTAAATCATATGCATCTGAAAAGATATTCTTTACACTTTTTATGGGCTCATAGCCAGCATTTCAATGAATATTCAAAGAGAAAGTCTAAAGTGCTAAAGAACTTAGTGCATTACCACCCCAAACATCAAAGCCCCCAAACAAGGGATGCTAATGACTGCATTCTACTCTCACCCAACTCAATTCTTGCCTCCATCAATACAGGAAAGCTAAGGCCACATTTTTTATACTGAGAACCACACACAGCAGGGCCTCCCCAACACTATTTAGCTCTAAAATATTTCTCTAGCCTTATTAAAATTAGTCACATGCATCTTCATTTGTTTCACACATACCCGGAGCATTTTTATCTGTAAACACCAGGGAATATTTGCACAAGAGTAGAAACTACACTATACACCAAGCAATTAAAAAGCATTGGTCATGTTCTGACAATACAGCTTATAAAACGCAAGAACACTGAAGGCAAGATGTATTCTTACTCATAAAACCCAACTTCTATTCTTACTCATGAAACCCCATATGTATTCTTACTCATGAAATCCAATGAATAGATGCTGGGATGCTGTCATGGGTCCCTTCCTAACTGCTAATCACAGACTGGCTTGATTATAAAGAAAAGAGGTTTATTTTGGTTCATACTTCTGGTTGAAGGGTTAGGGCCACATCTGGTGTTGGCCTTCTTGATGGCAGAGTCCAGAAGGGGCACAGGGCATCCCATGGTGACAGACAAAGAGTAGATGTCTGTGCGTGTATATGTGTGTATGTCCATCCTCTGGTAGTTTTAATATTTTTATTGATTGACTGATTTGAAAATCAGCATTACAAGGCAGAGAGAAGGAGAGATTGTCCATTCACTGGTTCACTTTCCAGATGGTCCCAACGGCCAGTGCTGGACCAGGCCAAACCCAGAGCCAGGATTTTCCTCCAGGTCTACTACATGCATGGCAGGGGCCCAAGCATTTGGGTCACTTGGCACTGCTTTTCCCAGTCCATTAGCAGGAAGCAGGATTGGAAGCGAAGCAGCTGGGACATGAGCTGGTACCCATATAAGATACCACATTGTGGGCAGCAGCTCTAACCACCATGTCATAATGCCAGCCCCTGGTCTCTCTTCTTAAAGAGCCATCAGCACTCAACTGAGACTCTACCCTGATGATTTTAGCAGATCCTAATCACTCCCAAAGAAGTCGCTTACAAACATCACAGAAGGACTAAGTGTCCACCCTCACCATGGGTATTAAACTCCAACATGAGGACTTGCATTGTGGCTAACAGGTTAAGCCTCCTCCCGCAATGCTGGCATCCCAAAGGGGCTCTTGTTGGAAACATGGCTGTTCTACTTCTGATCTAGTTGCCTGTTAATGTGCCTGGGAAAGCAGCAGAAGATGGCCCAAGTGCTTGGGCCCCTACACCCACATGGAAGACCTAGAAGAAGCTCCCAAGATCCCTAGCTTTGACATGGCCCAGCCCCAGCCATTGTGGTCATTTAGGGAATGAACCAGCAGACGGAGGATCTCTCTCTCTCTCTCTCTCTCTCTCTCTCTCTCTCTGTCTTCCTCTCTATGTCCTCTTCTCTTTTCAAATAATTAAAAAAATAAATCTTAAAATAAATAAACTCCAACATAAATTTCAGAGGGGACAATCCATAGTCCAACCACAATAGTTGCCCATGGCACAAAGGTTCTCTCTTCAACTTTCAGTCTCATTATGTTTATGCTGGCTGGAGGGCCCATCTGGAGGGTTCAAAGAAAGGCAGAAGGAATCCAGAAACCTAGGTTCAAGTTCTCACCGTGTACTACTTACTCCCTGTGATGACAGCCCCATCACGGAAACTTTCAGAGCCTCAGTTTCCTTATGTGTCCAAAGGAAATGATAAGGAAGGTCCATTTGATGATAAAGTTGAGAAGGTCAAAAGAATATGGGGAAGACAGGAGAGGCTACATGTTATCAAAGTAAAAATGTGAACAATGTGAAGACAGCATGAATGAGGAAGACAGTTCCCAGACGTGACACATATGGGTCTCAGGAGCCATTTTCTTTCATGGGTCTTGACCCATCTGATGGTTTGCTAGTGATTCAGTGTTCCTCCCTGGGGTGTTTTAAGGATTTTGATTTCCATACAATGAGGTAGTCACATACTGCTTACTGATGAGGATGTGTTCCAAGAAATGTGTGTGATGTGTACTATGCAAACATCACAGAGTGCAATTACACAACATGCGTGCCACAAGGGCACTAGGTGACAACAGCCTTTGGGGAGCAGTCATTCACCAGACTGTCACTAGGCAGCACATGACCATGAATTCTTCGCCTCAAACACAAAATGCTATAAGCACTCAACTACTAGGCATTTCTGATCAGAAAAGGCTATGGCAGGTGTTGTGGTACAGGAGTGAGGAAGCCTCTTAGGAGCATCCCATACTAGAGTGCCGGATTTGAGTCCTGGCTCCAGCTACTGCTCACTCAGGAAGGCTGGAGGTGACACTCAGGCCCTTGGGTCTCTGCCACCCACATGGGGGACCCAGATGGAGTTTCAGGCTCCTGGCTTCAGCCCAACACAGCCCTGGCTGCTGCAGGCTTTGGGGAATGGAAGATGAGCTAGCAAATAGAAGCTCTCTCTCTCTCTCTCTCTCCCTCTCTCTCTCCCTCTCTCTCTCTCTCCCCCTCTCTCTCTCCCTTCCTCTCTCTGCCTTTCAAATAAATAAAATAACTTTTAAATTTTTAAGAAGAGGAAAAATTAGAGCAGAGGAATAGAATACCATCTTTTTAGAACGGTCAGTCAGCTAAACTGATGCCAAAGTGGTTTCAGACATTGCACAAGAACCTGAGATTATCCTAATAAGCACTCCAAGTCCACTTGCGGCCAAGGAAGAGGGCTCAGAAGACACTGATATCAGCAACCTGGCCAGGAGCCACTGGAGGCGACTCCGTGGTACACAGTGCATGTGCTGACAGTTCAACAGGGATGAGAAATGTCAGGAATGAGGAAAGCGTTCCACTCTCTTTCGCCTCCATCTCTGCCTCCCCATCACATAAATCAGGTGTCGTCAATGGAAAATCCAACACAGGCAATATCAGATGTTGACAGTAAATATGGTTTTATCTACATCTCAGTCACAGTTCTCCAGCTAGTGAGATAGGTGTAGTGTGTTTAAAATTGTTAAAGTGTTCTTTAAACACTGACCTAAATGCTTCCAGTAGCAAACTGATACGTAAAATTAGATTTTGTTTGGAAAACTCAACATACGCAGAAGAGGAACTTCTGACCTGTAAAGGTATGGTTTTGATTTTCTAGAATTATTATCACTGGGGGAGGGAGTGAAGTTCCAAGTCCTGGTTCACTCCCCGAAATGGCTGTAACACCAGGGATGGTCAAGGCTGGAGCCGGGAACTCCATCCAGGTCTCCCACACGGGCAGCAGCGGCTCAAGCTCTTGGGCCATAACTGCTGCTTTCCCAGGTATATCAGCCAGGAGCTGGAAGGGAAGCAGAGCATTCAATACTGGAACTAGCACTCCAGTATGGGATACCAGCATAAAAATCTGTGGCTTTACCTGCTGTACCCCAACAACAGCCCTTAAGTAGTTGTTTTTTGTTTGTTTGTTTGTTTTGTTTTTGTTTTGTTTTGTTTTGTTTTTGTTTGTTTGTTTGTTTCTTTTTTGACAGGCAGAGTGGACAGTGAGAGAGAGAGAGAAAGGTCTTCCTTTGCCGTTGGTTCACCCTCCAATGGCCGCCACGGCCGGCGCACTGCACTGATCCGAAGGCAGGAGCCAGGTGCTTCTCCTGGTCTCCCATGGGGTGCAGGACACAAGCACTTGGGCCATCCTCCACTGCGCTCCCTGGCCACAGCAGAGAGCTGGCCTGGAAGAGGGGCAACTGGGACAGAATCCAGCGCCCCGACCGGGACTAGAACCCGGGGTGCCGGCGCCACAGGTGGAGGATTAGCCTAGTGAGCCGCGGCACTGGCCGTCTTTTACTTTCAACTACAAATATAAATTGTGACAGAAGAGCTGAGTAAGATAAATACCAACTATGCTCACTTTCTGGATTTCAATTAACACCTAATTTACACTACTTCTTAATACAAATATGTGGCTGAGACCTGAAGAACAACTTGATGGGATTGGCACATACTTCGTAAGGAGCTGACAAAACTAGCAGTCCACTAGTCAGCCCACAATATCTCAAAATTCAAACGTCAATATCCACTTTCAGGGCTGACAATGACAGGAACTAAGCAGGCAAGGGATTCTCTCCTCCTGCTTTCTGGGGAAGAATGCATTCTGTTTCATTCACTCATACCTCTGAGGCTAGAAGAAAACAAAAGCAAACTATTTCCTCCCCAAGTGTTACTATTCGGCGGATAACTAGAGGAAATCAATCACTCCACCATATTGCTAAGTCATCCTGCTATAACCAGGGCTAGGGCAAGGACTCTCCACTCCTCCACTGAGGAATTATCAGTCCACAATTCATTCCAGATCCTGGAAGATGAAAAGCCTGTAAGAGGATTCGAAACTCTGCTAATGTAGGAAATCCTACTTCCCCAGGAATCTTGCCAGGCACCTGAGCCCTGGCCTAGCCTGGACCTAACTTGGAGCTCCAGATGCTCTTGGTGGGGAGGGGACTCATTCCTGCAGTTCAGGAGAGCAGCACAGCACGCCCCCAGCAACCCCCAACCTCCCCAGATACCAGATGGCCCCAGCAGGATGTGCAATGCTTCATTGAAATGGATTACTTGCCACTGTCTTTTCTAGGTATTCTGAGCAAAGCTTAAGGAGGGTTTCAGTTTTGTTTTCTGACGGGCAAAGACACAGAGAAAGACAGACAATTTCCATCCATTGGTTCATTCCCCCAGTCCCACAATGCCTAAGGCTGGGCTGGAGCTGAAGCTGGGAGCAGGGACCTCAACACAGGTCTCCCAACGGGGTGGCAGGAACTCAATTATTTGTGCTATCACCTGCTGCCTCTCAGATAAAGCTGGAGTCAGAGTCGAAGTTGAGTATCAGTGTGGGTACCTTAGCCAACGTCACACATGCTAGACTTAACGCCCACCAGGTGAGTCCCAATTCTAAGTACTTTAAGCAAAGCATATGAGTCTAACGCATTGTTAGAACAACAAACAATATTCTAAAATGAAGGCTGGTAGATCACCAGCACTTGATGTTAGCTACCTGAGTCCCAGAAGACTTTAAAGGCCAACCTTTTTCCAGGAAACTACCTTGCCAGAGCCTCCACAGTTGGCAGTCCTAAATGATTATTCATGTGACTGATAGTTACAAGAAGATTTGAAAATAACATGTTTTAACTATAGATAAGACAGCTCAATTTCACACTGGGGAAAGTTGCTCAGATGTTCAAAAATAGGATTCAAACATATACATACATTGGAAAAGACAATATGGTTGGTTTCTGTGGAAGAAACTATAGACTTTTTTAGAAAGGAGATCATCACAATGGAAAGAGGAAAAGCTGTGGAATTGTATGTTAATTTTTCCAAAGGCATTTGTTAGACTCCTACAGCCTTTTAACTATTTTAGCATGGCTAAGTAAGCCTAAACAGAAAAAGTAGTCAGATAGGCAGCTACTTGAACAGAAACCATGACAACTTCATGTATTATTACATGAGAAGGCATGAAAGGTCTCTACAATGAAAGCTCAAAACAATGATGTAAGAAATCAAAGAGACACAAATAAATGGAAAGATATTGCATAAACATAGACTTGAGGAATTAATATTATTAAAATGTCCATCCTGCCCAAAAAGGACTACAGATTCAATGCAATTCATAGCAAAATATAAATGGACTCTTCACAGAAACAGAAAAACAATCACAAAATTCATATGAAACCACAAGACACTGAGTATGCAAACCAATCTTGAGCAAAAAGAACAAAGCCAGAGGCAGCATACTATTCAACTTCAAAATGCACTAAAAAGTTATCATCATCAAAACAGCATGGAACTGGCATTTAAAAAAAAAAAAAAGACAGCTACACAAGAGAGCCCAGGAATAAACCCACCAACTTACAATCAAATGATTTTCTGCAAGGTGCCAAGAACACATATTTAGCCAAGGACACACATTCTTAGAGCAGTGGGCTGGATGTCGACCAGTGAAAAAATGACTGTCCCCCATCTATCACCCTAAACCTAATCTAAATGGATAGAAGACATAAATGTAAAATCTGAAACTATAAAACCACTAGAATAAAATGGAAATACTCTACACCACTAGTTTGGGCAAGGACTTTTTTGGACAATAACATAAAAGTAGAGACAATTAAAGAGAGACAACAGATTATATCAGAGCAAAAAACTCCCCCACAGCAAAGGAAATAATCAAGAGAGTGAAGAAACAGCCTTCAGAATGGGAGAAAATATTTGCAAACTATGCTTCTGACAAGGGGCTAATATCCAGAATACACAAAGAACTCAAACTCAACAGCAGCAAAGCAAATAATCCAGTTAGGCTCTGAATTTGCAAATGAAGGATCTGCTTCAGAGACAAACAGTGGGAAGATGTCAGGAGGCTTTGCAAACACTCCCTCCCCCTACCAAAAAAAGAAAAAGACAATGAGGGAGTCTAGCGCTGGTCCAGTCCGAGGGTTTATATTTAAGAAAATATCTAATAACAGTAACTGCCATTTGTAGGCCCCAAATGGGAAAGAGCCCTTAAGACAAGGGCTCAATAATTCCTACTGGCAAAGGAAGAACAGAAGTCAAACATACGGAAAATGATGCCTTATCCCATCCCTTTTGCGAAAACTGTATTTTGGCCTCTTCTAAGTTGGCACCGGAGGCAGAAGGGGAAAAAAAAATCCATGATCTGAGGAATGAAAACTAAAACAGAAGAGACTGGTTAGGAGAAGCAGATCTCTGAAATACACTTTTTAAATGAGAACTTGGCAGTCTAAAGAGGCGCCGACTAAGAAATAAATGTTTGGATATATAAAATGATGATGGAATAAAGTAGAAGCTGAGTTGAATATCAAATTCTAAAGGGCCACACCTGACAGGCTGCCAGTCCAGCCAGAAAGTACAACGCTGAAAGCCAAAAGAATGAATATAATCTTACGTAGAAATTGCAAAGTTACAGAAATTATCCCAGGCTACTGTACCAGGACACTAGGGCACCGGTTATGAAGAAAGACAGAAAGAATTCTCTAGGATGCCAAGACTCTTTCTATATAAACAAGCTTGCAGAAGCTACCCAAAAGGCAAATTCAACCTTGCAGCCACTGACCTTTAAGCACCACTCGATTTTCCAAGGAAAAGAGCAATCAGGAGCCTTAAGGTGGAGATTCATGTTCTTTGGGGGTGGGGGGGGGGAGGCTGATGTATGTCCAAAGAGATTACCCTTCTGAACAAACATTTCACTTCACCAGTCTCACACGTTTCTCAGTCACAACAGTCTCGGTCTCCCTCATTAGATAGTCCATTGGCAACTGCCTGCACTTTGCTAACAGCCCCTAAAATACAGAAAAGAAAGAAGAAAGGAAGGGAGAGGGTGGGAGGGGGAGAAGGAAGGCCTTGTGTTAACAGATAGTCAGTTCATCAGGCCTCTGCTTTTCCAGATTTCTACACAAATCTGCCAGAAGATTAACTGGCAGACTGAATCTGGCCCAGCTCAGATGAACACTTACTGATACAGGACAACAAGGAAACAGGACACCACAGGCTGGGCGCTGGACCAGACTCCTGCAACATCAGCCCCCCAGTGTCCCCGGGGACCTGTCTGAACTAGAAAGAATAAGAGAAACCTGCCCATTCAGATGACCAAGGACTACGCCAAAGAGAGCCAGACGCTCCTCAGAATTACCTACACTTCTGTGTATACAAAGTACCTATGTGAGTATTCTGTCTTAATGGATCTGGCCACATAGTTATACTTATTTGAAGCTGTGTTTTACTAACTTGCCTTCTTTCATATAGACCAAAAGGTGCCCTCCTACATCAACATGCAATAAAATGAATACAAGGCTTCCTTCCTGCCCTATAGTTGCATAATTTGGTATCACAGTTCTGATAGGCATACAAATCGGATTCGATTTCACAAATATTGTAAGGTTGGCACAGTTTTTAACAAGTTTAACAAGTTATAGCTCAGGATAGTGCCCCATGGGCAACATGCAGTTGATCTTATTTAGAACAGAAGTTGGTAGAGAAGTAAGGCTATGCATCCCAGCAAAGCGCTGAGAACACACTCAGGTCTTATCAGTCATACCCCATCACCTGCCTTGATAAGCATTAAAAACCTGTTATGATCTCTGTCCTCAAGGTTTTGGGCTTGCAAAATATGAACCTATGCTTTTAGCCACTTCTTTTAACCAAGTATGACAATAACTGCAGCTCTATTACTCTGGATTCCTAGTAAACCTAAACCAATTTCTGCTGTTTGTCTCCAACAGCCAGCTAAAAGTGTAGTGTGATTATTAAATACGACCAGGCTCTACAGTCATCGGACTAGGAATCGAGTGCTGGCTAATCTTAAAAGAGGTTTTAGGCAAAGGCTGATAGAGGAACGGTTTTCCTATCTGTGTAATGGGGAGATTAAAAAACTTCTACCCTCTTGGGTTGTTCTGAACACCAGGTCAAATAATGTACTGAAAAGTGTTTGAAACATTCAGCTATGGGTGTCCTTAGGCCCCTACACCACGGAGTAGTTTGAGGAATATTGAGCCTCCCCTCACAGAAGTTCAGGAGGGCTCTTTGGAGTTCATGGGCCAAGGCCTCCATTCGCTACATGGAAAGGGAAAATCAAAGGCAGCCCCAGGGTGGGGGCAGGATGCTCCCTGGGCTTTGGCCTGGCCTCCATTCCCAGACCTGTTCTCGCCTTGTTACGTCAGTGACCTTGTGCACTCTCGTTAGGGATATCAGTGAATTACCTGGTGTTTTTCATTCTGTGACTTCAAATTGTGCTTGTCTCACTTAGTAGCAAAAGGAGACATCAAGATTTTTCCACTGTCACCAAGCCAGTAAACGAAAACGTTTCATTTCTCTAAATTCAGAAAGCAGAGTGGAGCATTTTAGAAGGAATCTTCAATTCTGCGAGTACTTCGCAGCCTTCCACCAGAGACATTATTTCTCTCACACAGGCAGGCGCTCGTCTCCTCCACCCAAAGATGGGGAGAAGTGAGATGACAACAATTGGCTCAAACTCGAGCTGTAGCTACTTTGAACTATAGTATCAAAGGGGGCGGGGAATAAAGGCTATAAATTTTTTTTTAATTTGCTCTATGTGTTTTCCCCCTTAGGAAAATAAACCTGGACGCTCGATGTGCCTGTGAATACACACTGTGCAAACGCTCCACAGGGAAGGCTGGCTGAATTTTCCTAGACGGTCTTCAGAAATAATGGACCTCCGTTCTACGTCACCACACAGAAGCAACACAGTTTTCACTGGGTTGCAAGCATCACTCAGCACATTGGTAGCGGGGCGCCCAGGACCCACTCAGCGGAACGCCCTCCTCCTATCTAGACCACCAGGCAGGACGCAAGACACTTGGGTGGGAAACCAGGTGAAGTGTTTCTGGAGAGAACCTGGAGGTGAAACTGAATCGCGTCAGAATTCTCTGAGCTCCTCCCAGCAAGCGTCTAAGCTCCTCTGAGTTTTGAGTGAGTCTGTGCATCAAGGGTGCGCTCACTACTGGTAACTGGAATACAACACGCACACCCTCCGTGTCAGCACACGGCGTCATCAAACTACCCGGGGGACGGACGGGCAGCACTTCCCTTCGCTGGGGACGCGCCTCCTCCCTCCAGCACCAGGAGCAAGAAACGCCAGCCACAGAGGGCCAACCCCACCCGCCGCCGCCACCGCCAGCCCGCAGCGACCCTGGGAAGTCACAGGCGGGGACCGGAGGCACTGGCCCGCTCCCTTTCTCGAAGCTTCGCCACGGGACACAAGCAGCCCTGCCAAGTCCGCCCCCTCCAGCCCCCTGGAACCTTCGTCCCAAAGTTAGCCGCGGGTCCACGCTGCGCTCGGGTCACCTCTACCGCCACCCGGGCGAGCGAGGCCGCGGCCGCCTCCGGGCGCCGCGCTCACGTGGTCGCGGGGCGCCGCACGTGGGGGCTCCGACCTGGGGCGGCGGGCGGCCGGCACCGCCCCGCGCGCGCGGGCGGCGGCGCCAGATGCGAGCCCGGGAGGCCAAAGACCCGGGGCGCGGAGGGGGCACCCGGGGCGCCGAGCGGGTCCCTCTGCAGCTCCCGGGGCCGTCCTCAGGCGGGAAGGCACAAGTTTGAATGGGGTAGCAACTTGCAAGGAAAAATAATAATTAAATTTATTGGGGGGGGGGATTTTCAAGGGACAAATGCAAAGGACTCCCATCTCGAAGTGAGTTCTTCCAAGGTGGCCACAATCCCCTACTAGCCACGCTTGGAATGCCCGCCAGAGGAGGGGGGCGTGTAGAGGCGTCTCCAGGTGGCAACGCCATCCCCAGCCACCCCGTGGCGGCGGGGACCCTGCCCGCCCGGTTCTCGGCCGCCGGGGAACCGCGCCCTGGAACAAAGAGGCGGTGCGGGCAGCCGGCGGAGTGCGGGTATTTCGAAGCCAGGGGCAGCCAAGCTGTCTGTCTCCCTGACTCGTTTCGGTTTTGCTGGGGCAGGAACTCCAGGACGCGCGCTGCCCAAAACTAGGGGCCGGGAGTTGGCACGGGGACCCCGGGCTCCGCGCTCCCGCCGAGTCGGGACGGGGCGGCGGAGGGGCTGCCGAGCGCGGGGTGGAAGCAGGTGAGCTCCCACCGCCCCCCGTCGGAAGCGCGCCGCCGTCCCGGCCCCGGCCAGGCACTTACCGGCTTTGCACGGGTCCTTGTAATCTAGGCTCTCCGTCCTGTCCTCTTCGCTCCCATCCAAAGCGTAAAAATCGTCCCCGAGGCCAGCGCAGACCCACGGCTGCCCGGAGAACACGACCCCCGAGGCCACCAGCCACACGAGCATCCTCGGGGAAAGCGCGTCCAGCCCCATCCTCCTCCCCCGGAGGCCACGGAGGGGACGGGACGCGGAGCGCAGGCGGCCGCGGCCGTGCGGGGCGCAGGGGACCGGTGCTCCGCGCCCCCCACCCCCGCCGCCGCCGCGGGGAGGCTCCTCGGCGGGACCCGGGGTGTTCAGGTGTCCGGAGACATGCGGGTGCCGGCGGGACAGGAGAGAGGGCGGGCGCCGCCTGCTAGCCCCGCGCACGGGCAGGGGGAAGTTGGCCGGGGGCCCGCGGGTGGGCGGAGGGCAGGTGAGGCGCTGGGCTCCCGGAGGCGGGCGGCGCGGGCGCTCGCCGCCGGCCCGAGCGTCCTCCCGGAGGCCGAACTTCCCACGGCCGGCCGCGGCTCGGCGAGCGGGCGCCCCCGCGGGCTCAGCTGCGCCCGGAGCTCGGGCTCCCGCGCCGCGCCGCCGCCGCCGCGGCGACTACCAGGACCGAGCGGCCGAGCGCGAGCTGCCGCCGCCGCCGCCGCCTGCGCCCGCCGCCGCTCCGGGAAGATGAATCCGGTCTGCACATCAGCACCGCTGAACTGAAAGGGGAGACCGAGCAAGGGGGTGGGGGGCAGGCATCTCCGCGCCGCCAGCCCGTCCAAGCTTGCGGGAGCCCGCAGAGCGCCTGACGGCGAGGAGAGCGCAAGGGTGAGGCTTTGGGGATGCACTGTTGGCCCTTCTCCCCCGCCCGCCCGCCCGCCGGGCTTTTTCTTTCTTTCTTTTTTTTTTTTTTCCCCTACCCTCTTCCTAACTTGAAAAAAAAAAAAAAATGTTCGCAGCATTTAACCCAATCACTCGCATCCTGCTTACTTATTCATACAATCAGGGTCAGGATCCGGGCCGCAGCCTCCTCTCTGACTCCTTTTGATAGCCTTACACAAACAAACAGACACGAGCGCGCTCGCTCCATTGATGGCTCCCTAAAGATAAAAAAAAAAAAAAAAAAAAATGGATGCGTTAGGTTTGCGAAGTCTGCAGACAGCAATTAATGGATGACGTGCGTCCCTGCGGGGAGTGCCAGACCGGGGGTGGCGAGGGGGATCGTGACAACTTTGCTGCCGATCTGCGTCTCCCCTCCCCCGCAAACAGCTCGTGCGTTTCTCTCCCGGGCTGCTGCTGGCACCCTCGGGCAACTCAGGGAACAGTTGGGAAAGCGTGTGCGTGAGCCTTCGCCACAGCTGACTGTGAAAGTGTCCCAACAAAGTTTTTTTTTTTTTTTTTTTAAGAACTCAGATCGCCAGAGCTGCAATTAAAAATATATATATATGCCAAGTGGAGTTACTGACTGCAGCAGCGGGCACTGCCCAGATCGCCGGGGCTCACGTGGGCGCAGGGAGGGCCGGGGCCGGAACCCTCGGGAGCGCATTTTCCGGGGCCCTCCTGGCTGCTCTGCACCCCCGGGCTTCGCTCGCCTTACTTCGGGCGGAGCGTGTGCCAAGCCCGGCAGCGGAACCGGCGAGGTAAACCACACGTCAGCTGGCGGACTCGAGACAAACACAGGTTGTGGGAAATTGGGGTAGGAAAAAAACAATCAGAGGGAATCTCTGCAAAAGCCCCCGGTGTGCGCGATTGCGAGGTTTCCCCACAGCTGCTAGTCGTTTCCAAAGTAGGTGAGAAGGGAAGGGTGATTCGGGAACTGCGCCTTGTCCGGCTGAATCTTCCAACTGTCGCTTTAGCAGGGACTTCGAGGAAACCCATAGTTGCTTTCGCATCGTTATTGGACACACATGCCCCCTTTTCCAATTAAATGTAGACACGGAGTCTCATCTAGAGAGAGGTGTAGGTGCACACACACACACACACACACACCTTCCACGGACAAAGCCAGCCACTGGTTTGGAGATGCAATACCAGGCTTCAGATAAGTTTGTTAGAGGAAAGAAAAAGGCGGATGTTGAAAATTGTGGACCATCTGCCCCTTTGATGGAGATGAAGGGACAGGAGGAGGAGGTGGACCAGAAGTGACTGGACGTTCTTGGAAAAGCTGGCACTTCCCAGGGGCCACTGCACTGAGGATGCCTGTTCTGTATTCTTAAACTTCTGACCTCCCCAGGGTACACAGCAGACACCAGATTTTAAAAAAGTTCCATAAGCAGGTAAAGGCCTTTGGTTTTGAAATCTCTTGCTGAGTCATTCTGAATTCTTTTACCCATCCAAAAAAAACCAGTTTGCATAATTAATAATAGAGTTGCTGTAGTGCAGGGCTAACCCAGAATGCATCCAGGTCAGCCCTTTGGGAAGCTCAGAAAATGCAAATCTCCCTTAGAGGACCTCAGATCTACAGCAGCTGCCAATGTCTCCACCTGCCTCCCCCAGACTTGCAAAGTGTTCCTTGTTCATTTCAATGCCTGCAAACATCTCCCTACAAATCACATGTAAGTTTGCAAGAGTTTGTACCTGGCATTTGCCTAAGCATCACTTTGTAGGAATGAGTATGTTTCGTCCCCTGTTCTGGGGTCAGGGTGGAGGGATGAAACCACACTGGGACAACAGCCTCGTTCTGCAAGGAAGCCTGTTACATCTTTCTTCCACGTTTATCAGTGCTTGGTTTTATATATTTGTAATGCAGAGCTTAGAATGGCTAACCATAGAGCCTCAATTCAAAATATAGACATATTTCTTTAAAATACTTGCAGAGAATACTTACAATATCGTGGGCCTCTATCTGACTTGTTTTCAATTATTTTAAAATAATAAACCTAAGTTTATAGTGATAAAATACCTACCTTTAAAACTCATTTATTTCTATAGTTGCTGTGTTTACAAGCTAAAAATACATTTTGCCCCTTCCATTGAAAACCCACAGAATATGCTTGTGAGAAGGGAGTGTTCCATCAGCCTGCAACCACTGACATGTTCACTATATGAATCCAGATTACTCAAGAGGATGCAAAGCAGAAATGCATTTTGTTAGTAAGATGCATGGAAGTCACCCTGACTTTTAGCTGGCAACTGCTCCTAGGCCCTGTTAGTACTTAGTACTTAGTACTGCTTTGCATCCTAGTACTCAAAATAAACCTTACTTACAGATCATGTCCACTAGACACGCATGTTCTAGTCAACTTCTGAAAATCCAGATGATTGTTTTTTGTTATGAAACCAGGCAATACATGAGAACTTTCCTCTTGTGTCCCTTGTAATAAAAATAATTCTGAAAAATTTTTTGCAAACTAACACATGGGATAAAATGTGATTTTACTGCCTTGCCCTGGTCCCAGCTGCTCCTCTGAACTAAAAAGTGTTACTGTTAACCAAGTAATGTGTCCAAATTGACTTCTATGAAATCTGAGGTCAAAAACCACAAATATTGACAAGTTTATATTACTTCAGTGCTTCACAAATTCTGCTTTGTATCAATGTCGTTGTTCTTCTGAACAAAACTATCTACCTCTCAAATATCTGTAAATGCAGCGATGATTAACTGAGCATTGATGGCCTGTGACTTTCACATTTTCTTTTTCTTTTCTTGCATGTTATATCCTATGACTTCCTTTTATAATCACATTATTTTATATGCCACCATTACAGGATGAGCCCAACTCTTAATATTTAGAGTGGTCCTATATTCAATAAACATACAGACTAATTGCTATTTCCTAAGTAACAAATATAACATCAGAGACAGAATGAAAAAAGTGAGTGGGTGGCAATATGAGGGGACATTAGAAAGTTCATGGAGAGATGCAAGTAAAAGATAAAAATAAAAAATACAAATTTTCTCAAAATAAGTTCATTTAAGTTCAAAGCACTTTTGTAGGTAATGATGCCATGTAGTCCATCCCTAAAAAACTGAGGTTCCTGGTTTCCATTATCAACTAAAGAAACATGGATACCATTTAAAGAATAGGAAACAAACATAAGTCAAAAGATGCCGAATCAAGACTGTAAGGTGCATGTCCAAGGATATCCCAAGGAATTTTTCACAAAATTGCTCTCGTTTGATGAGAGGAACGAGCAGCAGCCTCTTGATGGCAGAGTGTCTTGGTGGAGCTGTACTGCGCATTGCTCTTACTAAAACTTGGCCTAACTGTCTCAAAACACTCTCATAATAGGCAGATATTATCATTCTTTGGTCTTTCAGTAAATTAACATCTCATAAAGCAGTTGCTGTCACCTCCACTCCGGACCAATGCACATCAGCTTTGAAGACACCTTTTCCACCTCTTGGTAGCCACTGCTTTATTCTTTATCTTAAGAACTGTACAGGTAAAGCCATGTTTCCTCTCTTGTTCAAATTCTCCAAACAAGTGCTTCAGGTCTTGACCCTATTTACTTAAAATTCCCATTGAAAGCCCTGCTCTTTGTGGTTGATCTGGGTGCAGCAGTTTTGGCCTCCATAGAGCAGAAAGTTTGCTCCAGTTTAATTTTTCAAGCAGAATGTGCAAGGTAAACTGCTTGAGATGTCTACAGAGCTAGCTATGGTCTCCGCTGTCAATCACCAGTCCTGTTCATCTAGGGAGCAAAATTAAGTTGTTTTTCTCCTAAAGCGATGTGGATGATCTGCTGCTGTGGGCATCATTTTCAACACTGTCTAGTCCCTTCTTAAAATGAGTTATCTTTCTGTACCTTGGTTTCATTGGAACACTGTCCCCATAAACTTCTCATAAAGCATTAAGATCTCACCATTCTTGCACCCAAGCTTCACCATAAATTCGATGTTTGCTCTTGCTCCAGTTGTTGCTGAATTCATCATGTTCTGATAGCTGATAGTGGCACTTTTCAAACTGATTATCTTATCATCCTTAGTGCCTCAAACTAGATCCTGTTGAGACCTGTTATACAAATTAGCATGAGCTTACTTTGTTGCAACAAAATTTTGAAATCCATGCATAGCATATTATACATTTTCCATTAATGTTTTTGAAAATCCTTTCCTATTTGCTTCACACAAAAGGTGTGAAAGTTTTCTTGTCCTTAGAAAAGGCACACACCTCCTCAGACAGGAACAAGGAGACATTGCTTCTGCAGCAGGTTTTGTTTTTTTTTTTTTTTTTTAATTAATTTATTTGAAAGTCAGAGTTACACAGAGAGAGGAGAGGCAGAGAGAGAGAGAGAGAGAGAGAGAGAATCTTCCATCCACTGGTTCACTCCCCAATTGGCTGCAACGGCAGGAGCTGCACCAATCCAAAGCCAGGAGCCAGGAGCTTCTTCCGGGTCTCCCATATGAGTGCAGGGGCCCAAGAACTTGGGCCACCCTCTACTGTTTTCCCAGGCCATAGCAGAGAGCTGGATCAGAAGTGGAGCAGCCTGGACTCCAACGGGCGCCCATATAAGATGTTGGGACTGCAGGCGGCGACTTTACCTGCTATGCCACAGCCCCTGCAGCAAATTCTTAATTCTTCCCTGTTTAGGAGCCACTAAGCCAAAAGTCTCAGTTTACTCCTTAGCAGTCTGCTACAGCACCCTTCCTCTCTGCCATACCCTCATTATGGAGAACAGGGGCACCCATTATTCCATTGCTTTGGGCTACACAGGCCATTTAACTCTGCCTTTATTCCCATTGTGATGTTTCTCTGTAGAGGGTACATAAGAATTTACTTAAGCATATCTTTCCTCCTTGGGCTTTCTCTTAGCCATGAGAAATTCTACATGGCATCTCTTAACTCTAATAGTTAAGTGTTCCAAAGTGTAACACTTCAATCACTGAAGGTACATGAAATCACTTTAGGTAATACAGTGATAACCTTTAAAACTGTTTTTAATAATTATATCTATGTGTGTATATTAGAAAAATTATTAGATTTGCAATTACTCGTCTATTTGATATGAGGATGCTTTATGAAATGAAGTCAGTGATGAAGGTAGCACATGAATACTGTTGACGTTGGATGCAGACTGTGCTCCTTCAGGGCTCTCTGGACTATGGACTTTCGCCCTCCCATCACATATACTCCAGTTGTGTTCCTTCCTTGACTGTTCATCAATTCCTTTCACTCACTCCCAAAACTAGAGCGGAATGTTTGGACAAAGTGGTAGTACAAAGCTACTTTTAGTACTTTAGTTTTGTTTGCTTTTCTTAGGCATTACTTGATACAAAAGGCTCTAAACTATCTACTGAATGTTTTGTTTAAAAACTGTTATTACTGGGGCCTGAGTTGTAGCACAGCAGGTTAAGCTGCCACTTACAATGCTAGCATCCCATTTTGGACTGCTAGTTCAAGTCCTGTCTACTCTGCTTCTGATCCAACTTCCTGCTAATGTGCTTGGGAAGGCAGTGAAAGATGTTCTGAATACTTCAGTCCCTGCCACTCTTGTGGGAGACCAGATGGCTTTGGCCTGGCCCAGGTCTGGCTGTTGCAGCCATTTGGAGAGTGAACCAGTGTATGGAAGATTCATTCTCTCTTTCTCTCTCTCTCTCCCTCCCTCCCCTCCCTTTCTCTGTCATTCTACTTTTCAAATAGACAAATGCATAATCAGTACTGTTGCCTAACATCAGGAAATGATTGCATTCTTTTGGGGCATTAGTTTTGCCAAAGGGAAATGGAATGGATTGAATGGAGTAAGAACAGGGTCTTCCTGTTTCCAGTGTGGTAGGACACACAGGCCCAAGCCCACTAGAAGGTATTCAGCTGTATCCCTAGGTACTCATCGCTGTCCCTGAACACCACCTAGCGAGGCTTTGATAATGAGATCCCTCAAGTCAAACTCCAGCTCTCTACTTGCTAACTAGGTATCTTTGGGCCAACTTTTTAAAATCTCACATGTCCTTAGTTGCCCGATGCATAGAAACAGGGGTGATTTTAGGGACAGTCACTGTGTTAGTCCACTTCCCGTTAGTTGAGATAGGTAATTTATAAAGCAAAGGCGTTCATGTGGCTCACCATCCTGGAGGCCAGGAGTCCAACAACATAGTACTGGCAAATGCTGGCTTCTTTCGAGGGCCTTCTTGCTGCGTCATCACATGACAGAGAGTTTCAAGTGGCAGTCAGGGCAGCCAATCCGCTTGGTTCTGACTCCCCCTTCTGATAAAGCCATGGGTCCCGCTGAGAAAGTTCCACCTGGAAGGCTTTATCTAATCCTGTTACTTCTCCCAGGCTCCACCTCCATGATCTATCAACACATGGACTGGGGAATTAAACTTCCAACAATTCAAATTTTGCACATACATTCAAATCATAGTAATATTTCATGGAGTTGTAATAAGATTGTAATTACTATCCATGATATGCTTTGTAGTTCCTAGTATATAGTCAACTTTGAGTGTTTTTTTTTTAATCATGTTCAGTGAGTTCTGGAAAGCTAAACCATTTCCAGACCCTCTGACACGTGATTGGAAAGATCCTTCACCTTGATTGACCGAAGGCAGAGTATCTAAGAGTACTTTATATAGGGATGATGGACACGTTGAATAGGAACCTGGACTTTTTTTTTTTTTAAGATTTTATTTATTTATTTATTTAAGTGGTAGAGCTACAGAGCAAGAGGAGAGACAGACAGAAAGGTCTTTCAGCCACTGGTTCACTCCCCAGTGGCCACATGCCTGGGGCTGCACTGATCCAAAGCTAGGAGCCAGGAGCTTCCTCTGGGTCTCCCATGTGGGTGCAGGGGCCCAAGCACTTGGGCCATCTTCCACTGCTTTCCCGGGCCATAGCAGAGAGCTGGATCAGAAGAGGAGCAGCCGGGACACAAACCGGCACCCATATGGGATGCTGGCACTGCAGACTGAGGCCCAGCCTACTATGCCACAACACTGGCCCCGCAGCATAGACTTTTGCAGCAGAAAACACAAAGTTTTGCATCTGACTTTGACATTTAGTAACTGCTCTGCATGGGCAAGTGACTTCCCTAGTTTCACTCTCCTGACTTTTGAAACCGGAATGAGATACCTAATAGCATTTAACTCTGAGAACTGGGTAAAATTATGCATGTAGTGTATTTCTTGGCAGGTGTAAGCACATAAAAAATATCAATTATTATAACTAATTGGCATTTTCCTGGTGATCTATGACAAAACTTGTGCACAACCAGCTTTTCCACTATCAAGCAAGACATTCAGGCAAGTCACGCATATATATGTCTGGTTACAGATAAAAAAAAAAAGCTTCATTTGAAAAATTCTATTCATATGAAACCCATTAAGTAGAAATGAAGATTTAGTGACACTGCTGATGCTGCTTATAAATACTCCAATAATATGCTTCAGTGGCTGACATCTGTCGCTCCCCCTCTTCATGGAGGAACGACACAGGACCCTGAGCTGTTCTTTCGTCTGCTCGGCCCTCCCCGGGTTTGCTGCTGGTTCTTCCCGGGTTGGCTACCGTCCCTTCCACCTCCATGGAAGGGCGGTTCCCCCTGCCACATTCCCCACTTCCGCGGGGGAGCGGCACATCGCCGGCCGGCTCTCTCGGGGGCTGCACAGGTGTTCCCCTTAGATGTTCCCCTTAGATGTTCCTCTTAGATGTTCCTGGTGCATGCCGTCTCTCTCCTCCTTTATAGTCCTCCTCTGCCAATCCTAACTCGGCTGCCCACACGCCGAGTATGCTGCTCTCCTGCAATCAGGAGCAGGTCCTGCAGCTTGTCAAGTTGGTGAGAGGCAGCTGGGTAGAAGCTGTTGCCTCCTCTCCCAGCGCCATATTGTGGGAGTGCAGATGCATAGAATAAGTCTTAATTCCAGTAACTTAGTCTAGTCCGGGTTGCTCCCAGTTGCTCCCCACAGACATCTATAATGTCTCTCATCTGGCCACTTTTCTGTCCCATTCATTTGGCTAATGCAGTGCTGGTTTTATATTTTCCTATAATGCACATGAATTGTCTACCATGTTTTCCTGTATGTTTCACCTATAAAATGGAATTGTACTTCATTCTACTTTCCTCATAGAGATTAAAGCATTGTCACTGAAGCCTCCAATAAAATATACGATGAACTTCCAGTGCAACGCAAATGCCCTGATTTTACAATAGATAGCAGTGGAGTGGTGAGGAACCTCTTATGAGAAGGGAAATCCCAGACTCCTTGGGGCCCAAGGTCCAGGTCAATCACTTGCCAATGTGTGGGTGACCTCATGCTATTCTGAAAATGGACAGTAGGCGCTGGCATGAGTTAATCATCCAGGAACATGTGACTGTCATTTCCTAACTTCTCACCCTCCACTGACCCCTTTACCTGGCCACTCCTTAGGGGCGACAGTCCTGCCCCTACTGCTGACAAAGACTGCCCAGCACAGAACCACATCGAACGTGGCCTTCAGCCTCTAGCTCCAGCAAAAGCCTGTTTTTCGGGTTTCAGTGCATCACATCTCAGATTATACTCCCGACAGAAGTTCCTCTACTCTGCTTGGGGTTCAAGTCATTTATTTGATAAAAGACAGAAGCTACACCTTTCCATATCTGAATTAAACAAAAGACTTGGTGCATGTTAGAGGCAAATTGTTTTTTTTTTTTTTACTGATGAATGTAAAATTGAACCCATTTCTATAATTTATGTACAGTATTCTAATATTCCATGAATGGAAACACCTGAGTCCCTGCCACCTACGTGGGAGACTCAGATTGCGTTCTGGGCTGGTTCCCCTGGTCTGACCCAGCCCCATTTGTTGTGGGCATTTGGGCTATGAACCAGCAGGCTGGAGCACACACACTCTCCCTTGCTTTTTAAAAAGAGAAAAACTGCTTACCACACATTGTCCTTTGGTGATGCAAACATCAGATATGCAAATCAGGTAGCATGGAGCATGCCACAGAAGGTCAGTGGTTATGAAGTCCCCAATTCTTGTCTGGCCCAGGAGCAACAACGAATACCCGGGAAAGCACTAAACATTGAATCTGAGACCCTAAAAGGAAACTTGTAGTAAGCATTTGTGAAGTGGTTGGGAAAATCAAAAGCAAGTGAGTGGAGACTGAAGAGGAAGACCCTGCTTTGCTTCACAACAGGATACATTCACTGGAGAATTTTAGCTCCCCTTTCCACCCTCCCCACCTATAAACAATTAAATGTCCAAGTAACAGTAACACTTTGTCGGAAACCTTATTGGTTTATCTTCACAAAATACGTGTCCAACAGTCTAAATTTTTCAGAGGAACTTCTCTTAATACTCAACAAATAGAAACACACCGTGCTGAAGAGTTAAACTGAAAAAGCTGGCATTGTTTACTAACCTCTCGAATATGGTGTTGGATAATTGGTTGGTATATATTTAAAACTTGTATGACTTCATTTTTTACGATGCATTGTAAAATCGCCAAGTTATTTTATAACTTATTTAACTCCATTCATAATACACAGCTGCACTTGAACGCTCATTTTTCTGTATTTCTAAACTCTCCATTATGCTCTGGACTAAGTTCCGGAACCGTCCAAATTTATTTGGTAAGCTACACTGAGCTTTTTAGGTGGCAGTAATTAATGACCTTGGCCTTCAGCTACGGCGGCGTTATAACTCACTTTGGGTGGCTTTTCCCACCACTCAAACAAGAGTTTTGCACAATAAAACCAACCTCCAATCAATATGCAACATCTGAAGTGTGTTTATTTATATATTTATTGCTTTCATCTTCAAAGCACTTTAATGACTGACTAATGGTCTCTTTTAAAAAATGTGAACATGGGTAGTTCTCTGCTCACAAGCCCAGCTCTAACAAGCACTGAAGTGGCCACAACTCTGAAACAAGTTTCTTCAGGCCCTTGCTCTTCCTGGCCTGCTGGGGCAAGGTTCCATTCATGTTCACGCTACGTCTGACAACCAAAAAAATAACAACAGAGGACAACGGAAATGGAGCAGAGCACACTGGGCAGTGGGGTCAGGGTGGGCTCACAACCGGGTTAGCAGTGGATTCAGTGATCTCGCAGGCCAGAAGGGCGGGACCACATCCATGATGCTTCGCCAGCACGCACAGGAGAGCTGGGGTTGCCAGAGGTAATTACTACTCAGACAAGGTTTTGCTACGCAATTATCTCGTGATTTCAGATGGGTGTGGTGTGATAGTTTAATGTTTTTGGTAGCGGGGAAGCGCTGGCACGCTGGATGGTTTCCTCAGTCTTTTTTAGTCTTCGCGTATTCAACACCAGGCTGTATGTAGACTGTGCTTTCTGAATTATTATCAGTTCTCGAAAAACAGCAGCCATTGTTGAGTGAAGGTCACGGTTCATTTGAGAGGCGGAACCTCCTATCCCATGCCTCACTGTTAGGACTTCTGGTCCCTCTCCAGCTTCCTGCTAGCACACCTGGCAGGGGAAAACTACCCAAGTGCCTGGGATGGAGTTCCTAGTCTTAGCCCGACACTGGGGAGTGAACCAGTGGATGAAAGATTTCTCTCTCTCTCTGTGTGTGTGTGTGTGTGTGTGTGTGTATCTCCCACTCTGTCACTCCTTCAAATTAGTTAATTAATAATAATAAAAAAAAAACAGGCTGATGACTGGTATCTTTTCTATCAGTGTCCATCACAAGGATTTGAAGATGCTCATTCTTTGGGTTCCAATATCAACACAAAATATAATTAAATCCTATTGCTAGAACAATTTCTAAGTACAGCTCCCTTGTAAAAATGTTTAACTTCAAGAAAGAATTACCAAAGATTTAAACATTTCTAGAAAACCTGTAAAATGAGTTAGTTCACCACCATTTTGTTGTATAAGAGCAATTGCTATGATAGATGGAAAATATCAGGTATTTGGCTTTAAAGTCAGCGCAAAGTTTACGACTTACTCTTTGGAAATCATCATACCACATGCAGAGAACCTGGAGCTGTTTGCTCTTAATTACTAGTAAAACAGGAAAGCAATTAGTAGAGCAATTAATTCAATATGTAGAAGGCACATTTATTAGCCATTTTTTTTCCTAATATAAGTGTCTCAGTTCATAGGACATGTCCCAGAGGAAAAATAAAATTATCATGAAACAAGAAGTTTAATGTAAAATAAGGTATGGTGTGTGCCAGTTAACGATCTTAACCATACAAAAAGCATAATGGAGTAGGCCCCTGTCTAACCTCTAGTCTTCCTATCCCACAAAATTACCTTGCTGTTCTCTAAACAAAACCCTATCTGCTTTGACCCTAGTCTCTGAGTTATTTTCTAATAAATGATTTCCCCAAATAAGAAACATTAAAGTGAATACTGAATACAAATTTTAATTAAGCTAAAACTTATTTCCTTGCAAAATTAGTTTTTTCTTTCAAACATAAACTTTACAGGCTAAAGTGATGACTTTCCTGTATTTAAGTTTTATCTTTTTTTTAATTTATTCGTTTTTTTTTTTTTTTTTTGACAGGCAGAGTGGACAGTGAGAGAGAGAGACAGAGAGAAAGGTCTTCCTTTGCCGTTGGTTCACCCTCCAATGGCCACCGCGGCCGGCGCGCTGCGGCTGGCGCACCGCGCTGATCCGGTGGCAGGAGCCAGGAGCCAGGTGCTTTTCCTGGTCTCCCATGGGGTGCAGGGCCCAAGCACCTGGGCCATCCTCCACAGCACTCCCTGGCCACAGCAGAGAGCTGGCCTGGAAGAGGGGCAACCGGGACAGAATCCAGCGCCCCGACCGGGACTAGAACCCGGTGTGCTGGCGCCGCTAGGCAGAGGATTAGCCTAGTGAGCCGCGGCGCTGGCCTTTTTTTTTAATTTAAAAGATAGCATGAGAGACAGAGAGAGAGAGAGAGAGAAATCTGCTACTCCCTGGTTCACTCTCTAAATGGCTGCAACAGCCAGGGCTGGACAAGGCTGAAGCCAAGAGCCAGGAATTCCACCTGGGGCTCCCCTGTGGATAACAGGGAGCCAAGCACTTGGACCATCTTCCTACACCATGCCCATGGATTTTAAAATTCTTTTGCACCAGAACAAACATTTTTAATTCCCTTTCCCATGAAAATTTTGAAGTATCCTCATACTTTTCCATAATATCAAGCCTTAAAACATGCCATTCATTCCAGGATAAGCACTCAGGAGGATTTCTCCATTTACAACGTGTGAGTAGGGCTGGCCTGTTGAGGTACAGCAGGTTAAGCTGCCATTTGCAATACTTAGGACACAGGCATCCCACATCAGAGGTCTGGTCTAGTCCCGGCTGCTCCACTTCTAACCCATTTCCCTGCTAATGCTCCTGGAAAAGCAGCAGAACATGGCCCCAGTCCTTGGTCCCTTGCCACCCGTGGGGAAGACTCCACCCATCGAGTGGAGTTCCTGGCTCCTAGCTTCAGCCTCTGCCAGCCCTAGCCATTGCGGCCACTTGAGGAGTGAACACGTGGAGGGAAGCTCTCTTTCTCTGTTGCTCTCCCTCCCTCTCTCTCACTGCACCTTTCAAAAATAAATAAAATAAATCCTTAATGAAAAAAAAGTTCTCCTGAGGATTTCCAATGGGCACTTTTGTACCATAATTATGAGAAAGTTTTGTACATATTCTAAGTATAGCTGTTTCATCTTACTATATTCTAGTTAGTATTATGGGCAACATTTTAAAATATGAGCTCACCTTCAGAGTTTGAATACTGAGAGCGCTGTGGGAAGAGTTGTTTCGGGATTAAACTTGAAAATTAAAATTACAAAAGGGATGCTAATATTTGTATGTGGAATCTACTAAGGACAGAAAATATTACCTCTTTGTCTAGAAAAATCATTAAAGCTCTTAAATAAACACAGATTGGTTAAGTGTTGAACTCATAACATTGACTGTGATGCTGATTAAACGTCTCCAACACTTCCTAAAGGGAGCAAAGCAAATATGATATTAATCTGAGTCATCCGATAACCTTAACGGTGCGGGAGGTTTTTCTCTGGAGAATGTTACACCAAGCCTTCTGCTGCTGTTTTGCTATGAGGCCTTCAAAGGCCTCACGGCACTGCAGCTCTTAATTTCAAAGACAGAAACAGCGCAGGAGTCGGGGCAGTAATTGGCCCTAATGTGTTTTAGAACGTGGGATTCTAATTGGAGCGTGGTCTGAGGCTTTACCCAGTTTGAACAAAGAGTGTGCTTTTTGCAGAGTAAGGCTGGCAGCTGTGTCCTTGCAGACTGAGCAGTTTGCTGACATCCTGCGACCTCTAGTGAGAACCAGAAGTTGTCAGCCAACATAGATTTCCTTGGCCGTCCTGAGTCCCTATAGGAGTTGCAGGGACAGGCGAAGAATACTGCACTTGGGCTCGTGGGATGCTTGTTTTTCTTTTTCCAGGTAACACCATTAATATAAAAGAGTAAAACTATTTGAAATGCTACTCTTAAAATTTTTTTCCTCAAATCTTCTAGAAATCTCATGACATCATTAGAGCACCTTCAATTACTTCATTAAAGTTAACCAAAATAAAAGGAAAGGCTGTGAAAAAGCCAATGACATATGGAATTAGCTTTAAGGGAAAAAAGAAAATAATGTGCCTCTTCTATATATATTACAAATAATTAAAAGTGCACTTTTATTTGACACATTTTATATAGTAAACACTTTTTTAAATTACATGCTCTAATTTTTAAACAGTTCAATTATACTATATTTTGATTAATCACTATAAAGCATACTATTCTATGAAATTGGAACACTAAATAATTAAGTGCATTTCATTACAAAACATAAATAAGTACATAGGATTGAGAATAGCATGACTAACTCTCAAGGCACATAGTGTAGCAGCTGGTAAGGGGATCATCCTAAAAGGTTTATTTGTAATAGTTTTAGCTTTTTAAATAATGTCTAGTTGATTAAGGTCAATGTATACTTATTAACAGCAAAATATAGGTACAGAAAGGTAAACAACACATGTACACCCACCCAGGCTGAATGCACAATCAGTTAGGGCAGATTATGGGTTTAACCGGACAGAATATGATGAATTTCTTACAGGATGAGCCAATGAGGGGCTACAGATACTCTATGAGAGCCCTTGTTTATGCTTCTGTGGAACTGTGGTCTTCCTACTTTTTACTTGTTGAATATTATGGTTAGTGGTGAATTAAGCTTGTGACTGTAGAGTGGATTAAAATTACGGTTCGAGCCCCGGCTGCTCCACTTCCGATCCAGCTCTCTGCTATGGCCTGGGAAAGCAGTAGATGATGGCCCAAGTCCTTGGGCTCCTGCACTCACGTGGGAGACCCTGAGGAAGCTCCTAGCTCCTGGCTTCGGATTGGCGCAGCTCCAGCTGTTGTGGCCGATTGGGGAGAGAACCATCAGACGGAAGACCTCTCTCTCTCTCTCTGTCTCTCCTCTCTCTGTGTAACTCTGACTTTCAAATAAATAAATATTTTAAAAATATATGTCTTGGCAAAAATTAAAGAAAAAAGGAAAGAAGGAGGGGATTGAGGGCGGGAGCGAACCCAGGAGGGAAGTATATTTATCTTCTTAGAATTGTACCTATGAAATACAGGGAATCTTTTGTCTTTATGTTATTAAAAATCTTTAAAGATTTTAAAAATATTGATTAGATGAGAAATATTTGAATAGCCATTGACTGATTTATTTGAAATAATAAAATATGGTAAGAAGTTTAAAAATATAAAAAGAAAAGAATGTCAAATCACTTTCACTTTGGGAAATGAGGGAGAATTGGTATCAGAGGTGTGCATGGCTTGGACCTAAACAGTGACTATGAGGGAGAACGAAGGAGGCGTAAGCTAATACCTCGCTGCCTCCTGCTTAGGAAATTCTGCCGAATTTAATGATGTGGAGTAGTGCATTAATCCACAGCTTGTGTTGTCAGCATTCCACATCAGAATGCCAGTTTGAGTCCCTGCTGCTCTGCTTCTGATCCAGCTTCCTACTAATGCACCTGGGAAGACAGCAGAAGATGGCCTACGTATGTGCGCTACAGCTACCCAAGTGGGCAGCCCAGATGGAGTTCCTGGATCATGGCTCCTGGCCTCTGCCAGGCCCAGCCTTGCCTGTTTTGGCTATCTGGGGAGTGATGCAGTAGATGAAAGATGTCTTTCTCTTCTCTGCACTCCCCCTGCCCCCGCTCTCTCACTACCTGTCCAATAAACAAATCTTTAAAAATTCTATTTACTTTCAACCTTATCCCAGCCTTACTTAATCAGTAAGATGACTATGGAAAATATCCTCTCTTTGGATCTTACCTTGGGTACTTCATCACATTTTTCCCAATGTTGCCTATACTTCATAACTTTCTGTATTTTAATCTTTCTATTGTTAGTAACAAAGGAATGCACTGGGCATTTGCAATAAGTAATACACATTTATAATGAGCTTTACAGGGTGGGAGTTTGCGCCAATGAGTAAGATATCCACATCACAAATGGGAGCGCCTAGCTTCAATATCCAGACTCCTGACTCCAACTTGCTGTTAATGCAGCAGGTGAGTCTCAAGTAACTGCTCTTCTTGCTGCCGCGTGGGAGACCCGCATGGTGTTCCTGGTTCCCACCTCTGCCTTGGACCACTGCAGGCTGTTTCAGGGACTGGGGAGTGAGCCAGTGGGTGGGAGCACTCTCCCTCTTTTTTTGTGTGTGTTTCTCTGTGTCTCTGCCTCTCAAATAAATAGATAAAAGAAGATAAAATAAAATGGATTTTACACTTCAACATTTACAAATCATTTTTCATTATTGTAGAACTGTAGTTGCTATGGAAATATAAATTTAATCCTCACTTAAAGAAGCTAGAACACTACATCCCTAGTCTTTAGTGCTATAATATTTAATGATGTTCTGTCAAAGAATCTTCTGGAAAAAAATTAAGATTGTTTGAACCAAATAAATAAAGCACACCTAAAGGTATTTATATACAGCAATATTTTATACCCATTCATATGACTTCACATATATATATATATATGACATTATGATTACGTAACTCTAAATGAAATTACCTAAGTGTGTGAATGTGGTTATTACTATTAATCTAGTTTCTCTCAGATTTGAGTATGTGGATGATTTCATTAAGTCCCAACAATTGTATTAAATAAACTCATAAAATGACAAAGTACTTGCTATTCAGTCAGTCAATAGAGTACACTGTTATTGATAAAATTTGGTCATTTTGTGATTCGCTTTGCTTTTTCTCCCACTCTCTCTGCCTCTAGTCCCTCTTTTTCTGTCTTCATTGTTTTTAGGTAGATAATTTAGTCTAAATAGTTCTAGAACTATTCTTACAGATTTGGCTTCCTACATTTTTAGCAATTGGTTTTTTTATTTTTTTATTTTATGTTTTTACAGGCAGAGTGGACAGGGAGAGAGAGAGACGGAGAGAAAGGTCTTCCTTTGCCGTTGGTTCACCCTCCAATGGCCGCCGCGGCCGGCGCACCTCGCTGATCCAAAGGCAGGAGCCAGGTGCTTCTCCTGGTCTCCCATGGGGTGCAGGGCCCAAGCACCTGGGCCATCCTCCACTGCACTCCCTGGCCACAGCAGAGAGCTGGCCTGGAAGAGGGGCAACCAGGACAGAATCCGGCGCCCCGACCGGGACTAGAACCCGGTGTGCCGGCGCCGCTAGGCGGAGGATTAGCCTAG